>NC_134643.1:26672447-28004114 GCF_030463565.1 Pelecanus crispus
TGCCAACTCGTTAGCAATACTGACCTGGAAGGATGACAAGGCACCAACAGTGGATGAAGTGGCTAGACGACTCCAGGAATATGAAGAAAGTATCTCTTCCTCCCTATGGGCCAGTGTCTCAGCTGTGGAAAAACTGTCTGAAAAACTGTGCTGAGAGTTCCAACAACTCAGAGAGGATCTGTCCTACTCCCCACCTGTATGGACCAGTATCTCAGCCATTAGGAGTCAACGTCCTCAAGCTCAAGAGAGAGGATATGGAGGATACACACCACAGGGCACCCTGTGGTTTTACCTGCGTGATCACGGAGAGGACATGAGGAAGTGGGATGGAAAATCCACCTCGACCCTAGAGGCACGGGTGTGTGAGTTGCAAGGAAAAGCTATTACGAAAGGTGGTTCTCCCAGGAAAATTGCAGCTCCAGTTTCCAGTGGGCAATTCCCCAGACAGAGTAGAAGGGCTAATTTTACTTCTGATCTTAATCAAGGGACTTTTGATTCACATTTACAGGAAGTGAACAACGAATACTATGACCAATGTTAGAGGGGCCCTGCCTCCAGCCAGGTGGAGGAAAGGGACAACTGGGTTTACTGGACTGTGTAGATTTGATGGCCTGGCACAGGAGACCCACAGGAGTAGAAGGCTCTAGTGGACACCGGTGCACAGCATACCCTAATGCCATCAAGCTATACAGGGGCAGAACCCATCTGTATTTCTGGAGTGACAGGGCGATCCCAACAGCTAACTGTACTGGAAGCTGAAGTGATCCTAACTGGGAATGAGTGGCAAAAGCACCCCATTGTGACTGGCCCAGATGCTCCGTGCATCCTTGGCATAGACTACCTCAGGAGAGGGTATTTCAAGAACCCAAAAGGGTACTGGTGGGCTTTTGGTATAGCTGTCTTGGAGACAGAGGAAATTAAACAGCTGTCCACCTTGCCCGGTCTCTAGAAGGACCCTTCTATTGGGGGGTTGCTGAGGGTTGAAGAACAATGGGTGCTGATCACTACCACAACAGCGCACCGGCGGCAATATCGCACCAACCGAGAGTCCCTGATTCCCATCCATAACCTGATTCGTTGACTGGAGAGCCAGGGAGTGATCAGCAAGACTCGCTCACCCTTTAACAGTCCCATATGGCCAGTGCGAAAGTCTAATGGGGAGTGGAGACTAACAGTGGACTATTGTGGCTTGAACGAAGTTACACTACCACTGAGCGCTGCTGTGCCAGACATGCTAGAACTTCAATATGAGCTGGAGTCAAAGGCAGCCAAGTGGTATGGCAAAACTGACACCACTAATGCGTTTTTCTCCATCCCTTTCGCAGCAGAGTGCAGGCCCCAGTTTGCTTTTACCTGGAGGGGTGTCCAGTACCCCTGGAACCGACTGCCCCAGGGGTGGAAGCACAGCCACACCATTTGCCATGGACTGATCCGGACTGCATTGGAACAGGGTGAAGCTCCAGAACATCTGCAGTACATTGATGACATCATTGTGTGGGGCAATACAGCAGAAGAAGCTTTTGAGAAGGGAAAGAAAATAGTCCAAATCCTTCTGAAGGCTGGTTTTGCCATAAAACAAAGTAAGGCCAAGGGACTTGCACAGGAGATCCAACTTTTAGGAATAAAATGGTAAGATGGACGTCATCAGATCCCAATGGATGTGATCAACAGAATAACAGCTATGTCCCCACCAGTTAGCAAAAAGGAAACACAAGCTTTCTTAGGTGTTGTGGGTTTTTGGAGAATGCATATTCCAAATTACAGCGAGATCGTAAGCCCTCTCTATCAAGTGACCCGGAAGAAGAACAATTTCAAATGGGGCCCTGAGCAAAAACAAGCCTTTGAACAAATTAAACAGGAGATAGTTCATGCAGTAGCCCTTGGGCCAGTCCGGGCAGGGCAGGATATTAAAAACATGCTCTACACTGCAGTCGGGGAGAATGGCCCTACCTGGAGCCTCTGGCAGAAAGCACCAGGGGACACTCGAGGTCGACCCCTAGGGTTTTGGAGTTGGGGATACAGGGGATCCAAGGCCCGCTGTACTCCAACTGAGAAAGAGATACTGGCAGCATATGACGGGGTTCGAGCTGCTTCAGAAGTGGTTGGTACTGAAGCACAGCTCCTGCTGGCACCCTGACTACCGGTGCTGGGCTGGATGTTCAAAGGGAGGGTCCCCTCTACACATCATGCAACTGATGCTACGTGGAGTAAGTGGGTTGCACCAATCACACAACAGGCTTGAATAGGAAACCCCAGTCGCCCAGGAATCTTGGAATTTATCGTGGACTGGCCAGAAGACAAAAACTTCAGAATATCATCAGAGGAGGAGGTGACGTGCTGAAGAGGCCCCACTGCATAGTAAATTGCCAGAAAATGAAAAGCAATATGCCCTGTTCACTGATGGGTCCTGTCGTCTCGTGGGAAAGCATCGGAGGTGGAAAGCTGCTGTATGGAGTCCTGTACGACAAGTCGCAGAAACTGCTGAAGGAGAAGGGGAGTCGAGTCAGTTTGCAGAGGTGAAGGCCATCCAGCTGGCTTTAGATATTGCTGAAAGAGAGAAATGGCCAGTACTTTATCTATGTACTGACTCATGGATGGTGGCAAATGCCCTGTGGTGGTGGTTACAGCAATGGAAGCAGAGCAACTGGCAGCGCAGAGGCAAACCCATCTGGGCTGCTGCATTGTGGCAAGATATTGCTGCCTGGGTAGAGAACCTGGTTGTAAAAGTGTGTCACGTTGATGCTCATGTACCCAAGAGTCAGGCCACTGAAGAACATCAAAACAACCAGCAGGTGGATCAGGCTGCTAAGATTGAAGTGGCTCAGGTGGATTTGGACTGGCAACATAAGGGTGAATTATTTATAGCTCGGTGGGCCCATGACGCCTCAGGCCATCAAGGAAGGGATGCAACATATAAATGGGCTCGTGATCGAGGGGTGGACTTAACTATGGACAGTATTGTACAGGTTATTCATGAATGTGAAACATGCGCTGCAATCAAGCAAGCCAAGCAGTTCAAGCCTCTCTGGTATAGTGAACGATGGCTAAAATATAAATATGGAGAGGCCGGGCAGATTGATTATATCACACTCCCACAAACCCGCCAAGGCAAG
Source organism: Pelecanus crispus (assembly GCF_030463565.1). NCBI lineage: Eukaryota > Metazoa > Chordata > Aves > Pelecaniformes > Pelecanidae > Pelecanus > Pelecanus crispus. The sequence goes on from NC_134643.1 coordinate 26,675,561, forward strand.
CGCTATGTGCTCACCATGGTGGAAGCAACCACCGGATGGCTGGCAACATATCCTGTGCCCCATGCTACCGCCCAGAACACCATCCTGGGCCTTGAAAAGCAAGTCCTGTGGCGACAAGGCACCCCAGAAAGAATTGAGTCAGACAGTGGGACTCATTTCCGAAACAACCTCATAGACACCTGGGCCAAAGAGCACGGCATTGAGTGGGTATATCACATCCCCTACCATGCACCAGCCTCCGGGAAAATCCAGCGATACAATGGACTGTTAAAGACTACCCTGAGAGCAATGGGTGGTGGGACATTCAAACATTGGGATACACATTTAGCAAAAGCCACCTGGTTAGTCAACACCAGCAGATCTGCCAATCGAGCTGGCCCTGCCCAATCAAAACTTCTACGTACTGTAGAGGGAGATAAAGTCCCTCTAGTGCACATAAAAAATATGCTGGGGAAGACAGTCTGGGTTACTTCCCCCTCTGGCAAAGGCAAACCCATTGTGTGTCCGATGTGTACCTCAAGGGAATTTGATTTTGGGTGAAAATAGTCAATGAACTGAATTGTGTGATGTTAATTGCTATATAATACTGTATGTTATCTCTTAACTGCATGTTAATATAACAATATAGTATAATGTTAATGTAATAATATAGTATGTTAATGTTAAGTATATAATACTGTATGTTATGGTTGCTATATGCCACATCAATGGTATTACAGTAAGAATTGCCCAGCTTAATGAAAATGAACTTTGATGAAGCCGTGTTGGAATGAGAACTGGCTTCAGCATGCAACAATCCAACACTGCACACCACCTCTGAAAGATTGTGATGACAGATGGAACCCAGAGTCATGGACTAAATGAACTCAATGGACATTTTAGAGGGATGGCCCATAGATGAAGGGAATGATATCTGTGTATATATCAAGATAGGGAAACTGTTCTTATCTCAGCCCAGGAGTGTTTCTCACTCTTACTCCTCCGATTCTCTCCCCCATCCCATTGGGGTAGGGGGAGTGAGCGAGAGGCTGCGTGATGCTTAGTTGCTGGCTGGGGCTAAACCACAACAGCAGTGCAGAAAGAAAATAAGTAGAGACAGTTGCTTGGAAGATTATAAATGTTAGGAGCATACTATGCAATCTCCTAATTAGTTTAATTTCCCCAGTGTGCACTCAATAGCCCATTTAACATGGATGTTATTAGAAGCCTTTTCTATCCATCCCTCTGTAGTCTTTTTCAGACAAGTGACTTCACAGTCACGCGAGCTTTCTGGCACTGCCTTATTCCCACTTTCAATATTTCAGCTCTTCGAACAAGTGGGACATTTTTTTCCCTCCCAGTGTATGCAGTGTTAGTATATGTGTTGCTTTAACACTCTGTAATAAAACATTTTAAGGATGTCAGGAAAACCTGAAGGTGCAGCAAAAGGAAACTTTTATACAAAATACGTTCGATTCAGTAGCGCTGAGAGATTTAAACAAGCCTTCAAATTCTTAATACATGCTAAAATCAATCCTTATGTTCACACATCAGTACAATCCAATGCTGAATGCTCAAAACTAGTCATACATGGTGTTACTTTTTTCTTTGGTAGTTGAGCAATACACTGTTTGAAACCAGGATCTAGGAGAAAATTCCATATTCTGGTGAAATTAATTTAACTCATAAAAACCTGAGCTGAAAAAACCCAAACGTATTTCAATTGCTAAGGCCAACAGAACTACCATGTTTGGGAAAAATTAAAAGCTGCATTGTTGCCTTTTAGATTAAATTTGCTGTGACAGGTTTTATTTACATTAGCTGTGGTGCTTTCATGGATAGATGAACCCACTGGTCTGGGGGCTAAGGTTTGTTTTCTCATCTTAGAAACTGCAAATACAGCAGAAGGTTAGTGGTACTTCATATCACAAGTAGATTGTGAGTGAAGGTCTAATCTTTGTCTCTCTGAACACTATCCCCAACCCTAAATCTAGTATAAGCCCTAGTCTTGGTCTGAGCCTTAGCCTCAAACAGGTATCTATGGCCTAGACCTTATTGTGATCACTGTAGTTTGTCAGCTTTCTCAAATTTGTCTCTCTCCTAATCCTAACCAGGGGAGTAGGCTGAGCCTTAGTCCTAGACCCGTGGCCAGAGTCCAGTTAAAAAAAGTGTGAATTTGGGGGGATGCAGGGGTATGTGAGTTTACTATTGTGCATTTTATATTATTAAATCTGACACTTTCATTTTTTGTCCAGTTGTTAAGGTTATCTGTTTATGTGTCTACACAGTTCTCATTTCTCTCTGTATTGTTCTTGTCTTCCAAGTTTATGTTGTCATCAAATTGCATTAACAAAGTGTTATTTTCTCTGCCCTGATTATTAATGAAAATGTTGAAAACTCACTGCCAATGATGATCTCTAAAAGCCTCTGTTACTAACCTCTCTACATCAACATTCCTTCTTCAGCACAACCCACAGTGTTCTACCCATTAGATCAGTTCCTACTCACCTTCATTAAATGATCATCCTAAGGTTATTAACCCTGTTGAGTTTTTTTTCTTCTTGATTGTGATTATTTCCTTATTTGTATCCTCATATCCAGTGCTAGATTGTCTTTGTCCCTAGGAAGAGAGGAAAACATGTTGGAACATGGTAAGTTGTGATTCATTATAAAAAAATTAATATTTTTTAAGCATGAGGTTGGTCCAAAGCTGGTTGCCCAGAGATGCTGTGGAACCTCCATCCTTGGAGATGCTCAAGAATCAATGGGACATGGCCCTGAGAAATCTGCTCTGATTAGATCTGCTTTGAGTTGGGGGGGCAGGGGATATACGGTGGATGGTGGACTAGATGACCTCCGGAAGTCCATTTGAAATGTAATTATTCCATTACTCTATTTTAAACATCATGATCCTTACTGAAATCAGAGGCTAATGCATCTCTAGAAGATCTTTTACTTCTATCCTGTTCTCCTGTGACAGCTATACTTCTTTTCTTGTTCTCCTTTATTTATATGATTGAAGTGTTTGTACTGTATTTTAAGCATATTTTTTGTTTTTATTTTTAAATAATGTAGAAACACAAATACAGTTACATTGGCATTGTGTATGCATAAAACAGTACTGCCTTACTAATGAAGTAACAGCAAAAGATTGATTCATGGGGCCAGAACCTGAACCATCGAAATGAGAAAGACAGGAGCCATTGAAATAATTTACAGAAAGATAAGGCTTAAAGTAAAAAACTATAGAAATGAATAATCCTTTTTCCATGTCATAGAAATCAAGCTTCTTTGGAAAATAGGACTTGTATCCATACGTGAGCCTCATTTTTTGCACAAAGGTGTGCAGAAAGTCATACAAGATCCTAAAATGCTTCTGTACAAAACAGCAATATTTAGTTAGACCCACTACAGGTGGAGCAGAAATGAAGTTTGTGAATATGTGACTAAGCAAATCTCCTTGTAATTTTCCTTGTTATCAGAAGTACAGAATAAACTTAGGAGTTTCTGAGATAGTCTGATACCATAAATGACATTTCTATTGACAACCTGGCAAAAAGTCCCAACATACTGCTGAGCTTTCAGGATCAGTGCTGAATAACTGAATTTGGCCCTGCCTTGTGAATCACTTACTGTATTTCATTCTCCAATCAAATTCCTCCTCTGATTTTTCCTCTCTGTAGCAAAATTATGCCTAGGAAGATTTGTACCTGAATCCCACTGTGCTTCAAGACCTACAAATATTGTGCCATCGCCAAGTGGACTTGCTTACACAGAGATGGCTACCCTGCTGCTATTTAGTACACTGATGGTTTGACATCATTGCAACCAGCAGAAATCATCCAAAACAATGAATGAATGCTGAGAATGCAAGAGAGACATTCAACTAATTTTAAATTACCTACTAGCTTGAAAAGGATTGGGCCAAAATAGATTTCTTGCACAAAATATTGTTCTAACTAATTATACTAACTAAAAAATGGGCATATGTTTACAGAGCATTGATCATGGCCAAGAATCAAGCCTTGAAGAAATTGAATTTTTCTTGTCACCTCTTACTTATATTGCACTTTAACAATGAGCTATTTCACAGCTCCAGGGAGAATTCTCTTCAAGCTGCATGACAAATTACAAATACTTACTAGCAGTTTCATCTTGCTATAGCCTTCTAATCACATGAATTCTCCTCCAACTTTGCTCTTCAGCTTGATTTATGTCCTAGAATGTTCTTTCACAACCGTCTTCCAGTCAAAATCTTGCCATCCTTTCAAATTCCTCTAAAAAACTGTGTGATGTCACAGAAAGATATTAGACGATCTCAGAAAGGACCTCAAGCTGTCATGGGCAGATACAGACATATGTTTAAGGCCCTTACAGAACTATAAAACATGTCATCCTTCTTATCATCTAAGTCTTTTGTTTCTGAATATGTTTTTGCTCCATTAATCTGAGTTGTTAATTCATGATCAGGCACTTGCAAGACGAATTGTGACAGAGGGACAAAGGGTAAAAGCTGGATTTCTTTTGCTGCAATTCTGCTTGTTTACAAGGGATGTACATGAAGGTGTTTTCTTGCATATAAGAAACAAGTAATTTCTTTGCTTTCAAGTGCCATATCTAAGCCTTCTGTCAGTTCTGGGCCAGAGAAGCTCTAATTTTTTGCTGCTTCTTTAAATGCTTTTATTTTCTGATGGATTGTACCATTGCCTTCTGCCTCAAATGCATATGGATATCCAGCAATGTGTCCTAGTTTCTGATCAGGTCTTTTCATGATTCCATTGCCTTGAGTGGTGTTTTGAGTTACTCTCTGTGGACAGACTTGATTGGTCATTCCATTGACCTAAGGTATCCACCATCTGTAAATTAGCCTGCTATTCTGTACCAAGCAAAAGACCTACTTCACGGAAGCTGTTAGTACCTTTCAACAATATTTCAGACAACACATTGCTAAAACACTGCTGTTACAATGAACTATTCAAAACATCTCTTTACCTGACCTCAGTCACATGGCAATTTTTCCACCCTCATTATTGAAACCTCTGTAAACAGCAAGATAGATTGAATGAGTCACTCCAGTTTAATCCTTTCTGTGAAATTTTGCACTTCTATGGCTAATTGTTATGAATAATTTATTTCAGCTTGCTTTGTGCCAACATCCAGCTACCGATATTTCAACAGATACTGAATTTCACTGCAAACTAAAATGAATCTGCATTGTGAAAAATATTTCTGTATCTCTGGTAAATTAATCCAGTTTCTGGTTCAGAAAAAGCCAGAAAAGAATAAATTATTGCCCATGATGTCCAAACCTCTTATGCTTGTACACTGACCAAAATTCAGCAGTTAACGTAAATATGTTTTACCAGCTACTCACTTCCTTTACTTGCCCTAGGGTATGTTTTCTTAGTTGTTCCAGACAGCGTAATACCTTTATTTGCCAGTGTTTATTTAAACAGCTCACTAAAGAAGGTTCATCTAACTTGACATCATTACTGAGGGCTTTATCCTGACCAAATCCTGATGTGTGATGGCCAGCTATTACTCAACACCTCCCAGGATTTATTCATAACATAATAAGGCTGACATTTTTATTTGTCTTTCGAATAATGGACAATTTTCTCATGATTCATCGAATTGTCCTGCAAAGACCATTACACATCTTCATTTGTTTTGTATAGTTTGGGACTTTTTCTTTCCTCTCCTTCAGCCATTTTATTTAGTTCTATTACAGAAGTTCTAGAGTCCATGAGGATTTTTAGAAATAAGTGTACATAACTATGTATAAACAGTGGCTGTCTTACATTCAATGGATCAGAAAAGTTTCTTGTTTCATGATATAGTTTAATAGAAAAGGTTGAAATTTGATTGAAAGGTTGAAAGGTTGATTTTTGGTTCCCTCCTTTCCATCATCTGCTAATAACAAACAACTATTTTAAAAGTATTTTTTCTGGAAATAGAATATTTTTCCTCTCCAAATAAAAAGACATTTTTTTTCCTCATAATGGCCTCAGTATCAGAAGTCAGAGCATGTTACAATGGCACAGAGAGATTGTGGTACTAAGCTGCAGTGCCGGGTGCAACCTCTTAAGTGCAACTGCACAGTAAAGTAATGGGGTGTAGAAGTTGCAGACAAGTCTGGAGTGGTGCAAATGCTAGAAGGGTCTCACAGGGGCAGCACAAACTCCTGGGGGATAGGCTGAGGGCACCTGTCTTGGCATAACTAAACCCACTCCACATTTGTTGCCTGTGGTAATTTGTGTGGTCCTGGGATGCGCTGGATAGTCCCTCTTATGGTTACCATAAGAACATTGCTCTGAGGAGCACTGAACGGCAATGTACAGCTCGGCCAGTAAGGCCCCTAGTTACCATGGCAATCAGCAAACTATTATCAGCACAGGCTTGCCAGCACTAAACTGCTGTACCTCAGATCTGTAGGAGTTTGTCGTGACCAGAAGGACATGCCCACCTATTTCTAGACCCAGAAGTAGTTTTGTTCCGTGGTTAGGTGTCAGCTGTGGGATGGAACAGTGGGGAGGACTAAAAGAGGAGCTGACATCATGCTCATGTATAATCGTTCACTGATGGATACAGATTGCCCCTGGCAGCTGCCACTTGTTGGCTCCTCTGGGATGGACGGTCTCTGGATGCAGCCATGTTGCTGCTTTGGGCAATGACTTTGTTAATAGCCTTAACAGGGTTGACAGTATGAAACAGTGTGTTGGAGAACCTTTCAAAAAATGAGGCTCAGCGCAATGCAAATATGGCAAACCCTACATCTTTGGATGCATCCTTGGAGATCAGAAGCTGGAGGGCAACTGAATTCTCCCTCTCCAGCTAAGTCAATCTTTCTCAGAGCTGTGGTTGTGCACATCAAGGCTCCTCAGCCATGGGCCTTTCCCTGATGTGGATGTGCTTCTCCCTGCTTTTAGCAACTCCTATTCTCGCCATGGACACCCAGCACAAGTGGTCATGTAGAGCCCCAGAAGTGATAGGCAGCAACAGAGCACCATTCTGAGTGAGAAAAGACGACCAGTCTCTTTAGGACTTACTTCCCTAAACCAAGAGAAGAATGACTTAAAAACCTCTGCAGTGTCACATGCATGAGGACAGGAATATGTTGTCACTGTGAACTACACCTTTTACATGAACTGCTCCTTAAGGCCCTCATAAATATTGTACTGTTGGTACATGGAGCAAAGGTGTTAGAGGTCAGGTGCTGTGTGGAAAGTGAAATTATTAATATCTGAACTGCTTTAGCACAATACTGTTGCTGACATTCAAATACTAGCAGAAACTGAGATGCATTCACTGTATCAAAACTGTGCAGTGAAGAAATTCTAACCTTTACCCTCAATTAATGTAACACTCTTGTCTGTCCCAATTTCCTGAGAAGCAAGATTACTTTGATGTTTTTACTCAAGAATGACATTTTTATTGGTATTTTAGTGATAAAAAATCACAGCCCTGGAGCCTTAAAGTCTAACTTAGCTCCTATATACTTTTCTGCCCTGAAGGCTGAGTACAATCTGAGTACAGATAAGTTATTCAAAAAAAGAGGTATATAATCACTTTCAGACCATGAAATTTTAGGATTCTGTGGTGAGCTTTAGTGCAGCTGGTGTGAATGGAAACCTTTCTGCTGGCTATGGTGTGATCCAGGCAGGATGCCAACCCCGATCTTTCCCTGAGAGAGAGTTTTACCAAAATGGTATCAAAACTGGGCTCTATATAAGCCAAAGCTGCAGCAACAAGTCCATCTGTGAATCAAAATGTGACTATTAATTTTGCCTGCAAATCTCAGCTGCAAAGTGATATGGAACTAAAAAAGATTAAAAACCTCTTTTTCCTATTGACCGCTCCCACACCAGAGATTAAAAGGCAGCCAGGCAGCCAGTTGATTTGCCATTCAGCTGCATGTCTCAGGGACCTGACAGTCACTGATAGGATTTCCCCTCCCTTGTTCTGCGCTGCTTCATTTCCAGAAATCTCTATCCTCTCGGCTGTGCCGATTGAAATGGCCCTGTTCTAGTTGATGGGACAGGAACAAGCTGCAGGGGGAAAAGGAGGATGGAAACCATTTAAAACAGCAGTAAAAAAGGTTTACTGATTATCACCATAAAAACACTGATCAGAAACTGGTTACCACTTAACAGTCCTAAATAAGATAAAAATAACTATTCATGAAAAAGAGAAAAAAATATTATCTGGTGTCTCCCTGGATTAAGGGGACACTTGTCCTCAGTATAAAAAATTAGGTATTTTTAATTTTTTAAAATTTATATTTTTAAAATTTATATTAAATTTAATACTTTAATATTAATATTAAAGATTTGGTCAAGTCTCAGACCCAAGTGGCTCAAGGAATGGATTTCTGAAGGAAATGGAGGAGTCCATACATATTAAACCAAGCAGGTCTGTTCATGGTAGTCCACTTGGTTTAATTACTCATTGTTCCTGGGAACAGCCATGATCCATTTTAGATGCTGTGCACATTGCTAACACAGGCCAGGCACTGCTCTGCAGGTGAAGTGTGGATGAGACCACCTTGGCTATGGAAGGAAAGGGGACAACCATTTAGTTGTGTGGATTCAAGCAGCTCGATGACACTTGCTCTTGGGGCCAAAGAATGGTTCCTAGTTCCCCAGGACTGCAATGTGGATATCATGGACTTAGTGCATTTCCATGTTCTGCTTTCTATAGCAAACAATTCTTACTTTAACACCATTTTAAATAGATTTATTTGCTGAATAAAAAGTATATTATTTTCAGTGTTCTTTATTGCTGTGTGGGTTGTGATCAAAGCGCACTGTGTTGATATAAATTCACCAAATCAGTTGTCACAGAGGATTCTTGTAATGTTGCTGAATATTTCTGTCAAATTCAAGCTTACCATTTTTTCTAAGGTCCCAACAACATGGTGAATGTTACTGTGCATCTTATTTGTGGTGTTTTCAGGACCCAAAGTTTTGCTTATTTTCCATCAGCTAGGAACTTTTTTATCCAACGTCGACCATTCTAAACACACAAAATTAAAGAAGTCCCACATCATCCAATTTATAATATTTATTTTAAGCTGCAATAATTTTGAGCACAAAATCCCCAAATAGTCTGCATCCTTCCTGAGGGCCTTCTCACTTGCCATGAGCTATTCTAGTCATTAAGACTAGGGCTGCATCTACACAGGAGACTTTTAACAGTAGGACTCTGAATCAACCCAGCTAAGTGTAGATATTTTCCTGAGATGGCTAGGTCAGGAACATCCTCATCCTCGACAGCCAATGGAGAAAAATAGGCACCTCCAAAGGGTAGACCAGAAGATTTCTGGGATGAACCAGTGTCTAGACCTTTCTCTCCATTGGCTCTTGCACCCCTACACTTTGAATTACAATTAGTCCTAAAAGTATCTGACATGGAACTGGACTTTGGTACCTAATGGAGCCCGCAATGGAGCTGTACCTAAAGGAGCTATCTTACATGTGGACAAGGAGAGTGAGATAAAAACCTTACTCCACAGAAACTGTCATGCTGAGCTGAAAGACTCTAAGCAACTAAGCACATCAATAGCAGTGGAGAGAGGAGTGCACTAAAGCCACCAGGATTAAACACATGAACCTTGATTACAAAAATATGTTTATCTTGAATTATGATGTATAGCCTTCAAACTCCTTCTGGAGATGAGTGAATCAGCCCTTTTTCATGAAATATTATAGGATGAATAATTCTATTTTTGTCTTGCGGCTCAGTGGTTGTAGACTTTGTCCAGGTAATAGTAGAATTAGGTTTGATTGATTGTCTTGAACAGCTTTCAATCAGGTTATTGTGTAACACAGCTCTCATCTTTAAGTTATAAAGCCTTTTAGAATGAAACTCTCTCCCTTTCCTGACCTATCCCATGTTTCCCACTTAACAAGAAAATGCTAGCCAATCAGTAGATTAAAAAGTTCACTATGTCTCTGGCCCTTTTTGGTCTTTGAGGCTACATCTGTACTAGTAAAGCAAAGAAGGCAAGGGCAGGGCCAACGGCAGTGACATACGAGTGCCCATGCCATGCAGGCACTAGCATGCTCCCACGAAGAAGTTTTGGCTGTGTTAGTTACTTTTCCCAGAGGACAGCACAGGCCATTAGGGTGCTGCTGGCAAGCAGAAGAAGTAAGACCACCCTGTTTTTGAAGAAAAAGTCTAGTCCTTGGAAGTGCTCTGTGCCATGCTACTTGCCTTCCTCAGGGAGAGGAAGCAGCCCCTGCCCTTTCTATATACTGGTTGAGACATAGGCAGAAGAAACTCCACAACTCCTACTACGGGCACCATCTGCTTAATGCTGTGTTGACCAGAGGCTGGCACCTACATTTGCTCCTTCCTTTAGAAAGCTCCTCTGTCTTGTCTGATTTCTCAAGCAAAGCACTATATTAAAAAAAAAAAGATCGTTTAGAGGAGTCACTGTCTTGCCAATCTCATTTCCTCTGCTCTTACATTTATTTCATTACAAGTTTAGTTAAGAAGGATTTTTCCCCTGAACACACAGGAAAGAAGAGAAAAGAGGATGGACATACATGCTGCTGGGAAACTGATATCTCACCAGGTGTCTGAGGTCTCATGCCTTTGTCTAAATTTGTCACGTCTGAAATGAACACGTGTTCCTTTCGGAAATGGCTGTTATTACCACTTGCTCCCTCAAACACCTGCTTGTTCTTGTACCCCTCTTCCCTGTGGAGATTGCTTTTCTTGCCACAAGCTACCCAATGGAGGCAGACAAGTGTTGGTTCTTCATCTGCATCAGCATAAAACCATTGATCTCAGCTTAAACCTTCAGTGAGCCTACAGACCTATCCCTGTACTGGAGTATGTGCAAGGTAGCCTGAGATTAGTGGATTTTATTCACAATAATATTCACATTCATAAAAAAAATTGCAGGTCTATTTGGAGGTAGGAAACTATAATGCCAAGTTAAAAATGCTGTTTCTCTGCATTTACTCTACTACTCCAAACCCCACTACATTTCAGCTAGTAGATCATAGTGAGTAGCTGATGGAGAGATGTCTTCTAGTGTTTCAGCCAGCAAAACCTTTAAAGTCATGTCTGATCATGGCCTTTGAAGAGTTGCTGTTGTAGATCTCTAGGAAACCCCTTCCAGGGTAGGTTCAGCTGATATTGTCAATGACTTGCACCATTTCAGGCAGCAAACAAGGCAACATGTATGGGTAAAAAGAATAACTAGAGAACCCTCAAGAATAAATGACTAAGATGCCTCCCCATTTCCATTACTTTTACTCACAGCTACCAAAGCTAGTGGCTAATTTTCTCCCAAAAAAAGGAATTGCTCTGAAATTTTCTTTCATATTTTCCCCAAAAAATAGTATTGAAAATGTCTTCTTTTCAGCAGCTCATAATCCCTATCAGAGAGCTGCGTGGACAGTTACAAATACCAGTGTATGCCTAAAAGGCTGATTCATCTGGTCATTGATATCCTTTCCTCCATCTTTCTCTCTCTGTTTCTTATCTTCATGGATCTCAACTCAGTATAAAATACTGCATACTGACTATTTCCCTTTGCCATTCACAGTAAGATTTCAATTAAAGACTGAGAGAATCATTAGGAAAAGCAGAACCTATTCTGATACCGCATACATTGAAGTTACTAACATTAAATTTATGAAAAAAAGTAAGTTGTCACTGAATTGGTTAGTATATTTGAAACAGAACTTACTCGCTGTGTGTTCTTCATTGATATTTGATAAGGGATCTATATAATCAAAATATGTATTGAAGAAAAATGAAGGGATATGAAAAAAGTCTTTAAGGCAGTTATTTTATGTGTCCCAAACTGTTTCAGATTAACCCAGATTTCAACTTATCCAATGATTTCATTTTCAATTAAAAAGAAAAAAAAACCCAATAATTTTTTTTTTCTAGGAAGGTTTTCTCTCTAATTCCTGATCTAGAAATATTAGCTCCAAATGGAAAGACGAGTGTGTCACACTGTGTCCTGGGAAGGTTTTTGTGATGGCCATCATTCACCTAGCGTTAAGAAACCACTTACACTGCTCACATGCAGTAAAAACCTTGTATTTTGTCTCTACAAGGGAGCTAAATGAGAGCTTTAATCCTCTTCTGCTTTAGTGCAACGGTGGTAGTTATTTATAGAACTGCTCTGGCGATGGGTGGGCATTGCAGATGGCTCTGTCTCACCACAGAGCTAAATTAAGTAATTTGTTTCTGAAGGGGAGGTTTATTTATTGACCTCAATAAAGTTAATCTTGCTTTCGCCTAGAGCTCAACACACAAGTGTAATCCAGCAACTTCATTTCACTTACTCTATGATTTTTCTATCTTTAAATGCCTGGGTTTGTTTCTCTTTACACCCTTTATGTTTTAACATACCTCTGATTTCCGACCTCACCACTTCAGGCGTATCTTCTGGTGCCATTTTCTGTGGGCGTTTCGATTTAGCCAGCTGCTTGGGAGCCTGCGCTCAGCCGTAAATACGGCGTGAAGTCAAAAACCTGTGAAAGTCATGGAAACAGCCTCGTGGCTGAACTTCTCTCACAAGAGGACCTGTTGTGCTAAAATGCTGCCCCGCCGCTGCCGCAGAGCTCAGGCAGTGCCCTCTCCTGCCAACCACTTTGCTGGCTCCCGCCCTCACACTGACACTGGGGTGGCCAAGAGCCCGAGCTGTCCCCTCGTCCCCTGACCCGGGGATGTGTTACAGCACGTCGGAAGAGACACACGAAGCCAGGCCTCCCCGGGGAAATCAAACCCCGCGCGTTTGCGTTTCTGTTGCTAACAAAGGCAGTGTGCGTTTGGGTGTTGCTGCCGTACCGAACCACTGGCACTTTGCAACCAAACGCCGCTGAAGCTGCTTTTGCAAGGTGACGTTGTGGCAGCCAGGCTTTCTCCTGCCCTGCCGAGACAGACAAATCCGACCTTTCCCATAGCTTCAGGATCCTGACCGACGTCGTGGCATTCATGGCACTGCCCTGCGTACTCCTAGGGTTTCTCTTACTTGGCCTGTTATCTCTAGGAACAGGAAAAATCCAAATTATTCCTGAGGCCCTATCCAGAACAGCACAATTTCTTATCATATAACATCATGAGCTAAAATTCATACACAAAGGCAATTAGAGAAGGAAAAAAAAAAAAAAACCCACACTCTATTGAAATTGCTCACAGTATGTATCCCTTAACACCAAGCTACAGGTAAATCACCTGGTGGACTGACTGCAATTTTTTTTAAATGAAATCTCAGGAAAGTCCATATGACAGCATTTCAGGTGAAGTGAATATGCCATGATGAAACAGCAGGGCCTCCTGATGGCAGGTGTTTGTACAGTCGATGTGACCACAACAGGTTCACAAACCAAGATAATGTGGTTTGCAATCAGTTGCTTCTAGAGCAAATATAAAAGTGCATTTCATAGCTCAACAGAACTACCAGAAGTACTACCTTCTTCAACAAAATAAATTGCACTGAAAACTTTATTGCAGACTAATCTGAAGCTGTGAGATGTACCCATACCAGGCAGACACTTTAGCCCCTCATCTAGTCTGCTAACCACATACTGCAGTTATTTAGTGCCTGGAGAATTTCTATATTCCCTAATTTCTATAGACAATCTTCCAGTCCACATCTACATAAATGTATTTAAGGTGTTTCTGCTTCTTTCCCTCTTTTTCCTTTTGGTGGAGTATTTATACCAAAGATGCTAAAGTCTGTAATCTTGCCTTACGTATTGAACTCTTTCTTTTACTTCTGTAATATTTTTTCAGGTCTTTTGTTCACTATAAGAATTAATTCATGGCCCAATTTAATGTTTAAAGGTGTGCTAAGAAAAATTAATAGTTTCTTTTAGTAATACTTTGATTCCTGGATGTAGTTCTTATCTTCTGTGGAAAACGAATCAAGTGTTCTCATGGCACCCAACAGCATTTGCAAGAAATTGCATTTTGGCTTATTTTTATATTTAATATGTAAATTAGCAGCATTATATGGAAAAGGAGTTATTTTTTGCTCACACTTTTTAAATTTGGTGGTAATTCTGTGGCACACTGGGCAGAACTGGGATTGGAGAAATTTCAGCCCAGGAATCGTAGTACTGCATATAGTACAGTATATAAGAAATATACCTGGGTTTTTTCAAATTTTAAATTAACCGAACACTGTGTTGTTATGGAAGATGCCTGTGTGATCTGATGTGGTTTGGGTGACATACAGCAAACAATCTCCATCGGATCTGTTGTCTAAGGTTACTCACTAAACTTCGAGCTAATTCCAGACAGTCTTCATACCTTCACTTAGTTTCTAAAGAAAGTATGTCACACATGATTCAGTTATAAAATTATACTGCAGTTTAGATATTATAATTCTTTGAATGTTTTGCTGTATTAGTGGCTTGATACCGTCATACTAGAATTATATCCTACTAGAATTTTGTTACATTAATAAATTATAATTTCAGATCAGTTTCTACTTAAAAATTATTTCTATTAGTTCTATACCAAGGGCCATAATTTTTCCAGGTACACAGGAACAGTTAGTTTCTACTGAGCATGCAGGAGGTTCTTTACCTGCCAGAAATGCAATGCAGCCAATGAAAACAGAGAGAGGGTTTCTGAGTCTACATATTTTATTATATTAAACAGCTTTTTTTCAGTTCCAAAGATCACATTTGTTCAAGATGCAGACCACCTTGACCTCTTATGCAATAGCATAAAGACATTTTTTTGCCAGAGGAAAAATGAATCAATGCTCTGTTTCACTTATTAATTTTAGTCATACTCATGCTGCCACATAAAACACTGTGACAATCAACGTCATTTATGTTGTGATTGTTTAAGTGGAATCCACTTAACACTGCCAGTGGTTTTTAGTCATGGTCTAGCTACTGTAGTAAAATTTCCCTGAAAAGTGATGTGTTGCCCCAATCATGTGTAATCAGCATAATTTTTTCTTATAAATTTTGGATACCTGTAGAAGGTTACTTGAGAAGAATATGTATATACTTGAAGATTTTTTAGGTTTTGCAGATTAATCAGGTGCAGAAATATGTTGGAAGATGACAAGTAAAATATTTCAGAGGAAAACTTAAATAGTTTAGGCATTGGCAATGAGCCACATATGCATTTCAGCTGCTTTTCCTAACAACATTCACTACTCAAAACTAACATTAAATACATCCATAGTCTGCAAAATGAGGCAATCCTAACCCCTTTCTGCTAAAAGCCAGTGTGAGGTTTGACATTGGCTTCAGCAGCAACAAGAAAGAGCCTGGGGAGAGGAGCATTTGCTTGGAGCTTTGGCCACAGAAGTGCAGTCTGAAGCGCAAAGACTTCTTGTCCTCAACTTTTGTCAGTAAATGAAATCCCTGGATGGAGTATAATGATATGGTGCATCTGTCTCACAGGAATTACCCAACCCTTCATCCAGTCTGGTCTCTAAGGATTTTGATGGTCCTGCACAAAGGCCATTTTTTGATCACCATAAAAAGTGTTGTGCTTCAACAGTAGGAAGTACCGCAGCTCAAACATGGACAGTCTTGAGTGGGACCTTACACAGGACATCGTGACTCTCTGTCACTATCTGTTCATTGCTATTTGTTCCAATTCTCATAAGGATTTTTCTGCTGAAAAGGAAAAGATGGAAGCCAGACTATTGGGTAACAGATGTGATTCCCACATTTTCTGAGTACCAAAATATGGACAAGTAGATTGTGCCTAGTAGGCACTGATTAAATTCCTGTGGTAGGTGCCATGGTTTTATCAAGTGCTTTGTTCTCTATTTATTTATTAATTTGTTCTAAAGTTCATAGTTAAGCCTCAAACACTTTTCCTACAATCCTCTTGTGTATAATTACATACTAATAGATAATTCCAGAGCAAAATCCTGGTCCCACAGATTTCATTTGCAAAAATTAGGTCAATTGCCTTTATTGTCAGACAGACAAGTTAAAACAGCCTCAGCCCTGAGTTTCTGGCCTGCCTTTAGATATGCTTTTAACATCTCAATACATATACTACTTTCCACCTTCACCAGCATCAGCTAATAACTGAAGGTAAGCCAAGTTTTGCTATTCAGGTGTGAGACCCAAGGGACACCCAGCGATCTGGCATGTACTCAGACCTGCACATCAGGGCTGCCAGAGCTCCTTGCCAGCTGATGCTTATGGAAGAAAACTTGTGAAAGTGGAGGCAAGAGATAAATTGCAGGATTTTCAACGGGATTTGCACCTTCTTATACTGGATTTTATATCTAATACTTTGTATCCCCACAATAAAAACTTGTTCACACAAGCTTTAGAGGATAAATGAGTACCCGGAAGTAAAGGAGAGTAACCATACTGGTTATTTAAATGCCCTTCTGCTTTATTTTACTTTAAAGACTAGAAAATACAGAACACTACCAGATTATTCACATATTCATCAAGGTTTTTACTTATCTGATGATTGTGAGGCTTGAAGTGAAAAACAATGAAAAAAGGCTCAGCATGATCTTTTTTTTTCTTGACAGGCATTACAGAATTATTTCAAAATATGATTTCCTGGTAGGAAGTCTACCTCAATAATGTACTAGATAAAGAGATGTAGTATTCTTGATTGTTTCCATGTCTGCTATTTACAGCTGTGATATTTATACATGTACCATGCTCCATCTATAACAAATGTTGTGAAATGGAATCATCCTTCTCAATAATAAGCAAATCAAAATCATATTAGGTTGTTACGAAACTTAAATGCACAATCCCTCTCCCCCTGAAGACTAATATGTGCTTTATCTATCTTTCCTCCAAAATCAACATTTACTGGGGACATTAAAAGATTATGTCCCCATAATCCATGGCAAACAATTTTCCTGCAAGCCACCTCTACTCTCAGATGCACTGTAATCCTTCTTTCACTCTATCAAATATAATCCTACTTCTACATCAGATACCAAAACACAGCTGCTGCTGCTGCTGCTGCTGCTAGGACACAACTTCCTTCCCCCACCCGCACCATGTCTAACACGAAGAAACCTCCCTTCAGCTGTGGCACAGGTTAGCTCTGCAGCCCGCGTTGCATATCCATCAGTTGGAGCAGCTCCAAGCAAAACAGATCAAGGTGCTAACAAGTTTATTTTCATTTTAATGAACCAGAGGTAGGTTTCTGTGTTATTACCATCCCAAACTACCTGGTTTGTCATTGTGCAGAGGAATCTATGTCTTACTGTACTATTTGTGTTTTGGATTTTCTTTTCTTGCTATAAATTACGGTAAAGAGTGCATGATTGAAAGCATATGCTCTACTGTAATTTAATATGAGAGGTTTGTTGTCATTCACAAACCACTTAGGTTGAATTCACTGTATTAGCAGGTCATCAAAACTCCCTACATTGCATTAGCATCCAATATTCAATTTTCTATCTTGAGTTATTCTTTATTAAAATACGAAGTGAATCACTGCACAGCAGGCACCTTGCCAGGCAAAAAGTTATTAAATCAAATGCAGGAGACATAGGTTTGGCTGAAACACAGTGCTAGTGTTTGCTTCATTTCTGCTCTGATTAGTGGCAGGATTTGTCAGAACACCTGCCTTACCTTCTCCTGTGACTTACAGCCCAAAATGCTCTCAGCCGCTCAGTAAGGATTTATAAAGACATCTGCTTTTCAAAGACATCTGACTTTTTTTTTTTTTTTTGCTTGGGACCACCTGCAAGAGTCCTGTGCTGCATTAAATTCTACATTCAGAAATGGCAGCCACCTTCAGTGCTGTCAAAAAGAATCAATTAAATATTCCATGTCTGACTCAATACATGGCTATAATCAAGGGTTTTCTTATTATTTAACTAGTAGGAATTTTAGATGAGGATCCCATTAGGTGCTCTGCCTGCTAGATTTCCTGCTGCAAAAGAAAAATGGCATGGAGTGTTCTTCTTTCTCAGGAAAATTTGATTACATTATCCAGAACTTGACATCATTGAAACAATTTGCTCTAATCAGAACAACCATTTCTGTCCTTATATTGCAATCTGTTCCTCTTGGCTTTAGACATTACAGGCTGGAAAGTGCCTCAGGCTTTACTAGCGGGCCTTCTGAATCCTGAAAACCAGTCATTCAGTACTGCTGGCATGTATCATGTATAACAGATGCTAAACCTTAAGAGGGAAACCATGACCTGGGCAACAGTAGAATGGCAGATGCAACATGACAGCAGTAGAAGGATCTCTTTCTGTCCCTTGAAGTCAAATGAGGTCCAACAGTGGGAAATCCATATTAGGAAAGAGAGCAAAAAGGCACCAGAGGGGTTTCTGAGACTGAGACACAGCCAGGATACGAAACCCTCTACATCAAGTAGATATGGGAAGACTGCTACGAAGAGCAGGGAGTGAATGCAGACAAGACTCAGAGGTGATGGAAATACAGACAATACAAGTTTTGATCACAGTTGGGAAGATGTCTGTTCAGTGATGAATGGCATGAGAAGAGGACTCGGGATTGATTGTTTGCTCTCTCTTCCAGTATAGCAGCTAGGTGATATCAAGAAAACTCAAGGCAAGCTCAAAACAAACAAAAAGATGTGTTTTTCTCAGATGGTGTAGTTAAGCTATAAACCTCCTTGCTTGAGGATGTGGATGTTAAAAGTTTGCATTGATTCCAAGGAAGGCTTGATAGGTTTCTGGAGAAGAAATCACCTGTGTTAAAAAGAATATAGAGAATAAAACTTAGAAGGTATCTGAGTCTCGTTAGAAATCACAGAGTGCTTGGGAAGCATATTGCATAGCTCCTCCTGCTCTTACAGTCTTTCCTAAGCATCCACTTTTGGCCAGTGTCAGTGACAGGACAGTGGACTTACAGGAACCTTTAGTCTGGTCCAACAGAGCCACTGTCATCTTCTGAATATGATTGTCATGGATGTTTACCATGGATTTCAGAAAACAAGCAAGAAGCAGACTAATGAAATTTAGCTAACCTCAAACAACGGACTAACAAAAGGTTTGCTTAGTTGACATGCTGGTCATTTCAGAAAGCGATCGAACTCACTATGGTTGAGTTTAATGAGTTGCCTTCTGAATTGCTGAGTTCTTCACGAACAATTGAAAAAAAATCTACATCATGCAAGTGATACGAAGCTTATCTCGGCAGCTGTGATTGGCTGTGACAGGCTGAAAGTTAATTAGAAACCTTAACTGGACTTGATAAATTTCTGAGTTTCACCAGATGTTAATCCTGATGAAACATTGATGCATAAATCAGCTCTAGTACCAAGTCATGCAGATGACAGGACAATTACACCCCTCTGCTGCATGCACAGTCTCAGCCACTGCCTCCATTTAACAATCTCATTTCAGGCACTTGTCTCAGGTGCTCATGGGTGTTCGGGAGCACTGCGGATTAAACAGGGCTGCCCTCAGTGCTTGTTCCCATCCTCCTCAGACACCATCACCTGTGACAGGAGAATGAGCCGGATTTGCATTCCTGACTAGCTTGACATACTTGAACAAAGCTGATACCCAGGTCACATTGCACAGGGCACACCCTGAAGTCACAGAAAGGCAATGCAGAGATGCTGCTGTACTATCGCAATGCTAAACCATCACCAGACAACACCAGGGAACCTGGGCACCGAAGCTACCATGGTATCACGGTCCCCATAACTAGCCTCATGCCATGTTTTGCACGTTCCATTCTGCTCTTTTCAGCAGCTTTCTCTGTCCAGAAGGGAAATACAGAGTTGTCACGAATGAACTGTGTGTGGGCAGAGCAACTCAGGCCACAGTGAGGTAAGGAGGGAGGAGAGCCTCCCTTACTGCTGAAGGCTGGAGGAGAAGCAGTCCCAACACCTTCCTCTGCATCAGGAGATGGAGTTCCCCAGAGGGAGCTTGCAGCAGCAGGGAGGTTAGCAGGACTCACTATCCACAGCCCCCGAAAATCCCCCTGGGTCCTTTCTCCAAAAACGTTAACAGTTCTGTTGTACTTGGCAGTAAGCATGATCCTCTTCGGTATCATGTGCCGTGCCAGAGCCTGATGATACCGCCTGTCATAACTGCAGGTACAGTTTGTCACTGACCGCGTTGTACGAAAGAAGCTGAAACATTCTCCTCCCCTACCCCTTCCTCCTCTTCCTGAATGAGAGATATTGCACTTGCTTCAAAGGTCATGAAAGAAGAGTCAGCCTTTCTGAAAGCTTGACCTAGATTTTTACTAGCTGTAAAGGTCAAGGGAGACCCTTTGACACGGATATAGGACTGGAGCCATCTGATGTCCATACTGCTGCTGGGCTGCACTGCCTCAAGGCTGTGCAATTCAGGAACTAAATTTTATTTCAGTTTCCACTTGGTCTTCACGATCAGCTGGGAATTGCAATAATTTAACACACGCTGGAATGAGAAGGACTGCATCTGAGAGAAAGGAATACAATCCCCTCACATCAGAGATAAAAGAGGCTCTTTTGAGTCATGGTTGTTGTCTTGGAAGCTAGAAATAGAAAGTCATCAGGGTTTTTTTTTGTCCTGTTGTCATAGGGGAGATTTGCCAAATGATCTGAACTGCTTCTCCTATATACTTTGGGATTCTGAGGCCCAATTTATCTAATACTCAGTTAGTTTCAGCATGCAATGCTGTGGATGAAATTTAGGTCTACAACATGAATAATTATTCTAAATCATAAAACACACCCCTGTCAAAGGCAGTCACTCCAAAGGCAAAATGGGAGTGATCATGTTGTGCAAATTTTTACAAAAACCCTCAATACAAGCTTGCTTTGTGTTAATGTTGAGCATTGACTCAGGCTGTAGCTCTGCTTCTCTCATGATTTCATCTGGCAGATGAAAGATGTATAAACATCTGGTAAATTCCTCCTGCTCTCACAGTTTCCCTTCTTCAGTGCTGTGACCCTGGCCCATCAGTGAGGTTTAGGTGGTCCAGGGGGAAATTGGTGGTGTTTCCAGCAAGTTTTCTATATTAAGCAGTCCCCTCTCCCATGCAATATTTATGAAATGAGTTGCTCTTCACTGCCACATTTAAGCAGACTGGGCTGAAATACAGTTTAAATACAATAGTGGAAGTAAGCCCTTGCTTGTATACTTCTTCTTTTCCCAAGTACATACCGATATATATTGGTATATACCCAAAATTATATAGTTTGCACGTCTTTTATAGAGGGTGTGTGTACACGAAGGGGTTCAGACATCCTCAAATGCCTCTCCTGCCCTGCGGAGGTCAGATATTCAAGCTGCTGTAGGGTGGTGCTGAGGCAGGTTAGCTCAGCTCAGCTCCCAGGCATGTGGGCAAGAGCTCCTTCAGTTCTGAGCAAGGGCAGAGCAAATCTATGTCTACCAGCACCCACCATCCAGACAGATCCACTTTTAGCATTTTTTTATCAGTCTTCCAAAAAACAGTTTTTCCATTTTCTTAATACACCCACCGGAGTGCAGTTGCACTCTGGCTTTGGACTGTGTGCACTGTTGAGACAGGAATTCACATTTCATATGTGCTTTACAATCAGTCAGTAAAGGATTATTTACATCTAAGGCCTGAAGATAAGACTGTAATACTATTACTATTTCAGAAAAGTTCTGGTTTACATTCAGACACTATAACACTGCAGTCAAAACTGGTCAATAAAGAGCTTTCATATTCTGAAACAAAATGTTGAAATAAGTTTCTTTTCCCCATATTAAAATTAAGGGGTTTCAGTAATTCACAAGAAAATCCAGAGAAAGAGAGAGAAGTATGCAGCAAACCCAGCCATTGTATGTTTTAAAGATAGGTGTTGAACACAACATGTGAATGTCGCCAATAAAGGCTGTAACATCAGGGTTATTCTGGGGTTGGATGTGGAAGGTAAATTCCTTACCTATGGTTTGGCCCTTGAAAGTGTTTCTGAAGACTTTTTCTTCAGTTAATTTTTTAACAAACCAACCTTTTTCAAGGAGTCTGTGAACACACAGCCATACATATATACTGCAGGGCAGAGAAGGAGGTGGGGGGAAAATCAGAAACCCAAAAAAGATGCAGGACCAGAACTGCAGAACACAAAGTTAACAGGTAGCTGCTGTCTCCTGCTTTATCAGGTCACCAAGCACATACATCACTAGCTTCCATTTTAGATAGTTCCGATCTGACAGGTTCATAACTTTAATTGATCTCTGCATTTACTTTAAATTCAATTCACCATTTTTTCTGTCTTTTAGAAACACTGCTGTAATTACTGCCTTGTTTTTCCATAAGAAGTGTCTGCATTTCAGAGTTCAATATATTGCAGTCTAGAAGCAAATATGACCGACATAAATGTGATTTCTGATATTATCCGTGCACAGAAGAATTTTAAGAATTATTTATGGGAAAAAAAAGATGGTATTGCTAATCTAGGAGAGTTTTTTATTACAGGATATATTCATACACATGTATGTAATACTGGGAAAATACCTACATTTCAATTCCACCTAAACATCACTAGATGGCACTAAGAGCCCCAGCAATTCTTGGTCACAGGACACAGTTATTAAACCAAATGCCTTAGGCTTCATCTTGTTAAAGTCTCATTAAGATTTATAAGAATTTTGTATTGAAAGCAAAGCAGTTTTGAACACCCGTTTATCATACCATCTCACATGTGCTCTTCTGATGGATACTGATTTCCAATTTTCGCAAACATCAACACAGTAAATAAATAATTCATACGTTGGAAGGATACGGATCATCTATGCACTTAATGAAAGCTGGCTATGTTTTCAAGTGCAACCCTTGGAGTCTTTGATTATAAGTTTGTTTTATATCAATGTAAATTGTGGTATGTAGATTGATTAATAGAATAGTTTAACAGAGATGGGATCAAACTTAAACAGAACCAAAGAATATGTTGAGCACAGATCTAAATGGCATCTTTCAAACCTATTCCTGCACTCAGTGTGCCAGCTGCCAAGGACCCAGCGAGGGGACTCTGATCAGAATCTGGGTCCGGGTTTTTTTATCTCCCATCCATCCACATGCAGTCACCAAAGGAGATGATGTGACCCGGGAAGCTTTTATCTGAATCCCTCCATAGCTGCAGACCAGATAAGCTGAAACTAAGATACAGGCCCCTTTTTATCATCTTTTGATTTTCCCAAGCCAGAAGTTCACTCAATTTTTGCTCATGTCTAGCAAATTACTCCCCAGAATTTTGTTGACTTGATCTATGCAATTAATGCTGACTTTTTGTCCATTAAATAGTAAGAAACACCGACTATTTGGCAAAAGTTTCACAAAACAGCTAGGGGCTAGTGTAAATAAAGGGTGATGTCAGACATTTGTCAATACTCATTTTTAAATTATTTTTTGAAAGATCAACTAGCGTGCAGAGAAACTTGTGAGTAACTAATACGTGCATCTTGGGAATATTCTTGCAGTTTAAACAGCCATGGGACTTCAGACCAGGAAAAAAATAATCCCTTAAACCAGATTGTGCGAGGAATGTTTGTTCCTCTACATGGTGGAAGCATGAAGCATTTCATAAATCCTAACGAATTCCCTGATGCACTCATGGCCTTGGTCTCTCCTGCTCTGTTCCTGTGTATTTTTTATGCTTCTGGCTTATATGCAAATATTTTAAATTTGATTCTTGCAGGAAGCGTTGTGCAGTTTCTGGTACACTGCAGGTGTGTCGGTCAGGTTTTTCTGGCCTTTCTGCATGTACTGTGATTGTTTGGGGACCTTTATGATTGCTGTCATTGAATGATTACCTGCAATTTCAAGGTACAAACCTTGAAGATTCCTTTTAAGCCTCTGCTCCTACTTCCACTCACTATAGATAATAATATAAAATGATTATACTGCAACACTGTAGTTGTAATCAGCTGTTGTTGATAACAATTTCTCTCTCACAAATGACACAAAACTCTCTTTTACTAAAAACCCACTGTCCCCACATCCCCCAAACTGGGATGACTAAAATATGACTCAAAGATCACCAGAACATCTTGACTGTGATGAGGGGAGGGATATAAAATTCGTAACATAAGATTTCATGCTTTGAAAAGAAGTGACTTTATTTAAAAAGCAGCATCTTTATTTTATAAATCTTGGCTTTATTCCCAGTGAGTGTAAATGCTAAATTGGTGCTCCAGTGTGGTGGTATAACTGAGCTCAGACTCCCTTTCCCCATGGGCAGAATTGGACCCATCGGGTCACAGCTGCTGAGCAGCCTCAGAAACCTCGGCTGTAGGCTCCTGAGGGGACAGAAAGGGTTGTGAGCAGAAGTGAGAGGACGAGATACTTTAATAAGGATTTCAACATACAGCCTCCAAGAAAAATTATCCATGGAAAAAAACCCTGATTCCAAAGTAGGTTTTGGTGGAAAAGTTAACTTAATCCAAACCTTCTAGGTATCTGGTAGAAACTATATCAAATTATTTATGTTCATCATATGAAAGTAATTAGCATTACCAAAGTGAGAAATTGACTTTGTGCTGGAAGGCACTGCTGAATATCATAGAGCGAATATTATATTATGTAATCTCACACTAAGCTGTGAATATGACAGTGCCTATACAGCTTTTAGTCTCTCTACATCATGAAGGTAATGGAGGTAATTCTCAGCACTTTGGATAAATGGCATTTACTACCCTCTAGCTGTAGAGGATGAATTAATCAGCTCTTTCTCTTTCGTATTTCTGCAGAGGGAATTACAGAGAAGTCCTTTATGTTTAAATTCAGTTCACGATAAGTAGAGCTATAATACGTACTACATATACAGCCATGTACGTAATTGCAAGTATCACATTATTGGTGACAAGCGAAGCATTCATAAAATGAGAACTACCTGTTTACACATAGCTCTCACATGACTAACATCTGCAAGAGGAAAAAGAAAAAGGAAAATTTAGTGTTCCCACAAGGCAAAGTAATTACAAGGAAAAGTCCTAAAATGTAATTCCACTACTTGCCCTGTAACATGCCAAACACCTGCCAGCTCCACAATGCTGGCTCCTGCAGGAGCTGAGTCAATTTGGCATTCTGAAGTGTTCAGCATGTTTCAGGACAGCACCTTGCTGAGCCTGATACTCCATATGAATAGAAAAAATCACTAGCGACTGCAGTCTCTGAGGGGAAGTATTGCCTTCCATTGTATCTAAATCTTGTCACCTAAAGTGGGTGTAATTTGAAAAGATGCATGTGGCTGTAAACAGCTTGAAATGTGCATTGTGCAATTCTTGAACCGGACTTGCAGCACTGACCTTTGCTTAAATTACATTACTGAAGCCATAAAAACTGTCTGAATTAAAAGAAAATGATACGTGCAGTCATATGAAAATCTTGAATCTTAAGGTTTCCTTTGGGAAAGCTTTTCCCTGTCAGCCTTTCTCTCCTATTCAACTTTTGTGCAAACATTCAAAGCAATATCTATTAGTGAGCTTATATTAATAACCAAAAAGCACCACAGACACAAACCAGTCATGAAACAAAAAGATTTTCCCAGATACTATGAGCTACTGTTTCTGTTTCTCTTCTCCTTGTATAATTCTTAAATCCTGCTCATAGATTTTGCTAGAAAGTTGAGATTCCACTCTTCCTCTCAAAGATGGAGGCTCCTGCTTTTATCAGGAAGAGATTAGCAAAACTTTTGATGAATTCATTGTTTCACTGAAGTGATAAAATTCCATGTGATTTCTTTGGGGACAGGACATCAACACATGTGTTTGTTTATTTTGTATATATTAGCCTTTTTCCCCAGGACCAGACTTTCATAGATGACAGCAGCCAATAAACACAGGCATCTGTTTCTTTTCTTTGTTGATGCTGAGTTTTCTTATTTTTTGATCTGCTCATATATTTGTATTTGGACATTTGTATCAGCTGGAATGCTATTTACAGTCCTGAGAAACAGTAGTTTCTACTTCTGCGCCATCCAGTTCTCCCACTCAAAAAATGAGCAGCATATGGGTCCCTCTCTTCCTCTCCTGTTTTTACAGGACTAAACAAGTCTGAACTTTTCATAATTAAGAGAAGCATTTAGAAAGAATATCATAACATTGTGTATTATTATGTGAGCCAAGCAGTAACAGCTTCCTTCAGGCTGAATCAATTGCCTCAGTGCAAGGGAGCAGTCTACAGTCTGGAGAAATGAGCTCAGTGAATAGGTAGCCATCGAGGCTAATCCTTAAAAAAACTCCCTTCTGAAATTTAGATGCCTTAATCAGGGCATCACTACAGAGCTTCAACCTGTCCTAGCTTCATAGCCGCCTTCTAGAATCGTGACTGGAAAGGAGATGCTGGCGTCTTCATTATTCTTCTCTGTCAAAGGATTCATACTCCCTCCTGGGTCCACAAATTCACAGTTCATGGTTTGGACTATACCTGTTAGAAGCTGCCAGATCCAACAGCCCATTCAAGGGGAGGCTGCCACGACTTCATGGCCCCAGGTCCAGCCTGTAATGAGGCTGAGCATGTATGCCCAATAGGCACGCACACATGCACACAATACACATATGCATATATACATAGATATATCTACACATGTACATGGTTGGCCACACAGACAGGAAACACAGCACTTGAGCACAGCACAAAAAGACCTGATCCTGTTTGCCCCTCTGGCTGATCAGGATGAAAGTCCATTACAGGAAAATATGTAAATATATATATACATACAACCAGTAGCTGCCCCTGGATCCCAGTCTCCCCTGCTGCTGGCACTGGGACATAGGCAACCCCAGGCTGCCACCCCAATCCAGTTCCTGGTACTCTGACCTGCACACACCCAGTACACACACCCACTGTGGGGATCAGTCACAGGGCATTGCCAGAAACAAACTGTTTACACATTTTATCCCCTTTCCCCTCTATTTTTCCACACTTGTTCCTCCTCATACGACCGTGACCCCTCCCTTTGCCCCACCTTTTGTTCCTTCCCTAAACATCCCATAATAAGTCTCTCACACACCCAAAATGCTCTTCACAGTATGCCATAATGGATCCCTTACCCTTGGAGCAGGAAATCCCCACCTCAGTCTGTAAGGTCATCCAGGCAGAGCCTCCTAGGCAGTGGGGCTGATTGCTCCCCTGCAGCAGCCCACAGAGCAAGTGTTCTTGGCTGGCACTGATTAGGTTACTGGGTTCCTCTGCCTTATATTGCTCCCCTACTCCTTCGTGTTTATGGAAAGTAGCCTTAAATCACATAACTTACAAGTCCCACTTTGCACAGAAATCATTACTCACTAGGCTAAAGTGAGTATCTGTCAACGGTCTTGCTCTTCGGTGAGTCTTGCTGTTACACAAGAGAAACCTGGGTCTTCTGGTAGCACGGTCATGCCAGATAAAACATCCGCCTAAAAACAGAGTCTGGGTTTAAACCCTGTGGTGTCATCAAACCTTTAGAGTTAAGTAGGACAATCTCTGCTCTCATTAATGCTTTGTGTATGGGTGTCCTGGTTTCGGCTGGAATAGAGTTAATTTTCTTCCTAGTAGCAGGCACAGTGCTGTGGTTTGGATTTAGTAGGAGAAGAATGTTGATAACACACTGATGTTATAGTTATGCTAGTCAAGGACTTTTCAGCTTCCCATGCTCTGCCAGGTACACAAGAAACTGGGAGGGGGCACAGCCAGAATAGTTGACCCAAACTGACCAAAAGGCTATTCCATACCATATGACATCATGCTCAGTATAGAAACTGGGGGGGAGTTGGCCGGGGAGCAGCGATCGCTGCTCGGGAACTGTCTGGGTATCGGTTGGCGGGTGGTGAGCAATTGCATTGTGCATCACTTGCTTTGTATATTGTTATAATTATTACATTGTTATTATTTTACTTTATTTTATTTCAGTTATTAAACTGTTCTTATCTCAACCCAGGAGTGTTTCTCACTCTTGCTCCTCCGATTCTCTCCCCCATCCCATTGGGGTAGGGGGAGTGAGCGAGCAGCTGCGTGGTGCTTAGTTGCTGGCTGGGGCTAAACCATGACAATGGGTTACAGCACAAACCAGAGGCCAGGTCTCCTCCTTCCAGGTGCCTGAATCATCAGATCACTGACTCATTCTCACAATCCTCATCTGTTGCGCCCACTTGTTTTGATGAACCCACAATCTCCAGCACAACATGCACTGCTGTATACACAGCAAGTCTGGATGCTCTTCTGAGAGTTTAGGTTTGCACCTTCCAACCCCCTTCAGCAGCAGAAGAGGCAGAACCCAAATTCTTTCCCTCTTGAATGCTAATCCTTGAACATCTGCACAAAAAGAAGAAAAGTAGCATTGCCAGCACACTCTCTAGCCCTGTATTTGGGAGAGCTCTAGCTAGTCATTATAATATAAAAGCCTACTGGGCTGAGTCCCTCTCTGAGAAACACAACTTTACAAACCAATACACGGCTTAATGTGAAATAGTTGCTGAGCTTTTGTAGACGCTAAAAACTTACAAGGAAAAAAACTTCAAATACCCAAGCAATACTTTACATTGGAAGCATGAATACCTGTGGACTTGAAGCGTCTTAAGGGTTAGATGGCAATTTTTTAAGAGCTGGATTTTGGGTGTTTACCTACAGTGGAAATTTGGAACAAAGTGACTGAGACAGCCCACCCTTCTGTACCTGTAAAGCCTATCTGGCATCTACATTTATTGTAGATCTACCTTGTAATCCTGATGGGTTGTCTGGACCTTATCTTTGCAGTCTAAATATAGGCTCCCAAGCACATGCAGAAATGCCCTACTCTGAGCTGCCAAGCCTGTGAGCTTTCACACCCCCATCAAGCACATGTGCAGGCCCGTCTCCAAAGAGCGCAGATAAAAGCCTGTGCACCCAGCATCTGTTCCAAGAGACAACCACAGCTTCAGACAGTGAGTCATGCAGTGAGTCACCACCTGAACAGGGACATCACCTGTGCTTCTAGAATTTCAGCATAAGAAACTTGAAATATTTTTTTGTTTTACTCTACTATGAGAGAAAAACACATTCAACACTTCCAACTAAAATGCTCCCACGTTTTCTTCCTTAGCTTTGCAATCACAGGCAATAGCCCACTCTAAATTGTATCAATTCCTTAGGAAAAATAAATATAAGAAGAATAGTCTTTTCTTACCTGGTTAATTTACAGATGTGCTTTTTTTGGCTGTGGGGTTAATGAGCATGTGAAGAAAGTAAGTTTTATTTTGGATAGCAAATTAATAATTCTGTCACCAAAAGAAAAATATCTGGGTGTCTCCTTGGAAAGACTAAATGATCCTAGAAGTTCTACTCCAATAGACTGACATTAAAAAAATAAATCCCCAGCTAATGTGAGCACATCAACAGTTTATGTTAGTTCTTCTGGCCAAGGTTCCCAGGGCTTTTTGCAGTCATTACTCAATAAAAGCTTCCTCACAGCCTTGTGAGAAAGACAAGCATTACTTTCCCCACTTTCTATATAAATAAACAAGCTCAAGCAAGGTTAAACAACACCAGGTAACACAGGAAAGCTTCAATCCCAAATTACTGCAGTATATGCACCACTGGAAGAAAGAGCTGGTATCAGAAAGTCCCAGTGCTATTCTATAGTCAAAATGTATGAAATGACCTGTCTGTGGATTCATCATTAGCATACAGAACTATCCTTCCTCCTACAAAGAGCAAACCTATGTATCTAACCTGGGGTTCATTTATCATGCATTTTTAAGAAATACAAGGCAGAGAAGATGAACTTTCCTCTTTCCCATTCACCAAGCTCTCCTAAGGAAGATATGACGGGCAGTGTCACAGCCATGCCTAAGCACTCAGCACTAAGAGACAAGATTATTTCACCTGCAGTTCAACAAGCTACTGGTAATTGATTGGAGGTTCTCACTGCAAATGTGATGTAAAATGTGTCAGCTTGGGCTGCCGACTACGTTAGTAAGAGAAAAAATGTTTTCCCTGGTAAATGCCAGGGAAGGGGTGAGCACCTTGGCAATCACCTGCCTCTGCTGGCATGCAGTAGCTTATTAAGGTTCAGAAACCCGCTAGTGTGCCTGAACCATTAGAGACAAAACAACATTTCACCGTAATTAAAATGCAGCTCTGGAAGCTGCCCTTCAGCAGTCATGGTATGTGCAATGTTGGCTCGATTCTGTTTCATAGAGGAGAGTGATTATGCAGAGTCATGAGTTCACTTTTTAGATGAAGGAATAATATTAATAATGGGGCTCTTGGAAACAGAGAAGCATGTGCAAAGCTTTCCTTGTAGGACAGGAGATTGTACTGTCAGTGCTGAATAAAAGCTTGTTAAGTACTAAAAGGATTTATTTTTAGTGGGCATTTTTAATGTCTTTTTTCTGCATTAAGCTGTACCTACTATAAAGTATCGCAAGAACTTACACCACGTTTATTTCATAATTGTGTTTTTCTTCAGAAAATGAACACTGGCATTGAGTTGGCAGCAGGTAGGTCCCCTCTGTTCCACCTGATTTTGGGACTGCTTCAAGGCAGAGGTGAACAGGTAGCTGGATAGGATGCAGGACTGCCAGGGAGGAAGGGGAGAGGGAAGGAGTGTCACAGCCCACGAGCCACCTTGCCCGGGCCACCTACTGCTCTTGCTGCTGTCGTGGGAGGGCAGGGTGTTATGAGCTGGTAGTTGTTGCAGGACAAGTGGCCCCAACACATGTTGTAATCACCCCTCTGTCACTCCACAACCCCTAGATGTTCCAGGAGCTGCAAGCCCTGAACTCCTCCCTCAGCTATCCAACCTGCCCTCTGACCTTCTACACGTTTTTTGGGGAAGAAATTGCCAATTCACTCTGAGGTGGCAAAATTCAGCTTACTTGCACTGCAGAGGAGCCCGAGTTGAATGTGCATGGTTCTCCATGGACTGATCTTTCTTCTCAGCTGCTGTGACAGTGTTATCCTGGTTTGCAAACATTCCCACACTGAACTTTCATCAGGATGAAAGAGGCTTCAGTCTTCCCTGCATTTAGCTTTGATTTCTAGAAAGTGAAAGAAACTTTATTTTGCAGCACACTATAAATAAGTGCCTAATAAACCAGAAGGCAAAGGCAAACACTACAGTGAAGGAGAAATAATGGCTCCATTTCATGTTCTTTCTCCTGTATAAATCTACGGAAATTGTTCTATGTAAGCAGGAGGGGATCAGGCAGCTTTGGGGAGGCAGAACATGTTGGGGCATTGCAGCTTTACAACTGAAAGCAAATCCTGAAGTAGTCTTGTGCTGCACAGCACCACCCTTTTGCTTCCTGTGCTAGCAGGATTGGGTACCAGAGAGGGAAGTGCAAGCAGTCTGCATTCTAGGGTGATCCTCAGGGAATTACACAGCCAGCAGCACGCAGGGGCCCAAGAAATGGATGACAAGAATTTTGCAAAACCTCCTCATTCAGCCTACATTTTTTGTCCTTTTGGGGGATTTGCTACCGCTGGAGGTGATGTTTTGCTCTGTAGTAGTGATTTTTTTAAGTAGAGTGTTACTACAAAGTTCAGTAATCATTCACCCAAAGGTTTCTGACAGCAATCTGCTTCATTCAGTGCTTGGGCGCTAACTGATAAACAAAGTAATCTAAAAACCCAGAAACAGCCTAAAACCAGCAGTTGTTGGACCTCCATTCTCTTGAAGCAAAAATTAACATGATCAGTCACTACCTTGCTCCATTAATCTTTTTCCTCTTCCCTGTTGACTGATATAGTACTGAGAAGGTATTACAGCTTGTATACTCACTAGCTCTCACACGTGAAATGCGAGAAGGTGAACATCCTGTAATGGATTTCAGAACCATCCTTGAACTAGAAGCATGAGGAAGTAGAGAGACACTGAAATGCACTCTGAATTTAAAGGGACACTTTTAAAATCATCTCTATTCATGGCTAATACTGTGCGGACAATTCACTAAAAGGAAAATAGTCCAAAGAAATCTCATGTGGAAATAAACAGAAAGCCAGCCACAGAAACAAGGAAAGAACAGTCCAGTGAAGTCAACTGCCTTCCATTTCAAAACCTCTGCTTCTCACAGAGGTTCCTACTTTGCCACTGAATATAATGGCAGTACAGCTGTGCCTGCTTTTCCTTGCATAAGGAGTTATTTATAATTCAGAGTAGGGGCAGCAAAAACAGTGGCAGCCTAAGAATGTTTCCTGATGAAAAGGGAAGACAGACATCATGAACTACAGCATTTGACTAAAACAAATCCAGAGATTAACCTCTCTTGACAAGAATCAAGAGTCTTCAATAACGTCACACTACCTGAAATGACAGGATGCCTGGGTATTCTTTGCAAATAAAATATCTGAGGATTTTTTGGGGGTTTGCCTCTCTGTGGATGATCTGTGATAGGAATTTCACCCTGGTAGCTGCATTGGTGGTGACCACAATTATTCCTTGTCCCTACTTGTAGTTAGATTTTTGTCCAGCACCCACTTGCACTCTGTGAACTTCAGCAAAGAATACTTTGTGTGTGTAGATCAGGCTGTGTGCAGACCAGGCCCTTCTGGGTGGTGCGTAGATCTTGTCAACAGTTTTCAAAAGGACATTCAGTCAGAGCAAGCAATTGCCAAGAATAGGGAATAATTAGTATGTCAGCCAGACCACTCTGGAAAAGCAGGTTTCCAAAACAAATCTGGCCTGATTTGCAGCATTAGGACATGGCTTTTCCCTAAGCAATGTTTGGAGCAGCCAGTCTGTTCCTTCTGGAAAATGCATGAGCCAGCGTTCTTCCCTGGGAAGATACAAAAAAGGTGATGCTACACTCAGCTTTTCCTCCCTGCAAGGCAGTCACATTCTCAGGTCTCTGTTTGCCTACAAGACACTGAGATGCTTTGTCTGGGAAGTGTCACCATAAAAAGCCAGATAGATTAGTTCACAGTTTTGCCCCCTCTAGTCTCATGGCAGCTGGCAGAGACTATTATTTATTTCCATCTAGGAACACATATTTAGAAAGATGTCTTCTTGCCTTTGCACACCCACTCACGTAAATGCACTGAGAGGGCAATTGCTCAGACCTTCAGAAGGTGTTTCCAGCTGGGCACTCCACACAGCTCCCTTTGCTCTCTGCCCAGGAAGGACTGACTGAGGCATCCAGTCAGCATTAGCTGGTTAAATGACTTTGCAACACATTACAACAGTGGGTTCATTTTGCTCTGACTTTTGCCACAACTCCCCAATGATCAAATAAGTAATCGAGCCCGTCTGTCTGTCCTAGAGACAGTTTTGTCTGGATACAGCCACATATTCCCCTCCAACTTGCGCCCTTTGATGCAATGCAGAGATTTATTCCTGTGAAAAAATCTTTTCTGAAATTAAATCCCTTTGAGTACTGAGAGCCAAATTTTGCAATGGGAAGGCAAATGAGAACATTTTAGCAGGTAATAAATGGATGATTGGGCTCATGGTTTTTCTCAGAAGGGATCCTTGGCTTGTGGTCAAATGATTTTGGATACTAATCTGCTAAAAATAATGTGGTGTCTTGCATTCCAATGACAGGATTGTTATTGTACAGATAATACTTCAGGCTGTATGAGAGAATGTGGTTTAGTAGGTCATGCCCTTGAGGGATTTTTTTAACTGGAAATAACTTTTATAAAACCAAGAATGAGTTAGTAAGATACTAATTCCTCACGCTCTTCTACAGTGAGAACACCCAAAGGCACACTGACATCAATTGGTATTTTTTTATTCTGTGAGCATAATTTTGCATCATGCTTAAGCCTAAATTAGTTCACAGCATCTTCTTACACTTCATATTTTTGTAGGCATTAACTGTGTGATTAACTCTGGTGTTCCACAGGAGATAATGTGCCTCATGTCATAGGTCTCCATCGCAGCATCTAGTCTCTGTAGGAGTGTCCTGATGACCAGAGACATGCTGTTTATTTCTGTGTGGATCAACTGGTTCCACTGCAGAAAAGAGCAGGTTTGTGATAATTGTAAAAGTGCCACACATGAGAATTAACCAGGACTGAAAATGACAAAAGTATCATTAGCCCTGAAGGCTTCTTGTGGTTTAACCCCAGCCAGCAGCTAAGCACCACACAGCCACTCATTCACTCCCCCCTGGTGGGATGGGGGAGAGAAGAGTAAAAGTGAGAAAACTCATGGGTTGAGATAAAGATAGTTTAATAGGTAAAGCAAAAGCTGTGCACACAGGCAAAGCAAAACAAGGAATTCATTCACTGCTTCCCATCGGCAGGCAGGTATTCCGCCATCTCCAGGAAAGCAGGGCTCCATCACACGTAACAGTTACTTGGGAAGACAAATACCATCACTCCAAATGTCTCCCCCTTCCTTCTCCTCCCCCAGCTTTATATGCTGAGCATGACGTCATATGGTATGGCATATCCCTTTGGTCAGCTGGGGTCAGCTGTCCCAGCTGTATCCCCTCCCTCTTGTGCACCCCCAGACTACTCGCTGGTGGGGTGGGGTGAGAAGCAGAAAAGGCCTTGACTGTGTAAGCACTGCTCAGCGATAACGAAAACATCCCTGTGTTATAAACACTGTTTTCAGCACAAATCCAAAACCTAGCCCCATACTAGCCACTAGAAAGAAAATTAACTCTACCCCAGCCAAAACCAGTCCAAGGCTAAAGCTCACAGATGGAGAGAGCTCTCTGATACCATCTACAGAGGGTACACAGGAGGGAATGAAATGGGCAGGCAGCTTCTGCATGACTTCAGGCCAGGCCAAGCAGTATGGGGTTTGGCCAGAAATCCTTTGAATTTCTGGTATAAAGCTAGTGAGCCCTCTCGCCTGACCCAGCGTGGTCTGACTGGCAGCGTGTAGTCAAATCTGGCATATAGGACACTTCCATGTGGTCTCTTTCCTGGAGGAGATGGGGTAGTTATTCAAGTATGAAAGACACTTGAAGAGACAAATGCCTCCTCTGGAGGCTATGAATGAGCTGCCACAGCACTGCTGCTGCCTCCAGCAGGTGGGGGCAGGAGACAGACTTTCCAGCTATTGCTGCCTTCTTCTGGTTCCCCATCATTGCCTACAACAACAGCAGATCTCCCCAAGAGAGGCATGGGGTGCAGCTGACACTGCTCTTGGTGCCAAGAAGTTGAGGTAGCAACAACTTCCAGGAGGTGAGATTGGCCAGTCAAAAAGAAGAGGATGATGCCAAAAAACGGTGACTCTTTAAAATGCCCTGAGTGAACTCAACATCTTATCCAAACTCTCAATTCAGAGACTCAGGCCAGGGCAAGGTTTGAGATTTCTTCTCAGGCAGAAGGATACCCCTGGTGCTCAGACATTCCTCAGCTGTTCTTACAGACCTGAAACCCATGCTTTGGTCTGAGGACTAGCTCTCTGTCTGGACTCTGATGACCAGAAACGATCCTGGCTGTGGAGCACCATCCTGCCCCAGCCAGGCATTGCCTGGAGAAATGGACAACAAAAACAGGGAGACCACCACCCCTAGAGCTGAAGCTACTGGGGTAGATAAAAGTGTCCCTGTACTGGGCAGGCTGAGCACAGAGGCAGGCGGACAGCAATGAGTAAATGATAAGGCAGAAACACTGTGATGCTGCCGGCAGAATTTCAGCTACAGGGAACAGTACCAAGCCAGCGCATCTCCAAGGCTCCTTTACAAGAAAGCAGGCAGCTGGAAATGGGTCTGCCTAAAACCAGCCCTGGGCCCAGAAACTTCACTAACCACTGACAGCCATCTGAGGGCAAAAGGAATAAAAACTCAAGGGTCGAAGGAACCCTCACTGGTAGGAGTGTGTGATTCACTATTCACATATGCTAACTGTACAATTCTTCCCAGGCTTTCTTCAGGTAATGAAGGTTTTCCTGTCCCTTTAGCAAAGCATCAGTGCATATCAGTAATAACGTGCTTTCCATTAAACCTGGTTATATGGCTTTCTCAGGTTTCAGGGTAAAGCTTGGCTCAGTTTGGGTTTATAAGTTTACTGAGGCTTTGAATCCTGCCCTCATTTCTGGGTTTCAGAGTCATAGAATCATCGAATCATTTAGGTTGGAAAAGACCTTTAAGATCATCCAGTCCAACCATTAACGTAACGTTACCAAGTCCACCACTAAACCAATTAAGGATAGAGTAGAAATTTTGTGTTTCCTGGCTTGGTGGCTGGATATTTATAATGAAAGTAAAAACTAGGAATCATTAAGATTCGAAAGGATCTCTAAGATCATCAGTCCAACCATCAACCCAACACCACCATGTCCACTAAACCATGTCCCAAAGTGCCACATCTACGCGTTTTTTGAACACTTCCAGGGATGGGGACTCCACCACCTCTCTGGGCAGCCTGTTCCAATGCTTGACCACCCTTTCAGTGAAGAAATTTTCCTAATATCCAATCTAAACCTCCCCTGGCACAACTTAAGGCCATTTCCTCTTGTCCTATTGCTAACTACTTGGGAGAAGAGACCAACACCCACCTCACTACAGCCTCCTTTCAGGGAGTTGTAGAGAGCGATAAGGTCTCCCCTCAGCCTCCTCTTCTCCAGGCTAAACAACCCCAGTTCCCTCAGCCACTCCTCATAAGGCCTGTGCTCCAGACCCTTCACCAGCTTCGTTGCCCTTCTCTGAACATGCTCCAGCACCTCAATGTCCTTCTTGTATTGAGGGGCCCAAAACTGGACACAGTATTCCAGGTGTGGCCTCCCCAGTGCTGAGTACAGGGGCACAATCACCTCCCTGCTCCTGCTGGCCACACCATTCCTGATACAAGCCAGGATACTGTTGACCTTCTTGGCCACCTGGGCACACTGCCGGCTCATGTTCAGCCAGCTGCCAACCAACACCCCCAGGTCCTTTTCAGCCAGGCAGCTTTCCAGCCACTCCTCCCCAAGCCTGTAGCGTTGCATGGGGTTGTTGTGACCAAAGTGCAGGACCCGGCACTTGGCCTTGTTGAACCCTGTTGAGTCTAAGGCTGCTTCAGAATAACATGAGATAATGACTTTTACTGGCAAGAAAAGTTACTCATATCCTTAAGCCCTTGTGTTCTTCTCCACACTCCCAGTTTTATTTTAGCAGATTAGTCAGTGGGTCATAAAGTGAGGGACAGAATGGCCCCGTTCATATGCTCCCAAGCAATAAGCAAACCTACCCCTCTCTAAGTAATTCAAGTAAGGATGTTTCATTTGACTTATTGACACCAAAGGGACATGGGAAACATGAAATACTCACTTTTTGTGTTTCTCAGGATTATGGCTAAAAAACAGTTATGGCTGGAGAGCTGTTTTTTCTAGCATTATGTGTGGTCAATGCATCTGGCTACTTCATAAATGCTTTTAGGGAACATTCCAGCATTTGTGGAAAAAAATGTCAGTTTCAAGTGTTTATTTTCCAAAGAGATCACGTACTGGTGTTCTTTCATAATGACTATTTCTATTGTACCAGATGACTGATGGAGCATTAATCAGCTTATCTGATGTTTTCTGTGTGCTAGAGCAACATTTTCTCACGCTATTGCTATTGATCCGTTACCGTCCCATTAGCTAACAGAATTGACTTATGGAGCACTTTAGACATAGGAAAAGCAGTTACCACACAAAAGTGTCCTCTATTTTTATTAATACACTAGAGCTAAATTCTCAAGGGTTGGCTTGACACTGCTGATATAGAAGAAACGGTAACCTGTCTGCCACTTAGTCTTGTAGATATGTGATATATCTGTGTCTCCCCGTGGAGTTAGTGCTGACCTGAAATGGGGTGTCCATTGCTGGTAACAATGTCTCTTTGCTGAATATTAACACAGTAACTTCCTATAGGATTACAAAAAGATAATGCAGAATCTAAGTATAGTATATTCTAACTTTAACAATGTTTACGTTTCTCAGCAAGGCACTTTCATTATTGATATCAGTTGCCTCTGTCCACTGTCAGTTCCTGCTCCAGCAACCACAAGGATAAAGATGGTCTAGTGAAGAATTTTTTTACATAGTCTGTTTTGGACAAAAAATGCTACTTTTGGTTTCAGTGGACACATAGCTCAGCTTCTTTTTCACTCTCGTATTTGGAACCTGAACATACTCTCACTGAAGACAGATGAAAAAATTCCATTGATGTCCCAGGAGGATGATCGATCCCCATCAGTCACATTTTGACAACAAGGACCGAGGTAAACACCAGGTCTTTCATAGGCAGGTCTGGTTTTGAGAAGAGGCAAAGTAGATAATTACAGAAAAATCTATGCTGGCTGAGCAGTAGTGGAAAAGTGGCTCTTACATGGTCTTACACCGTCTTACAAACAGTGGCCCTGTTTGCTCTGACTGGTTGAGAGCGTAAAGACCAAGCAAACTCCACAGCCCCAGTAGTGCACAGCTATCTGCTGCTGCCTGCACCCCCGCCCTTGCTCCGTGCCTGCCTCCGCACCTTGCGGGGAGAGCAGCCACACTAGCAGGAGGCTTCCCAAGCACCAGGGTGAGAGCAAAGAGGAAACCCAGCGGTGGGCAGCACTGCCTTGTCTCACCTTTTCCCGGGTCAGTGGCATGGTATCGCCTGAGTAGGACTGGGCACAGGAGGTGGGAGGGAAAAGAGGGGCTGGCACAGCCTGGGAAAAGAGGGGAGCACAGCAGATCCATGACTGCCCCTGCTGAGAAGAGGATTTGCTCAGCCTCAGGGCTCCAACCCGGTCATGGAAGATGACACTTTAGTGAGAAGCTTTGCTGCTGCTATGAAATTGATTTTGTATTGACTCAGTATGAGGACAAAATAATATATTTAATCTTCAACTATGGGGCAGAAAAATGCATTTGCCTGCTTTGCTGAGGTCACTTGAGCCTACCTCGCTTGCTGGGGCTGGAATGGATGAAACAGCTTTGGGCAATGCAGTGTGATGGACTGCCAAAGAGATCCCTCTGACAAGACCAAAAGGAAGGCAGCTTTGTCATGTCTGCCCCAGGTGCATGCAACACATTTGAATCACACTTCTTCTGCATCTTAGGCAGTCATTTATACCAATGCAGTTAGGTATTAGCAAGCCAACTGACATTCATTTCAGACACAAGAAAAATAACCAGTGCATAGTGCACAGCGGTGGTGAATCCAACCCAAAAGAGAAAACCGGGGATGTGACTGACACCTCTGTTAACAAGTTAAATGAAATAGACTCTACTTAAACTCCACATTCTCTCTTTCAGCTAGATACGCATATCACAGAGTATATCTTAGGAAGAGATTAGGGTTTGGCTCTTAATTTAGACACAAGCCATCAATAGAAAATTTACCAGAACCTTAGTGAGAACAGTCTAGGACAGAAGGACTTCAGGAGTCACAAGTCCTTTATGGGCTTCTGAGATAAGGCTCAGTTTCTCTTAAAATGAATAGTCCTAACAAACAGGCTTTATTCTTGACTGTCTCCTAGGTCTTGCATCAGTTACCGGAAGTTCTGAATGCGACCCTCTTTTACAGTAAAAATGACTATAGATGGTTGCCAGAAATGGACTCTCAGAGGCACGGGCAATGCATCTTTTCTTTTTTGACTGTGTAGGGATCTCCCAGATTTGTAAAACTGCTGCAAAAATGAGTCTAAAAAGAGGTAGTTTGAAAAAAATATGCCTGGGTCAAATTTGAATGAAAATGGATCTTAATACCATTGCTTTAGGCAAGAGATAAAATAGAATGGATTTTGTAAACTGATTATGCTTTGTCCTTAGCTTTGGCAGTCTCTCTCTATAATCTGTTTAATTCCTTATACTCTTGGAGAAACAACTTTTCCTTTATGGAGATCGTTCATATTAAATAAATAATTGCTTTGTACTGTTGCTTCAGTTTTTATTTAAAACATAATTCATAGGCAAATTCTGTATTCCCTCTAGATTTTATGAATTATAAAGCATACATTAAATCTATTTTACTTAAACCAACAAATTTTCTCTATCAAAACCTAGGAGCTCTTCAGTACCATAAGAAATCAGTAACATCTAAGCAGGCAGATGATAATTACCCTGCTTCTTTATTGTGCCTGTGAATCTAATGCACATTAATTGGAGCATTATGTGCAACTCTGAGTAAAACCTCATTCTTCAAGGTGCTGAACAGCTTGCCTAACACCTGGAGGTGGTAAGCGCCACTTCAATGTGCCAAGCTCCTGCAAGAATTGGGGCCCTCTGTTATAACCTGAGGCTTCTCCAGCTGCTTAACAGAGTTTGATACATCTGTTATAAATTCTGTCTCAGAGTGAGAAATCCTTTATCTGTCTAATCTTTGTGGTTCACTCTTGGCTATCCAGACTTATCAGAGGACTGTGAGTGTTATCAGACTTCTAGGGATGACAGCTGAGTTTGTAACCATCTTCCTACATCTTATTTAAAAATCAATATATATGAATGTGTTATTGTAATGTAATGTAATGTAATAATAAGCATGTATATAGTAACTGCATGCCATATAGCAAAGTATTAGACCAAAATCTCACACTCTAAATTCCTTATCTAGCTCAATTCTTCTATGTCTTGGCTAAACCTGGAAGTGAGGTTTATTTTTCTTTTGACCAGTAGTTCCCTGTACTCCTGTACTTACAGTTGCTGTTCCACACCCTGATCCACTGGATAACCAAGAACACGCAAGAATTATCTGAGATACAATGTCATGACTGTAATGATAGCACCCAGGACTCAGTCCCTTGCTTTTTAGTTGTTATTACTCTATCTCATGTAAATTCTTGTCTTTCTGACAAGTGCACAGAAGATATTTTGTGTCCAACATACATGATAAATACTTGTCAAAAGGTTGTATGCCCAGACAATCAAAACTTCAGCTAAGTTTTTAACTCTGGTAGTGTTGTTATAAGCCTCTTGTCTTTAAAGTACTACCAATTCAGTCCATTGTACAGTTTCCCTGACCAAGAGCCTTCTGCTGTAGCAGTTTAATTTCCTAAGGATGCAACTACACTCCATCCATGTTTCTGCTCCCACAGGAATTCAATTTCCTAACTGCATACATAAACCATTGTATTCTTTAGGTACAGTGCTCAAGACTGAAGTTCTCAAGATAGGATCTAGGACATGGGGGCTAGTTTCTTGCATTATTACAAGAGAAGACCTAATTTTCACAGCTATTTTAATGGTGCAGTATTTTGAAGTAGCATTCTGCTTATTTTTATCATTGTATGGTATTTGAGGAAACCAGAAGTTACTGATTTTCTATTCAAAAAAGGAAAAATTAAACAACTTTTGAAGCTTCCTCTCAAAAATTAGAAGCCAGAGAGTACAATCCATTATTTAATTATACTATGATTTTCTGCTCATATTAGTGTTGTTCATCAGAACGTATTACCAGCAACTAGCTGAAATCTGTTGCAGCCATTTCACTTGCTGCAATGAGTATTTTTTTTCATAGATACACAGTAGATTGCTTTTCTGGATTCCACTCAACAAGATCTGCGGGCTGTTTGAATTGTGTATAGTACCATACAGAAGTGTTACAGAATTATTCCAGATTTACCAGCTTTATCTCTGATGTGTCAGAAGTTGTCCAGCCTTTTGCTTCAGCAACACAGAAATTAATTGTTTGAGGATTGTGACCATATTGTCATGAGTTACTGAGTATTGATTCTTTTTGAAATATGCAGTACCTTGCTCAATAGTAAAGTAAGGGTTACATTTGGCTCACCAGGAGCAATAAACTAAAAAAACATTTTCCCCACAGTTGTTGTGCTATGACTGTTATCAAAACTGATTCTAAGTAGTTGTTTTGTTATAAAACTTTGTACCTATCATAACTGATGCAAATACACAGAACACAGACTGGAGATACAGAGCTGAATGTGCAGTACAAAACACAGGAATGTCAACACTGAAGTGTTGAAAATTCACAGTGAAGTTCTTGCTCCTGGAAATTTCTGTCATTTATGTCTCTCTCAGAGCAATGTGTGCTCTGAATCTTTATGAAAAAAAGAGAATGAGAAATTCCCTAGTGGGTGTCCTTAGAATAAAGCTCTTTTTCTGCAGATCACCCCCTTCTAAGCTGACTTAATTTCTATCTTAGTGCTTGGAAGATATTATAGCCTTTAAAATAGAAAGGTAACATCTGCTCACATACCACACAACCATTTAGACTTTTTAATAAATAAAAAAGATAACAAATGATAAGAAATAGGAAAACAAATCTCTAATTGTTATAAAAAGCTGATTTTAACATTAATTTACAATAACATTAACATTAATTTACAATAATATTACATGATTATGCTTTCTTTCTAGAAAAATGTGGTCCCTCCAGATGAAACATTTATTGCTATGACTGTCTTAGCTGTTTAAGTGAGCTAGTAGGTAAAAGCTGTATGACTAACTGCTCATCCAATTCAGTGGTAGAATGTAAACCTTTCAAAAAAGTGCAATTTAACTAACCTAGAATACTGTCTCATCTTTTTTTTTTGCATTCAAATAGATGAATGTTTAGTTTTAGAGCAAAGGAAATGTGTAATATGACAAGTTGCATTCTGAGGCCCTGCTGGGGCCAAGGAAATCAAGGATGGCTGTAGTTTCACTTCCGCTTGACAGATACCTTTGGTTAGGGCATTCCCTAGGGCTGGGCGTGGCCTGAGTTCAAAGTGCCATTTTGCTTCAGGGCAACTGAACAAACATCATCCAGAGGAGTGCTCTAAATCTTCTGAGCCCAGGGACTGTGGGACAGTGATTTTTGATTTTCCAGTCACTTGCCCTTACTCAGTTCAACTCAACATGAATAACATTGAATATTCACTGGGGACAAAGGGTCTTACGTCTGGCTTGCGCTATAACGCCAGGGTCACGGGTTCAATCCCTGCTCACTGCAGGGGGGTTGGGCTAGATGATCTCTCAAGGTCCCTTCCAACCCAAAGCATTCTATGACTCTATGACTCTATGCTTGTCTGAGACCAGAAGCAGGGGAGGTATACTCCCAGGACGTGCTTGTGGACTATATTGCTTCATCCCCGCTCAGGATAGGTGTGTGGGCAACAGCCAACGCTAGGCCGTCGGCTTCAAGGGCAACTCAAAGAGAGCAGAGAGACCAGGACTTTAGGTGCAGGTGGGAGATACATGTGGGAAGCCATAACCATTCAACTAAGATAACAGGATGAATGTGCCCTGGATAGGTGAGGATTACAGGAGGATAAGAAACCGTAAAGACACCTAAAGGTAAAAAACCAACTGAAGATAACTGTGCCATCCTGTTGGGGTTAATAAGAGGACAGCAAATAAAGCAGGATAAGTGAGAGAGGAGAGTGTGGGAAGAGAGAAAAGCTTTGACTTGCTTTGTTTTACAGGTACCAGGAGGAAATAATGCAGTATTCCTTTCTTTTCTCTATAGTTGTGAATGGGAGAGGGGGGTGAGAAGGTAAGTTTCAAGCATGCTCATCAATAGAGTGAGTAGTCAGGAAAGCAACTCTTGTTTTGTTCTTTATTGATTCTGGTGGGAGGAAGGGAGCTGGTGAGAGAGGAGAGCAGATTTTATTTGCATGTCAGTTGGAGGAGAGGTGAGCAGAACGGGAGGACAGTAAAACCTTTCTGAGATGAAGAGAGCTGTGAAAACTTGAAATCT
This sequence comes from Pelecanus crispus, assembly GCF_030463565.1. NCBI lineage: Eukaryota > Metazoa > Chordata > Aves > Pelecaniformes > Pelecanidae > Pelecanus > Pelecanus crispus. Next base: position 26,718,924 of record NC_134643.1, read on the forward strand.
AGTTTCATTTCATTTGATCATTAGCGTGCAGGACACAGAAGAAAACAAAAATCTTCCATTTCACTGGCTGAGGGGCTTTCAGAAAGAAATGTAGTATTTACTAATGTACTTCTGTATTTATTTTTGTATTAGTATCCCGTTGGAGTGTATTGCGCAACTTGTATTGTGATTAATGTTTACCAAGCTGATTCTAAAGGAAGGAATGGAGATGGGATGTTTTTACAGGGGGGAGGAAGAAATTAGTGAAAGGAAATTCCTTTTTTTACTCTTTTTGGAAAGGGGTTTGAAGAAATTAAATCAGTGGCTTTTGTATGTGTTCTCTATGGGGAGAGAAGTTTCTCCTCACGTCTCATTTAGTCTGGCCTATTTAGTCTGTGGGTAAGGATACATGAAACTTCCTATTGTAGGACCACTCAGTCAAACCATCAGTGCCTGTACTGTCTCTTACAGTGGCAATACAAGATGCTATTTGGAGAAAGCAGATAAGACCACTCTCTGTAGTCCATTCCTCTTGGAGTTCCCCAGCACCCACAAGTCTTGGTTAAAAGATGTCAGAAGGTAACATAGCTGCCTGTTCCCCTTAAGGAATTTGTCTACTCCCTTTCAAGCCTGTGATAGTATTTCTCTTTTGTCTATTTTAAACAAGTTTCACCAAGTGCTCTCCAGTCCTAGTACTGCAAGATTTAATGAATTTCACTATTGCATTGGCCTTTTCCACCACCTTCATAATTTTGTAAATTTTCCTTTCAGCCTTCTCATTTCCCTATTGAACAGTTTCAGCCTTTTTAATCTTTCCTAATAAGGCTGCCATGACATCTCCTCAATCATTTTAGTTGCCTGTCTCTGTACCTTTTCTAACTCCACTGTGCTCTTCTTGAGGACCCAGAAATTTTTAATTCACAAGATGAGGGTTTTACATAGAGGAAAAATTATGTTCTCTGTCTTATTCTCAACACCTTTCCTGATGATGATCTACATTTTGCTGGCTTTTTTTGGCTGCCACTGACCACGAGGCCAATGATTTTGGTAAACTGATCATGATGTTTCCAAGATAATTTTCCTGAGCTGAAACCACCAATTCTCAATTGTGCATACAGGTGCACTTCAGATTATATTTCTCTAGATGCATTGCTTTTCATTTAGATAGAGTGAAACTAATTTATCTTTTTGCCTACTCAGTTTTGTAAACTCTTTCTGGAGTTCCTCACTGTCTACTAGAAGAGCTTGGTGTCATCTTCAAACTTGAGGATTTGGTGCATTTCCCTTTCCAGATGGTGAAGATGCTGAATAAATCTGGTCCCAACACCAGTCCCTACAGGACTCCATTGCTGATATTTCTCCACCCTGAAAAGCACTAGTCTTTATTTCCCATCCTTTATCCATCCTTCAGTCATTAAAAGGTCATTTCGTCAAATCCTGTGGCAGTGTAAGTTTTTCTTTTGTAACCTTTGGCATGTAATCTGGTCAAAGGCTTTTTGGAAATTCAAATGTACTATCCCCTTTGTGCATGCTATAGAACTCCAGCAGGCCAGGGAAGCAGGACTTCCCTTCACCCCAGCCATGCTGACACTTTTTCAATAGACTGTTTATTCATGTATTCAGCATTCTCTTTATTATAGACCTCTTCTACCATTTTCCCATGAGTCAGACTCACTGCTTAGTAGCTCCCAGGTTTACCATACCAGCACTTGCTGTAGAGGGCCAACAGGTCTGCAATTTTATGTCTCATTTCCTTCTGAACTCTTGGGTGAATGTCATCTGGTCCTGGTGACTTATTAACATTTATATCTTCTTTTTGGTCTAAATACTTTTGGTATGCCTACTTCAAACCAATCTTCCTCATGTGATCTCTCTGCTATAAAGGATGTATAGCTTATGGGACCCTTCCCAAGACTGTAGCAAAAACCCTACTGAGTTCCTCTGCTGTGGCTCTTCTTTCCCCAACTGCCCCTTATTTCCAGTCCTCAGGCAGTCCCACTATTTTCCACCCAGGCTTCCTGCTTGTCTGGATAGGGCTGCTTGACCTCCAGGAGTAAGAAGCATGTGGGACCTTCTGGGGTGCTCTCTTCTCTGCTGTAAATGTTCAAGCTGTGGAAAACATTGGTATTATCACCTTGACTGGGGTCAAAGCTAACATTCATGTTTACCTGCAGTGTTTGATGAGGACATGCATAATGAAAAAGATCATAGCATAGATTATCATTTTTCAAATGTTCAATAAATAATACTATTTATCTATTTCACTTGCTCAACTTAAACTATAGGCTATCATTAAGAATGTGTTTGTACTGCTTCAGATTAAATGTCCATTCAGTCTAGCATCCTGACACTGACAGACAAGCATAGCAACAAGGCATAGTCCTCCAGTTGCTAACAATTTGTGGTTCAGAGAAACAGTGAACAATTATTCCCTATTCATCTTCACTATGACATTCATGATTTTACAGGCATCTATCATACTGTATCTCAGGAGAATGCTCCTGGCTGAATAGCCTTGTCTATTAATCAAATCCTTTCCTTTCTGTTCCATACATTTGATCATTGGAACAGGTTGCCCAGAGAGATAGTAGATGCCCCATCCCTGGCAACATTCAAGGTGAGGCTGGACAGGGCTCTGAGCAACCTGATCTGGTTAAAGCTGTCCCTGCTCACTGCAGGGGGGTTGGACTAGATGACCTTTAAAGGTCCCTTCCAACCCAAAGCATTCTGTGATTCTGTGATCCTATGATTCTATGATCATCCTTATCCTTCTCTGGACCTTCAGCTAGAGATTTTTTGGTTTCCTTACCTATTATCAAGTCCTTTGCCTGGATTTAATTGTTTTGTGCAATCTGGGACATTTTTTGTCTGGAGTATAATGTGCAAAATAAGGCATCTTGCAAACTTGTTCATTTTCTTCCCCAGATGTTACCTAACTTCCAAGTAGGTAACAGACTGGCACAGGGATTTGCCACTCTTTCTAATCATGTATACCTGTCCACACTCCACATTCAAAAAGCAACCCATATTTTCATCTGGTATTTCTGGAAATAAAAGTGTTCATGTACACTATGCAGAGTGCCCATAATGGCTTTTCACTCGGTTAAACCTTACAGCTGAACTTAGTTTGTTAGATGCTCACAATCTGTCAGGAAACAAACTTGTCAGAAAACTAACTCCATAAATGAAATGGGAGTGGTTTTTCATGGGATTAACAAAATGAATCAGCATATCATGGTGTGAGGCATGCTAGAGCAGGTGAGTTATATGACTGCAAGCATGGGAAGAAAGGGCAGAAGCAGTCTTCTGGGAAGCAATAAGCCATAAGGATGGGCAGACTGCAACCAACCTGCACACTGACTCACTGCGGGTGGGTCAGATGCAGTTGCAGATGGGCTGTAGAGTTGAGCTGGATGTGTGCTGCAACCTGGCACATTATGGACGAGTTGGACTTACTGCACACTTGCACAGCAACTGTATTGAGTGTCCATGCCCTGATGTTGGCAGTGGGGGGCCACAGGGGCGGCCTCTGCGAGAAAAGACCAGAGGCTGCCTTTGTGTTGGACAGAGACAGTTCCAGCCGCTCCAAAACAGACCACCACAGGGTACAGCTAAGCCTGCCAGCTCTGCTGGTGGCACCTCTGCAAAAACATATTTAAGAAAGGGTTAAAGACACTGCACAGCAAGTGTGAGAGAGAGGAGTGAGAAAATGTGAGAGAAACAGCCCTGGAGACACCAAGATCAGAGAAGAAGGGGAAGGAGGAGGTGTTCCAGGTACCAGAGCAGAGACTCCCCTGCAGCCCGTGGAGAAAATCAAGGTGATGCAAGCTGTCCCTCTGTAGCCCATGGAAGATTATGGTGGAGCAGATATCCCCATTGCAGCCCATGGAGGACCCCATGCCACAGTAGGTAGATGTGCCCTGAAGGAATCTGCAGCTCATGGAGAGCCCATGCAGGAGCAAGTTTCCTGGAAGGAGCTGTGGCCCATGGGGGACCCATGATGGAGCAGTCTGTTCCTGAAGAACTGTACCCCGTGGGGAGGACCCTCACTGGAGCAGCAGGAAAATGTGAGGAGGAAGAAGCAGCAGGAGCTGTTACGGACTGCAGCCCCCCATTCCCTATCCCCCTGTGCCACTTAGGGGAGGAGGAGGTAGAAGGTTGGGAATAACGGAGTGAAGTTGAGCCTGGGAAGGTGGTCTGGGGTGGGAGGAAGGTGTTTTCATTTTGTCTTTGTTTCTCACTATCCTACTCTTCTTTTTTTTTTTAATTAGCAATAAATTAAATTAAACTTCTCCAAGTTGAGCCTGTTTTGCCCATGACAGTGACTGGCAAGTGATCTCCCTGTCTTTACCTCCACCCATGAGCTCTTTCACCTTATTTTCTCCTCCTGTCCTGTTAAGGCGGGGGAGTGAGAGAGCAGTGGGGTGCGTGTCTGGCAGCCAGCCGAGGACAACCACCATACTCTGTAACACATGCAGTATCTTAACTGCAACTGACTCATTGCCCATGCAAAGTAGAAGTACAAAGTACTTATTTCTCAGGGCTGCCCAGTGTCTGGGAACCTCAGAGCAGTAGCATTCAGTCACACTGTGAGACATCTGGAAATCCTGGCAAAAATGTGGTGATGGTGTAAAAAGCACAGAAAAACCCAGCATATTATCACAAGAAATTATAGATCTGGCCAGGCTGTACCAAATAATAAACAAGGAAATGTAAGAGTTGACTTATAAGAGAAGCTGATGTGAGATGTCATCCCCAGCCATGGACATGGGAACCACCAGCCCTGTGTACAGCCCCTCTCTTCCCCCTCCTTATGTTCACAGCTGCAGTCATCCTCACCTGCTGGAGCACCCACCCTGCAGCACCACTGCACAGGGTTCCCTGGGGAGAGCCAAGAATGGGCTGGCAGGTTTATAGGGGCCTGGATGCCCTGGTTAGTGATGGAAGCCCTGGGATGCAGTGTACCCATGTCACTATGTTAATGCAAGCCTCCCTCCGCCTGTGTTCAGGGAAGAGTGTTACCAGACACAGCCCACGCAGCTCGGATAGCACACAGTAGAGATGTTTTAGAAAGAGGTGGGTTTTGGACCTTACAAAGTTGTTTATTCAAATGATATCTTTATTTTTGCATAGTTTGCAGAAATCTTGGACTCAGTCCAAGTCATGCTTTGCATTTTTCCAGTAGGAGGGATTGTTGTTGTAGTTTTACTTTCATTGTAGTCATAGGTATGGTAGGGGCTTGCTAGTTGTAAGTCTTTGCTGTTTCCCTCTCTTTCTAGCTTTCTGTTTGTACAGCTGTAATCAGAACATTAAAGAGCTCCCTGAAAAGCTGCAGTTAGGTACTGACATTCTCGTCATGAATCCGCAGAGGTTCAGCTACTGCTGGACACACATTTAAAAATACAACTACCACAAAGCATCATTCCAAACAGACAAATGAATGAATGATTAAGCTCTGTAAAACCACCGTGTTTAAGAGAAAAGAGCTAACAACAGTAATACAAAATTGCAGGTGCTGAATCTGCCTAGTTCAGGTCAAATGCAGGCGGGGAGAGCTGGGGTTGTTCAGCCTGGAGAAGGCTGCGAGGAGACCTTATTGCGACCTTTCAGTACTTAAAGGGGGCCTACAGGAAAGATGGGGAGAATCTTTTTAGTAAGGCCTGTTGTGACAGGACAAGGAGTAATGGTTTTAAACTAAAAAAGAATAGATTTAGACTGGATATAAGGAAGAAATTTTTTACAATGAAGGTGGTGAAGCACTGGACCAGGTTGCCCAGAGAGGTGGTGGAGGCCCCATCCCTGGCAACATTCAAGGTGAGGCTGGATGGGGCTCTGAGCAACCTGATCTGGTTAAAGCTGTCCCTGCTCACTGCAGGGGGGTTGGGCTAGATGACCTCTAAAGGTCCCTTCCAACCCAAAGCATTCTATGATTCTGTGATTCCATGATTCTATGAAATGCCAACAAACCTTACAGCCATCCAGAGATGCTGTCGTGCTCACTGAAGTCAATGGAAAGATTCTCACACATTTGAGTATGAGCTGTATCAGAGTCAGCCGTTTCAATGATGACAGGTAATTAACACACAGTGCAAAAGAATGAATTTGCAGTAAATTGTCTTGTACTTTTTTTAAAAAAAATACACTATGCTTTTGAAATTTGTAATTATTCCTTCTCTTTTTACTCGTTTGAGCAGCTGAGTACACAATAGTTACTGTAAGATTATTTGGATGGCTGATTGCTTTATTACTAACACTGAAAATCAGTACAGCTACAGCATGCTGATGACCATGCCCTCTCTGGAAACATGCTTGAAATTAGCTTCCTCCCTCCTAATACAAACATTGAAAAAAATAAGGAAGTAAAGCCAAGCATTCACAAGCCTGTAAGTTAGGTCTCTTCATGCTATCTCAGTTTGTTCTTCTTTGTGTGTAAGTGTTATGATGTCATATTTAATTACAAGTTAATTACAAGATAATCCAACCTCAGAAAGAGAATGGGTGATGCATTGGGACATATCTGGAGCCTGTAACGGTAGAGACTGCAGGCTGCTTCCTTTAAAATCCTAAGTAGACATGCAGTGGGTAAGCCAGGGAAAAGCAGGATAGCAAGTGATGACCTTAAGACTAGATTTTTATATAATACTGCTATTCCCTTCATCCTGAGCAGCTAGCCAAAAATGGTGGAGTTGTTGGCTACTCTATCTAAAAGCAAAAGTGGTTGGCAGTGTGTTTCTTTGTTAATGTTCTCTTTATTTTCAAACATGCACCAAGCTCCATATCTTTGCACTGAGGAAGAAGAAAGAAAGAAAACCAGATTATTCATTCATTTTGAGTTTTACACACACACCCCTAAAATCCCTTTTATTTGTCTCTAGCTGAGGTCATGCCCTAGAGCTAGCGTCAACCTTTAGCCTCTGTCAACTTCACTGTTCCACCATACTCCTCCTTCTCTTGAACGACCTCAACTCCACCAATCTGTCTTCTATTAACACCACCCAGATGAAGCGCTTCTGCATTCATTTTGCATTCCAATAACTAAAACTGATGACAGACATCCTGGTTTTGACTGAGAGTTGACAGAGGTGAATCTGGCACATCGCATAAATTAGCATAAGCTATCTAAAAAGTTTCAAAATGTGATGTGCCAAGCTTGCATTTATCTTATGGTAAATGTAGAAATCATGGCACTAAAAATAAACTTTGCTAGGATGGAGATTTCACTTTTCTCATAGTCACTAGATCACAAAGACATCTCAGCTCCCAAATAACTAATTACCCTTAAGTTGCAGTATCACACAAGTAATCATTTTTAAAAGCCAGTCAAATAAATAAAATTAATTTTCCAGAGTAATTAGCCAAGCAACTATGCCTGAGATGAGTGATTCAATTAGAAATTGAATTATGCAGAGCTTGTTTACGCTGATACAAAAAAAAAAACAAAACCAAAAATGATGCAGTCTGTCCTTGGAAGCCTGTGGCTTTTGTTGACATTCCTATCAAGACAACTTCAAGTAAAGGCTTCCTTGCAGGCAAATAAACAAATCTATTTCTGAGTATTTATTATCACACTTCAGGTAGCGAATGTTGTAAGCCATGATGCTGCATGCTAAGTGACTGACTGCTAGACACATGGAATTAGCCTTTAGAAATGCTCTGCCTGAAGTGCTGTTTGTTTTTGAACTCAATTAAGGAGCAGTAATAAAGAGCAAGATCAGGATTTTTTTTTCTGTAGATATCCAAGAAGGCAAAATGGTGTCAGAAGACAACCCCTTGTACTCTGCATGTGAAATGTTTACAGTGCCAGTATTTGTTACCCCTTGAAAAAATGGTCAGCTCTGTTCTAGCAGCACAGAATGGAGCACCCCTTCCAGTGACCCTTCTGCAACCACAGGAGGATACAGAACAGAAAGAAAAAAATGTCCTTTTCAAGTATAACAGTGCAAACATTTTCTTGGATGTTGCAAAATTTGGACAGCCATTTGCACAGTTCATCTTGGTTATTTTACGTTCCTAACTGAAGTGCCTAATTTCTTGCTTTACAGCCAGTGGTGACAGAGATATACCTTTAGAGAGTGATTCAATCAAGCCAACTGCAAGTGGCTATCTCTGTTCATTGATTACAGAAGGTTTGTGGGACAATTCAGTTAACGGACCACAGCTTTTTGGAACATGTTTATGATTTTCAGAGGTGTCATAGGACTGACAAAACTTCATATTGTACACACAACAGAGTGCCTTGTAAGTACAGCCATCCCACAGATAATCAGACCATACCTCTGCTTGTTATTATTTTGCATAGTAGTACATTTCCAGTCATATAGGACAGCCTATTCTGGGACCTGAAGCAATTTTACAAACAAATATTATAATATTAAAATAATCTGTAAAACAGATTGACTGTAACTATGTTCTTCTATGCTATTTCACCCAGTCCCATAGTATTACGTATTATTCTTCTAGATGACACAACTCTGTATATGTTATGGTACTTTTGCATAGCAAGTCATATACACAGAAATTACAGATGCAGGTAGAATACTTAAATGTTGCTTCAAACTAAAGACAGAAACTGCTGTGTTAAATTAGTTATCTCAACTATACTCCAGCATCATGCGTTGTACTGAACATTTAAAAAGTGATTTGATACTTTCTGATCATCTGTACAGGGCCAAATGCACCACTGGTACAAGAAGGTCCAATTCCATTTTCTTCATAAGCATTCTGTTTATTTGCCTCCAAAATAGTAAATATAGCCAAGGAATTTCAAAAGGTTAAGAGACCACCAGCAGAGCAGAACATGAACATGTCTTATCTTACACCCCTGTTATATATGACAATTTGAGTGTTTTCCATAATACAGTCATGACACATAAACATGATATGTTTATAACTTACTGTGGATAAAAGTTGCCACTGAAGTCTTTCTTTGCCCATAGCTGCTGTTCAATATCATCTTGGATACCACAATATCTCCCTCTATTTTAAGCGAGAAATGGAAATGCTGAGGTATTTCTGTGCAAATAGGGTCATCTTTATTCTGATCTTTGTATTATTTTCCTCCTGTGGGCTGTGTGACACAGAAACCTTTTGCACACTTGGAGATTTACTTGTTCATCATGGCTCTCTTGGCAAGACTAAAGCCTTAACCACTGTAGTAACTAAGCAAATAATAAGAAATAGTAGGCAATACTGTAATTACAGTAAGTCAATACACGTACACAGAACATCACATCAACCTTGGTGTGAAACAAGAAGAGCAGACCACAGGCTAAAACTTTCTGTGGTGTCTGTATACAGAGGAACATAAAGAGAACACAGAGGCTCATCCAAAGAGCAACGGGGAGATGGACAAATTAACCAGTGACTCACACAGGGCTGCTCTGTGGCTGCGGCCATCATCAGTGAACATACTGGAAGGGCAAGGGCAAGCAGAATTGATTGCCTGGTCCTTCCCAGCACATTGATGGACATGAGTGTGTCTAATAAAAGCATCTCATCTGCCATCCAGTTTTGTGTCTCTTCTTGGGGAACAGAATTAGGCAACAAGCTGTCATTTGGCTCAGAAACAGTGCTAAGAAAATATGACTACATATAGAAACAGGAATAGATATGGTAATGCCATTTCAAAAGTGCAGTTAAACTCCACTTCATTTTCTGAATCTGTTGTTCATCTGAATCAAGTAAGGCTCATGGTGACTGAAAGATGTTGTAATACAGTCTGCTGAAAGAAGTCCGGCAAAATAAGCTGGGTAGATTTCATCCAGCTCCCAAGAGAGACACGCCTTCATCACAAAATCATCACTGCTCCTGCCACTAACCAGCACCTGTGCTGGCAATTTCAACAGAAGAGCTGAAAGCACTGCCAGGGGACAGAGAATGAATTCTTTGCTCCTCCTTAGGGCTTGTCATTTGGGGGGCATGAGACACACTCGCAGGAGCAGAGAGCAGTGAGCATCCACATGTACTGCCCGAGAGCCTGCAGTTCCCCCATAAGTCCAACTTACAACCACTTACCTATCCTTATACAGCTTTCATCACTCAATTACTTCATCAGTGTGTGTGTTTGTCTCATGTTTTGTGAAGTACCAAAGTGATCCTTCCCTTTTTCTTTCACATGGATAAAGAACTGAGCTGAACATGCTAAATGACTTACCAGCACATATAAAAAAGTTATTCTCACTCCCACCACAGTCACTAGGCCCAAAGGCAGTTTCTTTAAGTTTGTTTCAGGAGTGGTTGACTCTCACCTGGGGTGAGCAGAAGTCTTCAACTTCCAGGCCTGTTGGTGTGATATATTTTACAGGTTTGATATTTTGCATGTATTATTTTTCAAAAAAGAATAAACAGAATATAAATTGCTTAGTATATTCTAGGTATGTAGGAAGGAACACTATTCTATTGCTTAAATATGACAACACCAACTATGTAATACTGTCATTATTTGTGATCAGTGTTTTGTTCATACACTTTTTATTCTTTTGAGATTTCATTTCAAGATGACTACAGCCAGTTTAATCAGCCATTAAACTGGTATTTCTGCCCTTACTGGGTGTGGTGGTTTGACCCTGGCTGGATGCCAGGTGCCCACCAAAACTGCTCTATCACTCCCCTTCTCAACCGGACAGGGGAGAGAAAATATAACAAAAAAGCTCCTGGGTCGAGATAAGGACAGAGAGATCACTCAGCAATTACCATCATGGGCAAAACAGACTCGACTTTGGTAAAATCAGTTTAATTTATTGCCAATCAAAACTGAGTAGGGTAATGAGAAATAAAACCAAATCCTAAAACACTTTCCACCCCGTCCCCCCCTTCTTCCCGGGCTCAGCTTCACTCCTGATTTTCTCTGCCTCCTCCCCTGAGTGGCGCAGGGGGATGGGGAATGGGGGTTGCAGTCAGTTCATCACACGTTGTCTCTGCTGCTCCTTCCTCCTCAGGGGAGGACTCCTCACGCTCTTCCCCTGCTCCAGCCTGGGGTCCCTCCCGCAGGAGACAGTCCTCCATGAACTTCTCCAGCGTGGGTCCCTTCCACAGGCTGCAGTTCTTCAGGAACTGCTCCATTTTGGGTCCCTTCCATGGGGTGCAGTCCTTCGGGAACCCCCACAGGGTCACAAGTCCTGCCAGCAAACCTGCTCCAGCGTGGGCTCCTCTCTCCATGGGTCCACAGGTCCTGCCAGGAGCCTGCTCCAGCGTGGGCTTCCCAGGGGATCACAGCCTCCTTCGGGCACATCCACCTGCTCCGGCGTGGGGTCCTCCCTGGGCTGCAGGTGGATATCTGCTCCACTGCCAACCCCCATGGGCTGCAGGGGCACAGCTGCCTCACCATGGTCCTCACCACGGGCTGCAGGGGAATCTCTGCTGCGGTGCCTGGAGCACCTCCTGCCCCTCCTTCTTCACTGACCTTGGTGTCTGCAGAGTCCTTCCTCTCACATATTCTCACTCCTCACTCCAGCTGCAGTTTGTGTCCCGTTGGGTTCCCCACCCCTTCTTAAATATGTTATCCCAGAGGCACTACCACCATCACTGATGGGCTCATCCTTGGCTAGCAGTGGGTCCATCTTGGAGCCGGCTGGCATTGGCTCTATCGGACACAGAGGAAGCTTCTAGCAGCTTCTCATAGCAGCCACCCCTGCAGACCCCCACTATCAAAACCTTGCCATGCAATCCCAATGCACTAGGAAAATTCAAGTGATCACTAATCCAAGTGATTGAATATACTGAAGAGAAAATAAAAACCTGCTGTCCTCAGAAATAACTAGAAATGGACTTGTGTAGGCTGCCTCTGAGAAGCAGTCTTTGCCAAGGTTACTCCTCAGCAGCTTAGAGTATTCCTTGTGCAAACTAGGTGTTACTAGGCCTTATTTACAATCAAAATTTAAGTGCTCCCATATGATGCAGCAAAATATGGATAGAGAAGTGCAGTGTATAATAAATACATAATAAAAAAGCTCTGTAGGTGCTTAGGCAATTTACTAGATTTACCATATTTCTAATTATTTCTGTGGAAAAAAAATAGCACTTTAATGCAAGAATTAGAGAAATAATTCTTAATTTCCCACATTTAATCTATTTGTCAGGGAAAAATTCCTACAGAGACTTAGATAAGCACCAACTTTTAGCTCTCAAAAGCAAAATTACTCAGATGTTTCCTATCATAAAAGTCTCATTGCAAAAGAAATTATACTGAGGTTGGCTACAAAGGTGCACAGTGTTGCTGTCTTTGTGAAGTTCTCCACCTTTTCACCTGTTTGCTTTATTTTGACCACCATGTTTCAAAAATAGTCTGCTTTAAAAATACAAGGAGTGTTTTACATACAATCCTGAAAAAACCCAGTTTGTGAATTAAATACACTTATTCCAGTGAGTCTACAAGCCTTTGTCCCCCCAGCAAAAATATTATGCATTCAAGTAAATATCAAAACAGTCTCAAACCTTGTAGTGGAACTAACAAGTCATGTGACAACTTTATAATATTTCTTCTTATCCATGTCCTCATCTTTATTTTATGAGTATCAACCTTGTGTTCTCAAAACCAGGTTTCATTTTCACAGGCACTTGTGAAGTACACAGTTGCCAGCAGTTAAATATTTAATAAAAAATGTCAAGGCTACAGTGTTAAATGCTGTAACCTGTTACCACCTTATTAATATTCCTTTCTTCAAGAAACAGTTTCAAAAAATTAATTAGATATCTTTCTTTTCTCAAGGCCTTAGCTTGAAGATCTTAAAGCTACAGTAGCATTTGAACTAATTTATTTTTTAATCTGTAGTTTAAAGTGAAAATTGAGGCAGTTATCTCACACAAGGTCTGCATTTTCATCACAAAAATCATCAGAGCTGACAGTTTCAATTCAGTCCAGACTCAGGATCAGAATAGCTTACAAGCTCTACATCATGGCTGAAGTACTTTGTCAAAACAGTGTGGAAAAACCTGTACCTGTATGGACTTTCATACCTCAAGCCATTGGAGTTAGGGTCAAATTGATATTGCTTCATAGTTTGCTTTATGAGCTAACAGAGAAAATAATACGGTATTTCCCAATGTTACAATAGCTGTGTCTTGCAAGAGTGTTATCTCTGACTATAGGTGTGGTTGTGAGTACTCCTACTGAACTCACAGGTTCAAGTAGAAGTAAGAAGCAGTAAGTATATTAGTTTGTGATAAGACCCTCTACTATTGCTCGGCTTAGTCAAAACTAGCCTCTCCACACAATGGAAGTGACTACAATGGAAATATACTATACCATACATATGTACGCGCAGCCTGCTCAGACTGAGGAAGCTCTCTGGGCAAGTTTGGTGGTTTTCTTGTATATGAAGAAACAAAATTACTTTTAGTTTTCAGCAGCTACTACAGCACTAGCTGTCTGTCTGTCTGCTTTCAGCAACAAAGCCTAATTTTTTTTGTTTGGTTTATTGAGTTGGTACCTGATTTGGAGGTTTACATTTTGTTCCTTGCTTTGTGCGGCATGAGAGAGCTCCCAAAGCACTGGGATAAAAAGATAGCACCATGTCTTTATAGGAAGCACAGTTCTACTTCTGAGAAAGTTTCCTGCATACTTGTCATTAAGTATGTACAGCAGATAGCCGCAGCTGTGTCTCTTCATATGACATACCTTTTTCTTTCTGATCCTATGGCAGATGTCCATCTTGGCGAGCCAGGTTGAGGGGGAGGCCATGCTGTAAACAGGCTTTAATGAAGGAACAATTCATGCATAGCCATGAATTTTGAATCCATAATTGTGAAGCTTTACATAGGTTTTACCAAGGTATGAGATGTGAATGTTTCTTGGTTTCTTCCTTAGCTATGAGCACCCTGGCCCTCTGATTTCAAACTATCTTGTAGCCTTGGGAAAAGGACCTGTGTTGTCTAGACCCAGCGATGCTACTGCCATGTGTTGGACACTATCTCACTCTGCTAGTGAGTCCAATGAGGTCAGAGAAAGACCGTCATCTTTTCAACCCTGCCTACTCTATCCCTGTAATCTTCTTTCAGACTAACACAGTTCATATGTATTTGCGTGCATGGAGCCTGATGTATCCCAGATGCATTAGAGCTATTATGCACATGCAGATTGAACCTTCAATACATGTGCTGCCAAATCAGTGTCCAAAATGTGTCTTACTTCCAGTGCATGTGCAAATCAGTTGCACAGTGGGCCCTACACACTATAAACCTCTCATGGTGTGCCTGTATGCAATAGCACATGTATGCACTTGAGAAGTGGCTGTATGTCCTGGATTTGTGAACATGCAAACACCCAGACACTTAGGAATCCTTGACAAGTGACAAAAAAGCAGTAGATGAGAAGGTGATTCATAAAAGCAGCAGCCTATTGCTAAAATGGGTGAAGTACAGTGTGCATGCCTGGCAGAGCAGTGCTGCAGACTAGTTTTCCAACATGGTCATGATGCCAGTTCAGTCATAATGCCAGACCACAGTGTAACTGGGGAGTGATGACCATTTACATTACAAATAAACTGATTTAGGTTCTTAGATTATTTCAGAGAGCTTGGAAACTATTTAGGCAGTGTATTAACTAAACTGTGAATAGAAAGTCTGAGGGAAAACATCGGACTGGAAACCCATGTCAGAAATTATGAACGTAGATGTAACTAATCTTATACTGGTATTTCTGACTTCTCTGGGTGGGGTGGGGTTCTCCACTCTCTGCCAAATTGACTTGTACCCAACTTTCTTTACTTGTATAAAATGCCTCTTCAGCTGAGTTTTTCTGACTGGCTGGGTACTCAATGGAGTGGAGAAGACTCAAGAAAGTTAACTCCTTCTCTCGCTCTTGTGTCCAATATTTCTCTTTTGTCTCCTGACAAAGTGTGAGGTTATAAGACTGAAAAATCCTATCCAAGAGCAAGAATAGTTACCAATTGAGTTCCCAAGTACTACAACATACAGAGAAATGAGAACTGTCAAAGGAAGCCAAGACAAATAGTAGCAGGAGCCCAAAGATACATAAATTTCAGATTGAGTCAAAACCACCTAGAGGTTTTATATAAATAAAAATTTGGAATTTAATTTAAAAATAGCCCATTAAATGAGAAATATTTGTATGCAGTAGATGAAAGCGTATCCACAGAGGGAGTGAATTTGCACACTTTGAAGTCAATGAGAGTAAAATTAAGGCCCCAGTATTTTGGAAAGAAAATCAAGGAATAAGATCATCCTTAAGGCAAGAAACTTTCGTGCGGGTTAGCCTAAGAATGCTGTAGCAGACAGAAAGAGGAGCCTGAACTTTGAGATAGGCTCAGACACCAGCCTTTCATCTGCTGCCCAGTCGTTCTGTGTTTTCCATCTATGGCGCAGTAGTTGTTATCCTGTAACATAACTGGATGTTTGACTAAGCGGGAAATAAAATATAATCACTATATAACAGATAATTTGGTCTTAGACACAACTCTTCCAGCAACTCTTGCTCACATTTGTTAAAATTTCACTTCATGTGCCTCACACAGTCATGTCCATACAAAGTGTTGGCCAATATAGGCAATGGGAATTTTGCCAGGATTTCAAAGGAGTCAGGATTTCCCCCGTATTCATCACATGGCAGTATATTTGGCATGACAGCAAAAATAAGGATATTTTAAAACTCATTTACTGTGTGCAAAGAGTATTAGGTAAGTAGTCAAAGGTCAATCCATCCAATGCCTCATCTTTGCCAATGCATATTTATCCTTGTACAAGGCACACCCTTTTGCTTAGTTTACTTTCCAAAATACACATACTTCTCAATTTTAGTCAAGTGAGTGGTAAATCACCGCTGTCTTACAGTCTCGTAAGTGGGCTGATTGAGACTATCTGCTTGAAATACTGCTCCACTGAAATCAACAGGAAAACTTTCACACATTTTGCATAGCTCCAGGATTTCATGCTCCCTCAGAGGAAGTTCAGTATCTGAACATACTGTGTCTACTGGCCATGACTGTTGACTGGAAGACAGACAGACCTTTTATTACCTTCAGCAAATGTTTACATTCTACCAAAGTGGAAAGACCCATTATGCTTTTCTTTAGGAATCCAGGACTGGTATTCCCTTGATAGGTAGGTCAGTCTAATGGTCCCTTTAGCTCAGTATTTGACAGTGGCTAGTCCTATATACTTGGGGATAAAAGGTTAGGAAAAATCATGACTACCACATAACAGGGTTTTTTCATGGTATGTCCTACCCTGATATCCTGTTTATTTGTTATAAAGAAACTTGTGGAGGTCTTGGTTTCAGCTAGACTATTGTGTTTGAAGTTAATCAAATAGAATTTTAGAAAATATAACTTTAATGGAATCATAGAAATGTTGGTTAGAAGGGACTTACGGGGACTGACTGGTCCATCCTCCCACTCAAAGCAGGACTATAGCCAACATTAAATCAGGTCAGCTAGATTTTGTCTAGTCAGGACAGGCAAACTTGCAACGACACAGATTCCAGAGTCTCTCTGGGTGACCAGTTTCTCTGCTGAGCCATTCTCATAGAGATAAACTTATTCCTAATGTCCAAACGGAACCTCACAGTTGCAATTTTGTGGCTGTCACTCCTTGTCAAGCTATCTGCCACTACTGAGAAGAGTTCGGATCTGCTGTCTTTGTAACTGTCCTTCAAGCAGCTGTAGGCTGCTACCAGATCACTCCTGAGATTCCTCTTCTGCAGAGTGAAAAAGCTTAAATCCCATAAGCTCTGGCTTACAGGATAAGCTAAGCCTAACCAGCTAGCTGATAAGCTATGGTTTATGAGTTAAGTGTCTCAGGCCCTTGACTGTGCTGTGGGTCCTATTCAGTTCTTGACATCCTTCTTCAACTGGTGAGCCTTAACCTGCACATAGCATCCCAGGGACAGCCTCACCAGTGCTGAATAAGGGGGATAAGAGCTCCCACTTATCTACTGACCAGTGTCCTCCTGATAGGGCCCCGTATGCAGTTTGTCTTATTCACCACGTGTCCTGGTTTCAGCTGGGATAGAGTTAATTTGCTTCCTAGCAGCTGGCATAGTGCTGTGTTTTGGATTTAGTTTGAGAATAATGTTGATAACACACTGATGTTTTAGTTGTTTCTAAGTAGTTCTTACACTACTCAAGGACTTTTTCAGCTTTCCATGCTCTGCCAGGTGCACAAGAAACTGGGATGGGGCGTAGCCAAGACAGTTGACCCAGACTGACCAAAGGGCTATTCCATACCATATGATGCCATGCTCAGTATAGAAACTGGGGGAGTTGGCTGGGAGGCAGTGATGGCTGCTCAGGAACTGGCTGTGTATCGGTCAGTGGGTACTGAGTTATTGCATTGTGCATCACTTATTTTGTATATTTTTTTTCCCCTTCCTTTTCTGTCCTATTAAACTGTCTTTATCTGAACCCACAAATTTTACTATTTTTTGCCAATTCTCTCCCCCATCCCACTGGGGAGGGGGAGAGTGAGTGAACAGCTGTGTGCTGTTTAGCTGCCTGCCGGGTTAAACCACAACACAATAAGAGCACAGCTACAGAAGCATGGAATAATTTAGACTGGAAATCTAGATCACCTGGTCCAACCTAGTGCACAAAGCAGGGCTGGCTTCAAAGTTAGATTAAGATGCTCAGGGCCTTCTCCAACCAGGTTTTGAGTATTTCCAAGGGTGGAGATTCCACAGCCTCTGCTGACAATCTCTCCCACTGTGGGCTTCATGTCTGTCTATCTGGTTGAAATCTTCCTCGGTGCAAGTTTTGAATGTGGACTCTTGTCCACTTGCTGTGCAATTCTGAGGAGGCTAGCTCTGTCTTATCTTTAAACCCTACCTCCCTCATTAGACAGTTTAAAACAGCAACTGGATTACTCTCTTGGCTTTCTCTTCAGGTTGAACAAACTCCCCCAGGCTTTGTACATCACATGCTCCTACCCCCTCACCATGTTAGTGGCCCATATTCAGCTTAGCACCCACTGTGACCCTCACCACCAGCCCTTGTCATCAGTGCTGCTACTCAGCCAGTTAACTCTCCGTGCATGGGGTTATCCTGCTCCACGTGCAGAACTTTGCACCTCCCCTCTTACAACCTTACGGGGTTTCTGTTGGCCCAATCATCAAGTTTCCAAAGGTCTTTCTGGAATGTAGCTCTACTATTTGGCAGGCCGCACATTACCTCAATTTAGCTGATTGTTAGCAGTTTTCATTACATTTAGCAATTCTAATTATATATTTTTCTATATTTGACATTGTGTATCATGAAAGGGATATTGGAGCTTTTCCCAAAACATTTTAGTGTGGGAATGCCAAACCACCATGAATAACATGAATAGCAAGTAGCCTTTTTGGAAAAATCTGGTGTGGCTTTTAAGTTACTACCATCTCCGTCGCTGTTTTCCACTGTGTTTTTCCTGTAGATCCCCAAGCCAACAGCAGAATCAGTACATAGGTCATGCTGCCATGTTAGGCGAAGTTTGAGATAGAGACAATGCCATCACACAGAAGTAGATAAGAAACAGTCACATACTCCCTCTGTGAGCTGAGCTGCAAGGGCAGTAAGTCCCTTGACTGTAAGACTAGCATGTGAAAAGAGAAAAATGAAAAGAACAGGCAGGGAAGGTGGCGTTTTCATTTGCTGCAGACAGAACTGAACAATCATTTAATGCACAAAAGATATTTTATGTTAACTAAGACTCTTAACAGAATACGCTGGGCTGCACAATACTAAACCTGATGATATTGATATGTTTTGTGGTTCTGCAAAGAAGTAAGATTTCCAAGTCAGTTTTTTGCCTTTAAAATGGAATATTACTTATTAGTACTTCAAGGAGATATTGGAAGAACTAATCAATTGTTAAGTACTGTAAAGGAAAACATTAGTAATAGCAGTGGTATTTAACCATATCACCATGGGCACTACTGCTTTGTCTTATGTTCAGGTGTGACCTTTATCATATATATGCCTATGTGTAATCAGCCTGCCAAAGCCCCATCAATATCTGTGTAATTTTATACAACAGCTTGTAAAAATAGATATGCACCCTCTTGCAGTATTAGGCTCTGTTCAGGAATACAGACTCATTAGAGCAGCATGAAGAAATACAGATTTTTTTTTTTTTCCAGTAGAAGATTTTAATATTTCAAAATATGGAATGAAACCAAGGAGTGTTGAGTCTTTTCATGGCATGATGCCTTAGCTCTGGGGCAGCCTCCAGCCTCACCCCTTGCATGTCTGGGGAATTGGGATTGCCAAGAAGCCACAAGCTGGAGTGTCCTTCCTTCCCAGCTCTCAGCATTCTGTCAGCTGCAAAGCGAAGGAGTCTGTAAGCCCACGATCCCCTAGAACCAGCCAGAAGGGCTGTTGAGAAGACAGACAGGCAAACTGGCAGGCTCAGTTGTCTTGGAAACCTGCCTGGATTCCATTGGAAATTGGTCAAAAATGGAAATTCTCTTGTGGAACATTTTGATTTCAATGAATGGCATATCCTGATGAGAAAATGTTTCATCAGAAATTTTCTAGCCAGATTGTTCACTGCTGGAAGCAGATAAAGCTATTTTATGGATTTTTTTTTTTTTTTCACTCCCACATGGTTTGGTAGGATAAGATTAATGAGCAAAGCACTCTGAACATGCAATGTCATTTGGTTCTGAGGTTTTACTCCAGGAACCCCTCCCTCTGGCTGAAATCTAAGTTCCAGCTCCATCATTCAGGCCTCAGTTAGAGAAATTGTATCAAGAGAAGCACACTGCTACCAAAAAATAATCACTTGCTCTCTACAGCTACATTTCTTATATGCCCATAAGCACTCTTAAGTTCAGAACAGCCCTTGCACAATTAATTGAACTAGAGGCCTGGCTCTGATTAAAGATACACATTAATACCAGATTAGTCTTAAATACAGGAAGGGAAGATTTCCTGTGGAAATCCTGGTATATGTTTCTGTAAGCAGTTTGTGTTCACTTAGCCTGTAATAGTGCTACAAGAAATAAAATCTAATCCCCCAAAAGCAGCTTCAAAAAGTGTAGGATTTTCTGGTTATTTCAATTTAAAAATGGTAATATGTAAATAACAATAATTCTGTGACTATAAATGTGTTTCACGGTTAGGTGGGCAGGTATCACCTAATTGCTGTGAAATCAATGGAGATTCTATTAATGAAGGAGAAATGTTACTTCAAATACCATGAAGAGCAAATGTCTTTCCTCAGACAAACATCAGAGGCCCTATCATGCTAAAGAAGAATAAAATTATTTAGGTAAGTTACCTAACCAAGGTAACAGGTCATACAGATAGGAGAAAGGCAGTGGATGTCATATACCGTGAAGTTAGTGGGGTTGTGGACTCTGCCTTTCATGAGATTTTCAGGAGCGATCTTGGCATGCAAGATTTAGAGAAAACTGCTATGACGGGTGCAAGAGACAGAAAAAACCCTGTACTCAGCTTTATAATGTCAAAATCCCTTTGTACCATGCTATCCACAGTGGTCTGTCCTGGTTATAGTACAGAACACTACTCCCATTAAAACTCCAGATGGTGGAGTATCTAATTGTTAAATAAAGAGATAAAACCAATCTGCAAAAGCCCGCGAGGACTTTAGAGACCAGGACTAACTTCAAGCAGATCTTGACACATAGCAGAAATGGTATAAAAAAGACAGGCTACAGTTTAGAGTCAGAAAAA
The DNA here is from genome assembly GCF_030463565.1 of Pelecanus crispus. NCBI lineage: Eukaryota > Metazoa > Chordata > Aves > Pelecaniformes > Pelecanidae > Pelecanus > Pelecanus crispus. The sequence goes on from NC_134643.1 coordinate 26,739,527, forward strand.
TCAGCTGTATAAATACAGGACTGGAAACTCTCTGCGGGGTAGCAGCTGTACAGAAGAGGATGTAGGGGTCATACACAGCCACAGCAGAACATCAGTCAACAAGATTGTTGTGGCAAAAATGGAAGAAAACATCATGTGAGAGTACGGCATGCCGTAGATAATTTTATGTTGGTAATGCCTAAATAGGAGAGCTATGTCAAGGTTTGGGCACTGTGTTTCAAAGAAATTGTAATCCAGAGAAGCAGCCTGAAAGTCTGGAAAACATGATCTGTGAAGAAGGATTAGAAGTGTGACTGTTCTGTTTAGGGAAGGCTGAGAGAAAACAGAAGAAAAGTCTTCAAACACATAAAAAGCTAATAACAAAGGTAAAGCAAATACACGGTTCTCTGTCATCACTGTGGACAGAGGAAGAAATGAGCTTGCACTACAGCAAGGAAGGTTTAGGTTAGACATTAGAATCATAAGCATAGGTAGGTATTGGTATAAATCACTTAAGAAAACTAGAGTCTCCATCACCAGATGGAGATAATACAAATATGAAGCAACAGTTGTAAGGAAAGGTTTATGTATTACTGATTCTGATGGGAAGATGGATTAGGTCCCTTTCAGTTTCTTCCTAATACTCTATGAAAACTATGTGTGACTTTATCTGATCAACCAGTAACGCTTTTGGTGTATTCTAAAAGGAAAGGAATTAGGGATAATTTAAACCCATGTACTGGGAGAAACATCTTCAGTGAATTTTTAACAGAAATACAGTACTTTAAGAAGAGAAGTACATAAAAAAGGATGCTTTGTAACACAAATCTGTTACTGTAACACTTCTGTCTAGTGTAAATCAAGTGACTTTAGCTTCAATATGTCCTGTCTAGAAACTAACTGTGCCACAGCATAGCAGACTCTCACTCCTCCAGTATTTTCCTCTCTCATTTCATGCTGTTTCCGCTTGCAGGATAAAAGACTGATTGCAAGTAATAACAGTCTAGAATTCGAGTCTTGCCTAGGTTATTTTTTTAAAAGTACTAAATAGATTTTCCTTTTGACAAGCTATATTGTTAAAATAAACAAAGGGAAAAAAAATCCAAGAAAAAGAAAGAAACACATTCAGGCAAATACAAATGGTATATAACAAAATTGCTGTCTTACGCTATGTTTTGGGAGTGTTGCTGTTAGTACTTTATGAATTGCAAGCCATTTTGTGCACTTACACAGGCAGGCACATGTATAATCACACATCCTTTATAACTAGTGAAATTTCCTGCAGAGACATAGACTTGAAAGAGAGAGCATGGACTTGATGGAGAAGGAAGTTCATGCTTGTTTGAAGAAGCTGGCTTTCCTCACGAAGGTGGGCCCCTCTGCATTTTTAAGGGGGGGGGGGGGGGGGGATCTAGGAGATTTTGCTGTCTGGACAATCCACAAATTTGTGTTTAGGTTGAGACATGAACACAAGCCTAACAAACTGGGTGAACAGACCCAGCAAAAGCAGAGTAGGAAACACCCCAGCACCAAAGGGTGCCTGCCTTGAATTACTTACAAGCTGCATCTTCCTGTACCTCATGAGCTCTTTCTTTCCTACGTTGTTTGTACAGCACATTACTATGAAGCAGAGCAAGCTTTCTCCTGATGTCATTCTTTGAACTAAAATTTAAGCTATCTGTAGTTGTATCATATGGGAATACATGTTTTTAAAATTCACTGAAAGCCGTATTGTTCTTTTGTCAGAAAATCTATGGTATTAGACTTGTACAGTATTGAACCCAGCAGCGTGAGAAATGGTTAAAAGTGCTGATGTATAAGGAGTGAGGGTCCTGCTGCAAACAGGAGGTGTCAGTTCTGACAAGGTATCTTGTTTAATGAGACTGTTGTTAAAATCAGCTACTTTGACTATTGAGGTAAGCCTCCTTCAAAAACATCTAAGTTTCAGTGGCCATGTCAACTCTGTGTGTAATCAATGAGAAATATTTTTTTCCTCCTAAACTGCTGAGCTCAGAAAACCACCATGCTTGTGACCAGATGAACAAAAACTCCCCACTGCATTTGTTTTATCACTCAGCAAGGCTGAACTTCTGCCCCAGCTGGACTGTGAAGAGCTTTTGAGACAGGAGTTGGTTAGCTGCAGGCAAAGCCAGAGTCTGAGTGCAATTCAATATGAGTGTTATTGTGCTACTTTGAGACTCTCAGCAATAGCAGTGAGATCATAGAGGCGTAATACCAGTGGGAAGATGACAAGCGAACAGTATCAGAGGGCATATGAGTTAATGGAGGAGCTGACACCTTCCAAGTCATTCCAGAAATTCTCATAGTTCTGGTTCTTTTCCCCACAGCTGCAAAGTAATGCCATCTAACCTCAGTGTCCAAACTGCCACAGCTTCAGTATTTTAGTCTCAGAGTACTGTATCTCCTCATCCTTGAAGATACCGTTTTTACAGTGTGATCTTATGGTTCGTGAGCAATAAGCTCTGCTACATCACCAGGTGTCTGCTCCTGGAGTTTCCACAGTTGCCAGGGACCCTTTCATTAGAGCTGAGCTGCTCGCACTAGCTGGGCAATGATGCAGCCTAGTCTGGTCTTTGGATAAATCCCTTTGGCCTAAACCCAGCTGCATTTGGATCTGCTTCACACAAAGTGCGTTTGCTGTCCAAGTTCTCTTTTTCACTTTCAAAGTCAGTCAGATACACCCGTTACCAGTTCTGTAACACTCTGTGGTTAGAGCTAGAATCCCCTCTTCAGGACTGTGCCTATCAATCTACAGCTAAAGATGCAATTTCTTTTCTGTGGTCTAGCCAAGCATGACAGTAGGGATGGGGTGATCACCAATGTCTCTGCACTTTTTATCTTACTCATCACTTGAGGCTTAGAAGGACAGGGTCTGGTCATTCCATGCTGGTGACAACTGTGTGAGCTGGCAGAATCCATAATTATACAGGCTGCTTTCTATTTCTGGATACATAGGATTTAATGGTTTTTATTACAGTAGCACCTAAGGGCCTAACCAAGTACAGGCTCTACCCTCCAGATATTTGCTGAGCTGCCCTGTCTTTTTGCTCCATCACTCTGGGAGTTTCTTCACAAGACGGGATTCTTTCTGCCAGAAAAGCACAGACATGACAACTACTGACAATGGTTTATATGTTGGTAAGACAGGAAGAGTTGTTATCTTGATTAAGCTCTAAGGTGTGGGTGGACATGGAGAGACTGTCCATCAATTCCTCTCTCGTCATTTGAGTTGTGTTGTGAAAAACAGAGCACATTGCTCATGCAGTTACACAGGTGGGAGGAAAGAAATGATGAGGAAGGCTGCAGGCTTGTGGCTTCTAGCAACAGGAGGAAGGCTCCTGCTCCATCTGCAGTTCTGCACGTATGAAATAGACTGCCTGCCCTGGTAGCAGCTGAGGGGCCAGGAGCTCAGTCCAGCAAAGCAGCTGCACCAGCTAAGCCTGACCCCTCAACACCACCAGGGAGAATTGGCAGTGACAGTAGGGGCAGGCTCCCTGCTGTGGGGAAGGAGGTTCCTGTCAGTGACCTGACCTGCTGGAAAAGGGCGTTTCCTTCTTGCTGGGGCTTGTACTTCAGATATTGAAGAAAGACTGTTGAGACTGGCAGGGCCTTAGACTGTTATCCTCTGCTGCTCTTCCACATGGGCAGCAATGATATTGCCAGGGGAAGTCATGAACATATCAGGAATAACTATATGGCTCTGGTGGCGAGGGTCAAGGACATAGGGGCCCAGGTGTTCTTCTGCTTGATCTTGCCAGAGAAAGGAAAGAAAGGTCTTGAGGAGGAGTGGACAGATACTGCAGATCACCAGCTGGCATCACACAGCTGGCATCAGTAACAGGGATTTGCTTTTTATGATTATAAGACCCTATCTGAGGGTCAACAACTGCTAAGAAGAAATAGGATCCACCCGACAAAGTGGGGCAAAAGCAAGTCTGCCAAATGGCTGGCCAACGTGGTGAGGAGAGCTTTAAACTAGGAATAACAAGGGAGGGAGATGACAACCTACAATCAAGTAAGGAAGTGGTGGACCACTTTGGCAAGGAAATGGCGCAGGGTGCTGTGTAATCAACAGAAGAGGGTGAAAGAGGTTGACTTAAGTAAATGCACATCAATAAGGAAGTGCCAATAGTATGGCATTAAGGGGAAAGACCTCATACCTTTTCCAGGAAATCAGCATGATCGGGTGTCCATCTGAAGTGCCTGTACATTAATGCACGCAGCATGGAGAACCAACAGGAGGAACTGGAGTTCTGAATGCAATTGCAGGGCTACAATATCTCATTTGGATCACAGTGATGACGTGGGATAGCTCACACAATGGTGGTGGTGCAATGGATGGATACAGGCAATTTAGCAAGGACAGGCTGGGGCGGAGGGGAGGAATTGCCTTTTTTGTGAGAGAGCAGCAGGGATGCTCGGGGCTCTGCTTTGGGAAAGGTATAAGCCAGTTGAGAGCTTATGGGTCAGGAACAATATCTTGCTGAAATGAAGCATTAATAAACTTGGAAGCAAGCTTTATATGCTTCCTATGAGGAAGAGCTGTAGTTGGAGGAGCTTCGTTGTGCGGAAAAGAAGAGCTCTCATGCTCTTGATGCTGTTCAGAGTGGTGCTCGTGGCCTTCCACAGTGCAACTCATGAACAACACCATCTGTACTGTGTCTGTCTCAGGGCATCTACAGTTTCCAGCTGGTGATGCTTGTCCTTGATCTGAACAGGTACAATCTCAGTTGGAAGTGTTCCTCAGATGCTCCTCATCTAAAACTGGAGCACTGATTTGTAGGACTTCTAATGCTTTTGGGAGACTGCTTAGATTCAATAATGTCATATGTGGGAACCATCAGATCTCCACATCCACAGATTGGAGGTTTTGCAAAAGATTGCCAGTTTGCTCTTTATCACTGCATGCAGATTTCATGTGGGTCTCCAGCCCATTACACATTCCTTATAAGACCTCAGGCCAGCAATATTTCACTGCATCTGCACTAACACCTATGTACCAGATGTTAATACAAATATTTATGAGTCCCATATGGCAAAAGAAAATTACCACCTTCCACTTCTGTCTAAATGACAGAATATCCTGTCCTCATTGGTACCAAATTGTCTGATTTCACAAAACCCATTGTACTTCATAAGGAACTAATAGGACATCACATACAAGGAATAGCTAATGTAACATTTAAGGTACTTTAACAAACAAGGTGAGAAAGCTTCCTCTAACCTATCCTGCATATATAATTTACAGAAGACTTTGGTCTCTACTATTATCAGTCTGTAAGAGTTAAACAATACTAGATGTACTCACAGGGAGGAAAATTAAATAAGAAACTCTGTGGTCAAAATGTGACTGCAATTGCAGTTATACTGATTCCAGTGGAATTTTGTTCACTTACATACAGATTTCCTTTTATAATCATATGCACTTAATTTGAAATAAAAATAGACCTAAATAAAGGGAATGGGAAAAAAAACCCAAACCCAAAACCCAACCAAATCTGAAAGTTTGGGTATGCTTGGACCTGGAGTTTATTTTGACATTACAGAAAAAGCAGATATCTGTGAAATATTGATCAGGATCAGTGCATCAATGACAAGAAAGGTTTGGAGGTGTTCAAATCCATCCTCCAGACTTGGATTTTTGGATTACTTCCATATCCATCCTTTCTATCCATTGTTACTCAGACTTCTCATATCAGAGACCTGATATTTTGGCTGCTTGCAAATTAACTTCTGATAGCAACAGGGCAAGAAATGACAAAAATGAGAAGGTATCTATTTTAAATACCTACCACATCATAGGGAAAAGACTAAATAATACATTCTCTTTCAGATGCACGCCCATACTCTTTATATAAGACTTGACGACACCAGCCAGAAAGACAACAAAATGTTGTTTTAAGGAAGACTTTTCTGTACATGTTTTTGCCTGTTTGGAAGAAGCAGGAGAGGACAGAGGAGTGGGCTTCATGTTGTGCTTATACATTTTAGTTTCTATTTATAGTTAAGTGACTCACAACCTGGTGAAAATCACATTTTCCTATTACTTCAAGGCAAATGGCCTGGAGCATTCTCTAAGTAACTTCTTTTTTCTTTTTTTTTTCTTCTTTTTTTTTGTTCTGTATAACATTTAAAAGATGGCTTAGGCTTTGCACCTTATTCAAAACAGCACTGTAATACTGATCCTATCAAATGCAAAGATAAGTGTTTCCTATGATTGTGCTACTGCATTGAGAAAAGTAACTTTTATGCCACCGATTTCCCAAGCTTCAGAGAGCTGTGTCTCTGCCAGCAGTCTGAGGCTGGCTCATTGAAACCTCCACGGAAAGATCAGCTAAGGCAGAAGTATTAGTTTATAGCATACAAACATGAAGTTTAGACTTACAGAAAAAAGTACTTTTAAAAAGCCACCAGGAATTGCTCTGATCCCAGAACTGAGAATCAAGACTGATGACTGATTAGCTGAACACCTATTGCCAGAGGCAATAATCAACAGCCTAAAGATAAAGCACTTGAAAGGGTTTGCTTCTGTATTTTACCTTGGTTTTGTTTATCCCCATTAGCCCCAGGATGCTAAATAAGGCATGTATCGTATTTAGCTTTCCTGTAATTACATGAAAGAAATCCTTCCATTTTCTTAAAAAAAACCCCAAACCATAGTGCAGTGCTATAATTTCACTTAGTAAAAAGTAGTAGTTATGAGAGAGACAAGAAAGCAAGTTCAGGTCAAATGCTAGAGACACTAGCAAAGAAACTTGTCAAAGATGTAAGGCCAACAAGGTCATCTTTGTTCAGGCCCTAAATTCTGAAGACACCTTGGTTTCTGATGTTTGCAAAATAAATAGTTACAGCATATGTTTTTCTTAAGTTTAACAGTTTAACAGTTGAACCATAAAAGCAAGCTATTTTATTGTTTTATTGTTTTAAATAAATATAAGCATTTTGGATTTAAAAATTGTAAATTTAGAACATACTATGTTGTGATGAAACATTTAGAACATATGTGGCTATGAAACACATTCTGTTTCATACTGAATTTCTTACTCTACAGAAGCAAAAATGGTCAATTTGTCACAGACCATAATAAAAAGGAACACAAACTCTTCTAGGTATAGATATTATTTGTACTTCTTATGGAAGACCTCCACTTAATGGCCATAGCCATTTCATCATAAGGCAAATGACAAAAAAGGAAATTAAAAAAAAAGGAAAAATTATAAGGCAAATTAGGAAAAAAAAGGGAAAAGAGGAACTTGGAGACTTCTTGAGAACTGTGGGATCTGACACAACCCTGTTCTTTGGGCTCCTGCCACCTGTCACGTTTCCAGGGAACTGTGACTCTCCACCCTGCATGCGTGTTGTGGCACGCTTTCAGCCAAGTAGATAATCAATGGGATTTAATCATGGCCATTCTCAAGTTTCATTTATTTCTTTGACTTTTATACAGATGTATTCTGAGGTGTTGGTTACCATGCAGATAGCATTATTTCTCCTTCTAATAATTTGATACTGCTACTTATGTAATCCCTTTAAAATGTTTGTTTCTATTGCAAACATTTGCTTATTGAAGGAGCCAGCCTTCTTTAGCATACTGACCTTAGTAGTCTGTATTGTAGACAGTGTCACCTAATAAGTAATTGAGGGAACGTGGTGAAATTTCATATACTAAGCACTGAAGCAGCTGTCAAACTAAGATATATATAGATCATCATCTAGAATTAAAAGCTATAAAGCCTTTCTTTTCTTGAGCAATGCTCCCACTGGGTATTTCTTTGCTCATTTTGAGGTTACAGTATGCCTGAAACCTCAATGTGTCATGAGAATTTACTGAAGAAATTACTTGATGTTCAAATAACCATCCCGTACGAAGGAGCAGTTGGTATCAAAATATGTTATTTTAAACCCATTAAAAGAAAGATCTGTTGACCAGGCGTGGTTAAAATAAGGCATGGAAACTTCCTTTTGTCTACCTGACTTTGATGATGTGTGATATGCCCTATATTTTAGCTGCGGCTTTGTTCTCTGCTAGGAGAAGTGCCACGCTGATTTTGTAAAAATGCTCTCTTTGTGGCTTGACAATAGTGGAATTGACTGAATCTGGCTGGCTGCTGCCCCAGCACTTTCTATACCCACCCCAGCAATAGGCCAGCTGAGGGAATTAGACCAACAGAAATCTTTTTCCACACAGCAAAATGGTTATAGAGTGCTGCCAGCTTATCTCCCGACTCACGGTGGGGTTAGAGGAATACCAGTGCCAGAAAAAAAAAGAAAAAAAAAAAAAAGAAAGAAGAAAAAAAAAGAAACAGCAGCCACAGAGCACAGCCAAGGGTAAGAAAGAAAAAGGGATTACCTTTTCTTCTTACGCAGTAACACAGATCAGCCCTGTCCTACTGATCAAAAAGCTTTTTTTAAAAAAAGGTTGGTTTTTTTTTTAAAAAAAAAGCAGAAAATGCCTTTTCTGTTCAGTAACTGAAGGTGACTTCTCGTGTGTTGGGGGGAAGGAAAAAAAAAAAAGTATTTAAAATAGAAAAGAAAACAAGCCTGAGCATTGCAAACAGCCTCCCAGTCCCGCCGGCCCGGGACACCGAGCTGACTTTTGGGCACACCTAGCACCCTCAGTCGCCCACTGGTGGCTGCGTGGCTGTGGATGCACACACGTAGGGGATTTTTTTGCACATCAGCCTCCATGAAACTGCCCAAAAACTCGCAGTCCTGAGCGCCCCTTCCTACGCGAAGCCCCCGCGCCCCTGCCAGCCGCGACCGACCTCTCCCCAGGGCGCCCGGGAGTGCGCCCGGAGGGCAGCTGGCAGCTGCCGGGGGGCCCCGCCGCCCCCGGGACGGCACCCACCCGCGCCGGGCCTGCGGGTCGGGGGGGACGCCTGGAGAGACCCCGGGGGCAGCGGGAAGGGCTCCGGCCCCGGGCCGCCAGAGACGCGGCGGGGGCGGGGGCCGCGGGGCGGGAGCCGGGGCCGGGGGGCGGTGCTGCCGCACCCCCGGTCCGCCACCGGTAGGGGGCGGGCGCAGCGCCCTCGCCTCTTCCTCTGCCTCTGCAGCGGCGACGGCTCCGCTCGGCTTCCTGCTCCCTCGCCGGCGGGCGGGCCGGGGCAGCCTGCGCGGCGCGGCCGCTGAGGGGACGCGGGGACGCTGCGCGACGCGCCCGCGGCCGTACAGCCCAGGTAGGGGCTCGCGTTCCGCCGTGCGGGGCGGCGGGCGGCCCCTGCCCCGCCGCCGGCTCTGCCGCCCGGGCGCGCCTCGCTCTCCCCCGCCGGGGCAGCCCCGCCAGGCTGGCGCTGGCCGCCCGCCTCCCCCCCCGGCCGTGCGGCTTCCCCGGGCCGCCGGGGCCTTCCCCCGTCCCCCCGCCGGCCGGCAGCGCTTCGGCGGGCCGGGGCCCCGGGTGCGCGGCGGGGCAGAGCCCGGCGGCACCCCCGTCCCTCGGGGCCTCTCGCAGCAACCGGCCGGGCGGCGAGCGGCGCGGGGGTCTCCGCTCCTCCCCGGTCCCCGGCTCGGGGGTCTCCGCTCCCCTCTTCTCCCCCCCGTCCCCTTCCTCTCCGCCGGCCCGGCGAGGGGCTCACGGCCAGCCCGGCGCGGTGGCTGGCGCTGCCGGTGCGCTGGCCGTGCCGGAGGCGCGGGGAGGCGGCAGCGTGTGGCGGCGGCCGGCGGCGGGGCCCCCAGGTAAGGACGTGAAGTGCTCGGAGGGCGGGCAGCCTCCCGCTGCTGGAGCAAAGGCTTGGCGCAGGGGAGGGGGCACGGTGCTGCCTCTCGATGTCTTTGCTCTCTCCTCGCCGCTGAGTCGCGGAGGCTGTTGGCAGGTTAAGGCTGGGCTCCTGGTTAGCGAAGGCACCGAACGCGCCGCCGCACAGAGTCGTGAACTGGTAAGGAAGGAGAATGTGCTGTGCATCCAGGTTTGCAGAGGGGTACCTGTCGAAGCAGTCTGGGTTCCTTTAGTTTCTAGCTTCTGAGTTGCTGAAGTAGGAAAAAATATAGTAATTCTATCTCTTTTTTTTTGTGGGGTAGGTAAGTGCTACCATAGCTGAAGTTACTTTTTTGCCTGAGCTGCCGAGGGGCTGTGTAACTCACCTGATTTCTCGATCTTTCAGTTTTTTCACATTACAAGAGGTTAAACGATAACTTAATACTAACCCCAGACTTTTGTAAAGATCTCTGCAGCTATACCAGCTATTCCTTGTAATATTATGCACGCCGTGTAACACCACGCAGGCTTAGAGCCCGTGGTGGTGAACCTACCTGCCTGGTCCTCTTCTTTTAACAAAGGATTTATTTAATACTAACAGAAGAATTACTTAGGGGAAAAAAAAAAAGAAAAAAACCCAGAAATTGTTGTGCACAGTCATTAAGCAGCTGTCTTGTCTTTTTTTTAAAGCCTGCAAAACTAATCCAGGTATGAATGTCTTCATTAGCACATATTCCCCCCCCAGGGCTTCTTTTAAGTATGAAGAAATCTTTTTCATCTGTTGGTTCGCATAGTTGTCTGTGCGGCAAAACAAGTTTCGTAACTTGCTTGAAGCCTGCAGGTAGGCTCTTCACCAGCTAATAGCCTGGTATTGTCGTGTAATAACATCTAATCGCTTCGGGATGGAGGAGGCACTTGGTTTGTTGCAGGCCATTGCTTCCATCTTTTTCCAACAGTCCTGACCATTTCACCCAGTAAGAGGGCAGAGTAAATAGTTAACAAAAGTCCGCTCACGGTACCCACAAGTTGCTGCCTGGCCTCTCTCTAGGTGCAGCCTGAGTGCTTCAGGGAATACGTGCTCTATGAGAATTTTCTCTGGTTTAAGAGAAGAGTGATAATATAGAAAGATTTTGAGGATTTAATGAAACTTCGGCAAGCTGATATTTAAAAAGTGAACTGTTACTACTGAATATTTAGTTTCTGGTTTTGTTCAGAATATTAGCATAGTATGTGGGAAAGGGATTTTTTTTCTGTAAGATCACAAGATGGATTGGTAGTACGTAAGCTGCAAAAAATACCAATTTGCCTACAGATTATTTCATAGCCTAAAGGTGAGGTGTCGATGAATCCGCAACAGACACAGAGAACTTGTTCCTTAAGATCTAAATTGTTCAAAGAGAAGTTGTTATTCAAATAGTTTTTAACCTACAGTCCCAGTGAAGTCAGAGGGTTGACATGTGAGTGTAAGAGCTGCAAGTCTTACCGGTTGTATTGGCGATCAATATCTCCATGAGCCCTAATATAAGTGATATATATGTTCAGTTTTGAGTTTTTCACTAAAATCTGCTGAGAAAGTTTAGAATTGAAGGCATAATTATTGTAAACCTGCGTGTTTTCTCTGCCAGTGGCCAGCTGCACAACCCTGTGACAATCGTTTTGCTGTCAACAGCACTGGAATTATTGTAATTGTTTCACGGTTTAGAAGGATCCCTCTGGGAAGTCTCACATTGATCTGAAACCAAGACTGTCCATAAATTCTCAGGATTACTTTAGGAAAAATGTGATCTGCAGTAGTGTCAGAAGTCTTAAGAGTCTTACAATGAGATTTCATGAGATGGCTGAGCAAATCTAACATCCTGATGCTGCTGTGCTTTGCCTCCCAATGCTCCTAAAAGTTGTCCACTAATCTGGCAGAAATTATATTAATTCCCTTTTACTAGGTTAGCTTTCCTTAGTGAGCAAAGTCATGTGGCCGTTGCTGGAGAAATGGTGAGTGGGGCTGGAGGTGAGCTCACCTATCTCATGAATTTTCATGCTTCCTAGTACTATCCAGGCCTGAGGCCCAGCAACAACACAAAAGACCGGTGATGAGGAAATAACTTTAAACTGTCACTGCTGCTTGAAACCTCATTTCTTAGCACCAGAATTTTCAGGTTGGATGGATGTTAAAGCATCTGTAACCTATAAATAGGTGCTCCTGGCTTCCTACTTAGTCTAATATGCTGTGTCTAACCATGAATCCAAGCAGAGCCTCCTCATGCTTTTCTTAATGGTAGATGTGTCCTGAGAGGACTTTAGGATTTTTTTTCTTAAAAGAAAAAAATATTTTTCTAGATAATTTGTAGTTCTGATTCTGCCCTTTAATTGGTTTGTGTCTGCCTGCATCTTGATGTTATCCACAAATTTAAAAAGCTTATCCCTATTCAGTAGTCCAAGTCATTGATGACAATATTAAATATTATTTTACGCAGGCTTTCTGAAATCCAGTCACACTGAAGTTTTCACAGGGAGTCATCAATAGTTACTCTTTTGGAATTGTTCAGCTATTTTTGCTCCCCATATACAGTACCATATTTCTACAATACAAAAATAGTTTATATCTTCATTTGCAGACAGAGGTGCAACTTAGCTTTTTCCAGCTCTTGTTGGAGCTCAGTGCCAAGAGGATAGGGAAGAGGCTTTGTGGGAGAGGGGAGCAGCTTTGGAAGACTGTTGGGACAGAGGGAGCTGCCGGAGTAAACTCCGCCCTGCGTTTAATGTGCGCTGCTGTTGGGTCACTTTTAATGGCAGAAAGTTGCACAATATGTTTGTATGTACAAAAGCGTGGTAGTTCTCATGCAAGTCCAGTTAAAATCTTAATTAACATCAAAATAGATGACACTTGCAGTCTACCTTCTATTCATAAGACTTGCTTTCTTCTTGTGACTGGCTGACTTCCTTCCGTTCTCCCACGCTCTCTCCAGTTTTCTTTTATCTGGGGAGAAAGTAACCGTCTCCTAGTAGCAAAGACTTTTTTTCTTGATCTGTTTTGGTATCACCAGTTAGTTTAGTCGTCATTTCACAGACATTCAAGCTGGTATAGCTAGTACTGCTGCTGCTAGAAAGCTGCTGACCTGCTCCCAGACACTTCTGCTTTTGGATCAGCCCAGTTATTCTTGCAAGTACCAGGTGAGGTGGTTGAGGGAACTACCATGGCTGTTTGCTTGCTTGCTGGTCAGCTGAACATCAGTTGACACCTGAATGGCTTTGGAACTGCATTTGAGTTGATTCAGGCAGAAGTTTATTACAGGAATTTATGTAGTAATTGGTGAATTTCTCTTAGAACAGCATGATCCAGAGAGGCATGGCATCAGGAGTTGTTACAGTATACAGTGATTGCATATCAGCGTCTTCATGTCAGCTGTGTATAGCGTCTCAGTGGTAAGCTCACTGAGGGGTGTTGTTCCCCAAATTAGTTTATGTGTACCTAATGTGGCAAATTTCTCCATAGGTGATGACATGCAGGAACTTGCTGTCGCACATAACTTTAATATTTCCTACCTATGATGATCCTTAGATTTTAAAATCTCAAAGGATAGAAGATGGCTGTGTTGGATTTTAGTTAGTGGGGTGTGTACCAATCGTTAACTAAATATTAAAGTATACAAAGTATATATATATACACACACACACATTAAAATATAAAAAGAATACATTCCCCCTAGAATTTTTTTTTGCTGTGAAATTAATTCTTCTTGGATATGGCTTATGTGTTTACTACTGGTTGCTGGAAGATTGCACCCAGCCAGGAGGTGGGTTATGGATCTTTGTTCTAATCCCTTCATGCTCAGAAACCAGTCTAGAGAGTGCAATTTTTGTTGCTGTCTCTTTGTGTCTTCAGTAGGAAGAAGTGAGTCACTCGAGAGCTGTTAAGGATCATGCAACTGACTGACTTCCTCTCCATTTCTGCACATCTTCCGCCTCATCACTCACAAATGATGGCCTGTCCAGTGCCAATACAGACCAGTAGCAGTGACTTGCCTGTACCACAGGAGCACTGTGATTCGTGAATGATGATGCGTCATGCAGCATGGAGGTTATTTAGTCACTGACAGCAGCCTCTATCTGCAGTATGATCCCACTCTGCGGCGTCACGTAGGCACAGTGTGGCCTCTCCGCATCTTGGGCCTGCTGTGCTGCTGCTACCCCTTTTCCCCCTCTGAGCTGACACATGATGCTTTCTCTGCAGGGTGCTTCCCTCAGCCAGTGGCATCCACTTTCTGTCCTGCAAAAGGCCAAAGCCAAGTGCTGCCTCACATGGGAGATGAGTGGATGAGAAGGCGCTCTGTGGTGGAGCAGGGGTTTCTGTGTCCCTTAGAGCAAAAGAATCGTAGAATTGTTTAGGTTGGAAAAGACCTTTAAGGTCATCAAGTCTAACCATTAACCTAACACTACCAACTCCACCACTAAACCAGTTGAGGGTAGAGTAATAATTAATTTCATGTCTCCTGGCTTGGTGGCTGCATTATTTTTTAAAGAAAGTAAAACTAGGAATAACTAAGGTTGGAAAAGACCTCTCAGATCATCAGTCCAACCATCAACCCAGCACCACCATGTCCACTAAACCATGTCCCAAAGTGCCACATCTACCTGTTTTTTGAACACCTCCAGGAATGGTGACTCCACCACCTCTCTGGGCAGTCTGTTCCAATACTTGACTATCCTTTCCGTGAAGATATTTCTCCTAATATCCAATCTAAACCTCCCCTGGTACAGCTTCAGCCCATTTCCTCTCGTCCTATCGCTCGTTACTTGGGAGAAGAGACCAACACCCACCTCACTACAACCTCCTTTCAGGGAGTTGTAGAGAGCGATAAGGTCTCCCCTGAGCCTCCTTTTCTTCTGGCTAAACAACCCCAGTTCCCTCAGCCGCTCCTCATAAGGCCTGTGCTCCAGACCCTTCACCAGCTTCGTTGCCCTTCTCTGGACATGCTCCAGCAACTCAGTGTCCTAAGAGGAGGGAGAGATTCCAACAGTGCTCTGAGCAGTGGTTGTCACCGGGGAGTACTTCCCCAGGGGCACATCTCAGCATCCTGATGAGATCAGCTTGCTACTGAGCAAAGATTAAAACTCCTCTCCGACATGCAGCCTCAGATCATGCTGAGCTTTTGTTAAAGAAGCTTAAATGCTTGGTAGTATCGTAGTATTTTTTTGGGCAGCAGCATGTGGTGATGTCCCTTGCTACCATCAGTACCCTTGATCCTTTCCGCCTTGCAAAGTATACAGGAGCTCTGTGCCGTGCTGTGTCTGTGGTCTTTGTATGCAGCTCTGTGATGAGGTCGATGTGGTGGTCTTTGCAGTAAAATGAATCTCACTCATAAGGTGACGATTTCATTGTGATATCTTAAAGCTACTCTCCGGATTCTGGTTGTGCTTGGGGAGAAGAATAGTGCGGAGGAGCAGATTGGTGTTCCTGCAGTAAACTTGGACCTGTAGAGGAAGTATTTGTAATGTTCCTTTCCTGTTCTGCCTGCTTGCTTGATAACTTTATTTAAAATGGGCCCCAGTGTGAAATGACGCACTGTGACTGTAGTCTCAAATAAATTTCTGTGGTGGTTGTGTGTGGTTCTATCAAGTCATAGTAATTATATGTATGTTAATTGTTCTTCAGACCCATAATCTTTTTGTATAGTAGTTCTATTGAGAATTGCTGTATGGGGCAGGATAAGATGCATGGTAGTGATGCATTATTCTGATAACAGGCTTGCTTTTTTTTTATTGATACAGAGATGTGAAACCAGTTGTACACTTGAAACATCTTGGATTCTGGCAACACCTTGTTTTGAGTGAGAGCTGGTGATCTTGCAGCTGAATGTGTTGCAAAGCTTTTATTTACTCCTTCCTGTTGTGGAAAGACTGACCAGGCTTTGCTGCCTTATGAAATCAAGGTGGTAATTTGTTTCTTAAAAAAACACAACAGAAAACAAATCGGTGGTTTTGAACTTTTGAACAGGTAGTAATTGCAACAGTGCTTCAGTTACAAAATAGTTTGCTCATTGTGTGACAGAAGAAAATGTTAAACCTCACTTTCTTAGATCTCTGTTGTGAGATTTATGTACTTCTCTGTGATGGAGTTGGAAAGCAAGTGGGTCAATGAGGTTCAGCAATCTGTCCTTGAGGATTTTATTTATCTGAATTTACGTGGTTTTATCCAGCCCTATGAAATACAGGGCTACGATTCTCTTTAATAGGTACATCAGCAGCAATGGTACAGTTTGTCACATATAAATAGTACGGATTTTAGGGGCAGTAAATGAAATCCCATTTTTAAATGTATGGACCAGTAAATTTTGTGTAATAGTTGGGAAGAGTCTTCAAAGTATGGATGAGGTGCTTAGGAAGTTTGCGGGGGGGTGTCTTTGGGGTTTTTTGTTTGTTTTGTTTTAACTGCAAAAGGAATGTGGATTGAGTTTCATTCTCAGTGGAAAGAATGCCTTAATATCCCAGGCTTCCCAGGATGTAGGATACTTTTTCTGTGTTTGAGACTCACTAGTTTGTGTGTTGCCTAAGGTGAAAGTACTGGATTGATGCCACTAGCAAAAGCTTGCACAGTTGGTAATTTGACACGTCATTTGGGAAACATTTGTTTTGCACATCAGGTACCAAAACACTGTGGCATAATGCTTCTTGTCATGTGTATTTCCTTTCTCAGGAAGATAATGTATAGTGGTATTTGCAACATAGGACATGCAACAGTAGCTGAATTACCTATTTTTAATTTTGGAATAAGTTTGGGTTTCATTTGCTAAATTTATCTGGATTTCATTTGCAGTTGATAGAAGTAAAATAAAATCTCACTTTAACCAGCAAACACTTTAGGTCTAATTCAGTGTTATCAGAACACCAAGCTGAATCTTACATGTGTGTGGAAGAATACCATTCAGGTGGTATCATTTTTGTAAGAAGTTAATAATTAGACTTCATGGTAGTATTTGTCTCAAAGGAGGGAAAAAAAAAAACACCCCATATCCAGGAGTCTGTAAGTTGTTCTGCGTGTACAAATCTTTTGCTTGTGTGGCGTTCTGCCATAACCACAAGGAATTTGTGTGGATGTAGGAGTGCCTGTAGGGAGCATCTACTTGGGTCACAGCCTGTGTCATCAGAAGGCACAAATGGTGCATTGATTATGCAATAAAATTGAACTACAGTAGTTACTTTTTTTAAAAGATGTAATTCTTTTCTATGTGTGCCCTTCACCAGTTTCAAATCAAATGAATTTTGTAAATATGATGGAAAAACTATGCTTAGTCTAGCAGAAGGGTAAGCAATCATCTGGGTAAGGAAATGCATCTTGTATTTGGATAAAATGATTGTATTAGAAGCCTAGATTCCTACTCAAATTTAGACTTGGACTGATTTTGACTGTCTCAGCTGTTTGGTCCATGGCATGTAATTCAGGCTGGCACAACCATTCGTTTAAAACCAGAGCTCATATAAGAATAGCTGATGGTGTCCCTGACATATCTAATTAACTGTGTCATTTTGAGTAGAAAACCACCACCACTCTGAACTGCTTCAAAACAACAGACTGAAATATCTATTAACAGAGGCTGGATTAAACAAAATGTTGTTTCACTGATTGCATTTTACCAGGTATGAAAAGGTAAAATGGCTTTTTTTTTTTTTTCAGCTGTTCTCTGACACGAAAAAAAATGCATCTGCTAATCACAGAGGAAGGCAGTTTGTCCTGTAAGAAATGGACACTGGCCTAATCTACTCATGATTCAGAAACAAAAATAAAAGCTCAAGCCCCGCCCTCCCCCCCTTTTTCTTTTCCCCTTTGGTACTAATTTTGAATGCTTATCTAATTCTAGTACAGTGTACTTGGTATGCTATTCATATTAACAAATAGTATATACAGATAAAACCAGGTATAACATTATTTGACCATTATTGAAAGTATACAAACTTTTAAATCCCATTTAGGAGGAAAAATTTCCCTCTGAATTTAATTTAAAGCATCTTAGGCTGATACAGATTTAGTATTACATGTCTGGGTACAAATTTGCATATAACAGTGTAGAAATATGGGGTTAATATTGAAGGGGACACTAACTTGCAGCTTGTAGACTGCCTAAGTTAAGAAAACATGTCTCTTGTATTTTTCTAGACTTTTATGATGATTTACAGCCTTTAGTATTTCTTGTGTATCTTCGTACCTGGAAAGTTGTTTTTCTTCAACATTATAGCTACAAATTGATAAGCAGCAACCAGTGGATATTGAGAACTATCCATCTCAGCATCTTTTAAAACAATTTTTAAATTACAGAGACAAAGGTGTCCGTTCCTTACTTCTCTCTTTGCTTTCACAATTCCTTGCAAAGCAAACCTGATTATTTTAGTCCTTAGTTGTTTTATTTGGGTCATGTAATTGTTATCTAGATTCTTCCATTTGGGGGTTATGCTTTAAGATAGACTTAGAAAAAATTACATATGGGTCTCAGTTAAAAGGCTAGATAGCACATAGAGTGGAGTATTTTTTGCTTGTTTAGGCAGAGCAGAATAATTGCTTTTTGTTTCACACACAGCAGTCCTGTTGGTACAGTTCACAATGAGCAGTTACACGTTTGGAGCAGTACCACATTATTGACCCCAATATTAGTGATCTGCTAGAATCTCTTGGATCCTTTTCTTCATTACTGCTGCCTGTTTTGCCGCACTTGATGTCTGTTTTGAAGTGTATCACTTTCAATTTTATTAAATATCATTGTTGATTTTGGACCTTTTTCTAATCAGCTAAGGTCAGAATTCAAAATTATCTTGACTTTCTAAATTCTTGCCTCTCATCTTTGCTTGTTTTTGTGTGCCCGTTTCATAAGCGTAATCTGCGCTATCAAATTGCTGAAGGAAATACTATTATCCTGGGAATGAAGTAGACTAATCTGCATGTTTCATTATTAGCCATAAAAACATTTATTACAATTGCATTTGAAAAACTCCTATAAACAGAAGTACATTGCAAGTGGCCAAAACTTTCACATGCGGTAAGGAGGGCAGAGGCTGTGCCCGAGTGACGTGTGCCCGACGCTGTGTGTCCAGGGCACCATCTCTGGGCTAGAGGGTTGAGCAAGGCTGATAAAGAATTGACCAAATTTCAGCCTGGGACTGAAATCTGGCCTTTGTTCAATGTTGTGTCAACGTGGCAGTATTACTAAGAACCGTTTGTGTATATTTTACCAATTACTTTACACTCACCTCAATACAATTTCCTCTTGCACCTTGATTCTAGAAAGAAAACTTCCTTGATGACCATCATATCAAATACATGAACACGGAAAGAACTCGATCTTGGCATGTTAGAAACTTTCTATCATCTAATAAAACATTATGATGATTTGCTTGGCAGCATTACAGGCTCACTGTTTTCCTAAATAAAGTTACGATATAAGCTCCCTGTGTGAAGTACCTGCCAGGATTCCCTCAGGAGAGACAGGTCACTTCTAAAAGCAAGTAACTGCTGCTCTCCTGATTAAAGCTAGTTTTAGTATGTATCAAAATTTGTACAGTAGCTGTGTGGACGTGTGTACTAAATTTGTCAGATTTGTGTTGCGTCTGTCATCCCCACACAAGTTAATCAACAAGTGGAGCAGAGGGGGGGAAAGCCCTTTTCTCTCTCTTTTTTTTTTTTTTTTTTATTGTAAGCTGCTGTTTTCTGTTTTTCTTCTACTTTTATGTTGCCCTATTTATAGCATTTTGGGCTGTCATGGGGGTTGGTTGGAATGGCTTTGGCACTGGAGATCGCAACATCTGGAAATTGCCCCTGCCTTGGGACAAAATACAATGCACAAGGATGGGTGGAGCAGAAAAAAAGCAACCATTAACCTCAGTTCCCAACTGTCCTTCCACATATCCACTCCATAGTAGTTTGCATCCAGAATAAATAACTCTTTTCTGCACGGGTAGATGTGCAGCTCCATGCAGGGAACTAGATGATGACATGCCAGTGTTCAGAAAGGATTTATAGCCTGTAACTTCTTGTCTTCTCTGGTTCAGTGAGCTGTCTACCTTTTCGTTCCTATTCTTGAGGGACTGAGCAACCCATGCACTGGGCTGTGCTGAAAGAGCAATTCCTGAAATTGCTAATATGGCAGCACCAGCTTCCTGCCTGTCTGCTGGCTTTCTCTTACTTTTGTTGTTGAGCCCATCATGTTCTGCCAGTTCAGAGAGAAATTTCTATATCAGTTTAACAAAGCATTCCCCTCTTCTTTGTTTTCTACTATTCAATATTTCACAGCTTTATGTACTGGAATTTTACCATCTCGCTGGACCAGTGTGGCTGGCTGGCTGAACTTGACTGAAGGTTAGCATCGTCGAAGCCTTACACAAAAAATATCCCCCAGCTACTGACAAGAGCCCTGACTCTACCAGACTGTAGACCACAACCTCTTTGTAGTTTTGTGCTCTTTATTCAGGATGTGGATATGGCTTACTGTAGCTGAGAGGTCACTGGTCTGAGTGTCTTGCCACTTACTGTTCCCCTGAATGCTGGCTCCTGTGAATTGGTGAGGGCAGGCAGCGGGGTTCACAAAGCTCTTTGACAGATGTGGTTGCTGAGAGAAGACGTGTCCGCACCTTTAGCGCTGAGTGAGATCTTACGAAAAGGAGAGCATGCTCCTTCAGCCTCATGAAGAGTTGCACAAGATTCCTTTGGCAAATAGGAATATTGGAAGTTTAACAGAATAGCTGAAATTCAGCGATACTTATCTTGTGAACGAGTGCATGTGCCAAGTGCAGATACTTGACTATGCTGATTGTAACTAGAATTTGTTCTGAGTTAAAGCAGCTTTACTGCTGTCCATGATAGATGTAAACCTGCAATTTGCCACACCTATCCTTCCAATAGTCCACCCTGGGCAATAGTAACTTTCTTTCTCTTGACATAGAGGAAAACCAGCATCTGAAGGCACCAGTTTTAGGTTCTTCTGCGGATAGCTTCTTGTTTAAAGGCACTTGATGCTGCATGGGAGGGGTATTTTGGTTTCTTTCCAGTGCCCAAGTTTTAGACCTTGACTGATAAACTTCTTAAGTTCTGCACTAAGAAAACAATCTGAAGAAAAAGAAAGTCCACGTTTCACAGTCATACAATACAATGCTTCCCCAAACCAGCCGTTTTACTTTCTGAATTGTAGATGTTGATCGCTTCTGTTGCCTGTGTTGAGGTGCTCTCCTTGTCCTTTGCGTCTGTATTGGGTTCTGCTGTACTCGTATTGGGTTCTGCTGTACTCACCAGGGAGCTGCCTGTAGACCCTGCCTCAGTCTCTGACTAATAAGTGATAAATGTGAGCCTTGTTGTACTGCCTGACAGAGATAAATTATGATAATATAGTAATAAAGTGGTTATTTGTATTACTGGACATTCATAAGTCAAGAAGATACTTAGGCTGTAATTCTCCTGCCCCTGCTTGATGGAATCTTAGGTCAAAGAGGAGAAAAGTAGTGTTTGGGGGTTTTTTAGCCCATTCCTAAAGCAGTCAAAGGAATGTTGTTGCTACTCCTTATGTGCATCTGAGTCTGAGCAAGCTCAAGTTGTGGTTGGTCCTGTGTTCTTTGTTTTTAAATGATCCTAAAATACGCACTATTAGAAATTCCAAATCCATATTCATATCACTTTTGTAATTCCACTTATGAGGTCTAATACTAAAGATGTGGAGTAATGGTCTATAAGAACTCAGAAGAGCTCATGGCCTGTCCTATTTCATTCCTGGCCTGTCCTATTTCATTCCTGTTCTGTCTTGAGTTAAAAAAAAAAATTCTAAGATAATACTCTATAGGAAAGAGACTTGGCATTCATAAATTATTCTCTTGCAGCTGGAAAATGCTGTGCAACATTTATCTGTACTGTAGCATTCCTGTATTTATTCTTTAGATCAAACCCCACAATTTTTTATTATGGAGTCTCTAAATCACTTGTAAAATTCTTTTCAAGTTGAGGCATAACACACTCATTTTTATTTTTTCTAAATCAAAAACATTTCACACTTAAAAAATGCATCTTATCTGTTGTGTATGCAACAAAATAATGATCACTCTGATGGGTGGATGGGGGTCTTGGACTAAAGGCATTCTGCGGTCAAGGTTGGATCATGTGATCGTTTTGTTTAGTTTCTGCTTTTTGGTTTTCATATTCTTGCTTTCATGCTTTGAATTCGTTGTGGTTTTGCTTATAATAAAACAAAAAGAGGAAGCTGGTTTTTTTTCCAGTGCTGACTTAAAACAAGCTGGTGGTTGTTCAAACTACAGATGATGTTTATTTTAATGTTGATATATTTCCAGGGGTGGGGAGGGGAGAGAAAGGACCTTAGAATAATTCTGTTCACAGACTTTGAAATAAAATGAGTTTATCTGCCCTGGCAGATTCCTTTTGCCTTTTTATAAGACAGATAAATACTAGCCTTTCACTGAAAGAAGATATTATATATGGATATAATATATGTGGCTATAAAGATAATGGATATATTATGTCCATAATATGCTATGAGATTTCCCTTGTAGTACAACCTTAGCATTCAAAAACATTTGTCTGTTTTTCAAACTTTGTTGATACTTATTTTCAAATTCTTATGGAGTAGAAATAAATATTTCTATACTTGTATTTGTTTTTTCCTGTTTATTTCTCTGCTGACCATTTTCTTAGAAACTTTAAGCAATAGAGCACAATGACTGTGTCTTTGGCAAAGAGGATCTGGACCCAAATCACTGAACTTAGAGATACTGAGTTAAGTGAAGACAAAAGGTTGTTTGTGTAATACCAATTTTTCCTCCCTAGCGTAGACCATGAGAACTGGGGTGGGGTGGGGTGTGTTTGGTGATCTCCAAATGATTTGCATTTCCTGGCTTCTAATAACAGTAGTTTTTCAAATAATTTGTAAAGATAATGGTTTTGGTGGTTTTCAAAATCATGGCATAGAACTGCAGAGTGTTAGGGATGCTGTAGCTTTTGTAATGGGGGTGTGGGATGGCTACTTGGATTAGAATGATAGGTTATTATGTTTTCAAATTTGACCCTAGCGTAGATGAAATTACTACTCTACCCTTAATTAATTTAGTAGTGGACTTGGTAGTGTTAGGTTAATGGTTGGACTTGACGATCTTAAAGGTCTTTTCCAACCTAAACGATTCTATGATTCTGTGATCCAGCAAGATCCCTGAATGCCAATAGTTTTTCTTCTGCCGTATTAAATATAAGTAGTTATGCAGCAAAATGCAAATTCAGAACGAGCTTTTTTTTTGTTTTTGTTTTGTTCCCCAAATCCAGAAGGGAAGTACTGATTACAGACTGTTATTTGTCTGAATGCCTCATGTATTTTTGAAAGTAACTGAGGGCTCTTTCTTACGTATGATGATAAGAGTAGAAGAAATGACATAGAACAGTTCAGGTAGCATACTGTTTTCAAGCAAATTCTAATTTCATTTTAAAAAATTTTTTTTATATGTTTAATCTACTTAAATGTTGTAAAACAAATTACCGAGTTTCTAATAGATGTGTAGTATTTCGTTAGTAAAGATTACAATGTTTGCCAAAGCTGATTTGTATAAATACCATGTCAGTGCTGGGGGTGCCAAGTGTCTGTACGTGGTCGTCTTTGCTCTGCGCTTCTTGAGTCGGGCGTAGGGGGAAGCTCGAGACAGAAGATGTCTAGGCTCAGTGCAGTGTGGGCCCACCGTGGCCGAGCATGACCATGGTGCAGAGCCGGCAGCAGCCGTGGCTCTGCAGGCGGAGGGCAAGAGATTTGGTGCAGCCCAGGAACAAGGGGTTGCTTGAGGAGGAGGTGGTAGCCTTTGAGCAGCCTGTATAGGTTGTTGCCTGTTTCAGTTTTAC
Organism: Pelecanus crispus; assembly: GCF_030463565.1. Taxonomy (NCBI): domain Eukaryota; kingdom Metazoa; phylum Chordata; class Aves; order Pelecaniformes; family Pelecanidae; genus Pelecanus; species Pelecanus crispus. Next base: position 26,763,076 of record NC_134643.1, read on the forward strand.
GTGGGTGGCAAGCTCTTCTCAAGACGAAACTTTTGAGTGCTTACGTGGTGTTTGCTCATAGGCAGTGGTTTTCAGTTCAGTCTGAAATAGTCTCAGTTCTAGGGTTGGTGCTTCTGTCACATTGACCATCACGTGAATCTTCTGGATGCTGCTATGAGTGACAGATGTGTTATTACATATCTGTAATGCATCGATTAAAGTATTAGAATAACCTTCTTTCAGTTCCATTGAATGCAATTTATGCAGTATCCTAAAGGCCAAAATGCTTAAATCTTTTCTCTCCAAAGCATAGTTTGCTATGTTATGTTGCCAAATAACAACTTGCATCCCAAAGTTGCTAGGGCTTTGAAGCAATGCAGGTGGAGTCGTTGACTTTTGCCACATAGCTTTAGGAAATCAAAGACTGCTTAGATACAGCACTGATAAATACTTACGTCACAGACTGAAAGGTTGAAGGTTGAACGGAACTTGTAGTAGATTTGATGAAATTAAATTGTTTTTTTCAGAACACTTGTTTCATGGAGTAACAAATGAAAGCAATACATCAGAAATCCATCTTAAACCTTCTTCCCCTTACTGTCAGTGTTAAGAATAAGGTATTCAGGAAAATCATCATTAATGTTATTCGCTAGAAAATCTATGGGGTTTTTTTACTGTTAACTGATCACAAAAGTGCTTATTTGGCTGTAATTAAAATAATGTGCTTTTCTTTTTCCCTAGGTGGCTATTTTTAATGCAGTGGTGTCATCAGCTGGCTGAAGACTAAACATGAGAATAGCAGGTAAGTACATGCAGTAAAATCAGACTTCTGTCACCTGTGAAACAAGTGCTGTGGACAGCCCTAACAAGTTGTAGCAATAAGGTTTTAAAATAAACTTAACTGGCGTAACAGGCATTGCTCTTCCATTTAATTGATGTTTAATGAAACTCATTTTGGAATTTGGGATGGTCTAAGAGCAAGCAGCTGGTTAACATGCTTCAGCTGGTCTGCAGTGACTGGTTAAGGTGCCATGACTTGACGTACTGGCTGCTAATTCTGTAAGATGATGAATGAATAAGGAAATAGCCAGTTGATGTCTTAAGCTATTTCTTCCATGCCTCACAGCCCAACCAAAAGTGCTATGCGCTATTATAATATAGTGTGTGAAACTTCCGGAATGGTTACTGGGAGTTTGAAAGCTATACAAGCCTTGTCATAGAAGTAAGTTACTGTAGTACAGGGTTTGAGAAACTGATTTTACTTGATAGAAGGTGTAGTCGTCATAAACATAAGATCTTTGCCAATATAACACTACAAGAAAATACTATTTTAGACATTTCCTTGCCATAGAATAGCCTGTGTGGCAATTGAACAGTTTTGAGTTTCTGATGCATTGCACTTTTATCAATAGTTGTAGCGTTATGTTGCAGAAGGAGCAACTGTTGGCTCTTCTAGGAGAGAATGACACCTTTTCCAAGAGAGTTGCACATTAACCTTCTTAATGAATGAAATTAGTCCTGATTTTTGTCACTACTTTTAAAGTTATTTTCTTAAGCTCAGTATGTATAACTGGGAGCAACCTGCTAAAGTAAATCTGATAAAGAACTGGAAAATGCTGCAATTTTTAGAAGATGGCTAAATCACCTGGAAAATCACTTTTCCAAACCTCTTTTTTTTTCTTCCAGCTAACTACTTTTGTTGCTAAAACCCACAAAGAAGATATGACAGTTCTTACAGAATGTTTAACCTGTAGCAAACAGGCTAGCTTTCGTTCAAGTGCCAAAAGAATTTTCGAGGAGATTTCTTACCTCTCCTTCAGAGGGAGCGCTCACAGTTCATTTGAAAGGCTCAGGATATAGAGTGGAGGGGATGGTTAGGGCTCAGACTGAGTTCTTGTTCATCTCACCTACTATCTACTGAAACAACATGCTCTCCAAGTGCCACTTGTTAGATGACACATTCCAAAATCTGGTATCATCTTGCCTTTTTAAGCAGTGTTGCTTTGAAAACCTTTTCTCCACTTCTTAACGTATGTTCAGCTCATCTGTTTCCTCTAGTGCTTACATGAGGTTCACTTCCCTTCAAGTGCAATAATCTTTGCAATTCTAGCACAATTAAGTTTGCATCTGTGTTTTCTTGCACAGTATGTATGTGCTCACACACATGAAAAAGGAAAGTGGGAGAGGAAGACTGAACTACAAGCAAACAAGAAAGTTGTGTCTTTTTTCTTCATCCTTCTTTTCTTTTTCTATCCCCTTGTCTTTTTTTAGACTTTTGGAAGGACTGATTAACATCTCTCATCCTTCTGAAGGCTGAGTAATCTGTCTCTTTTAAGGTTTTCTGAACAGCCCATCACAGCAGCAGTCTGAGATCTGCAGGAGTACATAAGTTTGGGTTTTTTTCTGAAGGATTTATTTGGCTGGCAATCTGAGAAAAACAGAAGCATGCTGTAAGGTTGCTTCTTCCAAACAGTTTGACATACTGGGGTGAGACAGCAAGGCAGGATGTTGACCAGGTGCCTCCTCACCTATCTTCTCAGTCAGTATTTTACCATAAGCTAAGAGTGGAGTATTCTGTAAAAATCTATTGAACATTATGCTAAAAAATGGTGGGGTTCGTGGCAGTACCACATACACCCAAGTTTCAATTTCAGATGTAAATTGCTGTGGTTGTGTGCTTCCAGCTCTTCTCACAGGAGGTAGTTTGGCCGCTCAGTGCTGGAGAAAGTTAGGATTGTAAAACTTCAAGCTACCTGAGGCTTCAACATATTAAAAGGGGGAGGGGAGAGGTACTGCTTTTTATTACTTCTTAAATTAGCCATTTTGAGTCTTCAAACTCGCTTTTTGAAGGTCAGTAATGTAAACTTGTTGAAAAGGAGGTGGAAGGCTTTTTTGTTGTCGTTTTGTTTGGTTGGTTTGGGGGGTTTCTTAATGTAATGCTCAGACCTGACTAACCAAATCAGCCAAGCTCCAGTATATGAACAGATTCCTAATCACTCAGGCTTGGCCATACGTTAAAAAAAGAGATAGCTCAGGTTGGGGGGGGGGGGTGGGTGGGAAGAGGAATATTTGTGAACAGTGAGGAAACAGGTACACATGGCTAAGAACAGGGAAGTGGAATGCGAGCAGGTGGGAATTTCCCCTTTGGACAGCAGCCAGTTAGATCAGCGTAGTTCATCTTGTTAAGCTGGATTTCCACAGAAAAGTGTGTGGTTTCTCCTGGCTGCTGAGCTGAGTTGGTGTACTGTGGCGTCAGGTAAGCATGAAGCTGGAGAAAGCTGAGAGCAGGGTATTTGGTGTCGTAACCTGATGGACTGGCTCAGTTGCATCCTGTTACAAGGTCCGTTTCTTGCCGATTACTTCTGTTTAGTGAGTCCACAAATGATCATCCTCTTTGAGTGGCCCTTAATGTAATCTGATACACATTTCTCACATAGTTAATTCTGGTAAACTTGATGTTATAATTTGCAGATCATTTTTTGAAACTTGTTTTTCTCTGCTTCTGAATAGGTGCTGCAAAGTTGGTAGTAGTCGTAGCAATATTTTTATTGACGTTTTATGTCATATCTCAAGTGTTTGAAATAAAAATGGATGCAAATTTAGGACACATATTTGGTAAGTGATGACTTTGTTTTATCCAGACATCTATTAAGATTTACTTGAGCCATAGTCAAGAATATCATATTCATTTTGCTTTAAGCTTGACTTAGGCTCTTACACCTAAGAATTATGTGTTTATTTTTAATGTGTGTACTTGTTGGGTTTTTTATATATATATTGTACATATAAAATACATAATGTGTGTATTAAGTTATTTTCTGTATGAAATATTTAACCTACTCTCTTAATCAGTTTGATTCCTTTGCCTGCCAAGTATGCATAATTTTACCTGCTTTTTCGGTTTACTGGTACTTACAGTCTTAGTCTGGAGTTGTAAACTAGATGACTTGATGTTTCTGGAAATCTGCACTCTGCCTTTCTGCTCTTTAAGTAATTCAAAATTTATATTTTGGGTGGGCTTTTTTTGCTTGCACAGGTCACTACCATGTATAATTGAATATGCAGTAATCAAAACATTTCAGATGTGCCCAGGTTCTACACAGAAAAGGATTAGCAGCTGAGGTGACTTAAAATTCAGAGTCTGTGCTTTGAACCACTCTTATCTTTAAAGGGGCTTTTCATTACAAAAAAACAATTTTTGGTACATGGGTAGGGTTCATGTTATTTAACTCCAGAGTGCTACAGTGTGAGCTGACATCTGAACCAGTCACCGGAGACATCTTTAATAATCGTTGAAGAGACGCAGGTGTCATTAAGTGTTGCAGATGTGTTGTAGATATGTGCATGATGAGGTCACTTGTGTCTCTTCCTTTCCCAAGAAAGGGAGTCATGAATGCTTGGCTTCCAATACACCTGAGTTGCAGGCTTCCAGTGCTAGGTGAAAGGAACCCCATGCCGGTGAAGCTTTAAGAAGGGAATTCATTTCACTTTAGTGCCCAAACCTCCACAAATCCCTGATGGTTTTGTATCTCCATGGATCTTTGTGTTAATCGGAGAGTCATAAATTAAGGCAGTGCTTCTGAATGTGGTTCCTGATCACTTTCATTCTTCTACCATGTAAAAGTTAATGTTTTATATTGGAATGTATTTATATTACTTTATATAATGTTGAGGTGTATTTGATACTTCATTTCAACCAGCCTGCTTTTATAGGGGTACAGAAAACTTTTAAATTTATAGGATATTTTATAGCAGATGACACTTTAATAGTAACATCTTGTAAAACTTTATTTTTCCATTTTAGCTAGATCAGCACTGGATGCAGCTGCACGCTGTGAGTATTCATATGCATGTGTTACTGCTGTGACTTCCTTTCGCTAATAACAGAAAGACTGTTGAATTTTCATAGTTAAGAAAGTCTTAATTACACTTTAAATGCAATCAGAAACTAATTTTCCTCTTTCCCTGATTTTCCTAAATTTCTGGTAAAGTCTTTTATTTGCCAGGATTTCACTTGTGTTGTCTTGTGGTTTTTGATGGCAGAGCCAGAGGAAGCAGCAGGGTGAGAATAAGAAGTAGAATAATGAGGTACTGCAGGAACCTAGATTATTTTAAGCAGCTATGAAATTGCAGATGAGATACTGTTTGTCTTTGCTCTTTTCCTTGAATTCCTTCAGAAAACCAGCTGGTACTTCTCTGTTAGCCTACCTGTGGTGTTGTGTCTAAAATCCTGTTTTATTTCCTTTTGAAAGCTACAAAACCTCCAAGATACAAATGTGGGATCTCTAAAGCTTGTCCTGAAAAACATTTTGCATTCAAAATGGCAAGTGGAGCAGCGAATGTAGTTGGACCTAAAATTTGTGTAGAAGATAATGTGTAAGTATTTTTATCTGTTGTCTCTAAGTATCTCTTTCATATGCTGTCTTGGATCACTTTGTACACAAAATCAGTAGTTTAAATGATTCTTTGTAGGTTTTGTTTTGCCAATGGTTTGACCACATGAAAAAATTATATTATGTTGTAAGTTAATCTTTGAAGCACACTTAATGCTCTGCAGTAAATGCAGAGATGTACGCTACTTTAATACATGCAAGACAGCTTACATTTTATTTCAGGTTTACAGACTTAAGGATTAGTTAACTTTGTCAAGTCAGATGCAAACTTGCCTCCAAGTAACTTGTTATTGTGCCTCTAATAATAATAATTCAGTGAATGATTGTGTTTTTAAGTAATTACTTTTGATAGTTCTAACTGAATGTCATCAGCTAAAACTGTGCTGTGGAATTGTCTTTTTGCAAGTCATCTTTTAAACTTTCTGTTCCCATAGTACCAATGTCAGAATATATTTTCCACTTTTCTTTAAAGGATGACTTCAAAAGGGAAAAACAGTATTTTAATGATCAGTAGTTACTTGTGTTGATGGTAACTAAAGTTAATAAACTGAAATAATTGTGAAATGAGGAAAGGAACTGCTTGAAACACAGTTTGGTTTTGCGTTTAAGTCCTGTATTTCTCATAACCGTATTTTTAACACAGTATTATCAATAATACTTTGCCTAGAGTATTTAAGCACGTATCTTTCAGTAATCCCCATCATGGGAATATTAATATTTATTTTTAGACTCTCTGTTTCTTTGCTCTTAGGTTGTTCCCGCTCATTGTCACCCAGAGCGTGCAGCTTCGTATAACATAATCTGTCCTCTTAATTTTGCATGTCGCGTGTGAGAAAAGACATGATGTTAGCATTTTTGGAAGGAGATTTTTTTTTTTAATATCAGTCACACTTACAAGCCTTTGCCTTCCATTTGCATTTAAACTACTCCAGTTCAGCTGTTTCTCAGCCCACGCTATGTTAGTAGAGTGGTTCAGATAGCACGTACAGTGGTTAGTGCTAATGAATTCCAGAGCAAATGGCAACTTCACTGTGAACAACATTACCCCATGTAATATAGTAAACAGGATAATTAATCTATAAGAGAATAAAAAGTATTGGTTTACATTTTCTATCACTTTACTCCCTAAAGTAACTGTAAGATTAGTTTTATATGATCTTAAAGAGAAGATTGTATTTTTAGCACTAACTCTAGCAATTAAGATGTAGTGAAGTTGAAGTGAGCGCTTTTTTCCCTGACAGCTAAACACGTGCAGCTTCTTCGTTTTGAGTTATTAGTAGACACACGAGCGCCATTCAAATCTCAAGCTGTCCTTCTCTGAGGCTGACTTAGCTCAAGCTTGCTCACTTGTGTAGGAGTGCGTTTGCAGGGGAGCATCATGGTGTAGTTGGGGAGCATGTGCAAAGTGAGCATGAGCTCACCGTTGGCACGTACTAACGAAAAGCTGCTAGGTTCTGCTTTCCATTCTTATCATCGATCCACTTCCTGACCTTGGACAGTCTTACCTAATCTCCCTGCGTGGTATTTTTGTGGCTGTTACAAAATGTGCTACCTTCTCATTCTGGTTGCTAGGAAGCTTAATATCTCTGAAGACTTAGGGTGATTCACTGATTAGAAGTTGTGGGAGTGCAAGTAATATTTTAACTTCAGGATTGTAGGGTTGTTTGTTGTGGAATTTTTTTTTTTTTAATGTCTCGCTTACTGGTTAACTAAGAAGAGATTGTTGTTCCTGTCCAAAACAAAAAAAATCCTCTACTGGATATTTCACTGAAGAAAGTGTTGAAAAGAAAGTAGTTGCTGGCAAGAAATCCTCTATTCTTTTAATACTAGTGTGCACCTTAGTGCATGGCTATTGGAGTCTTAAGTCCAGTTTTCCTTGGCAAAAATCTTTCTGAATTCCTTCTGAGAAGGACTTGTAATGTCTATTTAAATGTCCACCAGAAAATTTGATTAAAATGTTATATTTCCTGCTTTGCTCATAAGACGTTTGATTTCTCTTTCAAAAGGTCTCATAACTTGTTGATGGTAAATTGTTGGAAGAATTCTAAAACTGATGAATGGCTGCCCTCATGTGAGAAAACTGTCACATTACAGCCTGTAGTTTTGTGACAGTGCACAAGTTCTCAGGCGTGTAAAGTAGTATCTCAGAGCTCTGAAAGAACTTACTTCCTCTTTGGTAGCTCTCTTTTTAGTGGTATTTTGTGAACTCACTCCTGGAAAATGCTTTTTTCTGATTACTTTGTATTCTTCTTCATACTTCCAAGACAACCAAGCAGGGACATGTTTTCATTAATTCATCAATGATATTTACCATGTAGGTTTTTTGCTGTGTATTAAACATAAGGCTGTCACTTGGTTTATGAGAGCGCTGAAGTTGCTGATATAATTCAGAATGCATTTAATTTCTCAATTTTTAATTATATAGATACTTTGGTGTGAAATAGGAATCCTGCTGTACAGAAGTTCAGTTATAGCCTTGTTCTCCTATATTGGAAGGACATAATGCAAATTAGAAAAAACATAACTGTAGTAATCATCAAAATATTTAATATTGTAGTTGCTACTTCATGGGCTTTTTAGAAGAAGGGGCAATATTGCTATACTTCTTTACCAGCAACTTCTCCATGCAGTTTTACTTCTATTAACAAGCTAGGTGCATGATTGTGCCACGGTAACCTTATAGCAGAATGTCACACTACATTCCTTTAATAACTAGTAATTCTTGCATTCTTATTTGCAGGATTATTTTGTTGTCTGAAATCCATTATAACTTTTGTTATGTATGTGTGGATTTTCAGCGTCTAGTCACTCCAGTACTGGATATTTTTTGACTGGTACTTATTTACAGAGAATTTTATAGTTAAAATAAAAGGAAGTTCTTACTCTTTTTGGTATACTAAACGTCCACTAAATTTTATATGAGCAAAGGAGTATGTTCAGAACTTCACTGCCTTCTTTTCATTCATGTTTTCAGTCTTTATTTGCCATATGGTTTTATTGTTTACAACGAATGCTCAGACATGACATGAAAATTACGTGATCAGAGAAGAAATGATCCTCCAGTGGCTAAAATACTTCTGGACTGCCCTACTAACCAGAATTGAATTCTGCACTTCAGCAGAAAATGGCAAGTCTTCTGTTTCAGAAGTTACTGAATTAGAGTTTCAATTTTAATCAGAATTTTTGGCAGTTGGTACAACTTCATCATGGTTTTGGCTGGGATAGAGTTAATTTTCTTCCTACTAGCTGGCATAGTGCTGTGTTTTGGATTTAGTAGGAGAAGAATGCTGATAACACACTGATGTTTTAGTTGTTGCTAAGTACTGCTTATGCTAGTCAAGGACTTTTCAGCTTCCCATGCTCTGCCAGGTGCACAAGAAACTGGGAGGGGGCACAGCCAGAAGAGTTGATCCAAACTGACCAAAGGGCTATTCCATACCATATGACATCATGCTCAGTATATAAATGAGGGCGAGTTGGCCAGGGGGCAGCGATCGCTACTTGGGAACTGGCTGGGCATTAGTCGATGGGTGCATCACTTGGTTGGGTTTTTTTTTTTTTTCCCCTCTGGGTTTTGTTTCTTTCTCTCTCATTGTTCTCCTTTTCATTACCATTATTATTTTATTTCAATTATTAAACTGTTCTTATCTCAACCCATAAGTTTTCTTACTTCTGCCCTTCCGATTCTCTCCCCCATCCCACCAGGGCGTAGGGTGAGTGAGCGGCTGCGTGGTGCTTAGTTGCTGACAGGGGCTAAACCACAACAAACTTAAAGGACTAACAGAAGAGTATGGACTCTTCCATCTCTGATTACTGGTTCCTTAAAACCTAAGTCACTGTGCCAAGAGCTACCATTAACCAGTAGTCTTTCACAGCCTCTCTGAACTAGCTAATACTGAGTCTGTTCCTGATAGTGGTCTGTTAAATTTGACATTCCTCTAAATTTTGGCTTCTGTCTTCATTCTGGGTGCAAAAGCTAGCATCAGAGAGGAAGATCTTTGTCATACTTCTGTGATAGACCATTTCTTGTTTCTGTCACTAACAAGTTAGCATGAGAAAGCTGATGGTGCAGTTGTGTGTGTAAGGATGCAGTCCTTCCGAAGCATTGCTTAGAATGGACGTTCAGACATGACCCAAAAATCATATGATTACAGAAGAAATGTGAGAAGTTTTGAATGTAACAGGATTGTACACATCTGCAGCCCCTTCCTAGAGCAAGCTAGGGAGGTTAAAGAAATCCTCATTAGGATGTAATTAAAGCATCTGTTAGAGTGTGTTCATAATTGATGAGATATGTGCACCTGTAGGCTTATGCTGAGGTGCTTTTTGAATCTGAGCTGATGATTTCTTCTTTATCTTAATTTATGTAATTATTTCAACCCTTACTCCTATTTCTCCTTGTGTATGTTAACTCTTTTACCCCTAGCTTCAAAATGCTGGGGTGTTTCGGGCCTGGAGGCAGAACAGAGATCTTTATACAGTGCCAGTGAAAAAGGATGATGAGGTCTGGAAGCTTCCTCTCACCGGAGGGGTACACCCACCGTGGCCCAAGGCAGCGCAGCATCTTAGCTAACAGTCTTGATGTTCCCATTAGCAATTCCTTACAGCTCTGAAGGGCTTCCATTTCACAGTGCATCTCTTCTTTCCAGCTCCTTTGCCACTCTGAGTTCGACCAAGTAATTGCTGTCATAGACTGTGACAGTTTTCTTGGGATGTGTAACTGTACTCCAAGTTTATGTTCAACTTTTTAAAGTCCCACCAGTGTATTAACTATTTTTCTTGGATTTAGGTTTCCTATTAGAGGTACAAGTAGCTAACTGCTTTGACTTTCTTGTTTCTAGTGTGATGCTGCAATATTACTTTTAAATGCCTCTGTTCAGTTAGCTTTTAAACTCATTAACACATTTTTGTTCGTCATGTGCCTACAAAAAAGCTTAAAATGTTGGTTACATGACTATGCTAAGCTCCTCAAATTATTATTTGTTTCAGGCTCTTTAACTGCAAGGAATTTTCTTAAATACATTAATAGCACTTTATTTTTCGTGACACTCTTACTATACAGACATACTTTGAAACCAAGATCATTAAGTGATCAAATGAAATGGATACAGCTGGGGATATTTGATCTATTGTTCTCAATTCAGTGGTGTCATAAGAGCACACAGATTAGTTCAAGGAGATTTTGCTTCATTTAAGTACTCGTGAACATGTGGTCTTTCAACTATGTATCTCGTACAATTTGATTGATCCTATTTAATACCCAGAAATATTTCACATCAGAAAATTGTCCTATTAAAAATGTTTATTTTGTTTCAGTTTAATGAGTGGAGTTAAAAATAACGTTGGCAGAGGAATAAATGTGGCCTTGGTCAATGGTAAGTGACATTTTAAGTGAGCAGATTATTTTCATTTTCAAATTGTTCCTGAAATTTAATGTGAAATACTGAGGGATGGTGAAAGGCAAGCAGGAGGAGAAAAAGAAGTATTTAGCATATTTATACTGAAGTAATGTCAGATCTTGGAGCTTACACCTTTTTGTTAGAAGGCAGAACAACTCAGTACTCTTTTGTTCCTAAAAATGTGTAGTAAAAATCGTAATGTGGAGTGCTGTGGTGACTATCTCAGTGATACATCAGATAAATTCCTAATGCATGTATAAAATGGAAGAAGGCATGAGATGTGTGCTACTTCTTTTGACATTGTGTGTTGCCAATACTATATTAGTCTTTATAGACTAAATTCTTCTTTGTTCTCTTTTCAGTGAAACTTATTTAACAACGCTGTTACTACATGGAAAGACCAGCTCATTATTTCCTAGCTTGAAATCAGTGTATTTGGCTAGTCCATATCTATAGATCTTGTCCCTAAATACATCATATTATGTAATTGTGTTCAGGATTCTTGACTTTCATTAAAACCAAACAAATTTACCTGTGTGTCACCTTGAAAGCCGAACTGAACGTCAGTACTGCCAGATTTGTCCTTAATGTGTAGGAAGCAATTCCTTGTAGCACTGAGATAGCACTTTTGTCATTTCACTGCAATAAAAATTCATGTTATTTCTGGATTGTACTCAGGTTTACGTCATCTAAAGCATGACTTGAACAATACTCATCTAATCCTATTTTGCCCTCCTAAATTGTCTCAATCTGTTCAAAACCAAAATACCTACCTTTGTATTATATAGCTGCCAGTCTTTCTCCCTGTTTTCCAAACTTCAAATGAATGTGTATTAAAAGAAAACTCTACCTTCCATCCAATATGGCCTTTGTAGACAGTGCAGTAAAAAAAAAAAACTAATGAGATTACTGTGTTGTCCACTTCCTTCTATTTGTTCTGGATGTTTAAATTGACTAAGAATTTCCACTCTACAGCAAAACATGCAGTGTAATTTTAATCTCTCTTACTTTTCATGTGGCACTAAAGGCAACCTGTAGCTGTACTATGTATTTTTGCAAAAACAACTTTAAAAAAAAAGGGGGGGGGGGCAAATATATGAAGTGAATTCTCTTTATTGGTTTTAGAGGCTGTGGGCTTTTTGTTTTATTTTCTATTCCACTTGAAGCGAAATCAGAAGTTTGCGTCTTCTCTCTTCTTTTCCTCTTACTTTTTCCTGCACCTTTTCACAAACTACTATGCTGTTTAAGGAGCAATCTTCATAAGAGTTACCATAGGAATTGATTTATATGGTGTCTTCTGCAGCACTTTCTCTGAAAGAGTTATAAAGAGGAATTGGGCATGTTGTCTGTAAAAAAAATTTGGCTATATTTGATGACACCAAATATTTCTTTTTCTCCAGGTAAAACAGGAGAACCATTAGACACTAAATTCTTTGACATGTGGGGAGGAGGTAGGTACAGTTACCTTAGCTGGTTAGAGAGAAGCAATTGAAATGCTAATGCTTTTTTTTTTTTTTTTTTTTTTTCCCTGCCCCCGCCCCCCGCTTCCATTTGCTGTGGTGGTTTAAGGTGATAGTTAAGGGAGTGCTCTACCTCTGCCTTTTGTAATTGCATGGTGTATGCAACTTTAAAGAAACACAAATAGTTGAGGTGGGAGGTAATGATACTGTTGATCAAACATGCTTTTCTTCCAAGTAGTTCCCACTAGTGGTTAATTTCTTTACACAATATGGATGAAACTCTTTCTATAAAATGAAAGAGTTTTCTCTAATGCATTTTATCTTTCTCCCATTTAGCATTTTTTAATAAATTTATAAGTACATTTATAAATATTCTTAAAAGGAATGACGTTGCAGGAAGGCATTGCAAGTGTTTAAATATGGAGTGGTTGCTTGTTATTAAACAGTTTTATGTTCTGTCTCTTTTCAGATGTGGCACCGTTTATTGAATTTCTGAAGTCCATCCAGGATGGAACGATAGTGTTAATGGGAACATATGATGATGGTGCAACCAAGTACGTCTTTGATTTATATAGTAAATATTGCTTAAACTTTTAAATGCTGTTTTATACTTAAAAAATGCATTCTTTATCACACAATCACTTTTGATAAAGTTTTGTTCTTCCAAGATGATAGATTTGAAACTGTGCTTTCAGTTTATTAGTTTTATAATGCTGATGTGGGGACAGCAAGGATCAAACCAAAACCAACCAGGTGTAATGGGTTATGTATGTATTTACATAGAGGACTGTTAAGTGTATACTTTTGTGCTCCCAACAACAGAGAAACAATAAATTAGATATTAAATTAGACCCTTTAGCAGAAATATCACAAGTGTTTGAAAATCTGAAAAGGCTAGAGATTAATAATTGACCAATTAGCAATTGCTGTATCAGTACACATAGTTGGTTTTGTTGCTCCTCTGAGAAGAGATTTTAATGCAGCAAGAAGATGATGTAGGGCATGTGGTCAGTCCAACAAACTGCTTACTCATAGCTATGAAGAATATATTTGCATGTCAGGCATTGTACTTTTTTTTTTTTAAACAATACCCTTATCCTCCCTGGTTCCTGAAGACCCTGTAGGTTTCTTGCTGCTCTCCTAGAATTTGTCTCCACCTCTTTCTTTTTTTCCTTTTTTTCCTAAGTGTATGCTGCCAAGGATATCTGTCTTTTTGGAGATGTGCTGATTTTCCTGTTGCTGATAGCTCATTCTGTCTTATACTAGTAAATTCAGATATGTCCAGACGTAGGAAGATGACTGTGAGAACATACTCTGGTGGAAATCGGTCTGTTCCATCCAGCACTTCTCTCAGATTAACTCCAAGGCAGAGTTCAGTGGTTCCAGGGGTGCAGAGACCATTGCCAATAGGCCTTGCCTGTATCCTTCCTTTTGAAGTCTGAGAGGTTACTACTGTGTGCGTCATACTTTTTGGCCTCAGTGTTTGTTCTGTTCCACCCTAAAGCTGTTCAATTTGTTAATGTAGACATAGCCTAAGAGGTTTTAGTTCTCTTTACGCATTATCTTCCAACCTTCCCAACTTTGGTCAGGTTTAATACATACTAAAAATTACCGTGGAGTTAGTATTGTGCTTCTCGCTTAAGTCATCCTGTCCAAAGGATTGCTTTTCATAGTGAAAATTAAGAAGTTTTTTTTCCTTTTCCTCTGTTTTAATAATATTTAACTTTTTGCTAATGTGTTCTGTACATTTTTTTTTGGTCTTTTGGTTCAATTTGTTATCCATAACTTGTCTGTATTTTTGATATAGGATCAGCTTTCCTGTGACAAAGTCCTGACTTTGCAGTGTGCAATATTTGCAGTAAATAGTTAAGTGTCTGTATGTTCACTGCTTTTAGGAAAAGAAAGCAATGCAATTTTCCTTTGTGCCAAGGCTGGATCTTCTGTCTGTTGTTCTATTCACTTGTTTTGTTACTTTGCTTTTTGCTCTTTTACCTTTCTTCTTTGATGTTTTAGATAATAAGTACAGTTAGTTTGTTTCAATAATCATGTCACAGCTGATGTTTTTGAAAGCTTGTGTGTAGATACAATATCAACTAAACAAGAAGGTGAATTTGGTCCATTCATGCTGACAGCCAGGAACTACTGCTTAGTAGTGATGTTATGTAATTAGCCAAAACCTTACCACTGGTGGTTGATGGTAATCTAAATGCCAGTTCTTGAAAACAATTAAAATTGTGAAGAACCAACACGTTTAAAAGATAATTTTTACTTCGTTTTTTATTTTGAATATAAGCTGTCCTAATGCTCTAGAAACTTGGAGTGTAGGTTGTGCAAATAACCTCCAAAGAACTTAATTTTCATAATTTTAGCTAAAGTGAGTCATACAACTATATCTCAGTAAGTAGTAATAATCTGAAGTTGTGTGTGTTGTTTAGTAATCAGGCAAATATAGTAACTGAAAGGAAAAAATAAAGAGCTGATATTCGGAGGTTTTGGAGTGATAACTTATCCTACAGAATTGCTTTCCCTTCCATACTAAAGTTGGACCTACAGAACCTACAGGCACTGAACTGTGCTGTGGGACAGCATTCTGAATTTTGAATTAATTGACCCAAGCAGACAAGAACTTCTTTCATATATTTAGGTCATTCTTCTAATCTAAAATAGCTTTACTTCATCTAGACTTCAGCTTGAGCCTGCAAACAATGTTTACTTTAAAGGTTGACTTTTTTAGTTGCTTGGAGAATTGCTGACGTGACTTGAGATGTATGTATAAATTCCGACAGGAGAGGGTTCTTGGCTTTTGTTGGTGTACTGATAGGTTTGTGTGCTGGTTCCTTGAGACTATAATATCAAAGAGCAGAGCTCATTAGATCAGGTGATATCAGAACTAGCCTTATCTGATTTTGAAAGATAAATCTTGCCCAATACTGACTGACTTAAACTATATTTAATCAGATTAAAGCTGAATGGTCTATTGAACAATGAAAGCTCTAAGGGCATGTGTTTTATTCACATATTGAACTTCTCTGTTTTGTTCAAGGCTTAATGAGGAAGCACGGAAACTGATTGCTGAATTAGGAAGCACATCTATTACTAACCTTGGCTTTAGAGACAACTGGGTCTTCTGCGGTGGAAAAGGAGTTAAGACTAAAAGTCCATTTGAGCAGGTCTGTGATTCTGTAACTTACTGGAATTTAACAGCTAACATTAATGTTTTATAAATACAATGCATTTGTTTGAGATGGGTATCTCAAACCCATTGAGTGGCACACAGTGTTATTTTCAAATTTATTCCTTGACTAGCCTCCTCCTTTTAAGTGTACAAATAAGATTCTCTGGTGATTCACAAATAAGAAAAAAATCTTATATGGGCTAGATCTCAGTATCCCAATAACTAGATTATTATCTTTTTAATGAATGCAATTAAAGTGAAGAATTAAAAACTTACTGCTTAACGCTTGTATTCTAGATGCACTAACAATAGTAGACCTCTGACAGATAAATGGTAGTTAAGGTGTTCCCAGCTGTTCACTTTGCTCTTCTGGCAAAAATTATTCCTGCCATAGCAAAATTTGTAAAATAGAATATGTTCCCATATTTTAACTGTTTAAAATTCAACATGTGTCATCGTTGCCTTTAATTACCAGTAAAGGTAGTTTTGTACTAGGAGGATAAGGAAGGTGTGTTCTCTTTTACCAGCTTTGCAAGGGAGTGGGAACTAGTGCAGGAGCAGTGGCAAACTTTTGGAGGCAGTAATGCCTTACCTGATTGCAGATGCTTGCTTGGTGGAAAAATAAACCCCTAATTAAAAAAAAAAAACAAAAACAACTGAACATTCGACATTATTTAATGTTCTTAAAATTCTGACTACTGATTTTCAGTGCCTTCTAAATTTAGTATCCTTATTTATTTTTCCCTAGAGGTTTATGTTTTAGTGCACTTGGTCTTTTTCTTCCTTGTCTCTCTTCCTAAATAAACATCCATAACAAATTTTAAAAATGCTTTCCCAGTATGGCTTAACTGTTTTAAGCATACACTTGTCTGAGCAAGTTACATTAAGTAGTGGATACTGAGATTGTTACATTTGATACAAAGCGTAAGAGGCTAATAGTGATGATTCTCTTTGTCCGTGGTCTGAAAATAAGTAAATAAAACGTCTTTTAAAGCTGTGAGTTAAAGCAACAGGATAAATGACTTGACATTAATGCTAGATGGATGTTTTCTATTTATAGCATATAAAGAACAACAAGGACACAAACAAGTACGAAGGCTGGCCAGAAGTTGTTGAGATGGAAGGCTGTATCCCTCAGAAGCAAGACTAAATGAAAACGGAAGGAAAGGAGAAAGAATATGGAAGAAAATGCACTTTCTGCTATTATTAGGGAGAGGGCTATGAAGGAGACTGTACTGTAAATAATATTTTTAAAGCATGCAACCATCTTGTCGGTGTGTGCATGAGCACTGACATTTTGAATATTGGGATTATTTATTGGTAACACACATAGAAATCCTTTTTGTAAATATGTCCAAAATAAGAGACATCAAATCATTTCTATGCAGATTTCTTAAAAGCACAGTATTTAGTTTGCCTGTGGTAAATAATATGTTGTAGATCAACTAGCTAATAAATTGCATACCTGGATAATAAACAGATCCTGACAAATGATGTACTGTCCTCTTAACAGTGTAATGTTGCTGTGAGTATGTAACCTTTGTGGAATATGTAGATTTTAGTGATAAGTTAATAAAGAGCTTTAATTTTTTTTATCCTCTGCCTTTTTAATGGCAGCATCACTTTTTATTAAAGCTATTTGGTTATTGTAATACCAACTGCTCCAGAAATTTATTTTGTAGTCCCCCATCAAAACTGAATAATCAGCAAAGGCAGAATACGTTATAGTGTAATACAGATATGCCATGAGAAGCACAATATAAATTATTCTTATTAGGGGAAGAACAAAAGTAAATATATATAAAGCGTGCATGATATTTAAAAGCAGCTTCGGAGGAATTGTACTTAATGTGAAAATAGTGTTTACTTTGTTGAAGAGACTTGGCATGTTAAGCAGCAGTACTGTGGCTAACTTGTTCAGTTTTTATTGTAATTTTTGTACTGCTGCTTAACCATCGATTCTACCTGTGGCTGCTCAGCTGTAGTGGCTAGTCACATAGTAAATGGGCATAATGGAATAGGTTCCTCTTTTAGTTCTAATGTGAGAAATAAATTTCCCATCACAAAGAGGCTGTAGAAAGCAGTCTGCCTTCTAGTGAGAGTTGTTTCAGGGTACACACTTACGCACCTTTACCACCTATGTTACATCTAATGTTAGCTGAGACAATTTGACCTTACAAGGAGATGTTAGAGAAGGCATTGTATCTTGGGTTATGCAACGTGTGACGTTTAAACTTAACTGACAATGTTTCCTTCTTTTTTTTTTTTTTTTTAAATGGAAAAAAGTGGACCAAGTTGAAGTGGCCTTATTCTTTAGCTCGTAGCAGAGCTGTGAGAAAACATTTCTTTGTTTGGAAACTTCTGTTTCTTTTAAGTAGGGCCAGCTTGAACTTTTGCTGTAACTGAGTTAGTACAGTATAACTGATGGTGTCGTTATTCACAAAATAGGGGCTGACACAGAATTGGGTGTAATCTCTTGGAGCTTTATGTTGTGAGTTCTGGTATACATCAACAACTTCTAGCTACTACCATGGGGCAAAAGCCACAAAGGATTTTTCAGAAGCCCACAGTGTGAGTTGAACACAGTGGCACTCAATACTATTATTGTTGATGTATTCTGAGACAAATTAATTCTGTGCACTACAAATTTCAAGAAATACTGGGAATTGCTTTGTAAGTCAAATAAGTAACCTGTGATACCAGAGTAAGACCGGATTCTGAGTTGTTCTGTATGTTTAACTAGCTTGTTAAATAACGTGGTTTTCCCTCAAGTTTAATGTAGAACAGCAATAAATGCACCTTATACAGTGAAACTGCTTTTGTTAAATCTTTCAGATTTTCTTGTGTAGGAGGACATGTCAAAATAATGTATATTTTTTTCATCAAAGTAAAGCCCCTTGTTTCTCTGAGTTGGAAGATAACTTCTATTTCATAACATTAGGCTATTGTTGAAAACTAGTTGTGTAAGTCCTGGAATTTTCACAGAAAGACAGTTTTGTTGGTGTATTATGCTGGTATTGGTTATGCTGCTATCCAGAATAATATCAAAATAATTTTGAAGCTCCTTGGCAGGGGCTTAAGAGAAGAAAACATTTGTCTGCATTAATCGTTTCCCTGGACTACTCTTGTCTTCATTCTTTTGGTTTTGAATGCTAATGAATATTTTGCCTTTCATCAATTAAAAAGTTCAAATTTCCTCTACAAAATTAAATGGAGAAGAAATAAGCCTAAAGGCAGACCTCTTTGAGCCCTTGTATCTTTTAAATCTGTGCCTTTTTTTTTCAGCAATCTGAATTAAGTAAATATTACCACTCCTTTAACCCCTTAACGTTGCACATGCCACAAACCTTTTAAACAACAGATTCTAAAGCAATAAAATGATAGGATTATTTTTGTAACTTCTTAAATAATTTGATTCTTGTGATTTTGATGGAAATTTTGCTCTTATTCTCTACCTGTGTCCTCACAGCTGTATCACATCATATTTAATAATACTCTCTTCAGGTATATAAAACTTGTACTGGAGTACCCATGCAAATGGGGTCTCCTTGCTCCTGTCCATCATCCTGGTCTGTTGACTTGCCACAAGATGTAGTCATGCCATCTCTTCTGTCTTGAGTGGGCTTGTTACAGTATCCCTCTGTTGAGCTAAACTTTCTGATGCTTGCTCTTTAGAAGTGAGACTCTTGATATTCTATGTGCATTTCCTTTGAGTTACGACGCACAAAGATTACTTCTGGTTTCCCTGGTCTCTCCCGCAGGTGGTGGTAGGGAGTACTCAGTTGCAAAGATGAAGGCATTTTGTACAGGTAGCTTCATGCGAAAGTACCTTTGTGTTACGAAGCTCCAGGATGCATATTTTCCTACACAAGGTGATGGGAACATTTGCAGCATCTTACGGACTTGTTGAGAACAGAGCAGTGAGGGAAGGAAAGAAGAAGGTTGTGGGGGATGTCTACTTTAAAAAGTGCAGCTGTGAGAAGATGGGAGGGGAGGACACAAGAAGGTTGTAACTTCATTTTCTCCGAGGAGCACCCAGCTCGGATCCAAGCCACCTGAAGACTTCTTCATTGTAAACCACAGCTCTCAGCTGCTGTGCTAGTGTTGCTTTATGTGAGTAATGGGAGTCTTAAGAAAGAAGCTGAAGGGGGACTCTGCCTTGATAAGCCTTCTGCATCTTTCCTACTGTCTTTCATGATCAAACTTGTTTGTTTGTTTGTTTTGCTCTGGAAACAGCAGAGCCTTTTACAGCTTTAGTTTCCTGAGTGCTAGTTTGGAAAAAGGTTCCCTTTGCTCAGCATGTTTTGCTTTCCGGATGCCTTACTGTGGCACTTAGTTCCTTCAAACATTGACATGACTACTAAATGCTTGATGTGTATGTAATGTCTCCTAAAATGGATTTTCTGCAGTGTGAGGGTTTTAGAATGATTGTATTAATAAAATAGAGGCCACGTGGATTAAATTCAGGGAGGAAATAAAGTAGTAGTACTGCTACCATAAGTGTTGACTGACTTTCCTGTGTAAGGATGGGAAGGGCCATAGTTCCTCCCTAAGCTGAGCTGGGTCATGAATACCAGGTGAGGGACTTCTTGTTGGTGAAATCCTCTTCAGTTTTATGTCTGTAAGGCCAGGCTATATGCCATATGCTAGCCTTAATACAAGAGGCCTGGCTAAGAAAATTGAAAAAAACCTGGGAAGCTGGATGGGAACTTTGAAGCCGAAGCAGGAAGGTGCAAGAACAGCTCTCAGCCTGTTTGGTGATACCATGAGGTGTCAGTGCTTGTGATGCTGTACTAGAGATAGGAGGGACACTGCTTCTCACCCTCTGAGCAGTGTGCCAAAAGGACACAGACCTGGGCTCAGCCATCTCCTGCTGCTGCCTCCCTGCAAGCAAAAAAATGAAGAGTAGCAAGAGACAATGTGCTCTACTTGAGATGTTTCGTTACATTTCTGATTATCTTAATGTTAGCTTAAACCCACTTTTAGTTACTCCTTGCTGCTCCTGTAGTCAGCCCTTTCAGCCTTACAAACAAGATCTAATGCATCCTTCATTGATGCAGGATAAAACACATTCATCAGATGTCTCTTCCTGTGCTTAACTATCTGTCTAGATAGATTGTCTCATGTACCATCCAAATCTTCTTTGCTGAAGGTTACTGATTACTTCACTGCAAGTTAAAAACTGATGACTCTCCTCTTTGATGTCTTTTACGTTCTTCCTGGCCCTGTCTTTTCCATTCTAGAACATGCAACCCTGTTCCTTTAATCTTGCATTTATCCTTTTAAAATTGCTATAATCTGTAAATCTGTAATCACTCATTCCCTCAAAAAGGTCTGTTCCTTTCTCAGGGTGTTGTCCATACAGGATATAGCTACAACCACATTGACATGAAAAAAGGCACTCCCATCTCAGGAGGAGTCATGTCTCCTCTTTGAGCTTGATGGATGGCGGTGGAAGGGAGTGCTATCTTCTGTGGAACGTAGTCTGCAAATGTTTTTTCCTACCAAATGCTCCAGCAATCCTCTCTGGCTAATTATCTTCCTTGGCCTTGAATACTTCAACATTGTCTTTATCAGTACAGCCTCATGTTCCCAGATCTTGGCAGCTGAATCATCCTTCCCATTGGAAAACTTGGCGGATGTCTTGATTTACGGCTTTTATATCATAGATGTCTCAAAAACACCTAACACACAATGTAGATGATAACTATACCTTGTGTTAAGTTTTGTGGTGTATTAGTAAATAAAATTAACATCATCTGTTTGTTATCCTGAGAAGTATATAGAAATGAAAACTTCCTTTCAGGACTTCAGAATGTACATGGAGAGTGTTAGGGATCAGTATAGAGCACTGTAATAGTCCAGCCACATTGTGTACTGTGTAAAACGCACAGAAACCACTCCATCCTCTACGGAAAATTTCAGATCCCTGGAGGCAGCCCAAAGCAGCTGGTTAATTCTGTTCCTCTTGCTACTTGTGCTACAATGCCAGAGGTTTAGAGTGGTTTCTTAAGATTGCACTTATGGGATAATCAGCAAATGGAAGAAAACCCCACTGAACACAACTAATATTCCAATATTGTTTAAGTGGGCAGAATTGTGTTACCCCAAATATGGTCTCAGCAGAGAGTACAATACTGTTCTGCCTTGCCTTAGTGCTGTTTGGTCCTGAGTGACCCAAAGCAAGGAGGGCTTCTTAAAGAGCTTACTTGCAGTTGTGGTGCTATAAAATAATTTATCAATGGAAAATGTGCCTGCCCTGACGCATCAACCCTTCTTACTGTACATGGCTTGCTTGTTTTCCTGAGAGGTCACAATGTTAGCACATTGTGAGGGATCATAAAACTTTTACAGGAGGTGGTTGTAGCATTGGATAAGCCCAAAAGCTTGGTTCTACCTAAATCTCTTGCATAGAAATCACGAAAATGGGTTTCTTTCACTAGCTGCTTTGTTTGCATAACTTCTGTCAAATACTCTCCATTTGTGCTGTGTGGGTTTTGGTTTTGTTGGTTTGTTTTATGTTAAAAACCTGGCGTTGTCAATGCATGTGAAGTGTGAAACCGTAGTTGGGCAATATTCTGATCTTGGCAGCGCAGTCAGCTCAAGGAGTTGCTACTCCTGGTCACCTCCCTGAGTTCTTACTGCCACGTCCTTGCTGCAGTTTGCTGCTCCAAACTGAGCCAAATGTATTGTTTGTGGAGTGTTTCTGTGAACTGTATCGCTAAACCGATTGACGGGCTGGGGTCAGGGCAGGGGGTAGGGAGCCTGAGCTCACTCTCAGCCAACCTGGCGGGCAAACCCAGCCTGCCATGAGAGTACAGACTAAAGCTCCAAAGTCAACAAGTGCAAAACTTAAAAACTTAGCTCTCTAAGTTTCAGGTAACTTCTGGTTTTGCTCCCATTGGCATAATCAGCACTGACTAGCTAGAAGGTTTTTTTTTTTAAACACAAATAGCACATCTTAAACTAGAATTGAATAGTATCTTGATGTTGTATTCCTCTGCATGTTGATTCTCTTAATGATATATAGATCCTCTAAAAACTCAGTATGTTTAACGTCAAAATATTATTTAGCACATGCTGAGACACAATAGAGTGTCAAATTAATTTCTTAGATCATGGGGCAGATTGGTCCATGCAAGAGAATGGGACATTGTTTCAGTTGTCAGCTGGTTTTTGTGCTACTGACACGAGGCACAATGTACCTTACAGCACAGAGGGTAAATCATCATCCACATAAATAATACTGCAGTCTGTTTTTAACCCCTAGTACGGTGTCAAGCTTTTTCTCTAGAAAGCAGAAATGTTCATGAAATGTGATTCACTCTGCTCCACAGTCAAGTACTTTGTACTTTGTCAAGTACTTTGGGGAAATGATTACAGAAGTCTTACCCAGTCAGAAGTTTCAGCATTTTAATTAAGGCATCCTGATACACACATAACTTGATATTAAAAAAAATTATAAAAAAGGGATGGTGAGCTGATGATTCTTGAAGTATTAACAAGGAAAATGTGCAGCTCATTTAAAATCACACTGTACAGTCATAAACATAGCAAGGCTGAGGGGAAAATGGAACGGCCAAACCCAATCTTTTAGCCTGTGACAAGCTGTACTCGTGCTTGCAGGTCAGGTTCAGCAGAAGGTTTCACAAGGTCTGTGGCACTGCCCTGTAACGAAGCTCACTCTCTTTCTCCAGTTCAATTAGTGCATCTAAACTCCACGTGTGCCTGCCTTCACTCTCCTTTATTTGTTACACCTCTTTGCTGTGCTAATGAAGTGAGAGCTCCCCTCCACCGAAGGCCATCCATCTACAGTCAGCCCTGGCATCCAAATTCCAGCCGAGGGATCACCAGTCAGTGTTACCTGCTAGCTGGGAAATGAATTGCAGTCTCATGTTCCTGTCTGCCACCACACTTCCAGCCCTGCAGACCTGACACAGTGGCCAGGGAGCATTAATTCCCATTTCATTCTCTGCTGAGTAAACCATTAGTTATTTAACAGAACTACCCGTGGAATTACATAGTTGTCGATTCAGTGTAACAGCAGACTCTGGGACAGGCATGGGTATTTTAGCACTAATTATCTGCAACATTAACGTGGAGTTCACAGGCACCATTCCCTTCAGGATGAATTTGTCATTTGTGGGGGGGAAAAAGCATGTTTGAATTCCAGAAATACAAACCACAGGAGGCCATATTTAGGAAATGCAATTTTAGCCAACCGATTATTTTAGTCTTCGCCTATCCTTGAAAAACTGTACTGGGCTCTGCAGCAGGACTTGCCCACGACTTGTCATGACTTGGATGGTTGCTGTGAAGTCCTAACTGGCAAACCACAGTTTTGAAACTATGTGGGCTGAGAAACAAATGCAGTGACCAGGTAGCCAAAGCATTAGGTTGATGATGAGGAGAGCTGCCTATTTTTTATTTTTTTTTTTTAAACCTAGGTCTACCACTGCTTTTGCAAGTGACTTTGAGCAAGTCATTTCTCCCCAGTTTCCCATTTATAGTCAGAATACCCCTACTCCCCTCCTTAGTGATGCTCGTTGGACGTATGGGTGTGAAGCCCCGTTTCGCAGTTAGGTATTGTTAGCTATTGTCCATCCATGATGATTTACTAACAGTAAAAACTGTGAAAGTGTGTAAAATCCTAAAAATGGCTATTGCAAATCCTTGGCGAAATGAAAAATAAAGTCATGATACCGTATTCACCGTTACCACTGCTACTGGATCTGGGCACTCCAGATTACCTGGCAGGACAGATGGGATACAGTCAGGAGAGGATTCACAATTAGCTTTTTTGGCAGGTTATCTAGAACAAATAATAACATTTATTCCACTCTGATGCTTCCTGATATTCCACCCTGTGTGATACCTACCATAAGTTAGAGGGCTCAAACAGTGCCTCATTTGGCATAAAGTCTGCCACAGTGGGATGATGCTTTTACATGGTTTTAATAAATTTTAGCCAGCAGAGCGAGTTAGTATGGGTTCAGCACTTTACATGACTTAGCCATGACAGTTTCGATCTGTGAGGAACCGCCCTAAAGTCAAGTTTGCTACCTTGTGAAACCTCATTCTTCGATGAAATCAAGCATCTCAGCTCTGTCAGAAAGCTCAGCCAAGGTGGATGTCCTTTTAACGTCATTTCCTCTGAATGCCCAATGCTAATTGTTGCTGTTTGCTTTACACATATGTTTCACATACTTGTCATTCACTGAAAAGTGCTGCCCAGCACAGAGATATTTTGATAGCAATGGAGACAATCTCCATTTACTACACATCCTTTGACAAGGGATG
Source organism: Pelecanus crispus (assembly GCF_030463565.1). Lineage (NCBI taxonomy): Eukaryota > Metazoa > Chordata > Aves > Pelecaniformes > Pelecanidae > Pelecanus > Pelecanus crispus. Next base: position 26,787,782 of record NC_134643.1, read on the forward strand.
TCCAACAGGCAAGGACAAGACGATGTTCTTCAGTTGCCAATGCACGCACAGGCTGGCGTGTCGACAGACTGACCAGCTGTATTCCTGCAATAACAACTCTGAGTATGTTAGCACTTCAGCCAACAACACAACTTTGCTCTCAAAATACGCAGCCAGTGCACATGCATTTCTGTTTTCAAAATAGCATATATCATTTTCACTTTCAGAGGAGGTTACAATTTTCCTTTCTTCAAAAAGTAAACTTGTGGCATCTTTTTCATAGGTTTGCTACTTTTCACAAACTGCTGCTCCATGCATAAAAGGGCAGTGCGAGGGAACAGGACTGAGATAAGACCTTCCCTCCAATCAAACTGTGAATTTCTTTCCAATTTTTTTTCTAATCTCGCTTGCTCAGATAAGCACACATGTAGCTACTTTCAAACAGAAAGGATGTATTATTGCAAAGCTATACAAGAGTATCACAAGGCTACATTTTCAAAGTCAACAGCCTTGATCCTGCAGTCCCAACACTGGAAAAAAACCCCACCACCCTATGAAAATGAGTGAATTAAATTCATCCCAGTGCCATACGCCCACAAATGTAGCCGAACCACATGTTGTACATAGCCTCCTCTCTGAAAGCAGAGGCATGCTGTCTTACAGAGGGTTCTCCCTCTTGCTCTCACTCAAGGAGAGCTTTTCCAGAGTGTGGAATGAGTAAAGGCAGTTTTGTGGAATAAATACTGCAACAGATGTCAGCTAATTTCTTTAGCCTTGATGCTACTACAAAACAATGCTCATACCCCGATCCTGACCAGAATTGCTTTTACAGATGCTGCCCACCCAGAACTAGTTTTACTGATGTAACTTACGTAAGTTACAATGGAGCTTAACTTAAACAGCAATTTCAGCTGTGATAGGTAAAGAGAGGGACTCATGCTCCAGTCTCCCCAATGCACTCAGCTTCTGCTTCCCCCACCAAGCCCCCAATGTTAGTGCAACAGGAGAGTGAGCAGCAGCCCCTCAGACCGCATGTGCTTGCTCTCACCAGTGCTCTGCCCTCGGTGCAGAAAGGGTAACGCTACCTCCCATGAAATAGCCCTCTTCAGCTCCCTCAAGGCAAGACAGGTCCTTCTGCTGCCAGTGAAGCTTCAAATCCCTTACCTTGTTTAGTCATCTATTGTAGTTTTCATAAACCATGTGTGTTGCCACTTCTCTTCATTGTCTTTTGTCATTCTTTGAAAAAATAAACTCTTCCCCCCCCACAAAACCAGAAAAAAATCTTTTATTAACAACATTTAAGAACAAAAATAATTTTTTTGGAACTAGATGACCTCTCAAAAATAATGCAGTGTCAAATACTGGCTAGCCAAGCAGGCAAGAGACACCCTGACTGCGTTGGCTGCATCATGACTGCCCACTGCCTCCATGCAATGCTGATGTGAGCACCCTTCCCCTTCAAACCCACAGAAACAGCCTCCTGAGATTTTTCTCCTGGGCAAATCCCTGAAGCTGACCTTAGGCCCAGGAGTCCAGGACCATTTTCTCCCCATTTCCTACCCTGCCAGAAGTTAACAGTGTACCGAGAAGTACATTGGTGATTTTCTTTACTATACAGATCAGGCATGGAAGAACCTTTAGGTGCAATAAAAGCTAAGTTAGTTTTGAGACACAGATCAGGGCTGCTTCAAGAGAAGATCTTCGTCTCCACACTAAACTCCCAGTGGCTGATTCCTGCTGGAGCCCCATACACCAAAACTGTGGTGACCTCAACACTGAACTCAGTGGCAGTACTGCTAGAAGCAGTCTCACGTAGGGCACCAAGGCACTTACCTCTGCCAGCAGCTTGACATAGGGCAGATTCAGAGAGAGGGTTGGTCTCTACAACACCTTCATATCAACAGTGACCAGTAGCATGTCCCACCCACGCTGCCAATAGGTGCTGTGGCATGGCTTGTGGAGCCTGTGGCTTTACTTTCATTGCTGGAAGATGGGAACAACCCAGGGCTCACAACTCTCTCTTCAGGATCTTCCACCAGGATGTGTCCTCCCCATCCAAGTTTTCACAGGGAGGGTGTTGAGTCCTCCTGTGACAGCAACTGGCACTCTGACCACCCTTCCCATAGACAGCAGATTTTGTGGCCTCAGGATAATTATCTGGCTAGGTCAATGGAGACAGACTGGCCAAATGGGGAGGGAAGCTCCAAAAAGAACCAGCAGATAAAGGACTTCTTGGTTGTTGAACTGATGTTCGTAAGATACTCCACGTAAGGCAGTGAAGTACCACAACACAGAAGATTTTGTTTGGTTCTTCCTGACCTACACATCCAATAAAGAGTGACAAAGAGTCTGGTCACCATCTTCCATGGGAAAATAATTGATAAGTAAGAAATTAATTCCTCAAAGTAACTTTGAAAGCCACAAACAAACTGTCTAAGATGATTTCTTTCTAAAAAATGACTCTTAGTGTGGAACACTTGCAAGTCCCCTTGATGTCAGTGGGAGTTCTGCACTTACCACTGGAGCCAGGATTTCACTGTTTGTAAAATGGATTAAGAAGAATAAAAAAAGTATACAGAATATTAATTAACTGATCATTTAGAAAATCACAGTAAGTTTTTCTCATCAGTATGCATTAACTGCAAGAATTATAACCAACCTGATGGTAAAACAAAGAACATTTATGTAATTCTCTGACTAATTTCCCCCTGCACATGCAAATAAAAATCAATTAAAAGCTACTACAATAGTAACAGATATCTAACCAACAAATGTCAAAGGCTGTCAACTAATCTTATCACATTAGTTTTGGAAACCTTTTACATAACTTGCATAATTTAAATATTTACAAAATATAAACTTTCTTGTCTTATCAAAAATAGGTCTTTGCATATTTAAACAACAGAAATCCTTTCACATGATGCTTTTTAAGCCAGGCATTAAATCATTGCATAAAAATAAACAACGTTTTACAGATGTAAAATAAAATAGAGCCGACGTATGGAGGGGGAGAAAATGTTATCAATAACAGTTTAAATATTTTAGTAGTGTAAGCCAATCTATAAATTACATGGGGCATTGAACTTAGGATGGAACCTAATGAAAAGTTCTAGCTGATGCTTCTATAAGAAAAAGCAATGTTTTAAAAAATTTTTCACTTTATGGCAGATTTCTTTGGGCTGAATCTCGTATGGTTGATTGTGAAAATGATGGTAAACCACCAGCAAGATGGCTGAACATGGCAGGTTATTGCATACAGTCCAACAGTGAGGTGACGACTGGCTGACTCACAAATTGTGTGTTCAGATACTGAGGAAATGCCTGCGAAGGATTTTATTTCCTTCAAACACCAAACTGCATTTATGTCCTTCCTCAGGCCTGTCCTTTGTGCATTTAAAAGACTACCTATAAAAAAATCCCAAGGTTGCTATTTGGTGCACCGTTCACTTTCATCAAGCTGTGCTCCAGCACCTCTACTCTGAACACAGCTTGCTCCATGCCAATGGACCCTTCTCTTCCACCCAGGCAGTGCCCAGCTCTCTGCAGTCATGCATGTTCCTCAGTACCAGACACTTTTCTACATATTATGCAGAAGACAGCTTTCCGAACGGTTGCAAAGCAAATGCTTCATGGTCAACAGCAGACCATTTCCCCTATCTTTGTCTTTTTTTTCTAAAGTCTGCAGAAATGAACCATCTAGTGGATCCATCTAGTCCCAGTTTTAAAAATACAGACATAGGGATTATATCTGACGTGTCTTACACGCCCTCTTAACTCTTCCGTCTCTGGCTAACAGATCTTGAGTTTTCTCCACTGTACCTACCATCCACATGGATCTTCAGGACGTTGTGGCTATTAAAGACTTGGAAAGTTTAGCGTCTGTCCCTGCTCATGGAGTTACATGTTCAAACGTGTCATCAGGTGCCCTTTTTTGTTGTTTTAGCTCTCCCTGTGTGCAGGCTGCTGTTCACTCAGTTGCTCTTTCATATGCCAAATGCTTGGACTACATGTCTTTTGCCAATACCCGTTCCCCCTGAGGTTGATCCCACTGCAATCCCACATGGTAAGAGTAATTACTGCCTTGTTGTGTGTACAAAACAGTGTGGGATGGTTTGGCCTTGTTTTCTGTACTTCATCTTATTTGCAGGTGTGTACGTCAGTCATGGTCTCACACCTCCGGCAGCGCACGTAGCAGCACCAGACAAACTTGCACTCACACCTTTCCACGTGCCTGACGACATGGGTGTTGTACCCACGCCCACAGCAGAGGAGGTTGCAGCCATCGGGTCCCTCCGAGGTGCGGTTACATTCCCTTCCCTGAGTCCCAGGGATCCCCAATTTTTGGTCTTCGACACAGTAATTGGGTGATTTGTTCACATACAGCAGGTCTTCTTTCCCAATTGGTATTTTTCGCTGGCTTTTCTCTTTCCTGCGTAGCTTTTTTTTCAGTCTGTCTGATATCTGTATGCTGTTTTCATACTTATCTTTTAAAAACCGGCCAATCTTTTCAAAGGAGGACATTGTTTTCCAACAAGTTTTCACAGCACAGGACCCAGAAACACCGTGACAACGGCAATCCACTGACATCAGCTTTGCTACAGCCTGAAAGCAAAGGGAGAATGACATTTGGATGCGGTCTTTCATTCATTAGGAATACTGCCTGACATCAGCAACACAGAGGTCTTGAAGTATTTAATGTTACAGGTGTCATTGCCGTTTCAGTGATGGGAAAGCCAGAGCACAAGCGGATACGTGCTAGGAATCCAACTCCAGAAGTGCAGTGCATTTGCACTTTGCAAAGGCAATAAGGTAGCAATATCGAATCACAATAATGAAAGCTTGTATTTCTGGCTGGCTTTTCATTCCAGAGGATCCTAAATACCTGAAATGGCACATCCTGTGTCGCTCCTCCCACTGCTGGAATGCAAACAGCCCTTGTGGGGAATAGCAGGAGGGGAAGCATGGACAGGGCAGGTAATGGCACCGTTCCTACTTTGGAAGGTATTTACTGGGCAGGTCTATGCCATCTTTTGAGGGTGCCTGGTGGCTACCATCAATATCACTAAACATTCACAACACAGTCTGTAACTAAGGCCACGGGAATGGCTTGAGGTTGCACAACAGTGTCTCCGCGACCAGCATGGCTCAGCATCTGAAGCAGTGCAGCGCATGGCCTGGAGGCACCTGGGGGCAGACCTGTGTTGGAAGAGCAGGAGGATGCCCACATGTCTGAGCAACACAGAAAGTCTATCAAAGGAGCCACTATAGCTCAGCAGAGGTGTCTTCAACTCAGGTATTCTGGAGTAAATCTCAGGTGGTTCCCACTTACAGGATCAAGCCCTGTTCTTGTAATTTAGGCATACTAGTACTATCATGGGTTTCCAACATTTCCAGTTGCATAACGGCTCTATTTAACACAATTTGATAGTTGCACTCGCATTACTTCTATAACTTTCAATGTTTTAGCAAAATTTCCACTGTTATTACCAACATTAAAATACCCTTAGGTGTGTTACTTTTCTATGCCCATGCAGATGCAAGCACTGGGCTGAACAATCACTGTCTGACAAACAATGGGAATCTGCAGCCTGTGTTGAGCTTTTGCAACACTCAAGAATTTTGGCTCCATTTATAAGAGACCAAGCCTTAAAGAACTGGAATCTGTAAACAAGCAGTAACTTTATCTGGGACTGCAATTCAAATACACAGCAGACAATCAATATAATACTTTCGTCTGGGAATATCTAACAGTTATAGTACAAAATTATACAATTAGACTTGTGACACATCTCACATTATAGTTTTGAAAAGTGCACAGAAAAATATTCACATGCACAGAAACAGCAAAAGGACAAGGTATCATAATTCTGGGGTTTTTTTGTTTTTTGTTTTACCTTTCTGTTTTACCTCTGGAGCCATCCTGTAGACTCATACAAGCCATTGGTTAATGGTGTGGAAAGCCCATGCTAGTGTCTTCCATTTTACTAAGCTTTTCCCTCATATTTAATTTCCACAATAAAGGCAGTTGGGAAACGTAACAGAAAGAGTGAATTTTAATTGAATTCATAGTAAGTTTCTCTTTAAACTTCTCATGCAGCAAGGTCAATACAGATTCGAATTATTCATCTGTGAAGAAACCACTATTTTCCACAAAGTGGGGAAGACAAAAAAAATCCAACTTCATGCTGTTTATTAAAATTCACACTAAACATTCACTTACCCCATACCCCCCAAAAATATTAACTATTGCCAATCTATGACTTTCTCAAACTGTCTTAGGGAACTAAAAACAGAAAATAAATCTAACACCCTCAGATGGTTTTCTCTGAGAAAGTAGTTTAATTTGTGCCTGTTAAGCCCTGATTCTGCAGTACCCTGAAATCCTGCTGAGCCCTACTGACCCTATGCATGACTAGAAATAAACTCAAGTCCCAGACTGGTTATTTGCAGCTCAGGCAGCACAAATGCCATCCTCAAAGTTTCAGAGCTAGTCAAGGCACGGAGCAGATAAAATGAGCTGTTTCTACCCCATGTGTTAAACTGGGACTTTTCATCATGGTAAATGCGGTCACTGAGTCCAACATGGTTAAATCCATTGATTTCAGTGGGAGTTGAGGCCTCCTGGCACATTCTGCCCCAAAGATGTTGACACAAGCCTCAGTTGGTATTTGCATATAACTCTACAAACATTATTAAAAATACACATGACCAAAGTGTTTGCTTGGAGTCACATCTTTGGTTAATGAACAGGACCTATTTGTTGGTAGAGGTTACTACAGAAGCCAAACAAGCAAAGCATTCAAAGAACCATTAGCAAGAAAGAGCAGGTGTATGCCCTGACCTAGAACAGCCATTAGCTTTTGCACACTAAACCTGATGAAGTGATGCACCAATACAGGAGATATTTCCAGGTGCTGTGGATTGCTTTTGGGATTGGAGACTTTTTCCCTATCCTAGAAGAAAGAGGAATATTGCAACAAGCAGACCCTCACCCCACAGCACACACAGACTCTTTCAGTGGCAAATCAACTGGCAGTAATTCTTGTAGATACTTCTTCTCTCCTTCACAGGCTAGTTTCTGTTTAATAGACAGACATGCCCTTGTGCTCCTATCTCCAGGATCTATCAATAAGGAAATCACTGGGTAGTCAGAATATGCATCATTAAGACATAACATTGATTGAGGCAGATGGGAATTTGAGATCCAAGGACAGAAAGTCTTTGTTAGAATACAGATGACCTAATAAAATGTCAAGGGAAAGAGAAACACGATATCACAAGATAAATTTTACACACAATTTACAAACAGAAGGGATTTAATAGTATTTTCCGATTTCTAATGATTAGTTATTTGTATTATATCAAGTAACTAGAATCTCAAAGTAGTTTTAAACCACATCGTGCTATAAGATTTATAAGGTTACAGATGTAATCCTTGCTTTCACTGCAGTGTGACAGGGTACTAAATAGGGAAGAAACAACAGGGGAAAAATACACAGTTTGGCTTGGGGAAAGAAGCGTATTTCCAAGTCTGCTAGAATCAGGCATAGTAAAATCGGCATGAGGCAGAAGGATCCAGAAATTGTCAGGGGAAGCATTGGATGTGTCTGCTAGGTGCTAAGGGTGAGTTACTTCCATGTGGGCAAGTAGCCCAGCAGATGACACCCAGAGTCTTTCTGTGAGGATAAATTAATGAAAACTAAAGGGAGACAGAGTTTCTAAACAGCAGAAACTGATGCTGGAGTCTCAGACTTTTATAAAAACATAAAATGCAGCATATATTAGCAGTGTATGGAAGATCAGATCAATGCAAGAATTACAAATGTGGCTGAGTGTGGAAGCACTGAGAACATCCATAGCAGTTACAAACATTTGTGTTTTTATTCTGTGTTGCTCAGGATTCTTACATGAAGCTTTGATACAGTCTATTGTAGAATGATTTACGGTGTCATCACAAGTGTGCATGACCCTGGGCTATTGCTTCCCAGCTGCTAGGATGGGCAAGTTTTCTGGCTGGACTCCAACATATTTTGGGTTGCCTCTATTGCCAGTACAGGGAGCTGACGTCTTGCTTTGCCTGATCACAAAACATGCCGCTGGATTTCAGGCTGCCATGTGAACTTTAATGAACAAACTTGCATAGTTGAACATCTGGCAAAATTTAAGAACTAGGAATCTTCTCTTGCTGTTTCCTTGCAAACAAACTTAGGGGGTGCCTTTAGAGCCAACACAGCCTTCTGGTGGGATGTGATTAGTGGATGAGCTGGATCCACGAGCATTGCGTTCAGCCACAAGCCCACCTGAGCCGTTCCTCTTGCCCGTATCGCCACTCGCTGCCCTCAGCCCTGATAGTACTAGCACAAGAGCACAGGGTTAAGTGATGAACTGGATACAGTGTTGAACACTGATCTGTGTTAAAAATTAACCTGAAAAAAATAATTTTTAAACTGACTTCCTTTCACTGATCCAATGCAATTAATGGAGGGAGCAGCATGGGGTGGGAATGTGTGGCTAGAACAGGTAGATGGGCAGAAAACACAGATTGGTCTGTAGCTAAGGAGAATGTCAGTGGAATCACAGGTTTTATACCCCTTAATGCCAATTAATGCTTAATAACACCAAGCTAAGTTCTCTGTCTGCAGGCACCGTTCTCAGCTGTGAGAGAGGAGCTGCCAGTACTGATTTGGCAATGGGAACTGATGTCTGTAATCACACAGCCTAATCCAAGCCACTGGGAGAAGAGAGCAAGACTATTCACAAAGACAAACACACGTCCTACTGGAGGTACAGCACTTAAGAACAGTTGCAGGCTGTTGGTGGGTCCCTTACCAACCCACAAGTGTCAGTAAAAATAAACTCTCTGATGAGCCAACCTGTCTCAATGTGAGAACACAAGTCCTGCAGATCAAATAAATTTCCGCAAGTGCAAAACTGAGCAGAAATTCTTCCAGCAGTGAAAGAATACTATTAAAGTAATACTCAACCCATAGTGCCTGACTCCCCTCATCCTTTAATTTAAGGAGCAGAGGTACCGAACTCACATATGCACATCTAGGTGTACTGAACATTACAATGGTAAAAGATGATGAACGTTTATCTTGTGGCAGAATAAGGAATGAAATCTGGATCTTCTGAGGTTCAAGTTAGCATCCTAAACAGTGGACAACTCAGTCAAAGGTTCCTTACTATTTTAAAATGTAAAAACTTGGATTTAACTATAAGATGTAATGTAAAACAGCGTTTTGTATGGAAATGGGAAAGGAACAAGAGAATTTTGCACATATCAGTTCCACTCACAACCCCAAACAAACACAGAAGTTTTGTCCCTGGAAGACTGCTGTTGCAAGACACAGAACCAGGAACATGATAGTATTTATTACAAAAGGTCATAAGGTACCAAAATATGTTGCAAAACATCCTTCTTGTAAGCCCCAAAACATGAAGATCAACATTTTCCAACAAATTAAGGATTTTGAAACTGCAAAAATCAAGAGTTCTGCTAAACTTTACTTCAGCTAATATCGCTGCTAGAAATCCCAAGTACCAACAATAAACATTCTCTTTCACTCTGGACAGTGGTCAAAATATTTGCTTTATCCTACAGTTTGCCACTAAGTTACAAAATATTTATGCATGGAAGCTGACTAAATACTCTGCATATTTTCTTCCAAGATAATGAACAAATACACCATTAATACAAAATCAGTAAAATAAGGATCTTCCGGCCTTTCAGGCTTGCAGTGGATGGGTTTTTTTAAAAAAAAACAGTAAAGCGTCTTGGAAAAGGAATGAGCATATGTATCGTGTGCACCAAATGAGCCTGTGACTGTACTTTGAGAGCCTTGTTGGAGAGTTCAGTATTGTGAAAAGCCTGAAATCCTGAAAGGTCCTCAGGACCTGACGGATCCTTTGGGCTGGATTCTACCACATCCCCAGAGACTGACATCCAAGTCTAAAACTCCGCTTTGATGAAGTTATGTATAGTAAGAGGTACCACTCAACATGAATAGTAATAGAAGATACTACAGTTGCATGACATTAAAGATGTAGACTCAGAATTGATTATATTTTCATGCATATAACCAGCATCTAAGATAACTTGGATCCTGTCAAAAATGCTATTCATGGAAAATGAAGACTCACTGAACCACATCCTTCAACCCCTTGTAGCTTTAGCTCACTGTTTGAAAATATGTTATCTTTGACTGAATGCACTCTTCCCCTTTGCCAGTCAGTCCTGTCCCCATGACGTAGATGGCCCAACCGTCTGTGTGACCCCTGTAGATGAGATCAGGGAACTGATCCAACTTTAAAGAAAGCAACCACAAAAGAAAAGTTTCTCTTCTAGGCTCTGTGTGTGTGCTTGTGTGTGTGTGGTTTTTTTTAAAACTGAACGGTTCCTTGGTACAGTTCACAGAGCAAGACCCCAGACAGATGTGCTGGCACACCTGCAGGAGTGAGTGATGGGCACAAGGATGGTGCTGGGAGCCCATAAGCGGTCACTGTCACTGAAGACAAAAGGACAGCAAACTGCTGCTGCTGCTATCATAGAGATAGAGGCAGACAAGAGAACCCGGTATCAGAGACCTGTGTCGCTGCCACCTAAACACAGAAATCACATCTCCGTTTTTCTTTGAAGTTTCTCTGGAGCCTTGCACTCTTCTTCCCTACATTTTGACTCTCACCCTAATCTGAGAAAATAGTACTGTCTAATGACAAATATGAGTATTAAAATAAAAATTCATACCTGGACTGTATATTAAAAATAATGAAATTAAAAGAGTTTATTTTGTGGAGATTATTATCTCCTCCCTTAACTACCTCTCTATACAAATGTGATAAATGACCCTTTGCTCTTTCCCTAAGGAAATAATCACTTCATCTTCTGTTCCTTTTATTAACAACCCCTGCTACACAGTTCCAGCCACCTTTCCTTGGAGATGATTTAGCTGACTGGCATCTAATTAAACTCACAGTAACTGTTCTCAGCATCTACTTAGTTTTAAAGTTTGCTGCTTCTACTTCAGTCCTGAAAAGGGCCTATGTCCCTGAAAGATTTTCTGGTTTTCCAACTACATAAGTAAATTAACTAAAATATAGTACATTGTAAACTGTAAAAATTGGTTTAAATTAAAATAGTTTGCAATGATACCACCATGGCTCTTATGATGGCTTACTATGGCTATTCCCCATCTACGGCTGAGAGGAAAGTTGTTTTCGGTAAAACCCACTGATGCTGCTTCTGGCTACGCAAAATTGCTGAGTTACAATGGAGTCCATCAATATGTGTAGTCAAAACCAGAGGGTATCCATTTCTTTTCTTCAGTTATAGCTGTGTCACTGAACAGAACAGATTTAAAGTACTATGGGGCCAGAGAGAGCCATTAAACACTTACGAAGTCAAAAACTCCAAGTTAAAGCAGAGAAACTAATTTTAAAGCAAGAACCAGATTCCAAGCCTCTGGCATTCCAGATGCAAGCCTGAAGCACTAGATTACAGACTCACATCTCCCTGTTTCTGCCCCCGTTTATCATCCTCTACAGAACAGGACAGGAGGACCCAATGTCACACACACACACATGCACATTGCCTCTGCAGCTGCAGGTTTGAAGTCCTTTGGGCTGAAGAAGAGCTATCCGAAGCCAGCCTCCTCTCACTTCTCTGACAAGTGCCCTAACCAGTGAGCTACTTTATAATAGGGGTGTCATTTCCATCCCATCTTTTAAAAGAAAAGGTTAACTCTCAATTTCCTCTCTGAATGCCTTCTGCTCTCAGACGCGGACCCCAGGCTGTGGATGGGTAATGATGCCTCGTGTCCAGTCTGCCTGCTCGTTCAGGCTTAGAGAGAATTCAAAATGCAGGTCACGATAATAACAGAATAATCAGTGAAAAAACTCCTAATGTATTATGCTGGTAACAAGACCATTTCAGATTTGCTTCAGAATATCAAATATCTATTTGACATTATTCTGATTAGCACTCCACATCTAATTCTTATTTTGTGATTTTGTTTTAACCTGTGAACTTTAGTTGGTTAAGTAGTTAAAATCACCTCTGATTCTGGGTTTGTACACATTTGCTTTGGCAGCGTTAGTGCGGTTCTTGCCATTGGCCCCATCTATACCTGCAGGCAAGGACGGGCCTCCTTTTGTTGATGCCATTTGCCAATAAAACCAAACAAGCAATTGCTGCCATTTCCAAATGCTGACACATACCTGCCTCCCAGCCTCATTGTTGTGCAGGTTCATTGCCGCCAGTCCGCTCCCGCTCTTGCCCGTTATGTTCTTAACGGGCACATCCAGGAACTTTCTGCTGAACGACATTCCGTAGTGGACATCATCGGAGCAGCCACCCCAGTGCCAGCCCTCGCTGGCCGAGCCGCCGTGCCGCAGGTTTGTGTCGCAGGAGCACTCGGTCATGTTTCCTGCGCTGCACGATCGCGTCACCGAATGCACGAGGCCCGCCGACGTCACTGCATATATGAACGCGGTCTCCTTCGTGCCTACGAAGCAAGGCACAGATACGTTACTTCATAACTCCCTTGGATTACCTTCCTGGCGGAGCTGTAGAAACCGATTTTACAAGCCAGACTACTATTAAAAGGAACAGTTACAAGTTTAAAGTCATCACAGCTTGGTCTGTAGAGTTAATTTGTTTAAAGCAGTGGATATTCACATCCAAAAAAGACTTCAGGGCCTCTTCATATGACCATGCTATTAATGGTACTGTTTCTGGCTGCTTGTACCGTGCGATTTTTGGTAACTCCTTTCTAAATCTGGTTGGAACTTTATTTGCCCCAGAAAGTTTCAAACCAATGAAGTTTTAATAAATAAAAAAAGAAATCAAACCCAGAACAAACCACACCCTAACCCCCTTACTCTCCACTCTGCTTTTCACTGTTCATATTGATTTGAAGAAGAAGAAAAGGTTACTTCAGATCTCAGAGGAGGAACTTGAAGCTGTCATGATCCTGGGTTACTTTGGTATAGGGCCAGGACTTACCTCATGCTAAATTTAGCAAACATTGAGGTTGTTCTAACTCACAAAGGTTGCAAACAGCCCCAAGAATCTTAAACCAGGCAGAAATCAGGATGGCACAAGAACATTTAGGCCATGTGCTTTTCCTAGAATAAGCTGGCCATGGGAAAGACAGCAGTATAAAAAGCCTTTAACTGGTCCTATTACATCTCAGAAGAATCACAGAGGGACCTTCCTGGGCCTCTTAAGCCGGTCCCATTCTCTGAGACTTCTGGCATAATGTGGCACGGATCTTTAAACGGTGTTAAGCAAGGTATACTCTCTAAGCAAACCAAAAATCAATGCCTGTCCATTAACTGCAGCTAAAATTTCACTGTACTAATTTTCACTGTTGTAGACACAACTTATTTCCAGTCTCCCAAGTTCCTGTTCATGGGCAGGAAAGTTCCTGTTTGTTTCTCCTGTTTGTATTAGTCTGTGGTGCTGGTACCGTCATAAAATGTTTCCACAGGACATACGAGTGAAGCTTCGTGGGTTAGCAGTGTCACTCATTTACGGGTCTGTAGGAGGAGTCCTTCCCATTGGACAGAAGGACTAAAATACGATACATATGGCTACATATAGTAGGGTAAACTGCTCCCTGTTTTTTTGGGGTTTTTTTTTTTTTTTTTGTCTTTCCCTTTTTGGAATATGCATCACTTTGTATTGCTCATTTTACATTTTCATGGTTAGTATTTGGGTTTTTTTACTGTTGTAGTATAAAATGAAGATTGCACAAACACAAAATGAAGTACTACAATAGAAGTACTACAATACCTAAGTTCACATCCAGGGCTACGCCAAAATCATCGAGCAGAGCGCTCAAAAGAAACTTGCAGGATCAAGACCTTCGATACTGCCATTTGATACAAACAAAATGACCCCATTTCAGTACAAATTTCAGCAATTCCATTATCGGTTCACGCGACGAAAGCAGCTTCGGTCTTGCCGTGCTGAGCAACACCGCCTAACTGAGGACACACGATACGTTTTAAAGTCATTCACGTTGCATTTGGTGCTGTGCGCAGATTTTTACCTGCAATCGAGTGCCCTTTTCGAAATGCTGCGTGTCATTACCCCGCTCATTTAGTAATTATGACATAAGGGGATAAACCCGACAGCGGTCTAAGAATAACAACGTTTCAACACAGTTAAGTGGATCTAGCTAAAGGCGCTGTCATCCACGGCCGTATTAAGCAAAAATTACGATAGGCAACAGCAATTTTGGGAAGACAATGGCAGGTTTTGTCCGCCCGCTGCATTTCGTCTACCTGTGTCAGCCTCCCGGGGCGGACGCGGTATCCGCCCTGCACGCCGGCACCCCTCCGCCCGGCTCCGCGGCGGCACGGCCGCTCCCTCGCCCGCCCCGCCGGGCTCCTCCGGGGCGCGGAGAAGCGGGGCGGCCCCGTCGGGGCGGACACTCACCGCTGCGGAGCTGGTGGCCGAAGGCGGCGGCGGCGGCGGCGGGGGCGGCGGCCCCGCGGCGGGCGGCGGGCGGCGGGCGGCAGTCCCAGCGCTCGTGTCGGAACTGGCTGCGGCACTCCTGGAGGCCCAGCCGCGCTCCCTCCCGGATGGCGGGCACCAGCTCCGGCTTCTGCTTGCACAGCTCCTGCTGCCGGCGGCTCAGCGGCGGGCTGGCGCAGCCCGGCTTCTCCGGCCCGCCGGCGGCGGCGACGCCCAGCCACCTGCAGAAGCAGCCCCCCCGTCAGCGCCGGGCCCCGGCGGACGCGGCGGGGGCCGGGCGCCGCGCAGCCCTCCCTCCCGCGCCCGGCTACTCACATCCAGGTGCCGCCGGCGGCGGCGGGGCAGAGGGCGAGCAGCAGCGCTGCCCGCAGCAGGCACGCTCCGAGGGGGGCCCGGCGCCCCATGGCCGCCGCATCGAGCCCCGCCGCGCCGCCGCTGCCCGCCGCCCGGCGCCCCGGGCGGCAGGGACCGAGGGGGACGCCCGCCAGCGGCGGCCCCCTACGCGGCTCTCGCCTCCTCGGGGGGCAGGGGGCGGCTGGCGGGGGAAGCCCGGGCCGTCGGGGGGCCCTCCCGGGGAGGACGGGCCGGCGGGGCGGGCGGCGGGAGGGTCAGCATTGGGAGCGCTTGAGTCCCTTCAAGGTGAGAAAGTTGGCTTCGACGTTTTCCCCCGGCTGCGTCCCCGGCTCTGCCTCCCCCGGCCGCGCATTGGCCGCCCGGGGGCCGGGGCGGGCCGGGGCGGGCCGGGGCGCGGCGGGGGCGCGGGGGCTGCGCGCCGCTGCGCTGTGCCCGGGCCGGGCCCGAGGGAGCCGCTCGCCAGCCCCTCGCCAGCCCCTCGCCCGCCCCTCGCCCGCCCCTCGCCAGCCCCTCGCCCGCCCCTCGCCCTGCTGCCCCTTTCCTCGGGGGTCTGAAGCGCCTGCGAGGGGGGCTGGCGGGGGGGCCGGGCGCGACAGAGCGGGGCTGCCGGCAGAGGAACCTGTAGGTCTGCAGGGATTTCCTCCGCAGGGAGAAGAGAAGGCACCAAATACTGACGTTAATAAATCGCAACATTCCCCACACGTCTTACTCAAATTTCCCAACGCTTCGGCAACTGAAGCCAGAAGCCGGCTCCAGAGACAGCCTTAGTATTTGTTAGGACAGCGTCTGTCCACTCCTGGTAACTCCAGTGACAGACCCTTATCAGCTACTACCTTAATAATTTTTAGTTTCTCATTTTGCACATTAAAAGCCAATGGGTCAGCTAGCACCTGATAAAGAGCTGCTGTTGGCACTCTGGACTTTCAAGTCCTCTTTGATCACAATATATCGCTGCTTCCTTCTGTGGACGTGAAACACCTGCACTAAAAATAACCTGGCTAAAATGGCAACTCTGGAAAGGCTTTGATTTGACACAGTCGTAAATTAGCAGAATAGCTCTTGTTGACTGACAATAGCTCTAAGTGAAGAGCACAATAAATCATCTCAAATGACAGATGTACATTTTTAAGAGTACAACATGTAGAGAAATAATCACATAAATGTGGCATGCCCCCTGTCTTTGTCCCCACGGATATGCTGAGATATTTTAAGAGCACAGGCTGTGGTACATTTAGATCTATAAAATTATGCCTCCTTCCTACTTTGTGCTCATTTGCCTGCTCTTAAAGGGTCTCCAAAGCACCACCAGCTCTGGGGAGATGCCGTATGACCCCAGGAGCTACTTAAACCCTCCGATATGCTTGTTTTCTCTGTTCTGAATTGTTGTCTGGAGAACATCTGCTTGTGGTTGTGGAGGAACCGAGTCCGGAGTGAGGGAAACGGATGGAAGACCATACTGGAACACAGGGAACTGGCCATGAAACAGGCCTGAACCAGCCAAAACTGTGTGGGCTGTGTCAGAGAATTATCCAATTATTCCAGGACACATGGTTCGCTTTATCCTCATTGCTGCTCCCTGGCTCCACCTACTAAAGTTAATTCAAAGCCCTGGTCTAACAGCCACGTATTTGTTATGTGTTTCTTGATCTGCTATATGCATTTACCATCCACTTTTAAATGATTGTTTCCTGCCAGTTCTTTTAACAGGGTTCTTCCCTGTGTTTTGTTTGGTTTTGCTTTTAGTCCTCAATTCTTGTATGTGAATTTTTCTCTAGAAGCTGCAGAATCTTATGTGCTAGTAACAGTGTAAGATCAAAATTAGAAAAAAGTTTATTTCAAAACTTCCAATCCTATTTGTAGCATATATTTTATATGATTCCATAAACAAATTACCTCTTTGTAGGTTTCCATATGCTGGGATCTGATTTTTTCTACAATAACCATTAAGTAGTTAGGAAAAACCTTTAATCATATATACTCGTGTAAAGTGAAACAGTTGCAACTTGGAGGGATGATGCTAAAAAAAAAAAAAAAAAATTGTAAGGGACTTCTTGAGATCATCCAGTTCAATCTCTAGCAGTGACTGGAAGCAAACCACATTTTTCCATGACCATCTGATTTAAAGAAGTTTGGATTACTATGTGTTTGTGTCCTAATCCCCCATCTGCCTCTCTTCCAATCTGTTTCCCTTACAGCCGCTCCCCCATTGCCCACGGCCCCTGCACCTCCTCTCTGGCTGCTGCAGCCTGGTTCCCCCCCAGATCCCCCAGCCTCTGCCCTTCTCATGCCTCTCAGCTTCCTGTCTGCCATTTACACCATCTCTCTTCTTTATTCCCTCCAGCAATATTCTCCTCTCTGGGCAAAAGCAGCACGTAGCACGTATTTCTATACAGGCATATACCTATAGTCTAGAGCTATGTGTGTGCATACAAGTCGGTTGGCTACTAGGAAGGGAAGGGCAATCATTACTTTGCAAGCTACGTGCTTTGCAAACCCACAAAGGGACACCATATTTGGAAATACCTTGCTGATCTACCAAAACGTGTTGAAATTTGCCAAATGTTTCTAAAGTCTGTAATTCTAACT
Organism: Pelecanus crispus; assembly: GCF_030463565.1. Classification (NCBI taxonomy): domain Eukaryota; kingdom Metazoa; phylum Chordata; class Aves; order Pelecaniformes; family Pelecanidae; genus Pelecanus; species Pelecanus crispus. Next base: position 26,805,183 of record NC_134643.1, read on the forward strand.
CACTGGTGCTTTAGAGCCCTCTATGCCTGAAGACCATTCATCCCGTGACAGACAGCTGCATCAATGCGATGCAGAGACAATGATCCAGAATCCAAACCAAGGTCAAGTGCCAAGCCTCAGTTATCAAATTTTAGTATGAATTAGGGAACATAAATCAGACTTACCGCTTATCTTACTTTTTCTGGCCTAGGTGGGGCTATCTGTGGCTATTCATACTAAAATGTCCACATTTGTCTATTTAAAAAGAAGACAATAAACTGTTATTAAAAGAAAAAAAGAAGGAAGTATGTCTAAGCCGAGTGTCATTTCCTGACTGGACATTTAGTAATTTACTCTTTAATGACAATTAATGTGATCTTGACAGAGTCAGTTACAGATATGTAATTTTTTTTTGATTCACTGTTAGATAAATAGAAATACTCTGTTGTCCAGAATCTGTGTGAATAAGCAGATCACTCGACAGGTAATATGCTTCAGAGATAGACCAATTATCTCTTTAAAAAGTTAGTGCCTAGTGTTCTCACTATCATCAAGGTCTGCCATCTTATTTACTAGATGCAGGCACATACAAAGTTAAACACTCTTAACTCTTCCTGAACAAGTCACCACTTCTGAAAGCTTGGTTCAAATTATTTTCCCTCTTCTGGAAGTTCTGATGCCCAATGAAAAAAATCAATACACCACAGCAGACTGCATTATCCCACCTATACATATGGGCCCTACTGACCAATGGGGGCATTTTCCCCTTATCTTAAAAAACTGAGCAGAGATAAATCTACCTTCCAAACAGAAAAATCTCCCATATTCTCTAAATCAGGTTATCCCTTCAGCTATGAAATTTGTCACGTTTGGTGATCAAGCACAAGTTCTAATTCAACAGATGTGCTTTCAATCAGTCCCAGCGCTTGGCTGCACAGTGACGCCCATCAACCCTGGGAACTGGAAATGTGCTGAGTCTTTGCACTGACGAAACTGGAACCGTGTCAGCATTAGGTGTTGTCATCAAGGTTTGTATGTGTTGGCTGTGATAAACTCTTCTGAGGAAAGCACCCAGGCTATTTCCAGAGCTCACGTGCCAGAAGAGCCTTGAAGTAGGTGTAAAGGTCACTGCTACTCGGTCTGTAGCTGTGAATTGCTATGTGCTCACTTATCAGTCACATAGTCAGTGCAGGGCAATGCCCTGATAGCCCAGTGGTATCGCAGTTCTCCATGCACAGCTCTGCACGCTGCCAGGGTTACTGGGAATTGATAGCATGATATTGCAGCATCTGCAAATCAGGCTTGTGCCAGGCTTGTGCCCTGGGAGCCCTGACCCAGCCCAGCCATCCCATGCCTCTTTCCTCTGCCCCCACTCCCTTCCTCCTTAGCTTCGCAGTGCTGCTTGTGTGAGCCACCTTGCTCCGGCAGCAGGGAAGGGCTGGAGGCAAGATGTGCTTGCATCCCACTCCCCAGCAGAGTAGTGTTGCCTGAGCAGAGCTGTCACACTGCGGGGGCTGTGAGAGTACCATACCCTCAGTGAGAAAGGACATGAGGAGAGATGTGCAGTGAGCCCCCAGACTTGAGGACAGGGGTCCTTACACCCTTGGTGCAGTACCCCCTTACACTGCAGCATCTCTGTGTGAGTTGACATCTCAGCAGGCTGCCCCCCGGCCAACCCCCCCCCAGTTTATATACGGAGCATGATGTCATATGGTATGGAATAGCCCTTTGGTCAGTTTGGATCAACTCTTCTGGCTGTGCCCCCTCCCAGTTTCTTGTGCCCCTGGCAGAGCATGGGAAGCTGAAAAGTCCTTGACTGGCATAGGCAGTACTCAGCAACAACTAAAACATCAGTGTGTTATCAACATTCTTCTCCTACTAAATCCAAAACACAGCACTATGCCAGCTACTAGGAAGAAAATTAACTCTATCCCAGCCGAAACCAGGACATTTGGCAATCTACATCTATTGGTGATGCACTGCCAGAAAGCCAGGGCTGAGGAAGAGAGGACTCGGACTAACTCTGGGGTCTGCTGTTCCCCGTAGTGGCAAATCTGGAGACAGTGTCCTGGACTTATTATATTTACATGAGTACTTGAGATCTGCTCATATTTTAGAGGATTCTGGAAGTAGATACGGGTCTCTTCCAAAGTGCTGCTGGCAAATTCTGTTTTCTGACATGGACAGTGTAAATGTAGGTATTTTCTAGAGTTACTCCAGAGAGATGTTTTTGGCATAGCAATATTAAGCAAAATGTGTCAGGGGAATGCTGATAAGCTTCAAAGCCTTAAGAGGGGTGTGAAAGATGTGGAAAAAAATTCTGATTTCACCCACAACCTACTTACTACTAAAAATAAAAATTAGTAGTAAGATTGTATTTGATAACAGTGCAACTTTATGCCATCAATGAATTTCCCTGGCTGACAGGAAATGCTCTAGGATATGTGAGATTATGAAAAATGAAATCTTTCACTAACATAAAATTTACTTAATGTTTTTCACCATACTTAAAGCAGCATTATTTAAACTTTTTATTTTTTTTGTTTTGTACATAACATGTATGAGATTAGAGGAGTATTAGTGCTACTGGCTGGTGTCGCAGGACTTCTAGGAGGTAATTGTGGAGTTTGGTGGAAAAAAGCTCAAGTGTGTAGAAGAACCCAAGTGACTTCAGTGGAGAGGGGAAGTCTGGAAGTCTTTCTTATTTAGCTTTTAAATCAGACTCCCCTGAGGGTGTAACACCACTGCTTTGTTGCTATATGTGGAAGTTCCTGAGATCAGCGGAATAAGGTACTGTGTGTGTGTGTGCACGTGTGTGTGTGTGTGTGCAGGGACGCTTGTTGTGTGCACAGAAGCAACATGATCCCAAGCAGGTTGTTGTATTTTAGGTACATAACACGTAGAGGAAGGAGAGGGAGCTGCTCCCCTAAAAGCAGTGCAACTCAGTTCTTATTCCTGCCCCAGCTGCTAATTTGTGTTAACACTTTCCACACAACTCTTTTAGAGCAATAATTTTGTTATATCTCATAATAGTGACGAGTCACACGTACAGAACTATTGCCATCCTGTGATGAGAGAACTGAGATTCAGAAAAATATTTAATTTGCTGGAGTCAGACAGCATATCGTCATCAAAACCACAATTAGGACCTCAGTTTTTCATTGCTAATTCCATTTCTAACAAGTTACTTATCCTTGGAGCGAGGATAATGATAGAAACAGAAGAATCTACTCTGTAACTGTCATAACATAAAGCCGGCAGTCAATTTATTATATTCTTATTTTTTGAGGTACAGATGTGTGCTTAATCTGTAAAAGCATTTGGTCCAGTTATCATACTACTTGCTTCATACATGTGAATTTATCTACAAGGCCAGTCTCAAAACAAGGAAGCTCAGGAAGAAATGGGAGGGAATGGTATTGTGTCGACAACCACAGGATGCTTGTAGACACCTGCTACCTCTGATGTGGTGGTGATAGGAAAGAATGAATGGCCTAATTTTTCAAGTTCACAGTCTTTCAAGATATATGACAACATTTAAAAAATCCCAAGCATAGGATTCAAATCATTCATCATCATTACCCATCCTTTCCCCAATGTCAGTGGTCTTTCCTGTTTTGGTGCATTAATTTAATCTTTTCTGCCTTGGCATTTTCCCTTTATATCTTCAATAATCCTTGCTTCACATCTTGCCCCATTCCCATTTAGCACTTTTTGATTGATAAAAATAAAATAAAAATAAAAAATCATACATTTATGTTCTGAGTAATCCAAGGCCCATGTAAAATTATATCTCTTCATTGCTAACGAGCATAGCAGATGTTAAAAATGAAGGTGCAAGAAACTCCCTAGCAAGAAGGTAATCTGTCCCTTCATGAAGGTTCATTTTAATGTCAAATGGTTACAGGTTGCCTTGAAGTAGCAGGTTTTATAACACTTCCAAAGTTTTTGATTGGGTTAACTGATAAGCATCAAATCCTTCCTTGAATCTTACTAAATCTTATTAAACCAGTGTTACATGTTACCTGTTTCCGGAGCCACCTTCTTGCTTCCTCTCCTTAGCGATCCCTCCTTCCCGCTTTCTAACATGTTTTTTTTGGCTGGGCCTGGCACTGGAGTATTTGAACCCACTTAAACCTTTTAGCACCGTTGTCACACAGAGTCTTTCAGCTTTGGAAATCTTACCCTTGTTAGGTCCCTGCAGCTGTGATATTTATACACTGTTGCATGAGGCAGGGTGGTTGTGGTTTAAAATGTGTGTAGCCGCAGGCAAGATGCCAAAGTCTACAGGGTTTAGGCTGTCCCCAACTAATTGAACTCTCTGCTAAACTGGCGAGTTATCAAAGTAGCTGGGGTTTGACATCTCAGCAACCTTGTAATAGCATAGACCTAAATCATGTGGAATTTAAGGCCAATGGGGATAAAAGGGAATAGTTTAGCTTGTTTGGGGATGTTTTTTTTTGTGTTTTTATGCCCTTCCTGCAGGTAGTTTCTTATTGTGCTAATAATTTTTTATTTGAAAACTTACTTTGACTCTTGTCTTTTGAGATGTTTGAGTGGTTCAACAGCTGCAAAAATCGCCAGTGACCATCAGTGAAAATGGTGCCGGTGTGGAGTTTGACCATTTCTCCTCCTCATGTGAGCAGAGGGGAGTGTCGCTTAGCACGGCATGGGCAGTAGTAAGCATGACTTGGGATTCATCCTGGAGAGTAGGGCCAGGCACCCTCCACCCCAAGCCCTTTCAGGAGCTGGTACAGCCAGTTAGTCTTTGCTAGGAGAGGCAAGCGGGAGATACGTGGTCCGATGTTGCCCTGGAGGGTCCGGATGATGGCATGACTCCATAAACACCAGCAGCTCTGAAGAAAGACTCTCAGCCCTTTCAAAGTGCGGTGGCTAATCCTGACCCTGACAGTGGAGTCGGGCAATTTGTCACTCCCCCTGCCTTTCCTTGCCCATCCTGCAGAGACATGGCTGCTGCCCGGAGGGCTGGGATCTCTTGCTGGTCGCAGTTCCTGTGGTATGCGAAAGATTCCCCAGAAGAAGTGTAAAGGAGCTCACAAACACAGCTGTAAAATTAAGTGCTGCTGTGCCATAAATATCTGCTTTTAATAGTGTACACAGTATTAAGTTTCCCTCTTGAATGAACAATTTATTTACAGCCTCAACATCAAGTTAATGACTTCTTCTGTCTAGAAATTAGGCATATTTATATAGTTTCAATATACTCATGGTAAATACTTTCAACCCTCATTATTGCTCAGAAAATTCAATTATCTTGTGATTCAGAATTTTTCTGCCCTTTAGGTAGTGAAGGACAACAGGCAGGACCATCAAGTCCTTTGATTTTTCATTTGTGTAAAATTAATCTATTTTATTTCCTAAGTCTCCTCAGCAGTTGCGGTAGAATTTACTCCATCTCATCACTCTGCTCCAGTTGTGCTTGGTACTTCCACATTTGAGAGTCTAACAGGTGCTTCATTACTGTTGCTGATTTTTTTTTATGTCTATGGCTATTTGTACAGAAATTATTAGGAAATATGTTTGGATAATTAAATTTGAGTGTAAACTATATATATATATATATTTACTCAGAATTGCTTTCCTGTGTCAGATACCCCATTATCTGTGTTTTAATGGAACATACGCCCTTCAGCCGCACCCTGCGGGTTGTTATCTGCAGGGGTCCCAGGAGAGTCCGTTCATTCATGGACAAATATCATGATGATATACCACAGGCCTGGTCCAACACCAAAAAAAGAAGGGAAAATGATCGTGTTTTCTGGAAATGACTATCACTATCTTCATCTTGTGTTTTCCAAGGCTTGTTACACTTCTTTAACATCTGTTGGAGCAAAGGGGAGGAAAGTGATAGCGGCTTTCTATTTTTATTATCAGAAAGCTGACTTGGTTAGCATGCAAATCCAGTATCTCTCTGCGCTTCTTGTCTATCTAACCCTCAGGCTATCTAGGATATCAGAGTATGCTGACCAATAATATAGGTGATTCAACAGGAAAGATTTGCAGACTGACTTGGTGATACTTGGCTTGTGTTTTGAAGTACAACATAATGGACGCATGATTAAAAGCTTTTGTGATCATAGAGGAAGCCTGAGTGTGTGATTCAGGTGCAAAAATATATGAAAGAGAACTCAATATATTTTGTTTTATTGTAGCTGTCACAAATTTTAAATTATCATGGTTTTGAAGAACTGATGTATTATTTTTATTTTTACATTTGAGACTGAAAATGCTATCATTAGAAATGCCAACAATAACGTCTCCATTAATGTTCTCCTTCTAGTAAATGTAGAAATTGAGAGGTAAAAATACACTGACAAAGCCAAAACTAAAATATAAACTGAATTTGAAGGACAGAAAGTAAATAATTTTCCCTTATCTTTACCAATAAAGATGACTTATATTGTTATAGAAACTGGCAATGGCAAAAGCTAATGCAGCACAGATAGAAGGGAAGCCTAAATACAAAATGCTAGGTGAATCATATGTATTCAAAATGGAGAGGAACATAATCTCATATCTGATTATAAAAAACCCCAGAGCTTGCAAATATTCCATATGGTCTCTATTTTATATCTGTGACTTTCAAGGAATAAATGGCACTATCTGTACAGCATAAATCAAGCAGAAAAATAAATGTCTGCTGAATCAAACTATATCAGACTATATTTACATCATATAAACTTAGCAGTAAGCGCCTACTGGATCAGACCCCTGCAGCAATATTGGAGGACAAAGTTCCATTGTATTATTTGTAGCTATAGAGGGGCTGTATATTAACTTTAAATTTACCTGCCTTACAAAAATAAGCAAACTGGTTTAAAAAAAAAAAAAAAATCAGATGTAAAACTACTCCCTAGCTGCAGAATCTGTGAGTTTCAGAAACTGGCCAGGAACTATGGAAACGACTTTTTTATAGAACTAAGCTTTAAGACACTTAAAGCCGTATGCTGAGGTGATGTGTTACAAGGTAGACTGCTTTACAGTAAGACTCCTGAGACCACTTACGCACGTGTGAGTGTGAGAGTTGGTGCGATTTACTCACCAAAATCCCAAATCTGCTATGTTACAGGAATACAGCTCCACCTATTTAAATCAGGGGTCTCACCAACACAAAACTTTCCTTCCTTTAGTACGCTGGCACTGTATTAGGACCAACTAAAAAGAAGGACATGACTGTGTAAATACAGCATGCAATTTCACCTATACAGGCATGGGGGACGGAAGATAAAAGGGTGGGTAGGACACGTTTCTATGAAAAGAGAGATATGTTGAAATTCATGTGCTGTTGAATAAAACAAGGGAGACGAAGGAAGAGATGGCTCTTGTAAGAGAACACAGAAAACTGAAATGCATTCCCATGTTACTTTAATTTTCATCTTCTCATAACTTTTGCCTCTAACAGGTTTTAGTCATACAGTGGACCCCAGCTGCAAGCAGAAGGAGTCTTAGCTCAGGAGAGGCATGCTGAGTCCAGAGGTTTGCTGAGATGTGGAGGTCGTTGTAAGTCAGCTGTACAGCTCTCTCTGACCTTCTGAGGAAGCAAACTGTGCAACTTGTCCCTTCTGTTTGCTGGCAAGATAGTCTGTAATCCTCATGAAAGGTGGCCACTGCATGGATGCACACCAGCTTGATCACAAAGCCTTCACCACTTGTCCACCAAAATAAAGCTGATGAAGACCACAGTTTCACCAGCTGAGAATGGAACGCTAGTCAGCAGGCTAAGGTGGTATGTGGAGACTGGAAAAATGAGCTTGATCAACTGTTCACAGACCAGCGGAGGGTGAGATGGAAAGTGTGGAACCCCATGAGAGGTAAGGCAAAAAGATGGAAGTGGAAAAGAAAGGCTGAAAGATTTTACAAAGGAATATTCAGTGAAAGGCAGGAAAAGTAAAAGGCTGGGAATGCTTTTGTAATAGAATGGGAATTATTTGTTTGCAGGACTTGTCAAGATGAACCAGGAGAACCCATGAATTGTTTGCATGCAGTCATGTTCACACAGAGCGGTGTATGCATCCAAGTAAAGCATGAGCAAATCTGAAGAACTTTGGGCGTCAGAGGTTTGTCATTTTCTGGGCATCTGGAAGCCCTTTTGGGGGATCTTTTCAAATAAAAATGTGAACAGGTGGAGGAAGGAGTCTAGACATGAGCAAAAGGAACCAGGTAGCTAGTCCACATGTTCGAACTATGTGCAAGACATTAATACCAAACAGCATTATCTACATTCTTGACTAGATGGCTATAAAGTGTTTATGGATGCAGGAAGAAGGTCCATTAATAGCAGTCAAATATGTGGCTGTGACAGGGCATTTGCTTAGATGCTTTCACAGTAGTTGTCTCTAAATCTGTCAACAATAACCTGGAAGGACACTGAGCACTTCTTCTGGGTATCTTCTTTTCCGTCAAAAGTAATAAGATATCATGCATGAACAAGCCAGGACTGGACTTTAGATTTCTGTCTATTGTGCATAGCTTGCACTGCCATTAATACTGTTGTGTGGTGAGAAAAAATCTGCAAATATTCCATCTGAAACAAAAAAACCCATAAGGCTGGGTCCCTCAATATTACTTGGTGAAAGATTTTAAGACACAAATAAGGAAAAATCTACCAGTGTTGTGTCATAACATTTTTGCCAGAGCCCTTGTAAATCAAGCCTTGATTTTTCTTTCATTTTATATTGAAGTGAGCTGTCACTTGGATATTAGCCAGACTTTTCATTTCAGCAACTTGTCTGTGGGTGAATTACTGTCAAATTACTTAAATGTGCCAAAGTACTTTTGTCCCCATCAGTTTTCCTTGCTCAGATCTTCTACGCTCTGCGTAGAAAGCCTTTGCCCAGCAGAAGCAGCAACAACCTTGAGCCAGGCAACAAATAGTCAGTGTGGTGTTTTCACTTACAAACATCCCAGAAAATGTGTGGTCAGGACAATGGAAAGGGGCAGGATCATCCCAACTTCCCCAAGCTCCAGAAGGAGGCAGAGCCCTGGTTATGGTGGAGAGAGCAGCACTAGCTCTTACCTTCCCAAATTGATGAAATTGAAATAAGCCCGTGGCAGGAAGCACCTCTTCAGGACAAGAAAAGTCTTGCTAGATGTGCAAGTGCTGCCTTTGGCTGGCGTACAGTCCTCAGTCACTTTGCTTGGGGTGTGTTAACTGTACCGACTCTCTGCCCGTACAGTGTGGCTGCAGGGCCATACTCCATAGCGTTGTGACGGTGGTTCTGTTATTCGAGCCTTGATACTTTACAAGCAGGTCAGCACACCTGAATTGACCTTCCCACAGTCAAAACACAGCTTTTTCTGGATGGTATCAGTCCAAACTAGAAGCAACTGTGGACCTGGGGGACAAATAATGACTAAATGGTTGATATTCTGTCCCTCAGACCCTACAGCACTGAAGACAGTGTGCCCAATGTCAAGCGTGGTAATTGCCTTGCACAAACTCTGTGGTGTTGCCGAGACAGCCTCCACTCCAGACTGGCTCCTGTGGAGCCACAGATCACTCATTAAAATGTCTTGCATCTCTACTGAATTTTAATTAAGTAAAGTGTGAGGAGCAAGTGTTAACTTGTTTTATAGACTTCTTATAGTCCCTAGGGACTCCTTGTGCAGAGCTATAGTTACCAAACGTTTAGAAGTTCCTCATTTTGACCCTTTTTGTCTTATTTACAGACTTGTCTTTGTAGCAGGTATTTATTCATGTTAATTTAAGGGTATTGCTTTGAAGCCAGGCATTCAAACCCCAGGAGCTGCAGGACAAGTCCATCAACAGGACTTCAGTGGGGAATGATGCTGTTTCTGTCTGCAGCTAACTTGTGGAGAGACTGTCAGCTCCATCCTGCCTCCAGCTCATCATGTGCCTTTCCCCTCTACGTCTTCAGGGATGCTACCATTCACCTACTGGCACAGCTGCTATCTAACAGCTGCCCAACCCAAATAATCTGAAATTGCCCAGGTTAGTTTACACATTTTAATTCACTGAGGTCTCTTCTAGCCTGTATTGTTTTGAGTGAACTGGTTTAGAGAGCAATTACATGGACAGCTGGAAACCACAAAGTAACAGGGCAGTAATGTTGGGGGTGTGTTTGTGTACGTGAGGCATGGAGAGATGCTCAGAGCAGTAAATTCTTCATAGAGGCAAAATGGGGTATGTGACTAAGGTGTTTGGCTCAGGTTTTCAACACCTTTTACTGCATAGTAAAGTCAGCAGCCTCTAAATTACTTAGCCTTGCCATACACTTCTAGGACAGGCATAAGTGCTAGAAGCTGGGGCTCCCGGATACCAACCAGGTACCTATCTCTGATCTGGTTTCTAAACCAGAAAATGAACCTCTATTATTTTCTGGAGTTAAGTGCCTGTCAGATTGGCTTTTCTCACAGAAAGAGAGACTTCCACCCAGACTCCTTGTAAGGCATTTGGAGACGGAGATTTGTTGTTTATTTTTCCAAATGAAGGGTCTTAAACCTGCGTATCTCATACTACCATCGAATGTTCTGCTCACCACGTTGCCTGCAGGGCTGGCTTCCCTCTGATCCAGCACACTTTTAAACAATCAAGCAGATCAGGAGCAGATGTTGAGAATGTACCACCCTAGGCCATGCTGGGGAGCATGTCCTAATGGTGGTGGTGGTGGGCTTTTGATCAAGTTCCTGGTCTAAATGAGCAGAGTGGGGATGTGAAAACATCTTCTACCTGCACAATGAATCCCACAGCCACCCCTTTGTTGAGCTGACATTCATCTTTCAAAACTTTAGGCATCTATCAGATGATTCTGAGAGTTACTTGAGGTTCCCTGTACAGTAAGCAATATTGTAGAAGTAACAGACACCTCTAGAGAATAATTCAGATCTTGGTCTTTCTGTGATGAATACAAAGAATTCTAGTGTGACCACACTCATAATTAAAATTCCTCAGTTAAATATCTAGTGTTAAGGAGGAATCCAGATTCTGGTGCCTGAAAATAGATAGTCTCTAGAAGTTGTCATCCTTAACTTCAAGGCTGAACTTGACCCAACAGGCATGTTTTGAGTATGTCTGCAGGCTCTGTTGTATGCATTCCATAGCTGAAGGTGTGCTATTTTGATAGCTCCATCAGGGTTTCAGCACTGAACTCTTCTTCTGAGGAGTCATGCAGACAGCCAGCGTTATGGGGTTACTAGACCCTGACTCCTTATTACTGCACAGAAATGACGCAATGTGGAATTTAAGGACCAGTAATGGGTGGAGCAGTAAGACCTGTTATGATTTAACCTTTTACCATCGGCAGTAAATCCCCTCATATGTATGTATTTTATAACAACTGGGCAGGACACAGTGCACAAAGGATGTTGAAACAGGATTTTACAGTAGCTAATAGATACCATTTGCTGTAAAGAGAGCTCAGCAAAGGCCCTGAGATGAGACAAAAACTATCAGTCCACACAAGTCATGTTCAATTTGTAATCACTCCAGTAAAAATTTTTGTAGGAGACAACATCACATTATTATATATGAAGGTGTGACTGTGATTCTCTATTTTAACAGAAGCCAGTTGTGGGCTAGATCATGCTGGGTGCTGCATTGTCTAACAACTGGCAAGGTCAGGTTTTCAAGGTTTAAAGTGTTTTCTGTCCTATTAGGATAAAAAGGGATCAGCAGATTTCTTCGAATACATTGGAGGCATTAAAGCTATTATAACTAAAGCCATTGATAATTAACTGTAAATATACAGAATCTTTGGAGCTGGCATGTGGAAGTAAAGGAAAAAAACCCTGCAGAAATAATAAAACTTCTCTGATCTATAATACAATTTGACTACCATCTGGGGAGGCTACACAGTCATTATCAAGCAGAGCAGAAGTATTACTTTAAGCTCCTTAATCCCAGAGAGTCATAACAGAAATATAGAAGTTGATAATGACAAGTACAAAAGAAAAGATAAAAGATGTTTTCAGAACATGGCAAGTGAGAAACTCTGCCAAATACAGATCTGGTCTTCAAACCCTGGCAATATCTCACAGAATTTACTGACTTTAAAGGGCTCCTGATGACTTTAATTTTGCCTGCTTGATCTGTAGTGAGCTCTTCATAACTGCCCTGACTTCGCCAAAAGGCATCTGAAGCATTTTGATTCCTCACTCAAGGGTTTTAGTTCTGCAGTCTTGTCTTCACCCAGAGTCTGCCTAGCATCCTGAGAGCAGCACCGGGGCAGGCAGTGCTGGCAAACACAGAGCCAAGCACTGGCTGGTTTAACCACATTGCCTGTCACTGCTCAAGACAGATAAAAAAATCGCAACGTTGCAAAAGCCATCTGCCGTGGGAATTTTGTCCCCATAATGAGGTATATGAGGGAAATGCCTACCACAGTGACTGTGTGAATGCAGCTCATCTCACTCTGTTAGGTGGAAGCATGCAGAGAAGATCCCTCCCTTTATTTGATGCAAGCAAGCAAGCAGTGGGAAAAAAGTTTGTTGAGATTTGAGAAAAGACCCTGTTGTCTAGTCCTCTATCTATTTATCTAGTTAAAGCTGTCCCTGCTCACTGCAGGGGGGCTGGGCTAGATGACTTCCAAAGGTCCCTTCCAACCCAAGGCATTCTATGATTCTATGATTCTATGATCTGAAATTCAGCTGCAAGGGACTGAATTCTGCTTCTCCTTAGAGCAGTTCAATTCTAGAGGAAATCAAGGAGATGCTGAGTAGGTGCTGTGTTTCATAACAACCCGAGTTCAGATTTCTTTTAAACATACACTTTATCTTCAGTTCAGGGCTACTTCGCATGGTGTACCTTGCTAGTACCAGGTACTAGCCGGGCTGTTGAACATGTTTGAGGGATTGCAGGAAGGGCTGCCCACAGCTGCCAAGGAGCTGGCCAAACAGCCAGATACATGAACCTAGAAAACGGAGAGGTCCATCGCAACAGAAACTGGTGCTGCAGAAGTCCCTGTTGTGACCCTATGGGGCCATCTTGCCCATTCAAGTTAATGACTTGAGTCATTTTCTAGGACACTTGGCTCTAGGTACTGGCCTAGACTGACACATGTAACACTATTTTTAGTACCACCAAACCACAAGCAAGTAAGGCTAAAATGCATAGCATTTTTTTACTGTGTAGTCAGGGCTTTTCTGTTCAATGGATAGTGTGAAGGTACCAGTAAATACTGCAGGATATGTACCAGCACAAATACATAGGTATGCCTGCATTATACACTGACTCTTCTGGTGTTTTGAAAATTTACATGGGTAAAGACGGCAGTGGAGTTTGAAAGATGGAGTTTGGCTTGGTAAAGGCAAGCTCCATGAACAGCTAAGTGCTAGTGCACACTGAGTACTTACCACAACACAGCTGTTTTAAATTCATCAGAGAAAATCACTGCCCTAGAGAACAGGCTTTCTCTACCCCTGCTGCACTCAGTAGATCTGTTGCTGTTGGAATTGATTAAAACATTAATAACATTGATATTTTGAAGATTCAGCCTGAATTTGCAACAATCATCTCTTAGATTTCCAAAAGTTGCTTCTACAATGAAACAGAAACTTGTCAGGTCATCTGAAAGAAAGGCTGATGTGGAGTAGAGCAGGTACAGATAGTGATAACAGTGAGGTAAAACGAGCCAGATGCAAGGCTAGCAGGCAAACAAAAAGGTAAGATTATATTTTTAATGTGAGCCTACAGAGGCTTGTTTAGCAGTTTGACTCTATGCCAAATAGCTCACTGCACCTCTAAAAATTGCTTTACACTAAAAAAGTAATCTGAAAGATCCCTGGACTGCAGTCAACTTAATATCACACATATCTGCATCTTCAAAGCATTCTCTTTCACTCTGCATAGCAACAGAAGCATAACTATTAGTGGTTATTTCAACCTTGAGGTAATTGAATGCCCCACTACCCCACCCACTAAGCAAATAAATTGACTTTGATGTCCCTTTAATATGTCACAGAAGAGAAAAATAAAGGCCTTATATTTAACTCTGTGAAAGAGATCATTCTAAAGATTAACATTTTCAAATGAATACTAAGCCTAAAAATAGTGTTCGTAGTTCATTCTTTCAGCTCCTTGCTCTATTTGAAATATAGCATCTCCGATGACAGAGCTGACTTGTCAAGGCATTTCCCTACAAATAGGGAAATCTTTTTTATTATAGCCAGTTATTCCAAAGATACTGACTGAGATGGACTTGATCATGGTGGCCATCTACCCTGCAAGGCTCAAACCCAAATCACTGTTCAAAATCTATGGAGTTACATGAGAGAGGAGGAGTTGTAACTCATTGGACACTGGTACATCTTACTGCAGCTTCAGATAAAGTTTAAAGGGAAGCAATAATAGATGAGATTACTGCTCGGTATGTCAGAGTATTTATTTTTTTTGCAGCACAGTTCCAGTCTCTCTACCTGTAGCTTAAACTATACGCTTGGTTCCACTCTAAACTCCACATGCTGCTGGGCAGACGTTGAGCAGGAAACACCACTTCTCGGTGTACTTGTTCCCCAGCCTGATTATTTCAATCCTACCACCAATTCCAGGGGCATTCATCTCTGTATTAGGAGGTGGAACTCACCTTTTCAATTAGGTCATTTGCTCTTTTAATGGTAAGTAATGGGACTAAGGTAAATATATGGGGGGAAAAAATCCTTCATTATGAATCAGTCTTAATATAGTAGGAACACTTTAATGCTTATTCACGCAAAACATCACAGCAGATGTGATAATACTAGAGTAAATCATTGATAGCAACACAAGTGTTCTCACTGGAATTCAAACGTGGTAATTCTTTTATTGTCTTAATCCATACATTTTAATGTGTATGAGCAAGCAATGCTTCCATGTCAATCTCAGCTCTCTTCTTTCACATACCTAGAGATGCTAGGTATCTTTTAAAGTTAAATAATGAGAAATGTACCTTGGTACCTGTTTTAGTCTCCATTCCCTTTGTTTATTCCTAAGATTACATGGATCATATATGGTGTTGGTAAAAACTTATTCAAAGAACCTGTTTAAATAAAGATCAATTTGCAAATTGTACCAATTACTTTGTACGGACATAGACATGTAAAAAATAGAAAACATACAGGAAAATTTCCACTTGATACATTTGAAAAATATTAAGATTTGGAAAACTTTAAGACATCTGGGTGTACAGCACATGTAAACCATTTTGTTGTGAAACCAGAAGTGATGAATTGCACATTCGCTGGTATCAGCTACAGTATGACAAAGTCAGCTCTTTCCTTTTCATCATTATAGCTGATGCTTCAGCAATAGGCCTTGATTAAAAAAAAACAAACATAAAACCCCAGTTCATGCCTTAAAAACACTTGTGTACAGAACAATAACAGTAACAGCATGTGGATTTAAATAAGCCACAAAAAAAATCTTAACAGAAACAGAATTGTAATGCACCTATCATTGATCAGCTTAATACCAAAGACATCTGGCTCCATTTTGCATTTACTAATATTAATGACATGATATTAAATCCTTCAGCTTTAAGGTTGTGCAGCCCTGGAGTTCCAGACCCAAGATTATATATTATATCATTTGCATACAATTATATTCCTTAGATAATTATATTGCTCAAAACCAAATGCTGACATTTTCAGTATTTATGCACAGTTCCTGACCCGTCTTTCATGTAAAGCTCCATGCCAGGGAAAACCTTACATAGAAATTCAGGGGCATTTACTGTAAGCACAGCAGCAGCATATTATACAGAAACAGAGATAATCACATTGTCTCACTAAATGTAATGTCATTGTCTAAATTAGGAGCTTTGTCAATATAGTGGAAGGTCTCCTAAATTAGATATGCCAGATCCTCTTTTTGAGGATCTCCTATGTTCTAGAGAAGCTAAACTCCATATTGCATGACAATTTCCCATCATATCTCTACATATCTTATCTGAAGTAGCAAGAATTCACAATACTTTAGCTGGGGATACAGACTGTGTTGGGTTTAAGGATCTTTGGCAAATCCTAAATATGGTGTCATGAATTTCTAGCCCTACTTCTATATAGGGCAGCCCTTCTGTGTGCTACTAAGACCAGTAAGATGGTGATTAGTTCTGTGCTATAATTTGTTTATTCCCTGACATTGCTTGTGGTTTCCTTTCTCAAAGGCAGGAGAAGCTAGTGGAGGATTATATGTAAAATTATGAAGGGGGAAGCATGCCACAGAGCTCAGCAGATCCTTCGTTAGACTTGTACTTACCTGGTTCTGACTCCCTTCTCTAGTGCATGGTGGGAGAGAGTGGTGCCTTGATTGCCTGCTCCATGACTGGATTCAGGAAAATCCAGAACTGGATAATTTGTAGGGAGAACAGCCTTATGGGATGCCATTAACCCATCACCCAGCTGCTAAGCCTGGGCCATGCTTGGTTTCCCATCAGGGGACCACAACTGTGAATAAGTGTGCTGCCAATGCTGGGGCAGGGGATGAGCAGACCTTTCCCCCCTGTGGTGGTAAAGCCTCTCCCTGGGGTTTCACCCAGAGTAGGTCTGCAAACACTGGAGATGTAGCTGTGCTACAGCATGAAACTGGTGTTCAGAGAAGGTCTTGTCCCTGCCAAGCATGAGATGCAGGCAGTATATTCTGCTTCCATCACATCACACACTCCTCATGACAGATTAAAAAAACAGATCCCGAAGTTCTTATGTGTGTTACAAAGGGGATTTTTCTTTTGTTTGTGGTACTGGCTTCACACCTTGGCAAGTATTTTATAAAAAAATCATTAAAAAAATGGCACTTCCATGTGGGGAGAATACTTGTTTGGCTTACATGCTAAGATAGACACTGAAGCACATATCTAAGCCGTCTGCCTGCATATGCCCACTCTCCTAAACTGGGACCATAAATAAGGTTTTGTTAACATATTCACTGTGTTTACAAGTTACATTGAGACAGTTATAATCAGTCTCAAGCCTAAGTAATCTATCTCTATATTAGCTTTAGAACATGCAAAAAATAGAGTAGACATCTGTTCCATCTAAGATACAAAGAAGGGGTGTGTTTTCACTAAAAACACTGGAGTTCAAAACTTGGCGTCATCAGTAAAATGCTAATACACATTTTCATATTGTATAAACCAATTGTCTAAATAGAAAAGATTTGATATTGAAGGGGAACCCATCCACATAAAATGAAACTTTTTAAAATGGAATGTAGCCAGTTTCTAAATACATTCAAATATTACAGTGTCTCTATAAATAGAAAACTAGATAGTGCTGAATAGCTAAAGCAGTCCTTTCCAAATCGTTCAAGTGTATATATTTCTCTCTCTTTACCATCATTAATACACAGTTGCTTGAGCTACAGCTGTTCTAGCCTTTGGCAACAGTTCAAGTAACTTCCCCTCTTGTCTCCTTTGCAACTCTCCATCTTCCATTCGGGCACCACAGAGTTGCCAGGGCATATCTTGATTTCATAAAGTTTTAGGAAAAATGCTACATGTCCCAAACTCTGTTGGTGTGTGTGCAGCCAATCAAGGAAGCATGTCATAAATTCACCACGGTCCTTCGATTGTCAGTCAGGTAGTGGCACATCTCTAGTCCCAGTGCTATATCCAAGAGAGGCTATGTGCTGGCAAGCTCCCTCTTACTTGCACAGAGCCTGCTGAGAAGGATTTCAGAATAAACTTGATTTATTGGACCTCGGACATGATATGGGGACTGAGAATTTGTTGCATAATCCTGCAGTTGTGATGGCTTGCTTTGACTGCCGAAATATTTCCCCAGTGTATAGTGCCTTGATAACGTCATTGTTATGTGCGGACTTTCTTCAGAGGGATTGGATTTCACCACCTGCAAAAGAAGTGACATATGTGAGTGCTTTCTGCCTGCACCTAGAAAGATACACAGCTGTGTGTACAGAAACGCTGAGAAAGTTCTCCACAAAGCAGGTACTGATACTCTTACCTTGAGCTGCAAGTTACTCACAAACAGTATTTTAGTGGGCCAAAAAGTTATGTTACATACTAATTGAAGTGCAAGGTCTTATTTACTTAAGCCTCAAAATTTAAATGTATAGGCCCATTATACTCAGTTGGTTGATTCTGTATTGTCTTTGTATATTAGACTTTGTTCTTTTCATTAGGGACAATTTATCTGAACAACGTAATTCATACCTAACAGCTTGTTTGTATGTTTACCATGGAAAAAAATAAACTCAGGACAGTCCTGCTTTGCAGGAAGGTTTAAATCCTACTCTGATCCCAAGCACTTGAGGAACATATGCTGTGTCTCAGCTGGGAGCCCTGTGAGAATGTCTCACTCTCAGCTCTTGATGCAAACCTGGCCCAGCTCCATGTTGAGAAGAAAACACTCATGTGTCATGTTTCTTCAAGAAGGGACTTACGGTGCAATTTAACATCCCTCTCCCTGGGGCATCACACTGACATAACCACAATGTGGTTTAGTAACTTAGTGCAGAAGAATGCTCCTCCTTGGCCCCCCAAATATGTACAAAGCTCTGGGATTATCATGTTCAATTTGTACGGAATAAACAAATGCCCATGGGACTAAGAAGAGAGAAAGCGAAAGGTATGGTTTTCATGAGCCTAATGACTGTGAGATGCTGAAAGTCTCGTCTCGGTGAACACACAGTCACTGATGAATAATGAAGCAACTTAAGAGAGACAAAACTTCAGAACCTTGCACAGATGCAGGACAGAGGACCCCGACCCATGCATTGGCAAATCCAGAGAAAGCAGAAAAGGGGCCAAGTGGTTAACTTATTTTTAAAATAGCAAATATATGATGACTTGATAGCTCTGATACCCATCAGTTTTCCTGCTATATCAATCACAGCAGACACTTGAAAAAGCAGACTTCATTTATTAATGCAAATATAATATATATTTACTGTCACCGAACAAACAGAAACAATGTTCATATGTAGTGAAGCTCATAATAAATGAAACAGCTCATAGAAAATTAAATGTGAGTGAAGGAATAACGTGCTTGAAAGACTGGGCAGAGAGGCTATGAGGGAGCTGGCTGAACTAAAAGAAGACCAGGAATTATCCATGTAGAAAATTAATGTATCCTCTGATCAATTTGATACAGCTAAGCCAAGGGCTGTTACTTGTTTTCATGCAGTTACTGCAGGTTCATTTTTCTAAATTAGAGCCTTAGATCTTACAACTATTTCAAAATGATGCCACCTTGAACCAATCACCCAAACAGCATTCCTGTTAGGCATAATCTCCCAAGAATGCAATCTAATGTTCATCCAGCAGCCAGCCACTGATTAAGCTACCAAAACCCCAAGATTGCTAGTTTTTATGCTGTGACCATGATTTCACTGCCATTCAATTAGAAAATAAATCTGAATAAAGAAATAGGTTCCATACAGGTGTGTTTGTTTTGGCTGGGATAGAGTTAATTTTCTTTCTAGTAGCTGGTATAGTGCTGTGTTTTGGATTTAGAATAATATTGATAACATAGGGATGTTTTCGTTATTGCTGAGCAGTGCTTGCACAGAATCAAGGCCTTTTCTGTCTCTCACCCCACCCCACCAGCGAGCAGGCTGGGGGTGCACAAGAAGTTGGGAGGGGACACAGCTGGGACAGCTGACCCCAGCTGACCAAAGGGATATGCCATACCATATGACGTCATGCTCAGCATATAAAGCTGAGGGAAGAAGAAGGAAGGGGGGGATGTTCAGAGTGATGGTGTTTGTCTTCCCAAGTAACTGTTACGCGTGATGGAGCCCTGCTTTGCTGGAGATGGCTGAACACCTGCCTGCCGATGGGAAGCAGTGAATGAATTCCTTGTTTTGCTTTTCTTGTGTACACAGCTTCTGCTTTACCTATTAAACTGTCTTTCACTCCACACACTTTTACCCTTCTGATTCTCTCCCCCATCCGACCGGGGAGGAGTGAGTGAGTGGCTGTGTGGCACTTAGTTGCTGGCTGGAGTTAAACCACGACAAAAGGTCTTTATAACTGCTGACCAATCTATTTCTCCATAAGCATTTGTGAAGAATGAGGTAATTAAAAAATCAGGTTTGCATGTGTGCATAGAAGTAGAAGTGTGTTTGGGCAGAAAGTGCCAGAGTTATGCAGTTGTCCCAGATCAATATAACCCCTTTGTCCGTCCAGATCCCTTGGCAATCTGAGTGAAGATTGTAGGGTCTACAGAGCTGCAGATTTCTATGCTATCAGGGTGACCTGAGGCCCTCTGAAGTGGGTTGGTGGGAACTCAAATAATTTATCAGGGCAATCAGGGGAAATAGGTTTCTGTTTGGCCAGCTAGCGAGAACTAAATGAGCACTGCTGAATGCATTTCAGTTCCTGTTTTCTGACTGCACAGAACGGCCAGTCCTCCGTTCCCGCACATCCGTGCTTTAGCTCAGATGGCATTTACAGAGGGGTGCAGTCTTCTGGGAGTTTAGGAGGTCATTTTTTTAACAGAAAGAAAGTGAAAGTACAAAGCAGTAGATTTAATCCATCTCATCTGGTTTCATAAAACATGAAAAGTGCTGGCGTTTTACACAGTGTTCTTGGCTCTGTCTTTGGAGGCAAAATGCCATTTTCCTAGTGCAAACTGCTTCAGCACCTGATGAAACTCCAATTGCCAGGATGCAGAAATAAACTGATGACAAAACTGTTAAAACTAACGAGGTATCAAAAGCATTCAAGGACTTTCTTTTTGCTTTCCTCAAGGATCAAGTCTGGTTTCTGGGGGCTGATGGATTCTCCTGGGCACATCTATGCCTCTTTCAGGCACAATGGACTCTCAAGCCTCATTAACAACAGCTCCATGAGCCAAATTCTCCCCTGATCCTCCCCAGAAACACATACTTTCTGTTGAGATTCCTCCAGCAGAGAAGTGAGGCCAAATCTGCACATGAGCTCATACAAAATGATGGAGGAGTGCATGAAAAATGCTAATGACTGATCACGCCCTGCTGTTTTCCACCCAGTTCCATACAAAGCATCTCAAATATTTTACTTTGAAGCTCTCAGTTTCACTCAAAAGCTCTGTGGAAATGGTGAGCATCAGCAATGACCCACGAAGACACCAACATCTGGGTTCTAGACAAAAAAGGGTCAATATAGCTGTCTGGGTGAAATGGAGGGAGGCATTTACTCCACGGGACTATTTATCCATTGCGTACATATCTGCTTTGTGACTTACTGCCTCTTTTCCAGCTCCATTTGGATGGAGCTGTGTTCGTGCCTCTCTCATGTACTGAGCAGAGGAGATTAAAGGATTGGTTAACTAACCACGCCTGCTGTGTTTGGTCCCAAAGCAGGACAGAGGCCACGGCAATGGGCTGAAAACATGTGAACTGCTGAGGAGCCTGAGCTGGAAACCAGCTGTTAAGTTGACACACAGCACGTGAGGTCAGACGGGTCTGATAATGCTCCCAAACCTGTGCTCAGACCCAGTGAACCTCGTACTGGAACAGAGTCCCAAGCAGTGGCAGCTGATTTTCTCCCCACTCTGTTTTGGGAACACATTTGTTGTCCAGTAGACTGTCTCTGATATTATATCTCTGTCTGTGATATTTAAGGAGAAAAATCAAAGCTTTATAGCTATCAATTTTTTTATTCTGCTTTATGTATAAAGGTGACTGCTGTGGCTGAGATAATGAAATATAATCCACTGGCTACAAGAAAATAGCTAGGCTTGCTATGCTAGTCTTTGGCCAGCAGACACCGCAAGGACGCTCTAGAGCCTATGCTTGGATTTTACTGTCATCACCACTGAATTTCAGTTTGTTGTTTAAACTATTCCTACATTTACTTAGCCACAGTATATTTTGTTTTCCAATGTATACTGTGGGTGTCTGATGAAGGAAACCTTATTTTTAGATCTTTGCTTTTTTTTGATCTTTAAGGAAAATATATCACAGCTGTCCTGACATTTCTTCACAGCAAAAATTAGTGCTTCCACTTCATTCCTGGTGTCACGGCCCACCTTTGTACCTGTGAAGCTCTACGGAGCTTCTGTGCTAACCCTGCTTACGTCCAGGTCCTGGGAACAGGCTTGGCCAAGACTGAGGCTTACAGAAAAATAGGCATGACTTGGCAAAATAAGCAAAGGGGTTTTATCCTTCTCTTGAGTGATTCAGAAAACATTTGGTGGTCTCTCTTATTTGAAGTAATTTGTTTTGACAGAAAACAAATTCCTAAATTCTTGCTGAAAAAATTTCACTTGTGTGGGTAATAGGCTTTTTCAATATTTATGCACTTTTGATAACTCTAATAAAAAAAGTTCTAGGATTTTCTCCATAAGAACTAACTTGTGGAGTTCTGTCTTCTAAATGACACATTGAATTGCTTGTGTCATTATTCTAGTCAGTAACCAAACTCCTGAGATTTCATCCAACTAGCAGCTTTTTACTGTCTCAAAGCCCCCAGCTGACTGTGGAACACCATAAATTCATTAACTCTTGGTTTCAAAGAGACATCTTTCATTGCATCCTTTTTCCCTCCAGTTTTAACTTTTCGGTTACAATCTCTTCTCATTCTACATTTCATTCTGTGAAAGAAATTGCACCTGTCATCTGTCTTTTGATCACGCAGAAGAAATGCCATCTTCCTGAAAGGTACAACAGTTCAAGTTTTATGGTTCTAAAAAGATTTTAGTGGAATAAATGGTAGTTTCCTAGTCTTTTGTTAAACAGACAACCCAGATTCGGTTCATAAGAATGAAGATCCTTGTAGCATCACAGGCAATGTCTTACTGGGCCAAACATGACTTTTTCTACAGAGCTACCAGAAGGCTTCTCTGTCCTTAGATCTAGCAACAAATTAAGGCACAGGGTTACTGACCATCTCTGAGTGCATGATTCCAGTTTTCACTGAAGAAATATTTTTTTACTGGGAATCAGGAGCTAAGCATCTGGGAAGATATGAGTCTCCTTTACTCCCCAAAGCTTTTTCTGGTTCCCAAAGGGAGTAATGTAATATTCATGGGTCTTCATTAGAGCAATGAATGACATGTTCAGATTCTCAGCAGACTGACCACTCATAAGAGGAACCTGAGAACTGGCCTTTTTTTATCAAGAAGTTGATGTCATGGGTAAGAGGAAGAACTTGGTTGGAAGCTACAGGAATAGTCCGGTGGCCTTGGTGACATTTCTTTAACTATCATATGCAAAATTACTGTCATCAGCGTTATGGCAGAGGATACTCGCTGACCTGACAATTCAAGAATTATACTCTCCGTTTTCATTCAGGGTCACCTGCACTAAACCAGGGGTGCACTTCTTCATTTGCTATACATAAGGTACAAGAAATCCAAAACTAAAACAGATCCCTCCTTTGCTGATGGGGAAGAGCACTCACCATAAAAAGACATACCACATACTCAAAACACATCTTAAAGGAAACCAGAAAAACTTTAAATATCTTGTTTTTCAAACTCTTTCCTTTCACTGGTTTGGCAGCCTTTGGGCTGATTTTGTGCCTAGATATAATAATGCGTTTGCTCATTCGTTTTTGATTTATTCCATGGACTCCTGTCATTTCTAACATATTGTGAAGATTCCTTGCCAGAACTTTGAATGAACAGAAGAATATGTTCTCAATTGCCCTACTCATGTATTTTACCATGTCCCCATTTCACCAGTCCAGTAGCTATAAAACAGAAGACAGAATTTCTATAGATTTCAGACAAAAAAGAAAACAGAACTATGGGCCTGAGATTTCTGTTTGTATAGTTAGTCACTATAACTATTCCAGATAACTCTTTCTCAGACATATGAAAACAGATATACAGCAGTAAGATTGGTCTTTCAGTTTTAAGCTCCATTTTAAATGTACTTGTGGTTTGATGGGAGTCTGCTGACCTGCTTAGTTAGAAAGGCTTAAGAAAAAAAACCTGTGAGACTGAGGTATGGCAAAAAGATGAAGTGAGTTCATGCGGAAGCAGTTGCAATATATAACACGTAGCAAATAATGTAAGAACCTGGAGACTGTGCAACATCCTTTTATACAGGTTACTTTTGCAGAAAAGGATGCTTGTTTTTATTTCAACGAATTGCCACTACAGCAGTTCAGTCCATCTCAGGTGACACTGCCCTCTGAGCGGCAAGGGGCAAGTGCCGCCATACAAACTACTGTCCCTGCAGTTTTTATTCAGGCCTAACTTTGAGTCACAGATGCGAACCTCATTGCACCCTTTTTGTTTCTAAGCACCTGACAGTTAAAATCTCTCTTAAATACCTGGGAATGATAAAAGCATAAACTATTACCTCATGGAAATGGCAGCCACACTTCCCTTGCAGGAATTCTTTGTAACGTCCCATGGTGATGACAAAGGTGTCAACAACTTCATAGCCGAAATTTTTTGCTGTATCCAGAATAACCAAGTTTTCATTCCACAAGTTTTGCACTTCTGCCTGCATTCCAGATAAAATATTGCAATATCTTGTCAGAAGGACTGTTTAAAGGTTATTTTATTCTGCCACGGAAATGAATAGCAAAATTGCATTTTGAATAAAGCAATTATGTTATACTCCAGACATGAATTCCTACAAATTCACTCTTGAAACTAGGTATTACTCCAAGACTGTTGTAGATTTTTGCAGAAATTTCTTAGAATGGGTTTTGCAACACAAAAATAGTTACAAGAAAATCTGAATTTTTTTCCCTTAATTACACAACAAATCAGGTTGATTTCAATAAGATCTAAATCAAAATCAATTTGGCAGTAACTATAATTACTTTTCAATAGTTGTGCAGCTTCCTTCATAGAAAGAGTTCAATGTTGTTTAAAATATAATTACTGGGTAACTGGGTTTAATACATACTTAGCTAATATGAGGTGTAATTCAGACCAAAAATTCCTATTATAAAGTTGTCTGTAACAAATGGTGAAATTGTTCCTGTAAAAGAAAAATTCAGCTTTAAATCAAAGTCATTGAGACTTTTGCTTAAAAAGGAGTATAGGGTCATTAGTATCTTAGAAATGCTTACACTGAAGAACAGATTATTATTTCTCCAGATACTGCAGGAAGGCCAGGAACAGAAAACAGGTTAGCCATATATTTGTCAAGGTGGTGGATTTGACACTGAAGACAGAAGGGCTTTGACAGTAGCTGGGGTAATGCAGAAGTCCAGAGCACCCAAACCACATGGGTAATTTGGCATATGATTCCAATATTGAAAGGGAAAAGAATGTCGGTTATGCACTGTAGTTGATTTCTGGAGTTTTGTAAACTACTGGATGAGAAACAGAAAAAGGCAGTCCTGGGAAGCCTTTAATACTCTTTCTGTCCTTGCCTCACCTACCTTCGATCAAAGTTCTGCTTCTTCCTCCTAGGACTGAACTCCCCTGAAAGCTATGGCAGGAGCTACAACAACATTTCTTCATGTTGAGTGCAACCATTTCCCTACTGTATCCTAATTTAATCATCTGGATAAACTAAGGAAATGGTTGGAATCAATAAGACATTCAGCAAAGACAAGGCAGATAGTACTGACTTAGAAAGAATGGGCAAAGTCTGACAGGGCAGTCTCTGTAGCAAAAGGAAGGGTGAGGGTAACAGTAAGTCACACACTGAATACAGCAGTGTGTTATGGTTGCAAAAAGACATGGGCGCCAGTCCCCAGTGTGATAGGAGTGCCGTACATAAACTATGAAAGCTAATAATTTTCTCTTTTCAACACCTCTGAATAGCTGGAGAGTTACACGCAGCGCTGGTAGGCATCATTTACGCTGTTCTGCCCTCCGGCGCTTCCCAGCCCTGTCTCATCCAGGCATTTTACGAGTGTTCAATAGAGCACCACCGTCCAAATTGTAAATAAAAAATATTGAATTGAATGAGTTACACTGCGCATTGAAATGAGCCCATCTGTTGCTCTGAGAGTCTTGGACATGATTTAAACTGACTGTAACATCCAATTAACATACAAATAACAGACTAGATTCACCGGTACATTCCAGCTGCTCTGTAATGTTCTGGCTTCACAGGTTGGTTAAGATAGATTTATGGAGAGCTGTGCAATGCAGCCAGACCAGTGAATCTGATCCAGCAGTAACCATGGAGGAAGCCTGGGGAGGGCCAGGGCTCGATGTGGTACGAGGAGCAATCTGCCTGTCCCCAGCTCGATTTCTCAACTTTGGCAGCAGGCTTGTATTGGAGCTTCTTCTGGTTCCTGGGATGTCTGACTGAGCACGACGTCTTGAACGGTGCTCTGATTGCAGCGGAATCCACGAAATAAGGCAAATCGGTTTGAATCTGCATCAGCAAGCCGTATGAGCAAATACAAACATTATGCTTTCTTTGATCCGCTTAAAGCTTGCACAGCAGAGGGTGTAACATTTTTTGACCACACAGCAAGATTATTGCTAAATGTCTTCTGTGAAAATGCACTCTAAATATACTGTAGCTTACCTGTGACAGTGAGTGTATTCCATCCACTGGGAGGTGGAAGCCCATCCCTATGGATTTGATAATTACCAGGATATTTGATAGATTTTCCCTGTTTGGCAAATTTAAAAAACAAGGATACACATTTTACTTAACAGACACATCAAAAGACACTTCATTTTTATTTTTTTAAAGTCACCCATGAGAAAACAAATGAAATGTTTGTATTTAAAATTTTTGGTTAAGTTGTTTCTCATAATTTATCATGCCAAGTCTTGGAATAACACCAAGCACATAACATTACCTGTTCAACACCTTTTGGATAATTTGCAGGTGATTGGAATTAAGCCACTGAACACCACCTACAATTAATACGGTCTGGTCTGTATTCTCCAGGGGACGTGATCTGAAACCCAGAAAGGAAAAACAACACATGTTGCCTTAAAACAGATGGCAAACATTTTAACTGCATTGCATTGCATTTCAGTGAACTGTATCTGGCATCCTGATCAGAGGCCTGATGTCATTTTCTACTATTTTTCAACCGCACAATATGGTCTGCATGCGTTATATTTAATTGTTTACTGACTTTAATCGTAAAACGTGTTAAACACATTTGTGACTAGAACGAGAATACAAACAAGCCAGCAATAGAGTTTGTACAGTACCTCTGCAGCAGTTGTTCTAGTGCTTTTTCAAAAGTTGGTCTCTGGTTTGCGTTCATCCAAAACCGAGGGTAGTAGGAGTAACTGATAAAGGTTTTCCCCTCATTGATATTATGATAACACTTAACATCATGAGTCTTTTGCCATTCCTGAAGAGTCTTATTCACTCTTTCTATCAGATAGTACATCATCCCTCTGTTAGTTGAGTCACCTATAAAAAGAATCTTTGGATGGAAAAAAGGATATGACTGACTTAGAAGTTGTACACTCCAAAAACCAAAAGCTAAGAAAAAAATACAGCTAGTCTGGAGGTTTTTAAACCCTTCTCTTAATGTTCAAGAAATATATCTGTGAGCTGCCGGTTCTCCAGCCCTGACATCTCAATACTAAAGTCCTCCTTTAGCAAAACCTGTGAGATCTGATTAACAAAAGGCTATATTATTTATTTCAAAGACAAAAAGTGGCTATAGCTGCACTGTTAGTCCTGCATTTTTCATCCTTGTTGATCATTTCTTTTGTTTAAGTTTATATTTACTTCCAATTCCTAGTACAGATCATCTCATGATGGCTTGCAGCTTCCTGCTTTCGTTCCTCCAGTTTTTCATGTGGTTTGTTCCTACACAGCAAGTCTTGGTTAATGTCTGTCTTCCATAAATGTGATTCATTAGAATTTACACCAAAGTAACACACACACACACACATCAATGGATGCAGCTGCTGCCTTCTTTGTAGACAGATGGTCTTTCTGCAATTTCAGAGGGGGAAGAAAAGGGGCTTATTTTGGTGACAGATAATCTGAACAGAGTCCTGGCATGTGTGATGTGACCGCCAGGAAGCATCGTGGCCTGAAGGGAGTTAGAAGTGCTGTCAGGATGACAGAAGTACTTCAAGTGTCAGCAGTCTTTGTTGGGTCACTCTGAACTTGCGAATGAATGAAGTCAAATTTGGGCTTGCTCCTACCCATTCTGTAGACTCTGCTGACAAATCCCCAAGCATTCTGTGCTCCCAAAGCATTCTATGATTCTATGATTCTATGAAATCAAACATCTCTGTATGTGGAGACCGCAGAACTTAACGTGTGGAGTTTTTAATGTAATTGCCCTATTTTTAGTGGATAGGACTAACATTTCCTCCTGCTGAAGAGAACATGTAAGCAATGACAAGGCTGCAAAAGGGAAGAGAACCTAGGTTCACTGTGGTTTGCCAATGAAACTGTGGGTGTAATCAGTTATTACCACAGTCATCTCAGCCAGAAATCCACATAGAGGAGCATAAATGTAAAACTGGGAGTCAGAAAGCCCATAGAACCATAATACAGCAACAGCCCTGTTCTCTGCGCAGCAGTATGCTGCTTTTCCCACCTCCTCTGGCACTCAGGGTAGTTGGCACCCTGTAAGTTGGGTTTTTGTTGTTTGTTTTTTTAATTTGATTTGGGGTTTGATGCTTTACCACTTCCACCTTGAATATTTGGTTACGCAAATACAATTCAGGCTGCACAAGATTACATATTTAAGAATACATTTCCAAAGCTTCTCTTGGAGGTTTTATGTGGTGAAAGCATCTTAGACTTCTCTCATCTAATACATCTCTATTTATCTATTCCCTTCAGGAATCTCACAGTTTTAGGGACTGATTCCAGTTGCCACCTATTTTGAGTAAAAATAAGCCACAACAGCATACCAACGACGGTTCCCACAGAACAGAAGCAATTTCAGATGAACATTCCCTGAACTGGTGCAAGGGCCAAGAATAGGCATGACAATGACTTGAACATCCCATGCCTTGCCAATTGTGGGTTGCAGAGAAGCTCTTGATAGATTATTTATGGTAGCAAACAAACTAAAAGAAGCACTGAGCATATTAGAGGCTCTTTTACCTCCTGTCCTGGACCTCTCAAAGCTGCTTCACAGAGTAAATTCTTAAACAGCTGCTGTTCATGCTTGGACTGCACAAGCACTTCTGTCACATGCAAGGGGATTTCCAACTCTTTTCACATTGTGTCAGAAGAAACCTCTTTAAACCAAGCACAACATGACTCATAGAAGTCAAGGATCCTTGGATCTTTGGAAGGACCGGTTGGTATTGTCTCTTTCCCTTTCTGACAGACACAAACATGCTCACAATTATTTACAGTTAGGAAGACAGACCATGCTTACAATATGTCCTAATTCTAAAGTAGGTTAACTTGAGGTTTTAAACAATTCTTTTAACTTGCAAAATCTCTTAATCTCTTCAGTCTATACCCATGTCTCTTTAATCTCCATTTCATAAGTCCATCACTGTAGTATCTAGATGTATATCTATTTAAAAAGCAGTTCTCAGATATTAGCAGGCAAGGATATCATTAACTTGCAATGTAGGTGAGAACATTTCTGTAAAAACACAGAACATCATTAGCAGAATAACAAACAGGCTCTACCAGGTTACATACACAGAGCAGTTGGTAGAACATGCTAGATTGTTTCTCTTCTACTTCTAATAGCAGATGATACCATTTTGTTATCACTGGGGATTTCTAATTGCAAAGGAGCATATTCAGCTATTAATTACACCTATTTGGCAGATGTGGTGTTTTTATCTCACTCTTCATTCTACTGTGACTAAGAATCTGATAGATATTTTCTCCTTCTAACTGCATTTTGCCTATTCACATCTACCACTGAATTCAAACAGCAGAACACCACCCTTCATGGGAAAAAAAAGAGGAGAACCATGGCCAAGGCCAATAAATATGATGCACAGATGTCTAGTTTTGCCAACACTATGTGTTCTCCAGCAACCGAAGTGTGAATTGTCATTCTAAATATTTCCAATGTCTCAAACATTGCAGAGCATCAAAGACTGAGATTGACTCATCAGCCTCTTTCCCATTTTTTTGTTAGGTCAAAACCAGAGCAAAACACACACCCCCGTCGTCTCCCCCCGCCCCCACCCAAGGATTTACACTATTAAATACTTTAGCACTGTAGGGCTTTACAATTTCTACATGCACACATGCATAAGCAGTGGATCCAGGAGTGAGTTTTCAAGTCTGCCCTGAGGTACCTTGCTGGCCAGGTCTGTGGATGGGACAGCAAACTCCTTTAGAAAACCAGTACCAGGAGAGAAAAGCTACGTAAGACCACTTCTTAAAGCGACAGTTCTAGCCCTTATGTGCCATTATGCTGGGCACCATATGAAAATATCAGGTGGGCCTTGGAATAGTATTATTGTTGTTGTCCTGATGTTCTGAGAACATGAAGGAGATGACAGGAGTCAGAGCAGTTTCTTTTAGAGCAGTCAGTATAACTGGACAAAATAAATAACTGTTAGGGCCCAGGCATACTTCTTCAAATATTATCACAAGACTGATGAGACTGCACACAGCCCATCTCTAAAGGAGTAAGTTATGAGTCTCAGAACATCTCCATTTTCACTCTTAAGTGAGCTAGTTATGAGGAGGTAAAGCAGAAGGTCAGGAAATTAGATCAGACAGCTAATGCTGTTCAGTGTCTGGGTGTCCATCTGGAATGTATACTTATTCCTAGGAGAAGGTGTGGCTGAGCAGGATGAGTCAGGAATGAGACAGATGGCAACAACACAGTGGTGAGGAATACAGGTTGTTTCACTGGGGAAATTAACCTGAACGCTCAGAAACAAGCCTGCTAAGAGAATAGTTAAGACTTGATGTAAGTGGGGAAGAGAGAAATGAGCCAAAGTGGACTTGTGGTTGCACTGAAAATGAGATCAGAAGTGTAGGTTATCCTCAAAGATGTCAGTCAATTATAACAACCATATTAGCTTTCAGTCAAAAGCAACAGTCGACGACTTGACTGTTCAAGTAGTTATGAGCCATACCAGGACTGTATCACTCGAATCATGCAAATATCTTTACTCCAGCTACTTCTTTCACAGTGAAATCACAGCGTTGTTGAAAGATATGTCATTAAAACTAGGACTGCAGAAACCTATGGTGCCTGCCCTCTAGCCCTGATGGAGAGCTCTGAAGTCTGTTTGTAGTCATCATGGGATGGTATCAGCAGTCACTATGGAGACTGCACATGCTGAGATTTTGAAGGGAATGCTCTCCCATAAGTAGAGAGAAGGTCTCAGATAGAAAGATGGGTGTGCATTCCTTGTAAGCCAATGCATCCCAGGCTGGTGGATGCATAGCACAGCAAATCTGCACACACAGAGCACCCGTTCATTAAGACCTTGTCTGCATCCGACAATCAGCCCAACCATGCTGTGAGACATGTAAATCCTGGAAAAATAAACAAATTCTTCTTTTTCTTCACCCTAAAAAAAAATTCCAGGTGGAGGAAGAGGACATTTGTAAATAATCCTACCTGCTTTTCAAACTGCCCTCATGCAGAGCTGGCTAAGGACATTTTCTTGTGGTATGCAGACCATCAGAAAACATCTTTCAAAGCATCCACCTTTTGCAAGTCAGCTTCATTTTCAGCAAATGCTTGGAAGACTCAAAGACTAAAATAAGTGGTGTTTATCCCCAGGAAGAAAACTTCTGTCCTTCAACTAACCCAAGAGCTTCAAAGAATCAGAATAATCATTCAATGTAATTGAATGTGTGGTAGCTATGGCCACATTTACTTCTATACAGTTGCAGGAACTTACTATAGTTATGCATGCCACGTAGTATTTAATATGGATTGAAGCAGGGGCTCTGTGGATGATTCTGTATTTAGCTCTATGACAAAAATGAGCAAAATGATGGCTCAGGTGTGTAGAATATGAAAATTTCTTCACAGTCTGGCACAAGGCTCGGTCATGCACTGTTCAGGTCAATGGGGGATTTGTCTGCAGGATGACTAAAGGATCAGGCATACACAAGTCTATAATTTTACCAGACAAAGAACAACACTTTCATGCAGACGGGTGTTTTCAGTGTCTTCTGTTGCAAATGTTTGGTGTGAAAAATTCCATTATAGCTTACAGGCTTTAAAAGATTGTGTAAGCATACTGGAATTCACTTCTTAACCAGACCTATCATTATAAATTAACCACACTTAGGAAATTTAAACACCTGTAAGTCCAAAACACTACTTAACTTTAAAATATTATTTAGATATTATTAGTTAAAATTCCTGTTTTAACAGCTGAATTTTAAGTACTTCAGCAAATATTGCCTTTTCATATTTCCTGTTCTTAATTACACATGACTCAATGGTACTTTATTATAAGACTAAACTCTGAGTAGTATTTCTCAATGATAAACAAAATACATATCCCCCCTGCTATTGAGGCAAGCTTTCTATACACTGCTAATTGGATAAATAATTACCTGTTGGACCCCTTTTTCTTCACCCATTTTTAAAAGTTCTTGTACAAAAATCAAAGCATCATGTCTTAATAGAACTGTATAAAACTTACAGCAAAAACACAGTAACTGCAGTTACAGATGATTTTGTGGAGCCAATATAATACAGATATAATATTTTTATTATGATTGCCTATTTCTTTGATTCAATTAGGACGTACATGTGGAGTTCACTAAGAACAACACAGCCTGCATCTCGTTACCCTCAGAGTCTAAAATGGAGGAGAAAAAGGACTGCAGATATTAAAAATGGACTGAATGAAAATCTACTCAGCCAGAATCACCTTAGCCTCAATACTTCAGAATTTTCCTGTTTACTGTGTCTGAAATGCAAATGTATGACTGACTAGTCTAGCTAACACATCATAAAGCAAAATAAGGCCTCATAAACAGGTTTTGTGGATGTATATTCTTTCTCATGTCTCCACCAATCGAAGTGTTATTGTTGCACTACAGGTGGTCTTATGTTTTTATGAAACAGAAACAACTTAGCTCAAACACAGTTTTATATGCACACAAATTAAAATTGCAGTTAATGATGATGTGAAATCAATTGGAAGTCACAGCCAGGGAAAATTAATTTCTGTTATAGAGAAAGGCGATGATAATTTTAGAGATGAACTCTGAAAAACAAATCAATTTTAATATAAGACATGAAAGCAGCCTGGAGCTAGAAAACAAATTAGAAAGCATTTTTGAAGGCTTATTTATGATGCAGATAGGAAAGAAATGCTCTGTTTGTGTGACCATAAGCATATTTCAGAAACATTGACAAATGCATAAAAGAAATTAATGAGCAAGAGACATATCTGAATGTTGCATTTTACTGTTGTTCTATGACACATGAGAAAAACAGAATGATTGCACTTAAAGATACAGTTGATCTAACATGTGCTGCATTTCAGCCAAAAGAACATTCACTTCATATCTTATTTCATCAGTTGCTGAAGCGCACCCAGATCAGAGACACAGCACAGCAGTGTTTAACTCATTGCATGCTTCCCTTCACATTCATTAAAAGTAGAAAGACAAGTGGGCTTTTTTCCTTTTTTTTTTTTTTCCCCCTCATATAAAACTAATAGGGGACCATAAGAAAACAGCCTGCAGTTATAGTTGGAATTTGACAGCAGCATAGAGATTAATACCTCCTATTTAAAAGAAAAGACATAACCACAGACACTTATGTTGTTTATAATGCCTTATTGTGATGTTTTTAATTGTAAGAAGTAAAGCCAGCGGATCAGAATCCTGAAACCTAATTATATTTTTTCCAGGACAAAAATCAGAGACTTCAGCCTAGTGAATAACAAATGTCACTACTTGCTTTACCTGTGATTGCTGGTGAAATCTTGCATGGCTCTGAATTTTTTGTGAAGGTATTCAGAAGTGAAATTCAGTCATAGAGGGCTGTTAGTGTTTTGATGGAAGGTATGGTGTCATTTGACCCAAAGATGCTACAGACATATGTGTCTGCTTTCCTGAGGAAGGATTGGTAATTATGTGGGGTGTAGGGAGGTTTTGTTGCCTTAGTTCAGAATAAACTTTCAGCAAGAATTCAGATGTAATCATGATTTACAAAGGATTTTGAACTCCAGAGGCCAAAGTTACACAAGCTGAATATTCAAAGTGTGGTGGCATACTAAAAAAACCCCAGAATACAGAGGCACACACATTAGTTGAGCCCATTTTGAGAAGTGAGTTCTGTTGTTCTTAGCCAACTTCAGAAATGACAATATAAATCAAACGGTATTCTAGATCATCTCAGTGTCCTCACTTTGGTTGATGATTTTTGCCCTTATGTTTTGCACTCATGATTTTTTTTTGCAATCTGCTTGCATTTCCAGCGTTGAAATCTTCTGCTTATTTTATTATGGAAACTATGATGTTGTTAGTTTGAGAAGTCAGTGATCTCTCTAGTGCTTAAGGAAAGGTATATAATGGTTTGGAACTAGTATCACAAATTAGGAAATACAAATATTTATAGATGGTTACCAAAATGTCTTGTGTAATAAAAATGTATTTGTTCCCAAGAATTATATCTTGCTGGCTACTCAATAGCTCCCATATGAAAGATTCAGGTTGCTTAAACATATATAATAGCATACAATATAACTGACAGGCAAAAGCCTCTTTCAGTGAGCACCTGAAAAAAATTACTTTTTCTACTACATTGCTTAGACTGTGTGAAGTAATTCTAAAGTCTGCCTTAATCACAGGCAGAATCAGGACCCTATCACCCAAGCAGGGGACCATTTTTACTCATCTGACTTAGGTATGAAGAAAGTCTCTCTTAGTTCTTAAGTTCTACTGACACGCGGGAGTTGGTCCAGGCTCTACATTTATTTATTTGGTGAAAGAAGCAAAAATACTATTGCAAAATGCCACACAAAGTTAAAATCACTGCAAAGTGATGACAAAAATAACATCAGAGGGGAAGATATAGGAGGAATATACCAAAAAGGGACCATGCGTTAGAGTGATGACTTTAAAAGAATAACCCAGTTAAATGGACATCTGTGCAAAGGTAACAGGAGTGATTCAGCAGATTTCTACAGAGCAGTGAATGTTATCAGACAATGACGAAAGACTTTTGCAAAAGGTGCAGAATGGGAAACAAGTGCAATTAGTTTTACAGTAATTTTTCTCGCATGGTGTTAATGTAGATTACATAGGATCTGGCTCTCATCTGACACTAGAATAGATCAGTGACCTCAGAGGGTCAGAACATAGTGGAATTTGAATTAAGAAATCAAGGTCACAAACATTCATTTCATATACTTAGTTTTAATGGACCCTTAACAAACATTGTCCTGTTTTTGACACTGGTGAATATGAGTGGTAGGATTCAGGAGTGGGGAATGTCAGCATAATCGTCCCAGCAATACCCTGGCAATCCACTTCCATAGTGGCATATTGTTCCTCTGCTATCCTTCAATTGTCTGACCAAAGGGTGTTTGCCTATTGAAGCAGCCCAATGTCTATGGAAATTAAAGACCAAAGCAAAGCTATCAAATTCTTCTACATTTTTTGCTGTGGTCAATCCAGAAGTGCTTGTTTTGAGCAAATTATGTCTCTCCTCTGTTATATAAACCTATGTTTTTTAGAAAAATATGTTAGAAGAAACTCACAGCTCTATAGTAATGGAGAAAACTACAGGCAGAAATGAAGCCAAATGGCAATGAAGTACTTTGTGCAGGACAAGAAATGACCGGAGAAGAAGGAGGAAATGTTAATTGAAAGACTGTTATTTTTGTATTTGTCTATACAGAAATGCTCTCAGATTTTATCAAAATGCCATTTTTAGTTACTATTTTCTCACCTAGACAATACACTATAAAAATCTTTATAACAATTAATTACTTACTTTCTGGATACTTGTATCCTCAGTAAGGTACCTGAGCCTCAGATCAGAGCTCTCTCTCAACAGTTTTACAGTCATAGCATGCTTATTAAGGAGACCTTGTATTTCCAAGCAATCACCTTAGAAGCTTCACTACAAGAAAAGAATGTGCAAGAAGATTTGATAAGATTAGTGTGCACAAGCAATGCCATGCATTAGGTATGCAGCAGAAGAAACCCAAGTTGCAAGTCAAGTGTGAGACAAACTGTGACAACAATGCAAATCCATCCTCCATTTACAGTCCTTATATACTCACTGCAGGTCTAATGTAACCACGTACACCGTAGGTCTTGAAACTCTGCTGGTGTGACCTAAGCTTCTATGCGAAATGGCAGCAGACAGCTGTGTCTGCATAGGAGGCTAAATTATGGATAATGGTTGGGTTTCGTCCCTGTGGATTCTCCATCTGAACCTTTTTCCAGTTATAATAGAAAGGGATTTTTCTTACACATCAATCATAAAATCCTTTTTAAAGCTTCAGGACAGCAAATATCCGGGTAAATAAAAATGAATTAAAATGTGAAATCTGTTACATACCCTTCTGCCCTCCACACAGCGCTGGAGCTCTGGCTTGGCTAGCACAGAGTATCGGCAGCCGTGGGGCTGCCACGTTATTTCTCTCCAGTCGCAGGTCCTGTTGTCAGAGCAGCTGAGGCAAGGGACAATCCACTGCCCTGGAACACAGTAATGGGAAGTCAGCATCTCCTCTGTATTTTTGTAAGTAGTCTTATTATACAGCAAGCCAGATATTTCTGAGTATTTTGTCATGGGAGTTTTCCCTAAATTAAATGCCCCGCAACCCTTTGAAGAGACTATTTCCTTGCTTTGTGTTATGCCATTTTCATTTAGCAAGGATAGGAGTTTTTCCTTTCCATGAAAGAGCTGCAAATGCTCAAATTTGACAGTTGTGTGTGGGTTCATTTCTCAGTTCATGTTGCCTTTCTTGTAGCTGCTTGTCCTTTCTCCATAGAAAGGGGAAGGAGGTGAGGAGGCTGAATGGGGAGAGAAAATATTTCCATTCAGAGTGTCTAAAGGCAAGATTAATTCTCTTCTACCACTAAACATCTAAAAGTTGGGTGGTTGATCGAAGCTAGATTTTGAGAGGCCCTTGATAGAAAAATGAATTTAAGATTATACAGATAATGTACAGATAATGAGAAGATGTCTTTCCCTCAAAATACTAATTTCGTTAATTTATGAGAGTTCAGAGAACCATCCCAGACTTCACATATACACTTCAGCAGGTGAAAGTAAGGTGAGATGAATAACCTATGTGATTTATTACAGCCCGATCCCTGTTTTCAAAAATGATTTTACAGATTAAGAGCATAAAGTGGGATTACAAAAATTCAGTGGGTTTTAGGCATCTCTTACCTAAGCTTGAATGGGTTTGTTATTTTGGTTCTTAAAGCTATTAATTTCCAAAATCCTACTGGAAATCAGCGGTATTTAGCTTCTGAAGGAAGACAGAAAACTTTCAAGTTGCCTTTATATTCAGATCAACACAAGAAACACTTTTCTCACCCATACAAGTGCACCTGACGATATCTCCCAGCGTCTATGTAGCTCTGCCAGCAAAATCTGCTTTTGCTTTTGATTAAAGGCGTTACTCAAGTAAAAGCGCCGAGACCCCCAGGTCCTTGTGTCAATGCCACCAGGCGTTGCTAGCGCAGCCAGGTTTCTCATTGCAGCCCTGCAAAGAGCTCCAAAAGCACATGTTTGCAGAGTAGACCTGGCCTTAGAGTTTGTGACTGTCGCTGCTACCAGACAGCAGCTCAGCAGCCATCCCGGTGTGCTTTGCTGTGTGTGACATCGCTGCAGCAGAAGATGCCGCAGCAAAAAACCAAGGCTGCTGCCTACCAACATTTATCAGGCCAGGGACTGAGTGGGAGGCTGAGCAAAGCAACTCTGCAGGATCCCAGCGGCCGTAGGAGAGACAGCTGCTGCCTCCGGAGCCAGGGAATTTCCAGGGAGGGAGCCCGCGCTTGCACTGAGCAAAAGTCCCAAGCAAGTATGATTTGAAAAGTAGCAAGGTGAGTTGTCTTAGCAGATAAAAGAGTCCTTCTAAATAAAACCATCAAGAGTTGCTTGTACGGGAGCCTGCACTGGTACCTCTAAGGGCGGAATGTATCCCGCAGTGCTACGACCATGCAGCTCCAGCTGCTGTGTAGCCTGCACAGCTGCTGCTTCTACTGCCCCATGCCAAACACGCTCACCCCACCCTCAGCTACCCTTGCAGATGATGGGGAGCAAACAATTGCCGACTGGAACTAAACAGCAGCCTGGACACTGACTTTACCGCGCTGTGGATCAGTGAGCGTAGCTCAGCTCCCCCAGTTCCCATGGGTGCCTCCTGAAGGCTGCCACTGGGAAGCAGCCCAGGTCAGCATGGCACAAGGAGAGGAAGGAGGGGTGCTCAGGCCTGCGCTGCTAGGGTGCAAGCGGGGGGATGGAGCTGCCCGGCGGTCCTTGCCCAGAGGAGTTCCAAACTTGCATCACCTGTGTCCTAATCACCTGTTTGTAAGGGATAACATTCCCCCACTCTTCTCATCAGCTGAGGACTGCTTTAAGGTTCAAAATTCATTAAGGAAGGAAAATAGCATGATTTACTTGGGTAAATAAATTTTTAGTAATTTATTTGGGAGAAAAGAGATCCAAACTTTGGTTCCTGGATGATATTCTGTGTAGACTTTTTATCTAGAAGTTAAAATGAATCTTTATCTAAAGGTACAAAGTGGATAACCAGGTTCCGGAGCAGGGAGTGCTCTTCCAGCCCTAGCTGGGAAACTGAGGGCTGAATTTAGACAATTCCTCTTTCTTGCAGCCTCCAGTGCTTACCGTTGTGAATTCCTTCCTCGCTCTGGCCCTCCCTTGGCTTTGATGTCCCTCACTCCAGGCTGTGGCCTCCTGGCCACCCCTGGGGCCAGGCATGCTTTGACCCTCCAGATTTCTATGCCCTTAGTTCCTGCCATGCTCCCTCTGCACCCCATTTGCAATCCGTGGCTAAAGGGTCATTCCCAGCTTCACAGCAGTCGTCTGAAGAGACTGAAAAGTGCAAGGTCTCAGATAGCACAGCAATAGGTGCCATGCGAACACCTTTTATTGCTTTGTGCCTTTTGCGTAGCAGAGCAGGGACAGAATGGTTGGCCGATTTGAGGTCTGGACTCAGAGACTACCACTGCTGTAGAGCTCATCATAAATCATCTGAAATCTGTTTTGGGCAGTGGTTTATATTTAAAAAATATATGAATACTGGGCAGTTTTTTCCTGACATTGTAATTTTTCTTTCAAACCAAGTATGTGAAAGTTCTGGCAATGTCGACAACATCTGAGATCCTTCATTTTATGGTATTTTCTTCTTAACATCCCATACATTTATGAGCTGATCTGGTTTTACGTAATAAACTAGAAAAGTAGAACTATATAAAATGAATATTGAGGAGTTGAAACATCTGAACAATAAAAGTTTAAACTTTGGCAACTGAAAGTGATAAGTACCTTTTGAAAAGCTTCTTTCAAATAGTGTATTTGATTTATATTCAATAGCTCTCTAGGTATATTAAGAAAAAAATACATCTGTTTTTGGCATATGCTAAAGGTTAGTAGCAAATGTAAAAAATGAGAGAACAAGCATATGTGGAGATAAATTTGTTTATAGGAAGCACTGACATTTAATTCTAATAGAACAGTTGCAGCTTTTATATTTATATAGATTTTTTTAAATGATGCATGTAAATTTATGCATTTTTAATCCACTTATTATTAACTTTTCCCATTGTAACTTCACAACAGTTAGTCAATGCATTCCTAACCTTCAAAAATAAGATGGTGTTAAAAGATAAAATTGAACTCATATATAAAAGAGGGAGACAATTAACAATGAAAAATTGCAAACAAACAATATTAGTTTGGAAATTAAGCTTATTTTTTATTGCAATTGTAACTTGTGGTTTTTTCCCATTTATATAAAGTAGCAGCACACAATGTAGCTTTCAGCACCATTTCAATCAGCCTGTGTTTTGTGGTGCTTCAGCTAAAAGAGTTAGCATTGGCTTTACCAGGCAAAGGAAAGTTTACCTACGATTCACTGAGAGCAAGAAAGAGGCAGTTGCTGTTAGTTTAAGTTTATCCCCAAATTAAAAACTGGTAAAAACAAAGTTTTAGGAAAGCCTGTAAATGAAAGGTTTCCCCAGGAAGAGTGAAAGTAAAATGGATTTTTGGCTCATTAAAGCAGTTTGTCAGTTGCATACATAAATCTTCTGCGTAAGATACAAGATTAAATATTGCCAGTGCTCCCAGAAACGGTTCTAAAATGGTATGAAAAGAAACATACTTTAAAAAAAATTCATTAGGATTGTTTACCTTGTATTTAAAAAATAGTACCTAAGTTAAAAAGTTTTAACCAATAAAGGTTGTACACTTAATTTGAT
The DNA here is from genome assembly GCF_030463565.1 of Pelecanus crispus. Taxonomy (NCBI): domain Eukaryota; kingdom Metazoa; phylum Chordata; class Aves; order Pelecaniformes; family Pelecanidae; genus Pelecanus; species Pelecanus crispus. The sequence continues at coordinate 26,845,300 of NC_134643.1, forward strand.
AGTTTTGTTTCTTCTGGATAGGGCTTTCAGCCTCTTTTGTTTTTATTCAACCTTTCCCATTGTCATATCCACAAATACATATTTTGCTTTCAACATCAAATTCAAAGTTTTTCTATAGTGCCAAACAATTATCCATATAAAAAGAAAAAAAAATGCTAAACTGACAACTCCAAATTTAAATATTTAACCTAAGCTGATGCTAAAGATAATTTGTTGATTTCTGACTAGTTTACTTTTACATTTGGTGTCTATTTGGCATTCTAAGAAAAAATGTTTTCTCTGTGAATAGGGTATAGAAATTTATTTCTTTGCTTTTAGCTGCATTTATGAACAACAAAAGCAAAATTATTTTTAAAAGGGTGTGATTTTGTTGCTGCAGAAGAAATGGCCTTAGGCCTACAAACTTATGTCCAAACAGAAATTTACTCTTTGCAATCAAAGGAGATGCTCATTTGGTTGAACATCAGTTTATGTCTCTGCTGGACCTAAATCCAGATAGCTGTTGACTGCAAAGAGAGAGCTTGTACGGAATTACGTTAAACTGGATACAGTTGTGGAAAATGTGGAAGACTGGATACAAGTAAAACATGTATGTCATAGGAGCGAGGCAGAACATTAGAAGTGAAGCTGTGATCTCTTACCCACCAGATTTTGTACTTGTCTGCATGCCAAATTTCCCCAGACTGCAGTAGCCCAATTCACCTGCAGGAATTTAGCACAACTTGGGGTTCTCAGGGTCTCTATCAGCTGTCTCTCTCTCTGAGGAGCTAAACACATGCTTAGTGCTCGCTGACTTCTGTATTGCTGATAATACAGCAGTACTGAACAGAGAGGTAATGTTCCTGTCATAGCCTGGTTCAAACCCCATTGAATCAAAGGGGTTTTTTTTCTGAAGGAAAAAGGATTTTTGTTGCTTTAAAAATCACAGTTTCATTCCATGATCCAAACCAGATGAAAAGAGAGAAATTTCCCCTGTTGATTATTGCAATTTGTATTTATTGATTAAAAAAAAAAAAAGAAAGGGGGGAAAAAATGGAAAGAGAAAAGAAGAAATGGTGTAAATTAAGTGCATATTTGGTAAGATGCTGAGCTTCCTCCAAAGAATTGTGCCCCGGTGACTAGGACAGGAGGTGTCAGTTCTGCCTCTGGTTAGACCCCGAACTACTGTCTCTGCACTGCATCACGGGACTAGAAATGAGGCATGAAATCCTGGTTGTAATGCACTGCAAAGCAGACTTCTAAGTTTTACCATTAATTTCACAGGAACAAAGGTTTTGTCTCTAGCTCTGCCCATATGTGCACAAAGGCAAGCTTTTGCCAGCGTAGATCCATTTTGCAGGGATAGTACCTCAGTATCGCTATACAACTTAGCTGCTCCCTGGCGTAAGAGCAATGTACAACGCTGACTTACTTCTGCAGAATTTTTTGAGTTCTCTTCGAAGAGGAAACAGGACACTGCTTGGCTTCTCTGAAAATTTAACTTATTTAAATAAAAGAGGTGTTGCTGCTTTAGCTGGGAATTCGCAATTGCTCCCACATGTGTTAGGAAAATGTTCTTTTCGTTGGGATATCATTTGGTTGTTACAAATTTGGAATGATTTTCCACAAAAAGCCATGCTTTCCAGTTCCAGTTTGAAGTTGTGATGTACATTAGAACTATACAGCCACTTGTTGCCAGATACTGCAAACCCTAGTTCTAGGCTCACTAGACACCTCTTGGCAATCTTCGCTTTATAAGCAGAAATTATTCTTCCCTGTTTAATATACTTGTCCTTTGAGACTACATCTCCTGAAGTTTGTTTCCATTTTAACTGTGTATTTTATTAGCAATAAGGCTGTAAAAGGTATTTTACATTCAGCTTCACTTAGCTTAGATGCAGTATTCAAAAGCAGCATGTCATATCAGGAGAAACAGATTGTCTGCCCCAGAAGGGCTCTGCTGTTGATTTGGTTTGGGCTTTCTAGTCAGGAACTTTATGTCCTGATATAGTAGCATAGGGTGGACTGTGCTTCTTTACGATTCACAACTTGCTGTGTGATTAAAGTACGCTGCTATGTACAACACTGTCTCCTTTGTGTGTTCCCTTCATATAACACAAAATTAATATATGCCTCTGTTTCACATGAAGTGATGCATTCAGGCAGTTCCCACATTCCTTTTGCTTTGTATTGATTATTCCATGAGTTTGTGCAAATTTACTTCTGCGAGAAGCTGCTCCTATCTATGACAAGATAAAAAATACAGTTGTGTTAGTAGACCATGCAGGAGTGCCGGGTTACTTTTCATTTGTCTAATAAAGAATTGAACAAAATTACTTATTGTCTAATCCAGCAACAACTTAAGCTATGAATAAGACTGCATATGCGAGTAGTCCTGTGGATTACTCAGATTTGTTAAAGTACACTTGCATAAATCTTCCTGCAGCTGTGACCTAAACATGAATCCCTGTCCGACAATCTGTTGTAAACTGGGTTCTCACTAAACCAAAGAGACGTCTTGATTGTGCTGCTTATTGCATAATGTTTGATTTGTCCATCTTCTTTTTTAAGATATCAATATATGTAAAAACACATACTTCACTGTTTGAAATGGTAAACTGATTTTGTGCTTCCAATCTAGAAGTGGGAATATAAAATTCAAATGTATCAAAATGTTGTGTTCTTTTTATAAAGGTACTTTTTATTTTGAGTAGATAATCCCTTCCATTTAGAATAAAGCATTTTTATTTTAAATGGTTTTGATGGAAATATTTTAATGCATTTTAAAGGCTACATGACAATAACACAAGCAGTGGTGGGTCACTGACTGGAAACTTACTAAACAAAAAATTGTCACATAAACTAATTAACCGGATTTTAAAAATCTGTGACTATTAAAAGTGATTAGTTAAATTTATTGTGCATAGGTTAGTGCATGTCCATAGAAAAGAGGAAACGTTTTTTTCTAGTTTTACTTTGATGAGGTGCATGAGATAATTTTCAGAAGAAAGAGGATTAAGTACAAACCTTTTGTGTCTCCAGCTTCACAGGTCTTAAACACTGTCTGTGAAATTGCTGAGAGGTATTCATGAGACAGAGGCTGCAAACCACAGGACTCCTCTGGACGAATTCGAGATCCACAGTCCTGAATTAAAATGAAATCTGTGAAAATGACAGCACTGCACCTATCCATGTGACTTTGAAATCCTCTTCAAGGACATTTAAAGAGGAAAAATGTTATTTGCATTAATTCATTCATCCGTTGCTCTTCAATATATATTTTTAATACAAAATTTAGAACTCTCCATTCAGACAATGGTTTTGTAATAAATTATCCCAATCCATAGTAAATGTACAAGATACTACATTTGCTAAAGAAATAAGAAAATCTATTAAGGCAAACTTATAGAACATTCATGTAATGTCATGTTGTCTCTACTTATTGTACAATCTCTACCTATTTGCCCTTAGCAATTTTGTATGCATATCTGCAGTCATATGGAATACATTTCTGTGATGAAATGCCCCAAATTAGCTTCAGGAGATACGGGTGCATAAAGAAAGAAAAAATTAGGAAAAGAGAAAGAAAAAATAAAAATTTCAAGGGGAAAATGTTTGAGCTAGTAGAGGGGTTACACAAACCTATTAGGGCACTGAAGGAAAGGATTCATTATAAATATAAACTTCTGATGTGGTCTTCATGTGAGATGTATTCCATAGCAAACCTCAGACAGTACTGTAAGGGTAACATAATTTTTTATGTTTAGAAACGTTCACCTTTTAATTAATTTTCTTCATAGAAAAGAATTTGACTTTTTTTTACATTCTAGTTAAAGAAGAGTTCACAAAGGCCCACAATTAACACAGAAATATGTTATCTGTGTTTATGCTTAGATACAGAAATACGGACTGGTTATTAAATCAACAGAATGCAGTAAAGAACTAGAGACCGCTAATGCAATGGCATACACTGTAAACACACTTCATAAGGAGCTGAATTTCTCACACTTTGATCATTTCTGATAAATTTTATAGAGATTAGCAGAAACATATATGAGAATTAATTAACATCAGATGCCTAAAAAATTAGCAGTAACAGCCTGGAATACCAATCAATCAATTTGAAATTAACTTTCTTAAAATTTGCAAATGAAACTATTATTGGTCTTTAGAAAACTTGAACAATATTCTATATGGAAGGCCAGAGGTGCCAGCAGCTCCCAAAAATTTCAAAAGAAATAAATATCCAAGTAAATAGTGATTCCCTACCATAAGTTTTAGCTCATGTGGGTTCTTAACATTTTAAGTAATGGGCTATATTAACTTTGTGCCTTACAGTTATAATGTTCAAGCATCCACCAACACGATATAAATGGCATCACGGCATTTGTGACATTGGGCAACTCTTTTGGTAATTTTAGGTGTCTGCAGTATATATGGCTGCATAAGTTGCTCATTCTAGTTTTCCTTTATCATTCCGGCAGAGAGATAACATTCCTAGGACACTTTTAAAATCTGTTTTATATGTGTGCTTCAGGATAAAATTAATCATATCCTAAAAATGCCTGCCTTCCTCAACTGTAAAAAGAGTTTAGAACAATTCAGAGGCATATATCTACATCAGTTCAGATGAATGTCTCTTCAAATTACTTTGTAAAAATACTCATCCTCCATAATGTATTGCCCAAACTGGTGCTATGGCCAGTTGTTTCACCAGAAGATAGGAGCATTCTGGGGTCTGTGTTAGCTTAAGAAATAGTGTCTACTGTCTCACACTTCATTGTGTCACCCTCATTTCTGTATTGTGACAAGCTTACCAGGACACAATGAGGTTTTTTTCACCAAAACCAAAAAGCTATAAAACTGCAACTTAAAATACAGAAAAAGATCATTTTATGACAAAGGAGAAACTATTACAAAAATTTAACCATGACAATCAGCACTTAATGTGCTTTTATTTTTAAATACTGTATGAAAGGTCCAGTTGTGGCCCTTTCTGGCTAAACTGAATATTATTTGCCTTTTTAAAGAATTACATATGCTTAGTACTACTAATTAGGTACAAACAAACTACACATATGGAAACACACTTTTACTGGAGGATGTTTATTTGAAGAAAGAGTATTCTTGAAACCAAAAAGAATAATAAAATATGATTTCTCCAAATAGAAAAAAAAAATTTCATTGGTCTTTTCTTCACTGAAGTGTGCTGACTGCTATTTTTATTTTCTAAAATAATATTAAAATTAATTTGGTAACTGTCATGTAATATCATTCACCATTTCCATGAAATTATGCTACATCTAGGATGCTATGCCTAAATTGGACCAATGAGCAAATGACAATTATGTCCTAATATTGTCAAGGTGAAACTTGACAGTTAGTAGGATTTGTGCCACTGATATTGGTGGAGATGTGAATCCATCCTGGAATTTAGTAAATACCAGTGGGTCTTGATTACGCAATCAAAGCCCAAAGTAAAATAGTTGTCTCACAATTATTCTGATCTCATTAAATCCCACAGTGGGGGAAAAAAAAGTAAAAAAAAAAATCTTCCCACTGACTTCAAAGGGTTGTGCTCATTTTTATGCACAAAAAGTCAGAGAAATGCTAGAGATGTGTGGGTTCTTTTGTACAGTTGTCCTGTTCTCTGCTTAATGCTCTATCACTAGGGAAAGCTGTTATGACAAAATGAATGGCACGGTATCTTCTAGCGTTAAACTGTGAAGTTGTCTTGGAGCCTCCGGGTCTGGACACACTGTACAGCTATTTGACAGTATTACTTCAACTAACATTAACATCAGAAAGCTCCTACCTTGCAGTAAAACAATTTGCACAGGACTTCACAAGAAAGCCCGAAATTCCTGAATGTGCCGCCATTGCTCTCAACATAGTGCCATAAAATAACTTAACAGGGATTTTCTTGTTCATACCCCTGCCCAGGGATGTGTTTAAACAAACAAAAATTGATTTTAATTGCATTCCTTGGACAATATAATTAACAACACTTTCATGTGTCTGGTTTATTACTAATCACAATCAATATGCAGGTCAAACTATGTCACCGGTTCCCTTTGACTTCATTGTATTTTCAAAGTATGCAAACCATGAATTTTAAAGGACACTGCTTGTGTTTCATATGTAATTCACATCTAAAACTACAGAGTCATGAGATATTGTGAAACACTGAACAAGCCTTATTTGTTTCATGTTTACTTTTGCAGGAGACCGATCCTTTATCATCATTGACATATTTAATATAAAGTGCAAAATGAACCTGCAGCAGCCACAGATTTGCCACAGCTCCGCCAATGTATGGCACATTAAGGGCTTTTTTAACCGTCTGCAGATTTTTTAAAGTTTTCTTCAGGTGCTGCAGTGACATGACATCCTTCTTGCCTTGCCCAAAGATGAAACATCTTGTGATCTTAAGTATGTTTACAAAAGATCACTCATGGCAAAGATGAGAGCCAGACACGTAAACTTAAATGACAGCTCTTTCTCTGTGTCTGTTCTCCCTGCAAACCTTCATTTTTAAAGGCAGACATAAAAAGGCCCTTCAAATGTCTGGACTAGAATAAAAAAAAGTTCCACTGCATTACGTACTTCAGTGCACAGTTAGAATTGACTCTTTATAACACAGGTTTGGCATTTTACTAGTAAACTTTGTTTTATCTTTACAGAAGATTTTCTGGACCCTAGCAAATAAAAGAGGAATAAAGCCTTCCTATATACCTCTAGATAGCTTTCAGTCAACACCAGCTGATAGATACTTAGACAGTGAAGATTTCTGGAGTCCATCTGCTGTGTGAAAAAAAAATTGTTTCTGTTCAGAGCACACTACAATGAACTTGATTCTTCATAAAGGGAATAAGTTTTAGTCTTTATGAAGAGATCACATATTTTTGAGCCTGCTACTCTACAGTTTTCTCAAATTATTAATTTGGAGTTTTTAATGCTGATGTTATTTCTTTTATTTATAGTCTAGGTGCCTGAGTTAACAAGAATTTTGTTTAGCTCAGCTTTCAAGAATGATACTGTATTTTGTCTCAATTACATATGCATATGCATATAGATACATAGTTTCACTCAGGTTTACATAAATATTAAAAAAAAACCCTACCAGTTTTAAAATCATATAGAAGTGTGTGGTTGAGAGAGAGAGTGAGCTAACCAAAGCATTATAGAGATGATCCACAGTCATGCAGCTAATACCATGGAATGAATGTCATATAAATAATACCATTGTAGTTGCAATTATGCTTTAGATTAAGAGATGTAACTTAACCAGTAATGAATTTTTACTTGCTGTTGTACCTTTTTACCACCTCCGCCCTAATGAAAGAATGATTACTCTGAAATTGCAGTAGTTGCCTACAGATTAACCCCATAAACTTCCACCAAACTGGAAGCAGTTAAAAGGAGAGAAGGTAAGAAGCCCATGACTTCCCTGGGAAAACTCATATTGCATAGGGACAAACTGTCCACCTGTGTTCATTGGAATGGTCAGTGCTCCGGCAGTGACAGAGCACCAGATAACAAAAATAAAGTTACTTTTAGCATCTACAGCTGCTGCTACCTGTCAGCTCAAAAAAGGCATTTTAAAATAGGAAGGTTAGGATTTTCAGAATTTTTCTGGAATAACCCAACTCTGTCCATTCCAAGCTGTTGCTAAAACTATCATTTTCAGTGGAAGTAGACTTGTGTTAATGAATTGAATGCTTTGGAAACTCCCACCCAGGATGCCTGTATCTAGGCTCTACACTCAGCTTTCTCAGTAAAAGTCCTTCTTGCATTTGTATTAAAACCCCCAGCAACCAATGGGAATGGTGGGCTCAACACTTCAAAAAACAGGTAATTTCTGCTTAGGTACTCATGTCTGAAATTGCACGCAGCCCAAATCACTGAAGACTACCCCTACCAGATCAATAAATGATCAGCGTATCAGAATGTTTTAAACTAAACAACAAGAGAAATATAACTAAGCTCACAGGAATTCATTTTAGCATTGCATACAGCCAACACGTAGCCAAAATCCTGCATCTTTTTAACATCCAGAGCTCACACGTGTCTGGGAACTAGTGGATGAGATAAACCTCATTCACTAGTTCTTGGCAAAGAAGGGAGGAGACCTCTCCCCCCATGGAGCTCTGACCCTGCAGCCCTTCGGCCAGCATTGCCCATCAGCCTGGCACGTCACCCGCCACCGCCCCCAGGGCACCGCAGCCCTGCCTCATCTTATGATGCTGCCAGGGCTGCCTGATTTCTTTTGACTGTTTACATTTTAGACACGACAGAACAAAGCTTCCTGTGAAAGAGGTAATTTTGAATGCTCTGCTGTTGGCCTTTGTAGGCTCACTGACTTAACTTTATTTGATCTGGTTCTATTTAAGTTGGCCTGAGTTTCTCATGAAATCCTTTCATGTCTCTTCAGTCCATCTTTTTCTACTATTTTACACATAACTAAAACTGGATGAAAAGTGATTAAAAATGATGCTATGGAAGGAATTCTAATAAAATTAGTCAAAGAGTGAGCTCATGAAATAGTGAAATTGTATCTTATTGCTAGGGAATAAATTGTGAGCAGATGGATTAGTTCCACTCTATCAACTTTATTAATATGGCAGTAATAAATGAAGGAACAGTTGGCATATTGACTTCTATTCAAGCGTCTCCCTCTGTCCGGCTGCATTATTCAGTGATAGATGAACCTCCAAAGATTCAGAGGCTCAGGCTGGTTCAGTTCAACACCCAAATTAACTAGACTGAAGTGAAACTCCTGGGTGTACAAAATAGGTCTAGAAAGCTGTCTCACAAGGAGAGAGGCAGTCTCCCAAGAAATTTCAGTTTACTACTGCTTTTGGCTGGGAAACAATGACTATTATTATTCATCAAGCAGTCTAAAACAGAGCTGAAGACATTGTCTACATCAAAAGACACACAAATCCATTAAACAGAGAATATAGCATGAATGGGTTGAACTGATGGAGTAATGCGTCCGTGTGTTGTAGCTATGTTTTAAAGGAAAGAAACTGCCACCACTGTGTTTTGTAAGGAACCTAATGTGTTCCATCTGCAAAAATGGGATTAATATTTCCCCAATGACCCCAAAGGCACTGTCACAAAAAACACATTAAAAGACTATGAGATGCTCAGTTCCGCAGGGGTCTGGTAGGGGCCATAAAACCACTTTAGAAAAGGAATCTGGGCACTCACAGGGTAGGAACATGCAGTGCACAGACATCAGTAGGAGACTGGAAATGATATGAAAAGCTGAGATACTGGCCATATTGTCAAGGCATGGTACAGACATCAGAGAACAGTTTGATATGTGGACAAAGTGCAGCCATCAGTCTAAATTGCTTTCAAGTTCTTATTAGCGCTCTTCATGTTGTTACTATAATTCTTATTATTTTGTCTTAAGAATACAAGCATACCACGAATCGCAGGATTTTTCTCTCTCAATCACAAACTTCTGCATACAAATTTTTTTGGGGAATAATGCCACACGCTTTAATCCCTAAGAGAAGAGTGTCATATCTACACAATATCTTTACTCTCTGCTAAAGAGCTTTTGAAAATACCAGTTGATGCCTCTGTACAAAGACAAAATACAGATTATATAGACAAATAAATTTCAGCTTGACACTACAGCAGATGCAAAGTGGCTTCCTCTGGACTGAGAATGCTAGCTAACCTCACAGAAAGCTAAGAAATGGTTTTGAGAAAGAAGCACTACTTATAAAGAGAAAATATTGCAAGTTTCATACCACTATCTTTTATGTGTGTGAAGAATATAAAAGAATCCTTTCAATCTATGAAGAATTTTGATTCAATTCCATTTTACATCATGTTTAATACTGCACACGATGTCAGTTAGACTCTCTATCTGCCTTCCTGCTCCCAAATAATCAATAGTTCAAAGTTCTGCATTTGTGAACCATAGAACAAAAATATTGATGAGGGCTAAAAAGGCATCTAGCAGAGACTTGTGAATTATGACTCTGAACAGCTCAGAGATGCAGCAGAATTAGTTGAAGTAAGAGCTGAATGTGAAATCCAACTCCATTAAGAATAAAATACCGTAAACACAAGTTTTGGAAAGTATTTCTAACTGTACTAAAGATAATTGTACCTTTTTTTCCCAATACTTGAACCTAACATCTGCATGGATTTTTCAACTGCTTTCTTAAAAAACATGTTTTCCTAATGCAACTAATGATATTTTTCCCAAGCAAGAACAGTGACGATTTCCAGCTTGTATGCTTTATAAACTAAAAACACAAAGCAAGGAAAAAGGAATGAAAAGAATTTAGTGTTTCTTCCTCCCTCAAAATGAAGATAAAACAGGAACAAGGAATAACAGATAAAGAGAGGCATTTTGCTATTTTAGGTTCTGGTGTTTTTTAGTTTAAAATGTGAGACAGTAACATTGACGTGGAGACTTTAAGAGCTGCATCAGTTCTGGATTCCCACTTAGTCCTCCTCTTTCCCCCTGTCTTTTCCCAGTGTAAACTCTGAACGTGAATTGACTTGAATTTTGCCAAGTCCGCTATCTGAAAACAGGGAATAGTTAGAGAAAACCACATGCTTTGACAGTGCAAGGAGTAAATATTTTATGTGATAACCAAAGGAATTATTAGGTATTTATGGTTCTCTCTCAATAAAGTGCCAGTGTGGCCCTGACTGTTTTCCCTGGTAATTAGGTAAAGAATCTACTATATTAGCTGGGAAATCCCACAGCTTTGTGGCTATTTTTAAGAAGCATTCTTTTCTACCCTCCCATGCACAGGGTACATGGCATTCACAGTTCACATTGCAGAGAGATCTATACTCTACACCTTCCTATGTGCAAAAGGTGCTTGAGCTCTAGCCTTGTCCCTTTGATTTTAGACTAAGACCTTTTTATCGCAGCCATGACGAACGAGGCAGAGCTTCTCAGACTGAACTGCTATCTCTGCATTCAGAAAGTATGAAAAGGTATGAGAGAAAGAATGAGCTGAAAAACATTACTCTTCATTCATTACTTCTCAAATGGGCAATTAATGCAATGCATTAAAAAACCTTATGTTAGCCAAGGGCTCAGCCCAGTGAGATATACATCTGCTAAAGCTACTGTTAAAGCTGGTTTTCACAGTAAACAAGGTTTGCAGACTTGAACTCGGTGTTTCAGTACCAAAAGTACTTCTTTCTCACTTTCAGCACAAAATCCTGTAGACCTTACAAGAACATCTATTAACTTTATTCAGGGCTTGGGGCATACTGAGGTTAAGATTCCAAGGAGAGATTTAGGATGCTTGGGTCCAATTCAGAACCATGCCTCTTATTTTCTGTATCAGCTTGGGCAGATGACTTGGAGCTCCATCCAGCACTACTCATACCTGTAATGTATCATCCTAAACCCCTCACTCAGGTGCCACTATTCTCTCAAGTGCCTAAGGTTCTTCTAGTGGGCATAGGCAAAGCTCAGCAGAACTGTGTTAGTCAGTCCCTTTAGCTCTAACAGAATTCAAAAATCCCTTTGCCAACAGTGCTTGATGTGATAGGTGTTTTCAGGGCATGCCACTGGGAGTGTGCAGTGCACAAAGCATTAACTGGTATTTCCCTGGTAGAACGTTTCCCTGTGATATAGCAAAAACAGTTTAAAGTCCCTCTTTTAACTGATTTGCAGCGAGATTTCATTTCAAGCTCCCAATGTCTTCCCTCCAGCCAGTGGGCTATAGGCTATTCTGGGCAGTTCTGTCTCAGTCTCTCCCAAGAAGCTGTTTGCATTTGCTTTGTACATACAATTAAATACTGACTTGTAAAGAGCCTTGAACCTGCTCCACCCACAAGCTAGATGTGTGTAAAGAATGTAGGGTGAAACTGGATGGGGGGAGCACCACCAGGCTCCCTGTTAACTGTTATGTGAGAAAGGACTGACTGAAGTAGGTACTTCACTCCCTGAGAAGAGCACATGGCAATTCAAAGTGGAGGGCAGGCTCTCCTGTAACCCAAGACTGGATTTGTAACTCCCAGAGAAAGGTACACTTAAAATACATTCCTCTCCATATGATTTTTTGCTGGGTGGTACCTCTGACTCCCTAATCACTGTGCTGGCTTGTGTAGCATCTTATTTTCACAAGCTGAACTCTTCAATTTCAAATTTTAAAAAAGGTTGTACCCAGACACTTTTTGGTGTGTGCTTTCTTCCCCAGTTGTATCAGATGTTCTACTAAAAAAAAAAAAAATTAGACCTTTCTCTGCAAGCTTTACCTCGCTAACACTCCCTATGCAATGCATAAGGAGCCTATGGTGGCTGCTGCTCGGCCATGGTGTGTTTGCCTAGGCCTCAGGACACTTAAATCTCTCTCTTCCCAACTGATTGCTCTGGGTTCTCCTGCACATCCCCTGAACATGAGAAAAGGAACGTAATACTGATTTTTTTTCAGCCAAATATTCATGATGAATATAGCAAGCTAGTGACTGCCAAACAGGATGCAAAAGAACTGAATTCTGCAAGTCCAGTTCAATAGGAGCACTGATTTTGATTATTTTTTCTTCTTCTCATTTAAAAAAAAAAATGTTTTTTGAATGTTGGGATTTCCTTTCTTAGTCTAAATTGAGCTTAAATTGGCCTAAAGGATTGAAAAGGTATTAGTGAGCCATGGATGACAGCAAGTTTTCAAGAGCTTTGTTATGTTGGGAAAGTAGACAAAAACAGAGGTAAGGAAATAATAAATAAATGGACTGAATATATTAATTTAAAAAGCCAGAAAAGTTTATCACTTTATTTATGTTATGTTGGCTGCAAGGTGAGTTAAAATGGTTTTTGTTTAAGGAATTAGTGCACGCACTGTTTTATACAGAAATTGTTCTCCGTGGCACACTAGGTTATGGAATACACATCAGAGCCATGCGTGGTCTGGGGAACGTTGAAGAAACCACTAATCCAGACTCAGAAACACCGAGTGGAAGACTTCTGAAACTATTTTCCTAGACAATGCCAAAAAACCCAGCGAGTTCCTGCCTTTCATGTAAAGACAGAGTCTACATATGTGTGGAGGCTTCACTCTAATGGAAAGCATGCTTGTATCTGGTGGACAACAGGAGGTATTTCCCTTTGCATATTTACAGTCTGCACTGATGCACATGTTTGAAGAGCCCAAGCACACAGCCAGCTTCATGCAGCCATGCACTTTGATGTTGGCTGTCTTTAATGATGTCCCAGGGAACACAGAGGGCCAGAACCTGAGAGCAATTGTGTTGAACACCCGAGTCATTTTCCAGTCAACTCCCAAGAGCCGAACACCCTCCTCTTCAAAAAGCAATACCACTGGTGAAAGGGCCTATGCTTGCTCTCCAGTGAGAGTTGGTTCAAATGATTTGTCTTCTCAGTACTCAGTCTGCACTGAAAAATATCACCCACGTATAGATGGTCAGAGGGACACAAGGGTGTGGGGCTAGACCTGAGCCTGGTGATGTCCGTTTTGTGGAAGGCCAATTCAGCGACTACTGCTCCTCACCTGAAAGTTCCCAAGAAGAAGAGAGGCATGTGAAACAGATATGCGCTGGCTGCAATGCCCCCATTCTGGGCAGGGATGATCCCTAACACCTTGCGCTTTCCCAGCAGCTCAGTGGGAGGCAGGTCATAGCAGCTGGCACCCCACAAGCAGCAGCCTGACCCTTCTGTGTTTTGCTCTGTTTTTAAAGTGGCCTGCGATGAAGGGCCTGTCTCTGATAAAGGGTCCATCTCTGAGGCTTTTCTGGCCAAATATCAGATCTTTCTCTTATTAAGACATTAGGCTGTTTAAGTGATTCAAGACACAGGTTCAAAGATCTTGAGAGGGTATATTTTTAGCAAGAGGGCGTTTACACAAATCTTTCTAACTCTAACCAGCAAATATATTAATGAAAAATCTGTTACTGATGTAAAGTTTAGAGCCTTGTTGGATACACAAAGAAATGTGAGGGCTAAAACTGAGAATGTGTAAGTGGCACTAGAGAAAGCCTCTGTGCAAATGTCCAGGACAGATGGACAGTGCATGGATAGGTCTCCTTTCCACACTATCCATATCTCAAATTGAAGCTACTTATATTCAGAAGGTGCCATATAAGCCTATGGTAGTGCAGAAGGGAAGACTATGACTTTTACTCTATATGTATGAAAAAGAGTGAGAGATTGTGAAGATTTAAGAAGTGGTGGAATTTTTTTCTCCTTTCTTCCTCTTCAGTTTAAAGCTTCAGTAAAAATACAATACTTAAAAGGAAGTCAGTCAACATCATTTGAGATTAAAGTTTCTTGGACAATGCATACAACGAAGACTGTATCAAAACAGAAAAGATAAATGTATTTATAGACAGTATCTGGTTATCATTTATACTTCCCTTTTACCACACTGTGGTTTACCATGAAAAGAATAAAGTAATGAAAGACTGATTTGCCTTTGAAAATCAATACATATTTAATTCAAAAGAACGTTTGAATTAGAATATTTTCCTTGCTGTCTAATAGCTATGACCAGCACTAAATTTTACGTATCCCCAGATACTCATTTAATATACACAGCTGGGGGACAGGAGTAAGACAGGCAAATCTGTTTTCCTAGAACACCTAAAAAATCTGTTCATGTAGCAATTTATTTTCTAAACTATAACGGGGTCAAAATTGACTCTAATGAATTTGCAGCACACTTGCTGCTATAATCACAGAAGTCAATTTCATGGGTTTTTATTAATCATGATCTTTTTCAAAAGATACTGATTAAAGGTTCGCCTTCTGGTGCGCAGCAGACTGAAAATGCAGTCTCCTTGCAGCATGATGTCTTACTGAACAGCAGACTGCATGCAGGTAGCTTTCACACATGGACAGAAACAGATTGCATGCAGTCAGTGGCAAATGAGCAGATTGAAGTTAGAATTCACCCCACTTTCTCCAACAGCCTGCTTGCAGTAATTTACTGTTGCACGTCCTTTTCATTCAGCTAAAGTAATCAAGCAGCCACTAGTTGAACAAGGCCCCCCTCAAAAAAACCAACTAATTACTGCTGACAACTGAAAAATGTGCTTAGTGACAATGTTTATTCTACTGCACAAGGCATGATAAGTGATTCTGAGCTGAAGCCTTGCTTTGGTCAATACTGAGATCACATTAGCACAGAGATGGACCACAGTGGAAATAGAAAAAAACTGAAAAATCAAAATTTAGGCTTCCTCAACAATGCATTAAGGCAGTTAATTACAGCTTATTAATCACCTAAGTTCCCCTGACCTGCACAAATAGTTTTATACAGCAATTTTCTCTTCCTAATAGACAGATGTCTGGAAGATTTCGGTGATTCACTTCAGGTCTGGGGAGCAATGAGGAGGCAGATAGTGCAGCCTGTGCAGCACTGCAAACGTAACTGAATTAAAATGACTCAGGTGTTCCCCCCCAGAATGTCAGAAACACGTTAACTACTGTTTTTCTTGCAAGGACAGAGGCTACACTTGGATCTGGGCAATGTTCCAGGCCCAGGCGGTGACCCAACCTACACTCGACAAGATTCAGCACTTCAAAGAAACAACTCTGTATAGGGCTAAGAACTCCTCCACCTTTCATATGTATTTTGAGTCAGCCTATGAGGCGTTTTGTGTTTAACTTTCTTGTGTCCACTAATAAAATGAATTGCTGTAAATTCAGGTTTCTGGAGATGTGGAACAAGTTTTTCCTTCAGCAAAGTAGGCACGGCTACATTTACATCCTGTAGCAAACCCTCCCACATTATAACTCACATTGTTTTCCTGACTGATAGGATTATTTGATTACAGGCAATGCCCCCTGTGCAGCTCTGAAACCATGGATTGAATATTATCTTATTGTTTAAATATTTTTGCCTAGACAGATGAACAGTCTAGATGATGGATTGCTCTTGGACTGCCCACACTCCCGGTTGTTAACCAGCTATTTTTCATCTTCCTGCGCTTCCTTGGTAAGATGCTGGATATCTTGCAACAGGAATTTTGCTCAGACTGTTTGCCCAGTAGTAACCCAGCAAAACCCCTACAAATCCTGAACCAAACACACAACTCAGATTCCCTCCAGCATGAACTCTCTTCCATGTGGCAAAGGGCGGCCAGAACTTACCATGGACACTGAGACCCTGGCCTTGCTGCAGACTTGGCTATGATGGAAAACAAATATTTCCTGTTCGAATCAGACACGGAGGATGTACTGCAGACAAAAGGACTGAGATAATGGAAGGGACCTATTCCAGCAAATATTAGGTTACAGTATATTATGACATAGCATACATTAGATACCATTATATACAGTATACTGTAATCTATACTAGATACATGATAGTAATTTAACAAAGGTTAAATTAAGTATTAGTGCAAGGATGTTGTCATTTTGCTTTTACTTCTCTTTAATTCCCTCCTTCCACATCCTTTCTACAGTCTTTTTATCATTTAACAACAGTAGAGATTGTATAAACTTCACAGTCTTTTTTTACAGAAACACACAGATATGGAATAATCTTGCTGTGCTGATTCTACCATACTGATCTTTACCCTCCAGCTGCTAATACCCCTTTCTCTTGTAAAAATGGCAGTTCTGCATGACTGAATCAGGGGAGGATACTTCTAGGAAAGTATTTATGTTTGATAACTTCTTATTTCTTTTCAGTTATTTTCTTCTCATATTACTAACATGAGGAAGAGAGTGAGAAAGCTTGAGGGAAGATCAGAAGGAGGAAAGGGAAATGTGAAGGATATGGGTTAAATAAACGGTAAATTAGTTTCTTAGGGTACGTGGCTGTCTAGATGTGCCATGTTATGACAACTGAATAGAACTGCTTAAATAATTGTTTGCAATTGCTAAAAAATACTAGGAAATACTTCAAAATGCCTCTATTTTGGAATATTAAACTTGCCTTCTATTGTGTAGAAAGCATTACATAGGAGGAAACAACTCAAGATTGACTGCTAGTCTGAACGCACTGTGTTACCATTTTCATGTAGAGTACACTAAAAAGAAAATATGTAGCAGATAAACTCTAGTTTACAATTTTGCACTGCAAAATGTCCATACAAAGACTGATCTTAATAGACTACCACACAGAGATTATGGTGATTAAATAACCTCGTTCTTCTAGGCTGATGAACTTCAGCGTCTAGCAAACTGGGGAATGAAAAGGTACACAGGTCCAACAAATGACCTCAATGCAGCTATGAAAACCCAGACACACAGAGGCTCCAAATGGCCTTCACCATTGCCAAGCTCAATGGCTTGGGGATGACTCTGCTTTCTCCTGGTAAAACAGTATAAACTCCTTCGCTGTATCAGAGTGCAAAAGCAAAGCTTCATGTAAATGAGACTTGGATGTGTCGTAAGGCATTTCTTGTAAAGCAAAAAAGCTGTCTCAGTCCTCTTCTCCCTTTTTCACCCTCCAGTAACTGTGTAGTAACTCCAGTAACGGTGAAGTTAGTTCTGAGTTAAAGCCAAATGAAAGAGGTGCTATCGTTATTTATGAATGCTGGTGGTCCACTGGCAGTACGCCGTTTATAACCAGTTTTTACAAGAAGTTGGACATTTCCCAAGATATTTTTTTTTCCTGTCTTCTGATTGACCTCAGTGGCAGCTGTTGAGTGTAATTATCTCAAAGGTCCACAAGGCTAACAAATACCTCTCCACAGCAAATACAGTGAGTTCCTAAAGTAATCTCTACCCTTTCACAATGCTTAATAGTGAATGCCTCAAATGCCAGGAGCTAATGCAAGGTGTAAGTTCCCCAAATACTCATTTTTGTACCCTACCAGATATAGCTCACATACATAAGTTTTTTTCCAACAGAGCAACTCTTCAGATCTGCTTGTCCTTCTTTTCTGAAGTACAAGCTCCTTATCTGAAGCTTTTCTCACACAGACAGTGATGGTATCAAAAAAATACAACATAAAATCATGATATACTGTCAGAAAAATGACAAATAAAGCAAAAGCATAACTTTATAGTGATTTTATCTGGAATAACTTGCTGCTTGCAACATCCGCATGTGCAGTGTTTAAGGGATTGTCTGACCACATGTTTTTGCTCCACATCTGTCAACTAAGAGCAGAGATCTGTTTGCACAGTGTAGTGCTCTGGAACATTATGATACTCCCACAAGTATTTCTGGCTTATAAAGCAAGAAATGGGTTACCTTGAGGCTGTGGTATGTTCATCTGTGTTTTATATGTTACAGTTGTAACACTCTTCATATTTTGTATATTAGTTACTTCAGATGTCAAATGATAGAATTTCAAAATGAAAAGGCACTTCTAATCATTAATATAAACTAACATATATAGCTTTGAATCTTTCACATCATAATGATTTGCCACAGTCAAAGAGCACATCTGATTCATTTTATACCTCTCAAAAATGTGCATCTTCTTCCATACAGTTCACAGAATCACAGAGTCACAAAATCATTCCAGTTGGAAAAGACCTCAGGAGGCCTCTAATCTAGCCGCTTGCTTCACGGAGACTCAGCTATGAGATCAGACCAGGTTGCTCAGCTTGCTTTATCTATTTTGGTCTTGAAAATCTCCAAGGACGGACCCTGCACAACTCCCCTCTGCAGTCTGCATCACTTGACTGTCCTCAAAGTGAGAAATGTTCCCTTACATGTTCCCGGACAGAAACTGCCCTGTTGCAAGTCAAGGCCTGTTGGCTTTTGTTCTGCTGTGCAACTCTTTCGTCAAGAGCCTGGCTCTCTCTTTTTGGCAACTTCCTCTTAGATATTGGAAGGCTGCTATTAACTCGCCCTGAAACCTTCTGCACTCTCAGTTAAAAAAGACCATCCCTCTGCCTCTCCTCAGAAGGCAAGCGTTGCAGGCCAAATGTGCCCTAAGGGCTTTTTATGTTGTAGCTTGGCATGCAGAAAACTGCCTGAGACTTGACGGTGCTGAGATTGAAGTCAGAAGTAGGTGTTCCTCTAATTTTCTCAGAAGAGGCTGATTAGTAAATATTCTGGGAATTTATATGCCAGACTAAACCTGGCAGAAGACACAGCTGAGAGATCTCTGTAATCTCTAAGAGCCTAATGAGTAGTGCTGAGATGTAGGAGAGGCAAGTTCAAATCCTTTATGTACTGATTGATGGGAGTTCAGTTAGTCGTTTAAGTAAAAAATCTCCAGTGGGATAAGCAAACACTAACTCTAAAGTAGGGGTCTGTCTGGCACGGGGATTCTGCTCCGCTTTAGGCAACTGTTTCATAGCTTTAAAAGAAAAAAAAAAAAAAAGAAATCTTTTTACTATGAGCTGTAAACAGAATTCCTAATTTAACAGCTGCACTATATGTGTAATGAATTTTTATTTGAATGATTGCACAAGTCCTCTATTTGATGTCACTAGTATTTTAACTCCTACTTAGATAATTTGCAGCTTCAACTAAATAAGGCGCTCTAATTTAGCCCTTAGTTGGAGTTTACAATTAAGTCTGATTATCAGTCACAGTTCTGGTCTATAAAGACAAGATATTTTTAGCAAAAGAGAACTCAAAATATGTATTCATTTATATCAGCTTCTGTCCACTTCATTAGGGGAATGGACATGGTAGATCCATTTGCAGAACAACCTTTACAAATATTTCATAGTAGTTTTCTGAGTTGTGTAGTATGACACCAAATGAGATTTATCAGAGACTAGCAATAGCAGAAACAATTACAAAAACACAAATTAAGAAAAATATATTGCAAACATATCTGCAGTTACAGCAAAGGGCTTAGCAATCAGTCACTACAACCGAAGTGTCCTAAACAATAAGAGTATCGAACAAAAACATCTCTCTCGGTAAATTAATCAACAGCCAGTGCATGGAAAGCTAAATGTGGTAGTTGTGTGGATAACAGAGGGGTAGGCTCTTGACCGTATTTTTACTCCTCAGAACTGCTTGCTCCAGACAATCATCTCTTTCTTATAAAGAGTAACTAAGTAACTAACACGATTTCTGTCGTTTAACAGATGTGATTCCCTTAGCAGGACGGAGAGATGAGATGTGACTAAAATTGCCAGTTCTGTGGCAGGAGATGGAGCAAGCAGGTAGGGTAATATCCTATTCTCGCTAAGCACATGCATACTTCCCATTCACATCTTCCTGCTTTAAATTCACATGGTTAAGGTTGAGCACTCATATCAGTACTTTGCTGGGTCAAGCACAAAATACTCAGCATTGTGCAGGAACAACCACTTCCATTCCTGCAATTGCTGGTGTTACAGGGACAGAGCCTTCTTGTTGTAGTATCTTTATTGTAAGAGCCCCCTTTCACAGACAATAGCCAGGAAACTCACAGGTCTTTTCTGAAGCTGCAAGACAGTTTGCAAAAAATGTGGAAAGGCAGAGTACAAGCTCAGTGAATGTCTTTTTTCTCATCATCACCTAAACTATACTTCTGAGGGACTAATGCTGAAGCTTAGGCATCTGAGAGAGATGCTCAGATTCAGACAAGGACGAACATCTCTCTATTTTGTTCAGGGGATCTTCAAACACACTACAGACATAGGCAATTGAGATAAATATGGACTAATTTAGGATGATTATGAAATCCAAAGTTGTCTTAAATTTTTTAACAATAACATTTTATGACAGAGACTAGCTATTGACACAAGAGTACTGTATCATTAATATCTTGGCATATAAATTGATGCTTTGTCCCATATTCCCGTTTAAAGGTGTCCTGCAAGTTATGAGACAGCAGCTGAAGCCACCTTCAATCAAAGGATGGAGAGTAGGAGCTCCAGAATTTGATTTGGATCATGCCAAAGTTAATAGACTTCTAGAGGAACCAGAATAGTGCCCATTTGCCACAGAGGGAACTTACTGTAAGTATCTCCCTAAGACAGATGCTGCTATGAAGAGTTAATGCAAAGTCAATGCTCCTATCAAGAGGAATGGAATTAATCCAGGTCCTGAATGCTACAAATTAAGTTTCCAAGCTTCTTAAAGTCCAGCACTTGCTCAGCAAGTGAGAGGGTCAAAACCACATCCAAAATGAAGTGTATGATGTGCTCTTTCCATCTTGATGGACACCTACCCCTAAGACTTAGGCACCATCCATTTCTTTCTTCTTTCCAGGAAAAAGACTTTTCCAGATGGTCCTTACCTCCTTTCAAGCTTGGTATTTATAGGTTAAGGAACACTTTTGAAAGAGCCCAGACTGGCAGGCTGGGACTTGAGAATTCTAAAGAATGAAAAGAAAAAAAGAGTGCATTTTTGAATGTCTATATTGTATATTAATTTGCTGTGCTGTTCATATTATTCTATTACAAAATAAAAAAAAGCAAATCATAATATCTACAGATCAGTTTTTATATTTCAACTCTTTTTGAACAAGTTATGTGTTTCACAACTAAAGGTAGGGAACAGTCACAGAAGTATGTGACTGGAGCAAAGCTTTATAACTTCATAAGGTGAGGGGTGAACACTGAATTTTTATTTCATAGAGACTAAAGACAGAGCCTTCAGTCTTATCACTAGTGGGTTTATTTCTCTATTGTTTATTTAAAATGTAAAGTGCATTCCTAACAGGTGATAAAACCCTGGATTAAGGATAAAACCTCATGGCATATAAAGAAAAGGTAAAAAAAACCCCACAAATTTATACTTTCAAATAAAATTATTATGGGCAAAGTGGTTTTGCTGTTCAGTTTCCTTCATCACCAGTCTTCCTTTTTTTTCCCCTTTTCTCTTCTTTCACTTCATTTTCCAAAACAAACCTTTATGCAAAAATCACATTACCTCTATAATGACTTGACCCTGTATTGGTAAGAGTTTTAGGAATTTTCAGTGGGTAGAGTCAGGTCAGACACAGGTCAAAACATTTAGGAACACATGCTTTCATTCTGCTAAAATATATGTATGCAGAACATCCAACAACCACGAGTCTTTAACTTCTCAACATTACGTTCATCTTCAGATACTCAGTAGTCACAAAGTGGCATCACAGTTCTGACAGCAGGTTTGAACTACAAGTATCTCATGTGCTAGTGGATGCAGCCAACATCCTGCTAAAGCAGTTTACACGACATTCCCTAACTCCTGTGAACACGAAACTCATGTAACTTTGCATGCATTGGTTGTCACACATATCTTATCAGGATTGCTCAGGATGCAAGTTACACAGGGTAGGTTTCATCTGATCAGATATTAACAGCTGAAGCACAGGCATTACCTTTTATAGCTGAGCCATGCAGACAACTAAAATAGATATTCAAAACAGATCAGCTGAACTGTGCCTTAAAACTGCTGATTTTTCCCAGTTGATTATAAAGGCATCCAAAGGAACAAGCTCAGCTGTAGAGCTCTACATTGTTGAAAACAGAAGCCAGGTAAGATGGATCCTATCCACAGTGTAAAAACTGAGAAAACTACTTGGGTGACAGAAGGTTTTCCCTTCCAGCCCACCACCATATTTTCATTTTTACAGAGTGGGGACTGAGCAAAATATTTGGTACAGAGGGTCAACATAAGCCATCAATTACCAGAGCACCCTTTAGAAATGCACACGGTAGCTCTTCAGGTACCATGTCAGCTCTCTGGCAACTTATCGTCAAACAAATTTCTTTCAAGCCTGCTACAAAGGACATTGCGAATCCACACTACTGTCCTCATCTTACCTACTGTCAAAAGATTAGGCAGCAGAAGATACTGTTAATATTTTTTTCTACAGCAAACCAAATATGAAACTTAACAGGCCACAATATACAGCAATTTCTTTCACAATCTGCAGCAGAAGCAGAGCTTCGAATGATGCTTTGGAAACAGTTAATAGTGAGCAACAAGCCACAATAATGAAAAACAGAGCTTTGAGGCTAAACGGACAACTGTACTATTTTCAATATCTTGCTTTCATAGAAAACAACAAAATGCATTCTGAAGAGATGATACTCTTTCACATTTCTTTTTCGGTGGACTTACATATTTTTCTAGGGTCCTGTCTAAAGCTGATGATTATTCATTTGATTTATTGTAAAACAGAAAAGAAATAATCAAATTCCTATTGAGTGTGGTATACGTTTAATCCATGACTCAGTTTTCCATCTGCGCTTTGCTGAAAACAGCCACAAAACAGAGTTATCGAAGTAGAACAAAACAACTACAATGCCCCATTTTCTTTTTCTGAAGCACTGTTATTTCTCGCAGAGGCCTCTGTTTTTATTAATGAACCTTTCAAACAGAACCTGGTCTATAATGCCTCACCTTAATTTGGCCTGTCAGGCATTCAAACTGTTGAACCTACAGAACAGGGAATACAGTTTCTTTCCCAACCTAAGCCCTGGTGGAAAGAATTATTAAAGAAGGTGTGGGTGATGTATTGACGCTGCTTTTCTGGGTTTGTGCCTGGAAGAGGTCTCTGAGAGTGTCACTTGGCTAAGGGCATTGCAATTTCACCTATCTGGACCAAACGTGAAAGTTGCATAATAAAACCTACTGTTATTTTGGCCGCCTTTAGCTTTTGCCAGAAGGATCTTCCCACACAGAAGGACCAAGTTGAAATTTTTAGATTTCTGTGGTTATTTTTGAAGCCTTATCTAGGCTTAAAATATGATACACAGTAATTTTTATCATTAAAACCAATATTTTTGCTGGCTAGACCAAACTTAGTCTCAGTAGTTGAGTTTGTTTAATCTTTTACTTATTACAAATAAGGAAGCCTTGAGCCTTCCTTCACTGGATTAAAGCATCAATAAGGCAGAGTGGAGTGAGTGTAGGTAAAATCTGTAACACACTGTTACAAGAGGAAAAAAAGCAACCTAATATACCCCTGCTTAATAATGCACAAATATGTAAGCAACCACAGTCCAAATTTTATTTTCAGAAACAACCAGGTAGATTCTACTTCTAATAAATTAACAAACAGCTTGATGAGATATGTTCGGCTCTTCTGGTACCTATGTGTTAATACATGTTTCCGAGAAGAGGAATGTAGCATCATTAAAATTGAAAAAAATCATCATTTCAGTATTTGCCTGTGATCACAGGTCTTCTTTTTGCAGCTGCTTTTTTACTGTTTCATTTCTGTCCTATTTCTGTTCTGTTGTTTCAAAAGAACAGAGCTTTATGTACTCTGGCTTTGTTCAACACACTAGAGCTTAGTATAAGTTTAACATATGTGACACAGCTGATGTTAATAGTTATAAATGTCCCCTAAAGTAGTTTTCCATATTTATTTTGGAACAGATGTTTTAGCTCTTTTTGTGTCCTTGGACACCGGCCACTCCATAGGACTCTAACTGAGATACAACAGGAGCTGCGTGGCTAAAACATGTTTTGTTCAGCAAATGTATCTTCCTTTCAGTTGGAATTACCACCAATATCAGAGGAAAGATTTTGTCTGAATGGGAAAAATATTAGTAATTTGCTTTCATTGTGCACAATTGACCAGAAATGCAGAAAAAGTGTTAAATTATTCCTATGACTATGATGTAAAAAAGAAGTTATATTAGAACTTTACCTCTTGTGACAATATATAGCTTCTCATACTTCTACACAGCAATTCTCTTCAGATAGAAAAGGGCAATTGAAACAAACCACTTTTGTCTCTCTTGTCAATTTGTTGTTATGAACACAATATAGAAAAACATTTCTGAAAAATTTATTGATTATTAATTAAGCTGAATTTCTGGAAAAGCATTAGAGCAGCAATATATAGCTTGAGATCATTTTGCTAGCAAGTAAAATATGTTGTCTGAAAATGTCTTTACAATATCACAATTCATTAATTTAAACTAGGTAGACATAATAGCTTGCTTTGAACAATGGCTTAAAGTAATTGTTTTCTTTGTTTTGATAATTTTATGTAGATCATAACACCAAAGTTCTGTTGACTTCCAACAACCTCATAATTCTTCAGCAATCATAAATGAAGCCTTCATTCTTGAGCCCAGCTTCATTTTCAGTTAAAATCTGTATCATGAACTTGTCTTCAATTCAGTGACTTCCTTTTTCAAATTCTGCCTTCATTTCCCTAATGCTCATATGTATGGTTACATGGCTCCATAACAGAATGTTTACTGGATCAAAACCAAGGGAAAAGTCTCATTGTTCTAATGATAGCATCCATCCCAAACCATATTAGCTACAAATTATTGATTCCTAAATTGCTCAGTTGGCAAGGAACATCCTGGTTTAAAACGTTCTTGACCTTTATCTTCACAGAGCAAAGCATTTGTGAGCAAGATTCCTGGCAATAAGAAGTATCTAAATTATGCTTCTTTCTTGTTTCACTGCTTTAAAACTGAATGGAAAGACAAGTTCTTAAGCTTGGGTATGTGAATTATAGATAGAGCAAATCTTGAGCAGTTTTCTTATTTCCAGTTTAGGCTAAACTGAATGCAGCACGACTCAGCTTTTTACAGGTCCACAGACATGCAAAGCAGGAAAGAAACCCATGAGCAAAGAAACCCATGAGGTCATCTAGTTCATCCTCCCATAATGAGGCAAGATCAAGTTTACCAGCCGTTTTACTAATCTCACTTAAAGTCTTCCAGTGAAGGACATTCCACAGCATAGCTAAGAAAGTCTGGGAGAAGACACATAATCTCATGAAATGCTAAGAAGCAGTGATGGGTGAAAGGGATGAGCAATAACGTTCTTTGCCAAATACCTGTTTTCCATGTATTATTTCTTCTTTATAGGACTTTCCTTTGTTTCATAGATGGATCTATAACTACACATTATTAGAAAGGAGTTAAGTCACAGGGCAAAAAAGCAATTCTTTACAGATCTGCAACTATAAAGTTAATTAAAAACAGTGCAATAGAGAAGAGACACTGGCATGAATGAGTTTTCCTTCAAGCACAAGAAGGATTCAGAAAAGTGAATCCAGAATTTTAAACCAAAAAGGATATTTAACCAAAAGGCTTGTTAACAGAAAACTCCAGACTGTTTATGCTCATTTCAATTAAAAATGTTAAAAAATATGAATTCAAATAAATTACTAATTACTAATCCCACTTACTTTCACATGAATATGACTGAGAGTCAAATTCTTCTGCGTGGAGTTTTTGCTTATATGTGATATGAAAGAGTATATGTTATCCTTTGGACCTTAACGAACTCTCTCCTTCAAAAAGTCAGAGTAATGGTAGAGAAGCAAGTTGAGTTTTTTAATTTGAATGTGATGGAAATAAACAGTGGTTTACAAAACAATAAATATGAATTTTAAAGAATTAAAATGCATAAGAATAGAAAAACATTATTAGTGAATGTACTTCCTCTTCTCTGTTGAACTAACCTGTAGGAAAGTACTGGGATATCTTTTGTTTCATATTTAGCTTCACATTAAGGCAAACTTGGCACAGCTTCTGGCTTGGTGAGTGGGGAGTTGCAGTCTGGCTCACCACAAAATGTTTCTGCCTTACAGTGCCAAAGGTCCAGAGGTTGAAACCTAGCTGCAGTCACGTGTAGGATACATACAGCAAGTCCAATCCCCAGCTAGAACTAAGGTCCCTGCTAAGTGGTTATATTAACTTACATATGTGATTTCCAGCTGGCAGGCACAAAGTACTATTTCTAGTATTTAGCAAAGTGGACATGCCACAGTCAACTCAGACCTTTGAAGACAGGAGAAATTCTGCTAGATGCAGTGGAAGTACTCGCTGCTCTACTCCATGGGGCACACACCCAAAGGTGAGAAAAGCTGTATTCACAGGAATGACAGAAGGAAAGAAGCAGTGTCTGACCATATCCCCTGCCCCGGCTAAGTAGTGGTTAAGAAAAAGGACAAGCATTAGCATACTACCTGTAGAGAACTTAGTGTTTTGAAGGGGAAAAATACAACAGAAAAACTAATGTATTATGGGATGGATTCTGGCTTGAAAGGTGTCCAATGTCCTTCACTGAACCGTGCAGGGATCCATGTAGCCAAGGTATTCTCAACAGCCTTTGCACTCAACTAAGTTTCATGGACTTTAGACCCATGGATTCACAGAATAATTTAGGTTGGAACGGACTTTAGGAGGCTCGAAGCAGGCAGAAATGTGATAACTCACTTTTTGAAGGCTCCTAAATAATTTAAATTCCAGATATTACAATCTAGCAAAGCTGGTTAACTTTTTTTTTAAATAGTCTAGGAGCATTTATACAAGAAGTGACTGCATCTCTGCTGAGGAGACGATACCAAACAGCTGACTGGCAGCAACTGAAAGTGATATAGCAGAGAGCTGGTGCATCCCACTGTTTGGTTAATGCACCTCTAGTCAAAGGTGTCCCAGTGAAGTGTTTGAACCTCTTCTGGACTGAACAACCTATAGAACTTTCTCAGTAATCCAATTTTGTCTGAAGTTCCTTCTTGGAGCCTCCATCTGCAACCAATGTCCTTCACTGACTGTTTAGTCCAAAAGATAATTATAAATTTTAACATCTGCTTGATACTGCAAATATTTTGTCTTGGATAAAATCCCAAATGAGTGGAATTTTCCTTAACTGGGAAGTTAGGTTCACATGATATTTAAGGTAACAGAGAACCATCTTTTTGTACGTCAGTCCATCACCCAGCTATGTAAGAGATCAAATTACAGACAGTGTAGCCTTAGGACACCTACAGTGATTTGGGACTGTGGAGAACTTAAACCAATAAACCAGTAATAGAAAGCTCCTCTGATAACTGACTAGTCACTTGCATATTTTGATCCAGGATGATCACCAGAATATGATTCAGCAGGAACCATTAAGGCCATCAGCAGGAGTTATTTAAGGTTGTGCCACAATTCTTATGAAGGGCAACAGCTATCAGGAGGAGGACACAGCAGTACTCATCATACATTCAGGCCATCTGAACCTCACCTCACCAATGAAGCATTAGGTAAACTATAGGCCAGAAAGCCAGTTCGTCTCTCCTGTCAGAGAAAAGAGCTTTATGAGGAAAAATCTGTCTGTTTTGATATATAGAGAGAAGATCCTGGAACAGATTGGGAACAACAAGAGAAGGTAATTCAGAATAAGGAAGATAGCTAGGAAACCATTGGGTCAGAGGCAGAAGACAAAGAAGCTGGGTGCTGCTATTCTTTTCATTTTGGGGTAAGACTGGAGGAAGCAGAAGGAAGTTTTGGGTTGACGTATAATTTTATGGAAAAAACCTGAAAGCCACCTGCTGAACTTCCAGTCCGCTCAACCAGCCTTCAAAAAAGTCTCTTTGGACATCTGATAGCCAAAGTAGCTGTAGAAAAAATAAAAGCCTGAACAGAAAATTAATCATTATTTCTGAACTTAATTATCACATACATCAATTAATTTCCAAAGGAATTATTCACTTTTTATTGTAGAAGATGCCAAGGTGATAATAAAGGGTTTTTTGTGTCTTCCATTGAACCCCTATTTTGCTTTAGTCCATGTTTGCTTTAATAGAATATTTAGTTTGTTTTAATAGAATAATTAGTTACAGACTTAATTCAAATGTGAAATTCAGTGAAAATTTCTGAAAATCCAAGTACCAAAAAATACATATCAAATAAAAATAAATGATCCTGTCTCAGACCTAGGGTTAACACTGCAAACATTCAAAGTGGCAAATATCTGTTAAGTTTGTTTATACTCCTAAAGACAGACAGATGTATAAAAAACAGTTATTCAACTTGTTTCATTCCATTTTTCTGGTGTGCTTCTTTCAAATGGGAATTCTGAGCTTCCCAGGCAAATTGTATTAGTAAGAGGAGTATCTTAGTCTTTCAGACAGTGAATGAATGGTTTGGTCTTTTGTGATTTTCTTCTGATTTAAGGTCAAGTGTGTTATGATGCCCTCAGTCCTGTTTTGGAAACTGACTTGAATGCCTGAACTGTTTATGTAATGTGTTAAAAGTTTGTCAGACTCAAGCACTAGATTTGAAGTCTAACAAATACATTTTACCTGGTCTTATAATACCCTTACCCGACCTAGCAGCAAACAAAAGTTAGGGACAGAAATATATCAGTTCCCAGAGGTTTGCATTTAAAAGACCGTTGCTAAGAAAATGGGATATTATATGTCATAAAATCATCACATAATCAGAGCCATAACAATGAGTTATGGTTTTGGCTCTGATCCACCAAAGTTTCCAGATGCTTTGCAAAATGCACAAGCCTACAGTCTGTACTCAGTTACAAAAGCTTCAGTTACTTCAGTGGGGTTATGCCAGACTGGCACAGCAACAGCTGAATGCAAGCTCAGTCCTCATTTGCAACAATAAAATATAAAAAATATGAAACAGCTTAAGAAAATAAATGCAAGTTTACTACTGATTACAGTGAACTGCTTCATAAAGTCAACATAAAGCATGTAATCTCTCTGAAAAGAAATGCATTAAGTAAAATAAAGACAATAAACTGTGTCAACCCCCTCCTGTGTTGCCATCGTCCTAACACTTTCCCTTCTTTGACGTGCAAATATTTCATGCAGTTTAGTGTCAACTTCGCTGCTGGAAGTTTCAAGGCCCCATGTCTCACAGTCTGAATTTGCCTTCATGTCATTTGGGATATGTGCTAGTCATCACACATATTTCCAAAAGACTTCTGGATGTTTGTTACTGGTTTTGAAAATGCATCCTAGTAGTGTACCCAAATATCCTTGAAATGTGCAGCCAAAGCTGAGTGCAGAACTGAAATCAGTACAAAAGTGTATTTTTCAAAGGGACTGAAGAGGGTTGGGGTTCTGTGAGCCAAGCACCCTCTCATCCCTCAGCACAAACTCTTTCCAAACAAAAAAAAGAATGGGGCATTTTCTCCTGCCTACGGGGCAATTTAAGAACTGCTAATGACAATACATAAGGCAAGTTCCTCCCACTGTGATCTACAATGCTTTGGTTGCTGTTTAGCTGCTGCCTTCAATATGGATACCTTTTACATTTTCCTCTCAAACGTTTTTTGGTAGGTAGCGTTGCCTTATAACACCAGCTGCTCTCTGTCTGTATGTGAGAGTAAGCAATACTGGGAATTGCCTATTTCCAAAAGCTGAGGGTGCATTTTCCCTATCTTTATCAGGAGAGAGTGGGCCTGGGACAAAATGCCGAGTCTTAGCACCCTGCCAAACAAACCCTCCCTGGGCTCAGGTGCAAGGAAGCAGAACAGCTCCCTCTGTCCAAGTACTTTCTGCACCACCCAGCAAACTGGACAGCTAATGTATCTGCCTGGCCAAGGATTCATAGACCATGTCCTTAACACCCTAGCTCTCAAAGTCCTTGGTATGCAGTTCACCAACAGCCCCCAAAGTGCTCGGTGATTTGGTGCAATATTTAAGAGTGCAGTAACCCTGTTTGCAATCAGGGAAAAAGGACATCAGCGCAGGTGTTCACTCTATTCTGGGCTTCACCACCTGACCCAGATGACCTTACAGTCTTTTGTACTCATCTTCCAGTTCTGCTTGGGACACTCCCCATTTATTTGCAAGGTTGAAAGTTTTCCTGACACCTACTTTCCTCTTACAACTGGAGAACTGGAAGGCTCGTGAGAGTGAAAGCTCTGTGTGAACCTTCCCAGTGACTAAACTGAGAAATGCTGTAGTTGCTCCCTAAGGGGAGGTGGATGACTGGGAGTATCAGCTCATTCAGAGCAAACTGCAACCTCATTCCCTCAATCAATCTACATCCTCTTAACAAGATACAGCAGAATTCCCAAAGGAAATGAGAAAAGTGAGAAAGTTGAAAGGAAAAAGGAGTGAGAAAGATGGAAGAAAATTTAAGTCCTGTAAAACTTCAGGCAGTACCGTAATCTTGTACTGTTATTAATTTGATTTTGTTAGTTTTGCCCTAAACAATGAGCTTTAGTTTCTCCAACCCTCTATAGCAGTCAAAATATTACAGTGGAAGAATGAATGCACAAATGAATAGGGAGCAGCAGTGGCATAGGTTATCACACAGAAGAAGCTTTAAATACCAGAAATAAAATACTGAAATACCAGTCTAAATGCACCTGCCAGAGACTGAGATCTACTGCTGTAGATGTTGTTCTCACATGGCTATTCTGTTCAGTGAATTTGCTGCTTGTAGAGACAACTGTAGTACTTTTCTTTGGTCACTGTAACCCATCTAGAGTATTTTGATCTCAGGGTTACTGAAACACAAATAAATTCTTCAGTCACATGTTCCTGCCATTTGTTTAGTGGTATACAGTATGCATACTGAAGAGACCTATCTTGTACATCCATAGGGAGGAATTCTGCTCATGACTGGCCCTGCCTACAGCTTTCATTCAGATTTCAAGTTTTCAGCCACCAGATTTGAATTTTAGTTAAAAAAAAACCTCCTCTAAATCATTCCATGCCCTTTAAAGAATGGAAAAGTCATGTCCTAAGATTTTAATGTGAAGATTAAAAGACAGTCCTGCATTGTGGATCTACATTTTTTTGATGTTTTCCCAAGATCAACTACAAATACAGGATTCTTGCTGCGTATTTTTTCTCAAATTCTACTGTGGGATTTCCAGATCCTCATGAAGACCTCAGTGTAGCCTCTGATCTCATTGCACCATCAGCTAGAGGATTCCAGGTGTTGTGTTTACTCCTAGGTTAGGCTTGTCAACTCATGCAGTGCAAAGAATACAACTGTTTGGCAGAGGGAAAACTTAAAGTGTTTAATTCCAGACAAAAAGTAACTGTAAGAGGAATGTTGATTTGATAACAAAAATTAGTATCTTGCAGATTTCTGGCAAACAAAAGCTCTGTGTTGACCAATGAACTTAGGAAAGGAAGAACATAAACTCATATTTGCCAAAATACATAATGTGCACCACGCAACATTTTAAGGCATTTTACTATTAAAAATAAAAAAAAATGTTTCAATTACCACTTGATCAAGTAAAGCTTTCATTAAATATACTTTTTTTTTCTTGAGTAAATCAGATACAGAATACTTGAAAGCATTTGGTTTAATACTTCTGGTAAAATATTTTTAGGGAGAAATTTCAAAGGTACAACATGCAAGGTAACTATAGCTAGTTGAGTACTTTGTTACTCTGTTCAGTTCTGGGGCCCCCACCATAAGGACATGGACCTGTTGGAGGAAGTCCAGAGGAGGGCCACAAAGATGATCAAAGGGCTGGAGCACCTTTCCTATGAAGACAGGCTGAGAGAGTTGGGGTTGTTCAGCTGGAGAAGAGAAGGCTCTGGGGAGACCTTATAGCAGCCTTCCAGTACCTGAAGCGGGCCTACAGGAAAGCTGGAGAGGGACTTTTTACAAGGGCATGAAGAGATAGGACAAGGGGTAATGGTTTCAAACTGAAAGAGGGTAGATTTAGATTAGATATAAGGAAGAAATTCCTCACTATAAGGGTGGTGAGGCACTGGAACATGTTGCCCAGAGAAGGTGCAGATGCCCCATCCCTGGAAGTGTTCAAGGTCAGGTTGGATGGGGCTCTGAGCAACCTGATGTAGTTAAAGATGTCCCTGCCCATGGCAAGGGGGTTGGAACTAGATGATCTTTAAGGTCCTTTCCAACCCAAACCATTCTATGATTCTATGATTCTATGAAATGAGTAGAAAAGATATTCACAACCTGAGGTCTGAATAATTACCCAAGTATGATGCTTACAAGATAAAAGCTCAGTCACTCCAGCACAAAACATACAAATTCAATTTTCTCTCTGTCCTTTGATTACTTGTCCTACTTACCAAGACTCTGGCCTGGTGGCAATTGAGGAGACACACACTGTAAACCCACTAGAGGTACTTTCTGAAACTACATGGTTTTGACCTGTTTTCCCCCAAAACTTTTGCTCAAACTTTATTACTTTACCAGCCAATGAAGACTAGCATTTATTTCATTGTGAAAGGGACATCAATGGTGGACCTAACTGACATTTTCCACAAACATTTGCATAAACAAAGTGACCAAATGTTACTGACGGACATATAGACAGAAAGAAACACAGAAAAACCAAAAGAAAGAAAGAATAAGAGGATATATTCTTTCTTTGGTGGTTCTGATTATTCTAGCAGATTATTATGTTCCATCAATTTGTAAAGACTTCAGGAAATCCCAGTGTAAAACTAGTTCAGAAGAGAGGATTCAGGCCCCATATATGTATAAGCAACTGCTTGATATTTATCAACAGCTCTGTGTAATCAGTGAATCTGCTTCTCTGAATTACTCATGTAATAATTCACATAAAATTGAAATAGAGCATTTATTTTTTCCTATCTAAAGAACAGGGTCATTCTTCATAAATATCAAAGCATGTCATCATGAAAAGGAGCAAAAAGAATCAGAAGACAAAAGTCATGAACATTGATAGGCATTACAAATATGTTTCTGTTTTAGGAATAAATAAGTACTGACTGTCCTGTTTTAACACTGGACAAATGTGAACATGGATACAATTATACACATCCCAGACTTAATAAATTCTGCTTAAGACTTTGGGCCTGCAAAGATGGAGACATATGGTATCATTCAGAACAAGTTATCCCACTGACTTCAGTGGAAATGTCCACAGTGTGTGAAGTTAAGCGTGCATACCTCTTTGCAGAAAAATGCACTAAATCTTCATATTTTCCCTCTGAAACCTCATCAAGCCATGGGGATTAGAGCTCTCCTCAAGTATTTTTTGTGTCTTTTTGCTATCACTGTATTGTTGTTCAGTTCCTGCATTCTATTAGTGTTCCCTTTTGCCTAGAATTTACTTGGCAGCTCTTAGAGATTTTTGGTAACATCAACCAATTTCCATCACATCCACCCTCTCTCACAATAAAATTCTGAAGTGTCAAACATCCATCTCAAAAAAAAAAAAAAAAAAAAAAAAAAAAAAGCAGCAGCAACCACTAAACAAAAGTTGTGCAACCTCTCTGTCAAGCATTGCATCTCTTGATAATACTATTATCGCAAACTACATAATAATTTTACTTAGGAATGTTTTTATTTTAATTAAAAGGCCATAAATACTCGAGCAATTTTTTCCAATCCCATTTTTTTCATTTTCATCTGTAGCTTAATATCATGAAAAACACTAGTCTGTTGGACCAGAAAAGGTATAGCACAATGGAGATAGGTATCAGAAGAACTATCAGTAGGGTTTTTGAGTTGTGACAACATACTTCATTGAAGAAATTCATATAGCAACAACAGGTCATGGGAATTACCTTAACCTATCAGGTGACCAGCCAAAAACATTCAGGGTTTGGTACAGGTACTGAAACACAGGTATCTAGTGCCACTTGGGTGCATTAAGGTGTAAAAATGCTATTAATCATACCAAGCACCTACACAGAACTGGCAAGTATGGACAGTCCCAGTCTCTTTGGGATCAGCAGCTTGGGGTGAGATGTGATACTGAGCTTCTGATGTGACAAGAAGTGCATATCGAGGCAATTGAATCATAGAATAGAACCGATCCCTATTCCCTTTCTCTTTGGATCCCTTTCACATGGCAGTTCCTAGTAGGTTCCTTGATCTTTTTCTAAAGTGATTTCATTGCTAAAGAAGCAATAGTTGGGAACTTCCCTGCTGAAGTGTTTCCTTTCCTTAGAGGAACTCAAGCTAAGAGGTCTGAGTGATTGGAAGCAGTCCTAAGCCCTTCTCCCAGCAGAGCATGGTATGGCCAGGAAAGGGCTTGTGCCTTTGTGTCCAGCTGAGGTCAATAAACAGAGAGCTGACTAAAAAGTGGGGCCCACATTGAGGTACCAGGATAGCCACTTCTTTAAAATTTTAACCCCTTTTGGGGTTCTTCTAAGATATTTTTCTTTCTGTTTTACTTGCCATGCATGTTGAAAACATAGTCACATGAGGAACATCTGAAGGAAGAAGAAAATAATGGGACAAAAATGAATAGAAATTAAATCCCTTAAACATAAGAGCGATGGTTCCGCAGGAAAGCATAGGCGCTACTTATATTCCAACCTATCACTGGTAAGAGCTGAGGGATGTTGCAGCTGTCTCCAAGGCATCCTGCAGGACATAGGAGGGGTAGGCATAAATAAAACAGATAATTCCAATGAAAAATAAGGCAGTTTCTCACACCTGGAACAGGGATACACTGAAGGGTGTGATTCATTTTGAGAAACTCTCAAAGTAAAAATGCTAGCCAGAACACAGGCCACAGGTTAAGTGAGTTACACAGATTCACAGACCCTTTAAACCAAATGACCTAGAGAAGACAACGTATCTTGAGCAGGCACTTCACTGTGTGTCAGTGAAGAAGGCTATATTCTGCAATCTCTTTGAATAGAAATGTTCCCCTTTTTCAGAGGGTTAGACAGAGGGTGCAATGCTCATTTGGAGGTAAAGCAACAACAGAATGACAGGGTGAGACATCAGCCCACCTGTACCACATATTACTCAAATTCTTTACTGAAGCCCAGAGGACTTCTGTGTGCGGTAGCTCATTGTCATGGCTGTTTCACCTTTCATGCCACGCTCAGACATTAAGCCACTCACAACTGGTCCTTCTTAAATAAACTCCAGAAGCCTTTGATCTGTTTTCTACAAGGCTTCCCAGCAGATATTGGCATCTACTTTATTTTTCAGACAACACTGATGGAATGAGATTTATGAATAACTCCTGGCCTCTGAAGCAGTCTGGTTGCAAGCAGCTGAGCACATGCCACTCAGTGGAAGACTTAAGATCAGCAATAGAAGTTTGTTTCCTTCCTAAAACTTTTGGGAAAATATATTTTTCAAGGTGAGAACCACTGCCAGTATGGTCAACACATGGAGGCTAACAGTTTCAGACTGAAGATCCTAACTGTGGTTAACACTAATGTTGAATACTTTTAACCAGATTAAGGTGCAAGGCAGCTTCAGTGTGATGCTTACAGTGGAATTTTAAAATTGATGCGTTTTATTACAAAGTACAGGCATCAGCTTCAGAGCAGCAAGTATCTGAGTTTCCAGTATCAGCCACACAAGAATTACTAAGAACACTGGAAAAAAAAAGTCTCAAGTTCTAAAATGAATTGCCCCAGCACTAAATATCATTCTATTTTTTCCCCACTAGCATATTACCATCTTTCTCACACAGAGTTGTGCATGTAAATGAAAGGAGTCTGAGATGTACAGAGACTCCAGCTGGAAAATATGCTTGATTCAACACAATAAAATGAGAAACAGAACTATATTTTAATCTTCACTATATCAGCAAAAATCACATAAATAAATAAATGTACTGAAATTATTGCAAAGTAGACCACAATAATTCTTTATAAAGAGTTCTCATACTGGAAAACCTAGGGATCCAGACATAGCAGTAGTGAAATGGTTTTGTCATCTTTGAAATACGGTGAAATATGCCCCCAACCAACGTTTTACAGCAAGTAGGTTGACTGTGTCTTTAGCAAAAGGGCAAGGATTCATTCCAAGGGTGGTAGTATATGCAAAAGTAGGTAAATGACCTTCAGACTTCATTTAAAGTTCAAGCTCATTTTATTCCAGTAACTAGTCAGACCCCTAGGACACCCTTACTGAGGTACTTATGTATTGCATTCTGTTTTCTGCAATGAATGCCACCTTTGCTCTACAAATTTAGTTTTTAACTGGTCACCATTTTTATTGCAACATCCGGTGACTAATTTATGCAGATCATTATAATTGCTTATATTTATTTCAATTTGAGTAATTAAAAAACAGATTAATTGGGTAAGCTTTTCATTGATAATCTTTAAGTTCACAAGCACCTGTAATGGCTGGAGGTTCTTACCCTAGAGGGAGCAACGTTGGCCTCGATTCTGACCTGTCTGCAACTACTCTGATGTGACTGATTTAAATTAAGTGCTTCCTTGTTTATAACTACAGACTGAGCAAAATCAGGAACACTTATCACACGTCAGTCTTTCCATGCTCTTTCAAGATACATTGCATTATGTTCTGTAAACACCTAATGACAACATTTATCACACAGGTAGCGCATTTTATTTGTGCAGCTAAACAAAATAGGTTGAAAGCACACACACACACAAAAAAGTATTAAATGGCCTGAATTCCAGATGGCTCGCTTGCTCCATAAAGTAACAGTATCTGTCGAGATGATTGTGGCACTGTAGTTCTTTCTCCTTACCAAATACATGCAGTAGGAAGTTTTCCTCTGCTCTTTTGTCATCTTCTTTGCTTCTCTCTTATTTCATGACCTCTGAGTTAATCTTTCTATTCTTCCTATTAGCGAGTTTAAGCAGGCAAACTTCAAACAGACTAGCGATGGGTCACAAAGTTTAATGGGCATGTAGATAATCATCTAAATTACATTTCTGGAGCTGATGGGCCAGACAGGCTTAGAGAGTAACTTTACCAGCTTTCACTGTTAATCAGCAAGGATTGTGTGTCTCTGTACGTATCTGCCTTTGCCTGCCTCCCCGAGGGGCTGGGTCACACTGACTGATTAGCAAAGGCAGCTGCGTTAGCTTTCTTCTCCCACAAAGTGTGTTATGGAGGCCCAAATGACTTGAAAGGCAAATGTGACCTCAGCCCAAACACCAAGCGCTCTCTTCTCATCACTGTGGAATTGCTGGCCGTCCTCTTGCAGATTATGATACTCGGCACAACAGTTGTTGCCAATTTTCATGATCTGTTAACACTTAGGAAGCCTCATGCTGAAGGCTCTTCTTTCACATCTATTGTGGTATCATCAAGGGGAAAATTCAACAGGCTATTTCACATTTTCTGATGAATTTGAGAGCAGTGTATGAGGTGAACTGAAAAGCATACAGTAATTGAACTGTCAATAGTGAGTGCCCTGGATTTCAGCTTTGAAACACAAACTGTAGAGGGATGGGTAAAGAGAATAACAGTTCTCTGTAGGATACAGACAATTTTAAAGCTACAGAAATAGCAATGGATATGTACTGTGAACCTGATTTTCTCAGTGAAGATACTTACAAAGTGTATCAAATATGAGTCTCCTTTTTTCTTATATTGGTGGTTGTGTTTTATATCTACCTTGATTCCAAAAGGAATAAGAGCAGAGGAGGACTGGTTTCCTGACTTTGGCAGGACCTTGTCCTTCTGGTGTTAGGCTCATCTTGCATAATAAGTACTTCTCAATGATTCATTTTACTGCTCTTTATCAAGTTGTTAAATAAACACAAAACCAGACCGATTAAACTATGATTAGCCACACAATAAGCTTTCACTGTCTTACTTAGGTGCAACATAGGCCAATAACAGCACTCTTTAAAACAGTAAAAACTGTTTCATATATTTATAAGTCTATACAGAAAAGAATCTGACTAACCAGCTAAGAAGTTAAACAACTTTCTATTTTGGATCTCAATTAAGAACATCCTACCAGAAGAAACTACTGAGGAACAAAGCAAAATAATCAGGAACACTGATTTCGTTATTTGCCTCTTGAACTTTGAGACAGGAAGTTGGATTCTGACTTTCCACAAGTTTTCATAGATGAAACTGTGAAACATCTATGGCTCTGTGACCTAGGTACAACTACTTCTGACTGATGTTATCGAGAGACATGAATTAGGCTAAAAGGTTCTATAATTTTCCAGCCCACAAAGCATGCCATTTCTTAAGCTTCTAAACAAGGGTGACAAAATTTTCCACTTTATCTGGGACAGGTCCAGAATGCAAGGACCACCCCGTATTGTGATAAAATCTTGAGGTCTCACTTTTGTTTCAAGTACTCACTGAGACATGGGATTATTCTGTTTCCCGGCTTTCGTGGCAGTCTGAGTAAGTTACCCACTCTTGATGCCACAACATCTTTGGTTCTTTCAATGAGAACAAAAATGGTTAAACCTCTATGCCAGATCATGAAACCCACAGCAGGATTTCAGTCATGTCACACCCTCTTTACCAACATAACGCACAGGGAAGATGATCTGAATTTCAAATATGCATTGTGAGCATACAGCTTGAAAAGGTGATAGCCTTTACCCAGTGCAGCAATAAATCACTTCAATCTCCATTGTTCTATTGCACCATATGGCTGACTTGCAGTAACTACCCCTTTTGCTTTTATTTTACCAAATCAAAATTATAAGATTATCATTAAAACACTGGACAAATTAATATGAAGAGTTATGGAGTCATTATTATGACTCATTAGTCTTCCCCTTATATCACCTTCACGACAACCTATACCCTCTATTTCAGATAGCCTTCTAATGGCAAAATGTCACCAATAATTTCCACTAGCATCAAAAGCTGAGATGATCAAAGCACAGCTATTATTTCCGAAGATGCGATAGCAGGCATACTTTCTTTTCTGCAGACTCATTTTTTGACCCCACATGCTAACAAGATAAGTCCAGTTAGGTCAGATCCAAAGTACATTGAAGTCAATGGGAGTATTTTCCCTACTCAAAGGGCTTGGATCAAGGATATTTTTCTCTTCTCTTACTATTATACACATCACAAAAATGGGTATAGAAGCTGTTACTAAATCCAAATGACAGTCTGCTTGGAGAGTCTTAGACTGAAGAGCTGAGGTGTACTTGCACAACTGTGCACTAAGTAACACACAACTTTTGTGTGCCCAAAACTTGGCTCTACACACTTTTACCATGCACCCCTCATGATATGTCCATGAGCATGATATGTCTTGCAGACAGAATAAGCTCAGGTACCAGAAACCGTGACACCACATTAGCATGGAGCTGGACTGGCCTGGATGCCATGCGGCAGCAGAACCTTGTTTGTTCCCTGTACTTGCACCAGCTTATTCACAGCCAGCACAAGTAGCTCCACAGCACTGTACTGTCACGTCAGCAATTTAACGAATGCCACCATTCACAAAAAAAATGTAACTGGGGCACCACAGGGCTCTGGTATGTCATACAAAGCTACTGAAGTTTAACCTTATAACAGTAACTTTTGCTCCAGTACAAACTGCAATGACCATTTATAAAAAAACCAGATGCATGTGCAACGTATATTTTGCAAATACTTTGCCCGTATGCATGTACTGATTTGTCTGCAACTTATAAACTGGCAGTCTGATCATGGTCCTAACACTTTGTGTGTTGTCACGCAGTGCAAGTTATTTCTAATTAATGAACTTTCTTTCCATGAATCAGGTACATTGACAGAATGCAAACACCAACACAGCTATTTACCCAAAACATAAGCTAAGTATTTCCGCAAGGCTTCAGAAACTTTGGATGACCTTTTTGTCCTCCCCACCCCCTTCTATTATTGTACTTTTAAACGTGTCATTGCACTTCCTGGAGCTCATAAAGAGGAACTGCTTTACTCACACTTTGCAGTTCTCATACTTACATGACTCATCCAAAGACTTGTAAGACTTTACACTTTACTAGGGAGTTAATTCCTATACCCTGATATTGCACAGTTAGAAATAGAAGCATAGAAAAATTGTGAGCTACACTGACTCCCTAATTTAACACGGTTAATGTAGGCAATGCAAAGCCTGAAAAGCAAGAGCCTGGCCCACCAGGGTGATTGAGATGGCCTAAGCTTGCTTCCCTGTGGAGTCAAGGAAAAACAACAGCTGTTAGAGGGTGACTGAGAGTCCCCAAGTACATCATTTGTTCCTCGTCAGAGCTCTCAGGTGCCTTCACGAGGTGATGCCATTAGTACAGTACACAGGGTAGGTCTCAAGCGCACCCGGCTCAGGGCTGCATCCTTGGAGCTGCTGCTGCCTGCCCAGGGTGTGCCTCCAGCGGTGCCCTCCCGTAGGCAGGGGCAGCCAGAAGGAAGCAACCTTCCTGCGGTTAGTCAGGCTGGGTCAGAATCCTGCCAAGCGCTCAGCCTCTAGGCTGGCCTCAGGCTCAGGCGACTTGAGCACGTGGCTCCCTCTTTTCCCCAAAGGGCTCTAATCATCAGTCCATCAAGCTGTACCTCTCCTGCCCAAGCAGGGCCACAATGCAGAAATGCATGGAGGAACCGCTGTGGAGGGCAGGGAGAGGAAACAAGAATAAGCACAAAAAGGTCTGTGCTACATGGAGTCTTCTGCAGAAGTTACTGCTACCAGCTCTCCAGCAAAATGTAATCGATTCCAGTGGTGTTACTGGGCCTGCATTATATTGAAATCATCTAAAACAAGAGCAGAAAAGGAGCGTAAGCAAAAATCTATTCTAAATATGTGGGATGATTGCCTGATAACTTAGTACAAATGAAAACCCCATAGCTAACAAGAATTGTATAAAAACAGCTTTTCTGATAAGCTTTTCCAGAGAACACCATTCTCCCAGGAGCTGAATTGCCTACCCAGCGTTTACTGTTGTCTGTCTCCTTTCACAGCTACCCACAACGGTTCACTGCTATTACTTAAAAAGACATTTCAATCCTGTGGTTAAAGGCAAGGAATCAGAAAAACCTGGGTCTAGTCCAGTCTGTACTAGCAGTCCTTGATGGGCTCAGGGATGGCACTGTATCTACAGAATCTGCGTGCACAGCACTGTATCTGTCAGCATCTCCCCATGCTGCAGCACCCTAGGGAGCAGGTATTGCAAGGCGTCTGTCAGGCTGCAACATCCAACCATACACCCCACCAGCACCAGTGGGATCTTATTCACCAGTTGCCATCATACGGGTCATAATTTGACTCCCTAACATTGGTAGTCATGCAAGTATGAGTTTCTGCTTGGCTGGTTCCTGGGCAGATCTTCATCTTCTGTATCTTCAATGTGTCATGCACACCCATGGGATGACATCAGTAATTGTATGAAGGGGGAGAACAGCCTGAACACACAAGAGAATGGAATTGCTCTGTCAGGTCATTGAGGTTTATGTTCTGTGGTATTGTTCCTCACATACTGATACATCAATGACATTTTTCCAAGGCAGCATAATAGCAAAATAACTGTTCATGTCAGGAGTCACTTAACTGAGTGTCTAGGACGGTGGGATGTTCTGAGTAAGACTGTGCTAAACTGCAAACATACAGAAGAGAGAAAGGAAGAAGACATTAAATTTTCCATTGCTACAGACAACACTAGCTGA
The DNA here is from genome assembly GCF_030463565.1 of Pelecanus crispus. Taxonomy (NCBI): domain Eukaryota; kingdom Metazoa; phylum Chordata; class Aves; order Pelecaniformes; family Pelecanidae; genus Pelecanus; species Pelecanus crispus. The sequence continues at coordinate 26,887,094 of NC_134643.1, forward strand.
TGTCAATAAATTCAGTGGTGATGAAGAGTGATACCATTCCTGATTTAAGAAGTTCTTAACTACAAGAGTGCTGCCCAAGGAAAGGGAGCATAGGAAAAATAAAGGCTGAAGGCTGCCTAAAACATTCTATCTCTTCAGGGGCTAATTATTGTAGCAATCTAATATTTCCTCTGGCTAATGATCATAAACAAACTAAGTTCATTGGTGTCATCTCGGTCATTATTGGCTTAAAATTGTTGAATCACTGAATCAGCATTCACATAGATTGTCTCAAAGCACTGGTGGGAAGTTATCCATCAGTGACCTGCGCAACACACCATTTCCCATGTACAATGCATTGCAATAATGACAAATATAGCTGCTGCATGGAAACATCCGCTCTCTTCAGTCTCTGCCTGATATTTTTGGAGACGTCTCCTGGAGGGTATCTGGTATTAATCTTGCATCACATGTTAAACAGGAAACTTAGCTATATAGAGAAGACTAAGCACAACTAAGATAAAATTAGGAGTGCAAGCAAAATGCAGTGAACTGAAAGACTATATGCTTTTCTCCAGGGAGCTGGACCAAACATGGACTTGAGCCTCAACAGTTGGGCTGTGTAATGTGGCATCCCCAAAATGCTGGAAAGTATGATAATGTTCCTAGTCAGGCACAGCCTACTGGAGATACAGGATGAAACCATAAAGCAAATTTTCATTCTACGCTTAGAAAAAGAGACACCTAAGTAGAAGCACAGCCAAACTCATTCTTTTGCTGGTTCTTCCCACCTTATGCCCTAGTTGTGACTATTTTCTTTCTATGGCTTGTTCAGAGCCCAGAAGATGTCTGACAGTGAACAGTGATTACAGGAACCCGTGATTACCAGATGATAGTGCAGACTGTATATGAAGTCAACTGTGTAGGTGAAAGAAGTGAGTGTTTGATTTCTAGAGAAAACCCAGAGCGTTACATTAATTCCCCCAAAGGACAGATCTATGCTCTGTTGAGCTTTTGGGACCTTTCCTTAAAGCAGCAGATACTGGCCACTGACCAAGCTGCCAGCCTAACAGCTACATCTCTGATGCTGAGATCTAAAAGGAGTTCAGCACAGAACAGCATAAATGTAAAGACAATCCATCATAATGGTTAATTGTTCCTCTGACTCATCTACAAAGCAATGCTTTAAATCATTACAAAAGTCTTTGTTATAATTAAGAAAATGTGGCAAGCCTTCTCTCCCCCAATGGTATCGATGTTGACAAAGCCAGAATATGCTGACTCCACAAAACATTGTGTTCTGAGATACACACAGAAATTAACCCTCTACTTGCAGATTAGCTCAGTGTATTTATTATTTACACTTCTACCTTCTATATCTTCATAAACATTCTTTTTAGAAGCACCAAATTGTGCTATTATATTTAGGTGCTGGTTCACGTTATACTTACAGTGAATGGTGATTATACGTCCCTTGATCTTTAAATACTTTAAAACCCTTTCTAATAGTTTTTTAGGTTTTCCTGAGCTGCTGTTTGACCATGAATATTTAGGAAAATTACCAACAATTTCAGCAGTTCTATGCAAGTGAATTCACTCACTAACACTGCCTGGCATATATAATGGAAGAGAATTTAGCCATATGTTTCTGTTAGGACAGGTATTCCATCAGTGTAATTTAGAATTGCTCCCCTGAAATTAATTGAGCCACGCTGACATACAGCAGTTGAGAATGTAAGACCTCACCTTCCTTTTTATGGCAGTGTCTCTGTACTAGCTCTCTAATCATTTTGTGACTTTCATCTGAAATGCCTCCAATTTAATAATGCTGTCAGTTTGCTACATATTTGCTCCTCAAGGTTATGTGAACACTGCTTTGTCTTTCCTGGTGAATGGGTTGCAGGCACACAAAAACCAAAATAATTTACGCTTTATTTAATAGATTAATAGCAGTGCAAATGTACGTCTAGTGTTTTGCGTGTTTTCACTCATAAATCACTTCTACAATTTCTGAACATGAAAATCCTGCTCATTTAAAACCAGGTCTGTTTTTTTCTGCACAGCTATAACTATTCACTGGCAAGAGCTTTAAACCCAATCTCAATGTGAATTTCTTTCACGAAGAAAGCAAAAGCTGCCTTAAGCAGCACCCACTACCACTCTTCTCTGCCCAGCTGCTCATTCTTGCCCTTGCACCTACCCCTTCCCTTGTGTTCACATAGAGAGATTGGGAACCTTATCCTAGAAATTAGTCCATATTAAAAAAAAAAAAAGTTCTCCCATCTGGTTCATGAGTAGCTGCAGGCAGGGAAAGGGATGCTTAAGTTGGCATTGCTCCTGGAAAAAATGACTGTCATACTGTGCTCTCCCCAGTGCTTCTGAAGAAAATTTAGAGTATAGGCTCGAGTATTCCAGATCTAATAATGAGTTGGCTTTTTGCTTGTCCCAGCCACTCCCTCCTTGAAAACAGAGTTAGCATTCTGGGCTGCACAATAGCTAAAATCTCTAACTTATGAGTTATGCCACTCTAAATTTTGAATTTTAATCTCTTTTAATCAAATAACCCTCTTTGAATCAAAGTCTCTTCTTTTGAAGAAAGTATATGCTTTTCTTTATATTTTTTCCCCATAATAAGAAAGCTTTTAAAAAAAAAACAAACAGAAGAAAAAAAAGGACTCAAACTATTTTTTATAAGTTTGGGGCATTTTTTGTTGTTTTCTGAAAAATTCAAAACCACTGAAAAAAATTCTCACCAGCTCTAGATCTAAGAAGACTAAAGAATGCAATGCATGATTGCTCCTATCATGGATATTCTTTTATCCTCTGAAAGGGAAGTAAGCTAACTTTGCAAATAAGATACAGTCTGGTTGCTGATATAATTAGGCTGTATATTCAGTTCCAGAGATGCACTTTCTGTGTGTTTTCAAGCAATACACTCAAACCCAGAACTGCCAAGAAGGTTAGCTGCTGCTGCTACAACAAGCACTGCAAAACCTGAATCTGCACATGGCATTTGCATTGTCCTAATGACAAAAGAGATGGGTGGTTTGTAACGGGGGTCACGCAGAATCTAATGCAGCTAGTGGGAAACACAGAAGGGACTAACATGCTTCTCCTATCTTACTACAGGACAAGTTCTTTGTTTCTCTCCTAAGCTTTTTTTTTTAATTTTTATTTTATGGACATTATTTAATATTTGCAAGGTTCTTTGAAATCTTTGCATGAAAGCACTAGGCAAAGAGTTAATTCATGTTTCTATAATTGACAGTTTTTACTTGTACTGTTTGGTATGAAAGGCATTGTAACTAATAGAACGCAGTTTAAAAAGAAGTAAAACCATTTTATTTTCCTTGGGAAATTTATAACTTGAGCTGAAAAAAATATAAGCATTGTCATATCTTACATAAAAAAATGAAATTACTTTGGGGTCTTTTTTTAAAGGCTTCTTGCTTTCTAAAGGGTTTTCTCATCTTTACCCCTCAAAGACTATAGTAAAGTTAAATATAGTTATTATATTAGGCCTAGGTCTTAATTGCTTTTTCATCAATGGAAGTTTGGTAGACAGAAAGAGAAATCAACATCTTGTTGCTGGCATCTTGTTGCTGGCATCTTGTTGCCAGCTGCATTGCAGCCATTTGGTGTCACATAGTCAGGAATGCTATAACCAGTATCTCATTATCAGATCTGTTGGACTTCTTATGCTATCTGGACTCTAGCAAATGGATATGATAAAAGGGTTTATAAAAATATAAGACATAATGGTACTTAAGAATAAAGTGTTTTATAAAAATCAGGGAAGTTTTTAAAGCTGTTCTGTAAGTCTGTTCTCAGACCTGAGAAAGCTGTAGGACAGCCAGAGCATCGGCCCACTGCACTGGACTGATTCTGGAAAGTACTTTTTCACATTTTGTGCAAATGCACAGGCAAAGAGAATGATACACACTATGGCTATAAAATATAATATTAGCTATCCATTACTCACAATGCAAATGCAAAGCCAAATAAATAACTGTATTACTAAAATACAAAACAAAACAAAACAAAACATGTGGCAGCAGGACATTATAGGTACAAAAGTTCAGCGTCACACAAGGTTCCCTAAGCACATCAGTAGTTACTTTCCATGATTGCAACTGGCAAAGATTAACAATCAAACAGGTAGCATCCACACATTTCAAGTGAGGCATAGATAAATCTGTTTGCATTTTAAAGATAATGGGCAATGCAAGAATGAATAAAATATTTTGTCCTGTATGACAGTGTGTGTGCAGTCTGGGATCTTTCACTTGAGGGTAATGCTGATACCACTGTCTTAAGAGCTCACAGTTTTTTGCTGCTTGCTTTGTGTTCTGCCTATCTTGGTATCACAGCTTCACAGGTGATAATGAAATGGCACCACTTCTCTCAAGGACACTTAATTTGAATATTGTCAACAATTGCACAAAATGAAGTTAAAGCACAAATGGATAACCTCTCCATTTGCAGTCCAAGCAATATAGTGTCAGAATGCAGAGCACACAATGAGAGGCAATCAAAGCTGCCAAAGGTGCTATGGTGATGCCACAGTTTATCCCCTGCTAAATTGGTTTTAATGAGGATATTATAGTTGCTATCAAAAAGTAGAGAAGATGATATTTTTCCCCTTTTAGGGGCTGCAAGGCTTGGAACCACACACTTCTTAACTCAATAGCCTTGAAATTAATCCAGGATTATTCAGCTGCATGAGAATTGTTAGAAGACTGGAAACAACATCCCGCACACTGTCTTTTTATTGCAACCTTCCTTGTAGTATCATCTTGCAGTGAAACCTGAATATCCTAATGGGATTAAACATAAAAGAAAGTCAGGAAAAAAAGTCACTGGATTAGAATTTTAACTGAAGCCTTCTGTGAGAAAGACCGCACCATTGTCAGTGACCTTTCTCTCCCCATGTGTGATCCCAGTTGTGCCTAGTCAAGTGTCCAAAGGAGACTCTGTCAGTTCACGCTGTATTTATCCTTTTGCTCCTAAAACAGGTGTCTTGTTACTAAGAGAACAAGCATTCATGCCATTGATCAGGGTGTATTAACCCACCCTGCAAGAGCGCATAATGTTCTCTGATAGGAAAAGCAGAATGTAATGGTGCTACTTAAGACCTGAGTTTTATATTGATAAAAAACATCACTCTAAGCAAAAGGCAATAATTTCTGTTCTAGGAAACAGGGAAAAAGGGAAAAAAATGCAGGCTTTTGAGTGCTTTAGAATGCCAGTTCTATCTCCAGCTCCAGCCTTTGTTTGTTTTTTTAAATACACTCTCAGGTGAGTTTGCCTTTAACATATCTAAAAAAAACCATTTTAGAACCTCATACTTCTACACAGCCCTCATTAGATACCACAAGAATGCTTTTCATCTCACTTTTACTCTAAACTCCTGAAGTCCTCCCTAGCTCTGAACAATTATACTAATTAGAGAGCAGTTATTCACAGATGAACAGAAACCCAAGCTCAATCAAAAGAAACTTCTAAAACACTTTTCATTTTTATCGTTCTAGATCTCTTTGCCTTCACAGAGCTTCAAAGATTCATACTCAGTCTCATAAATGCTATCATAAAACATTAACAACAGTGTAAACTCTAGTGTAGGAGGATGTGTATGAAGTTGAATTCCTGTTCCTACACCCGGATACTTGCCCCAAATTGGGCAACAAGAGGAGCTTTCCTCACATCTTTCCAGCCAGTGTGTTCTCCTAGCAATATAACTCCAGCTCAATATATTGCTGCTCTCCTTTTCATACTAATTCATACCTAAGGTGTCAAGCAAATTGCTGTACAGCTGAACTGAAATCTTAGGTATGATATGTTTTTACTATTTGTTTTACTGTAGCAACTACTAGATCTAGTGCTGAGCCAGTAAAAAAACCAAGAAGATGGTTCTTGACCTTTTGAGCTTGTAAGATAAGTGTAAGAGAAGAGACAAAGAATAGGTAGAGGGCCAGACAGCACCATAATCAGGTATTCAGATCAACAGTCAGTAGGCTATGACTACTACATACATTTTCTCTGACAGTTCTGATTTGCAGATTGAGATAATTATTGTCAACATACAATTTGCTATCAACATTTATAATCTATTTGGCTCCTGTTTTAAGCCCCAGTGCTTATTTCTTCAAAAGAAAAAAAAAAAAATCCCTCTTGATCTGTCCCATCACATAAACCGCTCTGCCTTCTCCCACCCTGCTCTCCCAACTTCTTTTGCAGGATATGGAAAAAAATGGAGAAGGGAAATAAGTTTTACAAAAAGGATATATTGATATATAAAGATCTTCATGAAGAAGATAAATACAGATAGGATTAGACATTTGACATGAACATTGATGACAGTTTCAACACTATGGTTTTGAAAATCCTGCTTGCTGGTGGCAGAATTAATTGTGATGAAATATATTCCTCCTGGAGGCTCTAATATTTTAGAATGAACCCACCAAACCTAAAAATGCCTAAAATCCCACAGACAAAAGCATTGCCCCTGATTATGATTTACCATGTCACTTCCCTCTTTGAATCACCTATCTTTGCCCACCATATCAAGTACCAACATTCAGTCCTCAGACTTTGGAATCCAAACAGCTCTGCTCCAGCCTGTGTCCCAGGTTTCCTATCTTACAAAGAATATCTTAATCACCATAGTTTCACTAACCGCAAGCTTCACTCTTCCTTTCTTTCATTATCTTTCTTCCAATTTCGTGTCTAATTCAGCCCAAGCTCTCCTTCCCCAGCCCCTTTTAAACCCTATCAGACAGACTCTCACCCTTTTTTTCATTTAAGAGACCCACTGCTTCCTAAGGATTTTTATTTGTTATGAAGTAATTTATTTGCATTCCCAAACTTATATTCGGATAAATGTGATGTAAGTGGCAATCATCCCTTCCTTTGGAATCATCAGTGGGTTTTTTCCATTGTGTTTGTTGGTCTTCTAGAATGAACACTTTTCATTCATAAATTTTCTAGCAGCATTTGTCTTGAACACTGTTAAACACACTGTCATCATAAATATCTTTCCTGGTAAGAGGATTTCCATGGTTCCAATGTCATAAGATAGATAGTTATGAAAACTGCAGTCTGCCCACTGCTGTACAGAGGGACTGTTTTTTGATGAGCAAACAGCTCTCTGATGGGTAAGGTTTTGGCTGCCCAAAGTACGGATTAATTAACCTGGAGCTCTCAAATACATGGTAACTGTAACAGATACTTACGCTGGACTTACTTTTTATATCCAAAATGTTGTGTAAATGCTGTATTTCATACAGTTACAGCACTTAGAACTCAGATTCTGATCTCACCAAAACTGACTCTACACCAGCTTTGGCCCACGTACCCTAATTTATACCACTGGATGAACAGAAACCAGTTAAATTCACTATTAATTTGTATAGCAAAAGAATATAGAGACAATACCTGCACAAACCCACACATCATATAGTCATCAAACAAAGGCAGACTAGGGCGGTCTTCTCGAAAAATTGTGATTTTGTAGCTGCTCACAACCTGAGGACTAGGCTGCGAATCATCTGTTATGAGAATGATGACTTTGTTCAATCCAAGGCCAAGGGGGTAGTTAGCAATGCTGCAAGGCAAAACAGGAAAGAAGTGGAATAAGCACTAAAGAAACAAAGATTTACACTGTTTTATCTGTGACAGCTAAACTTTACCTGCTCTTTGAGGCTTCTATTTCTAACATCTTCTTTCTCTTACAAAATACATATGATTTTAAATAAAAAACAGTGTAAAATAAGATTTATGACAATTTACAGCTCTTTCAGGAAGACAAAATACTGACAGTGAAACTTAGTGAAAACTAAAGAAAAAAAAGCTTCAGTGACAGTAGCAACAATTCTGACATGAAATCTGTGAATGAAGCCACTAGGGACAATAATTCCTGGCAGGTCCAAGTTCATGGTGAAGTCATCAGGGAGACAAACAAGATCAGAGGTGTCAGCTAGCCATTGAAATTGTCCACCAGCCAAATGTGATGGAGTTCCAGACAAACTGCTCAGAGTGACAGACAAGAGCAAAGCTGGACTGTGCTCTTCTTCCTTTGGCAGGGAAATGAGAAATGCTGAAAGACACAGAACCTGCACATCCAGGGCTTTTACTTTTCAGTGTAAAGGACTTATTGCTATTCTGTTTGCCCTTTACAAGGAAGAAATCTCTTAAGTTTTTTGCATGTGTCCAGGTTGACTGCCAAGGCAGTTAACATTAAAACGCTAAAAAGTTGGGTGGAAGAATTTTATGGGAGCTTCTTTTGAAATGATAAATCAAGACTAATTTCTTATTGAAAATACAGGAAGCATATTGGGCATTAGATCAGTAACAACTGTACAGACTGTCTGGTTATTAGCAGACATTCTAAGTCAAAGCATCAGCTTCACAGTCAGTCAAAAGATGGTGTGTTGCATAGACACTTCATACCATGAAGCAAAGCTAGCTCTGTAATGGTTAAGAATTCTTCCTCCCAAGTGAATCATTATCCCTGCTCTCCCTTTTATCCATTCACTAATGGCTAGTATGTAAATAGGCCAGTTCTCTGGTTCTGAGGTACCTGACCCAGATAAATACACACTTTTTGTCCCTCCCAACATTCAAACACAGGTCATGCCAAAAATGCCTATTGGGATTGTCCCTGGCACATGCTGCTGTCTGTGAGAGAGCTGGTTGGGAAAGCCAAAACTGTGCCAGGGATCACAGTAGCAATTAAACATTATTGATGATTGTGGGTCAGTGCTCAAACCTGCTATTTAGTGATGACTTTGCCCTCTCCCCTTTCCTCCGGCTTTATACTCCTCTAAAAAATCAGATAAGCTGGGACTTTTGCTGATGACAAGATGACCCACTTAGTGGATGAGGGAAAGGCCATGGATGTTGTTTACATGGACTTCAGTAAAGTCTTTGACACTGTTTCCCACAGCATTCTCCTGGAGAAACTGGCTGCTCGTGGCTTGGGTGGGTGTACTGTTCGCTGGGTAAAAAAAACGGCTAGATGGCCGGGCCCAAAAAGTTCTGGTGAATGGAGTTAAATCCAGTTGGTGACCGGTCACAAGTGGTGTTCCCCAGGGCTCAGTACTGGGGCCAGTTCTGTTCAATACCTTTATGAACAATCTGGATGAGGAGATCGAGTGCACCCTCAGTAAGTTGGCAGACGACACTAAGTTGGACGGGAGTGTCGATCTGTTTGAAGGTAGCAGGGCTCTACAGAGGGACCTGGACAGGCTGGATTGATGGGCCAAGGCCAATTGTATGAGGTTTATCAAGGCCAAGTGCTGGGTCCTGCACTTGGGTCACAAGAATCCCATGCAACGCTACAGGCTTGGGGAAGAGTGGCTGGAAAGCTGCCTGGCCGAAAAGGACCTGGGGGTGTTGGTCGACAGCCAGCTGAACATGAGCCAGCAGTGTGCCCAGGGGCCAAGAAGGCCAACAGCATCCTGGCTTGCATCAGGAATAGTGTGGCCAGCAGGAGCAGGGAGGTGATTGTGCCCCTGTACTCGGCGCTGGTGAGGCTGCACCTGGAATACTGTGTCCAGTTTTGGGGCCCTCAATACAAGAAGGACATTGAGGTGCTGGAGTGTGTTCAGAGAAGGGCAACGAAGCTGGTGAATGGTCTGGAGAATTATGAGCTGCTTATGAGGAGCGGCTGAGGGACCTGGAGTTGTTTAGTCTGAAGTAAAGGAGGCTGAGGGGAGACCTTATTGGTCTCTAAAACTACCTGAAGGAAGGTTGTAGTGAGGTGGGTGTCAGTCTCTTTTCCCAAGTAACAAGCCATAAGACAAGAGAAAATAGCCTCAAGTTGCGCCAGGGGAGGTTTAGATTGGATATTAGGAAAAATTTCTTCACTGAATGGGTTGTCCAGCATTGGAACAGGCTGCCCAGGGAAGCAGTTGAGTCACCATCCCTGGAGGTATTTAAAACACGTGTAGATGTGGTGCTTAGGGACATGGTTTTAGTGGTGCACTTGGCAGTGTTAGTTTTATGGTTGGATTCAATGATCTTAAGGGTCTTTTCCAACCTAAATGATTCTATGATTTTATGATTCTATGAAAATCCCTTATAATTCTGATGAAAATGGATCTTTCTGAATGAGTAAACTTGAATTTGTTTCTTCTTTTGGTCCCAGCTGCCCTACTCTGACGCACGTAAGCAGACTGCTGGCTGAGGGACCAAGCCCAGTGGGGCAGTAGCTTAGGCCACAGGGCAAAATCAGGGCCTGGATATGAAAGCTCAAATTCTTTGCTGTCTATTTTGTGCAGTGTAATGGTGGTCTGTTCCCACCCAGTTTTGATGCTGTCAGTGACTGGAGAAGTTAGGGGAGATGCTAGCAGCTGTGCACTCTGTAAAGCTAGGGTTAATTATGGCTTGAGAACATATTACCATTGCCTTCAGGACATTGACAAATCAGTACAAGTTTCTGAGTGTTGAATTCCCTCTGACTTTCCTGTGACTAATCTGTATGCATTCTGTGCTTTTGGAAACACAAAACAGTTCTGTAATATTCTGACATATTTCCAAAGTTAAGGACACTTTTAGTTTTTACACTCATATTTTGTCGCTCATACCTTGGCCCTTTCTTCTCGTCGAGGTGTACTTGGCACTGACAGTTAGAGGGTTCTGCTCCTATCTTCACTGTCACCATGTCAAATGGGACTTCTGCATAGTATTCTTTGATCTTTGGGTTAAACTGAGGATTCAAGTCCAGCTGTGGGCTGGTGAAGATCTGCCTGATATGAGATAGGGTATCTTTATCTGTTCCAAGAAGGCATCAAAGAAAAAACTGTGAAATGTATGAACATTTTTAAGTAACATGCAACTTCTGGCAGATTGATAACATGTACAGTGGCAAGATTTTTAATGCCTGGTCACTCTGAGACTGATAATCCTGCTGCAAGGTCTTAATGGAGTTTATATTGGCACTTGAGAGAAATTTTTAGACCCTGGAGGGATTTTAATCATTCAGTGCCCAATGACTCTAGTCAGAGTCACAAAACTCAAAGTCTGAGTAAGCCTTTGAAAATGCAAGGATTAGGTCTGGGAGATCCTGTCTCCAGTTGGTTACATGAAACTTAAAGAAGAGTTAGGCCAAAATTCATAACCTACTTAGGTACCAGCCTGTGTACAGGGTTTATGTACATGTGTAATTGCCAGTAAAAATCAAAATAAGTTAGACATACTCTTACTGTTCATAAGAACAAGTCACATGGAGATATCTAGACCCATGGGGTCATTTGCAGTACAGCTGGAAGAATGTTTTATTAAAATTCCTAAATCAACAAATTCCAGCTCCTTCCCTGTGTACGAATTCTCCACAATCAAATCCTATTTACTCAGATGTCTCCTTTATTTTGTAGTGTTTGCCAAATGACTCATGAGAATAATTAGTCGCTGGCAACGCATTTATGACAAATATTTTAATCCAACCTATTGGATTCAGATTTACAGTATAATTACACATTCAAAACTTACTTTCCACATATATTCTTTAGCATGTGTTTAAAACTGGGTACTTCAGAAAATACTCCAGACAGGAAACTCTTTTACTATAATATCTGAAAAACCTTGTGGCTTAAAACATGGCTTAAAAGGGTCATAAAGAAGACAAGCAGTTCTATGTGTGCCATTTCTATCTCAAAATACCTGCCTTGAGAAACAAAACGGGGCAATTTCAGCACTCTCTTGCATTGACTAAAGTGTAAAAGAAGTTATTGCAGCGGAAGAGCAGAATTTGGGCTAGATTTGTAGGGGAATAGAGGCTTATAAGTTGACACACAGAAGGTATTTTAAAAAATCCTACAGATGAGTATAACAGTCCTCCAGATCCTGTATGCCTTACCTAGAAAGGTTATCTCATTACTAGCTTAAAAATGAGGAGGAATTTTCGAAATAGAATGAATTGAGGTATTTTCAAAATAAAATATCATGCAGTTGGAATGGTGATGCCAGTCAGCCAGCCCAGGAGCATTTCTGGCCTCTGACTGACACAGAAGAGTTCCTGGAGGCACCAAGAGATCAGTAGCAGAGGGGAAATGAGGCTCAATGGGTAGAAAAGCCTTTCCATCACAGAGCAATTGTTTCAAGTTTATAAAGCGACCCCTCAGATAATGTGCCAATGAGGAAGGCAGCAGAAAGCATTGCTCTCACCAAAGACAAATATACTTTAAATATTTACATATCTTTAAATATACTTTAAATATTCCTACAAGCAGATATTTTAGAAAAACTCTTCATCTCTTAAGCAGCTCTTTAAAACTCCACCATTGAGCTGGACTGGTCTTATACAAGGCTGATTAAACTCCATGCAAGTTTAAAGGTTATTCCACAAGAACAAATGTATGCTAAAGTTCTTGGAAATAAGGGGCAAAAGTCTATTGAATTGTGGCAAGGAATCAGTGAGTGTTGGAATACTCATATTAATATGCACACATAGCAATGTTTAGCTTTGTGCCTGAAACCTATTTAACATAATAGCCCAATTATTGAGTGATTCATAAACATTCTTGCTACTCAAAAATCCTTTTTTTTTTACATAACAGCACACAGGCACTCCATTCACTGAAAGGTTATGCAGAAAAACCCAACAAATCTGTTCAAGTAATCTCTCTTCTTCCCCCTTAGTGGTCTAGAAAGACCTTGACTTACCATCACTGCATTGTCTTTCTTTAGTCTTGCTGGAATAATGCAATGCTGAAAGATAAACAGAAACATTGAATAATTTTCCGCTCTAAGTCTGATTCATAATCCTATAGGAGAAGAAACTCCCATTGTGTTAATTATAAAAAATACAGCATACTTTATTCCTTTCAGTGTGAGATCTTTGCTTTAGACTCATGAACACTGCTCGTGGGCTCAGCAGAACAACTCACGCAGGTAAGGAAGAAATTGGTCTTTTATAAGTAGTAAGCCAAGACCTTCCAGCTGGAATGCAAAACCATGTGATCTAACTCATACACATTACCAGAAGTAGTATAAATAGGAAAAACATACCATATATAAAAGGCCTTACTCTGATCCCTTACCTTCATGATTCTTCCTGAAGTCAGAAGGAACATTCTGCTTAGGACTCGCATTTTCTTGAGAAGAATTCCTGTGAATTCAATAGCAGACATATTTCTACATGAATGGAAGGAACAGAAACCGTGGAACATTTTTCAAAAATTTCTATATGGCAACCCAGGGCACGTCGTATTTTAATATTCCCCAGAGAGAGATGAACCTTCTGGATTCAGGTTCCCAGCATTAGCAATAGTACCTGAATGAGCATGACAGAAAACACAGATTCCATAATAAACTGTAGCATATAACACGAAAAAAGAAAACCAGAAATAAATTTCAAAACATAGTTGAATTGCTGGGAAAAGGAAGAGTGGATATAGCCAAGAATAAAATAACCCAAAACTTATCTCTTAACTGTTTGTATGATGCTTTTCTGTATATATTTGAGGTTAAAGTTAGACTTTGTTCAAAAAGAATTAAATATAAATGAAGGCCTGTGTCAAGGAGAATATCTGTACCAACATTAGCATGAATTCATATAATGAAACATCTATGTATTTTGATTTGTTTGCTAATTCAAAACAAATCACATGATCAACATCCAGAGTATATGTATAAATCCTCAGTGAAAAAAGACAAGTCAGTTGCACAATTCATTAACATGGTAGTGGTGCCCATATTGCTAACTATTGCTAACTCCACAGATTTTTTCTTTCATATAGCATTTTGGGAGCATAGTAGAAGAAAGGCGGTAGGCTTCTCTCCAATCCATGTGCTGGACCTCTGGCTGATAAGACCTTTTCAGAGGTCCATTAGCATTTCTTGAAGCTTTCACCTGTTTTCCTCTCAGTGTTTTCCTTAGAAGGAAAGAAGCAGCTGGCAGATCTGTGTGTCCATGTGTGCATGAACATGTAGTTTTGAGCTTGCAGTGTCTAGACACCACCCTAATTTCATGCACATTCATGACCTCCTTCAAAGGAAGCACTTAACAAACTATTAGAGAGTTTGTTTTTCAAGCTATAAGTCATTTTGCACCCCTCTTTCTGCTTGCCAAGGAGGTAACGGCTAACACCTGTTAAATACGTTTTTTTCTCTCCTCTATTCCTTGTTGCCCAGTCCCAAACCCTATTGTAAGGTGAAAACAAGATATCTTAATATAAATTGCCTGAATTTTGTTTAGCCAGAGGACACTGCAGGAGTGTGGCAGCCGCCACCAGTGCAAGGCCCCAGCTTCCAAAGGAAATGCATGACCTGCACGTGTCAATTCTGTAAAGAGATTGCGATTATCATCAGACAAAATCAAGAGACATATAATAACTCTACCTAATTACAGCAGGGCATCAAAATGTAATATTTAGGAATGATATTACAGAAAGATACTCAGATTACTGTATTTATCTCTGCTGAAGACTGGACTTTTTAATCATCAGCACCATCAAGTTTTCCGTTGTCCAAGGAGCCAGCAGGACTGATGAACAATGCAGTTATGAAGCTCTTCCTCAGGCAGGGAGAAGCTGAGATCCTGGACTCTGCAGAGTCCTTTCCTTCACACACTGTTACTCAAGAAGGGACCTTCATCTGCATGAGCGGCCCCTTATTTACTTAGTATCTTGGAGGAGCTATCAAGTGCAGATGTGTGTGTTGCCTGCACACTTTGCAATTAGCTCTAATGAAACTAATGACTATGTGTCAGGTACGCTAGGTGAGTGCATGCTTGTGAATGTAGCTTTTGAGAGACCCCCCATTGTGTACATCACAAACTACTGACATTGAACCTGTCCTTTAGGAATCTCTCTGATTCAGCAAACAAAAAAGTGAAAGGATTGACAGCAGCAATAGTGATGTAGCTCTGATGGTCTAAGCGATCAGAGACATAAGCAATGAAGGATGTATAGAAGTAGATAATACCTTTGTCCTGGTTTCGGCTGGGATGAGTTAATTTTCTTCCTAGTAGCAGGCGTAGTGCTGTGTTTTGGATTTAGTAGGAGAAGAATGCTGATAACACACTGATGTTTTTAGTTGTTGCTAAGTACTGCTTATGCTAGTCAAGGACTTTTCAGCTTCCCATGCTCTGCCAGGTGCACAAGAAACTGGGAGGGGGCACAGCCAGAATAGTTGATCCAAACTGACCAAAGGGCTATTCCATACCATATGACGTCATGCTCAGTATAGAAACTGGGGGGGGTTGGCTGGGGAGCAGCGATCGCTGCTCGGGAGCTGTCTGGGTATCGGTTGGCGGGTGGTGAGCAATTGCATTGTGCATCACTTGCTTTGTATATCATTATTATTATTATATTGTTACTATTAGCATTACTATTTTACTTTATTTCAATTATTAAACTGTTCTTATCTCAACCCAGGAATGTTTCTCACTCTTACTCTTCCGATACTCTCCCCCATCCCATCGGGTTAGGGGGAGTGAGTGAGTGGCTGCATGGTGCTTAGTTGCTGGCTGGGGCTAAACCATGACATCTTTCATAAGATTAAAACAAAAAAAGGAAAAAATCTGGTCACTTCTGGGGCCTCTGATGGATGTGTTAGTTGTGGATGGTGCAATTTGTAATGGGTCATAAAGTCAAAGTTGAGACCATATTTCAGTATTCAGCAGAGTTATGAATTTTATTTCTTTAGATGATGTTTTGTAGGTCTCTCTTGAAAATGAGGAGCCACCAGAGGTAATTTTGTGAAACATGATCACTAGCAATTTTTTTCTGGCTGATTAACTGGCAGCGTGAACTCTCTGTTTTGTAAAGTGTTTGCTTGGCTTCAGTCACAGAGTTTCCTTGAGGGCATTTGGTTCACTGAATGAAGTATCATGTGCTGATCTTCAAAAGAGAAATACAAAATTGCACACTCAGGAGTGGGATTGGCTTCCTGGCACTTAATCCCAACTGTATCTCTCCTTCCCTCCTTTCCTCTGTCTCTCATTCTTCCCACTGCAGATCAGTGATCTCATCCCAGACTTCCTTGCTGTTGTCTTCTTCTGCTTCATAGTCCAAACCGTGTTTGTTTCTCAAACTGCCCAGGTGATGAGCATGACCAAGTTAAACTCCACGAAATTCTTTTCAACCCAAATTAAGTTTGAGGGCTGCTGCTTCTATTTTGACCTAACAAAGGGCTTGCATATGGGAAGCTAGTAACATTTTTCCAAATACATCAGTTGATTTCATAAAAGCATTTGCAACTTTATTGACCTGCTTAGGATTTTGTCTTATGCAAATACAAAAAGGTTACCTTTTTTCTTACTAATCTGATTCTTCCATGCTACTCTGCTGTCTGACACAGCGAAACATACTTGCCATAGTACTTCATAGCCCCTATTCTAAAAGACAGTAATGATGTATGTCTTAGTCATATCACAAGTTGAAACTATATGGAGTTGAAAAACAGTGCACAGACAATGCAGAAAATTGATTTCAGTGCACATGTTAGGTAGTAGCACCCCATCATGTTCAAAGAGCTTTGTCTTATGCCATACCAATACATCTGAGATCATCATTCTCACCTAGGCTGTAACCATTTCATTATAGTTTGAGATGAGTTTCTAGAGTTCTTCTTGCTTCTCCTGTGGAAGGAATTCAGAGAGTTCACTAATATCTTTTAAGGTTTCAATACTAGCCATGTAGATGAAATGGGTTAAGAAAAGTACACCAGGAAACTTCTTTAAACCCTGTCTCCATTCTATGGATGGATTCATGATCAGTGAACAGCATAACTGTACAAGACCTATCCATGCTTGTCTGGTTGGACAGTCAGCTATACAAATCACTGGATTTTGTAAATGGAAATACCAATTTTGCATAGTCAGAGAAATAAGAACTGTTAAATAAATCAACCAAACAACCTGGCCTTAACTGAAGATATTCAGGAAAAGTGTTCTGATATACAAACTCATCAAAGCTGGAAATCTCAAAAAATATTAATCAAAGCTCAAAGAAAATGCATACCTGAGTTATTTGGGGAGTAAGCTCTACTAAGCTCTTTCTTCCTTGCAATTAACTGTAATTACATGCATATCTGACACATGCATCACCATCACATGCGTGTAGCTATAGCAGTGGAAGATTATGATTTAGCTATGTCAAAACGCATGGTTTTTTACACAGTGAATGAACAGAATGGTGTTATTAGCTTAGCCATTGCAGAAAAATACAGTGCAAAGCAGCAGATTGGCCTATGCCCTGCAGAAAGGTCATGGTACTTCTACATATTTATACACATACAATGATGTTCAGCTTGAAGAAAAAGAAGAGGCCAAGGGTCTTGCTCAAAGTGAGTGAGTGGCACAGCTTAGATTAGAACAGAAAGCTGCTAAAGGTTGGTATGCTTTGATATGCAAACCTAAATATTTTGGCAAAAGGGCAAGGCCTTACACATGAATGCAAGCAGCTGCATCTTTGAGTTACTTTTCATGGAGTGGCCTGCAGTAACAACAATAATACTTAGCACATTCATGGAACTGTGATTTTTCAAAACACTAATAAACAGTTTCCTAGCACAGTGGTAAAGTATAAGCTCCACTTTATAGCTAAGCAAACAAAGATACAGATGACTATTGACTTGCTGAAAGCCACACCCAATTCAATGAGGAACAAAATTAAAATTTAAGTCTTACAGATGCCTTATATAGTCACTATAGCATTGTCCAAGCAAAATGTACAAAATAATGCCATTTGTACATTTTACTTGAGACTCAGTGGAATGGAGCACACACATTTTCTAATGTGCTTCTGTTCCCAAGCCCTTGTTTGCAAAATAGTATATGCCTGTAGTCAGTAAAGAAGTATGGCATATATGTGTATGAAACGTCATTAGCCAGGACAGGAAGCACAGAAAACACTTTTACAAATTTGATACTAAACATATAGTATACCACAACTTTTCTCCTTCCCTCCTTACTCTCTCTTTTCTTTCCTCCCTTTCTTCCTTCCTCTCTTCCTTTTTTTCTCCCTCCATCCCTCCCTCCCTCCTTATGAAAGTTAAAATCTCTTGCCAGAAGGTCAATGGATCCAACCTTGTAATTAAAATATTTTTCCAGCTTTTCAAAAACAGTTAAAATGAGGATCTCAGAGTATGGTGCTCTTTGACCTGCCTCTTGTTGGACAGAAAATTTAGAGCCACTCAAAATTATTAGTCCCTTTCGGAAAAATCTTCACCTGAAATCTTATATTTTCTTTACAGTTTTACTTCTAAATAGTGAATAAATTAAAAGATGGTCTTAACCCTGGTAAGCACTCCTTATTTTGTGTTTACAGTTGTTCAGAAACAATTTACCTAATTCACTTTGTGTTTCTTAGAAAAAAAATTTTACTGTAGCTTCAATTAAGATTTTAACCCAGAATGACCTGTGTCAGAAATGAGCAAAACTGTCTTATGTAGAAACGTAGCTGCAACTCTAACGGCAGAATGGCTGACAGTGCACCACGATGGGATGGTGGATCTTCATTGCTGTAAATCCACCTACATCTACTGAAGGATTAAGTTTTATGGTGCTCAGTGGAGCTCCTGCCATTAATATCATTTGAGAAACTACTCCTGAACATATCACATAATAGCTCTCTTACCATTCTGAAAGATTTGTGTGGGCCTCTTTAGTCATGAACTGGAATTGTTCAAGTAAACTGGAAAGCAACCAATGCACAGTCAGGACTGAACCAAGCCGCCTCATTGGGTCTACCATGTGATAAAGGTCACGCAGCAAAGTTTGAATCTTGGGTGCAGCAGAAGGGAAAAGCTGAGAAGAGAGACACTGATTAGAGACTACATGTTATAATATTTGTAAAATGCAAAGAAGTGAGAAAGAATCAGAAGACAGTGTCTATAGCAAATGGATGGATTTATATTAATGCTCTTTCGCACATGTGTAGAAAATGACTGTCTTGCCCAGCCTGGCAAATCAGGATTACTAGTACTGACAAGGAAGTCTAACTCCTTTGCCTCTGATTCGAATTCCAGATCTATTCAACTCAGTCCCTCTTCAGAAAGCCTCATCAGTCTCCAACCCTGAGACTCATCCAGGAGGTCTAGAAGAAATCCTGATATCATGCAGACTTTCTGAATAACAGATCCAGTTGCAGATCTTTTACTTCCCCAATACTCTCCATTTCCCTCATTAGCTGTCATGCCTATTCACAGACACTGACTGTTATTCCCCATCTCTATTCTTCTCCAAAAATTAACTCACTTGAAGTGTGAAGAAGACGACATATTACATATTCCACCTGGGGTTTTTGCCACTTTTTCATCTATACGTGTTCTGTGGTCATGATCTCAGTGTTGTGCTATCTCCAGTTCTTCCATTCACACCTGCTTTGCTTCATTATAACTCTGTTTTCTTACCAGCTCATTAGTCACTTACATAATTTTCCTCCTTTCCCTTTCATTCTATTTTCTGGTCTCTGCTTCTGCTTTAGGTGTCCTTTTCAATGAATCCTCAACTCAAACTCTCTGTTTTATTTCTTTATCTGTTTTAATTTAAATTGCAAAAATCCTCCAAAATAAAATCAGGATAACCTTTATCTCCCCGCTTCCCTGTCCATCCAGCCTAATGCATGTTCCAGAGATAGCAAAGAATGATAATGGAGAAATATTAAGAGATTTACATAAAATATGTATCCAATAACAACAAAATTCTTTATTGTACCAGCTCAAATTGTCCAAGACTCTTCAGCTCCTTTATGAAGGTAATCATTGAATTTATCTCTTCTAAAGACAAACATGGCTTATCTTCTTTGTGGTAATTTCCATCCTACAAAGGAAAGGGCAGCATATTATGGTGAAATCACATGGAAAGCAGTGTGCTTTCATTAGACCTCAATCCCTTTTGTGATCAAAGGGACAAATTATAGCAGCTCTCAACTTGCCCTAACCTCATCCAAAGTCATGTCAAGCCAGCTCCTTGATAACTCTTCCCATTTCTCAGTCTAGAATACAGTAGACTGTGCATTAGCTTTGTGTAGAAAAGAACCCATAGAAATTACCATGGGAAGACACTGCATGAAGTATAGACAATGAAGTGGACAGTCTGAAATGTGGTCTGGCCTCCTACGGAAAACAGACTTAGTGCACATACATGTGCATATGTCTGCAGTTTCCTACTTATTCCTGTCATAAATTTAGAACCCATGACCCTGTTTCAGTCACACCTGCCTGAGATGCAGAAGTTGCAAGGATAATGTAGTCCTTGCGAGTCTTGCAAGCAGGGGGCTGCTCAGAAATGCCCCTTTACCAGTGCCCAGGCTGAGAGAAATACTGCTAAAAGAGTTCCCAGCTTGTCAGAAATAGATTTCACAAGTGATGTAAACTTCATACAGACCCTATAAATGCAAAAAATTGTAATTGGATCTTGCACTCATAATAAGACACAAAGTTGTAGGAAACAAAATTTAATTCTGATGCTCATGAATCTACTTGTTTGAGTTAATCAGTTCTAGGTTTATGAAAACACACAAACTTGTATATTAAAAAGGACCATTTAAAAAAATGTTGGGGAAATTACTTTGTTAAAGTTTTAAATATATCTTTAAAGTACTGTACTTTGGGAATGATATAATTTGAGAGCGGTATTTTTATTAAAGAAAATTTGATTGTTCAATATAATTACAGTTTTATCCATGGCTTCCCCAGAATTCAGTAACAGATAGTTTTGATTAAATAAATCCTTCATTCTATAAGTTGGCCCCAACAATTTCAGAAAGGCATACAATTTAGAATGAAATATTTTCAAATAGTTAATAATAAGAAAAAGGTGGAATGAACTACCTTGCTCACAGCTGATCCATATATTTTTTGTAATGCTTCTGTGAAACTGGATGTTGAGGACTCATTAGATAAGAGGAATTTAAAAGTATCTTCAAAAAGAAATTCTTTGAAAGTTTGGTCCTGAATATTTGATTCATCCTCATCTTGAAAGTCAAAATTTTCGTGCACCTGTTGGAAAACAATGTAAGACTTTATAGTTTGAATATCAAGTCCAGTCTTCTCATAACCACATATACCAAACTGGAACTATTTATAAAAAAAAGTCATATTAACACTAATAAACCAGACAGGATTATAATATAGCAAATACTGTACCACATTTTCTGTCAGAACTACACACACGACGTTTGCTGACCTCCAGCGGATAGACTACAATATTGCATTCTCATGTGAGCTTTTTTTGTGTGTTTGATTTGAAATTTGATAAAAGAAATAAAATGTCAGCTTATATGTTAACACAACTCTCTCAGGTATTTAGGAGTTACTACATATGAAGGTATGAATTTTACAATATATAAACTTACATTTATAAAATATGAATAAATTAATATTTTAGCATAAACACAAATATAACTTCAGGCTGCATGGGGTGTGTGCATACTACAGTTTCCAAGGGATACTATTCAAAGTCAAATGTCATAGTAATTATCAACCGTTATTTTTTAGAGTAACTTTTATTTTCATAAGAAACTATTAAACCCTAGTGATTTACTGTGCATTTATGGATTCTGGCTGATGGTTAAGACTACTATACAGGCAGGTAGACATTATGCTTTATGTTTAGTTTTTTAACCAACACCTGGGACAATTTTTTTACAGCCTCGCATACAATTATTAAATTGCTATGATGTGTCACATTTCTTATACTAGCTAAACAAGTCTTGTCAGACTAATTAAGGATATTGTCTTCATGGATTTTTTAAATTGTGCAAACTTTCTTTCATATGTCCATTTTTCCTTTGTGTTTAAAGGATCTTTGTTTTGTGAAGGATGGAGAGATTGCACTGTTGCTACTAGAAACTTGAACAGATTTTAACTGAGGATGAATTTTAGAAGTGTTGTCCTGTAATTTCCCAGGATATATTTACTAATTTTTTTTTTTGCCTTTTGTGTATCATAAGTATGGACAAAAATTTTATATACCTAGGTATATACATATTCATATGTATACACAGGGGTAATGAGAAGCAGCTGGAAAGCAGTACAATTTTTGTTTCTGGCCAGGTTTTTCTGAGGCAGAAGTGGTGCAAAACTGGCACAGGGATTTTATGCCACGGGTCACATTTGTCTGGTTTTGAGGGCCTTGAGGACCATCCAGGAAGAAGGCAGCACAGTGGAGGTCAAAGCAGATGATGAATTGAAGAAGTACGATGCAATTCATAGAGAGCTTTAACTTGTATTAAAAGCCAGTTGTGATATTTTAACTTCCTCTCTTCCTCTTTGTTCTGGCACAGTTAATACCTAACTCTACTTGCATGCAATGCTTACTATGGATTTTGTTTAGTGATATTCAGTTGGGGTGATAATCCTGTAATGCTAAAAAATGAAAAGTCTGCACTCTTCAATGATGTGGTGAACTTCATCACAAGAATTCTGTCCCTTAGGAACTGCTTTCTCCCACAGCAACTCCCCACTGTTGGGCAAAATTCATATTAATGGACTTGGACATTTCTCAGAGGTTTGAGGGCAACTGTCAGAGAGGGTTCCCTGCTGTGTTCTTTTTTGGTTTAATTTTTTTGGGTCAAGCAATAATTTGTGTAATTTTCTCACCTCAAGAACTACTGGGTATATGGAGGTGCCGAATCCAATGTCAAAGGTTAGCATTTGAAAACATTGTCTGCATCTGAAATACAATATAACAGGAATCAGATTCAGTGAGGTTAGGTACTGTTGTGAAATATATACTACAGTGACATACACACAGAGGTCCAGAGAACATACACAAGAACATACACACATAGGTCAAGAGAAAGCATGTGATACAGACTAAATAAAATTTCTAAGAGCCAGCAGCATTAAACATAGAGTCAGATTGTGAGCTCATGAAATCAGTGCTATATTAAAGTGTATTTATATGGCTGACTTTTAAACCAGTGAGGAAGGTGAACTACACTGGAGGAGGAAATGCTTTTTGATGAGAATGAGGTCCTGCAGAAGCTTTGAAGACATTTGGAGGGCAATAGATGGTGAAACTCTCTGGGCTCATTCAAGCCAAAGAGTTGTGCGGCAGCTATGGGGATGTTTGAAAGCGTGGGCCAGGAGCTCTGAGCAACTCTTGGGTTACACAGACAAGAGATATCCATCCCATGGGTAAAAAAAATGTTAGAGTTTGGACCACTGTCAAAATAGCTCCATCCCTGTTACACTCCCATACTTGCTACCCTTTGCACTCACAATGTAAGCTTTATTCCCAACTTGCATAAGTCAAATAATGAGCTTTATATTACTGCTACTAAAACACCTGGGTGCTCAAATAGCTTTATAAATGTAATTAATAGTAACTTATTTGCTATTTACCATAAAAATGTTAGGGATGTGACATAACATATAGAACAAATATTAATTTTAATTAATAAAAATATTACATAATAAATGTTGATTTATGTGTAAGAACTGTAACACTCAAATAGAAGTGATTACAATGATTTAACACCCACAGAAAAGTCACTGTTGTTGCCTAGGTATATTTCATAAGGTACATTTCACAAAGTATTCTACAGTCTCTCTTGTTCAGATTGCCTGCTGCAGCCAGCTCTGAACCATGTGGGCTACTCTAAATATTTGACATATGACAGAGGTCTCACTGAAGGGAAATACACCTTTCTATATGTTGGGACTAGCCCATTTGTGAGTGATTTCTGTTCATTTGTACTGCCTGAAACACTTCATCAGAACTGTACTGGGTTTGCGTGGCAAGGTTTTGGTAGTGGGCGGACTGCGGGAGTGGCTTCTGTGAGAAGCTGCTAGAAGCTTCCCCTATGTCCGATAGAGCCAATGCCAGCCAGCTCCAAGGTGGATCCGCTGCTGGCCAAGGCCAAGCCAATCAGTGACGGTGGTACCGTCTCTGGGATAAGGTATTTAAGAAGGGGGAAAAAAAAAACCCAAACAGCAGGACACAAACTGCAGCTGGAGTGAGGAGTGAGAATATGTGAGAGGAAGGACTCTGCAGACACCAAGGTCAGTGAAGAAGGAGGGGCAGGAGGTGCTCCAGGCACCGCAGCAGAGATTCCCCTGCAGCCCGTGGTGAGGACCATGGTGAGGCAGCTGTGTCCCTGCAGCCCATGGGGGTTAGCGGTGGAGCAGATATCCACCTGCAGCCCAGGGAGGACCCCACGCTGGAGTACGTGGATGTGCCCGAAGGAGGCTGTGACCCCGTGGGAAGCCCACGCTGGAGCAGGCTCCTGGCAGGACCTGTGGACCCATGGAGAGAGGAGCCCACGCTGGAGCAGGTTTGCTGGCAGGACTTGTGACCCTGTGGGGCACCCACGCTGGAGCAGTCTGCTCCTGAAGGACTGCACCCCATGGAAGGGACCCACGCTGGAGCAGTTCCTGAAGAACTGTAGCCTGTGGGAAGGACCCACATTGGAGAAGTTCCTGGAGGACTGTCTCCCATGGGAGACAGGGGAGACGTTGGAGCAGGGGAAGAGTGTGAGGAGTCCTCCCCTGAGGAGGGAGGAGCAGCAGAGACAACATGTGAACTGACTGCAACCCCCATTCCCCATCCCCCTGCACCGCTTAGGGGGAGGAGGTAGAGAAAATCAGGAGTGAAGTTGAGCCTGGGAAGAAGGGGAGGGTGGGGGAAAGATGTTTTAAGATTTTGTTTTATTTCTCATTACCCTACTCAGTTTTGATTGGCAATAAACTAAACTGATTTTCCCCAAGTCGAGTCTGTTTTGCCCATGACAGTAATTACTGAGTGATCTCTCTGTCCTTATCTCGACCCACGAGCTTTTTCATTATATTTTGTCTCCCCTGTCCAGTTGAGAAGGGGAGTGATAGAGTGGCTTTGGTACTTTTGGGCACTTGGCATCCAGCCAGGGTCAACCCACCACAGAACACAGCATCTGATCCTAGGTATTAATCATAACCTTTTTGCAAACTAGAAACACTGTGGGTATTGAAGAGTTCTACTCCCTAAATGCAGCACATCCTCACTCTGTTCTATAAGGAAGTACGAAATAGAGGGGCTTTTGTTATTTTAGGAGTCACTTATCCTCTACAATTTTTGTTCTGTTATAAGGAGCTATCTTGGCAACAGCATAGCAATGACCACTGCAAGTCACTTACTGACTGAAAGAATTTGGTCCTGAGGCAGATGATTCACTGAAGACCTCGGTTATAAGTAGAAGTTTGCTTATAGCTTCCTTCATGTTGTTGAAGGCTTGCTGGGGAGAACTGCTTCTGAAGAATATTTCAAAAAACCTTTGCAGCTGTGAAAGACATTACACATATTTTTTTAACATTTACAGTAAATCAATGCTTATGATCATAAATTAAAAGGCTGGTAGAAGTAAAAATTGCCTTAGAATGTAAACTTCAGTTCTTATTCATTTGCACAATAAAGAGGCATGAAAAGCTTCATGCAGCATACTAGTAGAAGTAGAGAAGGACTGGTTTTTTGCAAGTAAGTATATCAGAAACAAACTCTGTATTAATGGTTTGAAAAAATATTGCTTACAATCTAAGCTTACTTTGACAAAACCTTTTGTTGTCAACTGGTTCTAGACAACAGAAACCACAAACACTTATTTCTTCAGCAGTTGTTAATAGCACACTCAAAGTAAAATCCTTTTGCTAACATACTGGGCCAAGGGCTATCCCACTTGACCTTGACTACGAATCCTTACCCCAGGTTAACAAGCTTTAAATAGAACATAGAGAAGAGATGTTGAAAAAATGATCAGCCACCACAGCCTGAGTTTTGACTGGACTCTTGCACATCCTGAGGATTTTAGGCTCATGAATCTTCCCAGTGGTATATTCTCTGGCCTACGTAACACTGTCCTCTCGGTTTCTCTCATCACTCATGAGAATTCTCCCGTCTCATCACTTCAGACAGTGATTCAGCAAAACAGAACTGGAGCAACACAGAGCCCCAGTGAACAGTGGGACACAGGCAGGTTTTGTTTCATGAGTCCTTTGTGCTAAGAAAGGGGCTGCCTTTGAACCACATTATCACACTGCACAGAACCCAATTCATGTCTGGACTGTGTAAAACTGTTAATTTAGTAGGACTATATTACTAGATACATTTATATAGTATAAAAGTACTGTCTTCAGAGATAAAGCACATAAAGTATATACAGAACCTGTTTTGTACTGATATTCAGAAAAGAAAAAAAAAACAAAACCCAAAACCCAAAGTGATTATTTTAAGGAATTTGTCTATTAAATTGACTTAGATATGCAATTATATATTTTCTATGATCACCTATCCTACATGACCCACTAGGGTAACATGACTGAAGCACGCAGGCTTCTGTAGACAACCCCATTGGGGACTGATGTGGTTAGCACTTCTCTAGCTGCCTTTGACTACACTCATGATCAAGTATTCATTGCAGATGGATTACCAAAGCTTGTCCTTTAACAGAAGTCTGTAATAAGGCTTAATGTGATATTTTGGGTCTAAAGCATGATCACAGAATCACAGAAACACAGAATGGTTTGGTTTGGCAGGGACCTCTAGAGGTCATCTTGTCCAAATCCCTGTTCAAACAGGGCTACCTAGAGTACCTAGAGCCAGTTACACAGGACTATGTCCAGCCAGCTTTTGAATGTCTCCAAGGATGGAGACTCCACAACCATCCTGGGCAACCTGTGCCAGTGCTCAGTCACCCTCACAGCAAAAAAGTGTTTCCTGATGTTCAGACAGAACCTCCTGTCCTTCAATTTGTGCCCATTGCCTCTTGTCCTGACGCTGGGTACCACTGAAAAGAGCCTCGCTCTGTCTTCTTTACAGCCTCCATTGACATATTCGTACACATTGATGAGAACCCCCTGAGCCTTCTCTTCTCCAGGCTAAACAGTCCCAGCTCTCTCAGCCTTTCCTCACATGTGAGATGTTCCAGACCCCTAATAATTTTAGTAGCCCTTTGCTGGACTCTGTCCAGTAGCTCCACATCCCTCTTGTACTGGGAGTCCAGGACTGGACATAGCACTCCAGGCATGGCATTGCCAGTGCTGAATAGAGGACAAGGGTCACTTCCCTTGACCTGCTGGCAATACTCCTTCTAAGGCAGCCCAGGATACCATTTGCCTTCTTTGCCACAAGGGCACATTGCTGGCTCATGGTCAACTTGGTGTCCACCAGGACCCCCAGGTCCTTTTCTGCAAAGCTGCTTTCCAACTGGTCAGCCCCCAGCATGTACTGGCACATGGGGTGGTTGTTCCCCAGGTGCAGGACTTTGCACTTCCTCTTGTTGAACTCCATAAGGTTCCCATCAGCCCATTTTTCCAGCCCTTTGAGGTCCCTCTGGATGGCAGCACAGCCTTCTGGTGTATCATCCACTCCTCCTGGTTTTGTGTCATTTAGAGGGTACACTCTGTCCCATCACCCAGATGTTTAAAGATGTTGAACAGGACTGGACCCAGTAGGGACCCCTGGGGTACACCGCTAGTTACTGGTGATGCATTATGATGCATTCACTGTGCTGACACCAGATCTCCTTACAACATACTTCTGTGCACTCTAGTCCACAGAATTTTCTAGACAGTGTTGGAGTCTCCCCTTGTGAGCACGAATACTGCCAAGCACACTAATCTGCATTGGCATGGATGAATGGCTTTCCGTTTCTTCAGGCAGCACATTGCAGTTAAATGTATCTTCCACTTTCCTTTAAAAAAATACTGTATCATTGCCTACAGCCAGCTGTGGGAAATACTCGAGTATGCAGCTAATGCTGATCCTCCTTTGCTTTTTGCTCTCTTCAATTTCAGTAACTCCATTCTGTTGTGCTGGTAAATAACTGGTGGGTAGGAAGTTGGTTTGCCTGTCTTCCTGTTCTTACTACCTCTGGTTTTATTCTAACAAGTGGTTCCCTTCCAAAACTTTACTGTCTAAAAGAAATGTGCCCCATGCACACATCTAGGCTGAAGGTTTGCAATGCCTGGGACTCTTTCTCCTGTTTCTGATAAAGCTATATGAAATGCCAGTAGGAAAAAAATGACAACAGTATATATGACTAAAGCTATAAAATTAAACCTCTGACTGCCCGGAAACTGCAAAGTAAAGGTTGCACATATAGCCTCAACTCTGCCCTTTGGATATTCGCATCATGTTGAAATCTTGAATTACATCACACTGTATTCTTATGCTGTAGAATGTTTTCCATGTGTACTGCAATTCCATGAGCCTCTAGGGCAAAAGAGCCCCAGAACTGCTATTTAGAAAGAGATTATGCAAATCCTCCGATCACACTCCATTTCATTGCCACAACAGGCTGAGAGGGAGTCTGTGTTTCCCAAAGTCTAAGATCACCAAAGCTGTGTTTCTCCCACAGAGTAGAACAAAGATTAAGAACAAGAAGCTGCACATTTTTCAAATTAGTTCTGATTTAGATTCATGTCTGAGTGAAATTGTCCCATTTCAGTTCCTTGTTCAGGCCAAAACTAGTTAATTAAACTGTTCATGTGAAATAAAAAATTTAAAATGAAGACTCATCTCACCAAGGTGGGACTACGTGGTGGTTCTTCAGCTGACTTTGACAACTATTTCCAGCATCTCTGCCAGATAATGTACATCACTCACATTTTTGCTACACTTGCTTGCACCTAATTTCCTAAGTTTGCAGTGGGTATTGAGGGGCTAAGTGAGAAGCTGTGTTGTTTTGCTGCACAGGGAACTTAAGGAGTTGCAGAATATTCCAAGGAGAGGTGGGGATTATCAGAAGGAAGGGAAAGCAGGACAGAAAAAGTCCCATTAGCTCATTTGCTCCTCACCATAAATCAATCCCTAAGCACCTCAACACAAAGGATACACAATTCATGTATTTCTAGTCAGAATTTATGAAAACCAGGCTGATATGCCCTATTTGCACTCACAGCATGCTGCTGGACATAATAGCAAGCTGTTTCCAACACTACAAGCATTAAAATAAAACTGGCTTCTCCAAGGAACTGCATTTTAGCTACAGCCCTCCTTAGCCAGACTAGAAAAGAAACAGTACTCAACAGGTCCTCATTAGGGGATATCAGGTTTTAGGACAATGTTTATTCTAAGCCAAACACTGAAAATAAATATTTAGTCAGTCTGTTTCGGGACCAATAGAGTCAAGAGATGAATACTTGAGATTAAATTCCAATTCATGAAAAAAATCCTATTTAAACCAGTTCAGGTTATGTTTGACTCCTACAGATTCTACAGGATTCTCAGCAACTGGTAGGGAAAATGTAGAGTATATGGATTAGGGGTGGTAAAGTGTGAAAACCTGTGGCAACCTCAGGTTCTTCTGAGTGTGCCCAACAAAGATCTATAAATATCTATGTTCAACTGCAAAATATTAAAGTCACTGAGTTGAAGGTTAGTTCAGATGATCACCACTGATGCTTGTTCTTCCACCTTCAGAGGAAACAGACTACCTGTCCAGAAATATTCAATCTCATTATTAGTTGAATGTGATTAAAACCAGCAATGAATGGGAAAAAAGAGGACAGAATGGGAAAACCTGGTGACAATCACAGGAATTTAGTCTGGGAGAAAGCTGACCTCTGGCTGGCAAATTTTTAAGCAGAGGAATAAGGATTAAATTTTAGTAGGCTATAAAACTTAATGCAGACATACACAAATATTTTGTACAATGACACCATTGTATAAAGAATCGCAAGACTTCTCAGGAGCTTGAAGACATTTATCCACATGCCGGATGCATACAGTTGGGGGTATGTTCCACATATTTATGTAATGCCTTTCAGAACGTATGTAAATGCAGTCATAGAATCATAGAACCATAGAATCACAGAATGCTTTGGGTTGGAAGGGACCTTTAGAGGTCATCTAGCCCAACCCCCCTGCAGTGAGCAGGGACAGCTTTAACCAGATCAGGTTGCTCAGAGCCCTGTCCAACCTGACCTTGAGTGTTGCCAGGGATGGAGCCTCCACTACCTCTCTGTTCCAGTGCTTCACCACCCTCATTGTAAAAAATTTCTTCCTTGTGTCTAGTCTAAATCTATTCTTCTTTAGTTTAAAACCATTACTCCTTGTCCTGTCACAACAGGCCTTGCTAAAAAGATCGCCCCCACCATTCCTATAGGCCCCCTTTAAGTACTGAAAGGCTGCAATAAGGTCTCCCCGCAGCCTTCTCTCCTCCAGGCTGAACAACCCCAGCTCTCTCAGCTTGTCCTTGTAGGAGAGGTGCTCCAGCCCTCGAATCATTTTTGTGGCCCTCTTCTGGACCCACTCCAACAGGTCCATGTCCTTCTTGTGCTAAGGGCTCCCAAGCTGGATGCAGTACTCCAGGTCACATTACATGGATCAAGCACACATTTTCTCTAAAGGAAGAATGAACTAAAAATATTCTTAAAATTAATTTTAACTCATTGACCTTTTGCTCACTGATAACTACTTTTGCTTTAGGATAAGCCATTGGAAAAAAAAGATTTGGCTAACAATATTAATTTTACAATGCTCTTTCTCTACCTGCTTTTGACATCCACTTTTTAAAATCTGCAGTCATTAAAATAAGGTTTATGATCTCAGTGACATGGATCCCTTTGTCTCCTCAAAAATACGCTGAACCATCAGTTAAAGGCCTGACACACTGAAAAAATGCAATTTAATTGACAAAGGAATTCTGGTTTGCAAGGTTCAGGCACAGACTCATGGACACCCAAGGAGAGTGGAAGAGTGTGCGCCATCCACAGGGCTGGATGCCGTGGTGACTGAGGTAATCCCCTTGTGAAGATCTTCCTCTGGCAATTTGCCTGCAAATGAATTTCTTAGGAGAGATGCTGGGGCAGCCTGGGGCAGCTAGCTGAGTATTTCCCTGCGAAAGGGTATAAACTGATTTAGGCATCCATCTCCCAGCCCCTTCTACCTTCACCTCTTATTTTAAGGGGCCTGTTCAGAGTGCATTGAGCAGCAGACACAGCCAGACACTGCGTGCACTGGGTGTTGTATACCAACACTCCACAGAAGATGTAATTAATTTTACTGTAATAAAAAAACCCCTGTAGCAACGCTTCTGGGACTGGCTTCTAGCTCAGTCCTAGCACAGTCTTCCCTCCTGACAAGATGAGAAAGATTTTCCTTGATTAACCTTAGGAATAGCAATAGAGGCAAAGTTAAAATGCCTACCTTCACTGCATTGATTAGCTTTCTGTTGATTGTAATAGGTGTTCAGAGGCACAGCTCACATGAAGACAATTCCCTCAGGTGTCAAAATCTGTAGAGGAATCCACCCTACAAGACTACATGACTTATGTCGATGTATGAGCTAAGTGTCTAGGTTCCTTTTATACCTCACTGCAGAACACAGACGCTTCAAGAGCATGATTTATGCCATCCTAAGGTAGACATCTCAAAACAGTGACATTAATTGCAATCTAAACCTGCTCTGTTCCTCCAGTGACTGTACAGGGAATCTAAATGATACCACCAAAGACAGGTAGGAGATATACCACTGGAGTGCTCACACAGCCCTCCCACGGACAACAAAACCTGTGTGCCTGGAATAAACAAAACTGTCCGGAAGGATGTTTGTCCCAAACTTATCATGACAAACAGGAAGGTGACCACCAATGAGGTTAAACAGTAATCAGGAAATTACAAAGTGACTTTTGAAACAAAGGAGGAGTCAGCTTGGGAAATAATATAAAAGCAGCATGAAAATTTGCAGTTAGGGGGGAGAAACTTTGGGGTGGAAACAGCAGCAGTCAAAACCGGTCAGGCACTGCAAGAAGTAAGCCCACTGGCATCACAGCTTCTGCCTAGACTGCAGGGAATACTGGGGTGTAAGGATGGGCACAGGTCCTGTGCAGGTCCAGGCAGAGCTGGAGTCCCCACTTCTCCAAGCAGAGGTGCACGCAAGAAGCAAAGCTGCATCCCAGGAGAGAGGGCTATGTTTGTAGCTCATGCTGCCTATGAGATAGGATCTGGGCAAATGTGGGTGAGCGGGTGGGTGTGACTACAGCTTCAGGGGGTATTGATAGAAAGATGTTTAGAAATGTGCAATGGTTATTAACAATTTTGAAGTGTATGGTATCGTGGTTTACCTGTTTTGTTACTGAAATTGATAGTGAGTGTATTATTATTACTGGTTGCCAGTTAATTACATAATATCAATTAGCCACTTCTACCCTGGTTTTGATTAAACAATGTGAACTCATCAATTTTTTCCTGCAACAGTATCTCACCTTTGGAGGTGTAACTGAGCTCTGAACTTGCCCAAGAGGCAAGGAGATATAAGATAAGAGGCCATTGGGGCTACTGAGTAATTCAGTGTAATTTTGAGATTTACATTTTGGTATTTGTTGCATCACACTTTACAGGATTTGTATGAATAGATTTTGAAAGGACCTTGTTGGTTCCTAGTTGTATCTTTCAAAACTAGGTGGCAGACAAAGTGATCAGAATCACATCTGAGAGCAAGGTTTACATCTGAGGAACCAAAGCATGACCTTTGATTTCAAGAAATGACCCTTTTTGAAGTAATGAAGGGTGTCCTCTCCAGATTGTTCTACTATGCATCGGAGCTTTTGCAGTCTTTCTGATCATTGGATCTGCAGGGTCTCAAAAGACTTAACGTAATTGCCTCTCCTTGAAAACAGCTGCAGATGTTTTCACTTGAATCAATTCAATCAATCTCTGATAACTTTCAGTACAGGCTCTGTACTCTCAGTTCACTTTTGTACATTCATTCTTCTTACTGGATCTATATTTGGTGAAATTTCTTCACCAAGTCCAAATACTTTTGGGTTTAAGTAGTTGTTCATAGATACAAAAATACTCTTTTACACACAAACAAGAATCTCTTTGACTGTGTGTATGGAGGTATCTAAACATCCAAGTTGTCTGCAAGAATACAGACTGATTCCATATAGGAGGTCAGAAAAAACATGTTTTGCAATGAAGCTATTTCCTATATTGCCTGCTAGGACAGGCAGACCTCTCCACTGATCACAGCATATAGAAAAAGTCATAAGACATGTAACGGGAGAAAAATGTACCCATAATCAAAACAATGGTTCCAGAATATATCACAGGAAAAACAGTACAGTAATTTATCATCAATTTATAGTGTTAGCTTCAGGTAGGTCTGTTTATTCCACCCCTGATTTATTGCTACGATGTGCCATTTCTCTGCAGCTCTGACATGGCACTTGATCAAGGGGGAAGTCATGGTATTATTCAGCTATTTTTTACAGTAAATTTCCCACTTATGTATATTTTTTTCTTTACATAATATTTTTTAAAGAGATGTTATTTAATAGCTCAGGACAAAAAACCTCTTGTCCCTTAACGCTTTTGTAACTATTTATATGGAGCAGAAAAGGCCATCTGAGAAAGGTTTCCTCTAAAGATCCTTGCTCTTAAACTAAGCCCAAAGACAAAAAGCTGCTCACTAGCTTCAGCAACCACTAAATTAGGTCCTTTGACTGAGACCGAACTAAGAACAGTTTCCCAACCCAGCATTGACTTCTTAGTGGAAAAGTAAAGGTGATTTACTAACAGCATTTCCCAGCTCTCTGTGAGAAGCAAAAGTGGATCAGCTTGACTAAGGGAAGCCAGAAAGCAAAAAGGAAAAGATGAGAAGAATAATCAGGATAACGGGAAGTAGGTCTGGGGCAGTTGGGAGCTGCAGAGGGGCATGCTTACATGGATTGAACAGCCAGAGGGAGAGGATCTGTGTTCCAGGAGAAAAGTAGAGGGCTAAGGGCCTGGATAACAGTGCAAAGACTTACTTATGACATATCCACATGTTATAAAGAATAATCAGTCTAGAGCTCTTACTAGCTAAACTGGGATGTTCATAATGAGAAGAGCAGAAAAGAACTCCAGGAAGAATATTAAATTTATTTGTGCACTGCATGACAAATTGGCACAGACATGGAGAAGGTAAAGGAAAGATTGCTTATTTTTTCTCTTAAGACAAGAATTAGAGATACAAAATTAAGTAATCAGGTAGCAGTTTTAAAGCAAACAAATATTCTTTCTCAGGCAACACATAAATAATCTGTAGAGTCTCACTGCTGCAAGACATTGGGAAGACCAAAATCATTAATGGATTAAAAAATCTAGTAGAGAATTGCATGTCATAAAAGTCCACTGGAGCTTATCAACATAAAGATATTGTGCTGGTTTGGGCTGGGATAGAGTTAATTTTCTTCACAGAAGCTAGTATGAGGCTACGTTTTGGATTTGTGCTGGAAACAGTGTTGATAACACAGGGATGTTTTCGTCATCGCTGAGCAGTGCTTACACAGAGTCAAGGCCTTTTCTGCTTCTCACCCCACCCCACCAGCGAGTAGGCTGGGGGTGCACAAGAAGTTGGGAGGGGACACAGCTGGGACAGCTGACCCCAGCTGACCAAAGGGATATGCCATACCATATGACATCATGCTCAGCATATAAAGCTGAGGGAAGAAGAAGGAAGGGGGGGACGTTCAGAGTGATGGTGTTTGTCTTCCCAAGTAACCGTTACGCGTGATGGAGCCCTGCTTTGCTGGAGATGGCTGAACACCTGCCTGCCGATGGGAAGCAGTGAATCGATTCCTTGTTTTGCTTTGCTTGTGCGCACAGCTTTTGCTCTGCCTATTAAACTGTCTTTATCTCAACCCATGAGTTTTCTAGAACACTTTTACTCTTCCGATTCTGTCCCCCATCCCACCCAGGGGAGTGAGCAAGCAGCTGTGTGGTGCTGAGTTGCTGGCTGGGGTTAAACCATGACAGTCCTTTTGGTACCCAGCATGGGGTTTGAAGGGTTCAAGGTAACAACAGATTTTATTGGAATGTGCTAGATCAAATTTATAGCTGTTATTACTGTTTCTGTGCTGCTGTACTGGAGAGGCTGGAACTCCAGTGTGAACTCGAGTCAAAGGGACTGTGACCTGTGGATGCGTCCACGCAGGAGCAGGACACCCCGAAGTGTCTGCGGCCATGGATGAGTCCACGCCACAGCAGCTACACCTCGAAGCATCTGTGGCTGTGGGTAAGTCCATGCCGCAGCAGGTACACCTTGAGGCATCAGTGGCTGTGCATGAGGTCATGCTGGAGCACCTCAAAGCGTGTGGCCATGGATAAGCCCAGGACAGAGCAGGTACACCCCTGGAGGGACTGCAGCCATGAGTAAGGCCAAGTTGGAGCAGGTTTACTTCTGAAGGGACTGTGGCTGTGGGTAAGGCCACGCTGGAACAGGTGCACCTCAAAGCAACTGTGGCTGTGGATAAGTCTATGCTGCAGCAGGTATACCCCTGAGGAGACTGTGGCTCATAGTTAAGGCTCCACTTGGAGCAGGTACACCCCTACTGGACTGCAGTCTGTGGATAAGTCCAAGCTGGAGCAAGGGCAAAGGGAGGAGTTCATTGCAATGTTAAACCTGATGGTTTGGTCCAAAGAGACTAGGGGTGGAGATTGTAATGGAAATACCTTTCAAATTGTTGTAACCTGGGATTTGAGTTGCACGTTATGGGAATCACTATAGCAAGAACCCCTTGTTGCTAGTCAGTCTAGGAGCAAGGGGAGGAGTTCATTGCAATGTTAAACGCTATAACCTGGCCCAAAGGGACCAGAGACGGAGATTGTAATGGATATACCTTTAAACTGTTGTAACCCATGATCTGAGTTGCGTTGTAGGAATTGCTATAGCAGGAACCACCTGAACCAATGAAGAAGCAGTGCAGGTGCAGCAGTGACCCGATCTGGGCTGGCTTTGATGCCCAGTAACACCACGCAACACACCACCTCTGCTGTCTTGAGTGACCACCATAACAGATGGAGCCCAAAGTCATGGACTAAATGAACTCAGTAGACGTTTTGTGGACATTTGTGGATGTTTTACAGACATTTTACAGGGGTGGTCCATAGACTAAGGGAATGATATCTGTGTATTGTATCAAAGGATGGGAAAGGGGGTGGTGGGTAATGAGAAAGTGTTGGATAGTGTGGGACCTGAGCATGATGTAAATGGTATGGAATAAGGGGTGAAGAATGTGACGGTTTTGGCTGGGGTAGAGTTAATTTTCTTTGTAGTAGCTAGTATGGGGCTATGTTTTGGCTTTGTGCTGAAAACAGTGTTGATAATAAAGGGAAGTTTCACTTACTGCTGAGCAGCACTTACACAGAGTCAAGGTCTTTTCTGCTTCTCACACCACCCCACTAGTGAGTAGGCTGGGGGTGCACAAGAAGTTGTGAGGGGACACAGGTGGGACAGATATATTCCACTTCCAATTTTGTGTGTCTTACCTTGCACATTACCAGAAATAGCTATAGTCTGCCTAAGGATGAGTACCACTTTGTGCTTGTCTTGTTACACAGTTTCATGATGCATTCTTGTCTGGTTGTTGCCAGAAACAGAATGTGAGACTAAGTATGCCTTTGATCTCCCCCAGTCCAGACAGACTTTTCGTTCTTATATCAGTGAAAAGAGAAATTATAGGGCTCTGGATGCTATGAGGACAGAAAACAGAGATGGCATTTATGTTACGCTTAGTCTCCCAGGAAGGGGAGCATTAGAGCATTTGATTGTCTACACAGGCTACTTCCAAGAACAGTAAAATGTATATGCTAAGTTCTTACAGAACCTAATGAACAAATTTAATTTTATGCCCAAATAACCCTGCAATCTAATTGATTAAGAGTTGATGGTAATTTTTTTTCCTATTTGCTCCCGCTAAGTGACAGGGCAAGAATATGGAATTCAAAAATAAAACAAAGGGGAAAAGTCCTGAGCCTTTCTGCTGTTTCTAAGTATTTTGCTCTTTATCTGCGTGTATGTTTGCATTCTGTTTCACATTAAGTGTCTGTGGGTATTACTTGAAGTAGTATCAAAATTGGCCACTTGAGGGCAATGCTGCAACCTAATTGTCACAGTGTTCGGCCCTAAGCCAGACCTCCACGTCATATTAAAATATGTATTTCCTGGGTAGGTAACGGTCCAGTTTTATTTGCATGTATGTTAAGTATAAAAAATATTTTTCTTTAGTCAAGTTTCCAAATGCTTTATACAGAGAGAGAGAATTTCAGCAATATATACCACAGCAAGTTAACAGCAAACTACTTTAATAAATTGTATTTACTTCACTGCACAGCTGGAAAATCACTTAAGAGCATAGTTTCAACTGAGGGTATCGAGGGTTATGCAAGTAACCAGTTATGCAAGTACACCAGTCAAGGAATTCAAATCCAGGAGACACCTGACTGTCTATTTTGGATGAGCGAAGGGATGGTGAGCCAGAGCGGGGGCCGTGCAAAGCTGCTGACAGCACAGAAGAGCCTTCCCAGGTGACGCAGGACGTGGCACCACTAAAGTCTACAAAAGCACATCCCTTCATTAAGAACTGGGACCAGGCTGGGAAAGGTTAATGGCAGGGCAAAGGAAGCACTTCACTGTGTGTTAAACCTTGAGATAATTAATCATAAATGACTGTTTTGCACACCAGCTTCTATGAAACACAAAATTATTCAGGGGGCAGCCTTCTGCTCAATACACAGGCATAATGTTGATTAACATGAAGGGAATTATTGCATACCTTGACAGAGACCCATTCCTTAATTGGTACCATATGCAAAATAGAAAGCTTCTATTTTATTAATTTTTCAAAGCACAGGTTTCCAAATTTGCTCAAGGAAATAAGGTTATTAAGCAAGTCTCATATCAAAACATTTGTGTGCCAGAAAGCTATTCTCTCCCCTGCATCTCCTGCATCTTCCCAACCAGGGCCCAAATGCAGAGTCACACTTTTGCCACTCCCTGACTACACAAAATCCTCATGCCAGTGCAGCATTTAGCTGCCTTTGCTTTCTGAACTGAGATACTAAAATATGTATAATCCAGAGAAAACCTGGCAGCTGGTGAGCAAAACACACTTGAACTCTTCCTGAACTGCCATTTGGCCAATGCTTATTCAAGGAGTGATTCTGAAGCTGTGCCACTATGATTAGGATAAGTAAATCTGAGTTGTAAACATAATTTATAATGGTTTACTAACAAAGAAGCAGTGGGGAATGAAGTATTATTTAATTCATTAAACTTCTGTGTTTTCTTTACAGTTTCTCTTAATCATTTGATATCATCTGGTACCCCATCTCCAGTCTTCTTAAAAATCTCTCCTCCATATATACCACATTCTGGTTACTTCTAGCAACCTTAAAGGGTTATTCTACATAGGGGATCAAATTTTAAACTTAACATACTGAGTTTGTGATAGTAATGTTGTAACTAAGCTAACCACATTTATGGATCAATTTCTCATCAATAATAGTTTAGTTATACTGGTATGAGAAAATTTGCTTAGCAGAGGCCTATATACACTGAGGAGGCCTCTTAATTATTGTGCAACATTACTGAAAGCAGCACATCTATGATGGCAATGCAGCAGATTAAAATTATTCTCATCTGTTCATTTAAAAAAAAAAAATCTGTCAACTGCTCTTGGGGAAAACCATGTCAAACACCAGCAATTTTTGCCAGACCTAAGTCTCCTCTATAGGCATGTTCAGTCCCCAGTGACACTGATGAGTATTCTGTCAATCAGCAGAAGAACAGGTCTTAGAGATCTTTTCTGTCATTATTGACTATTGACAGGGTAGATCTTCACAACATAACAAACACTTTTCTTTCCTACATAATAGAGTTGGAAGAAACTGAAAGCTTAGGAGCTTTCTGGATCAGGTTCCTTGGCTGGTAGAAATAAGCATAGCACCACTGGCTACGCTGGGAGAGGAGATCACTCTGCTGGCATTGTACGTCCCACTGGCAACAAGTGACAGCTCCATGATGTTTATGAGAAACTTGATGTAATCTCATCCCAAAGGATATCAACGATTGAATTCAAACCTTCTCCCAAGAATTGTTTTCTGACTGATGATCTCCTGCCTGATGCCTCTGCACCAAGCACAGAAGCCTCTCTATGATTCTCCCAGTAGTGGTCTCTGACCACTCCATGAATTCCCAGTGTCTCACTTCTCCTGGAGACTCCCTGACTCCTCCCAGGTTCTTTATAGGGCACACTGTTTATGCTGAGAGACAGTCTTATGCACCCCACTTTCCATCATTTTGTTAATTTGCATTTCAATCTCTACATCCCTACAAATGTGCTTTCTCTGGTGCCTATTTTTTGTTTATTTCTTTCCATTTTGACAAGTCTGCCTAAAGCTGTGGAAGATATAACACTACAGCAGCAGTAGCCAGATTGGAACTACTGTAGATGTGCTGCTGCTTTTATCTATCATTTTTATTGCTTCTTCAGCTGTCAGAGTACTCTGCAAATGGTGGCTGGCACCCTGTTCAGCAGAAGTCCCTCAGTGGGAGTTATTTTACAGAGCCATATCACAATTACTAATGACTCCTAGCCTTTAAAGTAGTCTCTACTTCAGCTGTGATAGTGGTGCTTCTGAACATGGTGCTACTTTAATAAACATAAAACAAAACTGAACCCCAAGGTTTGAAAGTGAGTGACCATTAGTCTTCCTAAATCTAAATAGAAGAAAATAGATGGCAAAATAATAGACCTCCATGGGCTTCCATAGCTTCCAAGATGCTAAAGAAAGTCAGTTCATCTCACCTAATTTTGGCAATCTAGAATTTGGCACGTTCTCTAAGAATGTCAGCCCATGGAAGGAAGCAGACACTTTTAGCAGGAAAATCATCTCATTCCAAAATTAGCGTCTAAATTGGGTGGGATGATTTGTTCTCTAGAGGTGTCTGTTTCTCCAATAACTAGAATTAGATAATGAGCTTAGACTAGGCACTTAAATATGAGAGAGTTAAATTGTAGAACATACCAAATGGCTGGCATCATTGAGAGTCCGGACAGTGACATCACAACACTCAGACTGATCCAAAGCCAAGACCTGCTCCTACCCCAAGAGGGCTATATTGGCAAAGTGCACTCATCCTCAGATGGCTGCTTCAGGAGCTGATCTATGTGACCTCAAGAAGTCACTGGTACTTTGTGACCTTATTCCTTCAAAAGAAAAGGAGCAGCTGCAGAACTGTAGTTCCTTCATGAAGAGCTGCCATGTTGCAAGCACAGTTCCTTACTGAAAGGACAAAGGAATGAGAAGGCATGTTTGGAAACCCATAGGGCTGCTGAGCAAACTAGACGAGGAGAGAGATGGGTCTCTCCAGGCACTTGGAGATGTCCAGAGTTAATCCAGTTAAGGCACATGTGAAACATCCTTCTTCATAAAACCTAGACACCATAGGAGGCCCACCTTCTTCATGGTATACTTCCTTTCCCTTATTTAGAAGTGCCCTGACGCTCCTCCATTCTTTTTTACTGCACCTAAAAAAGAAATCTAAACAAACC
This sequence comes from Pelecanus crispus, assembly GCF_030463565.1. Lineage (NCBI taxonomy): Eukaryota > Metazoa > Chordata > Aves > Pelecaniformes > Pelecanidae > Pelecanus > Pelecanus crispus. Next base: position 26,927,318 of record NC_134643.1, read on the forward strand.
ACTTTAAACATTTACTTTCCTTTTTTACAACAGTGTCAATATCCGGGCAAAAGACGTTAGTGCATGACAGCACCCCCACTGCTGTGCTTCAGAGAAAACCCTGCAACTGCTGTCAAATGTCACCAATAAAAATGGGCTCTGAAGAAAGCAAATCCCAGGGCCCTTCATAACCCCCACTGCCACAGGGCAACTCTTCCCTCCATGAATCAAACTCCACTCATTCTGAGAAATGAAAGCTGTACATTAGGAGAATATTCACGTGTCAGCTGGAGACTGCAAATAAAGAAGGGGTGAGAGAGAAGAAAGATATTATCAGGTTTTCTGTCTCTGTACTTTGCCTGAAAGAATTAGGAAATGAAATGTTCTACCTTTACGGAAAAGTGCTTCTTCTTGGGTGGGTGCCAGACAGTGGCGGTTGAATGAATGAATGCCCGCAGAGGTGTTAAGGATGTCACAAGCACATATGCTTTAATGATGACAGAAAAGTCTTGAGCTTTAAGGATGTCCTTGTGGTCTGGTGAAGCCGATACCTGATTCCTGGAAAGTAATAACAATACATAGCATTAATTAACTGCTTTTGCAAATGAGGAAAATGAGCTGTAAGAAAATAGTGAAACAGTGAAATTAGTGGAAATAGGAAATTAGCCTTTTTTCCCCCCAAGTTAAACAACACAGTAGATGAAACCAAGCAGGCTGGAACAAAGATTTAGATCAAGTCTTTTTATTGCTTTCAGTATATTTTAAAATCTGAATTTCCATACATAGAAAGTAACTATCATAGGAGGGAGTTATGTTTGAGAGTACATATAGGTAAATGCATTGTGGGCATGTTGTAATTGTTGCAAAGCCAGGATATTCAGAATGAGGGTACAAACATTAAAGTGCGTAGTCGAGGTACCCAAATTGAACACTGATATGTAGTGAATTCAGGAAAAAAAAAATACCAAAACCCCAAACAACTATGGAAAGACTGCACTATTATTAGTGCTTTCTTCAGTGTAATACAGGGACACAAACACATGGTACTGCATGCTTTCTCTAACGAAAGCCATGAACTATGATTTCAAATGTTATGAGTGACTATGACACGTAGAAATAACCCATAATAAATCAGCTAAACATAAAATAATTATGCAAGCTAACTTTGTCTAGGAAGTGACATGGCTTTCTATATACTGGGCTACAGCTCCCATAGTCCACAGAAAAAGAATCAGCCATAGAAACAGGACAGAAAAAAATCAAAACCCAAGGAAAAAAATCTGCTATTTAAAAGCCTATTACTTGGGGAAATCTGAGCTATAGCTGGATATATTCACAAATGTAGTTATTCTGCTTCCTGTTAAAATCTGTGAGTATCTACCTCATAGCAAATGCAATGAGAAGATGGTTATACAAATTATGGGTCTCTAAGACTGATTACTGGTAAAAGACTCAGGGCTCTCCTCTTGTTTCTGTGTAATCTTTGGCAATATGTGGCCTTTCCGGACCTCAATTTTGCTATCTGGTAAGGGAGTCTAATAATATCTATCTTAAAGAGACCTTTTTCTCCCCTCTGCAGAATGGTAGGGCCTCAGAGCATAAAATTGGTGAGATACTGTAACATAGGAAACAGCACTTGGACAGCCAGTTCTCAAATATTTCTTAGTTCTTCACTTAAGGGAGGGTCTCTCTGCAAAGGACTACATATGTGTGTCTGTAGTAGGGGCAAGGCAGGGATGGGAGCTGGAAATAGCTCAGCTGCTATGAGTTCTAAACATTCAGGGGTGTCTCTGGGTCTGTATTGATCTGTCTAGGTGTTTCAACGCCCTCAACATAAAGACTTACATGCTCACACGCAAAACATTCAAGCTTGCCTAGTACAGAAACAAACATTATGCAAGGATAAGAGATTAAATACATCCAAGTGCTCCACTTGCTGCAGTCTCCTCTCTTGCTACATTCTGCATCCCTGACTCCCAACTAAAAGCACAACGAAGCACTCGCAGTTTCTGAGGGTGGGGTATCATTAGCTTACAGCTGTGCGCTCGCGCTCTGCTTCCACCAGTACCGCAGGTGGGCAGTACGTGTCTCGTCAGTGCTTTCGCCAACCTGTGGCATGCTGCTTGCGGTGCTGGCCCTTGACAGCCCAGGCCGGCTGGAGCACTCTGGGGTGATGACTGGGAGCTGCAGGTCTGAAAAAGTACCAAGGGGATGAGAAAGAAAGTCAGCAGAGCATTGAAAGCAGCAGTCGACTCCTGCTGTTAAGGATAAAATGTGTAAAGCACAATAGATCAAGAGGAGCTACCAGCATCAGCTGAAAATGTAAAATAACAAATGCTGAGACGATAATCCTTTTTGGATCTCCTAGCAGAGAGCTTTACACCCACCAAGCACCCCCTTCCAGCTGCAAGCTCAGAGGCTTAGCTGCAACTCCCGCTCTATAGGTGAGTGCATGAGCGCTGCATACAAAACACATCCCCTTCCCCCTTCTTCTAAACAGAAATCCTTTATTTCGAAATACAGAACACCAAAACTTTGTTCCTCACATAGCCCTAATTACAATTAATGGGGATAAGAAATTTATTTGACGAAGGACCAAGGGACTTTGCCATTCTAATCACACAGACAGCTCAGTAAATAACCACATACCCTTCTTTCTAGGTTCATTGTTTAAGGCTACATTTTGTAGTTACTGAAATCTGTGGGAGGTTTAGTTCTGCCACCAAACACAGTGGGAGCAGGACTGATGTACCAGAGTCCTCAAGATTACTGAGGCATGTGACTATTAATAGTAATCAAAATATTGTGATGTGAGATCAGTCAATGGGTGGTATGTATTTTCTACTTTTACTGTGCTGATAAAAAGGCACAGAGCCCTTACATTTTGTCATTATTTCATGCAGGGTGGTTTTCATTAACTCTAACACACCTCACATTTCAAGTTCTTAAGTAATAGTCAGGGAAAAGTCAAGCTGTTCACATTATTCCCAAACCTTATTACTTATCTTTTTAATGACATACTGCATCGTACTAATGTTATGGATTTATTTGTATAGCTTCTCTTTTAATGCATGCACTCTCCACTTTGGTGGATGCAATGAAAAATAAAACTGAAGTTGTATTGCTGGCAATGAGCTGTGAGCTCATCGTTCAAGGAAAAGAACTATTCATTTTCATACAGATCCTGTTAAAATGACATTGTGATTGTCTGTGTTTATCGGCTGTTCATCAGATCAGCTCAGTTCAGCCTTGAAGCTCAACTGAGACCTAAAATTAATCTGGTCTATTGCCTTACATGCACCATTTAGCAGGATTAAAGGCTTTACTAATCAAAAACAGGCCCTTGTTAATATAGCACCTCATGTTCAGATTATACTCTCATTGGCATCTTTGTGTTGTGTTATGCATTATAACTGATTTGGACTTTGTAATGACTACCTGTTTGCTGATGGTAGAGAGACAAAACAGACTAGTCTCTGCCTACTTGGCTGTGCAGTGATAACAGGAACAAGCCAGTAAACTCCTATTAAGTCATTTACTTAGCAGACTTGCTTCTGAATATGCACAGGGAGCGTAAATCAAGTGCTATTTTTTACATATCCACCCTGTAAAGAGATAACGGCATTTCACTATGGCAATTCGCAATGGTCCCACTGCAACTACTCCTATGCATCATTTCAGTTACATAACTGAAGTGCCTGTATTAGCAAAATAGTATTCTTAGGCTTTGTCTTTAGGCAACGGGGAGAGAGAGAGAGACCAGTCCTTGGAGCACTAAGAGAAATACTGGTTCTGAACTGCTCTCTGAAAGGGTCTGTTTTTTCACTGACTATGCAAGAAAACTAAGTTACTTACTGCAGCTGCAAATAATTCCCAGCGAGTGTAAAGTTTGATCATACAACTTTGGTGCTCAGGCAAAACCAGAATTATTAAAACACATAAAGGCCCTCCACAGTGCACAGATGACTTCAGAGATCTTTTTCTGATTTATCCTCACATTGGTAAAAAGGCAAAACACAGCCCTCTGCTGTTGCAACTGTCAAAGGAGTTATGGAGCCAAGCCCTGTTCCCACGTGTCTTGGTACTGTAGCACATCCATCAGGAACAGCCCAGCACCGTCAGATCTGGAGTTCAAATCTCATGGCCCAGACCCTCTGTCCTGGTTTTGGCTGGGATAGAGTTAATTTTCTTCCTAGTAGCAGGCATAGTGCTGTGTTTTGGGTTTAGTAGGAGAAGAATGTTGATAATACACTGATGGTTTAGTTGTTGCTGAGTACTGCTTATGCTAGTCAAGGACTCTTCAGCTTCCCATGCTCTGCCAGGTGCACAAGAAACTGGGAGGGGGCACAGCCAGAAGAGTTGGTCCAACCTGACCAAAGGGCTATTCCATACCATATGACGTCATGCTCAGTATAGAAACTGGGGGCGGGGGGTGGCCGGGGAGCAGCGATCGCTGCTCGGGAACTGTCTGGGTATCGGTCGGCGGGTGGTGAGCAATTGCATTGTGCATCACTTGCTTTGTATATTATTATTATTATTATTATCATTATTATATTGTTATTATTATCATTACTATTTTACTTTATTTCAATTATTAAACTGTTCTTATCTCAACCCAGGAATGTTTCTCACTCTTACTCCTCCGATTCTCTCCCCCATCCCATCGGGGTAGGGGGATTGAGCGAGCGGCTGCGTGGTGCTTAGTTGCTGGCTGGGGCTAAACCACGACACCCTCAAACAGCAATATACTGATCTGTTGACCGTGAGAAGGATCAAAGTCACAGAAAACCCAATGAAGCCCATGACAGCTATCCAAGCTACCCCCTAGCTAATGCTGCCTAGGGGGGCAGGCAAGAGAGAGACAGGTTGTCCTGCCTTGATGGTTACAGCACACAGCTGAAAGGAGGCAGAACTGTGCTTCCAGACCAAGGTCCCTATAACATATACACCTTTTACATGACGACATTAACAGAACCATGCAAAGGACGAGAATGACTGCTCTTCTCAGCTGATCATCTGAAAGCCAATTTATGTCAAAGGTACACATTTTTCAGCAATTGCTTTAGTTAAAATGACCATAATGTTGAGAAAAGGGAAATGCACAAACCATCATTTTCTTATTTAAAAGAAAGCCAATATTTCACTGAAAATTAGAACAGGGCAGCAGAGAAGGGCTGTTCAACTTGTTTCTCAAGAGAAAGTAGAGAGTGTCTCTTCCTTTTTAAAATATGGTTTTAATTGTGTTGCTAAGGCAGCAAGCAACAAGTATCGTATTAACTCACAAGGCAGAGTTTGAAAAGAATGAGATGAGGTTTGTACCTATATTTACCCCTCTTAAATGAGAGGTTTGGCTGGTTTAGGGGAATAGAAAAGATTACTTTGACATTAATTCATTTGTCACTACCCAGTGGACCATTTACTAGAGATGGATATAACAAAAAAACATATGGGTAGGGATAGATGAAAAAGAGCTGTCCTGAAATTCTCAGGCTACTGTGTAGAAACTCCTTAGTATTGCCCAAGTCATTGCAAAATGCCTCAACATTTAAAAAAATGGAAACCTGCTATCTCTTTAAGAGAAGGTTAAACAAACTCAGGGTGTTGGCAATTAGCATTGAGAACAAAAAAGGGGCAATGCTTGTAAATTCCTCATGCTATAGAGCATCCTGTTTGTATGGTGCCTTACACACCTCTGTTGCTTTGTGTTAGCATCCACCTGGGAGAGAGTCCATTACAAGGTGGCTGGAAGAAGGAGAAAGGGCACTGAGACTGTCACAAGGTGCTTGCTCCTTTGAGGTGACACACAGCATGTACACCATCAGGCAGAGTTAATGAGGGAGTGATAGTCCCTCACTTTGGTAGATCTACTCCTAGTAATCAATGAATACAATTATCATAATAATAAAGATATGTCAGTAGCGCTGAGCTGCAGCACACTCAGCTGCATCAGTTCTCATGGCAACTCTTCACCTGCTCTTGCACTCAAAAGCAGTAACTGTTTATTAGAGCTGTAAATTTGTTAATCAACATTATCATCAATGAAAATTAGCCTGCAGTGCCTTTACTGTTTGCAGTAATTGCCATGTTTTTCCATCTTGAAATCACTCTACAAGCTGTTGTTAATTAACCAGTCTTTTTGAAGTACATAAATAACATCAACATTTTATAATAGAAGAGGTGAGGCAGGCTCAGGGGTTGATATGTGTCAGGCAGCTTGGGAAACCAAGTTAGAAAGAGTCCCAGCATCCTAGTGTCACATCCAGATTACATCCCCCCTCTTTCAAAAATCCAGATCTTAATATCAGTAATTTTTGTAGCAGACTGTAAAGATCAAAAGAAAAAAAACAGACGTAAACTAGAAAAGAACATTTTCCCTTTTAAAGTGACTATGCAGTAATTGAAAGGCTACACAAACTGCTGGTTTTCCTGAGGAGCATCTGTAGGCTTTGCCTCAAGTACCGTTTGCTGCTGCCATTTGTGATGATCCAGTGTACAGCAAAGGACCTAAGGCCAGATACCTGCTTTCACTCATAAAGCTTCACTTCCTCAAAATTCTGGCTTGAAGAAGGTTTCTTATGCTGACATCTCTGAAATGATACCATTGAAAACACTGACAAACAGCACCACCTTACCTCTGCCTAGGGTGTTCTCCACGATGCCATTTTGATGGCTAAGGAAGCCACTACAAGTTCTCAGCTGAATTCACACATTAGCCCTCTAACCACAGCAACGGGTAAAACACAGATCTGAGACATAGGAACAGCTGGGGGGCATATGTGAAAGGGAGGTATAAGATCCACCAAAGCAAGTCAACACCTCTAGATCAAAAAAATTAAGCACCTCTTTGTCACATGAACTGGCGGTAGATATTGTTCTGTCAACTGCAACCTCTCAAGTACCACAGAGTCAAACAGATCAGTTGACAGCAACAACTGATATCTAATGCAGCAGCTACACTGACATCTAATGAGGCCTTTCAAGTATTTTACACAGCTATGACTTCTTGCTCCCTCTCCCCCTCAGCTCCGGCTCCCAAGTTATTTACTTGTCTTTGGCTCAGACTTCTGAAGTGTAACATGAGATTCAATGCACGCACAATAAAGAATAGCTGATTTAAGAGCTACAACATGTGGCCAAGCAAAAGGTTTATGAATAGCTAAAAGTACATTTGGGCAAATTAAGACTTCCTGGAGCAGAGCCAGGTCAGTGTTGACACGGCTGCGGCCACGTGGACTGGTGGTAAATGGAACACTTAGAATAACATGAACATCTGGTGATCTGTAAAGGTATGGAATTCCGCAGAAGACCCTACTGGATGAACTAAGTGAGTAACACTCAATTGAAAGAAAAGGAAACAGAAGATGAATGAGGACGTGTCCTCTTCTTTATCCTTCCTTTTATATTATCCTTTGATCTTACAAGAAGGGTTACGATATGGCTTTGTTCGTTAATTTTTTTTATGTTGTTCAAGATCAAATAGGCTATATTTTACACACTTCAAACATGGAGCAAGGAACGATTAAGACTATTGTCTGTGAGAAAAAGGTCATTTTGTTTGTAAAGTGCCCATCAACTGTCAGATCTGTTAGAAACATTTCAAGAGCTATTGAGTCACCTTAGGAGCTGTTGGTTGCATAATGAAACACAAAGCTAGAGATGGGATGAACCGCAACTAAGGTGCTGTGCTTTGTTCTGAGCCCAGCACATTGTTCATTTCTTTCATAAAGGACATTGTAAGCTCAGCACATTTGTACTTGCAGAGTGTTCATCCAATTGCTTTTCTTTTTAGCAGGAAAAACATCACTTCAAAACATGGAAGTACATTAATCCTGAAAGTATATAGGAGACTTTGCATCTGCATAGAAGCCTTCTGAACTTCTTCCTAGATTTTCATAGTGGTAGTCTTTCTCCAGCAGGAGCCTGAATTCTCTCACATGGGAAAAAAGGAGAATGATAGTCACCTTATGTAATTCCTCAGCAGTTTCTGCAGCACAATATTCAGGAAGGACTGATAGCAGGTCCTCTCTGTCAGCCTTGGAGGTTTTCTCTCTGACAGGGCATCTCAGTGAGTTAGAACAACTTCATATTGCATCCCATGCTGGGACCATCCATCTATCTGACTGGTGTGGGCCGCTGGAACACAACGAGCTTATTTCTAATACAGACCGGGCAAGCTGCATTGCTACAACTTGGTCCTCTTCTGGTATTTACAGCTGGGCAATTTTCCAGCCTTGGTAGATTGGAAAGGTGTGTTAAACAGCTGAAAAGATTGCTTCATATCAGGAGATGCTTAAAGAACTTTCATAGAGTCTTAGGCAGATTTCCGAGCACCTCCAGGACTAGGGGATTTTGGTCAAAATAAAGCCTGCTATCCAGTACCTTTTGCTCAGTCATGTATGGCAACCTGCTCTAAGCTGCATAACCATGAAAGTAATGAGCATTAAAAGTGCATTTTTTTTCATTTTTCAGTGTTGATTTTGGAGGATGGATGATTTCAGTTGAACTACCGCCACTACATGCCTTGAGGTCATTGCAGGCTTGTCACAGAAAGCAGACCTATTCCATTTAATTGCCTCCTGTTATCCATTTGACCTATCGGATGAAAAGACTCTGAAACAAAGATTAGTACTCTCCTATGGCTTACACATTATGCTTTGAGGTTGCTAAAGAAAGAGAGAGAACCTTTAACACTCAGTTTTATAACCTATGCATTTACAAAAGGGTAGCTGTGAAACTGAAAGCAGATGCTGAGTATTTGAAGGAAGCTAGGAAGACTAGGGGCAACCCTGGCCCCCAGTGAAGTCCTGGCAAAATTTCCATTGATTTCACAGGAATATGATTTCTTGCGTGATACTTAACACTCCTGTGATGGTTTTGACACATGTTATAAGCTCCATTTGCGACGTGCACATTGCTGCAGGTTCAATATCCCACCCACTACTGATTATTGATGTAGCTGTCCTTAAAAGGTTTTCATAGTCAAAAAATGCAGTGGTCCCTCCCTCTGTAATACAGATAATCTCTAAGCAACCCACCCTGAATATTTAGGATGGAGAAATTTCAAACTATTAGTCATTTTGAGAAATTTAAACTATCTGAAATATGTTTAGTATAACAAAAAGTTTACAGTAAACCAGATCTAGAGGGAAAGGAATTTAAACTGTGGGTTGGAATGCACTGAAATTCATGCTAAAAACACCTGTGAAGATTCAGAGTTATAAAAACAAAATGATGATAGTGCATCATTTTGAAATGTATGTGTGGTTTATTTTCCTCTTTAAAAACACCAGCAAATACAGCTTCAGTTTAGAGTAATCATTCACCATGTATTTTGCTTCTCTGTTTTGGCAGATGCATGGAAAACAGTATTTATTAAATACAGTGGTTGCTTCTTCATACCTAAAGCATTCTCACAGTTAAAAGATAGGGTGGGGGTTTTTTTTTCCAATATTTTCCAAAAGGGCTGCTTCTTCTGTGTGTGCCCTTCATATGAGAACTTAAATTTACAGATAAGCTATAAAACTCTGGGAAAAGCAACACAGTGAAAATGCTGGCTGACTGTTACATGATTAGAGCCACAGCTACAATTCTGTACTAATAACAGGGTAGAATATAGAACAGTATAGGCCAAGTAATTAAATTAATTTAGCTGCTTTACTTCTTTTCAGTCTCCTCATATTTGTTATTACAGAAATACGTTTTTTCCTAGCTGAGATCTGACCCTGTTGTAAAACAAAGAAAATCCTGCCCCACATAGTTTATAATCAAATTAACTCAAAAGAATCAAATGCTGATTTTATCGGCCATTCTTGAGGCTTTAAGCAACTTCAGTAAAAGAAAGGTAATAGGCACATAACTGATCACAACTGGTGTGCAGACATTTATAAGGGCCAGCTGGCAAAAGAAATGCATCCCCCTATAAAGAAGCATGTTCCTGTCACAGAGGTGTTGAATTATTACAACAGAAAATAAATTTCATCTATAATTTGTCCCTTAGATAGGTGGCCTGGTAAGGCTTTGCTTCCTCCCCCCACCTCATCACCCTTCCCACTGGCTCCAGAGTAACCCAGGGATGCTGGGGACAGGCAGGACAGATTTGCTAGGCAGGGGGAGAGGAAAGCTGGCACGGGGTTAGCAGCAGACAGTAAACACATCACATAGTGAGAGCACAGTCACACAGATGGACTATCTTGGCTCTCCCTCCTGTGCAATTTCATTAGGATCGTGCCTATCCCAAGACTTTCTGTGTGATTAATGCTGTTGGCCAGCCACACAGGTGACCAAGTGAGCATGCATGACTGGTAGACACTCATAAAGTCTCTGCACTAGTGGCACTAATAAAAAGAAATGCAGAAGGAAGGCGTACAGCAAAGGGATTATTTTAAAAAGAACTGGTGATCTGGATGGGTAGAGAAAACAGCCATGCATGGCACAGGCTGGGCCCTGGAAGTGATGAAGCAAGACAAATGCTTATGTGGAAAGATGCACTAGTCTGGATTGCTTAGGGAACAGGAAAATCATGGAGGCAATGCTATAAGCATTTCTACTACTTTCCCAGGCAAAACCTGTCAAAGAGAGTATTTGTTGCGCATACATCAGGGTGCCCTTCCTGTGCCCTAAACTGAGGCTGGGCAGTTCTGCTCACATTGTGGACCTTAGTCCTCTCCATCTCTCAGCTGAGTGTAGTTCCAGGAGGCACCCAAGACCAGCTGTCAGTCCACGTGTGGTGGGATACCAAGTATGAACACCTGAAATCTCTTTGCCAGTCATTCTCCAGCCTCAGAGCTTCTAGGTTTGGGTTGTTTGCAGGAGGATTTCATTCACAGATCACTGCAACAGCTGCAGCTTTTGCTGACCTGAGCAATAAATGCCAGGAGCCTTCCTTGGTTACTCAATAGCCATACCAGAACCTCCTCATGGCCCAAGTCCCATACAGTGAGCAGATATCAGGCACCTGATTAAAAACTGGGCCAAATGCCCTGCAAAAGCAGGAGTGAAACCAATCTTCTTGGACTGAGCAGCGAGCACTAATCATTACCTTCCATGTTGAATTTTAAGATCCATTAGCATTCTCATGCCCCATCACAAACCCACTGTCCCACATGTACCTGTCCTCCAGCAACTCCTTCTCTTACTCAAATTTATTCACACACATTGCATATTTTTTACCTTTTTGCTCCTCTAAACTCTTTTCCCAGTCTGATTTTCCTAACTTTTTTTCTCTTCCCAGCTTCTCTCCTGTCTCCTAAAAAGCTGTCATCACTGGTATGCGCATAATCTTCCCCCCATACAGATAGAACCAATCTGAATTTTCAGACTGACAAAAAGATTTTCCATTAAAGAGACAAAGCAAAGAAACAAGCAGTGACCTAATATTTTCTACAACTCATTTTCTTTCCTATATTGATACAACAGGGGTATGAGAAGGGGCATGCTCTCTTAAATACAAAACCTAGCACCTTCAGAGTTGCACAACAATGAATACTTTTAAGAAATAACCTTCGCCCTTGTACCCACTGCTTATCAATATCAACACGGTCATACCCAGGCTAAATCCAGTGATCCCATCCTCTCAGCCTTGCTGCCTGTTATTTCTTTCTAGGACTTAGTGTGTCTTTAATTAGATCACATAATTCTTAGAGCAGCAACTTTGTGTTTTCACTTTTACAGGAAATTGCTTGGCTCCTTGTGGGACTGACTAAATGACAAACACAGTAATAACAAACCAACTGATCCTCTTCAACAGGAATTGCAGAGAAGCCCTGTTGACTCAAACACAGAAGAGTGAAAGTGTGTGACTCGTTTGAAAGGAAACAAACTCTTCTGTGGAGGAAACACTGGTGAAAACGATTATTTCCCTGAATAGTTTTAAAATTGAGGATCAAACAAATCCTAATAATGGGCAACTTTGCTGTTGTTGGAAAGAAAGGTCTGTCAGAGGATGCAAGCAAAACAAAGAAGTGGAAAGAGCTGGCTTTATCAGATTAATTGAAGGGGAGGAGAGTATCTGAAATCTTGGCTCTAGAAGTTTGCTTTAATTTATGCCTTTTTGTCCTCTTAACCTAAAATGAAACGATTTACCCTTCTGATTCTAATTTCACCTTCTATGGGTGAATTTCACTCATAGTAAATTAAATGTCACATATCCAGTGATACTGAATGGGATTAATTTCTGGATGGAGACACTCTGAGGTCTGGCCTATACAAAGATGATCCCCTGTGTGCCACAGTCTACGTTCCCATTCCTGTCAGTGGACATCAGTGTAGTCTGTACAGTCAGTGTGGAGCAATTCAGCTACCCTAAATTATGCTGAAGGTAAATGCTCCTTTGGGGTTGCTCACTCTAAACTGTACTTCTGTTAATTTTGGGAGCTTAGATACCAAGTGTTAAATCAAGTATCCACACATAGAATCACAGAATCGTCTAGGTTGGAAAAGACCTTTAAGATCATCCAGTCCAACCATTAACCTACACTACCAAGCCCACCTAAACCAATCAAGGGCAGACTAGACTAAACCATGTCCCGAAGAGCCACATCTACCCGTTTTTTGAACACTTCCAGGGATGGGGATTCCACCACCTCTCTGGGCAGCCTGTTCCAATGCTTGACCACCCTTTCCGTAAAGAAATTTTTCCTAATTTCCAGTCTAAACCTCCCCTGATGCAGCTTGAGCCCATTTCCTCTCGTCCTATCGCTAACTACTTGGGAGAAGAGACCAACACCCACCTCACTACAACCTTCTTTCAGGGAGTTGTAGAGAGCGATAAGGTCTCCCCTCAGCCTCCTCTTCTCCAGGCTAAACAACCCCAGTTCCCTCAGCCACTCCTCATAAGGCCTGTGCCTCAGACCCTTCACCAGCCTTGTTGCCCGTCTCTGAACACACTCCAGCACCTCAATGTCTTTCTTGTAGTGAGGGGCCCAAAACTGGACACAGTATTCCAGGTGTGGCCTCACCAGCGCCGAGTACAGGGGGACAATCACCTCCCTGCTCCTGCTGGCCACAGCATTCCTGATACAAGCCAGGATGCTGTTGGCCTTCTTGGCCACCTGGGCACACTGCTGGCTCATGTTCAGCCGGCTATCTACCAACACCCCCAGATCCTTTTCGGCCAGGCAGCTTTCCAGCCACTCCTCCCCAAGCCTGTAGCGTTGCATGGGGTTGTTGTGACCCAAGTGCAGGACCCAGCACTTGGCCTTGTTGAACCTCATACAGTTGGCCACGGCCCATCGATCCAGCCTGTCCAGGTCCCTCTGCAGGGCCATCCTACCCTCCAGCAGATCGACACACCCACCCAATTTGGTATCGTCTGCAAACTTACTGAGGGCGCACTCGATCCCCTCATCCAGATCATTGATAAAGATATTGAACAAGGCTGGCCCTAAAACAGAGCCCTGGGGAACACCGCTCATGACCGGCTGCCAACTGGACTTAACACCATTTACCACAACTCTCTGGGCTCGGCCACCCAACCAGTTCTTTACCCAGCGAAGAGTATGCCTGTCCAAGCCATGAGCTGCCAGCTTCCCGAGGAGGATATTATGCGAGACGGTGTCAAAAGCTTTGCTAAAGTCCAGGTGACATAGACATCTATTGCCATCTAGGACACCATAGGATATCCCTCTGAGCCTCCAGCTTCTGGACCAAAAAGACACATGTTCTGTGCCAAATCTGCCTGTCCTACTGGGTGTCCTCAACTCTCCATGGTGTCTCAAGAGGCATGAGACCCTTGTGTTGAAACAGCTGCCTCAGCCCCCGCCCCCCCCCCCCCATGCTGATGTGGAGACACCTGGATTTAAGAGATTTTTTTTTTTTAAAAACTTTAAAACACTGCAGCTAATTCAGGTTCAAAGTCTTTTTTACTGGTAATTGGAAGGTGAGGGGTGGGCTTTTTTCTATCTTACCGTCCTTCAGCAAACTGGTAGAATAATCCTCTGTTACCGGGTGGGTATGACTCAGACCCCTGCTGCCAAGCACACATACTACTTTGATTTCAATGGGATTTCACCATCAGTCAGAAGGGCTTTTCTGTTTGCCAGGAAAGTACTAATAATATAAGTATGGAATAAGATGTTTACAAGTGGCCCTTCCTTAAAGAGGAGAAAATACCGAACAGACCGCATACACAAAGTGGCTTATACCACAGTTTATGGACACTAGTGAAAATGTGCATATTTTTTAAGGGGAAAGCTCTGTGTGTGGTGAGTGCCTCTTGTGTTTGTGGTTTTGTGGTAGTAAAATAATAAACCCACTGTAACTGGCCTTTCTCCAAGTAGCAGGGCAAACCAATGTTTTTTAAAGGCAGTCTGTTACATGAATAGGAACTACTAATTCCTGAAGTCCTTGAAATTTTTAGAAATCTGCTCAGGTTTGTCTGAAATTGGTACTGTATCAGAATACTTTCTAAATCACTTTCCAGTACAAGGGAACCAAGGCACTAGGCATCACTGAAGACATACTTAAAACTCAGCCAAAAGAGAATATATCACTTACCTGGTGTAATATGACTTCATGATAAAGGACTCCCATGGGACTTGGATAGACGTTCTTTATACTGCATGTTCCTTATGATCAGTTTTGACAATTTACTGCACCAGGAAACTGGAAATGCCCAATTTAAACTGACCCTCAACATACAGTTCTTTAAGGGAAACACTTCACATAAGTTTTAAATATTGATCAATCTTTAAATGAAACAGTAAAATAATTAAAAGGTGAACTATGGTATGCTTAGGTTAGGAACCACCTAACCTCAACTTTACTCAAGCATCCAAGTGTCAGGTATTTAATCTAAGCTACTTATCTAGGCTCCATTTACAGTCAGCAGTGAGAGGTAATTGGGTAGTAAGTACCTGCAGAGGGTAATTCAACACGCCTATTTTAAACATATAGTTTAGGATAAAATGAAGTAGTGTTTGAAGGTGCCCCTGACTCCACTGGCTTAAGGGGAAGACTAGAATACTGGTGCAGAAGATACCTGATTTCTAAATGGTTAAATGAGACGTAATGAATCCTTTCCTTATGTGCTAAATATAGCATATATATATAAAAGGTGAAAGGGGAGAGAAGATCAGACCAGACCAGAGCGATCAATCTTGTATATTTGTCTGTAAATAAGGCTAAATACTAATGGAATAGATGTGGGATTGGTTGTTACTGGATTACAAAAAAAAAAAAAAAAAAAAAAAAAAAAAAAGACAAGATTTTTTATAAGCAAAGTTTATATAGGATAGAACATAAACCTAAAATAGCATTAATGTTGGATATTTAGTGGTGTAACTGAGATCAGACTGTGTCTCTCTGTAGTTTAAATAGACCTAATATGGTGCACAACATTTTTTTTCCAGTTTCTATTCAAAGCTGAAATTCACCCATAGTAAATTAGAATTCTCTGGCAACTGGCCCATAACCTTTAAACTTTTCTGGTTTATGATCTTAATACACAAAGGCTTTTTATCAGTAAACTGTGTCTGGATTTGAACCAAACTCCGACTCCTACTCCTTCTCCATGCCACAACATTTTTGTAAAGCTGAACAAACATATTATACCAAACCCAGGGCTTTGAAGTGTAAACACCAATACACTATATTAACACAAAACAGTCCAAAAATAAGACATTTACAGCCAAATTATTTCTCCAGTATGCAATGGCTACACAATACAATATCTTTACCTGAAAAGATACTGCATAACTGTAATTTGTATTTAAGTGGTGTCTGAAATGGATTATCATTCTTGTTTCCTTTCTTCCCCGTATGCATTCATGACTAAAAATAAAAAGGAATTGTAAGCCTGACAGTGTAATTTCAGACACTTCCTGTGACAACTATTAAAAGACCATCATCACATATGCTGATTTGAAGAAATTAGTTTACCTGAAAAGGCTTTTGTTATCTGGCATAATCCCTCTTTTCTGCAAAGGAAATGCTGGATTTCTGGAAGTAGGTTTACCTGTATGTAAAAAGAGAAGCTTTAATGATTTAATTCAGAAAAGCGCTCTCTTTCCTGGAGCCTTCAATGGGCTTGTGTTTAATTTAGCAGAGACACCTCATGTGCAAAATTCCTGTCAGCGTCAATAGTGAATTACAACTTGCGATTCCTTCAACATGGGATAATGAAGTTAAAGTATGGGCTCTTCCTCCATGGCCATCATTAAACAAAATTTTAGACTTACAGCTCTCCTCCTGGCTGCAGAGTTTTCACCCCTTCTCTGCCCCCTTTCCAGTTTCTGCAGCTTCTCTGTTCTCTGCCGGTTATCAATCACTGTCTCTTACTGCATGGAAACAGCCTATGCCTCTTGATTTGCTGTTCTTGGGAACAGTGGTAAGCTAACATAGCTAAACCGCATCCAGGCTCTGCAACAAAGAACTGTGTTGCACCATGGTATGGCCATACCAGCAGCAACTAATGTTAGTCCAATATTTAAAGTTATCTGGAGATATGGGCCATCTGGTTTAAGTCTCTGCTGTGCTGCAGACTTCCTGAGGAAACTTGGACAATTTCTTTGATCACCTTACGTCTCAGTTATTCATGTGTGAAACTTCTGGACATTGCAGAGTGCTGTAAGGGTTATTATATTGCACAGTACTAGAAGCTCAGATATGATAATATGGGTAGAATGAGCAAAA
Source organism: Pelecanus crispus (assembly GCF_030463565.1). NCBI lineage: Eukaryota > Metazoa > Chordata > Aves > Pelecaniformes > Pelecanidae > Pelecanus > Pelecanus crispus. The sequence goes on from NC_134643.1 coordinate 26,943,926, forward strand.
AGCAGTTTGCAGAAGCCTGGGATGTTTTATGATCTGAGACCTGAATCCAAAGCAGGTATATTTCTAGCAAACTGGAACTGCTATAAAAAATTCACTTTGGATAACTTAGATAAGGCATCCTGTCCCAGGGTACCCCAGTGCACATGCTCCTGGCTCTGACTTCTGTGGACACGCAGTGGTTTTTTGCATCCTCATGAACTTCACACCTAAACTACACACCTTTTAAAAGCAGCTTTATTTCTCCCGGTCCTTCAGTTCAGAGTCTATACTTTTGGGTCTTGCCATTATTATCTATGCCATTGAAATACAAGCCAAGCTTTATCCAGAGTTTGGTCACATTTTTTCAAAGCAAGCCCTCAGTTTAAATCACTTACATATTTTCACCAACAGGTCAGGTGTTTATTTAGACATTTGCATATCTAAGTAGCCTAAACTGTGCCCACAACTTACTCAAGTGGAAAAAAAAAAACAATCATGAAAATACTAAGGAATATTGGCACCATTGATGCTTTGGACTGTGAGTAAGCAGACTGCAGTGCCAGAGCAAGTAACTCCCATGAAGGCCCTGGAGGAGGACACCAGTCCAGCTCACACATTATCAATTGTAGGAGCACTGTCACTGTTTGGAGAGGTGCCTAAATTATGTCTACAAAGAAGCAATTACATTAGATGAAACTCAATACTGATATAAGATGTGAAGCCTAAATTAGTCCAGCTTTATCTTCTGCTTACGCTATTATTCTGAAATATTGCACGCATTGGCTAGTTGTTTCTTGCCATTTCTAAATTCTCTTTTTCCAGTGGGGTAAATTGTTTAAATTTCCCTTGACTTCTGTAGACACTTTTGTTGCCTGACATGCTGGTTGAGGGTGGCCAAGAACACAAAAGTTCAAGCTAAAGAAGAGAAAAGGAAAACTTGACACTCGGTTGTGACAATTTTCAGTATTTACACTGAAATGCTTACATCCAAAATAACATTCTATGTCCAAATGAGAAATTGCCTTTGATCACTGGGTGTGATATAAAGAAGAATGAAATGTTGGTATCTGACAAGTATTTCTTAGTAGACAGGAAACTTGAAAAAACTTTTTTATTGCTGTTAAACCACACTGCTGCAGTATAAAATAAGCATCCGATAATTTTCTTTTTATGAGTGAGTGCTGAAAATTTGAGCTAGCCCTGTCCTCTCATTCCCACAAAGGTTAATACAATAATCTTGTACCTTCTGGAATAGCTCTAGACGATGCAAGTCTTCTATTTGAATGCAGCCAGTACCATCATTTTTTCTGGAAGATAAGCAGATCAGAAGATCCCAAGGGCTTATATGACCTATCAGGAAAGAAAAGAAGCATACTGAGAAAGAAAATATCATGCAATTGCTATTCAAACAAAAAATACTTAGAGCTAAATTCTGAGGAATAGCAAACTGTTGGATTGCTAAGTACATGAACAGCTACAGGTGGCAGAAGGGAAAAAGACATATTTGCTACCACAGTTCAAGCTTTGGCACTAAATTTAGGTATTTCACAGTTGACACCTCCTGTTATACCTGCCTACTGATGTCCAGTCCCCTGGTGTCTCACCTGTTTAGCATTCAGAAATGAAAAATTTCAATAACATGGTGCTGCTTTAATTTGTTCTTTTTTCTGAACTCCTCAACATGCACACTTACAACACACATCCACTATATGCAGTGTGATCTTCTGAGGTCTTTCATTATTGGGAAGTAAATTTTACAGGAAGTAATACTGGTGATGCTATTGCAAACAGCAGGAATTTCTAGCCTGAATTTTGGTGTAGCAGCTTCCTAAACATCAGACACTGGATTGCCAACATCTAGAATTGGTGTACAAGTGGGAATTAAGTTGCACTGAGCAAGTAGCTAGCTTCTGAGCTAGTTCTGATGCTTCCTTTCTGGGGCAAAGCTGACCTGTGAGACCATGGGGTTCTATTATCAGGAAACAAGCAACACCGGAGTCAGAGATGGCTGCTTGAAGAAGAGACAAAACTAAATTGCACCAATTAAACCACTGTTATGGATTAGAAGATACAAATAGGCCTTGGAGTTTGTCCATATTGCATGTGATTTGGTATAGAAATGCCAATGCAGTTTCAAATGAGCTTGGTCAGCTCTCTCAAGTGCAAATGGTTATTTGTTTTCTTCTGTATAGAGCCTTCGTAATCTGGAGTAGTTAGAGATAGTAGCATCTCTCAAAAGATTAACAGAATCACTACATCTGTTGAGGACACCATGAATATGTTCAATAAGGAGTAAACCATTTCAGTGACAGGATGACAATTAGAAATAAAGAACTTCCAAACAGAAAGGGCAGCCGGAGAAGCTGTATAGCATCCAAGGCAAGGTATAGCATTAGGTCAAAGCTCTCTGCAGGACATCTATCTCAGTAACTGGTTCGTCAGTTCTTTCTCCCAAGGTTGAGAAGATTACATGCATTTTATTCCTTTTTGTGATGGAATGTGTGTGATACCTTCCTAATTTTATTAGATTACCCCCTAAATCTGGTCCCACTGATGGCCCACAGAGATCTTTATTTTGGCTGACTTCCCTCTCCAAAATGTAATTTTTTCCTATCCCAATCACAATTGCAAATGCCAGGCAGGGTGAAGATTTCACTTAAGGAGATTTAACACTCAATTTATGTTAAGTACAGTAATGAACTGATTGTGCAGAATGGGTCCAGGACTATGGAAGTAACTATCACCTTTTTTATGTTTATAAGCAGTGTGACAAAGCTGAAGAGATGGATTTTCAGTTATGCTGCATCCATTACTGTAAAGAATTTTACAATTTCACATTATGAGAACCAGTATTATGGTATAAAAATAATTAAGGCATGTGAAATTTAGGCAAGACAGATTCACTATGTGCTCCTTTGTGAAAGAAACAAACAAAAAACTGCAGGTAGATAAAAATGGCACAGACAGCAAATAAATGAAACATTAAAGAAACGCAGAAGCAAATACTTCATTTTAGTGCAAAAGATTGACAGTGTTTACAACCTACTTGATGACCTCACCAGCTATGTAATTATCAGATAAGCAAGATATTATGCCTTTGACTAGTAAACACCTTTGAATAAATCATTATAATTACATATAACGCACAATGCCTAGCTGTGTGCAAATTGAAAGGGAGCTGGAGGGAACTCCATTTCTCAGAAGCAGTTCATTTCCTTCCCTTGTTTATTGTTACACGTCCTGGCCAGGGGTGAATTTGATCCCTGACTCCAAAGGATATGCTGCACTGTGTATGATTTGCCTTTAGGACACAGCAGAGTGATTGATATGAATGCACCAAAGAGAAGAAAAGGAAGGGAAAAAGGGCCCTCAGACCTAGTGTGTTTCTGAGCCAATGCCCAGGAAGTAGAACTGCTAGGAACAATTTTTCAGGAGGGGTTAAATGCCTGCCATTATTTTTGTTTTCTATTTAGAGTAATTAGACATCTAGCCAGTCATTTCAGTACAGAACAATCAGAACTGAAACATGTCTATTTATAGAAAACAGGAGACTTCCTATTAGAAAAACAGCGTACACCTAGTGCTGTCTCTCAGATTCAGGCTGACAGAGCAGTCTGACATCTATTTAAAAGTATCAATACATTTCTAATCAACTACATGTGAAAAGAGTTCTTGGAAAACAAAAGTGAAAGAGACGTGTTAGAACCGTTACCTAGTTTTGGAGCAGACTCTTCTGTGAACAGATATAGCCTAGAAATTGCCCGTGTCATTCCTCTCACAGCTTAACTGTTCGTGGAAAATGAACATCTATGATCATGAGGCCATGAGTCTGTCTCCCTTCTGCAAATGTAGTTATTATAAAACTGTACCTCAGCAAAAACGTGCTACTGTTATTAATATTCAAACATCAAATGGCCTAGGCAAAGGATCCCAAGCTGTCAGGCACTGTATGTTAACACAGAAGAAGATCCCTTGCACAGAAATTATTTCTAAAGTAAAGCGAGATACAACGTGTGAGTTAAAACAGTCTACAATAAAGAGAAAGGAAGAACAAAAGCGACAGTAATAACACAAGTCATCTGCATGGAAAAACTCATGTTTCAAAATGTTTTTAGAGATGTTTGATGAAGAAGCATTAATAATGTCCATATTATTCTGTCTTCAATGCACACACTGTTTTGCTGGTTTCCTGCAGACTTCACACCAGAAGCGGGCTTTGACAGGACATTTGAAGTGGAAGGTTAAAATGGATACTTCATATCTGAACAATTTAACTACTAGCAATTTGCATGAAGCTTTTTCCATGTAAAGGGCTTTGTCTACAGTTACAGAAATCTTGTTTGCTTTATTCAGCCAACCAGTGGAGCTCAGCATGCGGGAGTGGTAGATCAGTTAAACAGTATGAAATCCCACCTCATGGAGGTAGTCTCTACTGCCTTGTATTACTTTGCATTTGAACTTAAGATGAGAATATGCAACTGTGTGTTCATCTGCTCTCTGAGCATTTTTTCAAACCAAGATTTTTTAGTTCAGCCTGTTAATTGAGGCCTTGCCTACACAAGGAATGTTCATCTGCAGATTTACATCTTACTATGTGGCAAATTGAGCTTAATGGATACAGCTTATGCTGTCAGCATGATGCTTTTATTCATCTGTCTTTTTTGCCAGCTCTTTCCCCCTCCTCTCCTCCAGTCTTTGTAGCCCTGTCTTGCAGTCCCATCTTAAAAAGTGGTTTGTGTACCTGAGAATATCAACCCGAGTTGCTAATCCAAGAATCGGTAGTACAGCATACTTTGATTCCAATCTGCTGCGATGACCTTTAATTACCCTCATTCTGAATGAGTCAAAGTACATGCTATTCAATTCAGAGAGCAATAGGTTTCAATTGAAAATTGATATAATGTACAAATTATAATTTTCAATAAGATACCACTGTTTTCATTGGCTTTGACTCTGACTTGTTACTTGGAATAATTAAAATGGTTAATGTGGAAAAATAATCTAAAAGATAACAATCTAGAGAGAAAAACAAACATGTTTATAGCAGCAGTGGAAATAGCAATGCAGAGACCAATAAAAACATTTAATTTTTTCTATAAAAATATTCTGCAGACAGTTTTTGTATTCTGGTATTATAGATTCTGGTATTATAGATCAAAGTGAACAGAAACAAAATGAGACTGTAGGATTTAGTGGGGTTTTAAGCTTACAGGGTACACATGAACTTCAAGAACTTCTGGAGGTTATTTCTCAAATGAAGTAATCTTATTCCTACCTTTGAAATTATCATGTTCTTCCCATGAGCTATAGCACCGGAGGCTGGATTTTGCAGGAAAACTGTTAGATGCATGCAGCTCCATGGAGTTTTTAATCTCTTATGTGTATACACAGAAACGTATTCTTTGATTTAACCAAATAAGTAAGTTTCATCTCAATACCATAAATTGACATTTAATTTTTCAGTGTGAAGGTCCTCACTCTGAATTTTGAAATGAAAGAACTTTGCAAATCAAATACAATTTTCATCTTCTATGCTCATCTTTTGTACTTCATTCATTCTGGGAAATGAAAAGGATGGTCAACTTTATTTTTATTTTAACTTCTAGTCAGTTTGCAATTTTGCACTTGCTTGCATCATCACCTTAAAAATAATCAATTTACAAGCACTGAAGGATAAGAAAATGACAAGAAACAGCCAACATTTGTTTGTCAAGAGCACATTATATAAAACTAGTCTAATTTCTTCTGACAGAGTAACTGATTTAGTGAACAAAGGAAATATGGTTGGACTGGGTGATCTTAAAGGTCTTTTCCAATGTAAACGATTCTGTGATTCTATGATTCTGTAACAATGAAAGGGTTTGACTTTGGTAAGTCTTTAGACACTGTTTCCACATAACATACCTATATCAGGTGAGCACACAGCTATTTGAAAAATACTCTACACTATCAAAGTGGATTTTTTTTGTTTGGAGGAGAACCTCAAAGCATACCCCACTATACCTTCAGTTCTGTCCAAATTTCTCATTAACAAATTGAATGCTGCAATAGGAAGTGCATTTATAAATAGCGTATGACACCAAGTTGAAGGGAAGTATAAGCACTTTGGCAGACATGAACAGAATTCAAAATAATTTTGACATATGGCCCAAATTCAACCTGAGGAAATTCAAAACAAGTTCGAAGTGCCATAATTCAGAGGGAGAAGTCATATGGACAGATACAATTGGCCAGGGAGCACTACTGCAGAAAAGGGCCAGATTCATAAACTGCATATGAATTAACAATATAACACTGTTGAGAAAAAAAAAAATCCCAACTAACTTTTCAGTTATTGGCAAAGATTTATTAGGACTGAAAAAGCTGACTTCCCCTCCTATAAAATTGAAGTTTGAATTTATTCCATGTCACATAGAATTCTAAATAATAGGGACTATATTTATAGTGTAGAGCTCATTTTCTTCGTAGTAACTTGTATGGTGCTATGTTTTGGATTTGTGCTGAAAACAGTGTTGATAACACAGGGATGTTTTAGCTATTGCTGAGCAGTGCTTACACAGAGTCAAGTTGTTTTCTGTTTCTCACGCTGCCCCGCCAGCGAGTAGGCTGAGGGTGGGCAAGAAGTTGGGAGGGGGCACAGCTGGGAAAACTGACCCCAGCTGACCAAAGGGATATGCCATACCATATGACGTCATGCTCAGCATATAACGCTGGGGGAAGAAGGAGGATGAAAGGGGGATGTTCACAGCTATGGTGTTTGTCTTCCCAAGTAACCATTACATGTGATGAAGCCCTGCTTTCCTGGAGATGGCTGAACACCAGCCTGTGATGGGAAGTAGTGAATGAATTCCTTGTTTTGCTTTGCTTGGGTGCACAGCTTTTGCTTTACCTATTAAACTGTCTTTATCTCAACCCACAAGTTTTCTCACTTTTGCTCTTTCAATTCTCTCCCCCATCCCACTGGGGAGGAGTGAGCGAGCAGCTGTGTGGTGCTTAGTTGCTGGTTGGGGTTAAACCACTACACCATAGAATAAATTTTTACCTATCCCAAATCAGTAATCCTCTTTAATCACTGGAGGCAGGATACCAAGTAAACATTTTAATTTGCAGCAAAGATTATATAAAGTTTCTAACCGCAAGGATGAAGTAGTGGAATTCATTACGTTAGGAGGCTACAGAACCCCTGCCAAGGAAGATCCTGAGATGTGTACATGATGTTTTTTTAAAAGAAATTCCCCTCAGCTCTACTTGAAATATATTTCCAGGCACCTCTGAGCTGCACGGATGTGAAGAGAAGATTTTCAGGAAAAGGTACTGTTTAGGTACTGACGCATTAAACTGTATTCAGATATACTTTTGGCATTTTGTAATCCTGATCTGTAAAAAAAAAAATATGATGAATGTAAGTTTTAGCTTCATGTATCATGAGTCTTCATAGTCTACAGAGGGGGAAAAAAAAAGTCAAAGTCCTCTGCTTCTGCAGGGTAATGGAGTGAGCACAGATTGAACCGTTTGGTGAGGAGGCACATATTTATAGAAGTAGCTGCTTGTGCACAAATCCAGCTTTAAACAAGACAGAGGAATATGCTTTACAAAACAGGCTTCATCCCTGCATTGTAGTCAATTTATAGGAGCCAACAGTTTGCTAGTCAAGAGTTTAGAGTGGAAGAACTACCAGAGGTCTGAAAGACAGAACTACTGCCTCACTGCCTGGCTCTAGACTCTGGGCTGGATTTTATGCCCCTCAGCATTTCAGAGGGCAGCAGCATCAGGCAGGCGGTGTGACGGGGTTTGGGGATGTGGGAATTCTATACCTCTGAAGATCTGAGCTTCGCTGATAATGCTCCAGGGAAAAATACCCTTTGAAGACTATTTCTGGTTATGGCAGCTTGGCTGTCTCACTTGTGCAAAGATCAGAACACCGCTTGTTGGACAGAATGCTTTCTCTTTGTTAATGGTATGGCCTTTTATAAGTTTTTGATATCACTGTTGCATTTGAAGGGCTTTCCCTAAAGGAATGTCTCATACGAGGTGTGCAGGAATTTTCCCCTTGAAGTAATTGGAGATATCTTAATTTTTCTTTTGACATGGCTCTTGATACTCATGAGCTATCACCAATTTGAACTCACTGCGACAACAATGAAGAAACGATCACTCTGGTAAGTGAAGATAGTGTAGGAAAAGACAGTGAGGTTTCTGATATTTGCTGAGCTATTGTGGAAAGCAGCTGTTCACTTGTCCATGTGCAAACCTCTCCCTGTTTGACACAGCGTGCTCCATGCTACTTGGTGAGACTGACTGTACTCTGCCATAACGCACAGTCCAGTCCAGTAACCACCTGCGTAACTAGACAAATTAGGCTGAAATCTTTTGGCACATCAATTGCAGTGTAGTATTATAAGTGTAAACCCCACTCTATGTATGAGGCCGAGATTGCTGAACACAGTCAATTCATTCACAAAATACTTCTTACAGTTGCTGTATGGCTGCCAGGGAAAGGCTGCAGGAATCCCAAGGACAGTCACTATTCACCCCCCTTGGGGATGATCAGGGTTTTATTTTGGCTCAGTTACCCCATAACTAAGAGGATCTGAAGCGCCAAGGGAAGCATTCTTTGTGGAGGAGAGGCTGGTGTGAACCAAGTGGAACCAGCTTAATTCCCAGGACAGCTCATCTGTCCCTGAACAGCTTAGCACAAAACATTGTCCTGTGCTCAAGAATTAATGCACAGTCACATCTCAGTTCAGCATTTGGGGAGTGATATAGCCATTTGAAGTCCTACCGCAGTGCCTCACCTATAAAAACAGGGTAATGCTTGACTAATCTGTATCTCTTCTGCAAATACTGTGGAGAGATGTTAGGTCTAACTACAAATGGGGAGGCATAATGCTTCCACTCTTGTGTGAAAAAAAAGAGAGCTATTTTATTACTGTTTTCTTATATCAGGAAGGGCCAGGCTGCAAGCCTGCTTTTCTTGTCAATCCAAATTGCAATTTAAAAATAGGAAAATAAATGAGTGTAACAAGCCAAGAGCTACCTGTTTCTCCCAGAACTCTTCTCAAATTTGGCAAGATGTTTTCCTTTTTCCACCTGGTGTCAGACTCTAAAACTGCCTTGGACCTTCTACCAAGTCAACCAGTTACCGCCTTCCTTACTGGAGTAATCGATAATACAAGGCAGATGACTTTCTCTAAAAGAAGCAAAAGAAAGCTATTGCAGGCATAAATGCAAGAATGGAGAAGAGACAGGACAATCCTTTCTCCATTTATATCACATTCAGTCATGCAATAGATTAACAATCCTTTCTTCGATCAACAAATTGCCCTACTATAAAAGACAACCACAAAAGCATTTGTAGACCTGATTTAAAGTGGTGTTTTTCAGTTTGCAGATAACTGTAAGACAACAAAAGGTAGTGTACAAAAAAATTGAAGTATTATTAAACTATATATTTTTCTGTGCAACCAAAGAATGAGCGGGATACTGGAAATAAGAGTAAATAATATGTATTCAAAAATTATATTAGTCTGACATGGGGAGAAGAGTACTGCAGTATGTAAGACAGGTGCATTAGATGGTTCTTAGTTTATCGGGGAGAGACTCTGTCAGGCTAGGAATTATTCTCCACTGAGTTGTATTACAGATTGTAACTCTAACAACTTTTGTTTTTTCTCATGGCATAATCTGTCAACTCAAGCTATGAAAATATGCTGTCAAAATACTTTTGGAGCTACAGTAGAATTCAATATCAAACAAAAGGAAAATACGTAGTCCTGACCCAATGGCAAACACATCAGGGCAATTCAAACACTCAAGCCTGTTATTCCACTTCTGTGCTTACACACAGTGCTTTGGATGAATATTCAGATTACTCTGGTATGCTCTCCACAGATGGGTACCTTCTGCATTAGCAAGCCTCAGTGAAACCAAAAAGCATCTAGTAATCCAGTATCATATGCTCTACTTGTATGCAAGCTAAAAAGGTTTACATCCCTAGTTGCTCTCAAATGCTGGAATTTGAGATTTATATATATATATATATATATAATAATTATATATTATTATACGTATTTAATACACCAGGTAGGCTACCACAGTCAAAGCTGCTAGATATATTTCTCACTCACACAAGAAAGCATTGTGGGACTGAGACCTAACCTTCTCTGGTATGGAAGTACTTGGTACCTAGTTAAAGCACATGGCTATCACAGATCTGTCAAAGCTCAGCTAATCCATCTGTGTAGGTGCTTCCTTACCTGCTGTGAAGGTGGAGAAGGAAACTGCCTGACAGAAAAGCCAGATTGAGAGATATTAGAGACAGGCTACTGACAGCAGACTGGGATAAAGAACCAGGTGAAAACTGGAAAAAGGGGATGTGCATGTTGGGAGGAGGAGGGTCGTGCAGTTGAGACACGTAGGGACCAGACTGTGGTGAAGAAGTTCATGGGGAGGGCAACTCTATAGTTAGGGAAGTTATTGTCCATATGTTCCGTTGCAGGCATTGGAAATTTGCAATGATGTCCCTGTCCTGGTAGCAGGGTTACAGGTTGAGCATGAGAGGTGGCAGTGTGCCATGCATGGATCAAAGAAAATAAATCAAGATATTACCAGATTTTCACACGTGCATCCCGCTGAGGGAGGAAAACCACACTGCTTCATGTGATGAGGAAGAGGACACTGGGCTCTCCAAGCCTCAGCAGAGAGGGAAGAACAGCTCCACCCTGCTCTGTGCCAAGGAAGAAGACTCTGCCTGACACAATTGCCTTTGGATAATACTCACTGCTACATGACCCAAGTTACTCTAACTGATAACTCTTGGGACAATATCCAGGAAAGAACTTTGCATCCCTGTTGTGTGCACCCTGAGGCAAAGTCATGTGAAAAAGCAGCATGCAGTCATGAAATGGAAGGATGTATCATGAGCGAGTCAAATCAAAGTTGAAAAGAGCGCATGTCACAGCTTTTGAGCACCGAACTGTGCGCTGCTTCTGCGCATATATACCCGCTCTGGTCTGATATTCACAAGATCACAAGTTCTTCAAGATCTCCCACTGTTTATTATAAAGTTATTTTGTTTAAAATTCAGATACTGAAGAAAAGCAGCAGTTTAAATATGTGAGGTATTTACCTCTGTCACTCACAGAGCAGAGTGGCCGAAACCAGGACGCTGGGACAGAGTTAATTCTCTTCATAGTAGCTAGTATGGGGCTATGTTTTGGATTTGTGCTGAAAACAGTGTTGATAACACAGGCATGTTTTAGTTACTGCTGAGAAGTGCTTACACAGAGTCAAGGCCTTTTCTGCTTCTCGCAGCACCCCACCAGCGAGTAGCACAAGAAGCTGGGAAGGGACACAGCCAGCATGAGGCCGTGGATGCTGTTTGTGCTTGTGTGAGTGCCGAGTGTGTTGACCTGTGTGGCCAGCTGTGTGTGTGTACGTATGTGGTGTACAGGAGTGTGCATGTGCTGGCTGGGAGCACAAGCCCAGCCCCGCTGCTGGTTGGACGCAGGGCACAGATCTGCATCAGCCTCACCTTTGTCAGGCTGCCAGATGTGGCAATCTCTAACTGGGATGAGTGTGTTCAGAGCAAAAACAAGAGGCATCGTCCCCACTAGACTATCGCCAAGCCTGCTGATCCTGCTACTCTTACAAGGAAGAGTCTGGGTGTTTAGAGAGGTGCATGCAACAAATGGAAAGAGCTGGAGGCTGGAAAGAAGATTCAACGGGTGATTCAGTGGGAAAGTAGTGCCTGGAGAGGAGGAGTTCTGCCCAAGGAAACCAAACTGCCAGTTTGAGTATACTTTCCATCCTGCCCTTCACCCCAACCTTTCTACCGCTCCCACTCTTTGCAACAGGACATGAGGAACCTGAGCTGAGAAGCCCCCTGAATGATGGCACTAATGAGAATTCATCATTGACTTTAAAGGGTAGAAACTGTCCTAGAGCTGAGAAAACAGCCTCATCCATTCTATATATATAGAGGAGCCTCAGGAGAAGCAGCCAAGGAGTAGGTGGGTTTATTTTTCTTAATGTCCTGTCTCGTTGTAATTACAATGAATTAGGATAACAATTGGAATATTAAAAGTATGGTGTTTGATCACCTATCCAAAAAACAAAGACACATTTTAAAGTCTGAATGGCAAGCCCTTGATCACTGCATTTACAGCACTCAGGCATCCTATGCCAACCCTAATTAATGTGTCAGATTCCTTAATACCCAAGAGGCAGGAAACAATCAGAATACTGAAAAAGAGAAGCTTGAGAATAGAGGCAATGGCTAAACTCAACAATGTCAAGACACAGGCTCAACCACTGACCTGCAATCATCCGCTGTGTTTGTTTTCTTCTCCCTGGGTGGCCATGCAATGCCCCAGGAGACAGCTCAAGCCAGTGACAGTTCCTAAAACTCAGCGAAGAGCGGGCCACCCTCAGTCACAGGAAGAGTTTAGATACGTGGATGTAAGCTATACTGCATCATTTGTCCTCAGGACTAGGGAATTAATCCATTTTATTTACGAACTAGACAAAACCACAGAAGACAGTGATGCAATAATTGTCATGGCTAATGTAAGGGAGATTTCCAACTGTACCCCATAGATCTTGTTTTCTATGCAGCACCCTACGCTGTCTTTTGCCTCTACTCACCCAGCATGCCATGGGGTAGTGAAAGTCGGTGATACAGACATCATCATGACGTGTAGAGCATCCATGGAACATAGACTCTAAAGTAGATGTTATTATTATCTCTCCAAACATTTTAAAGAAACATAGGGTCAGACTTCTCACTTTTGAAGGACAACAGACACTCCCACATTGTTAGATTTGCAAAAAATGTGTCTGTAACATCTGGGATGTAAATCAGATGTGTCATGGAGCTGGGTAGAGAAGAAAAAAACCTGCTGCTTTCTCCTACCTCACACATCATCCTGTCATAAAGAGGGCACCCTAACTAGTCTACAGTTACCTTCTGTGCTAGTACTTTCTTGAATACTTCTTTCTTTCTATTCTTAGAGCTTTCTCCAAAGGTCCTCTAACCTTTTTTCTAAAGCCATAGCACTTCATTCCAAGTGAAAATGGGATTAACATGTGCCCAAAGCCTATGTGTTTAAAGTCCTTGTCTTCAGCCTACTCTTTACAGAAAATTACCCCAATTATTTTTTGTTGAAGACTGAGTTCTAGACAGGCTCCAGTGACACTTAGCCTCACTGTGGTTGTGAAAACTGAAGTGAGGGCTTTTCTTTTTTTTGAGAGAATGGCTGAAGTCAGATGGAAAAAAAAAATTAAATGCCTAATTCCCATTCAGACAGACTAATACTTCTTGATTTGGTCCAAAATAGTTAGGCTGTGTTCTTATTTTGTTTATCAGCCTGTTTAACAAAGTACTTCAGTACGCTGATAGGTTTTCTATTTTCTTTCTTGTAAAAAAAATAAATAATGAATTGTAGCAAACAGTGGTTTTCTTCCAAAATAAAGAAAAAATGGTTTTGTCTTATTTTACCATTTTACACTAAAGGTCCTTTTTCAAAAAACTGATCAATTGACCTGTATTCTAACTGTCAGATCCAAAATAACTGTGGTTCTGCCAGATTCATCCTGCATTTACACAACGCAGAAGAAAACTCAGTACATTCTATGTACATATGCACTTTCAGTAGTTGCTATAAACTAAAAATGAAACTCCTTTTTACAGCTAAATATTTATTTTGGAAAGCATTACCACAAAGGTCAGAAACAAAGTAATTACAACAATGTGCTTGTTATAGAAACACTTTATGCCTTGAATCATTTGTTTCAAACTTTCCAAAATGCATACCACTCAGCTCTTCTGTCCTTCGCTCTATCAAAATCTGAATATATTTTACTTACGTGAGGCACCACTGAGGAAATATGTTAAGACTATATTTTTTTAATCTTGCTACCAGTTAAGGTTGCTCAAATCCTATTCCTTTGTTACTTTTTAATCCAAATCCCTTCCATATTTTGCCCTTCTGTTGTGAAAAATTGACATTGTTTTGTAAGGAAACACAATGGGTTTTTTCCTTTCAAATCAAAGAGTACATGTCACTTTTAATAATAGTTTTCTGTATGAAATATTTTTTTCAGAAATCTGAAAGCTCTTATGACCTACTTGAAACTGAAGGATAGTTTTGATTTCTAAGTACGTCAGAGAAGCTTCCTTTCTCTTCAACATCTGTGCAAGCTAGGATTACCTCCAAATGGGCAACCTCAGGGGCCAAGTTAAAGAATATTCAATATTACACTGAAAAATCAACTTGAGGGAGTATAATGAACATCAGAAGGGTAGGACAATCATTCCCCTCATGAAGGAAAGGTTCCTATTTGATGTAAAATAAGCCAGTGTAACAGCAATATGGTGCGTGAAATTTTCAGAAACATGTTCTAACCCGTGGGTGGCTACTGCACTTTTGATGTCTGGGGCATTTTTGGGATGCAGTATTCAAAAGAGCTGCCAGCTGAAAGTGGATGCAGCTGGAGAAAGTTGGAATCTGAACCTAGGAATGGAGTGGGCTGGCTGCAAATTACAATGAAAGCCTACAAAGTGTATAAGGTTTTTGCCATCTGAGCCAATAAAAGTCATAGTAGCTACAGTAAAAAAACAAACAAACAAAAAAAAGGTTTCAGTTTTCAGATATATAATGCCTCTACCTAAAATGGGAGCACAATGATGAAAGACACCACACTTCTCACAGCTGACCAGGGAGGGCTCAGAGCCAGTGAGTGCACCAAAAAGGGTGCACAGCTTCCAGCAGCCGAAACACTGTGCAACACCAAGGCAACAATCCCTTAGAGAGAGTGCTCTGGCGGGACTGCTACAGGCTTCTGGCTACACTTACTGTCATTCTCCCAGCACCTATATTAGTAGACAATCATCTGACATTTAGGAACAGACATACATATTTATAAACCAGAGTCTCTGCTTGAACCTTATCAGAGCCAGGATTCATTTCTTAAAGGGCAGCATTTTAAAAATACTTGAATAACCAATTATCTGCTGTTACCTTCTTATCCCATAGGCTACAGTTACAAAACATTGCCTCAAACTCTTTTTACAGGACTTGCATGTTACTAACATATTACAAAGCTTGTATACTTACTCCCTAATCCCTTGTATTTATTTAATTTCAGTGGACTCGCACATTGTTGCTTTCCTTTGGCCAGCGTGTGTATCTGCCTGGACACCGGTGTTTTTCAGATTCTACTAACATGACATAATTTATTCCAGCAAAGTTTTAATGTTAGCTCACTGTAATCAGTGTGTACTATTTTAATTATTGTAAGTTCTAAGCCAGCCCAATAAATACCACTTTCCACTGTACTCTATGTTCTGTTTATATGACTAAAAAGAACATTCAAATAAAGGTACGTTTGGTAACTTTAGGACGAAATACTATATTTTGGGTTTAACTTGACAAAGTTCAATGTCCTTATACTTTTGTTGTGAACAAATAAAGAATTTCCCTTTCTCACGAAAAGAGTGCATTTGAAACAGGGGTTTTAGTACAGTTCTACAGAGGGTTTATTTTAGTGATACAAAGAAATAGTTTCTGTGCTCTTCTGCTAGAAAACATTAATATGTTCTGCTAGTAATTAGGAAGGCAAATACATATTGTTCAGAAAAATATGATGCATTTAGATTTTTTACAAGAAACCACAGCATCACATTAGAGAACAGCATTTATTTGGGTTTGTCAGAAACTGATCTTTCTTGTACTGAAACCAATGAAGTCTGTGGCATGAGATCAGGCATCCACTTTCAACTAGTTGGCAAATAGCGAGGCTTAATTGCTAAAAGCAAAATTAAAAAGTGATCAAGACAGTGTATGTTTCTGGTTTACATTTTCTTCCTAAAACTATATGAACTTTCATTTTAAGGAAGCAGAACAAATTTAACAAATACCAAGTTTGCTTGTAACTCAGTATGCTCTGAGGATCACGTTTCTACCTATTTAGCTTGTTTAGGAAGCTCCTGGCTTAATAACACACAAAAAGGCAGCTTCTGAAATATATGTTTTACTTGTCAAAACTTTGCCCAGGACTCATGTGACATATATTTTGCATCAGGAAACCAACCAGTTTTGTATACTGTCAGCTATATATTTGTACCAACAGTTAACTAAAATGATTTTTTGGAAGAGAAGTTACATCTGCTAGATTTGAAGATATACATGTATTTGTATGGTAACCCACAAAATACTTCTGTGGCTAGCCTCACCACTATTATTTTGCACAATATTTTAAATGACTGACTTATGATAGAATGATCCTGTGCTTTTGCTGGCATACTAGGATCTCCAGTCCTGCTTATTTAACCTTACCCCCACAGGGTTGTTTACACTTTCAGAACCTGATTTCAATTTATTTTAATTTTCTCAGAGACTTTTGTATTTATAAAAGCTGAGCATCCAGTGACCTCTCTATTCCTGACATTTCCTTTATTCTCCACTATGAAAAAGAACAAAAACCCCAGTGTCCCATTTCTGTTCCAAAAAAACTAAACTGCTTCCTTCAGTGGGTTGGTCCTTGTAATTGAAAATGGCAACCAGATGTTTACAGAACACACCAGCAATTTTCCTTGAGGCCTTTAGTCTTTATAATTGTTTGCTAAAGTTAGTTGGATTCCATGGAAACTTGCCCAAGGCTGTAACAAACAGCAAGTAGGGTCTCCTCCTAACTGTACTCTGAACAATTAAAAATAAAAAAAAAAAGAAATAAAAGTAAAGTTAAAACTAATGCTACCTACTCCTGTTAATATATTTCAAACTCCATAGAAAACCACTCACTAAGGGAGGAGATTTTGTTCTCTTAGTACTGAGTTTTACACACTGTCCCATGAAAACCATCCCTATTTCAGAGTATGTTATTTGCTTTCTACTTTCTCAAACTTCAGCTGGTTATACTCTTAAGCACCCCTGATTTTGTGCTCTCTTCCCCTTTCCTCACTCCTGTCAGAAGTATATTCTAATAGATACGGGTTTCTTTGAGAATATTTTGCATTTTAAGAAGATGATGTAAGCTGCATATCGCTTGCTCCTCAGTTAGAGCCCTGAGTCACCACAGCTGATTCATACCTGAAATCTCTCCGTCAGCTTTAGAAATCACTGGTTTCCCTCTTCGGTTTCTTACCTGCCTCATTCTCTCAAGGCTAGTCCTAGGCTTCAAGAGGTGTGTGAGTCTGTCTTCCTACCCCATAAGGGGACACACTACACCCAGCAAAATCTCTTTACCTAATATTTCAAGACCTCTAAGATTGAATGCTGCACAGCTCCAGGGGATCCATTTGATTTCTTCACTAGCCTTACCCCCAAAACATCTTTCCTAATATCTAACATAACTTTTTGTGTCGTTGTTGTAGTCCTTCATGTCCTACTTACTATCAACATGAAGAACAGACTATTCTTTTTTCCTTGGCAGCTGACTTTTTTAATATTTTATGTTAACAAGTACCTCTGTTCCCCCAGTCGTACCAGCCTTCACGCTCATGGAAGAAAGAGCATCACTCTGTCCTCCTGTCTCTCCCACCTCCTTTCATTCTCACCACTTTTGCTGATATAGTTATGTCTTGGAAAATGAAAAGCAAATGTCAGATAGTCACCAGACATGGCCCTGGGAGCCTCCGAAACTCACGGCTGTAGTTTATTCTCTAGACTAATTAGCAGCCCTGAGGAAACTATTACTGGCTGCATTCATGAAGTAGCACTTCTGCAAGTTCCTACCTTGCTGCTGGCCAGATGTCAGCAATTAAGCTGATTCTTTTGCTGACTTAGCCTCTGGTCAAAAGTATGAATAGTGAGGAATACTAGAGGTGATACAATATGCTGAAGGAATAACATGAAGATAGACAGCAAGGAGCATGCATTTCATCCTGGTTCTGACAGTGACTCATATGTTTTTTATCCCAGTTTCTCCATCTCTAACTCTGGTGTGGCAACATTTCTCTGCCTCCTAGTCTTACTATGAACAGAAGTGAACAGACACAGACATTTTCTTCCCATGAAAAATGTAGATTTTCTTTAAAGAACAATTTTTCCAAAGGATACCCAACAAACCAAAATGAAAAATTGACAAAGACTGACTTGGAAAATTGCTTTATGGGAGAATCAAAGCAGAATTTTCTTTCATCTGTCCCCAACTAGTTTTTCAGTCATGCACCATCCAGAGACAGAAACCTGCAGCTAGCATCACTCCACGTCTGCCGAACACCTGTGCTTGCTCCTGCACGCTCATGCTTCCTGACATTCCCCATTCCCCAAACAGCAGCTTTTATAGGGAGCGACCGCTGGGTACGAGGAAGCAACAGAGTGCTCTATAGAGAGCCAATGAGGGAGGCAGCAGAGGACATATCGGCCATAACAATACAACAATTCTCAAATCAGCATTTTACAGCAAAATGAGTTATGTCTGAATATATTCAGGTTGCTTTAATGATGAGAGGCTATTCACTCCTTGCTGTAATACCTAAGTAATGCTGAGATGCCAGCTTAAATGCCAGACAGATCTCTTGACCCCAGCACATAAAGAGAAGGGCCAAGATTCACTCAGATTTGCTCCCACGGGTCTGTTGTCTCACTCATCCCTTCCTGTTCTTGGAGCAGCTCCACCCAAGCAGCACTCCCACATCTGCAGAAAGCTAGATCATCCTCATAGTTAGTTGCTGGAACCAGGGCTTAATTTACACAGCCAAGTACTTAAACACAGCATGCTCTTAAAATGGCAGAAAACAGAACAGAATTCAGTGCATATTGATAAAGTCAGTGAAGAGGAAATAACTTCAGATCCAACATTCTTTGCAATATACGTAAATTTCAGGATATATATAGTATATGATCTCCACTTAACAATCTCAGGTGAATGAACAGGACATGAAGCTGGTATTGATTTCAGCGGAAATAAATATCAAGACTTATTGACCCAAGAGGTAAATATCGACCAAAGCTAAGATGGGTCCAATACGTATTTTCTGGAACAATAAATCACAAAAAAACCCCAAATCAATATATGTACTGTAACAATCTTTCTAATGGCATAGCTAAAATTGCATCTTCAGTGGATGTCATTCAAACTGCAAACAGAAGCCATAATAAAGTTTAAATACTTAACTGTAGTATTCTAAAAATAGGAAATGATCATGTAAAATCAATACTACCAAAATGGTTTACGATTCTTTTTCTAAAGTCACTCATTGCAATTGCACAAGCTTCTACCAAATTATTAAAATTAACATTCTAAGGCAGCAGGGAGCATATAATGTTACACTGCACTCAGTTTGCCAGCAGCCTGAATAGATGTGCTTTTTTCCATGGCCAAACTGACTGGCTATCATTAAGGTTATCCAGAATCTTTTCTATTCTAAAAGCTAGTGGTAACAACAGAATTTTGCATGTTATTGCAGAATGAATTAAAACTGGCTGGTCAGATTTGTAGCATACAACTGCACAAATTTTTTGGAGCCTGCAGTTTCCTGAGATTTGCGTAAATATTAGTAAAGGTGAAGAATTGAGAAATGAAGGAAATGCCTATTAAGGGAGGGTCAGCATTGACTAATGAGGCAGGCACATTGAGCAAAGGACAGAAAAACTGATGGCTCCAGAAAGAAAGATATAAGTAGTTTATTTATCTTAGAAGATATCATTTGGGGAAAGTACGGAGTTCAGGAAAGGTTCAGGCAGCAGACAGTAACTAGGGAACATTATTTTTGGAGGGCAGAAATGCATTTTAATGCAACAAATTTCTGAGAGAAAACTTTCCTGGTTTAGGTTGTGAAAATGTTGGCAGGGCATCACAGAACCATAGGGATCCACAGATCCTGTTAAACTTTGCTGTGGCCACAGAGATGAGAGCTTCTTGGACTGGAAGGACAGGGAGGAAGGCAGAAGACTCTGGAAAATATTTGGCAAGTTCTTCTCCAGCATTGGCCACTCTGGGAGAACCAAAGGGTGCTCTGAATCCACGCAGCTCATCCCACTCACCTCCGATAGAGCAGCAGAGCTCTGTGCCGGGCTGAGGGAAGGAAGGACTGCGGCTTGTGTGGCTCAGCACAGAAAACCTTCCAGGAGAAAGCCCAGATGTGTGGGGCTTTCTCACTCCTCCTGATCCTTTTATTGTTCTCCATGAAGCTGTGTGACACTGCTTTCAAACCTGCTCCCAGGCTGCAGCAAAGGCAGAACATGTCCCAGAGGCTATGTCTCTATGAACAGATTCTCACATTTTAAAAAAAGGAGGAAGAAGGAAGGAACAACACACCAAGCACACCTTCTTCTGCCTAGCAGGGAAACAAAACAAGTGTACTATTTATAGATGTGCTGGCCAATACAACCTGGTACCTTTCTCATCAACTGTTATCCAACTTCATTTGAACTGCTTGCTTCACAATGGACTTAACAGACATACTGGAGATACTGACCATGCTTAAACAGATCTACCCCAGCAGCAGCTGCATCCCCACAGTGGCAATCCCAGCTCTCCACAAAACTTGACTATCCCATCATCTGCCACTAACACAGAACCGCCTCCCTCTCTCCATCCTAACAGCAGACTAAGAGATGTGTTAAACCTTACAGAAAACCTGGCTCACTTAGGGCTGCCGCAAAAGGAAGACTCAAAGAGCTCAGAGCAGGCATGGATATCATCAGTCCATGGGCTTTTCCCTCCATGTGGGTTTAATTGCTAAGGAATGGTGAAAGTACAGCTACTTTTTGTTCAACCAAAGCTGCTTGAGAATTTACTGACAGAGCTATTTTTCAGTGAAAAATTAGGGGTTTGAATAATTTATATTTTACTGCAGAAAGCATCTGTACAGATTTTTCATAGGAAACCCATAAACCACAGTCTCTTTGCCTGAAAAAAAGGTATCCTTTTCCTTTTTAGCCAACTATTTTCCAGTTACGAAACTCCAAATGTTTTGGTTAGTCTGTAAGAAGTGAAAAATTTCCACTGAAGAAAACTATTCTCCTGATGTTTCTCTCTGACAGCAATGAACTCAACACAGTGCTGCAGCCCAGGTGCGGAGGATCCCTCTGGAAGATCAGTGTGCAGAGATGTCACATTTGGGTTTCAAATGGGAGCAGAACTGGTCCCAAAATTAATAGTGGGCCAGCGCAAAAAAGCTAGGAATGTTTTGTGGTGAATTTTTTTCCATATATGACTTCAGCTAGACTCCTGGCTCTCAGCCATTCTAAACAAAAAATCCTTTCAAAATTAGAGTGAACTTTGAAAGATACACGAGTAAGATGGACTGCACAAAAATAAAAGCAATGGATAGAGCTGCTAAATAATACCAAGTAAGAGGGAATGACTCTTTTTATAGATTTTTCACAACATTCATGAGCTATGTTTCTCAGTCCATTATCTATATCTTTTTAATAGAGGCTTTAAGGAACATATTTTTTAGTAATTTATAACACGCCTATCAGGAAAATATTATGATGAAGCATAGTTCAAAATACCCTTCTGCAAAATAAGGAGCACTATCCCATCCAGAACAGTAAGCCCCATCATCTACTGGCAAAGAAAAACAACTTTGAGCGTAACTTGTTTAGTTCTAAGAAAAGATCATTGGTTTGGTATGCAGACATGCTCTTTTACTTCTTGTTTGTAAAACATAACTTTAAAGCCTTACATAACACAGGGAATAGTTAAAGGCAGACTTAGGTTGCCATGAAATGGAATTAGTAGAGTCTTACTCTTTACCTTAAATTGGCAAACATTAGACTTTTTTACATACTCCAACATCTGCTGGAAGCTGTAGGATGTTCCTGGAAAATACCTAAAACCTTTTTATTATTTTTTTTTCCTTACTGGAAAAATACTACAGGAAGTACTGGTGCTAGCCTGTAAAATATAAATACCCACAGTTAAGCTGATTTCTGCAGAGGCAGTGTTTGGAGGGTAAAAACCTGTACTAGAGAACCTGAACCTGAGCTGATCACTGTAGCAAAATCTAGTGCAATGATTTTTTCTAAGTCATAACTGAATTTCACATACCCAATTGCTTGGCCATTTGAAACAACAGTATATCACAGAGATGGTGCACATGATCCCCAGAGATGCTGTCTTTTCTTTGCAGCCCCTCTGACATTAGCAAAACCTGTGGACACGCTGTGTCTTGTCACTCTGGGATGGAAAGTACTCAAGACAAGGAGTGGCTGAAAGGTGCATATGAAACCACATTAAAATAAAAGAGCAAGGTGAAGACAATTTACTATTTCTCAGTAGAGCCTTCCAAGAAAACTGCATGTGCCTTATTTTCAAGAAGGTTTCTTAAAGAAACCCCAGGAATGTATTGCAAGCCTGAATGATGCAAGCGGCACTCCCCTTAGCAGGAGAAATAACAAACCACACCATTTCTCTACTGACAGAATGGCAGCCTGTGTATTTTTTTCAAAGCCTTCCAGTTCCAAAATTGACTTCCAACAGAAGACCAAATTGAGATCACACTTTCAGTTCACATCTCTAAGGTGTCCAAGAGCATTGAAACATGGCCAGCATATACATAACTGGTGCCCAGAGCTCCTCTACCAGGCACAGTATAACTCCACACCACAAAGCTACAGTCCCTTGTGCGGGAGATCAAGCTTCTTCAGTAGCCTGCTTTGAATGTGGATCAAATTTCAACAGGAACTAAGAACCAGCAGTAATTTACCCCAGCATCTGCAGCAAGTGCAAAATGTACTTTTTCTGCATCATGTCCTTCAACAAGCTTAGTATGTACATTACAGAAGAATCAAAACATTACCAGTGGAAAAAGCATACCTTCATGCATACAGCTTTTCCTTAAGAGAGAAAATGAGAAAGAACCAAATGTAGCAGGTATTTGTTTTGTTATGAAATGCTCTACTGATAATCACTCCATTATTATATTAATGAAGTTGGTAAGAGAAGTCATCAGGTACCAAACTGATTTGATTTGTTTGTTGTGCTGTTTTTGGCTGGGATGGAGTTAATTTTCTTTCTAGTAGTTAGCATGGGGTTAGGTTTTGGATTTGTGCTGAAAACTGTTGATAATATAGAGATGTTTTAGTTACTGCTGAGCAGTGCTTACACAGAGTCAAGGCCTTTTCTGTTTCTCGCACCACCCCACCAGTGAATAGGCTGGGGGTGCACAAGAAGCTGGGGGGGCCACAGCTGGGACAGCTGACCCCAACTGACCAAAGGGATATGCCATACCATATGATGTCATGCTCAGCATATAGAGCTGGGGCAAGAAGAAGGAAGGAGGGGACATTTGGAGTGATGGCGTTTGTCTTCCCAAGTAACCATTACGCGTGATGGAGCCCTGCTTTCCTGGAGATGGCTGAACACCTGCCTGTCGATGGGAAGCAATGAACGAATTCCTTGTTTTGTTTTGCTTGTGTGCGTGGCTTTTGCTTTCTCTATTAAACTGTCTTTATCTCAACACACAAGTTTTCTCACTTTTACTCTTCTGATTCTCTCCCCCATCCCACCTGGGGGAGTGAGGGAGTGGCTGTGTGGTGTTTAGTTGCCAGCTAGGATTAAACCACGACAGTTGTCAAGACTATGATGAACCACTCTGCTGCATTTTTTTACAGAAGGAAGTATCTAATGAAAGAATCATCTAATTGTGGAAAATTAGCTGTCTAACTGGGAAGGGCTAGAATTTGGCTTGTGTCCTTACTTGCATCTAGAGTTTATAAACTTCACCTCTGTGGAAGAATGCTGGAACAATAGCTAACATTTAGTAATTAACGAATTAACCAAGTCCAATTATTCTTACTGTGATAAGGGCCTTCAAGCCTGGGATCTCCCATCAGTCTCCTGCTTTCAAGGACTGTGACTGTATATCCATGTTTTGCCAGGATGCGCTGACAGAGCTGACGCTCGGTTTCACGGTGGGCAGGAGGTGCGTACAGAACTGCTCTTCTCGTACGGCTTTCAAAGTACTGGAGAATGGAGTCGTTGATCTACAGCAAACACAATGCAAAGACAATGGTTGTAAGACAGGACACTCCTCAGCAGTATCATATAAGGTTGTTATTTTTCACAAAATGAAACTAGTACCTCACTGTGACAATCCAGGAAATATTTCTGGTATAGTTAAGAATTCTCTTTATATAGGGACTTCTGACCACAAATTCCATCTTGTCTCCCTCTCTGTTTTTTCTACCTTCATTTGGACTGATATTGCAAGAGTCTGAAAGCTCAGGGTAGCAATGGACGATCTTTAAAACATGGTCTTCCCTTCATGGAAACACCTTTGGCTGAAATCTGGCCTGCTCTGGTGAACTGGTAACAGTACTTGCCAGGTGACTTTGACTGTGGCCTCATGCTGACCTGTGGGTCGCCAAGCAGAGCGTACTTGGCGGGTCCCATGTTAACTGTCCTAAGGAACATGGGTCCTACGCAGATGGTAAGTGCAGGGGTCTGAGTTCTGCTGTGCAGCTTGATTAAGAAACATAAGAAGAGTACTGAGGTAAAAGCATGCAGAGGAATCCTAAACAGTACTGTAGATTGCTATGCCTCTAGAAAACTGTACTGGGTTTGCGTGGCAAGGTTTTGGTAGCAGGGGGTGCTACAGGGGTAGCTTCTGCGAGAAGCTGCTAGAAACTTCCCCTATGTCCAATGGAGCCAATGTCAGCTGGCTCCAAGATGGATCTGCTGCTGGCCAAGGCCAAGCCAATTAGTGGTACCGCCTCTGGGATAAAGTATTTAAGAAAGGGAAAAAACAGCTGGGCAACAGCAGCTGGAGTGAGGAGTGAGAATATGTGAGAGGAAGGACTCTGCAGACACCAAGGTCAGTGAAAAAGGAGGGGCAGGAGGTGCTCCAGGCACCGCAGCAGAGATTCCCCTGCAGCCCGTGGTGAGGACCATGGTGAGGCAGCTGTGCCCCTGCAGCCCATGGAGGTCCACGGTGGAGCAGATATCCACCTGCAGCCCAGGGAGGACCCCACGCCGGAGCAGGTGGATGTGCCCAAAGGAGGCTGTGACCCCGTGGGAAGACCATGCTGGAGCAGGCTCCTGGCAGGACCTGTGGACCCATGGAGAGAGGAGCCCACGCTGGAGCAGGTTTGCTGGCAGGACTTGTGACCCCATGGGGGACCCACGCTGGAGCAGTCTGCTCCTGAAGGACTGCACCCTGTGGACGGGACCCACGCTGGAGCAGTTCATGAAGAACTGCAGCCTGTGGGAAGGACCCACGTTGGAGAACTTCATGGAGGACTGTCTCCCATGGGAGGGACCCCACACCGGAGCAGGGGAAGAGTGTGAGGAGTCCTCCCCTGAAGAGGAATGAGCAGCAGAAAAAACATGTGATGAACTGACCACAACCCCCACTCCCCGTCCCCCTGCACTGCCCAGGGGGAGGAGGTAGAGAAATTGGGAGTAAAGTTAAGCCCAGGAAGAAGGCAGGGGTGGGGGGAAGGTGTTTTAAGATTTAGTTTTTATTTCTCAAGACCCTACTCAGTTTTGATTGGTAATAACTTAAACTAATTTCCCCAAGTTGAGTCTGTTTCGCCCAGGAGGGTAATTGGTGAATGATCTTTCCCTGTGCTTATCTCAACACACAAGCTTTTGATTGTATTTTCTCTCCCCTGTCCAGCTGAGGAGGGGAGTGACAGAGCAGCTTTGGTGGGCACCTGGCATCCAGCCAGGGTCAACCCACCACAAGAATTAAATATAACCCTTTCAGTACCTTATTGCCTTATTAGTCCATCACGATCCAGCCAGGACTGGCAGAGAGACTTGTATATAGGAGCAAGTGGAAAGGTGTATGATGTCTCCAGTGACTCCCAAGGAACTCTTGGGTTGTGTACCATTCACTGTCTTCCCACATAGTGCCTAAGGTCAAAGGAATCTAGAGGCAACCCTTCCTCTGTATAATAGCCTGGGATATGAGCTTCTTGCAAGGAAAAATGGAAGAGAGCCACCCCAAACAAATGGAGATAGCATGAGCTGGACATTAAGATCTGAAAAGAGTAAATTACAGGGCCACTACACTATTTTTACAATAAAAACACCATTAACAGACAAGATTTTCTTTTGGAGAAAAGTATTTGTCTTTAGGACTGAAACATACCAGCATTTAAGGGATGCAATTAAGGACATGAAATTAGTTCTTGTCAAGTTCATGAATTTCAACCTAGCAGTAGTCAGCAGTATGTCCTTTAAAAACTAGGTTATTCCATAACTTCTAATTTTAGTAAGCTTATCACTGGACATAGGAAGTGCTACACAAACAAGGCACCACCATTTTTTGCACAGTAGACCACAAAGAAACAGAGACAGATGCTTTGATATAAACAAATGTCATTCAAGATGTGTCCAGTTGTTCACAGGCCTGGGATCTAGCGATAAAGTTACTCTTCTCAGCAGTCTGTTCCCCGATTAAAGGATGCAGTTCTACAGTACGCTTGGCTGAAGCATAAGCTTCTCTGCGGCAGTGAGGATCATGAACGATTTCTGAGCCCTGAGCCTCTAATACCACATCTGCTTTTGCTCCACAGCAGTCATCCCCCGTGGAAAGGGTTAGCATCATCGATGAGGGGACCCTGAAAAATATCTTGATACAACACTGTCAGTCTTCCATGTATATTTGCTAAATGTTTAAGCCAAAACTAGTTTAGGCACTGGGATATTCAAATAAAGGTTGATCACATGCTGGCCAGAAGATGCACAAGGAGCACAGGGTGAAATCACAGGAACTACACTTGTCAGGTGTACCCCCGGGCATCCCAGCGTTTTCAAAACACATTGATCAGGCAGCAAGCACAGTATTAAAGCATCTCAGATCACCCCTCCCCACCACAGCACCCGCCATTCTTTCCCCTTCTGCCTTCGCCCCTCCCTCCTCTCCTCTTATCTTCTCTCTTTCCTGCTCTCCAGCAGCGCCAGCAGCCGCTGGCAGCCCTTCCTCTCCATTTCCCTCCCTCCCCTCCCTCCCTGTTTCTAAATCCAGCCTTTGCGCTGGCCCCCCTCCTGTGCTCCCTCTCCCTCCTCCTCTGGGCAGTCCAGCCAGACACTTCCCACTTTCCATTTCACTTGCACTGCAGAAGAAAAATCAGGAGAGAGGGACCTCTCACTTTATTGTGCGAGCAAATCCAGTTTTCCATCCCATGTGTGCTGCAGTGGCCAGTGTTGCAGGGTGATCTAAGGACACGTGAGGAGCGCAGAGGGGCTGCAGCCCAGGACACATCCCTGTCCACTTTTAGCTGGCGATTACGGCGTGTCCCGCTCCTGGCCCTCCCGGTGCGGCCGAGGGTGCTCGCTGCCTGCTGCGAGGCTCCCGCCTCGGACTTGGCAGCACTTTGTGTGCACCCCTCCTCACTAATGCTTATGGGACCTTTTTCATGCTAAAAAAATCCACCTTTCTTTGCAAAAGCACAGCCTCCTGCAGCGTCCCTCCTGAAGCATTTTGCTTCAAACAAACTTTAAGAGCTTGCACCTCAAGCACCCAGCAACGGCTTTATTTTCCCCTGCGGGCAACACTCCAAGGGCAGCTCTCCGCAGCCCGGCCGCCTGGCAGCCCACGCCTGGTGCAGCAGGCCTTGGCGGCCTTGGTGCCGTTCGGGCCTGGGGGCCGAGCTGTGCCCCCCACTGCTCCCTCTGCCCGGCCGGCGAGGCACGGGGGGCAGCAACCAAGGGGCCTTGAGGGGTCCCATGGGCCCTGGGGACCCCACAGTCCCTGGGGCCAGAGGCCTGTGTCCGTGCCCGCCTGCCTGCAGCAGGATCTTCCAGGGGAAGAGAGTTCTCCCTCCCGCCACCACGTCAGCGCTGATGCAGACGGCATCAGTTCCCTGGGGATTAGCAGAAATGTTTACAAAGCTCCAGTTTGGCAGTGGCAAATATTCAAGAGAACATTGATAGTAGCACCAAAACCAAATGAAGTTCAAGCAATGGTGGTAACTTAGGTCAGTTCCACAAAACACAAACGGCCCCGAGCAGCCGGCTCCCCCCGGGCGGTCAGAGGGCTTGCGGCGGCCCTCGCACACAGAGCGCACCACGAGCGGCTCCAAAGGGCTTTCCTTGGGACACGCAGTCCAGAGACACGTCAAAATCCCAAAGGATCCTGATGCAGGGCCACGAAGGACCGAGCAGGCCTGCCTGGGGACACGTTCGCCTGCGCCCCCAGCCTCCCCTCCCACCGCTAGACACGAGGCGCTTTTATCCGCTAGCTTCCCAAAAAGCCATGACGGGATCTTTGGGGCACTGAGACAATTCAGGGTCCTAAATTTAACAGCTTGACCTGGTGTCTAATCTGGTACTATTAAATAATATGAAGTAGCTCCACACCTTTTACGGTGCTTGCTTGAGATCCACGTGTAGTGTTGCCAAATTTATTTCCCCTGCCCTTTCCTTTCAGAGCTATTTGTAGGCCAGGTTACAAGACGCAACGTGTCTTCTCTGCTTTCTTGCCAAGCCAGTGCAATGTAGGGTGGTTTTTTTGTTTTGTTTTAAACTACCCATTGGCTACATAGAATTAAAAGAAAATCTGGCCAACGGCACACTTATAGCAAGTGATTCTATAATTTTTTCCAAAGCTCTATATAAAATGCCTTACATCACTGGCCATGCTGATCTAGTTACTACTGGATGTATTTCAGAATTTCCAATATTATAGCAATAGCAGTCATGTTTATACACTTAAAGAGTCTGCTGGTTTTTATAAAATGTTTCTCAAACATAAAAATGCAGTCTGGGCAGAGACCTGGTATAAAAGAAGCAGAGTGCAATAGATGAAAATAAGCTGTTCACGTATTTTGATGTTTTATGGTTCTGATTTTTTTGGCATTCCTATAACTTTAATGTGCAGCAGGCTGAGACAAAAAAAATGGATCCATAACGTTTTGAATATTTGATAATAATTGTTAAATGGTCAAATGTTTTCATGTCCCAACCATTTTTTAGCTCTTCCTCAGTTTGAAGTCTCAGGCTATTTGTTAGCAGGTCAGTTTATTACAGATTGAATACACCTCATGTGAAAGGGATTGGTAAAGAACATCTGTGGCCCATGTCTTACCTAGAGAATAGTGTGGCTGTCTCCACAGAAATTAATGAGGCTTTACAGCAAAGCTGAGATTTCCCATATGATTTAGGATGAGGCCTATGTCAGCTTTGACATGATATACCTGCTCTTACAGCTTGCAAACCATTGCACTTAGCTGAGTCACTGACCTCATTTTAGTGCAATAGGCTGTTACACAGATGATCCACAGCCTTAACAACTGGTCTAAACAAACCACAATGGGCTGTAAAGGGAAAAAAAAAGCATAAAACTGAATTTTGTAATTTTGTTTTCAGTTTATAGAATAACATGAAAAACACAAAAGAAAACAAATTCAGCTCCATGAAATTTATTGTGGATATTTTAAAAATTACCGGTTCAAATGTATATTCCTCTGAGGTCTTAACAAACGAGATCAACAGCCCAGTTTATATCATATGAAAGCTCAAGAATTACGTAACCATCCTTGTCCGACTGAAAATAGACTTCTATTATCTGAGTTGCAATTCTTAGTTCTGTCTGTCTGCAAGTTCCACATAGCTGTGAAGTTCTCTGTTAAAGAGAAAATGTTTTGACATTTTCCTTGAAACCAGTTTATCCAATCCTAGGTCATGAATGTATAAAGATCTAATTGATTGTATTAGTCTCTGAAGCTTTCCTCATTGTACAGAATTTGTGAGTTGTTCCAAAAATCCAAAATTTGGTCAGTAACTGAATCTTATAATATATAATTACTGTCTTTGTTTTGGCCAAGAAGAAAATAGCAAAGATATTTCAAATTGAGGAGAGAAAAGAAGTTCCTTGGCATTTTTTCAGATTCCAAGAAGACTACATAATTCCATAAATATTGGTGCATTGTCTCTGCCTGGCAAGGAAGCAGATACACAGTTTGAAGTGTTGCCATAGAATTTCATTGACCATCACTTCAACTGCAGAAACAAAATTCTTCTTCCTAACATAATGGCCCAACTCATGTCTGCCTAAGCTTCTCTCAGGAAAGAGCTCAAAAACCATGAATCATCTTTTCAGCTACCCAGTTCTGGTGGCGTTAGTCCCTGTGTGGATTACAGACAGCCGCTCTTTTACACCAAGCTAGCCAAGACTGTCAGAGTCTTGTCCAATAGCTTCAAATAACTTGACCGCAGCTTATTTTAACCCCACTGCTTTCTGCAGGTATTGGGCTGCTGCAGAAGAGGTATATGAGCCATTATGCAAACCAAAAGGCCTTTGCATGAAAGGGGAGTGCAACAGCAACACCACAGAAGAGAAACAGCCTTATATAAACAACACTGGCACTACTAGTGATCGTCAGGGGCAGAGACCTGCCTAAATTCCCATTTAGCCAGCAAAGGAAGTGTGGATCTACCTTTGCTGCTAAATACCACCTAGCACAACAACATTACAAAAAAAAAATCCATGAGTGGGACTCCCAGAAACTACCGCACTAATATTAAACAGCATTAATAAGAAGAGCGATAATAAAATCTTAGCATGTGGTTCTAATGCCCTAAGTTGTTCATTTACAGGACTGTGCAGACCTTTATTAATTCCAAATGTGACTTTTAAATTCTTTTTCATGTTTGCATAAAAGTTCATAGAAATAGTAAGTTGTTCATACTACCATTATATTTGAAGTACACATAGCTCCTGTATCAAGAAGTAACAGAGAAGTTAATTTCCTGTTTCACTTTCTGGAGGATATTTAAATGTGTTGTCTTTATGTTCTGTTAGATTTCCTAATCAGAAAGGACTGGGTTGTAGAATGAAATGGTTGGAATGTAATTCTGCTTCCAATTGTTTGCTGAATAAATACAGACCAAGCAACGAGATTACTGGCATTACTTTGATGGCTAGTTTCTGATGACTTCATAAATCCAAGAGCAAAACTGGAGTTATTTGCATAGTCATCACCAGCACTCTGAGCTGGAAGTACAGAACTATTTTATCAAAATGCTTTTGCTTTATGATTGCCTGTAGTTCATGGTACCGACTGCCTTGTCTTGAGAACAGACAATGAGCCAATCCTACCATCTTATCAAAACACTTGTGAGGAGGAAAGGGCTCCAATAAAGTGCATGAGTGAGATTCTGCCTCCATTTCCCATTTGCTGCCGATGCATCCTTCTCAAAGTTCCCTTCCTGCAAAGAGTCTCCACCCTGCCTCTCTTTCCTGAATGCTACCACAATAGTCTTGCCCTTTATCACCAAAATATCTCTAGCTATCTGTGCAGTAAAAATAGCCATTTCCTCAGTGCCTTTTGCATTTTACATTGAAAAGGGAGGAAAAAAAAAAGTCCTGCTTTTGTAGGGTGCAGTGTGAATGTGGTATCATTCCAAGGAAACCAGTTGCTGATACCATACCATACCATACCATACCATACCATACCATACCATACCATACCATACCATACCATACCATACCATCTGTCAATTGATTTCTATTAACAGAAGGTTCATACTAGCAAGGTTCTTTGTTCTTTTGTGAGGAGAAAAGAGTTCTCATCCCCCTACTGTATTCTATAAAATAAATATCCTTTTTAAGATTAAATTTACTTTAAAAATGTATCAAACCTTATTATGCATAAAGTAATCTTTTCTATCCAGAGCTCTTACTACACTCCATTTCAGCATAATAGCAAAAATCACCCCTTCTCATTCTGTTATCCAGCTTCATTTCTCCTTCTTCACATATTTACATTTCAAAAGTTCCCACTAGCTTTGTCTTCTTTTCTTTCCATCTCCCTTTCTCCTCCACAGCACAAATCCAGCCCCCTTCTATGCTTTCTGAGGACAGTATTACATTGTAGCCACAGTTCCCTACTCTGCCTCCCACATCTGCCCCAGCCTTCTTCCATGACGCTCCTCTCCTGGCCCCTTCCTTCCCTGCTTATTCATAGAATCATGGAATCATTTAGGTTGGAAAAGACCTTTAAGATCATCCAGTGCAACCATTAACCTAACACTACCAAGTCCACCAATAAAACAATTAAGGGTAGGGTAGCAATTCCATGTTTCCTGGCTTGGTGGCTGGATTATTTATAATGAAAGTAAAAACCTAGGAATCATTAAGATTTGAAAGGATCTCTAAGATCATCAGTCTAATCATCAACCCAACAACACTTTGTCCACTAAACTATGTCCCAAAGTGCCACATCTACCCGTTTTTTGAACACTTCCAGGGATGGGGACTCCACCACCTCTCTGGGCAGCCTGTTCCAATGCTTGACTACCCTTTCCGTGAAGAAATTTCTCCTAACATCCAATCTAAACCTCCCCTGATGCAGCTTGAGGCTATTTCCTCTCATCCTATTGCTAACGACTTGGGAGAAGAGACCAACCCCCACCTCACTACAACCTCCTTTCAGGGAGTTGTAGAGAGCGATAAGGTCTCCCCTCAGCCTCCTCTGCTCAAGGCTAAACAACCCCAGTTCCCTCAGCCGCTCCTCATAAGGCCTGTGCTCCAGACCCTTCACCAGCTTCGTTGCCCTTCTCTGGACATGCTCCAGCACCTCAATGTCTTTCTTGTAGTGAGGGGCCCAAAACTGGACACAGTATTCCAGGTGCGGCCCCATCAGCACCGAGTACAGGGGAACAATCACCTCCCTACTCCTGCTGGCCACACTATTCCTGATACAAGCCAGGATGCTGTTGGCCTTCTTGGCCACCTGGGCACACTGCTGGCTCATGTTCAGCTGGCTGTCGACCAACACCCCCAGGTCCTTTTCGGCCAGGCAGCTTTCCAGCCACTCTTCCCCAAGCCTGTAGCGCTGCATGGGGTTGTTGTGACCCAAGTGCAGGACCCGACACTTGGCCTTCATAAACCTCATACAGTGGGCCTCGGCCCATTGGTCCAGCCTGTCCAGGTCCCTCTGCAGGGCCATCCTACCCTTGAGCAGATCGACACTCCCGCCCCACTTGGTGTCATCTGCAAACTTACTGAGGGCGCACTCGATCCCCTCATCCAGATCATTGATAAAGATATTAAACAAGACTCACCCCAGAACAGAGCCCTGGGGAACACTGCTCATGACCGGCCGCCAACTGGACTTAACTCCATTCACCACAACTCTCTGGGCTCGGCCACCCAACCAGTTTTTTACCCAGCGAAGACTACGCCCATCCAAGCCATGAGCTGCCAGCTTCCCAAGGAGAATGCTATGGGAAATGGTGTCAAGGGCTTTGCTGAAGTCCAGGTAGATGATGTCCACAGCCTTTCCTTATTCTGACTGAACCAAGTATATTCCACCCAAAAAATCAATAGAAAAAAACCCAGACATGTGCCTTTAGAGGGTAAAGTTCATCAGATTTGTTTTAAATATCTGCATTAAGTCATGATGAATTTTGCATTAGAGGCACTTATTTCCATTGACTATGAAGTCCAGCTTTCCTGCTCTGACAAGATACAGGGTAGCACTCAAGAGAGGATGATTACACTCTGGATGTCTGCAGTTCTAAAGTTCTAGTAACAATTTCTCAACTTCTCAGTAATTTCACTCCCAATTTTCAAATACAGGTACCTGAGCCTTTAACCTGTGCAAGATGTTCAACTGGATCTTCCTGTAGATCTTGGTTAGGACTAAAACGTAATGTTTCCCTCTTTTTTTTCCCCTCCCCCCTCCCCTTCTTTTTTTTTTTTTTCTTTTTCTACAGAGTATCTGAGATATGGCCACACCAAGCTGCCATTATCTTGCATCTTTCATACTGTGCACTCCCAGTAAATGATATCCTACCCTATTTGTTCAGAATAAAGCCATAAAAAAGATTTTCTCATTCTTCCTGTTTGCTCACCTCATTATAGCTCCTCTTGGAGATATATCTTTTACACCAAACATAAGTGGCAGGTTGAGGACCTTGAAAGTGAAAACAGCTTTTTTCACCATGCCTGTTATATTTCATTTATTAAGATGCCAGCCTCACCCACTCATTAAATTCTCATATAACCAGCTGCATGTCTTGTTTGCTTTTCTCAGCTGGCCTTAAATGGCCAGGGGATGTGAAGCAATGGCTCTTGAGAGTATCCATGAAATAATCTCTTTCAAGACCCATCTCAAAATTTAAAAACCTAAATTTTTTAAACATTGGCCATGGTTAGAGAGCTAGTATGCTGAAACAGTGCCTACCACATAAGCAATACTGTCTCACTGCTTCCTCCCAACAGCAGAGGTACTACATCTACCTGGGCAAAACGCACTGCTGTGCAGAGACACCTAAGTTGGCTCTGGCTGAATTAATTCAGAGAGTGGAAACACAG
This sequence comes from Pelecanus crispus, assembly GCF_030463565.1. Lineage (NCBI taxonomy): Eukaryota > Metazoa > Chordata > Aves > Pelecaniformes > Pelecanidae > Pelecanus > Pelecanus crispus. Next base: position 26,978,130 of record NC_134643.1, read on the forward strand.
CATAACCAGCCAATTAGCTCTTCTCAGAACTGGCTGAGAAGCAGAGCTAAATTACTTAAGATGAGTGTAACAGTTTTACATCTGGCCAGTACCAAATGTCTTTCTGGCACAATACCATGCCAGGCAAACCTACACATAGGGCTTTTATGGGCTTTTTTTGTTGATACCTATTTCAGTTTTGATGCTACAGCACCAACTCTTCTCCTTACTATATATATTCACAAATATTTTGTCATGCAGGAGGTAAGCATGCCTGGCTGAACCTGAAGACAACCTGATGCTGGATGTAATATCTCCCTCTAATGCCTTTAATGTTGGAGATTCAGAAATAAGCCTTCTATTTTTCATGCTACAGATATTAACATTTAATTTTTTATACTAGAAAATGTTGACCTCTGTTCATGTGAAAATAAGGCTACGGGACCAGCTCTCCAGCAGCTTTTAAAACTCCTGTAATGTGTGATACCTGAGAGAGAAGTACTATGAGCTCTGTCAGGTTTTCCAGGCTATGAATAAAATCTGCATTTTTGCAATTTAAAAAAGACAGCTTGCACTATGTGCCTGACACTAATGGCTCCACCCCAGGGCATCTTGGATGTAGTTAAAGACACATTTACAGATCAAATTGGCAATTTCCAGCCCCATGCTTTTTCTGCATTTGTCTGGAACTTTCCAAAATGAGACTAATTTTGAGATCAGAGATGCAGTGGCAAAGCTGCACTTTTCCTCAGATCTCTCCCTCCGCTTCCCCCACTGGCTCATAAAATGTTCCAGCTTTTTTTTTTTTTTTAGGCAGTTAGTGCTATGCATACACTGAATGGAGAAGTTGTCAGACTTTGGAAGGGGATTTTTTCTCATGCAATAACAATCATAACCAAATTCTCACAGCAGGCTCAACGCAATACTGATTGTTTCTCTGAAGGAAGCAAGAATTAAACCTGCCCCTACCCAGTCAGGAGAGATTCTGCAGTGTGACAGATGCTATAGCTCAAAACCCAGAAACACTGGGTGTTATCTAAAGAATATTATCTCCATCAGGGTCTTCTTTTCCTTAAAACTTATTCATGAACCTCGATTTCATAAGACATGTTGTAGTGTTTTCTTTAAGTCACTGTTTAACTGCACAATAGATTCTTTTTAATAAATTTGCTTACTGGACTGTTTATAGAATAAGAATACATGTGTGACTAGTTAATTAAAAATGTGAATAATCTGGACTATATTTTAAACTATTTTTCCAGATTCATATGTGAAGATTTAAACCAGAGCTTTAATGAAAACTTGCTTCCAAACTGCCTACTGTGGGTGGGCATGTGGCTGTAAAATAAAACACTGTAAAGTTTCAACCATGACATCTGTCTTAGATGTTACTGGGTATCCAATAAAATCAAGCAAGATAACAGTTTATCTATCTGAATAAGCACTGAGCGAAAACACACAGTTCAAGAATACACTTTCAAAGCAAAGTGGTAGAGATTTTTTGAGATGTTTGTCTTTTCTGTTCCCCGAGATGATTATTCAGCCCACACAACCAGCAGAGTATTCTCTGGAAACAGAGAGCAACTTAGAGTAACATCCCAACATGTGCAAGACATTTTGTTCATCATGCTCTAGAGGAAACTTTCAAAACAAATAGGGAGCCAGCTATGGGTGGTCTTCAGAACTCGAAGAGGAATGTGTTAGAGTAGCACAGCCCTGGAAAACATAAGGGTTAACATATGCATTTACACCTGTACTATAGGTTCAGCATGTGCTGATAGTCACATCCAACCATGTATGCTGGAGGGCAGTAAGTACAGCATGTTGTAAAAACATAAGCTTCCTTCTCATTTCGAACATTTCAAACAACCAGCACACCAACTTCAATGTCAGTCTGCATTTTTCTCAGGCAAATTGGGAAAGAAGAGATTACAGATATTTTCAGCCCAACAGCATACTGGCAAAACTTTGCCATTATTTCAGCAGTTCTTACAGACTTTAGGTAGCCCAAAGTAAGATACGAAGTGTTCTTTGCCATTACAATAGCAAAGGAATGGACTGTAAGTGTCAAAAGCTGTAGCGCAACATGACCCACATCTGTCAGCTGTGCTTATTTCCCTTTAAATTGTAATTCTTCATGTCACATTGTTGAACAAACCCAAATCTGGGTACCTAGAGTACTAAAAGGTCATTAAAATATAAAATTATGACAAATGCAACATGGAGTAGATTTCTGCAACTCATAAGATAAATATCTCTGACCTTCACAAGAGAAAAAAATCCATTTTTTAAGACTTAAGGTTAAAGAGTTCATGCCAAAGTTATTTCACATATCTGTTTTTGATTGTTAGAGAAGACGCACTTTACAACTGCTCTCCTAAAATCAATATTGCTGACCTTTCAGACTGTGAACCCTGTCTAATCAAAGAAGCCGCCTTCTAATTTTTTTTTTTTAAATTTGAACTGCTTTATGTGGCTGCTGTCCATAACCTGTGAAGTCACAGATTGATGTTTATAGTCCCGATACAGTTGTATGTAAAATGCCAGCATAATGATAATTTCACAGTGAGATATCTGCTGTGCTATTAGCAGCCCTCTATAGGATAGAAGAAAATGTGAAACATTTGTGCTGGGGCTGATCACAGATTCCAGAGTAAAAATAACTACCTCAGTCTGGACCATTTAACAAACCGCATTTTCCAACTAAAATAACAGTGTCTGCATTTGTTCGGTTTTAACACCCATTCTAGGAACCCTGTACAAAATAAACATGAGGTCAGGTAACCTAAGGACAAAGTAAAATTTGTGGGACAAAGATCCCAAAGTAAATAGTGTGATTTGAAAATGTGAAAAGCGCTTTTTTTATTTCTCAAATGCAGTTAAATTCAGCTTTTCAGCAGAATCCCACTAAAGTTCAAAACTGACTAGCAGATAACTTCAACACAGGGCAGCTGCAGTCCCGGTGTTAATTAACAGCCTCAGCCACTTTCATGAAACCCCACTGGCTCCTGATTTACGTGCCTGTACCATAAAGCCTCTGACCCGATTCCTAAAGCCCAAGTAAAATACGGTCTGTGCAGCAAACTGCAATCTCCCTGGAGTCACAGAGCAATGCCATGTTTCAGTCGAAGATTTCAGGATTCCTGTGTTAATAACACCACACTGAGGAGCTGGTAACGGAGATGTGCTTGCGCATATGCTGCTGTCATTAGATCACCCATTTGTTTGTATACAGATCTCAGACTTCCAAGCTTAGGCTAATTTTAGCTGGACTTAGATGATCCTGCCAGACTTGCTATCCCTTGCTTTGCTAATTATTGCTCAGCACTCTGCTCCAGCTGACTTACCTTTTTCACTGTCTGTGAATTACTGCCAGGGAGGAAGCAGTGAGTGCTGCTTGGGGACACCTCCTTGTATCTTCCTTGCTGTGTTTTAGTCAGTTTGTTGGGTGCAATCCCATTAACGACTGCTGAAAGGATGCTGCTGGTCATGAGAGGACTCAGGGTCTGGCAGAACAGACAGATGGCCACCACTAAGGCCAGAAGGAAGGGACGAGGGCGACAAAGCCTGCGGCACCTGGGGGCTTGCCCACAAACCATGGCCTCTTTGCCGTCCTCACTTCACCCTTTGCCACATTGCAGATGCAGTCCAAGTAGCCACGTCTTGCCAGGGTAAAAAAAGTCAAAGGCGCGCTTTACCCAAAACTAGCGAGAGTTTTCCCCATTTCTGCCGCTGAGCGCTTTTCTGGTGCTTGGCAAGAAGTCACGGGTTGCAGAGGAGCAGAGGCTTGGGAAGTACCCTCCCATGGGGTTACAGGAACAACCTGTGAAAAAACAGCAAGTGAGCAGTGGCGTGCCACGGGTTGTTGTGTAAGGAGCCGTAGCGAGCTCGCCCGCACCGCGCTCTTGGGAGAACAGACCTGCTGGCAGACAGGTGAGGAGCAGAAATCTTCACCCCCTTTGCAGAAGGAACCACTCAGCCAGACAATAGTATCCAAGAAAGCAAGAGGTTAAAGCTTAACACGTCCTGTCCACAGCTGAAAAGAGAGTGTACCAACTTCGTGAACAATCGTTTGCTGTATTTTTCTCTCTTGCATTCTCAATTCCCACTTTGTTTTTACAGTTTCCTTCGTTCCAGTCCTTTTAAATTGCCTCCTTCCTGTCAGCATGCACAGTTTTCTCTCTAAAAGTGATCATTTATCTGAAAACTGACAGGCTATGAACATTTTCGTTCGCATTTGTTTTGTCCAGATTGCGAGTTCAAAGTTAGGTTTACTTACTCTGTTCTTATCCTGTTAGAAGTTTTCCGTTCTCCTCTAATGGGCTGCTGATTAAAACCACTTGGAACAACCCTGGCTCATGATCCCAGCTCGTCTCACACACTCAGAAGGCAGGCACACGCACATACACACACCATCTGAAGCCAGTTGGACCACAGATTTCATATAAATAAAGGCTGGACTGCTCAGAGGGTGGGGCTAAACTAGCTCCGCTCTGAGCAGGCACGGGGTTTGGAGACGCAGCCTGAGATCTGGATGGGGAACAAGAGGTGTCCTTGCTCACACTGCATGCCTCGAAGCCACCATCACTGCAATTTTTAGAAAACTGCTGTTGCAGCAGTCAGTCTAATTGAAACAATATTAATATCTTGCCGGCAGTAGAAATCTGAGCAGCACCTGCAATATTTTAATCCAGATTAACAAAAATGTTGTAAAAGGAAGCAGATTTACTTGGACATAAGCATCACTGACAAAGCAGTTGTCAGTAATTTTCCATAGTAGATATAATATCTCATAGCAGTGTATAAATAAAACTTCTTACTGATGTCAAAGAGGGAAAGAAAGGAGGGCGGACAAAAATACTCCAATGAAAGCGCTCAGTATCTAAGCCACAGAAGGTCTTAGTTACTACTTCCCCCTACTGACACAGGACAGGGACGAGACAGATGGGAACAGTTGAGGAAGTCTGTTATCTGTACAGACCTAAACTTCTCATATAATCAAGTTCTTTTAGCTAAAAATATCTGTATACAAGTTGTCTCTTTTATCCTCCATCTTTAGTTATTTTTGAAAAGAAAGAGTTCTTCCTAGACTGTCTCATATATAAGAAATGAGAGTTGTCGTAACTTTGAGCCAATCTACACAATTCATCATCATCATCATCAAGTTAGAGGCCTATATACAGTGGAGTGGAGTAAATATTTGTTTGAAGTGTTGGTGTCTGTTCAGCTTTCAAATCCTTTTTTTTTTCTCCCCCCCATACTAAAACCATCAATTTGCACATATAGAAAAATGCCATAGAAGTGATTCAACACCTCGTGCAGAACCTCAGCTGTCCTATGCATTGCATTTTAGTTTTCTGTCTGGGGCTGCAGTTGTCTAAATTAGACTCCTGGGTTATCCTGAGCAGGAAAGGAGTACAAAACTTGTCTGTACCCTCCTGCGATAGATGCTTGCCATCCACACAGAAACTCCCATCTCCGCTCTCTGGAGACACATGGCTCGTGCTCCCTCCTTCCCAGCACACCAGCTCACATCCTTGGGCCCTGCTCCAGCCCGTCTGTGCTGCAAAGCCTCTGGCTAGCAGACGTCAGAACACCATGGGTGCCCTGCAGCTGGCTTTGGGGTGGGTCTGTGCCATACAATGGAGAGGGGTACCCAGGGAGCTGGTATATTCAAAGGAGGATTGCAGAGACACTACAGACAGCCCGGGAGCCACAGTAACCCCATCAGCCAAGGAGGAGAGCATAGCAGAGTTGCTTTATTGTTTTAAGAGATTGTCCTGTGGTTTCTGGCATGCGCTGATTTCTGGGCCCACAACCACCAGTTGTGTGGGTGGCATTTGCACGGTTGTCAACTTCTCCCAAATTCTTAGTGAGGGGATTTTAGTCAGAGCTTTACATGCTATTGCCAGAAGACTTGATTAAAACCAGTTCATAAAGATTTGGATTAATGCTTGTGGATGTGGAGATCCTACCCCCTTGCTAGAGTCCCACACTAGAATAGGTAATCCTTTCTGTCCTCACCCCCTGCTCCCTCAGTTCCCCTCAGCACAGCGAGTAACCATGCTCCAGCCCAACATCATTCTCCCTTTTCAAGCTCATAAGTGGGGTGTTTATCCTCACATTTTCCCCAGTGTCTCAGAGCCACTTCATCCTTCCTGCAGCCCCAAAATCACTCATGGGCCCCAAGTCTTTGGGACAAGCTGACAACTTCTACTCATTTACTGTACCAAGACTGATAACTGCAAAAACAGAGATGAAAGGATATCAGCAGAGGGCAGGCAGATCACTGCCTCCTGTGTACTGCTGGGGATCAGCCTTCCATTCATCTGCTTTTCCCAGATGTTCCAAGGAGTCAGCTGGCTTTTTCCCTATGTTTTGTGGTTTCTTTTCATGACAATACCATGTAATGCACATTTCTTAAGCTGTAAATGCTTTTCTCAATCACAGCTAGAGTGCAATGAACATGATTCCCGTCATCTTCTGAATCAGGATTCCATCACATCTCTGGGCTTACATGTCTACTGACTTACCTGGTCACATTCTGACACTTCAGAAATTAAGCCAAGACTATTGCAAATGGGGACTAATTCTTCTGGTGTTAACTAGTCGCTTACAAAAAGGATGTAAGTGGATAAAGAGTCAGGCCTCCTGGGTCCCAAACTCATGAGTCTTCAGTGCATAATATTCAAATAACCGCAGAACACAATTATCTGTAAGATCAGAAATGTCTAGCTAAGTATTTATACTTGCAGGCATATGTATATTTTTCAGAAATCTTAGCAGAAAGCTGCAAATCTCCTCTTTCTGACATACAAAACAAATCTAGTATTCATTTCCTATTTGGGATTCTCAGACCTTTCCAATGGCTGCTCCCACTGCATGGATTAAGGGCTCTCTAGCCTGCTTACCTCTCCCTACTCCTTCCACTCACTCCGGGCTGCTTTCCTAGATGTTCCCTACAGCAGCCAGCTGCCGCCCTGCTCTGCGTGAGGCAAAGTCCTGCAGGGATTGCTTCTGCCAAAACCAACCAGCCACGTCTGTCAAGAGTGATCTCCAGTGCTTGCGGCCAGAATCCCTGTTCCATCTGCATCATCTGGAATAAACTGTAAGTGTTTAAAGATAGCCTGACACAGAAAAGGTGAGAGGAAAGTCACAAGACTTGCTAAAAATTGCCAGGGACTAGGATTTGAAAGGACTTAGCCAATATGCCATGCAGGCATGTAATGTGCACCATTCATCATCTCACTGGGGTTTTAAGGAATCCAGCTCATATTCACACAGCTTCCATTTTACACAAGTCTCTGTGTTTGTTCAGCGGTGAAAGCTAGTGACCACTGAAGAATGATTTCCAAGGTCTAAATAGTGACCTGGACAGATATTTGCCAGGAGCCAACCAAGAAGAGAATATTAGGCACAGAAAGTTAGCAGGAATTTAACGCCAGCTGAATAGATCCATTTTATGCATGCTTAACTTCACTCAGAGATCTAACATGAATCATTCTGTAACTGTGAATAAAGTTAAGTCCAGATATAAGTGCTTGTAAGATCAGGACTTGATATAATAAAAAACATTTTGCATCAATAATTTCACTATATCGAGGCTGCCAAGAAGAAAATATGTTTAAAAACCTATTCACAATTGCTCTTTTCTAGAGCAAGTTTCAAATTACAACGTATAGCGTCCTAGCAGCCATTTCAGTGATAAATGAGCTCACATGAAAAAGAACCTCAAACAGATCCTTTCTAAATGAACTGATAGTCAAGTCCTTGTAATCATGTCTGTCATCTTCACAGTGCAAACCTATATGCAATTTTCATTGTTTATGGTCAACTCTTTAATTTCTTTTTTATTTTCTAGCATACTAAAAACTCTGCCAAGGGCCATAAATTCTCACTAACTTCAAATATTGGGTAAAAGCTTTATGAACAATAGGCATTAATAGCACTGTAAATATTCAAGCAAAACATCCAGTTAAATTGTGCTGGAGAACGCCTGCTCAGCCGCACCCGCCACGATTTTTTACTTCACCCTGAATTCAATCCAGATTGCAATTAGATTTGCAGCATCTTCAGTCCTCTGTGTGGTCCCATTATAAGCAGTGAATGGGGAGACTGGCACAGAGCGAAGAACATTGGAAAAATACGTTTCATTACTGCTCTGCACATTGGAAGATTTCATACTACTGAAGTTTAAATTAATCCCAGCATAGTAAAAACCCAGACTCTCTCCCCTTTTCCCATTCATCCCATTTCCCATAGAACACTGTAAGCCTTAATGATATTGTGATTTAGTTCCACAGAGCACTCCAGAGAACAAAGATTCACATCTTAATCCTGCTTTGGCTCAGCTCTCTGATCTTGGCTCACAGTGAAGGCAGGCTAGCAGAGAAGATTCTGCAAATCCTTGGAAAGGAAAACAGTTGATGTTAACGGGAGGAGTTTTAGGGGAGACTCCCCTTTTGGTTTTGCTTCTCATTATTGTTCAATTTATTTAATATTTTGTCTTTATGTAAGAGGCAATAAACAATCTGGACTACATGAGCAGTGTGTTTACTTCTTTTACAGGATTTACAGTTCGTATTAGTCAATATATAGTCCATTTTAGATCCTTAGTCTGTAAATTTTATCACTGTGTTAAGAGCTGTGATTGCTGGATGTTTTTCCCCAAGAAAGATGTCTTGCTGTTAGTTTGCATGCAGCTCCACGGGCAGATCAGCCAGTCTAGTAATTCCCATTTCTAGTAATGGAAAGGGGAAGGTCTTGCTTGCTCACCTCTCCCCTGCCTTTAGCATCTCCTCCTTACCTCTGTTCCTGCTCTTTCCCTTCCTCTCTTCCTACCTTGTGGTGGTGGTGCTCATTTCATCCTTTCATGAGAAAATACTGTGCAGCTAGGCTGGTTTTCTGCCAGGTGAGTCGGCTGAATTGACTGAGAGGTCCAATGGGCTCTAGTGCTGATAGAACAGCAGGAGAACACAAGTGAGAGAGGATGTAAACGGAAGAAGGGAACAGGACCTTTTAGGCAGTGGCAAAGCTTGATACTCAGCTCACCAGACTACTGAACCTACCCCAGCTTCCCTGAAGTTTTAGGTAGGATCTGGGCTGTCCTGGTTTCGGCTGGGATAGAGTTAATTTTCTTCCTAGCAGCAGGCATAGTGCTGTGTTTTGGATTTAGTAGGAGAAGAATGTTGATAACATGCTGATTTTTTTTAGTTGTTGCTGAGTACTGCTTATGCTAGTCAAGGACTTTTTCAGCTTCCCATGCTCTGCCAGGCGCACAAGAAACTGGGAGGGGGCACAGCCAGAAGAGTTGATCCAAACTGACCAAAGGGCTATTCCATACCATATGACGTCATGCTCAGTATATAAACTGGGGGGGGTTGGCCGGGGAGCAGCGATCGCTGCTCGGGAACTGTCTGGGTATCGGTCGTCGGGTGGTGAGCAATTGCATTGTGCATCACTTGCTTTGTATATTATTATTACTATTATTATTATATTGTTATTATTATTATTTTACTTTATTTTATTTCAATTATTAAACTGTTCTTATCTCAACCCAGAAGTGTTTCTCACTCTTACTCCTCCGATTCTCTCCCCCATCCCATCAGGGTAGGGGGAGTGACCGAGCAGCTGCGTGGTACTGAGTTGCTGGCTGGGACTAAACCACGACATGGGCCAACTAAGTTATTTGTCCAGAGGCATCTCTTTATCTCAGCCATGTTCTTCCCTACTATCTTTTGGCAGAAGGGTGATAATGAAACACAGGTATCTATTTATTTATATATGTTAACAATACAGAAAGTTGCTTGACATGAGGGTAAGGGAAAGCAGCTGAAGACCAAAGCCTTATGAAGATACTGGTTCCTGCTTAAAAGGCAAATGTGCATGTCAGCAGGAAGAAATATATCAGTAAATTCTTTGCTTCTTCCTGTCTACAGTTATTCACTGACTCTTGACATAATCCCCTTGCAGCAGTTATTCTGAGATTACACAGAGATTTATGGATTTTTGTAGCCAGCTTGGTTGCTCAGACTCATTGGTTACTGCCGAGAGCTGAATAAGAATCAGTGATAATCAAAAAATGCCCAGATAGGCTGCAAGAACATGGACATTTATCTTTGGGTATGCAGAACAGGAACAAAGTGAAATATCTCATGACCTCTGACAGCTTTTGTGTTCCTTTTTATTTTAAGTAAATATTTTATTTTGTCATGGTCCACATCTGTTCTCTGGCATCTTGCTGGCCCCCTCTTCTTCACACCTCAGGTGAGAACTTTTTAACTTCCATTCTCAGGTCTTCCTCTTTATTTCTACAAACTTTTTCTAATGACAGCTCTGTCTTCTCTCAAAATCATTCTCTTAACACAGTGAATAATCTCTTCTTTTGGGTGATCTAGATCCTTCTTATTGTCTTTTTTTTTCAGTTACATTCTCTGGGCTTATTATATGGAAGGTATTTGCACAGATACTTTCCTACTTTCTCACGCACTTCTGCAAGCAGAGCTGTTGACTGCCTTGTACGTGCAGAAGGGCTCTGAATGCACTTTATGTGCTGCATAGTATTATTTTCCTTGCAGTTCTTCCTAGCTGCTTATATTCAGGTGAAAGTGTATTGAAATGACCAAAGGGAGCGGGAAGAAACCGAGAATACCAGTGTCATTAACTCCGTCCCAGCCACTCCACGCCTGCTCAAATGATGTTTGCAGTGGATGGTATCCATGTTGCTCACCAACTGTTCCATGTACTGGGACACCCCCACGCCAGGCCCTTCCTCTCCACCCCCAGCACCAGGTCAGAAGAGTTTCCACGAGAAGGAGACAGGGTGGAGTGGGACAACCATTGGCAAGCATACAGGTTTTGAGGCTACTGCAAAGAGGAAGGAGCGATCACTGAGCCAGGCCTTCAGGCTGACGGTAGGACACGTCCTAAATAGCTTCCTGTGCAGTGGGAATGTGTGAAGCTTGCAAGCCAGCCACAGAATTGCTGGAATGAGAGCAACAAATGTGAAGGAAAGGCCCAGTCTGTAAGGGCATTTAACAGGGGGAAGAGAAGCATTTACAAGGCCTTTTATTTCTAATGTTTAGCAGTCTGCATTTTCTCTGGGTTTGGGTTTTTTTTTTGTTTTGGTTTTTTTTAAGTTAATTGTTCTAGTTCCTGTTCCAGTAAACCCCAAATATAGAATTAAAATGTCATTGTCCTCCAGGTCCTGTCACAAGGTCTTTTCTTTTGTGTAAACTAAATTATTTCATTGCCATGTTCCCTTTTCACTTTAGCCTGGCCACATTATGTAAGTAGCCAAGACTAGTAGAGCGTTTATTTTTTCCTCCTTCTGTTCTACAGCACAAGTGGACCCAAAACAGTTCAGAAAATGAGAAAAGCCAGGGTAACCAGAAAATTCATGACAGTCATTCCCAAGCACCAGGTTTTTATACAGCTGCTCTCAAGTTCAGGAGCAAGCTCTGTTTCAAATAAACCAGCTTTCATGATCTGAAAAACACAACTAGACTCCTCATTCCATAAACGCTTATCTTCCAATTCACTCTCTAGATTCCTTAAACCATATTTTCTTCTGCCCCATTACCTCTGGCTGCCTTTTTTCCTCTTCATTGCTCCCATGATCAGGAATACCTTCTCTTCCTTTAGCAGAGTGGTTGTTTTGCTGAGACCACTCTCAGGCTTTTGAATGACTATCCCAGTGTCTCCTAGGTTCAGCAGTCCCCTGATGCTCTTTGGAAGCAGGGATACAAATGGAAGTCTCCTACAAACAAGAAAATATCGTTTAGTGTTACCTCTATTGCATGCATATAAAACAAGGGTGTAATGCCCGCAGGTCTGTGTGTTGTCCTCTAGATGATTTAGTCTGCGCTGCTGCAGATGATGTGCCTGCCATAACTGGCAGACAAGCTCTATAATTTTGGATCAAGTTTTCCAGGTGCCAATCATTTCAGACATTTTGATCATTAAATTTTGGTTAGCCCCACTACAGTAAATATACGTGCAAATGTATAGCTTAAACCACATCATTGCCTCCACTGACTTCAATGGATGAGCTCATGCGTGTGGGTGTTTTAGGCACAAGGGAACAATAACTTTATTTTTTTTGTGTCAAAAGGCTTTGTACTGTTGGGCATTTGTTTAACAGAGTTCCTCTGCTAGGGAGGAGAGTTTTAAGACAACCACATCACACAAAAAGGTAGACTAAATGCTCAGGGTGCCTCTCAAGGTGCCCATAAGTCTAACCAGCCCCATCAAGACCAGCCATTATTATATATACTAGAGTATATAACAGTTTATTACATTTTGTTGCATTCTTGTGGTGCTGCCAGAATATACAATAAGCCAGTACAGAAATGCGTCATCCGGCGCACTTCACATATTGTGCACGTACATGAGAAATTATTGTACAAGCAAATAGAATACGTGGAGATGCAAGACATGCTATTTTGCTGTTCTTATGGGCAAGCAGAAAAAGATAATGGTATACTTCTGAACTTATCGATCTGGTTGTAACTATGCAGTTTCTCTCACGAGTCCAGCTGCTGCGGCATGATTACAGCAGCAGAAGATAACAGCAACCACTGTGGCAGAGAGGTTACTTTAGAAATACCCTGAAGTACGTTACAGCTTTTAAGCACTGACTTTTGACAACCTAGTCCACATGGTATTTCTAAAGGTAAAGCTGAAAATTTAAGTTTAACCATTTTTACAGCTCACAAAAGCAAGGTGGCCAGAATACGTATACTGAAGGAGGCCACACAGAAAGTCCCCGTTGCAGCTGGCACGCAGACTGATGAGTTCCTTGCGTCGTGCCCCACGCAGCGTCCCTGCGCTGCCTCTCAGCTCTGGTCTGTTGGACTGCACAGCTTGCTCGAAACACGCCCGATGGCTATTGCACTGGGCTGCGAGGAAGCGGCTTGAAAGCTGAAGCTGAGGGAGGGACGTCATGCTGAACCGCGGCGACAGGGCTGGGAGGAAGCTGAACGTCATACTGCCAGTGGGTGATCTTAACCATTTTGATTAAACGGGTCACGTGTAAAACCAGCATTCCAGGCAAGGGGCTGTTGAAAAAGCAAGTTTTAAGAAAGGTATTTCTCACGTCTGAGAGATCTAAGATGTTTTATTGTCATTTTCTACACTTCACACTTAATTTGAATTGTCCAGAGGGGCTGAGAAGTGAATAGAAGGATTTTTGTTCATTGTCCGATTATTGGGTTGTTTGGGGTCGTCTCTTTCATGGGTTGTTTTGTTCTATTTTTTAATTATGGAGGCATAGAGTAGACTTGGTAGTGTAGGTTAATGGTTGGACTGGATGATCTTAAAGGTCTTTTCCAACTTAAACGATTCTATGATTCTATGATTCTATGATTCTATATTCTATGACAAGAGGCAGATGTAGATGTTCTTAGGATTTGATTTTGCAAAAATTAAAATATAACCAAAATATAACCAAATCAGAATCCCTCTGAAACACAGTATGAAGTAGCCGAATAATATCTTATTAATATGTTTAAATCAATCACTTTTTCCATGCAACTGTGTTTTGATGCACTTTTAAAACTAAAGCATACTGAAGAGACTTTTTTTTTTGAAAATAAAGTAAAACCAGGTAGTGCCAACACAGAAAATTAATAAAATGTATATAAGGCTGATAGCTAATTTACTCATTTTAAAATAGACTTTAGAAAGAGAATTACAGAGAATATTTGGGTTGATTTAAAATGATGTCATCATTAGCCAAATATGAAATCAGGTTACAGTTTTATAATGTATTGATGTAGTTACGAACAATATATTTACATGATTCCTTCCCTCTTGAGTTTAAATATTACTGCTTAAGATTGAAACAGTAGGGAAAAGGAAAACTTAGAATCTTTTCTATTAAAAGGCTTGTCAGCCTCTATAAAGAGACATTCCCAGTACATTCCTTTCACCCTCTTAACACAAGTCTTTAAGTAAATAGCTGTAGGTGAGTGTTCAGAAAGAACTTTCAAAATTAAAAATACTTTGGAGTTGGTAAATCTTGAACATCAATGGAGATACTAATCAAAACACCTTAAAGTTGGATTTTTTTCTCTTTTTTGTTTTTGAGAATCATCTTTGGTTTTCCTGTCCTGGGCTAAAACTCCACTGAGATGTTTTCCCAGTGCATATTTTAGATTGTATCTACGTCTTACGAGAGTAACCAACAATGTTATAGAAGAGGTGGGCAAAACTGTTCTGATATAAGTGACTCTCTCAAAGGTAATCATTACTTCTGAAATCAGGACTTCTGTGTGCAAAAGCATGCTTTAAGTCAGTGTCTAAGAAAATTTCTACTCTGGATGAAAATGATTAACATACAATTTTAATTTTTGAGGGTAATTTTAAAAGCACTCCTAGCTTAACTTCTGTTTATTCCTCAGTTCCTTAGCCATTCCAAGTGTATTAGGCTATCAGGAAGATCCCCAGGAAATGTATGGTATACCTTCCTAAATTAAAATAAGGGGTCGGTCAGTACTACTGACTGTAGGACCATTACATTTTCCAGACCTGACTAAGGAACACGTTTTTATTGTCAGTTCATTCAAGTGTTGACTAATCCATCCATCTATAGAATGTGCTTTCTTTAAAAGCCTGAGATTGTTAGCCCCAAATGACATGACAGAGAAATTAAACACATTTTTACATAATATAAGTCAAGAATACAATATCCAGATGAATTCATCAGAGCAGAAACACTCCAACTTGTCACCTTTTCAAGCAAACCACATAACTGAACATTTATTAATACAATTTTTAAATATGATGAGCACTTATTTTTACCCACACACAGAAACAATGTAATTTTAGTCTCACCAGAATAAAGGAAAACAGAGCTGTAAAAAACATTTCCTTATCAACACAGGGAAAAATATTCCTGTACTTCTGACAAGAAAGGATTTCCTAATTCCATAGCACTTCCCTGACTGACCCCTTCCAGCACTTAACTACACTCACGCTGGCAAAGTTTATCCAAACATCAACCCCACATGTCTCTTCCTGAAAAGAAATAGTAAAACTTGCTTTGAAGTCATAGGGCCACAGTTTCGCAGGTGGAAACAATATAAAATTATCTTCACATTGCTCCCCTGTTTCTGTTTCACCAATTCTTATGTGTGCAAACAGTGTAACTATTACTTATTTTTCTGTAAAGAAAGGCTTAGTATACCCTAATTAGGAAAACCAAGTTAACTGTCAACCTAATAAATAAATCTGTGTTCAGCAAAAAAGGTATACTTAGGATTCCCCCAAATTTTGTTGTTTTTATGAAAAATTTACAAACTGTAGCTGAACAACTGCATCTACTTTATTTAGTTTAAGAATCCCCTCTTTGTACTCTTAAACTTCAGTGAAACTTTTCTTAATTGGCAGTAGCCAGATTCATAAATGTGGGCATACAGTTTTGAGTCAATATATATGGCATTGCTGAATAAATATTTAGAGGAACAGAGCAGTCACAACACTCAGGGGTTTTCATAATATAAGGTACAAAGTACAAACAAGTATTAGCACTTTAAAAATGTTTAAAGGGCTGTGGATCCTAACATTGTTCATCATTTTCTACTGCATTAGGTAAATTTCTTGCACGGTCATGAGGCAAGTATTTCTCTACTCTAGTTGTAGTATGCTAGGGTTTTTTTTCAACACCTTCAGGAATTTATTTTTCAGTAGACAAAGGGAACAGTTAGCAAACAGTTAAAGTCATGCTTATATTAAAGACTTTAAATGCATATGAAATAATGTAGGAAACTATTATTATTATAAAATATAAGATGTGATGTATGCCAACACAAGTCTGTAAGTGATCGTGCAACTTGTTGACTTTTGCATGCTCATAGAGCTCCTAAATACAAAATATATCTAGCAGAAAAAGCTCCTGCTTGTCTTTATAGAATATTATATGAGTATAAAAGCAAAATAAGGATTTGAAAGTGCTAGAGGAATATTACTGTAACTTGGTATAGATATAATGAACAGTGATATTTTTGTTGGTTTAGTTACATTATTCTCAGATCATTTTAGGCAATCCCGGGAAGAGTAACAAAACTGCAGAGACAGTCTTCATACAGTGTGGCTTAACTTGAGTTATTCATGTATACCCCTAAGAGAGGGTAAAAAAATCAGACCCTTACCCTCTTGCAATTCTGCTTCTCAGAGATTTTTGGTGTAAGTGCAAAACTCACCACTGCTGTCAAGGTGAAGGCCACCTGGGTCCTCCGTCTGTCACCTGTCACATTTGTTGAACATGAAAAGAGCATGGTCCAGACATTCCAGCAGGATGAGGTGGGAGATGAAGAAACTTGCCAAGAAAAGCCAGCTCGCAGTGGAAAGTACCTCCCTGGTGAGGGGGAACAGAAAGGGGAAAACAAACCTCAGAATTTCTAATATTTATTGTGTGTGGTTGAACAACATTTTGAAAGTTCAATAAAGAAGACAAGAATGCAAATTATTCTGTGCTATTCAGAGAGACAACCCAGCAGGATTTTCAGAGCAGGAAGCATAAATGTATTTCCTCTTTCTTTTTCATTTCAGACCTAGAATAAATAAAACCTACAGCTGAGAAAAAAAATGTTACTTCTTCACAATGCAAACAGACAACACAATCTGCAAGGCAAAGACCGCTTTTTGTACTGTTACAGTGCTTAGCACATTGCTTCTCAGTTTGTGGTACTACAAATACCTCCTCATCCTAAAAATTCACCCAAATGCTGGGGCATTGAGATGAAACCCAAACCAGCTGCACTGCATAGCGCCGAAGGGTCACCTAACCTAGTGTCTTGTATCAAACAGCGTTCCGTGGTGTATGACAGAGGATTTTGGACTGTCACCAGGCATCCAGGAGCACTTCCCTGGTTACAAACTCTCTTAATTTCTAGTGATCAGTCTTTAGTGAGTTTTTGATCCAGATGTGTTACTTCTGCATTTTATGCCTCCATGGGCTTTGCTTCTATTAATGTCTCAGTCACTTTTTAC
The DNA here is from genome assembly GCF_030463565.1 of Pelecanus crispus. Lineage (NCBI taxonomy): Eukaryota > Metazoa > Chordata > Aves > Pelecaniformes > Pelecanidae > Pelecanus > Pelecanus crispus. The sequence goes on from NC_134643.1 coordinate 26,995,101, forward strand.
ACCCATGTAAGCTATATGGCCAGTTTTACAATTTAAGCATACCATGTGTGAAAAAATGCTGCTCTTTTTCTCATTTTGGACTGGCTACCTCCCTACTACTTCTTCTATCAGAAGACACATCTTTTCCACAGCGCTTCTGCATTTACAGATCCCTTGTACATCCTTACCGAGCCGCCTCTTTCCCAGCCAGACGAGTCCCAGACACTTCAGCTGCTTCTCAGGTGTGTTGTCATTACACAGCTTTGACTACTTTGATCCTCCTATTTGAGCCATTCCTAGTTTTGCTACATTTTTGCAGCAGAGCGGACCAGAATTGTACGCCACGGTTAAGACCTAACTGCACCATCGATTTACACAGTGTAAAACTGTTTTATTCTTTATCTCCAACTGAGTCATTCTTAGCACTTGTCTGACCCGCTGCTGAGCAATGAGCTGATGCTTCCACAGAATTACCTAGATAACTCTAAAATCACTTTCATACCTAGCAATAGCTTCTTCAGAGGCCCCAGCTGCAGGTAAACTGAGAATTAAGTATTATTTTATATTTACATTATTTTAGCAAATGTTGAATTACATCTTCCATTTTATCAGACAATCAGTATCATGAGACTGTTCTGCTACTTTTAACACTTTCCATTGTTGTTATTTTTGAGAACCCGACGTTAAGTGCAAACATTACATTACTATTTACCCCTCTAACTGATCTGTTACATATCTGCTGAGGAGCAGAGTCCTGCTGGACTCCTTTAGCAGCCTCTCTGTGTTGGGAATATTGGTAATTTATTCCTTTACTCTTTGTTATTCTATTTTGCAAATAGCCATGTAACGTTAAGGGGCCTCCACTCTTCCACCAGTGCATCACTGTTTTTTAAAGAAACTTTAATGAGAGACCCTGTCTACATGCTTTTATGTAGACTTCATCAGCCTGGCTTTGTCTGCTCACTGAAGCTTCCAAGAACTCTGACCACGAGGCAAGGACTGCCAATATGTAACTACTCACTGCTTTTACACGGTCATCACCTGCTGAGCCTTAAGCTTCTCGCGCAGGCTTCCTGTTTAGAAGAAAAGAAAACAAAAGCACGTACAGGTTTTATTGTTCTACGCCTTTGACTTATGCATTGCATTTTTTTCCCCCATTTTTCACATTTGTCCATTTCTATTTTCTTAACGTATACACAAAATACTAATGTACTAATGAGGACAAAGGTAAGTTTCTTCCTCATGTGAGATCTCTAACTAGCTCCTCCATTAAAAAATAATTTATATAGTCCAATGAGAGAGCGAACCAATGCTCACACTAAAAAATGAAATTTTTATTTGGATTTGCAGTCTCTGCACCATCTTAGGTATGATTACCACCAGTGACAGATTTTGCTATATATGGTCTTAATTCTCAGTGGACTTCCTTCTTAGCCCTAGAGACTTAGACATTCAGTCCGAGCGGAGTCTAGATTGCCTGTTGCTTATTTAACTTCAATACATAGCATGGCACCAGTTTCCAACAGAACAAATAGTTTGTTATCTCTATGGTCTCGATAGCCTCACTTAAAACCAGATATTCTAGTCCTCAAGTGTTTTTTTAGACTGAGATTTCCACAGAAATACATACACAGTTTTAATGGAACCTCAGTTACACTGCTCTTTGTTATTTTCACCCATTTCTATTCTTTTACTAACGTCTATTTATTATCTATAATCATTTTCCTTCATACACATCTACTTTTACCCAGTTTATGATTTTAAAATGCCTACTTTTTTCATTTTTAAATAAATGTTGTGACAGAAGCCTGGTTTCATTTTCGTTCAGATAAAACCTGCATTTTCTGCACATACTCCTATTACTAATGGGCCTCTTTTTATTTCCTTGACACTATTTGCACAGTCATATGTTGAGACACTGCTTCTCTCCCTCTCTTCTCCTCCTCTGCATAGGTTTGAAAGCTTCCGTGCTCATGATCTTCCAGCCTGACAGCCCAAAACGCAACTCAGTGCTAAAGTAAAATCTTCATTCCAAAGGGAAAGTCTATTTTTTCCGTAGTGGAAGGAAGAAGAAGAAAAAGGGAGTAGTAATTTTGTTTCTGTTCAGTGCTGCCCCATGAAAGAGCCATATGGAAATAACAAAATGAAATTGTCAACGACAGGAAATCTACAAACTATGTCCAAAATAAGCAAGTGGGAAAAAAGAAATAGAAAATTTTTCCATTATATTCATGGTTAAGGGTCTAATTTAAAGATCAGTTTTCTGATCCTGTGCTACAACATGTACAACTCACAGACCCAACCACTTGTGGGCCTGCATTTAGGCTTCCTAACGTCACCCTCCCTGTTACCCTAGGGATCCTACAGCAGGATGAACTATTTCTCCCTTTCTTCTTTCCTGAACCACGTGTTGGTTTTTACATGAAAACCACTGTCCAGGAAGGAGTATGGCAGCTGCAAGACACACTTACCGTGGTTTTCTTCTCCCCTTCCTATTTCCATCCGTGCCATGGAAACAGGAAGGCAATCCTGCCTGTGGGTATCTCTCAACATCACAGGGATTTTTCTTTTATTTTAACCACATGGAAAACAGAACTTTTGTGCCCATTGAAGCAGGTGCCACTGATCGTCTGGAGACGGGGACATCAAGGCAAATGGTATTTCAGCATTTGCCTACATATGTATTAGTTATCCACCCACCAGAGAAATGTCCTCCTGTACAACGATCCTTCCCATGGGTCATATAAAGCAATTTTTTATGCCAAGTTAGCTGTATTCTTCTGAAACTATTTCAAGGACAAACCTTTTTTTGACAAACATACAGAAAACATTAATTTGAGGAGCTGAGGTTGTTTTATTTTAACACCTAATACAATTCAAATTTAAAGGATTACTTGCACAAAAAAATAAACACATTTGGTATAAAAATTTATCATCACTTTAACACCTTTTTTTCCTCTTATGGCCTGCGCCTTCTCTGGAGCAGAAACATATAAAGACTAATGGCACAAGTTTGTCTTATTCTACAGCATTTTTTTTTTGTTTGTTTTTACATACTCAAGTACCCTAGAGGACAACAGCCCGCTGTATACAAGAACCTTTTTCTTCAGCCTGCTGAATTAAGTTTCATAAAGAACCAAAGCTATAAAGGCATTTTAAAAACCATTGTCTCTTTTTTTTTTTTTTCAGAAGCGCCGACTTTTTGCACCATTTATATACATAGTGTTACATAACAGCTCTTGAGTACAGTACATGCAGCAGAATATATCTGTTGAATATAAAACATACATTTAAAATCTTGACTTATTGGAATTTTTTGAAGATTGAATACTTGTAGAATGCCCACTGCTTAGAGAAAATGGTTTGATAGTACAAATGTCTGCATATGTTGGCCACTGGAACAATCCAAGGCTCACTGGAATATTATCTGTAGCACATCAATGTGCATAAATAATTTACTTACAATATTAAAACACAACTAGCAAAATCAATAGTTCAAGATCTTATGACTGCTATGTTAACCCTTAGTGGTTGCAAGGAAGTGTGGTGGGGGTTCCTCCCCCTCCCAAGTCCTCTACAAAACCTTTAGTATGTAATTTGTTTTCCAGATGAAGAAACTTATTTATGTCTACTGCCTCTTCTCTTCATTGCAGCCGTACACTGTGGACAGTACCATTTCCCTTTTGGTGCTTCTGTCAGTCCAACACATCCATAGTGGAACCACTCAATAGGGCACTATAAAAACAGAGTTAAAGAGAGGGTTTGGGATTTTGTTTTGTTTTGGTTTTTTTTTTTTTTTTTTAAACACCTATCACAAATACAATTCTATGAAAATGAAACATGAGTAAAAAGCATCAATTCTGCTTTTCACACAAAAGTCATGGGACAAAATGAGAAGAGAGGAGGATCTCAGTCCCTAACATACACTCAGTAGACTAAGGAAAGTGGTAAAAATTCTAGGAGTCATATATGGACTCACATAACAGAGCAAAAGCAGTATGCTGTTCTTTGAAATACTTAGTTTGACAACACTAAGGGACACAAAAGTCATCTTATCACTCACTTCTGTTTAAATGTAGCATCTCAGTAAGTACATGATTACATTCAACTGTTCTTTTAAAGCTTTTTTTATTTGAAGAGGACAACTGATATTAGTAGTGACATAGCTAAAAGCTCCCAGAAATAAAGGGCATTTTAAAGATGTCAAACCTTCCCAGTAAAGGGTGAAGCCTTCTAAAAGAACCTGAACTGTGGGGACAGATGAGAAGTTTCCTGAAGAATGGTTCAACTCATATGCACATTACTCTAAAAAAACTCTACTCTTAATACGAACTCTAAAGAAAAGTAACTCCTGCAAAGCAGTAGTTGCATGCGCAAGTGCCTCATGAACCTTTTGAACTTTGTTACTTACATCTTGGTTATCACAGCCTACCATTTCACCATAGGACACCTAGTAAATAAGAAAAAAACCCCTTATTAATAATTATATTGCTAGTTAAAAGCAATCAACATTTTCAAAGGGCTAAAGTTCAAGTTTCTTCCTTTGAGGAGTTTTTCCATTAACAGCAGAAACAATATTTTGATTTTTCTTTTGTTACACAACCCAAAGAACATGTTCACAGCAAACTGATTTCCAAAAATTTTTTAGGCAAAAAAAAGATATTTCTGCAATATTTCCGATTGGATGAAAAAGGTCAGCATTCAAAACCTGAATGAAGCACATTTAACAACAGTGCTCAGTACATTATCAGCCCTGTTTTCAAGATTATATGGATGTCTGGCATTTCCCTTGCATACATGACAATTTCAAGCACTTTATCTGAAACAATCAAATACTTTCAAGAGAATTACAGAATTCTATAAACTCAAGAAAACCCCCAATGCTCTTAAAATTTAAAATAAAACAGGCATTTTAAAATAAAAGTTTCTCACGTTGTCATTCAGTCTCTCAAGTTTCCAGACAGCTTTTACAAAACTAGTTTTTTTGTTTGGTTGTTGGGTTTTTTTGTTTGTGGGGTTTTCTGGGTTTTGTTTTTGTGGGGTTTTTTTGTTGTTTTTTTTGAAGGAAAGTAGGAGAGACCAGGCAAGTCACTGTGAACCTGTTCATTTTTTAATTTAATTGTTCTTGAAGACATTTAAAACTCTCCAGGTATGTCCCATCACTGGAAAACTTGCTTGTTTTTAGCTTCAACAGTTGAGTTCATTATTCATATCACCAGTAAGTAAATAAAAACAGATCAGAATTTCAAGACTGCAAATAGAGTATTTTTAAATTAGCAATCAGAGAAGGAAGTTCTATTACAGCAAAATCGTAGCTCTAGTTATATTTCAGGTTGGAAGCCATCCTTACCTGATTACAAATGCAGTAACGTGGCTCATTTGGATCATACGTCCAGTCAACCTGGCTATTAGAATCAGACTCTGGTATTACTGCTGTTTGCTGAGACAGTTCTTGTGCCAGTGCAGATGAAGAAGAACATGACGACAGAGATGAAGAAGAGGAAGATGATGAGGACTGCTGACTTGAGGATTTGTTGTTGTTTCTTAAAAACAAACAAACAAAAAAGCATATCATAATTTCAATTACTTTCCTGCCAAGTGAAAGGATCACAAAACGAGTACTTTGTTCACTGTGAAATACTGCAGTATGTAAATCCCAAAGCATCATTCCCTAACACATTTCATTCAACAACTGCTCAAACTGAAATGGAAATATTGAATGCTCTTTGGAAAAGGAAGTAAGTCTTACCAGCTTACATGTGCAAGATGGGCTCTTCTAATCAATGGAATTTAACAGCTTTAAACTGCCAAATGACTCGAATTCAATGTTTTTCTTCACAAAATTTTCCATCAACAGCCTTGGTGTAAAGTCCTCATAAAAATTACGTTACCAATAAAAGAGGAATTTACATATAAATAATGTCATAGATCATGTAGAATACATAGGTGTGTTTTGAAGATGACTGATTCTATGTTAATCTCCACTCAAGCATCACCAATCACTCCACAGGAACAGTGCCAGAATACAAATTCTATGCTTTTGCGTATAGGTCAGATCTGACACCCAAGACATCCATAGATGAAAAATGCTTCTAAGACAAAATTATTAACTGAGCTGTGAACAAACACAAATTTGTATGAAGAAAAACAGGCAAGTCAGTTTAAAAGGATGGGCACTCTGAGACAAACTCTTTCAAGTACAACTTGTGATTGCTGTGCCATTGTGTTGTTTAAAATGCTTTCAAATTCCATTTTAATCAGAAATAAAATTCATTCTGTTTCCTGTCCTAGAAGTTCAGCCATCAGAAAATAGTGATTATTTGTGAAGTGGCATGAAGCAGATCTCCAGATTACTTCAGAACCATCTACAAAAGCATAGCAATTCCCAATATTTGCCGTTAGACCAAATCTTCTCTCCAGAACAGAGAAAAATGAGGGAAGAAGCTAGACTATATCACAGATGAAAAAGCAAATCAAGACATTTATTTAAAACCTTGGAGTGAGTTTGCTTAAAGGGGGGGGGGGGGGGGGGGGGGGAGTGGGGGGGAAAGAGAGCACAAAAGAAGAAAGCCCTGAACAAAAAAAGGCCAGCAGGCAATAACTACCTTCTGTTGATCCCCTCTCCCAGATATTAAATATGAAGTATTTCTAATATGGCCCATGACCTTTAAAAGAAAGCTTAGCTGTCTTAAAAGCTGTAATTGCAGTCAACAAGTAAGAAAACCTACTTGCTTTTTCTGCCACTTCGTGAATCTGTGGTTGATGAACTTAATGTCTGTGTTAATGTAGATGCCAGAGCTGATGATGAATATCCAGTTGAATCTCTGGATAATGAAAATTCTCTTCCAAGCTGAAAATCATTGTTCTTAAATGCCTCATAGCTGGCTTTTAGACTGGATGTTCGTCTTCCTTCCTTCATCTAAAAGGAATACTGATATTGTATCAGATTACACAGTACAGCTCTTACAGAAGACATCCTAGGCTGCTAACTGCTAATTATTTCCACAGGTTCATTAGTTACTCTGTTAACAAAATGATGCACAGTGAGTGGTAAAAAGGTGTAAGAATATCCCCCAGGAAAAGCCAGAAAACAAGCTGTCCCTTCATGCTAGTTTTACAGGATGAAACGGTAGCATCTAAACAAAAATGATGAAAACTGAATCACATCAGCTGAAAGTGATCATGGGAATTCAGATTAAAAAAAAAAAAAAAATCACTAGTCTTTCTTCTTAATCAATAGCGGATGGGAGAATAACAAGAATGTTTTGACGTTACCTGCGCCGTGGCTTGCACTGCTTGAGCTGCTGCCATGGTAATTGCACCGGCCCCAGATCCTGAAGATAATGAGCCCAGGTTATATGATGCCAATGGTTGAGAAGAGTTTGTATTGTATGCATTGTTTGAAGAGGATGATGAATTACTGTTTCGACACCCTTGATGAACAGAACACATTTATGAAATTCAAAATGAAACTAAATTCCTTTGCATTTTAAGAAGAATTATATATGACAACCAGTGAAAGAGAAGGAACTCCGTTTACGCATCAGAGCCGTCTGATCATTTGGAAAAAAGCTGAAAAAGTCATTTGACACAGCCAGTATCAGCTTAAGAAAAAAAGAAGCTTGTTTCCCAGCTATCCTCATGTGCAAGAGGTCCTTTTAGAAAGACAGTCCTCACTATCATATTCAGCTATCAAAGAACAGATGCAGCTGCTGTGTCTACATCTATATAAACCAAATCTCCATTGAAATGATGCTGACTACTGTAACCATCAGGAAGAGAGTAACAATTTCACTGGACACTTATACTGTTTCTGAAGTAAAACTTTTAACAATCTTAATTCTAAAAACTACAAATCACAGTTTCAATGCAACACAGATTTCCATGCCCATCTACAGACTGACAGCTGCTCAAACGTAGTTACATTTTATTTGCCATCTCATGTGAAGTTCCTTTAAAAGAAAAGTTAAATGGGTATGAGGAGACTACTTAAACTGATGAACAGCACTAAATGCCAAAATGTAAGGTAGTTTACTTACTATAACCTCTCACAATCTTTTATTTCCAGAAAAGAAACTATGAAACACCCTAATTTTGAAAATGGGCAAAAAGTTGTGGGGTTTTTCATTCACTAGTCAAAAAGACTTCTCACTTCCTTTGAAATAGACAACACAAGAAAGAACTTTATTTTATTGTGGCCAAATGCCACGTTAGACCACCCCTTAATAAAAAAGAGCGTGAAAATTCTTTTCCCTTACTTTCAAAATTGTTGCATGCCTTTCTTTTTCCCAAAATAATGCATTGATCTCTTATATTTCTACTACTGGCTGAATGAAACTGTACTATTACCATCTTCCAAGCAGCGTAAATAAAAAGAAACAGCCAACATGCAGCTGTTAAATGAGAGCAAAGCTGATGTGCTTCATGGACAACACAGATGAGTAACAATGCCTGCCACTTCTAATGTTTCAAATGACTGAAAATCGCAGAGCAAAGGGTATGAGCCTCTGATTTCAAGAGACAGTAACTCACAAATATAATTGGGTTTCTCTTCTTCCAATTAAAAAGCAATAAAATGCAAGACAATTAAGATTACCTGGTGTATTTTCTTTAGAAGCATCTGAAGTCAGGGTAGATAGAAGAGCTTCAGATTTAAACTTCTTTTCAGGAACATGATCTGTTGTACTATGGTGCGAAGATGGGTTGTGTTTCCTTTCTAAATGAAACAAATGAAGGGAACTTAAATGTAAAACCTTTTCAGCCTGAAAGTCAAACTATAACTAGAGATAATAGAAAAGCACTTTCAACTAATCCTACCAGCAAAACCTTACTATTTCATTCTTGCACTTCTGCACAGACATTATTATCACTGCATTATGCCTCCTCCCCCCCGCCAAATATTTGGAGAAAAAGAATAAAGTTCTGAACATTTTTTTTTTCCTAATACTACTCAACAAAAAATAAGGAAACATAAAAAGTAGACATGTTTTTGAGTCTCAAATACTTACTCTCTACTGGAGTGTGAGAATGGGCGTGATGGTTATTCACAGGCTGTGATGGTGTATCCAGCTCCAGAGACCCTAAGAGGGAGGTAAAAAGGATAGGAGAATTTCAGAGTCAACATTGGCATGGTTTTGACTTTTAGATACTAAATGAATCTTTATAATATTAACCAAATCACTATGCAGTTACATTTATTTTAATCAGAAGGATTTTTGCTAGAGTTGAAACCCTTCCTGTAGTACAACCAGGAGCCAGTGAGAAGAACAGTTTTAAAATAAAAATTGGTGACTGCTGCTGTTCAACTGTTGAAATCAAGAAGTTAAAAATGAAGGCCAATAAGGACAACAAACACCAACATTGCCCTCAACATGCCACTTATTCAAATGAGTTGCACGCAAGCTGGTGACAGTTAGAGAATGCTACACCAAAGGTACTGACAATGTATACCAATATGAATTGAAAAGAAGATTGTAACATGTAAACTGTATTTACGAGGCATCTTGTCCCACTGAGTCCACATCATCACATTGAGTCAAAACACACAAGCACTAGTAACATCTTTCAAGATGATCTAACATTCAACAGGAAGGGCTTCAGATCATCATCCACATTTTCTTAACATTCAAAATACACAGAGCAACTATTCAAAAAAGAAAAAGGGGGCGGGGAAGGCGGAGGGGGCACAAATGCAAGTCTATGTCTAAGAATAACATTTCTTGTAATATGAGGCTAAATGATCACAGCGTAGGAGAGACTTTGCCCACAAATTTCTGTTAAAACAATATACAACAGTTTGTGTATCAATCTTTGACAAAAAGATTTTGAACTAGCTGCAATACCTACCAATTTGTATTTATAAAGAAGACAACTCAAGAAAGTAATTCACATTAATTTTTCAAAATCTGTAGCTTCAACATTTCTTTACCTCCTTCTTTTCCATTGCTTTCAAAAAGTACATGAGTGTATTACAGAAGTTTAAAGAAAATTATTCTAGAAGAGGTTCAAAGCATAAGGAGATATTTCGGCTGAGCTAATATTAATCATGTTATGCACTAGTCCAAAGGCTGCCCTCTGGCGGAACCTCAACGATATGTATTTACTCTGAAAGCTAAAAATGTTAACAGGCTTCTACTTTTCACTTTATTAAAAAAAAATTACCTTAAAGATGCAACATGCAGCCTGGTACATTTCTATTTTGAATTCTTGAAATTCTACCTACCTACCTCACCAAACACATAGCTCAGGTAGTGAGTAGGTAGTATCACATCTTAAAACCGCAGCTGGAATTCCAACTGAAATAAACTAGTCCTTTTCTGTAGTTGATAGATCATTAAAAGCACTTTGCAGTTTTCTTTTCGTGCCTGTTATTTGTAATATTAATTACAAATAAAATATCAAAAAACTCCCAGCTTTTATGACAAAGCCACACAAACTTCAAAGAAAGAATATTTATTCCTAATCTCCTCAAGTGATTTAGGCTACTTTTTACTGTCCTTGGGTATGAAGAACAGTCACTGGCTCTTAGCCATAATCACAGTAGTTAAATCAACTTTGACATTTAGCATAATCGCATTTGAACTTGATATCTAAACGCTGATGCACACAGAAGGGCCAGATTCTTCTACACCAAGTGAGCCAAAAAGCTGTCACATTACATTTTTGTTCACGGTCTGAATACTAGCATTGCTGTATTTGTTAAGCATGCAGGTTTCTTACCCAAAATGCTTCTCCCTTGCTACCCCATTACAAAACAACCATTCTGTCCCCTTTAAAAAAAGAAAACCACCAAGTACATAACTTGAAACGCCTGTAACCAAAATAATGACCCTCCTCAATTTGGTGGCAATCAATTTGAGTAATAAATGGTACACTTCCAACCAGGTAGGTGGCAAGCTTAAGCTAAAGTACTTGTCTGAATACCTACAGTCATTAAAAACAGGTTTAAAGAATTCTGTACCTTACTGTAGCAATTCGCTAGTGCAACAGTTGTGCAAAAAAACCTATTCTAATAACTCAGTTGTATTTTGACTTCACTGGTAAAAACTGAGGTTGAAACTAAAATTTGAGAATCACTGACTGACGAAAAGTATGCCAGTCAAAACAGAATTTGGGAACAAGTGGAAATACTGCAGGCCACTAACAAGTTTATGATAATTTAGTTTTGCCAATTCACAGAAAATCTGTCAAGTTCTTAAAGAAAATCATGCATACTTACTTCTCTCTAATATTTCTGTAATTCCAGCATTATCTGCTTCAAGTTCCATTTTAAATTTAGCGAGTTCCTGGTCCAATTTTCTCAAATGACGGTCGACCTGTTTTTCAAACAAAGCAACAATAAATAGCATCCAGTTCTGGAACATGGGTATCTACGCCCTTAATCTCAGGCTTGCTAAGTATCTCCCTTCCAGCAATTCTCTGCCATGCAGCACTAAGCACATATAAAAACACACAGAAGCTAACTTCTTCTTGGTCACCCACATTTCCCTAACTCAGCAGGAAGACTAGAATTAACACCAAAATAGCCCTGTTGCTCCTAGGCTGCGCAGTCAATCGCAGGATACAATAAGGCTGCATATTGGCTCAGCAGCCAGAAGCCGTCCTCTTACTGTAGGCAATGTTCCAAGACACAATGTTAAGTGTTTCTTTTGAGAAAAAAGATTAAGAGGACTTGGGGGTGTTGTGGGTATGGGTATAGAAAGGGGAAGAGAAAGAACAGTACATGACAGGCACTTTAGAAGAGGTTGGGCTGCACGGGGAAATGGCAAGTTTACCGAATTGCAATTTGTATGCCACTATATACATCAGTAAGCTTAAGTATCCAGTAAAAGGGTCTCTAAATTGAAAATGTGAAGACTCCTGTGTGTTTGAGTACGACATGCTCTTGGGTGTTGAAAATTACCTTAAAAAAAATGTAACCTTAGTATCATGGAAAGAAACACTATGTTCCAAATGCTTTCTTCATCTGTAGTCATACAGCAGAATACTGTATGTATCTCTAAACTATTAAAAAATGAACAGTTTTTGCAGTTACCAGCTAACCAAAAGAAAGGGGGTAAGTTCCAACTTTGGGAACTAAGTTTTGGCAAGCTTTTGAAGTGGAACTAAAGCAAACAAGAAATATTTATGTCTACTATTTTTTAGTGCAGTCTGACCTGCAGTTTCTGTTCTCCGAGAAAATGTAAAATAAATATACTTAAAATTCAAAAACCACATGCTATAAGGAAGAGTAACTTGCTTGTGATCTCTTTTCAGAAAAAAGTAACTAAGACAAAATCAGCATGCATGAAAACCTTAGGATTTCTAAAATTATTTCTGTACGTTTTGTATTTAAGTGACACTTATTACCCAAAGCAACACAATTCTTAAAAGTCAGTAAATATTGAATGTTTCTTTCACCAGCAAAAATATCCGTTTGTAGCTGACATAACAGTACAGCTAGCACAGTTGTAGTGCTTATCAAAATGTTTAGAACTCCTTTGGACATAAATTTAGGTAGTTCACCACAAGCCTTCTGTCTACTTACCAAATCATATATTTGATTAGCCAGTTGCACTTTTTCATCTGCATCTTCCAAAGCCTTATAATAATCCTGTTATAAAAAGAAATTTTTTAAAATTATGAACATAACTGAATTAATTCTAAGCTACTGTTATCCAGCGCAAAAAGTTAAAAGGAGAAATTCAAGTCAGTTTTCAGATGGACTGTGAAACTCTACTGTAAACAACAATCAGCTAAAGTTTAGATGAGAGATGTATTACATATCAATTTATTGTTCGTGCCATATTACAAAATGTGGACACTTCCTGCTACAGCAATATTTAGATTTCTGCAAGAAATGCTACAAGAATAGAAACGGTCTTGGATTTATTTTATATTACGCAGCATAAGGTTATGGACTCAAAATGCGATGATGTCTTTTACTTTATATGAATCTTTAGGACCACTGCAGATACTACTGCCCTTCAAAATTATGCTAAACAGTACTGTGAGGGGAGGCCTTTCCAGCACTGTAGTTAAATAATGATGTATATAGTTTATTTTAAAATACACTCATGTAAGCATGTTATAAAATAATTTGACTAAAGCAGTATGATTTTAGAATCTGCCCTAACTAATGAAAATCCACTGACAAAACGTTTTTTTTACATTACGTTTACACATGGTTTTACTCTAGAATTAAACAGGTTTAAGTGCCTTTTCATTCTCAATTTCCACTGAAGAGTATCTTGCTTAGGCAAAAACTACTTGAAATTTTGGTCCAACTAAAGTCAAAAGCAGATTTTTCATTTACTTTAGTGAAGTCAGAGCTTTGACTTTTTCTTTTTTTAAACACAGAAATCTATTTGTATTAATTAAGGAAAAAAAAAACCCCTTTGGCCAAATAAGGGGCTGAAGTAGCAAGTGGAGGAAACTAGAAAGGAGTCTCTCCTGACAAAATGATGGACTACCTTGCTAACAATACCACCACCAATGCCCGAGTGTTGAAGGATAAAACAAAACACATCCATCTTCTTACTACTCTGTCCCTAAAGCTACATATACCATAGGTATAACATATACAAGGACATAGGCAGAATCACCAGAAACACTGAAGCTAAGCTTGAAAAATATCCTCTAAAAGAAAGCCAATTAACTCACGCAACTTCATGTCACACAAGCAGAAACAAAAAGTCTGAGCTGAAAATCTAGTACCTGGTTTCCTCAGCATTTCAGGATCATAATTTTTAAAATGCTAGCAAATACTGGGTAAAACTTGAGAGAAATGCTTGATCAAAGAAACCTTTCTGTCATTTTCCTCCTCCTAGGTAGTTCTATCCATCTCTGTGAAAGCCCAAGGGGAGTCACAGCTCTGAACGCTTAAGTCTCCATCAATCATAAGCTATTTTTTCCTAAGGTTATCTTCATTTGCAAAGAAAAATGTGACCCACTCCTGTGATATCCTTACTTTTTTGATTGATGTCATTTGTTCTTCTCTCCATTCAGGTTTGTTTTTCTTTGCATTCATAAAAAATTCATTTACCCTCTGTTCAAGCTGATCCATTGCATCTGTATCACAGGAAAAGATTAAGATAAATGTTATCTTCTCATGTATATAAACATTATGAAATAAGGCGGATTTTTTTCTTAAACAAAGTTGACAGGACTGAGGTGCAAACTATTAGAGAGGAAAAAACCAAAAAAACCAAAACAACCAAGTGACAGTGGACAGAGGAGGGAAATATTTACCTTAATTTCCAAGAAGCAGAATTGCATTCTGGTAGGATTCTCATCAAGGTTCTTGTGCTCTCCAGCATGGGACTGGCAGGACTCCAAGTTCTAAAGGTTTTTTGTCCCTAAGAGCAGTGGTAGTGACTTAAAGCACGACCCAAACTCCTCACCCAGGGCTCTAGACTGCTGACTTTGGAACATTCTAGCCAGTTACAAACTGAGCAGGAAACAAAATGTTCTCCTAAGAGAAACAGTCAAATACAAAACCAAATCATTGAAAAAATTAGTGACTCAAAAAGGTAGAGCAACTGAAGAGTCAAGTCACCACCTTTAAGTCAAGGCCCTCTCCATTGTATGCTGGGAAGGGTGAGAGCAACCTGAAAGCACTCACAAAGTTATTCCCCCCACCCCCACAGGATAGTACGAAGGGGTAAATGCACTGATGAAATACTATTTGGACAGGATGCTCACTTACATGAAGTTGAGAAATACTGTAAGTGAAAAAATAAAGCCACGAATTCTCTAACATTAATTATCATAAGACAGGAAAGTGTCAACTACGAGTTATTTGTTTCATTGTTTATTGAGAGAGGAACAGGGATTCCCTTCCCTTTCCCTCCACCCTTCTTCAAAAAAAAAAAAGCACTGAGTTTACTATTTCAACAGCTGGACATCTGTGCATACAACAGCTTGCATATTTTTCCAAAACCACGCAGCTGCCTCAGTCAAACTAGCTTTGACAGCCTTGCTAGTCTCAGGGTAGATGATAACACCAAAATTTTTTCACAGCACTCTCAGCGATACTGTCCAGACAGCAGTTTCAAATTAAATGTGACAATGCACCAATTACCTACAGACTTCAGGCTCTGGGTGTAAAACACTGAAGATACTTTCCAGAAACCACCATTAAAACTGGATCACATGATGACCATCACCTCTTACCAAACAAACAAACAAAAAAGTGAATTAACTAGTTCAAATCCAATGAAGCCCAAAGGTTTTCTCACTCTGTGAAAATTCACGACTAGAACTAACTGTTGACATAAATAATCAAAAATCATTTGTACTAAATGATCAAAAAAGATTCATTGATTTTCCCTATGCTGGGAATGTCCAGCATCAAAACCAACAGGAACCTAACAACTGACCGGACAGAGCGCAATTAATCCCAAGTCAGAACAGTTGTGACATAGGCTCACATCAACTTTATTTAGACCCAGACAAAGTAATCAAACAGTTTTGGTGTAAAACAGGTTAAAGATGGGAGAATCTGTAAAATGAGCATCTTCCACTTGCACTGTGTTAGTCAGGGAGAAGATTAAGAAGCCTGAGCAACAAGCAAGCAGCAGCACACACTTTATGTAGAGACTTCTAAAAGCTTTGTTCTTTGACCAAATTACTATAATGTGGTCCATAAAGCCAACAGACAAAATGTTCCATCTCCTATTCCCAGAGTGCAAAGCTAGGTGATAATTATTCTAATGGCTCCATAGACATGCAAAGGGAAAAAAAAAAAAAAAAAAACCAAAACTTCCCTCTTTACTTTTTATTGAGGACACATACCAGTCTGTGCGAAACTCTGTAAGGGAAAACTTCCACAGAAACTTGGTCTCTCCTGAAAGGGCAGAAATGGCAAAGGGGAATGCAGGTCAGATCTATTAAATTGTATGAAAAGCTCTCTCTGGTACACTCAAGTTCCTTCACCTCTTCTCACCCCTCTAACCTTTTTAATCCAACTGTGATACTATATTCTGAGATACTAATTTCTTAGATCAGACTTCCCAAGAGAGTTGCCAGAAGTTCTGTTAGAAGAGGGGCCTTTTTCCAGAGCCTGACATTTTACCATGGAGGCCTGATAATCCATGATTTGAACTTAAACAAACACATTTTATGCTCCACATGGAGCTCAGTTAAAGGTCAAGAGTCAAGTCACAACTCAGATTGTCTTCACTTTTCCCACAGCAGCCTTATCAGGACATACAATAGGTACAGCAGGTTTATTACTTCTTCCAGCAACAAACAGCAGTACTTGCCCCATTAGAACTCCACATAGTCCAAACAGGACAGAATACAAAGTCAACGTTGATACTAAAACACAGCAGCACAGTTATCTCTGAATTACAACTCATGTAGGTTTCTGGGACAGCATCACTCATCAAACTACTGTTTTCAAGTACTTCAGAGATACTGAATCCTCACAGCAAGTCACTATGTCACTGCATGAGAACATGCTCCAGGTTTGCATGCAGTATTCAGTGGGCAGTTTGGCAACTGATGTTGAAGAGATGCTAGTCCAGAAGTTTTGTAAATGTCTTTGGATGCTTTGTCACTCATTGTGCAAGAATTACAGAAGTACCAAGGTCCGAGAGAATTTTTCTCTGGGCCTAAGGTTGGTTTTAGCATACAATATTCAGTGTTATTTGCTACTTCCGGTAATACAATATAAAGTGTTATTTGCCACTTTCAGTTAAAGCAGAGGAAATGACACAACTGCAACCTTGGCAGTCCTAGTCGGCACAGTTCTGAAACACACAAAAAAAACCCCCTACTAGCTTCTTCGCCTCCCTACTAAATAGCAGTAAAATAGAAGTAAAATTTGTGAACTTACTCAGAATTACCAAAGTCAGTGAGCTGCTCACTCCCTCTCCTGGTGCTCCCTAGCGATAGTTACTTCAGAGGTGTTACCTCCCATAAGGAGCCATTGCCCCGTTCCTGCAACTTTAAGCACTGAATACAGGACAGCACTTAGGCCATAATACACACACACAAAAAAAAAAGTCCTACAGCCAGTTCAACATGGGTCAATAAAGTCTGTTAAACAGACCTGCTGGGTCCACTAAGGTAAATACCCAAGGGAAACCCTGAGACCTCACTTCAAAGTTTCATAGGTTGAACTATTGTTTTCAAAAACAGTGCTCCCCCCCAGCATTACATTTTGTATTCCTGTATGGCATTCACGTGTTAGTTCAAACCTTGCTCTTTCTCTCGTTCTTCTTTAGAATAGTCCAACCCTTCTGTATCGACGATTCCTCTCATCTTTTGCGCAGTAAGTTTCATTAACAAAGACCTCCGCCTCACAGTTATAGATGAAAATATTAATTGTGCATTAAATGGCAACACCACCTAGTTGGGTGTTAGGGGACACCCAAGTCCCTGATGAGACCACATTAGAAAAGCTAGAAAGGCTTTTGCCTTCAGAAATGCATCCTGAAAACAGCATAAGGTAGCATATTATATCAGGATATAACCAGAGATATACAAAATGATCTACAAAGAGACCTAAAGCAGACTTTGGGTTATGTATCAGCTAGGGCACAAGAGGCCACGCAAAAAGCGCCTTCTCATACGCTACGATGAGGGGAGCTGGCTGGAAAGCTTCAGAGACAGCGTGCCGCTACCTGCTGAAGGAGCGGGACACAACTCATGTTCCAAACCACCACCACTGCTCTTAGGGATCAAAAATCTGAAGAGTTTGGGACGTGCCACCGAAAATGCCTTTGGGAGCAGCACAAGCCCAGGAGCAAAACTCCTGCAATATCCTACTCGCGCCGAGGCTCGACTACGGGCCTCGGGCGGGGGCCGGGGCGGGACCGCAGCGGGCGGGCGGGCGGGCGGCTCGGCGGGGCCGCGGCTGGGCGCCGCTGGCTGACACAGCGCCAGCCGAGCGCGCCCCGCCCCTCGCTGCGTCCCGCCGGCTCCCGGCGCGGCGCCGGGCCTCCGCAGCGCCGCCTCCCGCAGCCGCACCAGCACCAGCGCCCGCACCGCCGGCCCGCAGCAGACGACGCCAGGCGCCCGCTGCCGACGAGACGCGCCCGGCCCCGCGGCGCGGCGCCCCCGCCCCCCCGGTCCCCCGCCCGGGAGCGGCGCTGCCGGAGAGCCCGGGGGGCGCAGGCGGGGAAGGGGCGCGAAGGCCCCGGGCCGGGGTCGGCGGCGGGGAGCGGAGCGGAGCTGCCCACACAGGTCGGAGCGCCCCGGAGGCGGCGGCGGCGGCGCCGCTTCGCCCCCTCCTTCCCTCCTCTGCCTTCTCCTCCCTCCTCCCCACACCGCGGGCCGGCGGCGGCGGGGCGCGGCCGGCGGGGGGCCGGTGCCCGGGGCGGGGAGCAGCCGGTGCCCGCGGCCGCCCCCCGCCGGCGGGGCGGGCCGGGGCGGTCGCGGGGAGGGGGCGGGCAGAGGCGGAGGGGGCGGGACTCACGTACTCTGCACCTGCAGGTCCATCTCGCGCATCTCGGTGAACCTGTCGCGCAGATCCATGGGAAGCTGCTCGATCACTGCGGGGACACGGAGGGGCGGGGGAGCGGGGAGAGAAGGGAGGCAGCCAGTCAGTCACTCGCCGCCGTGGGGGAGGGGGGGCGCCGCCTCTTCGCCGCGGCTCCCCCCCCCCCCCGGCTCCCCTCCACCGGCCGTGCCCGGCCGCCCGGCGCCCCCGTCCCGCACACACTCACTCTCCAGATAGTCCTCCAGATACAGCATGGCGGCGGCCGGGCCAGCGCCAAGGGGCTTCTCGCTAACGGGGGGCTCGTCCCTTCCAATATGGCGCCGCCGCCAACAACACCAGCGGCTCGACTCAGCGAAAACAACATTGGCGGCTGACGGCGCTCGCTCCGGCCGCGCCGCAATTGGCTGCCCGCGCCGCTGACGCAGGCGGCGGCTCGCGCTCTACCCCCCCCCCTCCCGCCTCCCCGCGGCTTCATGGGAAATGTAGTCGGTGCGCGTGGGCGGGCGGCGGGAAACCGCGCGTGACACCGCCCGCTGCCACGGCCGCGCCCCCCCCACCCCGGGCCCCGCCGCCGGAGCGTCCCGGGCCGCGTCCCTCCGGCCGCCGCTGCCGATGGCGCGGACCCGCCGGTCTTTCTCCGGGAGACCGGCCCCCCCCCGCCGCCTCAGCCCCCGCCGCCTCAGCCCCCGCCGCCTCAGCCCCCGCCGCCTCAGCCCCCGCCGCCTCAGCCCCGCTTTGCCAGGCAAAGTTGGGACGCGCGGCCGCCGGCCCGCCGCAGGGTCCCCGCCGACCCCAGCGCAAGCGCTGCGAGCCTTGGCGAAGCGAAGGGGAAAAACTCGCAGCTTTTTGGTCAGGCTTTATGCTTTTTTTTTTGTTGTTTATCCGTTATTTTAAATGCGTACGGCTGGTAATGGCGCGTAACGAGCGTGAGAAATGACGAAAGTAACGAAACGAACGTCCGTGTCTTCTCATGGGTGACCCAAGGTGAGAAAAGCCGCTGTGTCCGGCTAACGCGGGTCACCGCCGGTACAGCCCCACGAGAGCATAAACTTCGGCCGCTCTGGAATTGCTGTGCAGCGTAGAAAAAAATAATGAGCAGATAAGTAGGTGTTGCGCTCCCGTTACAATACTTCTTACTGTAATTTATCTTTAAAAGTTCGGGGATGAACCTTTTCACGCCGTTTCAATCCCCCAGATAGTTCATTTCATCACTGTTTTATCACTGTCTAGTATTTTTCGCTCTAATCATGGACTGACGCTATTATCCAGATTTAGTTTTGACTGGGGGAAGGAATTTTGGGAGCTTGCGTGATGTCAGGTGTAGGTGCAGGAGCATAAGAATTGCCGTAGCAGAACAGGCCAGCTTTCCACCACGCTTTTTAGCTCCTTTTCATGTTCTCATCTGTGCTGTGTGCATCCAAGCAAGGAAAGAACGTGTATGCTTAAGCCAAGTCTGAGTAAAAACCTGCGTGGGACGTTTTTGAGTGTCAGGACCAATGGAAAAACGGCATTCTTATGTTTTAAGTTCATAGACTGTGACTAGTTAGCTAAGGATGACTGAATTTTGGGAACTGAAGCATAAACTTTGTGTGTAGCGTTTATGAAAACTGATGTTAGCTATGTCTTGAATACATAGGCTATAGCTAAGCATTTTAATTCCTGTCTCATTACAGATGGAGAAAAAAAAAGGGATAACAGTAACTATCAACATTGCGAAAAAAGTGCTGTGCCAAAGCAGTCACTTGCCATACTCACTCCATCATTAGCCATGTAGTCTGTACTGCCAAAACAGAAATATCAACTAGTTTCATACATACCGATGAACAGTTTTTAGCTGGTCATTAAGCTCGGTTACTATCCACCAGAAGCCTTAGTTGAAAGGATCTGTATACTATTGCTCGTACAGATCACTTTTTACTGTACGACTTCTGACACACTGGTGTAGGAATGACAGTACTTTTGAAGTTTTGTGTGAGAAATTGCTTGGCCCCATTTTGTTACGTAGAAGACACAACCGACCCTTCCTAGGAATATAAATGCCTGTGCTTTTATTGAAGTGAAAGGGTTTGATGCACCAAGAGAATTTAGCCCATGCAAAAGCACAGCAAAGTAATGACATCCTGTATTCATTAGGAGAAAAGCTGGGTGAATTTAGGGAAATCTGAATTGATGGGATCACTTTCTTTTATGGTCAGTGGTGGCTTTAATGCTTTTTAAAGAGAAATTTTTTTCATAGACACGTTTGGGAGCACATTTCATGCAGCAGAAGTTTAGAGAGAACAATATTGTACACAAATACTGCATAAAAACTCCACTGTTAGAACCACAACAGAAACACCATCGTACAGTAAGTCCTTACCATTTGCTTCATGACCAAAATCCTAGGGCAACTAGGACATTGGGACCTGGTGACTTCTCCGACGCAACAGTTATCATGCCTGAGTTTGCTGCATTTCCCAGTCTTTGCAAGTTTGGGAATAGCCAGCAATCCTTACTGAGCGAGGCTATTTTCATCTAGTTCCTGTGTGTTGTGGTGCCCAGATGAAGCAAACCCAGAAAATGCAGTTTTTGGGGCTGTGTCTCAGTCATTCCCTTCAGTAATAGCATGTGCACTGTCTACGTTAGTGGAAAGGGAAAATGAAACTCGGGCATGCCAACAGGCTGCTGTCTTCAAGTGCCCCCCTTTGTGCTTCATGGGTTATTGGAACATGCAAGAGGCTTTTCTGAAAATAGGAACCTGCTTCAAAAACTGTTCACTGGAGTGCTTTGCAGAAGGGGATGGGAGGGGATTATGTAGTAGAATACAAATGAAAATACAGTTCAACTTTGTTCAGTATCTACTGAAAAGCAAACAGGAACTTACTTATCTGCCTGTATTCGTCTTAAGTATTTTTTTTTTTTAGACAGGTGGAGAAACTGTCACATTTTTCATTTCTCCCAATGTTAATTCATATGGTATAGCCACATGAGTAGCCACACCAACTTCAGTGGGAGTGTGTGTGAAAGTGCTGCTTATCATGACATACTAATGGGACTGAGCTTAAACTGACATTTAAGAAGTGATTATCCACTAAGGCCATAAAAAAGAAACTATTTTTAGAATGGAAAACTTCCTGTTGTGTATAAATGTAAAGAATTAACTCTATTGATTAATGCCACTTTTAGAACAGCCTAATTAGAACAGCTCCTGATAAGGAAACATGGATTAATGACAGTGTTTATTGGGATGCAAATAGAGTGAAATAGAACTAAACACCAACCGTGAACTCAAGGTAAAAAGAAATTCCATTTGTGAATTCCAGTCAACATTGCTCAAAAAACTTCCGTACAGCAACAGAACTGCTTAGCACAGAGAAAGGAAGGGAGGCCACAGGAGCTGCTATTTTCTTCTGTTGATATAACGTTATTAATGTTGATGGCATTTCTCCAGCAAATGTTTCACATAAATCATGTATCATCACTTGTGACAGAATGATGGCATGAAGGAATATTACAGTTGCCCTGTGATCTACCTTAAGCTAATTGCTTGCATAGGTTTCATTAGTTTTCAACTGACAGGAAGAAAAATGATTAAAAACATGGATTTATGTTCTGATGTACATTTCTCAGATGGAATTAAGACTTTTCAATCTTCTCCCTCTCTTCTGTCCTTACCCATTCCAGATCTCCGTAATGTCCTTTTTCTGTTATTCTAATTTCTTCTGTCTCTTCCCATGTGTAGGGTTGTTTGCCTCATCTTTAACTCCATCCTTTCCATCTTCATATTCCACCTGCTATCAATCTGTTGGTCCTTCCCTTTCCATTGCTCCTTCCAGATCCATTCTGTCCTCTAAGCTGCATAATTTCTGGGTCTTTCTGTACCCATTTAGGACCCTCGCAGTTGCATATTTTCTTCAGTACTCTGATTTTTAACTTCCGTCTAATACAGCGTTTCCAGATCTATAGTCCTTACGTTTTGTTTCTTTGTTGTCAAGAAGGATATGTTTCTAATGCTTCGATTTGAAAAAAATCAGGAAAGACCTACCTAGCCCATCCCTAGATTGACGCTCCAGGTCTCAGCTACTGCTGGTAGGTTCCTATGCTTCGATTTCCTATAAGGGCGCCTCACTGCCCATTGCACACAACGATTGCTGACGTACGGAGTGCAGAAAGCAAAACCTGTCTGTTACTGAGGGCTAGCCTGCTCTTGCAGAACTTTGAGACACAATGACAGCTATGCGGCACCAGGCAGTGGTGCAAGAGAGCCTACATACAACTACAAGGCTGGGTAGCTCTCAAACTACTAGAAATGAGCATTCTGCTTTTCTTTGGCACCTGCCACTGCTGCACTACAGCAGTCCCGTCTGGCGGGCCAGAATCCATTCACCACGGTGCACTGCTGCGAGCATGTGTTGTCGATCGCAACATTCCTAGCAGTTTTGTCTGCCAGTGTCAGCATCAGGTCTGCTGGTCTCCTCACATGCTTTCAACTATTTTATTATAATTCCTCCTCACTTCCTGTTTGTTGCCTGCTATTTTTCTGCTGTTGCCACTGTTTTTCCATTCCTTCCAGTCCCCCCAGTGTTGCAGTCCAGCTGTCCCTCCCAGCTGCCATGGAGCCCACCATCTCCCGTATTCCACCCCTTCTGCTGCTGCAGGGGCATCACCCACAGCCTCATTCTCCCTCTGCAGGAAATAACTATCATTCCTGCTGTACTACACACCATGGCTAGTGGAGGACATTAGTTAAATAACTAAATTGTCTTGAGACTGAGCACCATGTAAGGGTTACAGCATGATCATATTTGTTCTGGGCAATCAACTTTATGTAATGGGAAATAATGGGAAACTCCAAAGCTGCATCCTAGGAAAAAGCTATGTGAGACTATCAAATACATAATGTCACTCTTGTCTAGTACAGCACTGTGCAGAAACTTCACACTTCCATGAAATGATCCTCAAAAAAAATTTGGCCCAGAAGTATTGTGGCTGGATGGTAATCTATCTGAGAAATCACCTTCCTTTTCTACTTACTACAAACTCTTTCAAATTCTGAGATTGACATTCCTATTTCTGGAAACAAATCCATGACCCCAGATAATTAATTTGCTTTAACAGTCAACAGGAAAATGGAACTGCCATTTATCTTTCAGTTTGGCTTTGTGTACAGACTCAGGCAATTACATCTTCATCTTTTAGTTAATTTTGCCTGCTACAGACTCGGTTAAATTTACTTGCAGATTTCAGTTATTTCCTGAAAGTCTGCAGGATATGAACAATTGCTGTTTATATATTAATCACTGAAATGTTTTATCCTGACTTCCTAAGGAAATAAAGCTTATATGAGCAATCCATATGTTTGTGTGCACACTTCTTTATCTGTCCTTTCACTCTGCCCTGTCTCTGTTGAATTAATTGACTAATTTCAACCTATTTGAAATAAAAGACATTCTTTTAGAGATGAATTGTGTACTCCTTAAATGCTGTGTTGTCCCTAACAGTTTTGGGGTTTTTTCTTCCTTTCACTGAGGAAAGGGTTGCAATATGAACCTTCCACCTATTAGACTCAAGAAAATCCACACATGAGAGCAACGAGTGCCCCAACCATGGAAAAGGCTTCAGCTGGGGAACATAACTTATTAAGCACTGTTGTAAGCCACAAATGCACAGGGAACCAGCTCAAGCAGTTTTGCTGTTCACAGAATGTCTGGTTTTGTTTGCTTGATTTTCTTAAAATCTTGAATGCTGGGTCACATGGCATGCATGGGAATAAAGTTTGAAAACAATTATCTGAATGATTATTTAATCACTTCTAGTAAAAGTTTACGTTTCAAATGCCTTTAGCTGATTATCTGTAATGAAAGATATTTCTTGCCTTTTTATAATTGTCAGATGCACAATCATACTTTTTTCCATGAGGTCAGCACATTCTTGTGGCTGGAAGAGGTCCGTATCTGCCAGCTTTCCACCAAGAAATGCTATACACGGCTGCTACGCCATCAGTGGCACAGAAGAATGTGGCATATGACACCATCTATCCTCTGTGCTGCTCAGAAGATGTGCCCTCTGAGAGCTGAGGTCTGCAGATGGAGCAGGTAAAAAAATAAAAAGCTCAAAGTTAGGAGATGACAATGCAGTTGTACTACCCTCCACCCACATTCATGCTCTTGTAGCCTCCTTTGTCCCTGGAGCAAATTCAAAGAAGTTGAAAGCGGCAGCAGGGGAAGGAAATACTCTGAGAAATTTGCCAAAATAGTGACATTATGATTGACTGAAGGAACACAGCTGCCACAGGAGAGGATGCAGACTTTGAGGGCAGGCATGAATCTTTGCTCCTCCCAGGCACACACTGTCAGATATGTGAGGGTAACCTAGAAATCACCTTCTCCTTCATGATCATTAAGCAAGAGCTGTGCAGAGATTAGGGCATGCAAGAAACTCGAGTTCAGACTCAGAGGAGTTGCAGGAGAGGACAGATCCTTGTGACAGAATGCAAATATCCCAACTTCTTACCAAAGGAGAGAAGATCTACTGGAATTTAGTGTAAGATGCAGGTCTACCTCTTTGCTGTGATAATGTTAGGCAAAACTTGGGGGGGAAAAAAGGAAGAACTGACTTGAAATTTTACTACTGGATGTATTTGAGATGGTAATAACATTGTAGCTGTGATGCTCTAAAGATATAATCAGGTGATCTTTCTGGGGAAGGTAATTTACATGATAATTATTTTATTAGAGATGTATACAATTGATGAAAATACAATTTGGAGAGCACATAAGCTCTTCTCCAGGTGTCCTATTGACATTTTTTTGTGTGATGTTTTTAACTTCTACAAATATTTCACATGATCTAGACATACCAGTTTTATATATTCTTGGTCAAATTTGCATCACAATTAAAAATATATCTGCTTAGCTTACAAATGAACTAATACTATTCCCTACTGACTTGCATCAGCTTACTTTAAGGTTATTATTGTTTATAATTTTTGTTCTGAAATGCAAATTCACGGTCCCATGTGTGGTGAGCCCTGTCATGTTAGTTACTACAGAAATAAAGAATAAAAAGTGGCCACAGGCTAAGTTAATACCTAATTTGTTTTTCATTTCATGCATTGGTGGAGTAACCTTACTGTATTTTTAGATGCCTTCTAAGGGTTTGCAATCAGCACATACCGTAATGGTGTAACAAATTACCTAATGTTTGCATAAATGCAAAAATCCTTAATGTAAGCGTGCCCAAGGTTATTTGAAATTGCATTGCTAAAACAGAACAGACAGTAAGTCCCCCTGCAGTCCACTTCAGAAGGACTGACCTTGTTTCAAGTTTCCAGGCATGTCCACAATTCTCATGTATTTCAAGGCCAATTCTTTCCAAAAAAGAAATCTAAATCTTAAAAATATTCTTTTATTGTAGTGCACATGGAAAGTTTGCCTGTTAGACATCATGTTGTGTCCATACTGTACTTCAACCAAATATGAAGAGAATTACGCCGTCACTTTGGATTTAACTGGCATAATATTAGTTTTCATTCATTGCAATGAACAGCATATTTCCAGTGTAGCAAGTGGTAGGAATGCCTCTTCAAAAAAACCTTTTCTACCATGAGCAGGAGATCTTACTCACAAAAGAGTTAATTTTGGTGAAGAGGTTCTAATTGAGAGATTTTCCAGCTTTCATTTTCATGCATATTGGTAGCAGAGCTGTTTGGTCTTCTAATTCATGTATGTTTTGCCCATTAAATTTGTTGGTATCACAGAAGTTATAAGAATGAAGGGCTTTACCAGAAAAGAGAGCTACTTCATGGGAGGCCACAAGGTGAATTTACAGCTTGTCTGCAACTCTGAGCTACAATGTGGCAGGGGAACATATTTTTGTTAAGAAAAAAAAAATCCTTATTGTTAATTGTCAATAATTTATAAGGAAAGTAATAAAATTATGGCATTTTTTACTCCAATTCAAAAGCAAAAAGTAAGTATTTTTCCCCCCTTTAACTAGAAATCCTGTGTTCCACTTAGTTACAATCTCAGATCTTCTCTGCTCTTCTCTGTGTCTCTGCCTTTAAAGATGCAAAACACTTGGGAATGCAGCTGACTCAGAATTCTTCAATGAAACAATTTTTTAGCTGGAAAACACTCATTCACTGTATACTAAGGCACTTGCAAGAACGTAGGTGCTTCAACAGGACTTTTACTGAGATGCAAAACTCAAGAGCGAGAGGTGTAATAGGTAATAGCCTTGTGATCATGAAACTCTCGTGGGAGATAAGCAGCAAATTCAGGAGTCTCTTCTGCCTTATTTAGGTGTTGGGCCTGAGATTTTTTTCTTCTTGATCTTAACTTAGCCCCCCGACTTCTAGGTGTGAAAGAAGCTGCTATAGAGCTAGTCCAACAATTATTCTGTCTATATCTGGGATGTTAGGTACTCGGCTTCACAGCTTTGTTGCAGAGAATTTAAACAAAATGTACAAATAGAAAAAAGTCATAATCCATCCCTAGCTTAGGCAAACCACTGCAGAGTTGATTTCCTGGTGGTTGGAGCAGATTTCTAGGACAGGGAGGAATGGCAGACTTGCAGACTGAACCTGAATCTTTCACATCCTAGGTAAATTCCTCTCACTGCCAGACTATTATCTGTGCATCCATAAAATTGAAAGGGGTTAGAAAAAGAACATTTAAGAAACCTTAAAAAATTTTACAGGATCAAAAAAACCATTTCCTGGTCTAACCTGATATTGAGCATCTTTCATCAACAGGGAACAGATTTAATAAAAAATATTTATGATTATAGATGATTATAAACTCATACCATTTCAGTTTGACTGTGATTGTATTTATATCCTGATATTAACTTTAAGAATTACTTTTCTTAGCAGTGAAATCTGGTACTCTATGATTGACAATGTTCTGTATATAGAAAGGGAGAGTCTCACTTGAAAAAATTGACAGAAAACTTGAAGAACTTTAAATACCTTCCAAGAGAGTGTTTTATAAATTTTGAGAAAAATCTGGTGGCCCCTGAATTCTTTGCATAAGGTATAATCTTAAAACTATCAGGTAGCACAATTTTGTGATTTTATAACAATATTTAGCTGCTAATTAACATAGTAACAGATAAATATTTGGTAAAAATAGAAACAGGTCTTAATTCTTTTTTTATCATGGATGTCAACATTTCTTTGCCATAATTACATCTGGGCTATTTTTCCATTTTGAGGCTAAACATAAATCCAGATTACAAATGTTTGCTTCTAAAGAATATTTACTGGAAGAAGAAAAGCCTAAAATAGTATGTCTTAGCAGGTCTCTTCTTTTGTAAACAGGATTAACACAAATGGTGCTGCCAGAAGATGATGATTAATGGTTCTAAACACTATAGATCTGCATTATGTAATGCATCTCATATCCTTGAAATGAGGACTGTAATTTGTCATTGTTTTCTAGAGCTAAAATTACAACAGGTAATTTGCAAGAACAGATTGTAGTGTTTTATAATTGCATTTTTTGAATTCATATGGTCGTATATTTGAATAAACGTTACTTCTCAGAGCAATGCATTCATTTTCTGTGTAGTGATGTGCAGTGGCTGGATAATCAATTTTACGTTTGTTTAGCAAAAATGACCTCTGTCACATTTCTCGTACAGTATGGTACCCTGTAAGTAGCACCACGGAATAAAACCACACTCTTCCCACCAAGCAGCACTCATTTCTGACCTCCGTTTCCTCATCCCTACTGAACCCCGTGGCTGGCAGGGTTCGCAGCAAACCCTTGGGGTTGGAGCACAGTCTGCCTGCTCATGGCACTTGCCTCCTGGTCTCTGGCCAGCGTGCCCTCACGGGGGGCTGCTTTCTCATGGGCCCTCCCCGGCACCTCTCCTTACCCCCACTGCGTCCCCCTGTTTTAGACAACGAATGAATTCTCTCACTGGCCTTGGCTCATATCAGGGATATGGCCCATTGTGGGCTGCAGAGTTCATTAAAAGGCACACGATATTTCACATTCGAAGAATTTCTTTTTGTGAACCTCTCTGTACTCTTCCACAGAATTATAGAAAATTTATGTAGGAGGCGCAAGACAGAAGAACCTGATTCATGGCATTTTTTTTACAGGAATGCACTAAGAATCCAATGTTTTGGCTTGTGATATGGTCTAATGTGCCCTAATCATTTGAATGGGAAATTCCATTAAATCAGTGACTTACGGTTCTGGAATTGCTCAGTGACCTCAAGTGCTGGAGGACAGATGTAGCTTGCCTTCTTTATTTACTGGTGCTGGCTCATAAATGTATCTTGCTAGCTTGGACAACAGAGACAGCTCCCTTGTGGGCCACTTCGTTGAACTTGACTGAAGAATGTCTGCCCCTGGAAAAGAAAAATATTTGGTTTCCAACAGAGAACTGGAAGTTTCTGTGCCAAATGGGACGGTGTTTGGAACAAGCTAGAACAGAATGGAGAGAAGATTAAATTATCATGCTAGGACTGCAAGTTATTATATAGATAAGTGAAAACATAATACACCTGTGCAGGTATCCGTCTACTGTGAATGTTCTTCCTTTTCTATTTTCAACCAGTGTTAACTGCATAAAGCTAATGTGTAATCATTCCTCGGTACTTACTTTCAAAAGCATAGGCACATTTGTGTTAATTGTATAGCGTAGGCAGCAAGTGATACGGTCACATCAAGCTCTTAAAAAGAAGACAAGTGCAGGTCAGATAAGTCTTCAGAGGCTTTACAGGGCCCTGCAGAATTAGTAGTAGCCAGAGGTAAATGCCTTTGTATCTAGCATCGCATACAATTAAAAGTATGGTCTGGAGGTGCTCTGCGCCTGCTCTCCGTCTCAGAGATGTAAGAAATTATTCACTATTAAGAATCAATATATTATACAGATTTTTAGTTCAGAACCAGCATATTTGAATCAAGGAGAAATACGGTCACCTGGTGAAGATTTCAGCTTTAATCACCCACTCAGATTTGAATTTTAATCACTGTCTTCCAAACACACATCCACTCCATATATCTACATGCATATGTGCGTGAATGCGTATGTATACATACATGTGTTATTTTGGCCATGGTACTCAGGTCTTGTTCATACTACTGTTTTCTGTTATCTGTCCTTGCATATCTCATTTCAGTTGACACAATATATACTTATAGATTCAGAATTTGAAAGGGATAGGAAAAGAAATATGCATATTTTCAGAGAAGGTGCCTGTGTGGTTTTACGTAAGAGTTTTGTAAGACCAAATTGAAAAAGGGCAAAGGTAAACCTATAGAATTTAATGGAATGTTATAACTCTGTTGTATTTCTTATTTATCTTACAGATTTCATTAGCAAGTAATAGTCTCATTACAGAATCTTGTAAGGTGATGTAAAAAATAAAATGGACACATACTCAGATAAATTCTCTATGTTTTAAAGTAGTTTCTGTAGAATCCTGCCAGCCTCCTCACCTCTGGTGAGTTCTAAAGGATTTTCTGTAGATACTCTATTCTTCAGTCTGTTCACAGGAAGGCTGAAGGCATGCATACAGCTGGACGATACACGTGCCTTATTCAGTGAATTACTAGTAGCTATCATTTGCTGCCTTGCCACAGCAGTAATAAAATAGTAACAGGCAGCAGAACTCCCATATCGGGTAACACACACGCACCAGCTGTCCCTTTAACCCACTGCTCTCCTCCTTCCTCATAAACCCTTTTATTTTCATCTTTAAATATTACATCTTTTTCACTTTCGAATAATACTTTGTTTACAATTTCACATCTTAAGTACCCAGTGAATTATGGAAAATTCTGTGTTTGTAATGGAACTAAAATACTCACTCCACACTGATAAAAGACTCTCAGAAGTTTGTCCTTCCTGTGAGTATTTGTGTAACTTTAAGCAATGTCTTTGCATCATGTACACAGGTGCCATGTGATGCAGGAGTTACCATGGAAACAACACTATTGAATGGCAAAATCAGGCTTCAGAATAGCTTTATCTTAATCACCTTCAATTTTTCCATATGTTCCAAGTATTTTTCTCTGTTCAACATCGCGTGAACACGAAACATAACAAATCTGTGGGCTGAAGGATGGTATGTTTCACTTGCACAACTTTTCAGGCATTGCCATCCTGTTCTAGTAATGAATTCCTTTTGTTCCTATTATTACTTGTATAAAAAACAAGTAATGGACAAACCATGTATGTACTTGATCTACATATCTTCAGAAGGTATTGTAAGGCAGACATCTCCCAATGGGGAGTTTAATATTTTAAGCACTCCGTAACTAATGGTGATCCCATAAAAAGTCCATCACTGGTGCCACACTGTGCTGTGTGGAATAAAGGAGGATGGTTAGTTTGGGAGGGGACCTGAGATACCACAAAACCTGTGGATGCTGGTCAGTTGAGCACAGCTACTATTCTATCATATTAAGACCTCTATCAAACAATGCTTCCTTCTTTGAATATAAATTTCATCACATGAAAGAGCTTTTATTTGATTCTTTGCATTATAAGATGTTCTTGAAGGAAACAAAATGTACATGATGTAATACTGTACATAAAGTAGAACTCTTTTCTAACAAAAGTGATGACTGGGCAAATGTGTCAAATGTACTTATATAACATAATTCAGATCAATACTTTTTTATCATATCAAGCTTATTGACTATCTAGCAGAACTAATAAAACATTCTTAAACCTTTATGCTCTCAGAAAAGAATAACAAACAATGGTGAAAAAAGTCAGTGTTGGAGAGTACAACATATAGCTGCTAAGTATATGTTGTATTTAAGACTGACAACAGCGTGACAAAACACCAACACAACTGTAAGTATACAGATACATATTTAAACTATGATCATGTCACATGTAACTCCATCTTTGTCATTCAGCCACCTAAACTTTTGTTTTCTTATTTGGGCAGAGGGAGAGGTTCTTTTTGCCTGTGTAGATAAGTAAAGTATGTTCTTAACACATCGTATGTGATGATATGAAAAATCCTGCTTGGTCCCAGCTGCAAATGAATCAACTCATATCTGCAGAGAAGGAAGGAACCAGTGTGGACTGCAAATGGGTAGATACAGAAAGGGAGGAATTTCCAAGAGGTGGATTTCACTTACATCGGCTGGTAGAAGCAAAATTTTACTGAGGAATGCTTATACGAAAATGAAAGAATTAGATGACCTGCTGAAAACTAAAGACAGAACACGTAAGAAATGTTAGTATGAGAAATAAAGAATGGAAAAGCTTACAGTGAGGACCTCCAAGTAGCCATAAGATTTGTCTAGCAGAATTCAGGCTGCATAAAATGAAAGGAAATTGCTGTTCAAAATGATCTATGTGTGGAAGATGGGGGGAAGAAAGAAAAAAGAAAGAGAAGAGAGGGAATAGGGCAGATGAGTAATGCAAGAATCATAGAATCATAGAATCGTTTAGGTTGGAAAAGACCTTTAAGATCATCCAGTCCAACCAAGAAGTAGAAATGAGAGAAGACTGCAAAGTCATGGTCACTCATGAAAGGCCAACATATAGTCAGTAAGCATGTAGGACACAATGGTGGCTGGTCAGATAGTTTGGATGGCGATCTCCTAGCCAGATCAGGGTTTAATGAAGAGAAAGCTAAACTAAATGGACGTTTTGGTGAGAAAAGCAATTACTTCAGAAAAGAAAATCAGAAAAAATGTCAAAGCTAGAAGGAGGGAAGAGGTCAAATGAATGGTCAAAATCAGAAATGCAGTTTCCTTCATACTTAAGAAATCAAAATGTCTTATTCTAGTCTTGAAATTGGACTTCCACCCGGTCACTTCCCTTTACCTCTGGTCTTCTCAAAACTTGTTGCCAGTGCAGCTTTCCCCCCTCAAGAAAGTGTTCTGTCCTTCTCTTGGCTTCTTTAAAAGTAAAACGTAACATCTGACATGAGATTTTGACAGGGGTGTGGACTCATTAGTTGATACAGCTGTATAAATAAAAAGGATGAAATGCGCAAAAACTTCATTGTCATTGGAGTTTATTAATTAGGACAGGGATTTTATAGGCTATAGAGAATTTTTTATGAAATCACAGTCAAACCTTCTGCAATGAAAACTGCTATCCCAGAAACTGGTGAAGGAGGAAAGTAATGTAAGATGTCCCCAGAAGTGTTCCCAGAAGAAGGTTTATTAGTATTTTAGTTTAATCCATTTTGTGTATAAAATACCGCTGTATGTATAATTTGTTCTGCTTCCATTTTTAAAGTCTTACTAGATTGAATTAAATGTTTTTCAATAATTATGAAGCATGAATAGCAGTCTGGGTATTTAGCTGCTGATAAACCTGAAAATGAATTCTAACTTGGAAAACAGATTGACTTCTTTTTCATTCATTAGGAAAAAAAAAAGAAATCACAGGCCAAAAAAGTTAGCCGAGGCAGGTCTCATTTGCAAAAGTAGCAGCAATATAGACATATACTGCATAAAAGCCAAAGCAATTAATATCTGTACAACAAAGTGCATAAAGCAGTAGTTCATACACAGTGAGAACTATGGCTATTAAACTAGGCTATTAATCTATAAAGCAAACTTTGTAATCAGTCCAGCAATTTTTCAGTCTCAAATAAGCCATTTGATGGGAGTCTAATTAGATTTGTGTTTCAGTTCTGGAAATACCATTGTGTGCACTTTTTCTACTGCTTTATAGGCCATAACAAGTTGTTCCCAGGACACTTAACAGACAAGTCACATTTTCATCGTTCAGTGGAGCCTTGAGTACATTTAGGACACGTCCTGCCGAGCTGTTCATTGTAGTGGTTCAAGGACACCTGCTGCTGTGGAACAAATGCTTTATTTACAAATATAGATTTAATGAGTTTCTGACGTGCAGTATGATATCCTTTGATCCTGAAAAAGAAGAGTTGATACATACTAGTGTGATGCAAACAGAGAAGACAATTTAAATTAAGGCATGTCATAGCTATCAAAAGCATCCTAATGCTGTAGTACTGAAGTAAGAGCTCTTTGATAAACAATATACCAGGACTGCAGTGTCATTTTAACAGCTTCCATGGAAAATCATGGACACATGGTAGTAGGTAAGTGTCCAAGTCACTGATGTGATAGATCAGAGCAGACAATTCTCTTTAATAATGTTGTTTTACTGTTGGACAAAATTGAGCTTTATGGCATTTGGGTTCCTACTGTGTTTTTCAGAATCGCTTACGAAGTCTATTTATAATCACTCTGGCATTGCTAGAGTTTTATACTAAAAGTTGTATAGCACTTCTGCACCCCTGTTTGTGACCAGTTCATCTTATCTGGTTGATTATGTAGCTGTGTTCAGCCATGTCAGTGCTAATGGGTAGTGGCACAAGAACAGATGACCTCCAGCACCACTGAGTGGCAGTCCAGTTCTACGTCCTTATGTCTGCATCACAAAGCCAGCACCCTCCCTCCCCAGGGTGTTTGGTCCATGGGAGTAATGCATCAACATTTCAGTAACACATTGTTTACATGATGAGCAGCCAATTCACACACTTGAAAAATGGGCTACATTCATGAAAAGTATTATAAAGAGACTCTTTATGGTGGAATTTTAACAAATAAATGCCATACATTCTCATCTGCCAACTTAAAATTCAAAATACTTGAGAATTACAAGTACTTGTGAAAATAATGAGGTTTTGTGTTCGGAGGAAGCTGTACAATGATTCTGCTGTATATATTTATGAAGTATTGCTGTTTGTCTTGCAGCAAGTGTATAGAGGCTCCAAGGAAAAATCAGAGCCTATGCTGAGTACTACTGACAAAAAACTAGCGCAAAGATGGCTCAGATTTAGGGCACAAGCAACCTACTTCAGGTAATACACAGGAAGTAGAAAAAAACTGGTGAGGAAGTCACAGTCATCCTCTGTCCCACGAAAGATCTCTTCTGATTCCCAGTAATGAAAACTAGTTAACTTGCTGACTCTTGTGATATTAGCCTATTTTCTCATATGAAGAATCCTTCATATTGCAGAAATGTGAGACTGATTACACTGTGAAGGAAAATATGGCAGTAACTCTGGTCTCACGCATCATTCTGGGGAGAAAACCAGTTTTGGCTTGGATGCCTAAATATGTTCAATTCTTCTGCACATAAGTTCAAAGCAATTAAAACCTGCCACTTGACAATTCCAGATATTCAGTAAAATAAATGATGCTTTGAGAGGCATCCTTCTCATAAAGGCTTTCCATGCCTTTTATATTTTTTCTGTTTAGATAAGTGTCTTGGCAGGCATGTACCCTTGCCCAATACAGATCTAATTATCACATGTCAGCGTTAAAAAGTCATGGCAAAAATCTGTGTCTTGTAACATGGAAAAAGAACTTTATTAGAATGAAGAAAATTGCAGCCAGACAACTTACTTTTCTTTCCTTTTCTGAAGAGCTTCAGTCTAAAGCATCTTCAGTCCACACTTCCTGACCGGCTTTATAATAATAGCAAAGTAATAAGTGGTTCTGATGTCTTCATATGCCTTGTTTTCTTTTTCAAGCCTCAGCATCCCTCTGTCATTCTTTAGATTTTTACATGCTCTTTTATCTTACCTGTTCTTAACATCCTTGAATTTCCACTTGTCTCTGTCATTTCTGTGTCCTGCTTTCTCCTACATCTCCCTCAAGCCTCCAGTAACAGTTTCAGCAGCAATTTTCATGGGAACTGTGAGCCGGCCAGGCTTTCAGATCCAAGAAGAGAGGAACACCATTTGTGTTAAGGCATCTCACACATCATAGCTCCAGGCTTTGTCATCAGAAGACTTTGGTAAGTGATCCAGACACAGCTGTCACCTCAGACACTTCTTATGGCTCCTGAACGACAATCTCAACGCAGAGAAGAATCTGGACAAGGGACGGAAACTTAGGCAGAAAAACAGGTTAGCCGCAGAGGATATTTAGAAGAGAAAGAAAAAAGTAGAGATAAAAAGAAGGATAAGGAGAAAAAGGAAGAAGGAGAAACAAATGGGAAGGAGGAGGAGGATACTTCTCCACTTCCTTTAAGGCCACAAGGAAATTGATGATTACTTAAGTGCTCTTCTAGTGCTTTGCAACACCAGATTTTGCTTCATTGCCTCTAGTAAGTTCTCTGCTAATTCTTAATCAGAGTTGAGCTCTGGTTGTCACACGTTTCAGACCTGGGACCTCTATTACAGAAGATAATCCCATAAGGGTATGTGTAATTAGATGGAACAACAGGGTGTGACAGCAGCTCTGTACCGCAGAGCGACTGTGTGCAGAGCAGCACGTTCGCCTTAGCTAGCAAGGGAGTCTTTTCTGAAAACTTATTTCATATTCAGCCTGACCTCCTCAAAGAAAAACTGCCCTAAGAGATACTTTATCAAACACTGAAAAATAAGGAGGTGTCAGAGTTAAAGATGTCTGTGAATCTTTAATCCTGTATTAAATTATGATGCTGGCTTTAGTTATACAATCATACACATTTTTCCCCTTGACCCTTGCTTCATTATGTGCAAAGAATGAGCTTTTTAATATATTTTAGCTTCATTCAGCATGTGGTCTATTTACTTTCCACTATTGAGTCTCGGCTGTGAGGACAGCAATACATTTCCTGCTCGCCTGTTCTGTGGGTGTCATAGCACATACATGTTTCACAAACATTCGTCTCCACAACACTTGCCCTGAAAGGAGTTTCATCATCTCCACCCTACAGCTGGGAAACTCAGGCTGTGTGATACGAGTATCTGAGAAACCAGGCTGATCCATCTGAGTAGTTCACAATGGGTAACATTTCATATTTTCAAAGGGCAGTTCCCAGTAGCTTCAGATACAGTTGTGTATGTTCAAACATTTCTGCAAATCAGCCTGTGAGATCTCAAGCCGGACAACGAAAACAGAGAACAAAATAACCGCCTGAGAAAAATGTGATTAAAGGAACTCGCCACACAGGAACTCTGCAGTGGAGACGGACTCCAGGTCTCCAAAGCATCTACTGTCTAGTGATGAGATCTCCCTTGTATTTCCCTACAGCACCAGGGCTTTATGGTAAGAAGTGTCATGCAACCGTGATAACTAGCAGTGCTACTGGCACGTCACAGATACTAAAAGGTGCTCTGTGCTCGTGTAAAATCCCCTGTTGTGCCTGAAAAGGAAATGTGGACTGTAATAAACAGGACTCAAGATCACTGTACCTTTCCTTGCTTCTGGAGCACTTACAAATGCTGAAGGCCTCCTTATGGGATTTGACTAGAAGAGAACGTCTAGCAAAAACTCTGTGACTCCCATTATAAAATCAGGCACCACGTATTGAAGAAAAGCCAGAAACAGAGAAAACAGTTTTTCACCAGAAAACAACAGAGCAGATTTTTCGAACTGTGTCTTTTAGTGCAGGCAAGATCTTTCTGTTGAACTGAAATCCATGCTTATGGAGATGGGAATAAGACAAGGAAGAACAGGCACTGGGAAGTGCCCTAGGATAAACAGCAAAGAAATTCATTTTATGGCAGGGATAAAGCAATCCAACTCCGTATTTTTCAGGTCCTCTAGCTGGACTCACCTTGGGATTCACTTTAAAGAGCACTGCTCTTTTAAATCCATAAAGTATTCTTTTTCCTGAGCTCTATGACACATGGCTCACTGACCACATGACATTTTCTTGCTTGCTTCTAAGAAATTCACAGTTACACTGTCTGCTTAAATACTTTTAGCGATTAGCTCTGGTAGCAACCTTCCATCTCTCACTGGCTCTGCGTATTTTTTGGAATGGATGGGATTTCCAGACTGCCCTAACAGGGAGTTAACTCCTAATGAGATGATGTGCACCCCTATTAAGGATTCTCATCTCCTGGCTTGTGCAGCACATCTCAAGACTGTTGACCTAGAAATCACAGAGCCAGATTCATCTGTTTCTGATTATTGGACGCATCGTTTTTGTTATTCCTAACATATTAATTTTGATATCAAGGACATATTTTTCCAGCTGAATGTGGTTCTCACATCACTTGTTTGACATGCAGATTTTTACGCATTTTTATGCTCTTTAAAAAAAATAAAGTAAATAAAGACTGAAAAATGTGAGTTCTTTTTCACTTAGTATTAAGAGCAAATTTGAATCTCCTCATTTTTCATTTTTCCAGCTGCTGTATGGTATATTATTCTCATGTTTTGAATGTGTATTATTGTTTCGCTCCATTCTTTTTCTTGTTCCAGATGCCCTGACTTGGAAGAATCCATGCTTGTCTGTACTTATATGCATATTCATCTTCACAGAGAAACACTGAAACATATCGTGAGGGATGTTGTAACTCTTTGGTTGCTTGCTCAAAATGTACTGTGTACGAATGACATATTTTGTGTTTTTTTAAGAAGAGTTTTGCTGGCTGTGAAGAGGAAGGCTGTTTGCCTTGTTGCTGCTGCTGTCCTCTACTTACAGAAGAAAAGGAAGATTGCTCCCCAGCCAAAGGGTGACCCAGAGGAGCTTCTAGAGGGACACCAATGGCCAGGACAGGAGACAGAGAGGAAAGAGGTAGAAACATAGGCTTAGAGGGTAACTCAGGTTGGAAGGGACCAGCTGTGAGGTCAGACCACATTGCTCTGGGATTTACCCATCTTGGGCTCAAATTAAGAGATTGTTGAGGGGAAAAGCGAGCAGATCTGCAGCAAAGCCTGTGAAATGATGGAGAAAAGGAAAATTGTCATAGAGTCCCAGAAAAAAAAAAGTCTGCTGAGGTGTTATTTCAATTCAGGGAGCCATGGAAAGTTGCTGAACTAGGAAGCAGGGAAGCCCATTTGCAAAAGCCCATTAAGCCAGAGTGTTTTCAAGACTTTGATTTTAATCTCTTCATCTTCTGTATTTTATTTATTTCAAGTGCTACCTTTTTCCAGACTGTTTTTTTCATGTTCAAGTAAAACCAAGCTTTAGAAACTGGAAGAAGTTGCTGTCTTTTGATGTCTTTATTTCAAAAGAAAGAAGGGCACTTTTACCTCATGGTCTTGAGCAATGCTGGGTCCTGTTACAAACATGCATTTACCAGACAGGTTATTCCTGAGCCAACCAGTATACTTTCAGTTTTATAGATGGATATTTGTGTATCTGAGAATTTTGTTCTTAAACAAACCTCCATCCTGCCCTTGACGTTAATGCTGTCATTAGGGAGGGATATTGACTGGGCAGTCATAACCAGTGCTGAGGACCAGGCAAGAACCAGGTTGAAAACCAAGGCAAACCAGACCCCAGAGAAGTTAAGCAGTGTACCAAGCAAAGAGCAGAAAAAGGGAAACATGGACAGAAGGGCTCCAGAGTAAATGGCTCAAGGGAAGGAAACTAAGGAAGTCTGAGTCTAGGCTAAGGAGCAGACAGACCCGGAGCAAAACTGAGAAAGAGCTAAGTTAAGCAGACATGACCAAAGTACAGAATACCATTACAATCAAGTAAAACGCTGAGAAAGCAAAGCCAAGTGGTGAGATGCCTACCTCAGACACAGACAAGCCACCAACTAGCTTCAGAAACCCATCCTCATAGGTCAGCATTGGCTATTTACGTATTTACTATCTCATACATAAATTTATGCATGAACAATTTGCTCATCGGAGTAGCCCAAGTTGAATGATACCACACAATTAAACAAATACATGCCAAAGCACATCCACATATATGTTCCTCCGTTCAGTACTCATCTGAGTAATTTTAAATGTTATGGCAGCATAAAAGACATTACTTTTACTCATTGCTTTTTCAGTGATAAAGTTTCCTGCCAGCTAGTATCAGGCAATTATCACCTACAAATTTACACGCATGCCTAATGCTATTCCACTTGATCAGGCTACCCATGTAGTTTAAATCAGACGCTTGCAGCTGTGTGCTGGATGGGCGTCTTTAATATCTACTCCTCTTTTAGTTGGGTTTCCTGATGAAGAAGGGCTTATGAGATCATACTGTAGTATTTCACGCAAACATACATCTGTCAGTCCACACTCTTCTAATAGCTTTTGAACCTGTTGGCCAATTTCAAGCACATTTGACAAAGAGGAGCTAGCTTACAGATATTAAGTTTCTGTACATCAAATTAAAATAGGCAGTTAAGCAGAGGAAAGAGAGATTATTGGAGTTATTTGTATTTCCACCCCCCTCCTCTGCCACTGAGGGAAAGGCTGTATCATGAACGCTTTATTTAAGTCCACAGAATTCATACTAGAAAGCTATTGTGGATGCCCTGTCACAGAAAAAAGCTTCACAATTTGTAGTTTATTAGACACTGGGAGAATCCAAGCAAACAATACCAATCCAGAAGGCTTCAATAGTTTCCATGCTCATAAGTCTCTGTGCTTAAAGCAGCGATACTTGCTAACAGCAAACTCTTATTTCAAAAACTTATAAATGCGAAGACCTTCGCCATTAGACTTCTCTTTGTAAAAAATATCCTTTTGTCTTGCCCTAAATAAAATCTGAAGTATTTAGTTTAAAGGAAAACAAAAAAGCATGTACTGAAGCAGTACAGTAACTTCCCTGATTTTTTGGGGGTGATCAGCTAATACTTCCAGTTAAGTTACTGTTTTGAATGCATGGGAACTTTCTGTGTATTTCTTTCCCAGTGTTGACATCACGGAAATTTCACAAAAGTTTGACAGCCTGGTAGAAAGCAGTATTCCAAAGGGACCTTCCTCTGGACCCTATAGCATTTGGCAGACATTCATAAATAGGACCTGTTTTCTTTAGGTTTCGAACAAGATTTCTTCTGGACAAATCATGATTTAGCTAACAGCAAAAGGGGAGAAAAATTCTTTGACCAGCTAGGGGATTCTCTTTATGTTTGTGAAGAAGTTACCGTGACAGAATTTTGAAAAATTAGTCTGAGAGCATCTTATGACCAAAGACCTCAGAGAATGGAAACTCAGAGACATAAAATCTTGAAGTCTCAGTTTTAGTAGGATTTTTAACAAGTAAGAGCTTTAGGAGACTGGTTTTCTTTTTCCTTTCCTCAAATTCCTTATGCACTCGGAATAGTTCCACTCTAAGCCAAAAAATATCTGAAACAAGTACGAGAACTTCTCATTGCTATTTTAGGCATGTTTAAAGAAAAATCACTGGGTGTAAGATAATTTAATATTTTTGTAGTGCATTTTTTGTAATATCTTGCTCAGGTAATTTGTTCTTTCCCAAGGAACAATCAAGAACACAAACACAGCCTCAATTATTTTCAATTTGCTTTATAACAGACTGTATTGTCCTCAACCAAGGCTGGAGCTCAGTTGTAAACTGACACTATTTTTGTAAACTGGCATGGGTTTGCTGAGAATACCATACCTGTTCAAGATCTGTCTCGCTGACTGTGTCCATTTGAAGTCTTCAGTAATAAGAGGAATGAATGGTATGTAAACAGCACAATGAATGTACAATGTCACCTTTTAACAGTATCTGCCTTAGCTCAGTTTGCCTTATTTAGGTATGGAATTAGCAATATTCACTGAAGATTAGAAATGTGGCATACTACACTTCCCGGAGGGGCTCTTGATTCCAGAAAAGAGGATCAAAATAGCAGTTAAGGCTTAGTAAATGCCAAGGAAGAAAAATCTTCATGCACCGTATTTCTGCAACACTCTTCAGTACTTTCAACTTGACTACCATTTTCACTTCTATAAATTTGGCGTAAAATCCCTGTTGCATGGGATTTTATGTCCATCCATGTCCATTTTATTTTCTTTTTAAGGAGGGATAAATACACCTGAAGAGTCAGTCTGCCCTGATTCATAGAATCATAGAATCATAGAATTGTTTAGGTTGGAAAAGACCTTTAAGATCATCCAGTCCAACCATTAACCTAACACTACCAAGTCCACCGCTAAGCCAATTAAGGGTAGAGTAGTAATTTCATGTTTCCTGGCTTGGTGGCTGGATTATTTTTTCATTACTAATGGCATGAAATCATGGAAATTAAAGCTGAAGTGAGATGCCACCAACAGTCTCAGTGATAAGCATTTGAGTATCTGGAGTTTGTGTGTTTTTTCAAGTCATTGTTTCTAATGCTTCAAGAAAAAGATTTTTCTTTGGCCTCACAGGAGCTAGATTTCATCCATTACATCCTTTTTCCTCTTTCTCAGCTTTCACTAGCCGTTGTGAAAACAGTCTTTATATAATACGTACTGAAGACAATTTTCTCCTTCTAGTTAAACCAACATTTTTCAGTGTATTTTTTTCTAATTTTTGTGACGGTGGCACTGCAACACCTTTAAACACGGTCATGGAAAATTTTTTTGCTAAGCAATCTACATATAACCCTACCTTTTAAACTATCAATTTTTCCTTTCAAAATATGGAGCGATATATACATTTGAAGCAATACAGGTGTCAGTAGGAATTTACGACCCCGATCACCAGATGCACACA
This sequence comes from Pelecanus crispus, assembly GCF_030463565.1. Classification (NCBI taxonomy): domain Eukaryota; kingdom Metazoa; phylum Chordata; class Aves; order Pelecaniformes; family Pelecanidae; genus Pelecanus; species Pelecanus crispus. Next base: position 27,036,829 of record NC_134643.1, read on the forward strand.
CACTTTAACAGATTTCAGAGACGGGATGACTTTTTCATCTTAGTTGTGGCACCTGTAAGTACTGTGCACAGTATGGGGCAAATCAATGGCCGTTTTGCCTAAATATTAACTGCAGATTTTGTCCGTTTCTGGAATAATTTATCTCCAACGTGGTTGCGCTTTTAAATTTGCTGCTTAGTGGCGGGGAATGGGTGCCGGGCTGCTAGTGACCAGGTTTGGGTTTGATGTCAGCAGGGTTTAATTGCTGATGCAACAGCGCTGAGACGTTGAGAAATGCCTATGAAATCTTGCAAAAACCCCCATGTTTTGTGAGGTATTTGCCACTCCGGGCCGACGTGCCACAAGAGAGGGGTTTCGCGTATTTCTGCTTGCCCCAGCCCACTGCTTGACGTCTCTCCTGAAGGAAAAAAGCAAAGTAAGCCCCAGGCCTCGCCATAAACGGGTTTTTGAGCGTGAGCGTCTGTCAGCGGGGAATGCGTTTGTGGGGGTGCAGCCTGCGGGCTTGGCCCCAGAGGCCGAGAGCCAAAACCACCCGGGCGGGCGCAGCTCCCCTGAAGGAGACCCGCGGTCTTTCCCAGCGAAATTCGGGCATGCCCCGAGCTGTCGTTTCCACCTTGCCTCGCAGGTCCGCGTCCAGGGTCAGCAGGCTGTGGAAACGCCGCCGCGGCCCTGCTCCCGCCCGCCGGTGGGCCAGGCTCCGCCGGGCCCTCCTCACCCCGCGGGGCCCTGGCGGGGCGGGAAGCGCGGCGGCGCTAGGACCCGGCGCTAGGACCCGGCGGGCGGCGGCGCATGCGCGGTGCGCTGGGTGCAGCTGGCGGCCGCCGGGCTCGGCGGAGCGGAGCGGAGCGGAGCGGAGCGGAGCGGCGGGGCCGGGGCCGGGACCTTCCCCTCAGCGCCCCGCCGGAGGCAGCGCCCGCACCGCCGGGCATGGGCGCCGCGGCTCCGCGCTGCGCTGCCTCGTCCCGTCCCCATGAGTCCTCGCCGGAGCAAGTGAGTGAGGGGGGCGCCCGGGCGGTAAGTGGCCGCCGGCCCCCGGGGCAGCGCGTCCCTCCCGGGCGGGGAGGGAGCCGGCGCCCCGGGCCGTGCCTCCGCTGCCCTCCGCCCCGCTCCGCTCCGGGGCAGCCCGCGGCTGGGAAGAACCCTTTCCACGGTTTTGTTATTTTTATTAAAAACCCCTCGCCCATCAGTATCTGCGGGAGCGGTGGGAGGAGAAGGGAGGCTGCCGGGGGTGGGCGGCCGGTGGGCGCTGCGGGGTCCCCGGGGGCTCGGCCGCTGCCGCCCGGGCTCGGCCGGTCCAGGGCCGCCCCTCGGCTGGGCTCCGCCGCCTCCACCTGCGCGCTGGTTCCTCGGCAAGGGGGACTCGCCCGGCCCCTCTTCCCCGCAGGGCGCTGGCGGCCCGGCCTCGGGAGGGAGGATGTGGTGAGAGGATGGGGCTGTCTCCCGCGGGGGCTCGCCATGGCCAGGGAGGACTCGGTGAAGTGCCTGCGCTGCCTGCTCTACGCCCTCAACCTCCTCTTCTGGGTGAGTGGAGCGGGCCGGGGCGGGCCGGGCCGGGCTCCCGCCGCCGCCCGGGCAGGTGGCGGCCTGGGGGGGCGGGCGGAGGGCGGCGGGGGCCCGGCAGGCGCGGCCGCCTCCAGCCGCGGGGCTCCCGGCGCTGGGCCAAGGGGTGCAAGGTGCCCGCCTTGGTGTACGCCCCACGGCTGGCAGTTCCCGTAAGGGAACACCGATCACTTCCAAAAAAAAAAAAAAAAAAAAAAGCCTTTGGAAACTAGTTGAAGTAAAATCAGATTTGTATTAACCTAGTGTTATAAATACACCTGTGAATTTGTGTGAATATGTAGCGAGGGGAATATTCACGGGTGCCGTGGCTTTTTGACTGGATGAGTTTCAGAGCATCCCGCGACCTGAGCTGAACTCCGGGCTCTCGCAGGTATCTGAGCAGTCAGCTGCTCTGCGAGCGCCTTACCGAGTCTTTTTTGTGCTTTCGGTGGCCAGATCCTAACCGGCAGGCAAGGCCTGGGGTGATTTCTTTTTCTTTCCAGCATTTCAATCAAAGCTGTATTTATAGCAGCAGGGTTTCTCACTCTCCAGCATAAGTGGGTGTGATCAGCACTTGCTCCTAAACTTTCACGGCTCTGGATAAACAGCATGGTGGAGATTGCTCACAGTCCTCACTCGCTCACACCAAATGAAATCTGCTTCACCTGTATAGTTGAGATTTATGCTGGATAAGTGTAAGAGAACAAAAGGGCAAAAGGTTTGACATCCCACAGCTGTTCACAGTGGCTGACTCCTGAGGTGCTGTAGACTTGAATGATGCACGGATAATACATGGGAGCAAGCTTAGTTTATAACGGAGTTGAGATGAAGTCTCGTGATGACTGAAAATTTAAGTGGAGGTCAGAATATGAATGAGAGAGAAAACCGTTAAACAGCATTTGGTACAGAATGGTACTTTTTGTGTAATGCAAATGATCTGAAAATCTGTTGAAAGTATGTAGCTTTGTATATCGTGTTTAATAGAGGTGCAAAATAAGTTATTTCTGTAGTGTATGTAGGAATAAAGCCCTTTAATAGGAGTTGAGGAAATCTTTCTTTTTTTAAAAAAGGATGTGTAGTTGTTTCTCACACCGTACATGGCTTTCATTGGATACTGTACAAAATCTGAAAACCTAGATTTTCTTTTGAATAAGATGAAGGTTGCCTGGGTTCAGCTGACCTGAATTCAACTTTGGATTTTTACACATATGCTGTTACAGTTGAGTGAACGAACATCCACATGGTTGAAAACATCCTGTCCTGCCGTTCGCCTGTTCCCTGTTTTCCCTTGGTTTCCATGATTCCTGCCTTGAACTGTCCTCATCAGTTTCCCATTCACACCTTAAGTCACTGCTGTCTTTGCTCCCTTAAACTTACTCTGCTATTTTCCATTGCCCTCCATGCTTGTTGCCTGCTGTGTCCCATCAGATTCATTATTTAGTGACAGCTTTTTATAGTTGAAGCAGCCATTTAGGTGGTGGCAAGGTTACACATGTGGTTATACCCCCACACTGTGTCAGTTATCTGTTGTGTGGTGATGGGGGGCCTTGGTGCTCTCCAGCGCTTCATTTCTCAGTCCAGAGATGCTTTGTTTGTGTAGGAAAGCCTGCCCTTATCTTTGGAGGGGACTAGTGCGTTGTGTTGCAGTTCCTCTCTAGGGAGATCAAGGTCTCACCTGGGAGATTTAAATGTGTCTGCCCTCTTGCTCATATTTTAAGTTCCTTTCCATGTCAGTTTGCTCTTTCCAGCTTTTCATTGTTTTGTTCATGTGTTTTTCTGTTGTGGACCTCAGATGTGGGGCTACACAGCACCTTTGAGCTTGGCAGTGGGACAGCACTAACTACATCTGTAATGGCGTGCTGCTGTTAACTTTGTCCTTTCTTAATTCATGTCTAGGTTTGGTTTAAAGCATTCATGGCTAGAAATAATTTCTCATTCCTTAGATTTTGTTGCCCTTTAAATAATGATGTCCCAGATCACCCTTAACTAGAAAGTGTGGGTTTTTTTCTTCTTCTAGTCCTTCCCCAGTGATATAGGAAAAAGGATCTTTTGAGTCTGTTGTGGTATGACAAGTCCTAGAGAAGAAAATGGTAACTTCTTATGCTTGTCTTCAAAATATAAAAAATGTCCATAATTAATCTTCCTAGCTGAGGCCAGGACACTAGAACTACACCCAAGCAGCTAAGTGAAATCTGTATAGTGCTGAAGCATGTGAATATGTAATTAAATAATAAATGCCAGTATAGCAGATGACTTGCGCCACAGATGTTGCAAAGAATTAAGGCTGTCTTCCGTAAGGTATATAAAATTGAAGGTGTTGGAACTCAATTGAAAAATTGGCCGGTCTGTTTGGAGTTCTATGCATTTTACAAAGCAGATGAATGCAATGGTTTTGTTCAAAGCAAATAAACAACTAAGCAAAAAACCCTGAGTCTGCCAGAATTGTGTGGTAAGAAATAGGATGCGCAGTGGGTGGGTAGTTAAATGTATTGCACTTACATCAGACTTCTGTGGAGGAATGTTTGTGTAAAAAAAGAAAACCAACAAAAAACCCCAAACAGAAAAAAACAACAAAAAAACCCAAACCCAAAAAACCCACTTTCTGCTTCCTATCTGGTCCCATTCAGGTGTGTATTTAACAGCTAAATACAAATATGCTATGAGCCGCTTGTGGTAGTGAAATCTGCCATATCTCCTCCTCTGTCAGAGTTTGAATTTGCTTCTGTTGGTCTCAGTGGGAGTTTTGCCACTGCCTTTTGTGAGCGTCAGAGCATGACCCATGGGGCAGAGTTTTCTTGTGAAAAGTTCCCCTGGCAGCAGGTGCATACCCACTGGTGTGGGGATGGGGCCTGTGATTTCCCCTTGCTGCCACTCTTCCTTCCGCTTGGAAAGCTTTAGCTTGCCTGTTGTTTATGTTAGTGCTTACTGTGATAAATACCAGCCCAGGTTATGGGCTAGATGTCAGGAAGTTTAGAGTAGATCAGCCCTTTGAAAACGTGCAGCCGCGTTTCCTCCTGTGTCCTGAGCACAGCGGGATCTGTCCCGGTGTGTAAAGATGAGAGTGATGTGTGGTTCCAGGGTCTGTACAGACCTACCAATTTGGGACGCGTATGTGTGATTCTCTTCAGACCTGATCTTGGAGGGTTTTATGCTTTCTCTTGCTTGCTTCCTTCCTTCCCAAGGGCCGTTGCCTCCAAACATGTCCAGTTGCTGTGTCAGTTACCAGTGTTTGGCTGAAAACAGTGAAGATGTGCGTGCTGACTTCTTAAAATCATGGTTTGATTGAGGGTCCTGGCTGGAATAGGGTGGCATTCTGTCCTTGTTTTGCTGTGGTGGTATCCGGAGGTAGGTGTAATGACACATTGTGCAAAAAGGATTGCTTTCTCCTCCAGCCTGGGGGATTGAAACTTTTGAAGGCCTGACAAAAACTGTGTAAGAGCCAGTAGTCACTGTCTGGTACAATCTGATGGTCAACCTTTTAGAAGGGAACATCTAAAGTAAGCTTCAAGTGTGTCGTGTGTGCAGCTGTCCCAGTGTGTGTGTGATGGGACTCCAGCATTGGTCATTGGCAGTCTGGTGAGGGCAGACTAGTGCGTGTGAAGTTCCTTAAGAAGATGTTACATGTAACAGAAGTGGCTAATCTGACCATCAGTCTTGCTGAAAAACTTAAGATGTGGATGGTTGCCGCAACACACTGGTGTCTTCATAATTTGGTTGCTGTTGGAGCCTACAGAAGCAGAGAAGTGAGAGAACTTTATTAGTTGCTCTGTTGCCATCCTTGTAGCTTCTCCAGAGCATTGCTCCTAAGTGTACAGCTGTGTGCTGTCTATCTGGAAAGAAAGAAACTTTTTTTTACTGGGCACAGCTGATGAGCTGTGATGTGGAATGGTAGACAGGGCAACGTACCCGTGTGTGTGTGAGAGGGAGGCACGCAATGTTGTTTGTTATGCTTTTTGTCATTTTTGGCCTGAAGGCTGCTTAGCTATAAATCATTCATAAGCAATCAACTGGAAGCCCAAGGCTCTGTTTTAGTGGTTCATCCTGTTTTGATAATGGACCAATAAATGTACTGCCTTTGCTGCTCCAGAAAAACACTTGCTTTGTGGATATGAATGGATCAGTATTTCTGGAGCTGCAACTTGCAGCAGATCTTGAAAGGTGTTTTCTTTTGAGGTAGGAATAAATCTGTTGTCAGTGCTCTAATAGTTGTTGATCAAGTGACTGACTATGGCAATAGACCTGATGATACCCTTCCGGAAGCTGTTTCCAAGGTCAACTGAATCATGCATCTGACTGCAAGATGTCTCTTTCAAACCAATGGGAGTTGCACTTTCAGGACCTCCTTGGTCTGCTAATTTCATAAGGGTGTTTTTGACAGTGCCCTGGACAAAGAATATCCTTCAGACTAAATCCTGCAGTTAACGTTTGGTTTCATTCTTCTGCCATCCTCATGTATAAACAAGCATAACTTCTTAAAGTAATTTATGAGACTGAGAGACCCAACTTGATTTTTGCAGGTTTCTCATTTTATATGTAACACTGCTCTTTGTAGCATATTACATTCTGGACAGCCAGGGACCTCCAAAAATCCATGATTTGGTGTTTTGTAGTCAAGACTTAGTGCTTAACTAGGTGGATTATCTTTGTGGTGCTTGAGAGGAGACGTGCTCCTACCGCTTCCTAATTTTCTGTTCTTAGTGGCAATACTGGTCTTTATTGTCTCTAGACAGCATGTATCAGGACTCCGAGAAATTTAGTTTTGGTAGCTCTACAAACACATTTTCTGCAGTTCATGAGAATACAGGGTCTTTCTGATGGGGCTTTTCTGTATCAGCAAGCTCCTGACACTGTTCCAGCTCAGTAGCGGTCATGGATGTAACATGAGCATCTTCATTCATTTTAAGCACTATATAACTTGTCCTCACAGAGATCCTCCTCACCACATTTTGCAATGTTGCCATTGTTCTTCTGTGCTTTGCTGCAGTCTCTTTCCCAACTAAATTATGTTTGCAAGCATTTATGCTAGGGAGACCTTCAATCACAGAACATGGCCGACCCATAATAATGGCACAGGCATAACACAGGAGGTTTCCCAAGGGCAGTGGCCCCTAGGGGTTGTGATAGTAGATGCAAGTAAAAGCAGCACAATTTTTTTGTCAATTTTCTCATTTAAAAAAAAAAAAAAAGGCAAAATATAGCTAACATGCAGGAAAAAGTCTCGATACACTTTCTGTCTTGAGAAAAATGCCAGCTTTTTATTTTTTTTCTGGTGAGGTGGAAAGGAGGAGCAGCTGCTGTTGTGTTGCTTGTAATTGAGGATGACTGTACTATAGTGGCTTGGGCAAATAAAGGTTGTAAGTTGCAGATGACTTTGTCATAGGTGGTAAGGATCTCTTAACTGATGATTAATAGTGTCACTGGGTGTTTGAGCCAAGCCAGTGATGTTGCCACATCCTTCACCTTTTTTTGAGGTTTTTCTGCCTGAGGATACACTGTTTCTGTTGAGCAGTGCCTAAGCTTTCCTTCACGTACATAGCAGTACCATGTAATTTAGACTATGTCATTGCAGCCAATAAACCTCCTGGCAGGTAGTAGAAATTGTTTTGTATCTATCTTGAATTTGTGCTTGTGAACAAAAAAATCACATAAAATGAGAGGAGCAAGCTTCCAGTTAGTTTTCCTTTTGTTTTGAATAGTTTACAGATTGTAATCTTCTAGTTTTGGCTATGTGTACCACCTTAGAATTTAGAACAAGGGAATATTAGTGGTGTGCAAGGAAGCACTAAGGGTGGTTGGAAGCAGTGGTATTGTTTCTTTCTTTTTCCAACCTCAAATATATGTGTTGAATCTTGTAATTTTTTGCTTCATTTTTCAAATCTACTGTGACATGAGAAAGAAGTCAGTCTATCCTCCCTTCCCTAGAACCAGATTCTGCATAGAGGTTGTGTTTCTGCTGCTTTCCAACTTCCACTCACATTGGTGGGATTTGTAGATACTTGGAACAAACATAGTTAGGGTCAAGTTTTTAGGGAATTTAAGTGACTAATAATATCCATTGAAATGAGTGCTACCTGGCTGGGTACCTATAGCAGTGTAAATGGCGGGTTCATTCTAGAATAATATACTCTGATTTTAGAGACTGCAGTGTAGAGATGCATAATTGAAACCTGATTTTCTTAGCATTCTCGTATAAAGAAAATACCTAAAAGCCATACAAGAATAACTCCAGCTTCTGTGGGAATACGGTATCTTTTAAAAGGAATGTGTTCAGCAGAGCAAGCTATAGGAGGAGTTTTAAAGGACCAGAAATACTTTTAGTTCTAGTCTTTGACAAATCTTTTACTTCTTAGCATCTTTAGGCTGCATTATTTATATAACATCATTAAATTACTAGACCATGTCCTAACAAAGTAGAGTTCGGCCATAAGTCAACTTTGTATCTTCTTCTATATAACCCTTTATCCCATGTGTATCTTCATAAGTGACGTGGCTCACCCCGTGTGGCATGTCAACAGTGAATTGGTAGATGAGTCTCTGCAAAACGGTCCTGAAAGAGTAGCTTGATGTGATGATGGAAAGGAAAAAATAAACCCCACCCTAATGGTAGAAATAACATTAATATGCTTCTTAATTGGCATTCATAAATCAATGAAATGACAGACATTTTTGGGGTAATCCTCACAATTAACAGTGTGGAGCTCACTGCATCTACCTTGAGGATGAAGGCACAGACCCATGGTGACTAGATTTGAGCCAAAAGCTCAAGGGGAACTGCTCATACCAGTAAGCCATGACCTCCAGCAGAACTGGGAAGGTCCATCCGGCCAGTAGGTACTTGCATTTCTTTTCTTTAAATTTGCATCTCTTTTTGTAGAAGATAGCTACCCAATTATTCATGAATCCTCAGGTACTGCTTCTGCACCTTGAAGATTTTCCATCATCCCAAGAGTCTGTGGTAGACACTAGGCAAGGGTCATAGGAATAATCCCAATTTTTTTAATCTCTTGTGGCTGTTTCCCAAGATATAGGGGACAGTGTAATTTCATGCAATTTTATAGGAATGTGTGATGTAATTAAAAATGCAGGCTTATTTTAGAAATCTTCATGTGCTCATAGGTATTCACCTGTAGAACAGGGAAGTTAAGTGGTATACCTAAAACCAGCTGATATGTAGGTCCTGTGCATCACGGGAAATACATACCCTTTTCTCGTATCAGTCTTCCAGTTATATACCCTCGGTTTAAAAATAGTTTGCCTGCCATCTGTGAGGTTGACTGCTGTCTGTGAACAAAAACAAGCTCTTACAGAAACAAAATTAAGAGTGTATTCTGTATAAGTGAAGGCATATCATCTTGACGGTGGTGTGTGGCTTGTGATGTGGATCTGGACACTTGAGCTGTGCATGGCTGCAAGCTACCCGCGATCAGCAGCACGTGCCTCTGCTTCCCCAAAGGCAAAAGGTCTCTTGACAGTGAGGTGCTTACTTTTGAGGGAAAAGCAGTACAAACCATGTCCTAACAAGAAATGCAGTGACTAGGTAGTCACAGAGAGAATGGATGCAGATACATAGGCATATTTGTATCCCTCTTTGCTTTTAATGTACCCTTACGCTACACAGCCCAGAAGTTGATAGCTGGGTCTGACACTTGGAAGAACCAGCTGATAGATGAACTGTACCTCGACCTGTTTGCATATTTGGGCTCTTATTTGTTCTTTATGCTGTGCTGCTGTAGGAACCTTGCACAGTCAAGTGCTGGAAAACTTGCTTGCGTCCCCCAGGAGGGTGACCCATTAGCAGCCTGTCGCTGCTCTGGCAGTTGCCTTACTGCAAAGTATGCAAGTTCTAGCCCGTGCCAAATGCCGAGCAGGTTGTTAACTCACTGTTGCAGCTGTGCAAGCAAACACAGATTCAAAGTGCAAACAAGTACACGCTTCAGCTGTTTGCAAGTGGGAGGGGACCAAGGCACAACCCTATGTAGGAACCTTAGCTAAAACTAAATGTTGTCGTGTCAGTAGAATAAAAGGTGCATTAGTGGGGAATAGGGAATTTCCTTTTTTATAGGCCACCCTTTTTTCTGTAAACATTTAAATGCTTTTGCCAGGTAATACAGAAAAACAAGACCTCTTGTCCTGCTCTCCCCCACCCTTACGCCCCTCCCTCCCAAAAAAATGCAGTCATCTGTTTGTCCAGGGATCTGAGTCATCTGTGTTTGTTCAATGATCTGAATATTGAACCTAATTGTGAAAATCCTGTGAAAGCATTGCAACATGCTCTGTTCATGACCTTGTAGTGATTTCTGTGTGGTCCCCCCCCCCTCCTTTGGTAAGTCACAGCTCAGGTTACCCAAATCAATTTCAACTGGAAAATTTTCTCAAGGCTTGTTTGTTTACTAAAATTAAAGGATGTATTCTGATGAATGTTGTCATATCTTGGAAGTAATTTCCTTGGACCTGGAAACCTTTTTTCTGCAAAGCAAGTTAGTCTGTAGTGCTGCTAGTCAGCATTTTGTACGGGTACCAGAGCGTGGCCTGAAGTTGTTTATCCCATCTGTTTGAAGAAAAAGAAACGTGTGTGATTTTTAATGTGGAAGATGCTATAAATCTTTCTTCCCATTTAATAATTAAAAAAACCCAACCCTTCTCTCAAATTTGAGCAAAGCAACTTTTGTTGTTAAAAAATTAAGGTGTTTGTATGAAAAAAGTGACAAGAGAATGAAAGCAGGTATGTAAATAGCTACAGCAATTGATCTTGCTCTCTCAAAGACAGAAATCCATGTTCATTTATTAATTGAAAACACAGATAGACTTTTCCAGTTTAGGTATGAGCTCAAAGACATTGTGAGTGGTACTATCAGAGTAAGGGTTTAAAATATATACTTTATGAATAAAAGATGATTTGATGTTTTCATTTTGACGTGTGATTTATGTAGAAGAGTTCCAAAGACAATTTAAACTATGCTTAGGAATGACCCTTGCTAGTAGTTTGAGTCCATTCTTGGATATTGTAATTCAGTTGTCTGAGAAAGCTCTAGTAGCTTTAAAAACTTTATGCTACAAATTATTTTGGAGTTTTAATATGTTGTTGTGTGATCTGCATGTTGCTTGTATATAAAAATGTAATTTATTACCTTTGCTTAATTGGGGTGAAAATATATTTAAAATAGAGTATGAGAGCAGGCAGTTTTGTAAACTCTTCAGTGTTGTGTTGATGGCTATATAACATTCTGTGATGGTTCAGAATGAAACCTATAGTGACTTGTGCGGCCAGCTGCAACAAATAAACATGTTTTACTCCCTACTATGATATTATGTTTACAGCTGTCATCAGAGAAGCTTAGATGAAAACTTTTGGTGAAATGATGTAACTGCTGCCATGGTGAGAATTATCTCGGTAGCTTTATTTCTCATAAACTTGTGTCCTTTTGTCTGATTGCTTGATACAGGTTTCTAACCATATTTTACATCTAAATTAATTACAAACCAGTGGCTGAAGTAGGGGCTGCCAGTTTTTTAAGGCTACCTTTTTTCCATCCTCCAAATGAACGAACAAAAACTGTAATCAGGACCTTGCCCCTGCCCATGACTCCTTGAAAATCCATGGCAGTGAATTGCAGTGTTGTGACTTGTTCTTTGGGATAGGTTTGGATGCACACCAAGGTGTTTGGGGATGTTGTTACTGTTCCTGCCTACTGAGCCCGTGGGTTGAGTTGTACTGCTGGTGTTAGTGTATTCCTGTGCTGCTGGCTGAAGATCTGCCTCTGCTGTGAAGTGGTGGGTGCCTGGAGCCTCTGTGATGTCAGCTGGCACCTGAGGATGCGTAGTGCTTTACAGGGCACCACATACACATGTTGGGTCATAAGCAGGAGGCTGTGGAGGTCGGGCACACGTGTCTTCTTGTGATTCCCCTGTGGCTATGGAGCAGGTGAGCAAGTCGATTGATGGGTGCGAGTTAGGGCGTGATAATCTTTTGTCACTAAACTAGAAGTCAGTCATTACACAGGGCAGTCTGGCATCGCAAATGCATCTTTTATCCTGAAGGGTGTTCTTGCCCAAAGGCTCACTTTTGCTGATCAGAAGGGATATGTTTTTTTTCCCAGCACTTCCCTTTGCTAACACAGAGCTACCAAGCACTTGCTGGGTTACGTGCCATAAAATACACCTTTTGTAATCAGTCTGTTGCTGAATTGTTTTTTCGAGTTATCACAGTTTGTTCTTCCACAGGCCTCTTTGTTCAAGAGGAGCTTCTTGAGTATTTGCCTATGCTGTTTCTGAGCCGTGTCTTTACGCTGCCCCAGTTTGACAGTGTTACTGACTTTCATGGATGTGAATCCAATGTGTCACAGCACTCTGGCTTTCAGGTCATTCAGAGTAATAATTTGCTTTGGACCTTATTCAAAATAAAGTGCCAAAGGTGCCTCCCAAGGTATTTGTCTGGTTGGCAGGAGGGTGTTGCACAGGTAATCTGTGTATAACCTCTGTGTAGCAGCGAGGTAAGGTATTGTGCGTGTACATTTTTACAGTAATGCTGATCTAGCTCTTGTATTGATACCATACATGCATTCTAAGCGTAGCAGAAGTCAGTAACACCTGAAGGAGTTAACGGTGGCGAGATCATTCAGGGCACAGGGTAGGTGAGTGGGTGAGCTGTAGCCTGGATCTCAGGAGTTACAGAGGGAATTTTCTTGCATGTAATTTATGTCCAGCAAGAAACAGTAGTAATTGGCTGTTAGCTATTTACACTGAAGGAGCACAGGCAGGGGGACCTAAATGGCTAAAAGCTTTTTGAACGAAGTGAGAGACCTTTCATAGAGAGCTTGTTCTTATGAACTGAAATAGTGTTCATGTAGTTACATTATTGGTGAAGGTTATGTTTCCTAGGAGAAAGGAAGCAGTCCTTTTCTTCCATTAGCTGTTTGTAAGTGAAAGTGGGGTCATGTTCCATGATACCATCATTAAACGTTTCTGTAGAAGTCATGTGGCCGTGTGTTGGCCACAGCTTGGAGATGTATCTGCCTAGACTTTCCCCTCACTGATTTTATGTGGGCAAAAATATGTATCTAGGTAGAGAAAACTTAAGCAGACAGAGCAGAAATAAAAGTTCTCCTCCTTCCTGATTTGCCTTTGTAGGCAAGTCCTTTCTTCTAGCAAACTGAATGATTCTCTCGGTGGCAGGACTCTGCTTGTTACTTTTGGTCTCTAGGAGGCCCTTTCTGTCCACTCTACCTTTTAGCTTGTTGCTCCATGATCTCCACGTTGTCTCTGAATAACCTCCAGGCTCCAATAGCTTTGCGGTAACTGTCTTGCCTGCCAAATCTTACCTCTGCTAAAGGAACACTCTCTTGCCTTCTTCCAAGGGATCTATCTCCTCTTGTTGCTGTACGGGAATGTATTGCCACATACCCAAGGCTGAAAGAAAACAAGTGCAGCCTGTGAGTTCCTAATGGAGAGCGGTGACTAGGCAGTCCACCAGTCTGGTATGGGAGGAAGAATATGATTTAGCAAGTGAAATTTTTTCTGGTACAGTTTTTGCAGCAGAACCATCTGGCTCTTATTAAAAGTTGCTGAGGAGCGTGGTTTTGGTGGACTTCTCACTCCTCAGCATGACTGCTGTAAAGCCAAGTAACCAAATTTGTCTGAAGTATTTTACTATAAACAGAGTGGAAGTGCAAGCTACCACTTTCTCTGTGCATACCAGCATGCCTTGCAGGGAGATGTGGGGGGTTAAAAATGTTTTCTGTCACTTTTTGACCATAAGAAGGTAGGCTGTCTGCTTGTAGTCTTCTTTACTTCTCTTTGTATTAGAAACATGGGGTTTTTTATCGCTTGTGTGGTGTATTTGCCTCATGCTTTCTTCCAAGAAGGTACCGATTGTTGAGGAGTTCATCTAGAAGGAGATTCTAGTCATCTTCTTTTCCTTGCTCCTGCAGCTTCCTGCAAATAACAGAAAATGCTCTTTACCCCTACTGTTCCACCAGCCAAAACAGATCCCACAGAGCGTAAAGGACGTGTGTACATAGCAGATTTGTAGCATGCACTAGCTTTCAGGACTATCCTTCCAGCATGCCGAGTACCCAGGGCTCTCACTGGCACCACCCAGAACCAAAGCGGTGCTTGTACTTTGTGCATCAGTTTTGAAAAGCAGGAGGAAGCCGTGGGGTAGCCACTAGGACTTCTCATGAAATTTTAAAGGCAAGAAGTAGCCTGCTGTGGGTGCACCGCAGGCAGAGGAGCCAGAGAGGACACAGAGTGACTTTTCTTACGTGTTGGGTTTGAACCAGTTAACCTGTTCTTCATAACAACTTCAGGGAAGTATGAGGGCATGTGGAAAGCTAGCTGTTGAAGGCAACAGGGGAGATTAGCACTTCTCGCTATTTAAGAAGCTGTTAGTATAATGCTGAGGTTTCCTGGCATGCACCTATACAAAGCATGAAAACAGTAGTACTCAGGAGAGCCAGCATGCTTAGGTCTCCCTCCCTCGTGTAGATGGTGGTGCTTCTGAAGTCCTGAGCCTGACAGGTTCACGCCCTGAGCTGTGGTTCACGCTCAGGTGACCATGTGAGACTGATATTTCTAAATTCTCCTTTGGGTGTAATAACCAGCTGAACTGCCTGAAATGGTTTGAGAAGTAGCAGTGGCATTAGTAAGCTTAACTTTGCCCTGTTTTGTGGAAAAGCTTAGTGGTTACCTTCTCTCCTTGAAGGAGTCTGTAGCTGCATCTCTCACCTTCTGTTTGGGGAGCAGTGTTCTGTCTGTCCTGTGCGTGCAGGAGGATATGTGGTGTTCTTAAGGCCAGAAAGCATGCACAAAGGTGGGGATGACTGCTGCTGTTATGCGAGCCCTCCTCCAGGAGGAAGGGCCTACTGACTTACCTAGCCCGGTGCAAAATACATGGATGCGTGCTGTGAAGAGTGCCTTGTCCTCTAGGGTATTTCTGCTACAGCAGCAGAAGAGCTGGTGCTGTCACGGTGTGGCAGGTATGCTCTGACTACGTCATTCAGGTTTGGCTTCTCAAGAAAATCAGAGCCCAGAGCTTCTACTGGTAGATCCCAGGTGTGCTGGAGTGCACGATGGCATCAGGTGACTGATGGGATGCTGAGGTGGTGGCAATTCTAGGTGGGTTCAGTCTCAGGGATTTACTTGCCGTAGGAGCAGCCCTGGTGAAAGTGTAGTGGATTTATGCCTTTCAAGTCCCCTGCCAGTTAGGTACCCAAACGCTTTGATGATCTGGGGTTTATAATTGAAGTGCAGTGAGTTTTATTGTCATTTTATGGTTCAGGAAACTGAGACACAGTGTTCATGGTGTGACTTTATCTGAATGAGTGAGAGAATCAGATTCTTCTAAATTCAACCCCAAGATAAATTTCCTGTCCTATGTGTCAGTGTATCGGTACCACTGTATTCTGTATGGAGCTTCAGATTATTCTTCACTGGCTGTGTGCCTGAGCGTGGCTTTATGGTTTCATACAGACTGGTAGACATCCCCTGTGAGCCCTGAAAGAGTCGCTGATTTTAGCAGCGTAAACCCTCCCTTTTTGTTTCTGTGGCACATTGTGCAGTGGTGGGACTTGAGCCTGCACTGGCATCGCTGGGTGGAAGAGAAGGTATTCCAGACATTAACTATGCATACTGGAAGATAAAATTATTGTCACTGGCTCCCTAAATACTTGGGCAACAAACCAACTCTAAGCATATAGAAGTACAGTTTTGGGGACAGTATGCTGTTCAAATAAACGAATGCATGAAAGATGTTACTGATGATTGATCCTCTACTTAAATTATGAATGAGCTTGCAATTTTTTTTAAACGCGTGATATATAACTTCAGCTTTTCTTTTTAGTTGATGTCCATCAGTGTATTAGGTGTTTCCGCTTGGATGAGAGACTACCTGAATAATGTTCTCACTTTAACCGCAGAAACAAGGTAAAGCTTTCCTTAAACCTATTAATCTGTGTGGGTGATTGCAGTATATGTCATTCATTCAGTATGGCAAGTTTCCTATTAGGATCAAGGTTCCTAATTAGGATTTCTAATTTTTCTAATTAGGATTTCTAGAATTAAGAAGCCCTCAGTTGAGCTAATTATTGTTTTGTTGAAAGGTGTATTTTTGCCACCATTTCTGGCATCAGCTGAAATTAGAGAAGGGCGAAAAATATGAATTCAATCTTGTTTTATTCCTGTGCCTTTCTCTTCTGACAGGGATCAATTTTTGGCCCTTTGCCAACATGTAACCATATTATATTACTGTTTAGTTTTGAATACTTTATTCAGTCCAGAGATTCAGTTTTATTACAACAGTGCTTACGAGCCCTAGTGATGGAACAGGGCCTCATTGCGCTGCATGCTGTGCAAGTGCAGGATAGGAAGATCACCTTTGCTCCAAAGCAATTTCAGATGATGCGTTGCTTTCTCATACCCGAATGCAGCATTTGACTTTAAAACCACATAGAAGAGATTTCTGCGAAACATGTAAGGCGCTGGGAAGAACGCATCTGCTAATCCACCGGTTTCATTTTAATGCCTATATTATGTTTTTCTTCTGTATCATTTTCCTGTGATTATGCTTTTTTTATTATGGTTCTGATTGGTTTTAGGGTGGAGGAGGCTGTCATTTTGACTTACTTTCCTGTGGTCCACCCGGTCATGATTGCAGTCTGCTGTTTCCTCATCATAGTTGGAATGCTGGGCTACTGTGGAACAGTGAAAAGAAATCTGTTGCTCCTTGTCTGGGTATGTTTCATAACCTCTAAAACCAGCTAACTTCTGCTTCGCTTCAACACTGTAAGAAAAGTTTTAATCCACAGGCACTAGATAAATACTGATTATTTTTTATTACCGTGTTGAGTTACGGTATCAGTGAGGAATTGTAATTGCAAAGCACCCAGTGGGAAAGAATTTATTGCCTAGACTGCGTTATGCTGTGACTGAAAGACAAGCAGTGTCTCATTTGCAAAAATCCACTTCATTTAGTAGAGGAGTTGCTGAAGGGAAAAATAACTCAAACTCTTAACTACTAATAATTACAGGAACGTGCATTTGAGTGCTCTGAAATAAACCCTTATGCTACCCTTTTGACTCTTGGCTGTGCAATAGCTAAATAACCTAGACTTTGCTTTATCCCCACAGTTGATTGTGTGTGTAAAATAACAGCGTTTGTAACTGATGAAAGTTAATTCTGAGTGTATTCAGAAGTTTTGTGTTCTCTTATGTAGATGTGAAATTTTGCAGTTGCATTTGGTTGTCAGCAAGTTTAAAAAATAATTCCAAGTACCCAGCTTTTTCCTTTGTTTGGAGGCTACATAACTGAGCCACCAGCAGCTGAAAATAAATAGTGTCTCCTTCATGAGGCTCTGTGTACAGTTTAACTGTGATGAGGCTTTGACTGTCAAGGGAGCCAGATGCCTTTTTCTTCATCTAGAAGTCATTGAACTTGAGGACCAAAAAAAACCAAACCACCACCAAAACCCCCAAAAAACCCCAAACAAATAAACAAAAAAACCCAAACCAAAAAGCCCATCAAACTTGCACAAATTTTAATAGTTTAGAGTTTAGAAATATTTAGACCATTGACAACTCTGAGGTCAAGGAGTGCCATGTACCTGTATGCTTCTTAGAAGTCTAGCTGGTAGCCCTTTGCAGAGTTGGGCTTTGTCTTTTAACGTGACGATCAGCAGGATTCCAAGCAGTCTGTAAGCACGAGAGAGTGGGAACAATGGATGTGCAAGATGTATATCAGACTTCCATAATTGCAGTAGGAAAAAATGGACAGGTAAAATCCTTCAGCTCTTGGGAATATCCGGGAGTCTTACACAAGTATAGTTGGGCTCCTGCTGTTTTTTCACTGCAGCGTGTGTTGGGTTCTCACAAAGTGCATGCTGTTGCATTTTTTCTTGTGAATCTGTGGGGACTTAAGTACATGGTACCTGGACCTCACAAATTTTTCACAAAATGACCAAAAAAAAAAAAAAAAGTGATGGGAAACTGTACTGGGGTTTTGTATTAAAATGTCTTTTTTTATTTGAGAGGGTTGGAATAAGCTTTGTTAGAGATGTCTAGCTGAAGGTCTGCAGCAGAAGTGTTCCTCAATTGCAAGAGGGCAAATGCTGTTTCTCCTTTTTTGGGATATTTGTTAAGTCCGTGTACAATATGAAGATTGTTTCAAAGCTATATAGTTAGGAAAAACTCTCATTTAAATCTGAATGCTTTATAGTAATATGATAGTCATGCATTTTTTATTTCCAGATCTTAACCTTGCAAACATTAAGAGTCAATGGGAACAAGTTCAAAGACAGATACTACTTAGTTATGAGCACTTGATTAAATAATGGATTAATGTAATTTCATACCATATAATTATTTATCTAGTAATCTTTCTTACATACTTTAAAAGGGCTTTGTACATATTTTTATTTCATATAAATAATGAAAGCATTAAAAGATGGTAAACTTATTAAGCCCTTAGTTTTTATGGTAAGGTTCTAAGATTATTTTCATAAAATGTTTCTTATTTTATAGTGGTGATAGTTTTTAATGGGAATTAAAATTAATTAAAAGGCAAAAGCAGCTATATGATGTAGACCAATGCTACGTAGTATCTGGGGAAAAAAAAAGTTACCGTTTTTGGTATAAGCCTTGAAAAAAAATTCTAACTAATTAAAAAGAAAATGAAGTTAAAACTGGTTTTGGCCTTCAGTTTGTTTAAGCTGCCAGTGAAAAGAAGAAATCATTTATAGCTTTTAATGCTGTCTGGAAATAAATTATTTGAAGTGTGTTTAGGCAGTCAAATTATACTAAATCAAAACAAGACATTTCTGTCATTTTATGTTGCACTATTTCATTTTCAGGAGCCTGAGAATTTGCTCTTGCTAAGCAAACTGATAAGAAAACTAAATGATATCTTCCCAAGTATGTCATTGTCTTTTGATTAATTGTTAAATGAATGCAATCGTGTTATACCACAGAAGTATGCAGATGTAAGTCAGTGCCTCATTCATCAGACTAATCAGAAAAGTGACAGATCAACAAAATGAGCTTTTGTACAACCAGATGAACTAAAAGAAAAGAACCTTCATGTAAAACATTAACAACCTCTTCAATCAAGCTTTTAATCTTCTTTTTGAAGTATATGAACAACCATAATGATGGCATGCAGAGATATTTGGATACAAATCTTGACGTTCCTGGCAGCATGCTAATTGCTAGTGCCAGTGTTGTTAATTGAATTGGATTTTTGGAAAATCTAATAAAATGTAAGGACTATAAAAATATATACATTATGGTCTTAGATATTTTTAATACATCCAAATACGTAATTATTTTCATTTGTTTTTGAATTTTTATCTTGCAATTAAATGCTTGAAACATTCCCAGCTTCACATGGGGCATAAATATAAATTGAACTGATGTTCACTCAGCTTAGTAGTAAGAAAATATAACATCTCAGTCCTCTGAGGTACATGCTCTGGATTATTTGTAGAACCAGCATTTTAAAGCTATGATCATTTAATTTCATTTGCTTCAGGAATACATAGTCTTGAAGGCTGCTTGGTATAAAGAGTCTATGTGTACCTTAAGTGCCAGTAACATAGTTTTGTTGTGTGTCGTGAGTGACCAACATCCTCATGTAGAAGCGGCTGTAATGCCAGCCTGAACTGAAAGATCTGGACTCCTCCAAGTTACCGACTTGAGTGTGTAAAAAGTCTAAGGACGAGAAACTAGAGTCCAGGTTTTATGGTGCTTGTTACAGTCTTTCAAACAAGATTCTTTAAATTACTTTTTTCAAATCCAGAACCACCCTTTGCCTCTTCTCTTCTGACACTGTACATTTTGGAATGTTTTTAAAGTCTGTTGTGCACATAGTCTAACTGAAAAAAAAAAAAACCAAACCCAAAACCCACCCAACCAAAAAAACCCAACCAACCAAACCCCACACATGTGTATATTCTTTAAGAATAGTAACCTTAAGGGTGTGTGAATTTTTTTGAAGTTCTTGTTTTATGAAGACAACAAGAGTAAACTCTGTTGCTTGACAAGAACAGCTTCATGAAAATCCCACTGGAAAATATTTTCCTGGCTGGAGTTTTCATTGCAAATTCTGGCATTTATAACTATGAGTTTTCTGTAATTACAGCATTCAAACAGCACAGGATTCAATTTTGTCTGCGTTATGTTTTCACAAAGGGAAAAACTGTTAGAAATATTTGATGGTCAATAGTGCAAATCATTTTACTGATTTTTATCATAAAATTGGCAGAGAAATAAATATTCCTTAGAACTAAATGGTGTTAGACCCTGGTTGGTGTGTGGTCAAACAGCTTGTTAGTTCAGTTATAGCAGAACCTGGTTATAAATTGGAACTTGGCAGACTAAATTGTCTGTTAATTGAGTTGAAACACAACCAGACAAGCCATCATTAAACTAAACTGATCTTTTCTTTAAAAGCAGGCAAATATTTCATGAAGAGAAAAGATGAAATGATACTATGTTTTGGTTGAAAAGGTAAACTGTGACAAACCTAATGTGAACGTATAATGTCAGTAGTTCTCAGCCAGCTAAATGCAGTGTTGGTGAAAGTGGTTTCTGCAAAGTCCATCTGAAGAATGACCGGGAACCACTGACTGTATCACCACTTGGGGCAAATTCTTCTGTACCCATACACCTATTTCAGTCCATGTGGATGCAGAGGTGATAGGGGTGATTAAATTCGGGCGTCTGCTGTGTTGCAAGATACCGGTAACTGCTAATGCCTTCCTAGAAGGGACTCAACTATGTGTGAAATGTTAGCTCTCTTGCAGCACCAGAGCACCAACTATTTTGCAGTACTTGTGGCTACACTTAGCATGAATTAGTATGAGAGTTTAGTGATAGTTAGTTGTTTTGTCTTTTTTTTGTGGCAGTATGTATTTCTGCAATAATACATAATATAGGTTACTTGTTCTGTAATAATACAGGATATTTGTTCTGACCCGTGTGGACTTTTACCACAGTCACAGCTGCTCCAATACCTTGTACTAGCATTTGGCACTGGAG
Organism: Pelecanus crispus; assembly: GCF_030463565.1. Lineage (NCBI taxonomy): Eukaryota > Metazoa > Chordata > Aves > Pelecaniformes > Pelecanidae > Pelecanus > Pelecanus crispus. Next base: position 27,057,394 of record NC_134643.1, read on the forward strand.
TTGTTATTTACCAACCAGAAATATTTCTTCATTATTAAACTACCAAGCATTGAAAGGGAAGAAATAACTGACAAACAACCTTAGTGTAAACCCGTGCAGTTTAGAATTAGACAGGTTGAGACGGGAGTTCATAATTTTCATACTTTGTGCCTTTATCAGCAGCTCATTTATGAATGTGGTGTGAGTAGGAAGAAAACAAGAGATTACAAGACAGGTTAGCCTGCCTTTTGAAAGACTGATTTAAGTGGGTTTATAATACTGTAGTACAGATTTGATGAGAAGCCAGCACTGTGCTAAAACTCCAGTTCAGTCAGTGGGTAAGTAAGGGGCTGGCTGGACACTTAGCTTGCATTTTGAAGTGCTGCTTGTTTGACATTCCACTTGTAAGAGAAAATACACTTAAAGTTCACTGATTATTTTTATACCCCAGTAGTTTCAGATATGAGCAACTTTCTCAAGAAAATAAATATAGGAGTACACTTTTTTTTTCTTTCTGAATTTCTAACCTTCAGTCCAAAGGTAAACTCTTTGAGGAGGTGCCTGAACTAATCATCGTTAGACATCTTTTTGCCTTGAAATAGCATAGGGGGTAAGCTTCTTTCCTGTTCTGATCAGGGGTTTTAAGGTTCAAACAAATAGATTTTCAGAACAGTGTTGGTGATGCCACAGTGTTGCCACAGAGCAGAGCTCAGCTTTGCAGGAGCAGGTGTGCTCTGCAGGGCTCCCAGCATGGTGGGGTGGACTCTCTTGCTCCTGGGGTCTAGTGCCAACCTCTCTGTCTGCCTGTCTAACAATGAGGTGTGTTTTTTGACCTTGTCTTGTCCAATGCAGCTGTACAGCACTGTGTATGTACTTACAAGACTTTTTCAAAGCAAGTGCTTTGAAGCGTACCTAATTTTCTTAGCTGGGAGGGGGAGCTTACAGTGTAAGTTGCCTAGCATTATGGGTTATTGGGAGGCATTTAGAGATGGAGTGCTGCCTGCTGAACAAACCACAAAACAAGAGCAGCTGTGTATTTGAGCAGCATGGAGGGAAGAGAGTTGGGGTGGAGGAGCACGACAGGAATTGAGCTGGTGGGAGTGTCCAGGTCTTCTTGTGAATGCTTGGCTTAAATCCAAATGTTTGCTGTGCTCACTGTGATGATCTGCTTCCTTCGCCCTGGCGCACTTAACAACTACCTTGAACACGCAGCCACGTTGTACCAGGGCAGAGGCAGCATGGTACTATTTGGTGCAGTTATCTGGCAGCTCAAAGTAACAAGAACTGTCCAGCCCCTTGAGGGCTATTCAGGGAAATGCCTTTGACTTAGGACAGCAAGGTTGGACAGTCCAGTTATGATGCTGTCAAATTAAATGGGTTTTTTTTGTGTACTTCTGCAATAGTGAAGAGCTACTTTCTCATCCTTTTGGAAAAGGTACAGTGCTAAATTAAAAGGTAAATATCTGTCGACAGTAGCCATTCTATCGTTTCAGTATGTTTTCAGCATGAAACATGCTGCCTGGACTTCTGTGACACACTTTTCACTGCATGCTATACTTCTAGTCTCACCTAAAGGGGGTGACTATTTTGCCCACTCTTGGGGCAAGTCCTGAGTATTGTTTTTATTAGGTGTCACTGTGTCTGGCCTTATGATCCAAAATTTTCTGAGGAAGCCTTATTCCTTTTATCTTCCTTGTTCCTATTTTCCCCCATTTCCACTTGTTACACGGTTAATAATGCTTCCTCCCTCCAAGTTCTTGAAAGTCATTGATGCCCAAGGCAGTAGGAGACACTGAAATGGCACCAGAGCTGAAAAGGGCTCTGGAGTGATGCTCCCTGGTGAACAGAGGAGGGAAGCCAGTAATAGAAAGGTTGGTGAAATGGAATGCTGGAAGTGGGTACCAGGCAGCTATTGAAAAGACAGGTACTGTTATGACAGTAGGTTCAAGGGGCTGGGGTTGTTGAGGCTAGAGATCTGGGAGTGATACCAGGATGGGACTGAGGGATGCTGCATTTTGACTGAGAAAAGATGGGCAGCTGCTGAGTTGATATGTTGTCTTGCTGCTGTAGTGCTTTTTTTCCCCTCTGTCTTTCCCAGCTCCTCTTTTCTTCTTGCTTGTTTGCCCGGCTTTTTTTCCTCTGCTGAAGGGAATAGGGAATGGGAGAGTCCCTGAGAGCAAGGAAGAAGGAAATGAGTAAAGAGATTCACAAAGCCCAGCCAAACCTCCGTGTCTTGTCTGAAATGCAGCCCAGCCTCACCGGTGGGGCATGCCTTGATGCTGTGGTTCAACTGCATTCTTGTTGCCACAAACTGAGTATGGAGTGGATGTCCTGTCAGGTAAATTAATCTCTTTTTCTTGCCCAATCTTGCCGTTTTGACTAATTAACCACAGAGACACTTTGCTGTGTGCACAGGGGCTGTGGTATGGGTTTTATATCTGAGCGCACTTCTTCACTCAGAATGGTGTTTGAGGTGTTTGGGGGCATGCTGAGGCAGAGTTATTGTGTGTATCGGCACCAAATTGGTCTGTTTTACAAGGAAAAGGGGTTTTCTTGACCAAAGAAGCGTTTTTGTGGTGTTTACTTTCCTTGGTAGAAAATAAACAGGGGTTAGAGAGCTGACGGATGCTGTGTTTTGAAATAAGGGGCGAACAGGGGGGAAGGGAATATAGTAAGCCCTGAGGAAATTATGGTCTAATGTCTATCTTTACCTATGTCCTGTTCAGTACTTTACCATGACCTTGCAATGACCCTTATTCCTTGGAGCTCATTGACTTGAGGTAATTGAGTCTTGGGCAAATAAATCCTAATAATTGTCTGAAGTGTGCATTTGCTTATTTGCAAAATAATACCCGTTTCCTTATATAAACAAAGATTAACTGTTAAAGTAAAAATTTCAAACAGATCAGTAATATCTCATAGACGAATTGAGGCTGTGAGCAAAGTTCTAACTATTCATAAATAATTTTGTTTCGTTTTTAAAAAAGCAAATGAGTCAATCAAAAGAACTTGGACACATACCATAGAAAATTAAAATGTTCATTGCCATAAAAAAAAAGTTTTTTGATTCAGAAAATTAGTTAGAAAGGTTTTGGAAAAAGTGATATTTATTTATATAAAACTTGGATTTTGCAAAGGTCACAGGCTTTAAGAGACCTTGTACAGATTGACAAAATTTTGTGATCTGGGAAACTGAAATCTAAAATAATAGAGATACTTGATCATTTTGCTGTGGAATGTATTTACTCTGAAGAACTGGATGGCATTCAGTAGCTAATGTTGTAAATTGGTGGTTTCAGCCCATTTCCTTGTTGACTTGTGACTGTGTCTCTCACAAATTTCTGTGTTGTCAAGCAAGTAAACCAAATTTTAAATCAGAATGACAAATGAACTGTTAATCCCTTCAGGGCAGGGCAGAGGGAGCTGGGGAGGGAGGAAGGGGGGGCAGGGGAAAGTTTGCGCTGCCGGAGTGGATAAACAGAGGATTTCAGTTTTCCATGCAGCTTGTCTGACTCCATTTAATGAGTGTTTGCTCCATTTTTAAAAAGTATAGCTGGATTAGTCATTAAAATAACCTTGTTAGTTTTTAAACTGTAAGAAAAGTAAAGGGAACCATAACTTGTAGCTTACTGAGGGAAGAAGGACTTTTGATTGGGTTTTGCACAGAAAGTCTGGTTCCTGTTGGTCATCCAGCATTGTGGTGGTGGTCATCTGATGTTTCTCAGGGTGCAGACAGATGTCTGGATGGCTTGCGTCTCAGTAGAACAAGGCTGACGCTCTCAGGCTGCTAGCCATTGGGAAATGCTGTGCATAACCCTCTTAAAATCTTCTGGCATCTGTTTTACATACCATATACTGTGGTCTTTTAGAGATTCCCGTAAGGTTTCATTCTGCAGCTGCCTTACCCTTGGAATCTCCTTCAGCCCCTGCCCTCCCTCCCTCCCAGAGCTTTCCTTGCTGCTCTTGTCATATGGACCATGTTGCCCAAGAAGGTGGTGTGAGCACCAGACAGCAAGTCTGAGGAGGCTGGACTTGCTGATCAGCTACTCTTCATTTGCTCTGACATGAGGGTTGTGGCTTTTCTTGAGTCTGAGGGGAAAAAAAAAAAATTATGTCTTCTGGGAGAAAAGAGAAACGCTTGGGAGGAGAGTGGTAAAGCTTGAAAAAAGATGTTTATTAAATGAAATACAGAGCACATGAACGATGATTCATTAATAAGTACACTGATCCTTCAAAGAAAGGCATATTTGCTCCAAGAATGGAAGGATTTCTACAGTCTTGTAGACCAGATTCTCCAAAAGCTGCAACACCCTCCATGCTCTCACTTTTCTTCACCGTGTTGCAACTTCTGACTCCAGTCATTAGCCCCTGTTTGCCATTGCCATTTGCTTTCATGTACAGAATGCTCTTTGCTTTCTCACTGTCTGGAAGTGGGCTTAAGAAGTTGTCAATATTTTGAGTATGTTGTGTGATGGGATATATTTGTTCTCTAGGGTTGAATTTAGTAGACTGTGAAGTTTCCTCAGGTTTTCTAGGATAGTAGTAGTTAGCTAGGAAGCTGTCAAAACAGATGAAACAGGGTCCTAATCCCAGTAACAGGAGCATCATGCAACATGCAAACCAAAGGTCTGAGGGAGGAAAAAAAGGGGATTAAGCTACTCTTGTACCTCTCTAGTTCTGATGAAATTTGGGTTGCTGCAGAACCCTGTCTCAGTTTGTGTTTTCCTGAGGTGTCTAGACTCTTGCTTCCAAATCAGACTTCCAAACCACAAACAAAATGATCATACCACGTTTGGTATGAGTGGGATCAAGAGAGCTTGACTGGGGATGTTGTCCAGGTCTTTGATTCTCCTTGTGTGTGGGCTAACAGCCCGCTGATTTTACAGGTTATAGTAGCTGAATGCTGATGAGGCATTCCATAGGTCCAGGGAAATGGTTGAGTTACCATCCCTGAAGGTATTTAGAAGACATGTAGACATGGTGCTTAGGTATATGGTTTAGTGGTGGACTTGGCAGTGTTAGAAGTTAATGGTTGGACTTGATGATCTTAAGGGTCTTTTCCAACCTAAATGATTCTATGATTCTATAGGTCATTGGCAAAAAAATTACAAACCCAGCTGTGGCAGAGCAAAAAACCCCATCTGGTATCACTTCAGGAACATAGTTGGGTATGCACAGCTTTGTAGTATGGCTACCCTTACCTGCCTGGGCTGCTTGGCACCAGAGGGCCATAGTGACTCATTGGTCACAAAGTACCCTAAGTCATCAAATTTCTATGAGGGCTCCTGCTCTTAGCTTTGTTTCTGGCATAATGCTTGCAGTAGAGTTTGGAAGGACATCTTCAGAGGACAGTCATGTGGTTTTTGTACCTCTGCCAGTGGGATTATCGCAGTGGCTGGTAATAGGGCACTGTGTATTCAGTGCAATTGCCAAGGCAATGTGAAGGAAACCACTGCAGGACATGAGAGTTTTAACTCTAGTTTTCCTTTGCTAAATGTAATTAGAGTTTAATATTTCCACTGTCAGAAAAATCTCTGAAAAATTCCGTGTTCTTGGAAATACTTTGGAGAAGGACATTTAAAATAGGGACTGGGGTGGGAGGAGGAGCAAATTTTTTACAAAGTCTCTCCATGTACTGTGTTTTCTGAAGTCCCGGTTTTTCCATCATCCTGTTGCCACGTTAGTAACAGAAATTGAAGGTTACTCTTCACCAGTTCTTTTCACCTGTTGCCTGAAAAGCACAGACAAGTTATATTAAGTGATTAATTGCAGGAATTGTGTGACATATTCAAGACAAACAAAAAAACTCTAGAACTACAGTTAGAATTTTGTATTACATCTCTGCAAGAAACATAAAACGTTGTGCTTCACACTTTATATCCTTCCCTGCAGTTGCCCACGATTGCAACAAAAAAATCCTATACTCTGCAGGATAGAAAGCCACGAGATTTTATGTTGAGAGGCACTTCATGTGTGTGCTGTTGACCGTTACTCTCTGAACTGAATGGGAATTGTTGGAGCAAAGACCTTTTAAATGAATGCAAAATATCTTAGATTCAGTAATAGCAATTTTGTGCTTGCGTTCACTATTTTTATTTGTGTTTGCATCTAAATGGTTGAGATGATCAAGAAAGAAATGTGTTCCTGTAATGTATTATGCAGTAGTGGTCATTCACTTAGTTTGGTAGAGCAAATAGAATAGCAAAAAACCTGTCATAATTTAATTAGGATAAATTAATTTTATAGTTCAGTTGTTAGCCTTAAATAGAGAGATATGAAGACTTTTTGGGCATATGCCAGAGCATATGTGCTCCATATATGGAGCACTGGCATATATGGAGCTTGTATCCTCTTATGGGATGCTGCTGCTGTGTGCAGGAATTTTATTCAGACTAAAAGTTTTGATCCTGTTTAGACAGTCCATACAGATCCTTCTAAAAATAGTTTTAAATTATTTTGATTTTTTTAATGTGTAGGTGAAAACACCATGTACCTTTCTAGTACTTTAGCAGGTTCTGATAGCCTTTATGCAGGTAGCTATTTGAAAATAGCCATCCGAATTAGTACAAAACCTATTACTTCAATGCTATTTCCCATTTTTTGGTTTCTTTTTTTTTTCTGTCCTTGATATTTATTTGATGGTTACCTGCCTTCTGTGGTTGAATTTCATTATCATTGGATTTCCATTCCATATGTTCCACCATCCCACTGTCCTTTTTGTCTTGGATATGAATTTGCTGTGGAAGTGGGCTATGGTTGTCTGACTTTCACATGAGCAAGACCTCTCTGGAGGCAGTTGTAACTTGTAGCAGCTGAATATGATCTCATAGTGTCTCTGCACTGGCTGTGAGTGGGTTTCTGTGCTGTTGATGTATGTAGTTCCTGCATCGGAGGTTTCAGGGCAGGATGAGGATGTTGCCTGTGGTTGCTCTTATACCTGTACCACATGAAGAGTATCCCAGCAGAACAGGGTCTGGTGACTACTTTGGGAATATGCTTAGTATCTTTCCTTGGCCTTCATCCCCCTGTCTTTTCCACATCTCTTTGAAAGTGGTTTTCGTAGTAATGACTTTGCTTCTGTTCCTGCTTCTTTACTGTTTACTCTTTTGCACAAGAAAGGAAGGGGAATGGGATTCTCCTGAACTCCAGAGTTCCTAGTTCCTTCACCTCTGTCTCAGGACTGGTGTGCTGGAAAAATACGGTTGTTTAAGCTTCCGCAGGTCACCAGTGCTGCAGCTCTGTGCTCTCGGGATGGAGCCACGCACACATACCCATCCATTGCTGCAGAAAAAATCCAGGTGCTTCTGCAAGGTTCCAGGTATTAGAGGAGATGCTCCTGTCGGAAAGCTGCTGCTTTACTGACCTGCTGCCTGCCTCCCCTGTGGCCAGTGGCAGTGCGCAAGCTTAATGAGGGAGGTGCAGGAGAACCAGCTCCTGCTAATTGACAACATCCGTTTGATACTGCAGGGATGGCGAACTTCAGGATCTTGGCCACATGCATGTCCATGACTTGGTGAGGAGCAGTAAATGTCTGCTGCATTATTCGTATTGTTTTTTGATTGGCAAATATTTTTACATTGATCTGTTACTCTCAAAAGAGTCTTTTCTGCCAACATTTCAGTCATTCAGCTTCTCTCAAGGAAGCAACATTTTAGCTTTTTCACAGCTTTACTGGAGGAAATCCTTCAGTGAAACTGTCGCTGCCGGGTTTGTAACAGGATGAAGGCATCACTTCGATTTTCTGATGACTTTGCATAGTCTGACTATGGAGGGAATGATAGTGATTACCAATTACCTAGAAAAGAAAAGTGTTAAAAGTCTGTAGGATTTGCCATGTAAAAGGTCTCTAGTACTTGAAGTGATCATGGCTTTACATTCCTGCTTGTATTTTTTTTTTTAATTTTATGATAATCTGTAGATACTTTTGCAAAACAGTTTGTTCTCTTCTGTGCCTTTCCTATCCTACTCTCCCCCTGCCAAAAAAACCACAACCCAACAGAAAGAAAAGAAGAAAAACAGTAGAAAATATCTCAGGGATGGCTGAGAGTGCTCTGAGGGAGGTGTGCTGTAGGAGATAGTATCGGTGACCTGCTGGCGCAATTTTGAGCGTAATGCACAGTGGTGTTCCTCAGTGAGTTAGTCTCCTTTACAAAATGTAGCCACTCAGCCCATAGAAAGAAATATTAAGCCTTGTTTCAAAACCAAGTCTGTGTTTCTGGCAAAAAGCAGAAGTGTGTAAATGCAGGAAGATGCATTTAGCATTCAGACTCCTGTGGGAATTTAACTGAGGACAAAGAATAAGCATTGAAGCCAGTAATAATTTCTGTATTTGGAAGATGGAAATTAGGGGTAATAAATTTAAATAATGGTTAGAGGTTTTTTCCCCACACAACTTACATAAGAATTATTTGTTTTGCAAACCATTACACTTATAGAGAGGTATATAATATTCCCCTTCAGTAGCAGAGTGAAACTGAAGCTCCTGTGTGCAGGTTTGGTGTGCCTGCAGTTGCTCAGTTCCTAGAATGGGCTTTCACATGTGTAAGCTCTTTGTGGGTTTTTTTGCCTTTTGCCATATGGACAGATGTACTTTCTCAGGACAGAAGGCTTGATTCTCCAGTGCCCTGAAGTGTGCAGATGTAGCTAGAGTCAGGAGTGCTCAATTCCTGGCAGACCCAGAAGTGGTTTATGTGAGTGAATCTGGCTTAATAGTTTTCTATCCCAAGCTATATTCAGTAACTGGAGAAAAATCTTGGTTTTGGCTCTTCTGTCTCCAACTGCTACCAGAAGGTTTCTTAACTACATGCTGACAAAAATGAGGAGGTTTCAAACGTTAAGGTTTGTGAATGAATGAAATATTACAAGGAACTGCAAATTAAGAGTTTTCCAGAGAATGCCACATGTACACCCCCAGATGTATCACTTTCACTATGATCAGTGAGTTTTGCATAAGATTTGGGGACAGCAGGCAGGCCCAGGCTTGTTATTCAATTAGAGTATAAAACCACTGACATTTTCTTTGACAGCTGAGAACTCAAATTTGCTTTTTACCTAAACGTTTAGTCAGTATTACCCATAATGTCCCTAAACATTTTTGTATGAATTGAAGAGCTAAAGCACATGGCATTCTTTCCTCCTTTCGAAGTGAATACTTTCCAAAGCAGACTTCCATCTTTTTTTAAAGAACCTTTTGCATAACTTGCAGTCACTACAGTGATAGCGGATACATTGTCTAGAAGCTCATGATTTTATTTTTTAGAGAAAGTATCATTGTTCTTACAAGGTATGACTCCAATTTTTTCCTCTCTTGGACCTTTGGAGGATGAACATATTGGTTATTGAAGGCCTATACTGGAGGTCTGCATGTGCTTATAGTGTTGATTTATAAGGAGACGTGATGTGTTGTTCAGCTATAAAGACCATGAAGATGCAATGCAACGTGGTGGAGACTAGTAAAACAGGATCTCTTTCACCACTGTCTTTATTGAACAGACCTTTGCAGGGAGCGGATATGAGTACAGGTTTCTCTTGAAAATTCACATGGATATTTTTACCTGCACATTTTTAATTAGGCTGTTTGCCTCTACAAACCTAATTCAGGGAGTTAGATTTGATCAGCAAGTAGAAGTTAAGGCAAGACACTGTTCAGTAGCTGCCAAGGTATCCGAATTACTCAGTTCCAGACTGGGTGAACGAAGAAGATGCTGTGTAGATGACCGTTAAATCCTAACACTTGTGGATTTATTTTCTCTGTTTTAAATAATACAGCTTTGCTGACCTTTTAATGGGGGGGGGGGATAAAAAAAAAAAATCACTTACCCTTGGTACATGTTTTGTGTCTTTTATACCTGTCCTAAATAGATTCCAGAATTAAATGAGTAAATTAGAAGCCTTTTGGCATGTATCCTACTAATGGAATTATATATTTATTCTAGTCTATTTTGTACTGTGGTGGTGTTTCTTTGATTTCCAAATAAAATTAAAATCCATGAAGACCATAACTAAGTTTGTGTACTGAGAACAAGGGGGAGCTGAGTCCATTGACATGGAAGAAGAGTTGAGAATGAATGGAACTATACTTCTGCTTTAAATATAAGAGAAATGGATTACTTTTAATAGAGAACACTAGTTAAAGCAGTCTTAATTTCCCTGCAGCCTTATCCTGCAGTTCAGAAAGGGTTTGTTGATGCTATACAGAAGATAGTCCAACTCCTTTTAATTGCAGCAGTTTTTCTTAACTGTCATTACCAAGACCTGTACAGCTTTTTCACTTGTATATGTATTTTCTATTCCTAAATAGTTTGAGGGTTAAATCTGGTAATAGACAAAGCTATTTCAGTCCATCTCAATACATATTTGTACATTTATGCCTGACCTCAAATTTCTAAATCACTTTGATAAGAGCATAGCTTTCAAGAACCTTGTTTGCTTGCATCTTGTCAATTTTCTCTTTTTTTATTCTTTTTTTTTCCTTTCCCCTTTTGACTATTATCATAATTCAGGTATGTTGCTTAAATGGATAGAACTGAAAAAAGAGATTTTTCTTTTTCCACGTATATGAGGGGAAAAAAGGTTGCCCTCTTTGCAACTGTTTTAGCATACTGTGTCATGATAGCCTTGTAATCTTGGGCAACAAGGAAATGAATTTATTTTCTCATTGTAATGCTCATATGCTTCATGTTAAGTTAGTAAGAAATGTCACAGGACTTAAACTTTTAGAAAGTTTGCTGCATGAATCTTTCAAATTTTGGTTACAAAAATGTATTTCAGATTCTCTGTCTTCAGTCACGTGGAATGTTAATAATGTTTTGAGATGTCCTTTAATTATTGTTAAGTCTTTTCTTGACAGTTAACCTGAATATCAAAAATAACTAAGACAATTCTGTTTTCTGCAGTACTTTGGAAGCTTGCTTGTAATATTCTGTGTTGAACTGGCCTGTGGTGTTTGGACCTATGAGCAGGAAATAACGGTGAGTCAGAAAAGGAGGCTGCATTTTTTCAGCAGAGGAAAACAAAGATTTCCATTAGCTAGCTGTTTTCTAATTGCTGTAGTGTTTATCTTTGTTCATTATTCCGATAGTCTAATTTCATGTGACTGCCTTTTTTTAAAACAGAGAATTCTTCTGGGAAAGCTTGTGTGTCTGGAAGGTCCTCTCTGGGTTTTTCCCCACCCCCTCTATATTTGAGAGCCAAATCCTGCAGCCCCTGATTTAAGGACTTTATTTTTTGTTAATTCCCGCTTAGGCAGGTTCTTATCAAGTCAGTGGAAGTTTTGAGGATAAAGTATGAACTTCAGGCTTACGATAAGTATTTTGAGAGAGGAGATGTGAAAATTTGAAGGGATTTTGCCCCAAAAGTTCTTCATGTTTTAAAGAGCTATAGCTGAGTGTACTACGTTGTAAACAGACAGTGTGTTCTTTCAGTAGAGGACTTGCTGTCTCCCGAAATCTTCACACTGCCTCCACAAGCTATAAATGCCAGTTTTAAGCAAAACATGTCTTGGCTATAAAACACTCTTCTGTAAACTTGTGAAGAGGTTTTATCTCTGTCTAGTTTTTATAGCTGTACCAACCTTTAATTTTCAAACTGAAGACTTGTAACCATCATGCAAGAAAATGGGTAAGTGTTGAGCAGAAATTAAACTGCAGTGTTATGCTGCTGGCTGCTACATCCTTATGTCTTGTACTCAGTCGGGTACATTTTTATACATAGAGGGACAAATATTTTCTCGAGCTGCCAAGATATGCCCAATATACTGGTCTTTCCAACAGTGAGTAGCAGTTACATTTCAGTAAGATGGGAGGGAGCCTTCTTGATATTTACATGGTACCGGGACCAAAGGAATTTCTGGCAGATTTGAAGTCTGAAGTTACGTGGCAGCACTTTGCATCAACATTCATTCCCTTGCAGTACAGATTCCAGAGGGGTGTTCTAATATAACAGCGATTGAGGCGATCCCTTTACTTTAAATGTCAGCTTACGTTGATGCATTTTAAAATAGGGAATGCGGACAAGAGGCATACTTGATCCTATGGGCACAGCTGCCCTCTGTGGGGGTTTTGCCAAGGATGACAGTTATAACTAACATCCATCTTTCCACAGAAATCTTGTCAGTGGAAGCTGCCTGAAATAACATAGCTTTCAGTGCACTGGTACATGCCTTCTCCAGCCTTCACAGTTTGTTGAGAGAACCTGAAGTTATGGTGTGTTTTAGTGTGACCCTCAAGCTTTCAGTTACCTGCTATGCTACTGAAACCCAAACCTGGGACAGTTTGATAAAAGCTGGCCTAGCCCTACCATATGTTAAGGCACTGGTGATGCTGCTTGCTTCCAGAAAAAAGCACAGCTGTCCCCTCACCCCTTTGCCAAAAGAAGCAGCACTGAATTCCATGTCTGTGCCTTCTGCAGTGGGTCACAGCAAACCCAGATACTCCACACTCCTCTGGTTCTTGCTGTTTCTCCCAGGAGTTTGAGTTCATGAGCATGAGCGTGCAAATATAACAGAAAAAAATCTTCCCAGGACCTGCTTTTCCTGTTTTTGTCTCTTTTCTTTTCTTTTCTCCCTTTATTTTTTTTTAATTTCTCATCCCCTGAAATACTGGGGTTTCTTTACGTCTCTTTCCATCTGATTTCCTCTTCCTATTTCCTTTGACCTAACACTACTGCTCTTTGTGTGATGAGGTGGGCCTGACTCGGGTTTCTTGCTGCTGAGACCCATAGGGAATGTGGCAGTCTGGAAGAGCATAGTTGTTTTTCAGTGGTTCTTTCATAACTGTGCAGGTCACTTCCCTAGAGCATGCTTTCTCCTGCTCTACTTGATAAAGATAAGAAGACTCCCTCTTACACCCATGGGGGTGACTTGATGTCATGTTGGTTTCAGCATAGCATGAAATCACACAAGCCCCTGGTGGGTTTCAGAGCATCAGTTGGCATTAGTGTAGGTGGGTGGGTGATGTTGTCAGAAATGTCACTGAGGCATAACCGCCTCTGCTGATCCAATATGGGCTCTCCTTGGCGTGTGGACAAGTAGCTGTAAGGGTCCTTGTATAAACAATTTTCCTTCCAGCTCATGATAGCTCTCAGCATGAAGTGTGCCTCATGACTAATTTATTCCACCCACAAGACTGAAAAGCCAGTGTGGGTTCTCTGCTTACTTGGGCATTGGTCAAGCCTTGAGACTCATTAGAAAAATAATAATGAATAAGTAGATCTCAACAGCAAACCAAGCTTTACAGAACTTATACTAAAATCAACCCAGCATCTCCAGTTTTTGCTTGTCAACACGCTACACAAGTGTTGGTGTATAGTCAAACAAATACATCTCAGGACCATGTGTTATTGTGCACTGCTGTGTGCACGAGCTGATGGGAAGCTATTTAGTACATATATCGATGTCCTTAGTTTGACGTTGGCATTTTCAGAGAAGTCAAACACATGGATTCCAATATCCCTCCTTAGCCCCAGAATTCAAATTGCCTTCCTACAGTGGGGTTTAGTTTGTTTTGACTTGCTTTTAATTTCCTTCTCTCACTTCTTGATATTTTTTTTCCTCCTTTCCATTGTTTTCATAAAGAAGTTAGACGCCTTGTGCTATGTGCATAACCTTGGACTGTATTCAACTCAAATAAGATAATAAAAAAAATAGTCTAGCAAATATGAGCTTAATTGCAGCGATAGCAAGTATTATCCAAAGAAAGCAGAGTGCTAACTTCCAATGCAGTGGAAAGAGAAATGCATTGAGTACAAAACCAAATTATTTTATTGTAGTAACCACTATAAATGTTTGTGGTAGAAATATTCTGTGATACTGTTTTTAAGTATTTTTAGTACTCTACTGATAACATATTTTTCATGTGGACAGTTGTGAGTTCAATGCTTTATAGCTTAAGAAATAAAAATTTTGCTAAGTGAAAGGTGTGTTAAATTTCTGCAGTATTATTAATATATTCATGATATATGAAGCTTTACCAGGGTGTCAAAAATGTACTATAACTTAGCAGTGGTAATGAAATATTATCAAATGGTCTTATTTGGATTATGGGGTCAGGCAGGCAGTGATTGTTCCTATATTTTTGTAGAGCATCTAGCACAAGAAACACCAGGCTCCTTGGGGAAGTATTGTGATATTCTTTTTTTTCTTAGGTTACATTTGTTGCTATTTGCAGAATGCCCTTACTGTTCGCTCGAAATTGAACGGGATAGCTAAGTCATAGCCGCTAGAGGAGCTCGGCTTCCCTGCTGTCCAAATGAAAACTGATACTACAATTGTGATTTCTTTCACCATGACCATAAGGCTAATGGGAACAAGGCAAATCTCAGCATGAATGATATGTGTGCCTAGGAGGGCAAGTGCAAAGTCTTCAGCTCCTTGTTTTAGTTTGGCACACTGAAATTTGTGCTGCTGCGCAGAAGTTAGTATCTTGTCTTGACTCTTAACTGCCTTGTATGCCAGGTGCCATAGCATTTGCTTCTGTTGTTTCTAACTACTGTCTGAGGGCTGTAGTCTGACAATGGAGAGCACCAGCTCCTCAATGCTGAGTAGTCAGATTTGAAAGAAAAATACTTCAAGAATCATTCTTTCAGAAGAAAGATTTACAAGGCCGTGGGTGTGCGTGGGAAAAAAAAAAACTCACAGGGCCTCATTGTCTAAACTTCCTTGTTACTGTTCTTGAGCAAGATACTGAAATTGAGTACATTCAGGATACCTGCATGGTGGACTCCAGGCAAAGCCAGAAAGCCACATGAAAGACTCTCAGGGTAGAATTCATCTCAATTAATTTTACATATTTAGAAGTTAGATGTTTAAATCTAAGTTCATCACCTTAAACAGTGAAGTATATTTGCAACTTCAAGGAATTGATTCATCTGCTCTGTTTAAAATATCTTGAGATGAATTGCTCCATATGACTGCCTGTTTCTTTCTATTGACTAAGAAGACACCAAGGAGATAACTAAATTAGGACAGACATCCTTGCTGACTTGGATGGGGCTCAATTGAAGTTTTATGCCAGATAAAAGTCTGGTAATGATATAATCAAATTGTACCCAACTGTCTCTGAATCTCTCCAAAATGCAGCTCCTTTTCCAGTGTACGTTAATTTGTAAGCAAAGGATACAAATAATTTTTTCCTGATATTTTAATAAAGGTTCATGAAGTTTTGGTATCGTAAAAATAGAAGCACTTGTTTTCGTGTTTTATTTGAATACAAAGTTATTTTGGTCATCGCACTGGAAAGATATCACAATAGATGTAAGTTTTGGGTTTGGAGCCACAAGCCAACTGATCTGCTGTGTGTATCACTTTTCTTTCCTTGCTTCAGGTTCCAGTGCAGTGGTCTGATATGATCACTCTGAAAGCCAGGATGACCAATTATGGCCTACCTAGGTACCAGTGGCTGACCCATGCTTGGAATTTCTTCCAGAGGGAGGTAAGATGACAGTTAATCACGAGCTGAAGTAATACATGCTCAGTAAATGTGATATATCTGCTAAAGTAAAATGTTTGGTTTTAAGTGAATAGGTAAATAAATGTAAGTTTCATGTGAAACCCTGTGTAGCGGTGGTACATTTTAACATCACTTGATATCCAACTCTTGAGCTTTTGTAGGCCCTAAAGACACTAAAGCCCCCAAAAAAGAATGTTAGTAAGTTCAGTTAAATTGCTAACACTGTCTTCTCCTTTGCCAGTAAGGTTAGGACACCAATGCCTTTTAGGATTATTATAACATTTAAGAATATGATGTATATAAAATTAAAAATCTGCAGGTAAAGTAAGATAAACACTTCTATATGCTGTTTTAATATTAAACTGTGCTCCCCTTCCTGTAGGCTGTTAGTTTCCTTTCACGGAGCTGTCATAGTTAAGATATGTGTTTAGCTCGAAATGAGTGGGAAAGGAAGTTTCTAAAAAGATGCCAACACTGTCTCTTTGACTGAGGTTAGAGAAAGTGATCAGAGTTTTTATTTCCTTTGACTGAGGGGGGCGGGAGACAAACCAAAAAGCTGCCTTCTGTATTCACAGGTTTGCCCTCAGGCCTACTAAAATTCAGAACTGTTGTTAAAGAATGAAGTATTATGTTACACAAACATGAAATTGCCCAAGGTAAAACCCATTAACTCCAAATATAACTCACGTGCAGGAAGAGGACTCTTTAAATGCCTGTCATTGTGCTGCCCTTGTTGAAATGTTGAAATCTCTCATTGTTGCACAGATTTCCTGTTTATTTAAACATTTCCTGGCAGCAATTGGTTAGTCTGTATTTATACTAAAACCTGAAAGAAAAGAGTGAGGACTACATGAGGTTAAACACCCCCCACCCTCCCCAGTCCCCTGCTCTGACCATGCAAATGCTCTGTGAAACAGAGTAATCCTTCATATGCAGGTAGATGTTTGTTCTGTACCTGAAATAACATAATCAAATGGTCTTGATTTCCCTGAGTGGAGCTGATACTGTACCTTGGTTTAAATGTATAGGTTGAATAAGTTAAAAGCTGCCTCTTATACTTCTGGTTGTTGTAGTGTCATCATAATGGCTGGTTTTAAATTGAATATTAGTAATAAAACTTCAAGTATGCCTTAACTCTTCCAGGGGAGGAGAGAGTTCCCTTTAGAAGTTAGATTTCTTGTATTCCATCTCTGACTAGAGGAATGATTTCAGGAAAGTTTGAAGTGAACTGAGAAGGCTCTTTCATGATTTTTAGTTAGTTGGTGGGCTCTCACTTTTGTTCCATCTACTCATAACTCAGATGATGGATGTGTGAGCCTGGTATGTGGTTCATGCCTGAATAAGCACTGTGCTCAGGGCCCTTCTTCAGTCAGCATTACAACTTTTTTGCTAAAGAAAAGATTTGTAATTACAGTTTTGTTCCCAAAGATTCAGCCTTGATCAGCTTTGTGTTCTTTCTTCTCTATCTTTTAACATCTGAGAGAGATGGGAAATGTCTTCTCCCCCAAACCCTCTTGCTGGTCTAATATCAGAGTTGTGACTATGCTAAGGAAGATGGGAAGGGTCAACTGAAGTCAGGAAGGAAGAACTGGGCAGGGGAAAGAAAAGATTTGAGAGTGAGAAAAGGGTGTTTAATGAGGTTGTCTTTGCAGTTACAATGAGGAGCCAAAGCTTGAGCTTTCCTTAGACAGACCTGTGTTGGGTGGATTTTGACTGACTAATGAACTGATAAAAAGAGATTAAAGCTGTGGTGAAAAAGGAAGAAGTGAGATTTTTAAGAGGACTGGTGAAGTCAAGGCACAGTGTGTGCCAACATGGTGTCTGGGCACTGATTGTGACTGAGAAGTGGTGTGGTATACAGGACTCTGGCTCCGAAGTGGTTAAGGGGGGCCAAATGTTCCCAAGCCCATGGGTCAAAGGAACCAGGTGATGAATTACGAACACTCAAGCTGGTACTGGAGGACATCCAGACACAAAAAAGTAGCATCTTGTTCTGCAGCAAGGTTTTTTTCAGTCATATCAAGTCCCCATCCGATGCCAGAGGAAATCTAATGTAGCTGCTTCAGCCCTTTTTTATGTGAAAGCAGCTAGGAATGAGGTAGGCTGGTCGTTTGGCTTTAAATCTCTCTTCGTGCTTTGCAGAGGAGAAGACAGGTGGTTAGTCCTGGTGGTTTTTATAGCCAATTATGGCTCATCTGCTTTGCAGCCAGACTTCCTGCTTTTATGGTTGATTCTGTTGCAGTGCTTATTTCAGAGTGGTACTGCTTCCTTCCATTTTCCTTTTTCCTTTCAGCATTTGTGATTTCTACACCTTTTTGCTCACTTTTTTAATATTTTCTCTTTTTTCTGTATTCAGATAAATCTATGCTTTTTTCTCATCTGGTGTTCAGCAGGTGTGTCCATAGTTGTAGCCTTGCAGGAATAGTCCTCACTAGTAAGACCTTAATTATCTTTTCCTGCTACTTCCTTCAGCCACAGGTATACTTGTTCATTAGTCACCCTTTTGACATGAAATTATCATGTGTTAGTTGCTTGTAGTAAGGATAGCAGAATTACAGGGTAGGACAACTTCTGTGAAGCATCCTTTGAGGTAGCAGTTGGGATTTAAAGGACAGAGCAGTATCACTGGCTGTTTCTGAGGTGTTCATTGGTCACTATATTGTATTTTTCACATTTTTTTAATGTCAAAGTACAGCAAAAGAAGATACATGGAAGCTCTTGTACATGTTTTTAGTCCTACATAAATATATTGAAAGTTGTTAGTAAGAATTTATATAGCTTTTTTGATGACCTACTTTTATGAAGAAATAACATCATTATTGCTGATCTTGGCTAATCCTTCCTTTGCAGTTTAAATGTTGTGGGGTGGTGTACTTCACAGACTGGCTGGAAATGACAGAGATGGACTGGCCGCCTGACTCCTGTTGTGTCAGAGAGTTCCCAGGATGCTCTAAGCAGGCACATCATGAGGATCTCAGTGACCTTTATCAAGAGGTAAGAAGAAAAATGTGGATATTTCGGACATCTTTGTACCTTCTTCCTGATCAAGTCATTTTCCAAACTCATCACTTGCAGTACAGCAGAAAGTTTTGTAGAGTAATTTTGTTTATGGCAAGTGTTTATTGTGTTTATTTACGTTTATTATTTATTAGTGCTGAAGAGGTGGAAGGAAGGAAGAAAGAACAAACCCACCCACCCTTACCTGGAAGTGAGATAAGTTAGTAGCAATGCAGTTAACATCTGAGATACGCTTAAATATTGAGGTACTTGTTTTGTATTGGTTAGGTTGGAGTTGAAATTTGCTCCAATCAAAAAAAAAAAAAAAAAAATTTTGGTGTAATGTCCACTCTCCAGCTTGCCACACTAAGAGAAATTCGACTTACCCTATGGTAATGAGGTCTCTAGTGGTATGTACAGTGAAGGATACTTCTAGGAAGTCCTTTGGAAGATGAGAGCTCTCTTACTAACAGGGCTCATGCAAGAAGGCAGGTAATTCAGTTGCTCCACTGTGAGCATGCATATAAAGTTTGTGTGAAAATGCTCTTTCTCTCTAACTCTACTACATTACAGAATGATTATTATTTTAAAAGAATAAAAAAAAGCCTTAAGACCAGGAGAGGACCTATTTGAACTCGAAGTGGGTAAGGGAGGCGATCATGGTAGCAAGTCATTACCGTTCTTAGGGTGAAAGTTATAAAAACAAGCAAACATGTTATCTACTAAAATTCTTCACTGTTCTCACAAAAATGTTGTAAAAAGTCACCTTTGTTTGGAGACTGCTTTGCTACCTACCTTTTTTTTTAATGCTGACAGACCTCTGGAGACCTTTAATTGTGCATTCAGTAATATGAGAATGACCAACAGTCCAGGTAGTCCAGTAGCGAGAAAAAGCATGTCTCAGTCAAGCAGTTACGAGTATCTGAGAAGAGGTGCATTCTTCGTTTGCTTTAAGAGTAATACAGGGTGCATAGGAAGGAGGATGGGCCTGAGAAGCATGCTTTCCGATGCTGCAGCATGAACATTTCTCTAATGGGCAGTGCAACTCTGCATTATGGAAGAGCACCCAAAGAACCATTTTATCTTGTCCCAGTCTCCTCCTGCTGTTCAAGACTCTTTCTTACAAGAATCTATTATGTGGCTCTTGTTCAGGAGCCATGGAGAGATAACTCTGATGGCAGGGGAGATTAACTATATAAAGAAGCCAAGATGAATATTAGCTATTGCCAGGAAACAATCAAGTTTTTGGGAAATGGCATCACTGATTTGTGTGGCATTGATTCTACGAGCAGAAATTACATACTGTATTCTGGACTTTGACATCTATCCTAGGCCTCATGTGCTTCCACTAGGAAGAGAGAAGGTAGAGCTGCCAAAAGGCAGGTGCCTCAGAGGGCTGGTCTGTGCTAGGGAGCCTTAAAGATCGTGGCAGAGGCTGTTTTCTTTCCATCAGCTACTTGTAGAGCCTCTCCTGCCTTATGGCAAGGCTTGCAGCACTGGTTACACTTTAGCAGTGTCAGTCTCTGAATGGGAAAGCCATTCAGGCTTCTTCTGGGGCCTACCAATCCCTTACACATTCTTGAAGAAGAATGAACTGTGGCTCACTGCAGTAATGGTTGTGTTTTCTTAGACTGTTGCCAGTATTGATACCATACAGCCCAACTCTGCCAAACAGAGTCCTCAAAGAGTGTAGGTGTATGGAAGATGCAGAATGTTCGTTTGCTCTGAGCGTCCTTCCTGCTTATGTGAAAAGGCAAGCGTATGTAAGCAGTGTCACTCCATAAAAAACTGATTTTTGAGCTCAGGAAGCTCAAAAATTTCTGAGGAGTGCTAGTCACTGGAGTGTCTTGCTAAAACTACAAGGCTTTCTCATCTCATCTCATCTCTTCTGCTAACGTTTCATTCCCACAGCCATATTCCAGGAAAGTGGTTCCCTGTGCACTTTGTATGTTCAGGTTCTTTTGGTTCTACTACAGAAAATTAGTAGCCAAAGATAATGATGATGTAGAACACAAGGGCTCCGAGACCCACCTGGTAAAAAGAAGGGCTACCTGGCTTTTTTTCTAAAAGAAACCTGAAGGGCATTTCTGGTTCTTCCCCTACCATATCCCAGAGCATTTTGGATAGATTCAACTCTTAGCAAAAATTTATTTTTGGTTGTCTACTGCAGAATTAGTTCCAAAAAGGGACAGGCTGTTTTCTATTTTACCAGCCACAAAAATACTCTTGTTGTTCTTTGAGATATGTACAGTGTTCAGTTGGCAAAAGTTTTTTTTCCATGGTGCTTGCATGTGGGTTGTCTCACAGGCTCGTACAGTATGCTTGCTAATATGTTTATCTATATCATGCAAAAACAACTTAGGCTTGCAAGGCTAATCTGTCTGACTTCTGCTTTGGAGAATCGAAGGAGAAAAGCCTTTTTAGAAAGTGATTCACAAACTTGCATAGTCTGGTGGTTTGAGAGGGAGCCTGATGAGATTAGCCTCGGTAGCCTAAAATTGGCTTATGTAAATGCTTTGCAAGTCCATTCTGGTACTTCAGAAAAATTCTTTGTAGTACTTCAGAAAACTGAAGTTTGGTTTGGCTGGGATTGATAAAATTGTTTTGTTGTAGCTGTGCTGTAATTTTCTGCTGGGATCCCAGAGCTTTCAGTAATCTTAAGTTGGAATCCTTCACAATACAGTTTTTGTAGGAGAAAAGGGTGGCTTACTTATAGTTCTGCTTGAGAGTATTCTTGGCAAGCATCGCGTTTCCCCTGCTGGATATTGAAAACTATTTTTCAGATGTGTTAGTTGTCTTGGACTGCTTTTATTCTGACAAGCTTCACCTTTGGTGCAGTTCATGGAAAAGACTAACCTTAGAAAGAGCATGGTTGTGAGGGAGGTGCATCAGATGATGATGTGGCCTCGGAGGTTCATTGTGGTCTGAGGATGAGGGGAGCTCTGCCCGTTTTGTGATTTGGAACTGTAGCCGAGATGAAATGATTGGTAGGAGTTGATATCTTCAGAAAAATCAAAATTGCACATTCAGTATTCTTTTGTTTTCTAGCATAATTTTGAGTATACTCTAATTTTGAGTATACAACAGATCTGTTGAATATGCTGATGGTTTATCTGTTCTGCTCTGAGAATTGCCTCATTGAAGGTCTGGTCCTTATTCTATGATGTTGCAGTAAATCACAGAATCACAGAATGCTTTGGGTTGGAAGGGACCTTGAGAGATCATCGAGCCCAACCCCCTTGCAGTGAGCAGGGATTGAACCTGTGAACTTGGCGTTATTAGCACCATGTTCTAACCAACTGAGCTAACCCGGCTGGTCAAATCAGAAATATATGCTTTGTTTCCATTTTAAGACTGAAAATATAAAATGGCCTTTGTAATAAATATGAATCAGGCCTTTAATCCATAGCTTTGTAGGAGTTTGAAGCTAATTCTTCTGAATGATTGCTGCAAAGTTTTATACTATTTTTGAGTTGTCAACAAGAGCTCCCTGTTCAGTGACAAACTTTTACCTTTGCTGAGGAAAGTATATTTATGTACTCTTTAATTGCAGGCTACCAACTATGAATGTGTCGCATAAGCAGAAATACATAAATGTGGCTGGATATTTCTCAATTTTGAAACTGATTTTGAATGTGTATTAGAGCAGAACTGTAAGAACATCATTAAATGGAGGGGGGCAGTCTATCTAGGTTGGGCATAATTTATCTGAGTTATGTGTCTGTACTGCAGGAAATGCAGGCATTAATGTTATTGCTCTCTGTTAATGGGTGTTTCCTCTAGGCAACAAATGAACTGAATTTGAATACTGCTGTGGTTGAGCATTTTTAAATTGTGACCAGCATGCACCTTCATCCCTTAAAGTTATCAAAAGTGTTAAAATGCAGCCAGTTTCTTTGTAATTAAAAACAAATTTGGAAAGTAGTATAGTTACAATACTGTATTCTAATTGAAGAAAAAGACACCAACATGACAATTTTTGTTCCTCATCAAGTTCAATTACATTGCTTTTGCTACAGTGTGGAGTTGGTGGGTTTTTTCTTTCCTGATTTTAAAGTTTCCACATTTATTCCTTGTTCTGTCTAAACTATGTTAATGTTAAAAAAATGACACACTGAAATGATGAATGGAGCAAAGATGTTGAGGTCCTTTAGCTTATTCTGGTACAATTGTTATATAGTACATTAATTTTATTTAGATCTTAAATGAGAATCTGTTGACTGCAGTGTGAATTTTGTGTGTGAGGCAGGCAAGAATCAGGCCTTTCATCAAATACGTTCAGGACTGTAGCATTTGAAATTGTTGGCTTTGGGAAATTTCAGCGTGATTGAAAACTGTTCTTTATCATGTCCTGTCTTCAGATTCTGTCACTTTGATCAATTGCTTTCTTTTCATAGAAAAGCTATAAGAAATATGTAGTAAGGATATAAATGCAAAAATGACATTTTGAAGGCAATGCCTGTTTTGATGGGTTCCTGATGTCGTCTTATGGGACCAATGTCTTTTGGTACCCGTGGTGTTATCCCATCCAGATTATTACTCTGAATTTTCCCTTGGTGGCTGTGTTCCTTTGATTTCTATGCTGTGAAGCCCTGTAGAGTTTAGAATAGAGAATAAGCATGGCCTAGAGTAGTTCAGGGCCTTCTCTTCAAAGTTTTATCCTTTCTCAGACTGGGCATCACCTTTTCTGAGTAGCAGGCACCAAGCTTGTGTTTACACAGTTGTCCAGTAGTTCCCAGTGCTGGTGTCTCTGTGTATCGTTGCTGCCTTACGAGGGCTTCGGAGCTTTCCTGAAGCCTTGTACAGTAATTATTTGTCCATTTAAGTGAACTCCTGGAGCATGCGCTGATGTATTGGAAAGAGCTGAGGAGTCAGAGCAACTACTCTTTCTAAATTGCCATTCCTAGGAAACACCAACTTGTGATATTTTAACATACTTTTTGTTCATCAGACTTTTTCTGTGTAAATAATAATAGCAATTATTATTCTTCTTTAAATCATTGCTTTGTATTTGCACCTGCTTAACAGTAGAGAGAGGTGGTGCATGTGACCATCATGCTAATACAGCAGGTGGATTGTAAGCTCCTTGGAGCAGGATCTAGCTGCCTGCCTGGGTTTTTGCAGACCCTGATGCAGGGTGCATTGTTACAGCCAGTCTCACAGTGGTTAATGAGACAAAACAAGGCAGTAATACAGTGAGGTGACTTTGAAACTCAAATATCTGCACAGTCTGCATTGACGTAACAGTCAGTGGGATATGTGTCGGTACTTGTCTTGCTTCAGTAGGTAACCCGAGTCAGCCTGGGGACCTGCTGTGTCCAAGGGTGGTCCCTGCTGCAGCCAGAGGTGGTGTACAGGAGGAGGAGAAGTCTGGAAACCACTATGTCAAACCAGTTCATTTTTTAACTGGTAAATTTCCCTGTCATTTTTCACAATATTGCCTTCAATGTTGCCTCCAAGTAACAATTACTTGGGAGTTGATTTTTTTTTTAATTTTTTTAAAATTTTTTTCTTTTTTGTCCTCAGAGCAAATAACCAATGGTCTTTTCAAAGACTTTGGGATATTACTGTGCTTTAAGCAGCAACAGCCCGGCACAAGATAGGAGATAAAACTGGCTCTTGGTATAATGCCATCAAAATAATTGACAGAGAAGTTTCTACATTTGGATCAGAAATTAAGCCAGATGATTTTAAAATATAGTCTACAGATAGGGGAGATAGGTGGGGTGTAACTAACATAAATGGATATGCTGTTTGCAATGAGGAGATGCTTCTAGTTCAGGAATAAAAAGCAGGAGTAATGCCACATGTATGTGGTATTATTACTACCAAGTACTAAGTGAAATCTGTTTGTACCCACTGCATTCTGGAAATTTGGCAGAAGTCCTCTGTTGAAGGTTATTCTGTTTGATGCTCCTTACGCAGACAGTGTCTGGAATGTAATGATTTTTCTACTCCCTAGGGACTTTCTGTGGCACTAATAAACTGGCATATAATGAGTCCAGATAAAACACTAAAAAAGAAAAGGTGGGAAGAAACACTGATGAGGTTATGCAGGTCTGTAGATCTTTCCGAGAATATTATTTTAACTTCAGATTGTGGTGTTATTTGTAGAAAAAGTCTAGAGTTTAAAATAATTGACAGGCTTGAAGAACTGCAATTTAAGGAGAGAAACAAGAGGATTAAGAGGATTTAATGGCTTTTAAACCTTCACAAAACCAGTTGAATTTCTTTAAAAATCAGTGGTAGTTGGTAGGAACTCAGATCAACTTTGATTTCTGAATTGAAGAGTAGCACAGATCTCTTGGAGCTTGTTACATAGAGTAAACTCTCAGTGTATAAGAAAACTTAAAGATGGCATTATGGAAGCAATTAAAAAGTAGGCAAGATAATTTTCAAAGTGTTGTTTGAAGCAGATGAGAGAGAGATTTTGGGGAGCCAAAAGAACCAGCACTAGATTAGCATGAGCTAAACCTTGGGAACTGCAAGCCAAATAATATTGACTAACTTTTTTAATCTATTTTTGTTTCATAGGGGTGCGGTAAAAAAATGTACACTTTTTTGAGGGGGACGAAGCAATTGCAAGTGCTGAGATTTCTAGGAATCTCCATTGGAGTAACGCAGATCCTGGCTATGATCCTCACTATTACTTTGCTGTGGGCTCTGTACTATGACAGAAGGGATCCCGGGGCAGATCAGATCATGGCCCTGAAGAGCGATACCTCGCAGCAGCTGTCATGTCATTCCGTGGAGCTACTGAAACCAAGCATGACAAGGATCTTTGAACACACATCCATGGCAAACAGCTTTAATACAGACTTTGAAATGGAAGAGCTATAGGTGATGCAATGAATTTGAGAAGTCACAAAGGGTTTTAACGGGGTTTTGTTGTTGTTTTTATTCTGTTCCATCAAGTATGCCAAATATACCAGTCTTCCTATGCTTCAGAAAACAGCTAATGAATGGAAGTGGAGGCCTGTATAGAAAGAAGGATAAGCCTGCCAGCCTCATAGAAGAGCCATGTAACAGTTGATTTTGTTTGTTTTTTTGAAAGGCACTCATTCACTGGGCACAGTAATACTTAACTTATTGTCATTGTCACAAGCTGTGTGATGTGTAAAATACTGATTCATTCACAGGCAGGCAGACAGAACCTCTAAGGAAGCATCACAGGAAAGGAAGAGAAATACTTGTCTTCTAAAGAAATGACTGTGCTTTGGACAAACAAAATGCGACTTCAGTTGAAATTGACTTTTACACTTTTAATAAGCCATTTGGAAAATGTCTTAATCAGGGATCTGTGTATATATAATTGTGTGGTTTTGTGTGTGCTGGAAAGCAGAACTACAATTCAAGTCAGTACTTGGATTTAAAAATTTGCAAGATTTGTAAAAAGGGCAAGATTTTCTTTTTTCTAACAAAACCTTTATCTTAGCTGTTGTTAAAGATGTTCTAAAACTTCTATTTTTATCTAACATAACTGTTTAATTTTTAATTATAAATATCTTAAACAGGGATTAAAAACAAAGCTATGACTCTGGACAATAGACTAATTTTCTGAGTAATTCTAGAGAATTCTTCTATGAAACAGTTTGTTCTATGGACTATTTTTTAGTAAAAAGAAAAGAAAGAAAGCCTTAAACATTCTTTCCAAAATGGGAATCAGTATGGGAGTAGCACATTTTTATAGATAAATCTTTTCTCCTGTCCATGATTCCCCTGAAGGTAGAAACACAACGCTACAAGGAAAATGCTTACAGTTCTGGATGCTATTGCAATAATTGTAAAAATACATAAGGAGAAATTACACTTTGGCGGCATCTTCATTAAGAGCTCTCCAGTGGCTTAAAATGCCAACTGGAAACAGCATTAAAATGTATTTATTGAGGTGGGGAAAGTGCATTTTACTGTATTTTTATGAACAATGTTTATTTCGTAGGATTATTTTTACAGTTGGCCACGCTCCTGAAATATATATTTGTTCCACTGAGTACAGTAGTTTGTGGCAAATGGGTTTTTACATGATATTACATTTTAAAAATTCTTTCATTTGTTTTGGAATTTGTAAAAGAAAAGAAAAAAAGCAAAGTGTGGTTTGGTAGACAATAAAATTACTTTTGTCTTAAATTCTAAAATGGCTTTTTTATTTTCAAGTCCTACAGTGTGAATGCTTTGGGTGGGAGTTGGGAGGGTCCTCCTGCTAGTGTGAGTTAATTTGATGTGTCTTTACTCATTCCACTTATTTTGTCGTGCAGAAACTGAATTGTGAATTTAATTTCCTTTTTTTATTGCTTCTGAGAAAGCTTCTTAAGGGCTTGTGAAATTAAGCTCTTCAGTTGTGTGGGCTGCTGTTTGTTTTTTAGCAGTCTACATGTGGGTGTAATTATTTCACAGGTACCATTGCAAGCAAGATTACCTTTCTGCTTTTGTACCTCTCCTACAGAAATGCTAATATTTGGGGAGTAAGAAAAAGGCTAAAGGATAGATTTTCCCAAAATTTTGCTTGGAGAATCTTTGTCAGAAATACTTTCTTGTGCACTGTTCGGGAAGCCTTGTGCCCAGCGTTACTGCAGACTTCCATCCTTCCCGTTGCTTAGGCTGGGCAGCGTTTCTGTAGATAAAGGCGAAGTTCCTATGTAGAAAAAGAGCAGGTGTCTGAGAGCCTGGATGTAGACCAGCTCTAGGCTTTGGAGTGCTACAGAGACCTGTGATGCTACACAGTGGATTGAGCCATTGTTGGGTTTTTTTCCCCCATTTGTTTGTTTTTTTTTAAAAAAAAGCTGAATAAACCACGAATTGTGGAATGTCTTGATTGTGGCTTGCATGGATTACGTGTACACAGCCACATTCAGCTGTGGATTACAGCTGAATGTAAGGAGTTTCACCCTAATTGATGTAAAAAAGGGCAGGAAGAAGTCCTGCCCTTTGTCCAGGAAATACTGATGCTTAGTTTTACACAAGGAGCGTCTGTGGAAGCTCCCTTAGCCATGCTTCAGCTATCCCAACTCCTCCCATGGGAGGACTCCCCGGGCTACCAGTGAGTTTGGTTGTCTGCTTGTCTATCTTCTTGTCTCCAGGTTAGAGCTAATGAAGGAACAGATATGGCAAGCCAGGCTAGGGAGATTTGTTTGAGAAGTCCACAGCTAGAATTAGAGATACTGACAGCCCAGGTCATTTGGTTTTAGGCTTCCCAGGTGGTGAGGAAGAACTACCATTAGATGTAGCCAGGTGATTCTAAGATCAGGAGTACAGCTGTCTGAAAGGGTGAGCCAGTGTGCTTGCTGGGACAGGCTCAGGGGCAAAGGCTTCTCCCTTCTAGAGAAGTGTTCATGTGGTGGAGTCCCTTGTCACTTGGACATTTGGGCATTGACTTGTAGTGATGCCCATCCTGGGCATTGGGTAATGCTATTTATGCAGCCCAGATGTTAGTCTGACAAAAGAGGCTAGAGCTGCACAGTGCAAATTGTGCTGGAGCTTCTGCGATCAGGGTGGGGATTGGTATTGCCATCCTTGGTTAAGCCCAGGACTGTTCCTACAGGGGTGTAACGGGTGGTGGAGGTACATGTATGGTCCTTGGGGGAGTTGCCTGTCCTTGGAGTAAAAAGCAAGCAAGGTGTTAAAGGTACCCTGAGAAACACCAGGCTCTAGAAGGACAGGGTCTGCAGATGTCCCTGGGATCTGCCCAGTTTTTCAGTAAAGCAGCTCATTGCCTCTTGTTCAGCTCAAATAGTGAAGGGGATTTCTCTTATCACAGCTGAAACAGGAGACTCTGGGTCAAGGAGGTGGTAAATCCAGGAGGTGGGGTTTGAGGTAGCACTTCTCCAAAACTGATTTGGTGGTGGTTCCCTCATTCAAGGATTGTTTGTGGGCTCCTTTTGATACAGGACCAACCTCCCAGACCAGTGTGTGCGGACCCCCAGGACAGTGAATATCTGTGGCCAGGGTAACCTCGTTTGGGCTTGGCTACCCAAATCCTGAGCCAGTCTGCGTTCAGAATGGGGATAGTTTCATTAAGGGAAGGACCCACCTGTCAGGAATGATAAAAGTATTCCTTTGCCTAGCAAGGACTACTGATAAGTATTCTGGGAAAGAATCCTATTTTGAGTATCTAACCGCATTTGCCAAAATAGGTCTCAGCTATAAATTGGAACACTTTCAAACTTTTTTTCTTTCACTGTGCTCAGGCTCTGAGGTGTCTCTGTTTTTCTAGGGCTTGTTCAAAGAGCCTTA
This sequence comes from Pelecanus crispus, assembly GCF_030463565.1. Classification (NCBI taxonomy): domain Eukaryota; kingdom Metazoa; phylum Chordata; class Aves; order Pelecaniformes; family Pelecanidae; genus Pelecanus; species Pelecanus crispus. Next base: position 27,086,046 of record NC_134643.1, read on the forward strand.
AAATTGATTGACTAGGCTAGCCTGAGTTCTTTTCCTGTAGAGCTGTAGGATATACGTAGGAGAGAGGCTGCTTGGCAAGAGGGGAACATTTAGAGATACTTGCAGCAGTGAAAACTATCCTTTTATTTCCTTTTTCTCTCAGTTTTGCAGGAGTACCTGGAGGAGGAGGGTGGTGTGTTCTTTCTTCTCTGCAGTATAAACTGTAATGAACCAAATCTTTCTTGTTGCAACAGACAACTATGGAGCTGCTCCTTAATGTTTTTCACAGATTGCTTAATGTCAAGGAGAGCAACTGTGGTAGGAAAGGGGTCACCCCCTGCCCGCATCAGGTGTTTCTGTTCAGTCCAGTGAATCACTCCGAGCCTGTAGCTGTGGGGCTGAGTAAGGTTTGCACCATGCAGTCAGGACTTGGGAGTATGGGGATGCTTTTAGGAGGCAAAATTCACTATTCCTGGTCTTTGGACAAGGTATCGATTCATCTGCCAGCAGGCTGTATGACAAGGCTTCCTGAAGGAAACGTAACTATGTTTTCCATTCTGTATAATGGTTCATTTTGTAAAAGCAACCTGCAAATATAAGGGAAATTATCAAGAATAAATAGTAAAAAGAGAGGCTGTTGGTCACAGCGACTGTACAGTTAAATATGATGGAGACAACAATTTTCAAATAGTTTTTGAAGTTTTTACCACAAAAGCATTATGCTTAATTCCTATGAATTGCTATTATTGAAGGGAGATTTTCTCTAAAACTTTAAAACTAGTGTATGATTGACCACATTTCTTTAAAAAAAAATTGGGATGTCCTAAATACTTCAGAATTTTTATGCTTCTACTTGCTTTTTATTCAGCGCTCCCCACCTTCAGTTGTTTCTTGTACATAGATACTGTGAAAATGGGTACCTTAAAAGTAGATAAATAGATAATGCAAATAGGTAAGAAACGTAGCTATCCAAGTAATTAGGTGTATCTTACAGTCTTTGCCTGCCTAAATATGTTGTTCATTCCTGACTGCTCTTTCAGCTGCACATTTACATATCCCATCAGCTGATTGCTATTCCAGAACACCTGAAAATCTTCAGATGAAATGGGAAAATAAAGTCCTGGTGAGCTCCAGATGCAGAGAAGAGAACATATGACCTCCTAAGCACCCTCCCCACCCAAAACTATGATCCTGTGATTTCACTAATGTATCCTCCTCTGGACCAGTTTCCTCTCTGAAAGCCACCCTTCACCCTGGAGCAGCTGAGGTTCCATCGTGTTCTCGGCTGTGAAAGCCTTCTCTGGGCAGCCAGTGTGTTTTCACAGCAAGTGTATCGAAAAGCTTAAAATGTAAAGTGTACGCTTCCAGTTTGTCTCCGGTAGCCATTTTATGGGAGGACAGTTGTTCTCCTTAAAAATGCTCTGGGGTGGTTCACAGGCAGGTATTATTTTTATTTCTTCCCCCCGCCGCTTCCCCCAGGGCAGTGAGCTCCTGGCAGAGGTGGCTGTCACGGGTGCCAGTGCTACGGTATGTGCAGCTGATAAATCAGCATCATCTGCGCTGCCGGTTGCCCTTCGTGAGTGATACACAGGGTGTTGTTACCCACTGTTACGCTACAAAAGGAGTTTGATCTCCTCTGTGTGCTAACGTTTTATCAAGAGAATTCGGTATCAGGTTTGGGGTGCCTCTGTAGCCTGGGAGGTTCAGCAGAGCGGTCAGTGTCTGGAGGTATTGAAAACATATTGGATGCTATTTTTAAAAGTACAGATAGAGAGGTGTAGTTCATATTGCTGGAAATAATTTAATGTCCCAATTTTCTCTGCTGCTGCAGGCTGGGATGGAAAAGGTGATGGCCACTCATGCAGGAGGAAGGCAGCTCTGTGTTACGGAGCTGCGGCATCCTGGTCTTGGTGGCTCTGGTATGGTTTAGGTGCACTAATGGCTTGCCCGGAATTATTGTCGGGGACATTTGTTGCCCTGAAATACAGTGTTCCTTTAATCTGATTAGGGAAAAAAAGAAGTTCCATGAATAAGTTATTGCAAAACCAGGTTGACCCATTCAAGCATGCAGATGTTTTATTTAAATATTCCTCAAATGTCTATTTATTCAGCATAACGCATGTATTATGCTGCCTTCTGAAATACGATATATGACTGTCAAAGAAAATTGTCAAAACAACAACCTCGGTTTCTTTGTATGATACACAGAAATAATTACATTTCATGTACAGTACAGATGCATTTTACACAGTCATCAACAGTCATTCACTACCAAAACAGCATTTAAATCACCTAAAACACCAAAAGAATGTGTATTTCCCAAATTCAGAATAAATTAATGATTTTGCATGTGACATATGGAAATAGGAGACAGGACTGGAATTCTGCAAAATCATACTAAATTATTCCTTAAGCTGTATTTTAAAAATGAAAGTACAAGTTGCTTCAGGGGTATAACTGTTATGCAAGTGTATTGCTGTAGTGTGTTCTTTTTAGTCCGTATGAAAAGGAGAATAAAGAGATTTTAAGAGACACATGACCTGATGGAGTCAGTAGGTTTTCTGGGTTGTAGTCTGTCCCAAAGTGGGCTTAGTAACTGCCTTTTTTTGCATTATTTACCTGATACAACTAGTCAAGAAGTACCATGTGGCATAAAGAAATTGTTGCAAGTTGCTAATACCAAGGCAGTTTTTATATCAATAACTGTTTACCAAAAGGTGGGCACCGAGCCTTTTTTTTTGTATGAGTAACCACGGGTCGATGCAATTAAAAACTCTGGGGCCATTCTGCCTCTCTTTTAAACCCCATTAAAACTTAATAACCCACCGCCTTCAGCAGATCTACTGCAATTTTCCAACCGGGTGGAAGAGAGGAGAGCAACGTCAGGTAATCGACCTCAGCAGAGTTCTTCAGAAGGAGCGCTCCTCTGGGTCAGAGGACAGCCTGTGCTTCTGTTCCGTGCTAAGGTTTGAAAGAAATGTAGAAGCTCAGTTCACAATGAGCAAGTTATTCTGATTTGCAGAAAAAGTGGGAAGTTAATTGCAAATTAACCAAGCTTCCAAATAAGTAAATGATAACAGAGTAATGCATGACATTATGTACTCCTTCTTACTGCAATTTAATTCTAATATGTGGTATTGTTGTATTTTGGTGTATATACTGTAGCATGATAGTCCGTCATCTACTCTTCAATCTCTGTCGACAGGTAGAGAGAAAGACTAGTATTTGTGTGCAGTAAAAAGTGTATCATCAGCAAGTTTCAGTTTTTAGTGGGTATTTTCTCTTAATGTAAATTTTCAGGTCAGTAGAATGCAAGCAATTACTGTACTGAAACATACACTACTCAAACTATTCAATAACTGTGTTAATCATTTATTGTAATGGCATCTAATGCACTGAGCCTTTTGATTTATATGCATACTTTATTTTGCAGACATGCAATTTTTTCTGATCCGGTGTTTTTGATGTATATATGTATGTATTGATATGCACATATTCCATGTATATTTGATGTATATCATGTATGGTATGTTGTGTATATAGGAAGCATTATGATACATCTCCTAATGCACTCTCATGAAGAAAAATGACACTTTTTTTATCAGAAGGCTTTCTGGTAACTTCAGTGTCTTAAAAATGAAGCCAAAAAGCCTTAACAAGTAGAGCCTTTATGTTAGCTTTTAGGCCTGCCCATGTGGGTAAATTCCAACTGAAATAAATTATATTTTTATGGCTTTGGGACCCAATCCATTATTCTATCAGTGTTCTTAGGTAATTAAATATCTTCACAATACAGATTCTCAAACAAATTTTAAGATGCAAGTTTACAGATAATTACAAAAAGAATTTAGCCGTCTTTTTTACTGAATATCTTTCGGTGTCTTCCAGTGTAGCCAATACTCTGGATGCTGCAGAATGTCAACAAGGAAGGTTTGGAGATAAGTGTTAGCTGATCCCAAAAACACCTTTGTTGTAATTTTAATTCAAGTAGGATTGATCCTGCAAGAGTACACTGGGACGAGAGGTTTGTTCTGAAAATACAGAAGTAGACAAGATGGCTAGGGAAGAAAGGACTGTGTAGATTCATCAGTAGCCTTGAAATCCCAAATAGTACAGCAATGTTGGAGTGTACAACAAACTGTCATAGAAATAGAGGACAAAAAGAACAATGATTGAATAGCGCATTCGTGGTGCACGGTTTGGCTGTAAGATTATTTAAATGCTTGCCATTAGAAGTTTATAGTGTAGATGAAGTTGTGTAAAATACCTTAAAAAAAAGAAATCCTGATTCCTGATACAACAGGTGTACAATGACTTATTGCAGTTGTAACAGTACCTAGGAAGCAAGATAAAACAATAGTAAATATTGAACTAACTGAACACCTTTTGTTCACTAATGAGTGTTTGAATAAGAAATACTGCATTTTTCAAAGGGAAGTTATTTGTACAACTACCATGGAACATTAACAATCAGCTTGTTGTAAGTGCACGGAAATGCCCCTTTCTACAGTAATATTTTATCATGCCTAATCTGAAAAACAACAAAAGTAAACTGAGATCACAGCTCCAAATTTCAGCATGCATTATGGTTGTAGTTCTTTCAGTCAGTACAAACATGTTTCATATGAGCATTTTTTTTTTTCATTTTTTGATAGTTTCTCAACAAGTTTGTGGTTTATTAACAGGAAAAAAAAAGACACGTTATCAAAATGTTTCTCGTTTTGCATTCAGCAGGAACACAGGTTTGTTTCTATTTTTTGTTTTGTGGTTTTTTTTTTTGTTTTTCTAAAAAGAGCTCTCATGATAAGAAGAAGCATCAATGGGGACATTTCATTGTGCTCATATAGTTAAGTCAGGATGGTCACAGAAGATTCCACCGTGCGTCAGTTTGGACAAGGGGTAAGAAACTCCTTTTGGTTCACACGCTACGACACCGAAACCCACAAAGTGTTTTGTTTCTCCCGAACCTCTTGGTCTGCGGCCGCTGGTGCACACGTCAAGGGGCGTTGTCTTTGTCAGCTCTCTCATTTCCTCGCGACTCATTTCTCACTGCTGGAGCTCAGCTTGCAAGTGGTCTTTATGCTAATTTATAAATAATTCCTTATTTTATAAAGCAGATACTCTGACAATGTTTCCTCCCGAATACTCGGGAGACTCTGGCCTATCATCTCCTTCGGGTGTGGTGACTGGAGGTGTTGGGATGCTAATTATTGCTGTAGTGACGTAAGGCTGCTCACAGTTTAGTTTAACGCACTCTTCCACTTTGGCATTTAAGCTGGAACGGCTGGAGGAAGAAACAAAAATCCATGAAGAAAGGAATTCTGTGTTACTGCAGACCTCTCATGTGCCCGATCCCACTCCCTCAGCCGGCCGTCTCCATCCTGCCCTGCTAGAGAGCTCAGAGGTGCAAAGCGGCACCACCCCACCACCCTGCACCCTGGCAGCAGGCAGTCCATGGCTATGTCCATGGACAGGCCCCCTTTCTCCATTCCTTCCCACCGCTTCAGCGCTTCTAAAAGTTTCTGGGCTCGGGACGTAAGTGTTTCTGAGCAGGGGAAGCATTTGAGCTGCTCTCTGGGGAGCAAACTTAGCTTAGCCAAATGGCTTAGGACGAGAGGAAATGGGCTTAAGCTGCGCCAGGGGAGGTTTAGGTTGGAAATTAGGAAAAATTTCTTTACGGAAAGGGTTGTCAAGCATTGGAACAGGCTGCCCAGAGAGGTAGTGGAGTCCCCATCCCTGGAAGTGTTCAAAAAACGGGTAGATGTGGCACTTCGGGACATGGTTTAGTCTAGCCTACCCTTGATTGGCTTAGAGTAGACTTGGTAGTGTAGGTTAATGGTTGGACTGGATGATCTTAAAGGTCTTTTCCAACCTAAATGATTCTATGATTCTATGATTCTATGACTTGCTATGCAGAAAAAGTGGAAACTAAGGGGTAGTCCCAGTCTCCTACCGATTCCTCTGTGCCATGCTTATTTAAGAACATTTTGTGTATTACGTATCCTCAAGAGTAAGACACAGTGATATATGCACTAACAGAGGTTAACGTGTTCATGGAGTTGCTGCAGTACCTCAGCATCACAAGAAACTTGTAAAACTCAGACCGTTTTGAGGTGAGACTGGCATTTTGTGCTTGTGTTTTCAGCTTGGTTTTTTAGCACAAAGCTGATGCTTTGTGTTTTTACATTCTCTGTGACTGGAAGTACGGTGCAGGAAAGTCCTCTAGCAGAGAAAGGATGGATCCAGGCAGAATATTTCCTGAAAAGCTAAGACAGATGGGAGCTTTGTGCTGGCCAGGAGGTCTCATTGCACAACAGCTGAAAAACTTCAGTAGCTGCTGGATTGTTCATGGAAGTGAAATCCAAACCTAGTAACTGTACAAAGCAAGCTACTCAAGATGTAACTTAACAAGACAATCTCTATAGCAACTAGTGCTGAAAACACTTCTTTTTTAAATAGCAGAATGTTTGAGTTCAATAGAAAACACTTCTGAGTCTCCTGAGACCTTTGCTGTGTTTTCAGAGGTGGTGTTTAGGTATACCTGAAAGCCAGATGGTTTGCCTGTGAGAGTACAGAGGTGTTCAGTAAATTATAGACTCTTAAACTGCATTTTCCTCACTTTTGTAATAACTCCTCAAACTAGGAAATAATTTTTTCTTACCCATTTCATGTTTTTATTTAGAAGAGTCTTTCTTATGACTGTTACACTTAGGACTCTGGGAATTAGTTTTATTTTGCTGCTCTGTGGAAATGTGAGGAAGTCTCATTTGTCCTGTGCTTCTGAACCTAACCAGTAGAAACAGCAGGGACAGACCCTTCTCTTCCCACTTGCTCATCTCGTGTATCTGAACTGCACATTTTTCTATGCTGAATTGGTCTTGTTATGTGTTTGTCCATGGCATATAATATTTGGTGGTCTATTTAATTTGGGATCCCTGGATGCTATTTGCTGCAAATAGTACACACTAGTTTGTGGGGAGGGCATGAGAGGGCAGAAATGGGTGTAGAGAGACTATTCTGTTACCTTGGATTAAGCTTGGAGCAAACTTAAGTGCAGGATGTTTCAGTACTAGTGTCTATTTTTGGATGACTATTTGACTTTCATCCTTAGCCTCACAGCCTACCTGCAGAGGCCACAACGCCTCTACGTCTCATCTCTAATGAAGAAAGGGGCTTCAACTCTCCGTGTGCTGATGTGTGTGAAGTACCTGTTAGACAGAGGCGTCCTCTCCACGCATCTGATCTGGATGGTGCTGAGCTCTTGTACGCTGCCTGGACGGCTGCCAGTGATGGTGGTGTTTGGGATGCGGTAAGTCTTTTTATGTCTTCGTGAGCAGCAAGTGCTGGTAACACCTTGTTGAGACGAGAGAGAGGGGCTGTGGCTGGGGGGTCTATTGACTGTGGAAACCTCCATACAGCTCTCCTCATAGACTTGCTCATCCACGAATTCGTGATTCTAGCCCAGAGGAATCCAACAAAGGGACAAAGCACACACAGAAAGATAATTAAAGTGAACATATTAATCATGATTGTTTAAAGGCTTAAATTGACACAACTGAATAAACTGAGAAAGTTAGACAGCTTATTGTTGATTATGGTGTTTAGCCCATATTAGCCTGGGCTGAATACCAATACAAATGTAAATGCTGGAACAAAACGCTCAGAGTTCTAAATAAGAAAAAGTTAATTCAAATTATTTTGTAAAATAGCACATGATTACAATGTGGTTTGCATTATAAATATCTGTATAATCTATGAAATGCCACAAAATAGGGGATTATGTTTACTAATAAAAATGCAAGTGGTGCTTATGTAAATGCTTTAAATGTAATTTGGAAATAAACAAGATTTATTGAGGATAACTTCCTAAGCCAGGTAATAGACACCCCTACCCAAGGGGTGCAATACTGGACCTGATGGTCACCAATGCAAGTGAGCTCATCAGTGACATCAAGATTGGAGGCAGCCTGGGCTGCAGTGATCATGCATAGGTGGAGTTCACACTCCTGAGGGATATGGGAAAAGCGAGGAGTACAGTCAGGACACTAAATTTCAGAAAAGCAAAATTCCAGCTCTTCAAGGAGTTAGTCAGAAGGACCCCCTGGGAGACGGTCCTCTGGGACAGTGGAATGGAACAGAGCTGGCAGATCTTTAAGGACACCTTCCATAGAGCACAAGAGCTCTCAGTCCCCAGGTGTAAGGAATCAGGCAAGGGAGGGAAGAGACCAGCATGGCTGAGTTGAGACCTGCTGGTCAAACTAAAGAGTAAGAGGGAACTGCACAGGCAGTGGAAGCAGGGACAGGTGTCCTGGGGGGAATACAGGGAAGCTGCCCGGTTGTGTAGGGAGGGTGTCATGAAGGCCAAGGCATGGCTGGATCTGAATTTGGCAAGGGATGTAAAGAATAACAAGAAGGGCTTCTACAGGCATGTCAACCAGAAAAGGAAGGTTAAAGAAAGTGTCGTCCCCCCCCCCCCAATGAACAAGAATGGCGACCTAGTATCAACAGATGAGGAGAAGGCTGAGATACTCAACAACTTTTTGCCTCAGTCTTCACCGGCAACCTCTCTCCTCACCCCTCCTGCGTCAATGGACTGCAAGATGGGGACCAGGGGGGTAAAGCCCCTCCCACTGTAAGGGAAGATCAGGTTTGAGACCACCTGGGGAACCTGAATGTACACAAGTCTATGGGACCTGATGAGATGCATCCCAGAGTCCTGAGGGAATTGGCTGATGTAGTTGCCAAGCCACTCTCCATGCTATTTGAAAAGTCATGGCAGTCAGGTGAAGTCCCTGCTGACTGGAAAAAGGGGAATGTTGTGCCCATTTTTAAAAAGGGAAGAAAAGAGGACCCTGGGAACTACCGACCTGTCAGCCTCACCTCTGTGCCTGGGAAGATCCTGGAGCAGATCCTCCTAGAAGCTATGCTCAAGCACATGGAGGACAGGGAGGTGATTCGAGACAGCCAGCACGGCTTCACCAAGGGCAAGTCCTGCCTGACCAACCTAGTGGCTTTCTATGAAGGAGTGACTGCAACAGTGGACAAGGGAAAAGCAATGGATGTCATCTACTTGGACTTCTGTAAAGCCTTCAACACAGTCCCCCACAACATCCTTCTCTCTAGATTGGAGATATATGGTTTTGATGGGTGGACTGTTCAGTGGATAAGGAATTGGCTGGATGGTCATGTCCAGAGGGTAGCGGTCAATGGCTCGATGTCCAACTGGAGACTGGTGACAAGTGGTGTCCCTCAGGGGTCTGTACTGGGACCAGTGCTGTTTAATATCTTCATCAATGACATAGAAGTGGGATTGAGTGCACCCTCAGCAAGTTTGCAGATGACACCAAGCTGAGTGGTGCAGTTGACATGCCAGAAGGACGAGATGTTATCCAGAGGGACCTGGACAAGCTGGAGAGGTGGGCCTGTGTGAACCTCATGAGGTTCAACAAGGCCAGGTGCAAGGTCCTGCACCTGGGACGGGGCAACCCCCGGTATCAATACAGGCTGAGGGATGAAGGGATTGAGGGCAGCCCTGAGGAGAAGGACTTGGGGGTACTGGTGGGTGAAAAGCTGGACATGAGCTGTTAATGTGCACTTGCAGCCCAGAAAGCCAACCGTATCCTGGGCTGCATCAAAAGCAGCGTGGCCAGCAGGTCGAGGGAGGTGATTCTGCCCCTCTGCTCTGCTCTGGTCAGACCTCACCTGGAGTACTGCGTCCAGCTCTGGGGCCCTCAGCACAAGAACGACACGGACCTGCTGGAGTGGTCCAGAATAGGGCCACAAAAATGATGCGAGGGCTGGAGCCACCTCTCCTGCAACAACAGGCTGAGAGAACAGGGGTTGTTCAGCCTGGAGAAGAGAAGGCTGCAGGGAGACCTTATTGCGGCCTTTCGGTACTTAAAGGGGGCCTATAGGAAGGATGGGGAGAATCTTTTTAGCAAGGCCTGTTGTGACAGGACAAGGAATAATGGATTTAAACTAAAGAAGAATAGATTTAGACTGGACATAAGAAAGAAATTTTTTACACTGAGGGTGGTGAAGCACTGGAACAGGTTGCCCAGAGAGGTGGTGGAGGCCCCATCCCTGGCAACATTCAAGGTCAGGTTGGACGGGGCTCTGAGCAACCTGATCTGGTTAAAGCTGTCCCTGCTCACTGCAGGGGGGTTGGGCTAGATGACCTCTAAAGGTCCCTTCCAACCCAACGCATTCTATGATTCTATTATATTGAACTGTAATAAAATAAAAATCGTATATATTTTCCAGATGAGTTTATAAATCTTCCTGTTGAATTACATGTTAGAAATCAGCATCTGAAACGGTGTGTTTCGAGGCATACATCTATGTAAAAGAAAAAGATTCAATTAAATAGAAGTTTTGATTAGAGGAAGTGAGACAGTTATTTAAAAGCATTCCAAAATTCCTAATTACTGTAGATGGATATATTGAAAGCAGTTTAGAAGACTGAGCATTTAGTTAAATGAAGTACTCTTTATTCATGCAATCTTTGCTTAATCCTGGCATAGACAGTAGTCCTTTAGGGTTGTCACAGAGATGAACCCGAATTCAAGCAGATGGCTGGTTTACGTTGACTCACTAGGTGATTAGGGAGCATTTCACACATAGCAGTGACTTCCACATTATCTTTGTGTGCGAAAGAGTGTGAAGTAGTGGTTTTGCTTAGGGAGGAGGAAAGGAATTTTTACAGTCATTTTAAAGTAGTGGCTCAAACTGAGCAGTGATTAAGATATGTTCATGTGCAGTTTGAGAAAGCCTCCTTTTAAAAAACAAAATCTTTCCAGTTACTGCTGGAATTGGTCTGCATACATTGAGAATGGTTTAGGGAGTATTTTCTGGGTTCTTTTACTCTCTACTCGGTCTTGTTCACTTAAAGTTGTTAGCCTGCTTTGTCTTTGTGTATTAGAATGAGAAACATTATTTTTTCCCCTAAAAAAATTTTGTGTGGAAAGGAGTGATGTTGAAGAATGCCAATTTCAAGTGATATAGAAAGACCTAACTTGCTTGAAAATTAACTTCTATAAGGTGTATGTCAGTCACAATCAAGATTTTGAATGTGATCCACAATGGACATAAAATTTAGAGAGAAAAATTACCTAATCGCCATCTTTAGATTATGTTCAGTGGCTTGCAGCATGTTTGCCAAGAACTCTGCTAGTTTTCCAATTAAAAGTAATTTTGTGCTTCCTAAAACTTTTATGGAGCAACCAACTCATTCAATTCAACTGAATTCAATTTGTAGGGTCCATTAAAGAGGGTTATTGAGTGAACTTTTAATATAGACTGGAAACATTTGGAACGATATAATGGCTCAAGTTAATATATTTGATTAAACTTATTAATTAACTGTTCTTAAATCAGCTAAAATTAGCCTGTAAAATATAACTTTCAGTACAATTATTTTCATTATTAATGTAATTTTCACAGAATTCCGTAACATTGCCCACACTGCATTTTTTAGAGTGGAAGAGATCTTATCCTATTGACTTCAAAGTGCTGGAAAAGAGAAAATATGCCTTTGCTTAGTATCATCTGGACTGATGCTTATACCAGATGATATTTCAAAGGATGAGGTGAGGCTAAGGCGGCACCTCATTCTTGCTGTTATACCATGAACCAGCAACTTGCCAGATTCCACAAGCTGCGGGCCCAGATTTCAAGTTCCCACTAAAATTTTAGGAATGCATGATCTGACCAGGCAGTTGCAGAATACAGCTTGGAATCCCTGCATACATTTTTGTGTTCATGTGTCATATAAACATCAGTGCCAGTAGCAGGACCCAAAAAACAAGGAAAAAAGAAAGTAGATTCTATGTAAATTTAGGAAACAAGATACTACTTGCCTTATAGACTTATTCTTTGTTTAAAAAAAGAAAAAAAAAATAGGATTACATATTCCACTATTATGATTAGAGGAAATGTGAAACTTTGGGAGCCAAATCCAGCTCCTACCAAATTAATAGATTTTTTTTTTCCATGATTTCTATGAGAGTTTGACAAGACCTGTGGCTATTACTAGGGTTTTTAAATAGATTTGTAATGTTCAACTGTGGAACAGTTTTTAAGGCAGGTCGCTATTACCAGGTTCTAGTACAAAATGTCTCAAAAATGTTCCAAAAGTACCCAGCCTGAATCTTGGCAAAGAAACCACATAATACTCTGAATAGGAAGCAAGACATTTTGTCCTACAGCACATTATATAAAAATGAATACTCCAAAAGTAAGAATGGAGAATACATAGGCACCTGTGGGATGACATATTACTAAGTGCTGTAACAACTGGGCCATTCTATTTACAAAGAAATGCTGTTGAAAGGAGAACATTAAATTATACATATACATCCATCATATTTTAATTTACCAATGTCTGTTGTGAGAAAACTTTTTAATCTCTTTTTTTCTGAGAAAGAGCAGAAAGCCTTTCACATTGATCTCCATCAAGTATAGCAGAAGTGTTACTGGGTCTTTTAATGAAATCTGAAACTAGACTATAAAGAGAAGACAGAATAGCATAAAGTTCCTCTATGTATACAAAACTTAAAGAGAAATCATACAATTTTTTACATGCAACTGGAACTTATAAAACTAGATGTAAATTTGAAAATGGTAGTTTAATGGATGTTGACCAACTTACCTACAATATGAAGTAAATTCTACATGACAATATAGCCCCCACAAAAATATAAAAATACAAGGAGATAATTTGTGTGCCCTATGTGAAATTCCCAAATCTACAAAGATTAAATTCAATATAAGTAGTATTTATATTCTTAGTTTCCTTAGGAAATTATAAAAGAGGAAATGATGTAAATTCAGTGATGATTAGGGCTATTGCTGTGATGATATCTGCCCAGAAATATAGTATTAGTAAACATGGCACTCAGTTATTATTGAATCATAACTCTGCTGTGGTTTACTATCCTTTATGGCTGTATAATTATTCAGGTATTGACCAAGTTAAAATTTAGAGAGCACATAATAAGTAGTCCTTTTGATTTATAGGGAGTTTCAAATCTAGATGAGCATATTTGGGCTGTTATGAATTACATCAATGATTTCTACAGGGATCTCAGTGTCTAAACTGAAGCCAAAAGACTTTGAAGCTTTGCACCTGCGTCTGGATTAAGCACTTGATATTTCAAAATAGGATGCTTGGGGATCCTTTTTACAGTCACTTCAGTAAGAATTGTGTTCACGTCCGAGAAAACACTCAGCAGTTCTCCCTCTGCAAAAGCCCAACATTTGCTCAGGCAAAAACTTGCTTTGACTGCACCGAGTATTGAATGTGTAAGGATTGCAAATTGTGTTTTATGAACTATGCTGCAGAAAAGTGCAAATGATAACATTATGGAGTGTATGAAAACCATACTGAAGGTCACATCTACAGCTTGGCTATACCAATGTTGTCTGACTAATGCCAATATTTTACACCCTAGATGAGGCTCTCATCCAGGACCCCTGTTGTTTATATGCAGTGGGTATAATGCCTTAAAATAAGATAAAATGGCTTTTCTTCCTAGTTAACTGCTTTCATATAAAGGCTTATTAATTAGAAGAAGTACTGAAAACATTCAAAACTAGGCTGGTGTTGGACTTCACAGGAAAACACAGTTCTCTTTTCTTACCGTAGTTTTTTCCAGGCAGTGAAGCAGGTGGTGGTGCTGCGTTTCAAAGGAAGAGCCAGATTTGCTAACAAAGGCCTGTTCTTCTTCACTGGAGGACTGTTAATACATAGAACTCTGTATTATTCTCATTTGTGAACAAGAGGGCTCTTATCCAAACATTTGATCAGAACTAATCTGGATTGTACATGGTAGCATAACTGCAATGCTTTGTCTACACAGTGTAACCCAAATAATTTTGGACCCGAGTTCTCTTTTGCTTGTTTGGTTTTTAATCAAAATATTTTCTTTCCTTCCCTTGCACCTCCTTTTAAATGTTTCCATCTTAGGTCTTTTATGCATAGATGGAATAGTACAATTTACAAGTGCAATCAACATGCAAGCTTTGGATGTTGAATCAACGCACACTTACAATTATCATAAATTTAAGTGACAGTAAAGTTTTTTTTTCCTGGGAATGTGCCTCATTTGAAGGAAATTAAACATAGTTGTCCTCCTGGGATCATTTCATAGCACTAAAGAATTTGTGGTATTGCTGCTTACACAAAAATTCATGTCAGTGATCCCAATCTGCTGAGTTTGGAAACCATATAGCAGATGTTACTGACGCAGAATGAAGAATTAAGTTGAAAGCATCCACTGTTTATTAATTGCTTTCATAATTATTCACTAGAAAGCAGAAAACTAAATAGGGGAGGAAGTGCAATAATAGAAAAGATTACAATTCAACTATGGGATATTTGAAATCTGCATGGCAGCTAAGCTATTTGGTGTCTTTTTAGTTCAAAGATTTGAGTTCTTTCAAGCAGGAGAGGAAGCGAGGGCTCTGACTGCTCGCCTTTTGTGCTAGACCGGACGGACGGACAGCCCCTTCCTCTTCTTCTGGCTATAGGTTAAAGCATTCCGCTTTTTAACACATATAAAACAGAAAGAGCATAGAGGAATGAAAGCCTTCCTGTATCCCTCAGAAAACTGCCAAAATGCCAGAAAATGGCAGGGATTAAAAAAACACTGTGTCTTCAGTCTTCCTCAGCTGGCTACAGCTCCAAGCAGCCAAGGGTCTGTCTCCAGCAGTGTGGGTCGCTGTGGATCCCAGTCCCGGCCGCTGCCCATGGCTCCTACTGCTGGTCCTGACTTCCTCGGCAGGGTTAAGGGGGTAATTTACTTCAGGTGGAATTAGATTTCAATGCATTTGAGGTAATCACCAAGATTCTCCTTAGAGCAAAGTATGTGCTTCCAGGGAATGCTTTTCACTCTGCAACACCCCTCTGTGCAAATGGTACCCTGGAGCTACCTCTTTGCCTCACTGATGATGAAGCCTGGTTTTGTCACCCATGTTCTACTTGTCTAAAGCCAAATGAGATAAATCCAACCTACCTCCTAAGAGGCAAACACTGCACTTTATTAATGAGGCCTTCTATGGGCTCTAACTCTAAAAATGTGGGTTACATTTGAATCCAGCATTTCTATCTGGCCATTTCCCTCATCTTTTAATACCCTGTCATCGACTCTCATAAGCTTCCTTTAACAATAGTAATTGTCCAATTTATCCTTTCTTAATCTACCTCTAAAGGTAACATTGCCTAAAGACCCAAGCTGACTTGCTCTGCTGATAAATAGAATAAGCTACTGCTGGGCTGTCATTAAGCTGTTTCTCTGGAGGTGGAGGATATAAAAACATTACCTGCTGCAGCTGGTTACTCAGTAAGCCATTTCGTTTGCTCTGCATGTAGGCATTAGCACTCCCACTCTTGGCTGCACGAATTCGAGCAAGTCTGGCTTTCTGTGTAAATAGACAAAAGGAAGAGTGTCACTTGTACGAATATCCATTATTCTGTTTATCTAAAACTGCTAATTGGAATCAGCTGCTTATGAATACCAATATCATAACCACTGAAAGGCTGCATCTGTCCTCCAGGTGGAGCAAATCATAAGTGCCTTCCTATTTAAAATGCAAATGACAGAAGTTTTTATTTGTTTGCATGCATCAGCTAATAAGAAAAATGACTTTGGAGAAGGAATTAGACATATCAGCATGTAAGTGTCTCCTTTTTTTGCATTCCTGCAACTGTGCCACTCCTTACACCTTGTGGATCAGGAACATGAACATCCATCTCAGCTGCTCCTGCAGTGAAAATCTCTTTAAAGGGGAAGAAATGGTTCAGAAAAACATCATATTGCAACTGCCATGTGCTGGTTTCTCAGACCTTTCTGGGTTTTTAGAGTAACAGAATGTGATAATGTTTTTTATGCTGTCTCCCAGCTAAGTTCCTGAATACTTGCCAGGCCTTTTAAAAGCCTTTTTACCTCTTCATGTCTATTGTTATAATCAGACTTAGTATTTGTCATCATTGGTCATAATCTGTCCATAACCTGATTTTTCAGAGACCGCAGGCATCAAATTGCTGGGAGAAATTTGAGATTTCTCTGGTGAGCTTCATTGCTTGTGAAGGTGACTTTCTTTCCCGAGTAGAAGATGGCTCTCATCCCAGAGTAGAAGGTGGCTCATGAGTGAAGGACACTTTGCATCCACTGACTTTTGTACAACAGTTAAAAGCCAACATTAGGGGAAAGCATGAAGAAAAGATGCTCTCAACCAATAATATGGAAAACAGAAGCTTTTATGGGGTTTCTAGGATGTCATTCTGGTTCTGTAATTTTTGTGGCTGGTTACATGTGTAAGAGGGAGTCTGGGTTTTTCTTCATGCATTGGTTTCTGATTCTGAAAGCCAAATGCTGAACAGCATCTGGAGTTGAATGGCTGCTGAAGCACAGGAGACACAGTGAAGAAAATGAAAACCTGACTTTGATATATTAATAGGGATTTTCATATCTGATAATTACTCAGTTGATATTTTCAGAAAATAGAGGAAGCATTTCCCCCACCCCCCACCTCAATTTCCGTGGCATTAAATGTCGGCATGAAATGACTGAGAATCCCTGAACACTTATAGAGGGAAGCAGGCTGGTCACTGCAGCTGCCAGATCTCTCTGGCATGGTTAATAATTAACTGACTCTGAGGAATGACTCAACATCACGCTTCCTTGCGCTCACAGCCTCAAACTCGGAGATCTTCTCAACAGTAAGCCAAGAAATTCATGACAGCTAACAGCAAACATGGTTAGAATCTGGCTTATGTTATATGTCATGTATTTATTATCTTTTAATTCTTCTGAAAGGAAATAAGATAATGCTGTGCATGTGTGCATCACTGAGTCAAAAAGCCCATGCGAGGTTGCTGCCTGATTTTGTGATATATTGGCCATTTTAGAATAACACATTAGTTTGTCACCTTCCTCGGTGCACACAGCCTTTCCAGCTATGCAGTTCATGCACCTTATTCTAGTGGTAAGGAGTGAAGTGCCCGGCATCACCTGCACAGTGCTTCTGCACAGGTCGGTTCCTACCTTCCCCTTCCTCCTGTTAGCCTGAAAGGACACCTGCAGCCCCACACTCTGTCACCCTGGGTGGGACCCCAGAGACTGAACTGGGGGCAAATGTCCAGTCAGGGCTTTTTGAGCGCCATAGCTGACCAGCGCCTGGCAGCCCGGAGTGCCGCAGCGAGCCACCCAAGAGGGCAACGCACGGGGCTGGCCCGGGGTCCCCAGGAACCAGCCAGTGGGGGAAATGGTTAACAGCTCCAACCTCCCAGGCTCACAGGGGCTCCTTGGTGGCACATCCAGGGCCAATGATGTGGTTAGGGCTGAGTCCTCAGGGATGGCAATTAAACCCCCCCTTGGGTGGGCAGAAAATAAGTTATTTTCAAGGTGGAACCCTTTGGATGCACCACCAGCATGATGGGCTGAAGGCTGGGGGAAGAGCTTTACCTGCACCGCAGAATACTCTTGGGCTGGGACGTGTGCACTGGCGTATGTTCATAAATATATTAAAGGTCTCTCTTAACACTCCTGTTTAGCCTTAGGAGCTCGAGATGCTTTAGACATGCCTTTGCAGGGTGCAACGTGGACATGCAACAACTCCCATAAATGAATTATTTCAGTTACAAATTTTTTAGCTGTGGTACTTTTCAGTGTGCTTTTTATACAGAGAGATTCATTAGTTTTAATGAACAAACATTTTGCATACCTTAGTTATGTTTTTCCTTTTAGCATGCATACTCTTTTCCTCTTTCAGTGATTGAAGTAATAATTATGGTGCAGCACCATTTAATAGAGAAATATAAAAAAATACGACAGTTCATCAGACTATCTTAACGTATCGATGTGCTACAACACATATAATATGATGGTTGTACTTTCCATGTGAAGATTTCATATTGCTTTGCAAATGTGAGTTTATTGTGTCTTAGAAAGCTTTTGTGAGGTGGAAAGTGATAGCTTACATCTTCAGGTGGCCTGAATTTGTATGATTTACCAAAGAGAAGACAATAAATCTATTTCCAAGACAGGAACCAGATATCGTGGCTTCCATGCTTATACTTCAGCTTACAGAAAATACTCCTGAAACTGGAGGTGTTTACAAATCTGTTAAAGTGATAAGATTTCTTTTCAGTGCTTCTGCCTGATTTATATCGGAGCCTGTAGCCTGAGTCTTCCAGTCATTCCTCACATTTCCTATCAAGGAATCATTAAAAGCTCATGTCAGTCACAGGATTTTAAGGGCTGTGTCCTGGGGATTGAATTCCCATGAAGGACACCAAAATGATGTGATGACATAATGAAAACTGTGATTACAGAAGGACTGCATTTTCCTTTAGTCTGTGAACTGCATTTTCTGCCATGTACAACAGAAAGGGAGTGATAACTGCCCCTTTCAACCACTGCAAAGCCCTTCCTAACTCTCTCCTTTCATGGATATCTAGCAAAAAAAAGAAAAAAATAAGTTCTGCAGTAGATTATCTTCTTTGCTGTGAGGTTTTCCCTGTTAGCCATTGAATGTGAAACTTTGATTTTGGTAATTTTTACGTTGTCTAGGACAAAACCATTGTAGCTGAAATACAGTTCTTTTACTTACTCTGATAAAATTCCACCATAATCGTTTCACCTGAAACTTCCTAAAGAAATTGATGATCAGCTCTAATTCTTACAGCATCCTTTGTATTTGCACTGAATTTCTTTCTTGAATGCATCACCTTTTTTTTCCTAGCTTCAAATTTTACAACTTAGAGGTGCATCCTTGTCTATGGCTGCATTTATAGAAACTTTACAAAGGGAATTCACTGTTATTCGGCAACAGCTAGCTCTGTTAGTTTTAGAAATATAAACATTTATTTTCACAACGTTTTAAACAGTGCTAAATGTAGCACAGCGGGGTATTTACAACATCCAGCTTTTAACACTCAAGATGCCCTCAGCTGTCTGGCTGTCTTAAGAGAGAGATTTTATCAGGAACGCTTTAGGGCAGGGCTTACTGCGATACTGGGAATCATTTTTGGCAAGAGCCTGTCTTCAATTTGCTCTGCAAGAAGCCTAGGTACCCTAGGTAATTTAGTACTTAGATAGCTCCTGTTGTCTCTCTTCTGCTGCTCTTCAGACTACATAACTGTCTTACTATCAAAACTCAAAAATTACTAATGACTTGCCTTATGTTATTATTTTTTAATGATCTTGTACAATTAAAAGGTAAGAATTCCTTCACAGTCATTCTGTGTGTACTAGTTTTGGTTGGGATAGAGTTAAATTTCTTCACAGTAGCTGGTATGGGGCTATGTTTTGGATTTGTGATGAAAACAGTGTTGATAACATGGAGATGTTTTAGTTACGGATGAGCAGTGCTTACACAAAGTCAAGGCCTTTTCTGCTCCTCAGACTGTCCCACCAAGCAGGCTGGGGGTGCACCCAAAGTTGCGAGGGACACGGCAAGGACAGCTGACCCCCATATGACATCGTGCTCACCACGAGGTTGGCAGGGACTGCCCTTGCTCTGGGACAGGCTGGGCATCAGTTGGTGGGTGGTAAGCAATTGTTTTCTTTTGCATGACTTTTTTTCTTAGGTTTGTTCCCCCCCCGCCCCCGTTGTTCTTCCCCTCCCCACCTTTTAAATAATTATTAAACTGTCTTTATGAATTTTTGCACTTTTGCCCTGATTCTCCCCCCGCATCCTGCTGGGGAGGAGTGAGTGAGTGGTTGGGTGGTGCTTAGCTGCCTACCAGGGTTAAATCACAACACTGTGGCTCCTAGAGCAATGGCCAAAATTGTCCAAAAGTCAGTCACGTTGTTGTTTACATAATTTTTTGTTTGGCCTTTCATAAATCCATCCTATGCATTTGTTTTCAAGTGAAAAATCAAGCCCACATTTCATGCTCTGATTTTCTAATTTTCAGTAATTGCAAATAATTGACTTCAGATTAGCTGACAATAATTTATAGGATGTCAGCATGCAGTAGAGAAGAAAATGCTGTTTACTTTGTACATTAATGGAAATGGAATTAAATAAGGTTCATATATTTGTTGAGTCGTGCCTTGCTTTCACAATCTATTCAAATTATTGTTCAGTAAACAGAAGTTTTACATGCTTTTGTGCTAAATTAAAAAATCTTGGGTAAGTTATTCTGTTAGTTATGTCTCTGCAACCCCACTGAGATTAATAGCCTATCTATCTTGCTTAAAGAAGTCATAATGGCTAGCAGGGTTCCCTACTGCAAACGCTCAGCTCTAGACTGCCAGGTGCTGTTAAGCAGTTGTTGCAATTTATCCAAGAGCTATTTATATTTATCTAGTAACTAATTATTCATAACTTGACAGACAAATACATCATGTACAATCAATAAATAATAAAGCTGAGCCAATCTTCAGGACATATTTTGGTATGTGAAGGTAGAAGACCATATTCACATGAAAGAGTCAGGTTGAATTTTATGTATTAAGTCAGGTTTTGGAGCTGATGATAATTGTTTGGGTGTTCTGTTGAGGCATCATGCAAAGTCACTCTATGGAGAAACTGCTTGGGCAACTAAAATTAAGGCTCCTTCAGTTATCAGGTAATGAACAATAATGTGCAGATGGACCCCCACTTAGGACTTGCTGGCTAGGAGGATACAAGGCTCTTGCCTTCAAAAGATGCAGAAAAATAGATGTATGGAAAACAGGGAAGGCATCTAGCAAGGAATGCTTCATTCAGGGTAAGGAGGACGTTGTCATCATAAGAGCTGCTGCAGTATGTCAGGATGGAGCAGACACCTGTTCCAAGAGGGTAGCTATGCCTCTTCCTTTCCCTTCCCTGTGCTGGCAGTCATCCCAGTGAATCTGACACTGTGCAGGTCTAGTCATATCTTAACCCTTGATACCTATCAAATTCAGAATAGCAAATTGTATCCAAGCTTACCTAAACCTTTCTTTTTCCTTTCCTGTCCTGTCCTTTCCTTTCCACTCCTTTCCTATCCTTTATACGTGGACCAGTCACAACACATCTGTCATTAACTTTGCCACCTGAAGGCACTGATGGGCAACCAAAATAACTTGGCCTCTTGAAGTTGTCTCTAGCTGAGAAAAGCTCCACAAATAGAATTTTTCAAAACTGTCTCAGTTGTGATAAATCTGCTTGAGGAAAAGGCATGGCAAGACTACAGGGCATAAGTAGTTCTGCCCTGAATTCCAATATCCTTTTTGGATTACTTGTATAGGTGAGGTCCTTGGGCCTTATTATCTGATAGAAGAAAATGTTCTGATAAGCACAGATTATTTTTCTTTAATTTTTATTTTCACCTCTTTTTTGTTTTGTTTTGGTTTTGTTTACATTGAGATCTCTTTTACCACACTGTATTTCCATGGTTGGAAGCAGGATCTTCCTTTAAAATGCATTCAAAATGAGATGGTATATGAATAAATTTCTCTCTTCCACATTCTACTGAGGATTAATGTGCAGCATTTTTTTGCCAAAAAGAAACAAATGCAATTGTCTAATCTTGAATGACTGTGCAGAATTCAGTAAATGCATACACTGACAGTCACATGGCTCTTGAACAAACCTAATATAATTGACAAAATTTTTCTGCTGAAATTTGCCCATGCTACTGGGACTAGATTTCAGCTCTTCAATGGAGAACTTTCTCCTGAGTTTCCTTACAGCCCAAACGCTTTACTGTTTCTGAAGACTACCTTGATTAAGCTTCTGTATGAGATATTGATAAAGTAAGTTGCACAATTCAGGTATCCATCTCTCTCAATCAGATGGAAGCTGTTGTAGCCAGCAGGAGGTACCATCGCCTGCAGGGGTTCATGCTGTGCTCCATGAAACAGCACCTTCTTTCAAGCTTATGTTCTTCAGCCTTAGAGAACAGAAATAAGGTTGGTGCCCAGGGAAACATTTATTTTAGAGAACTGTGTAAAGCTTTTGTTGTATCGAATGAAGAAGGAATTTCAAACTTCAGTAATGTGACCTTTTTGCTTGAATATTCTTATACAATGCAGTAGAACTCTCCTGTGAAATGCAAGGCTATAATTCATAGCTAAATGTTGCTAAATATGGACTATACAGTACCCAAGAAGTGCTTTTTGTTGATTTTTTTCAGTCCATCAGAGCAATACTCAGTTCAACATCTCAGTCATTTTAGATTGACAGAGATTAGCTTTGCAATAGGAGATATCAATAAAACATTCATCCAGTGCTAAGTTAATCAGACCTCAGCATAATTTTCTCCAAAGCAAGAAGGGCATAAACACAGTCAGAGGAAATTTCTCATCCTTACTGTTGCCATTGTTCTGGGGAACAGAGGAAAAGACACTTGGCAGGATTGCCATTCATCACTTCATATTCCTGTTTGAAACATACAATGAGCTCACTGTTTTTTGCAAGGAGAAGTCATCAGTTATTAACTCAAGCAGTTTCTATTCAGGAAGAGATTATGGGGAATATCAGCCAGTCTGCCAATCTAATCTTTGCAAGGTATTGTCTAGTGTCCATCTCTTTTTCACTGGCAAGTGTAAAACAGGCATAGAAAATTCTGTTTCATGACATGCGGTAGGAGACAGTTTCTATCTGAGGTAAGGCTGGTTGTGTCTGCAGTTATTATGAAAACTCAGAACAGGCACATTGATTGCTGGGATCAAGCAGATCTGTTATCCATGACTGGTGCAATGCTCGGAGGCACAGTAATGAAGCACTGTGTTCTGGCTGATACATGCTGCTCTTTGTCTGCTGCCATTACGCAAACAGAAGTGGAAAAGTTCTCAACAGAAACAACATAGTGTAGAATTGATGTGTTCTCTGCATGTTCCAGCTGTGGGAGTGGGGAATGCACAGCTGGAACTAGCACATGGGACAAAACAGCATGAAAAAGGGTGGGTGTAAATAGTAGATAAGTAAGGTATGATATTTGCATCACTGATGAAGCAGTATATATTTGAAATCAGGTTTCTAGAAAGGTGTGACATTTCTGTGATACACCTGGTTTCTTTTATGGCCATTTTCCTCACCTGGCAGTGTTCTTCCAAGGTGTCCCATTAAATGGTACAATATCTTAGCCTGGACCTATGACTGACTTTCTTGGCCATGTCTCTCTGTTACTCCTGATTTTAAGATATTCTGGGAATGGTATCACTGTGTACATTTACTTCATTTCCATGAAACGTCAGTGAAAATGGTGACCTTTCTGGTCAAAGGCCGGAAAGAAATACGCAGACATTTTGCATCTCTAAATCTGGTGCTGTTGACTGTACGAGGCAAATGCAGCCTGTGGCAGCCTGTGTTCCCCGGTTTGTGTACGTGATCACCACCCACAGCCTGCCTGCATGCCTCCGTGGGCAGCCATCCTGCTCTCCCTGGACCACTGGCGACTCAGAACTTCTGAAGAGAGGCCATGGGACCACAAGAAGCCCAAGCGGTGACATCACGCCCTTGGCAAAGAGTGTGTTGCATCTAGAGCCTTCCAACTGCTGTCAGCAGAGGAGCAGAAGGTAACGCATCTCCGCTCCCTTACCAGGGCTTCAGGTGCCAATGGAGGCTATCTGAACTGCTTAGCATTATAGGCCTGGGGAAAGTGGATTTGGACTAGTAGTTTGGCAGTGATGTGGAAATGAAGGTGACTGCCCAGGCTTGGCTGCATCTCTCCTGGTAAACAGTTCTTCCTGGCTCCCAACCTTGCCCATATGGGTCAGGGATGGAAACTGTCTTCTTGTCGAGCTGGTTGATATTTTAGCGAGAAACTCAGCAAATCAAGGAGGCTGGAAAAACAGACTTGCTTTCGGCTTTTGTTGATTAAGCTCTTTTTTCTGAAGCTTTTTAAGCAAACTGGAGCTAAGGAGACAAATTCCCCAATAGTCAGTCCCCAGAGACTGAATCTGAGAATTAAACACCTGGGTTAGTGAAGCAGGCCGTTAGGACAGACATTAGAAATCATTATTAGGGTTTTTTGTGGGGGTTTTTTTTTTGGTTTTTTTTTTTTTTTGGTTGGTTGTTTTTTTTTCCTCAGAAGACTCTGGTGGAAAGAAAGTCTGCCTGAAAAACACAGAAAAATCTTCACTGGGTGGGACTGCAACTATTGCCTGAAAATACTAGATCTAGACTAACAAGTAGGATGAATTACCACAATAACAGATCTGTACATTTTGACAGAAAAGACAGAGGAACATTTTTTTTTCCCCCACTAAAAATAATGCAATATTTGCATCTGGGACATGGGCTAGGCGTGTAGCACATACATATAGTAGTTCTCTTGCTAAGAAACCAAATTCACTTTGAGGACACACAACATATAAAAAGTCATACTTTATCTATTGCTCAACAACAAAGTGGACAAAAATTAGGAGCTCACCTTTTGTGCCCTGCGCTTGTCTGCTCGTTGATTCTGGTGGTAGATACGGCTGAAGTTGGAGACAATTACAGGAACTGGCAGAGCGATGACTAAGACCCCACTCAGGGAGCATATTGAACCAAAAATCTTGCCAGCTATTGTCTTCGGCACCATATCACCGTACCTGGGTTAAAGAAAAAACATTTAGTAAAGACAAAATCTCTAAGTATTGAATTTCAAGATGAATTAATTGCACAATATGTTTTACTTCTCTTGCAAATAATAATTGCTGCATATAAATAATATTTTATACATATATGCATACATATACAGCTTACTCAGTGTTATGCACACATAACTTTAATTGCAAGATAATGCAGGGTATCCTGTGTATCAAACTGTGGGTGTCTATGTTTTACCTGCTCTAGTCTTCCCAGGCTGCCTCTATTGAAATGGAGAGAGAGTGACCTTGCTAAGGAAAAAAAAAAACAGTGTTAAAATTAAGTCCTTACCCTGTTTGCTTGTTGGATGAACTCATCACTTTCCATTGGCAGGATTCTAGGGAGACCACTTGGTAAGTTAGAAGCCAAGCTGAATAATATGTTGTCTCACTAAGTTGATACAGTACTTTCATTTAGGAGGGTAGCGCGTTTTTGGAACAGGTTGCCCAGGAGATTGTGGACTTTCTGTCTTTGGAGATTTTCAACACTTGGCTAGACAAAAATATGGCAGACCTAAGCTATTGTTGATAGGCTGCCTTTGAGTGGGAGGCTGGACCAGCTGACCTCCAGAGGTCCCTTCTGTGGTCTAGTCAAAAGCAAATACAAAAAACTCAAGTGATCCGCAAGCAACCAAACAAATTCTAACTGAAAATCCTGGCAGTGCTCAGAATTACTAGGGCTACCACCTTTCTTTATGATGCTGGATATTGTTTTGTCCAGCAAGTAAGAACATAGTGCTGCTGAAGTATGTAGAGGCACTCCAGTGACAGCTTATTAAGAGATATCAGCTCTTTGCACTCTGTAGACTGCCATATTCTATAGACAAGTATGTAACTACATACTACACAGTTTAATAAAGAGATAAATTACCTTCTAGTACCATTCTGGTTTTAACTTTACTGGATTTTAAGTTATTATTAAACACTGATTGTGGCATGTGAGTTTAGTATGCTTGTAAGCAGAGAGATAGCACATTCTCTATTGCAAAGAATTATGAACTGTTAACACAAGAAAAGGAAAGAAATAGAACTGCAGGTGAGGCAGTGTTTGGAAAATGCTATCTGGAAAACAAAACCGGTCTGTTCAGCAGGAACTGGAACAATAATAGAGAAGATGGGGGGGAGTCTTCAAGTCACATGGTCCAAACTGTGGACCTAATCATGAGAAGGAGGAGATAAAGGGATGAGGATATCAGATGATGGAGAATCTATATGGGGTTAGAGAACACCTTCTAGCAGTGAGAGCTCAGCATAAGTCAAAAGGAGATTATGTATCACCTTGTAGGTGAAAGATGAATGGTTTGCATTTTGTAAGATAAGAGGAACATTTTTAACATAAATATTCAAACAAATTGTCACCCAGGCAGAAATAATATAGATGACCAAGTCTTAGACTATTGACAAAGATTATGTTGTGTAATACAAATGTTTAGTTGCTTTACAAAGCATGCCCAAGTGTAAAATATTCATAGGAAAAAAGACATTAATATTTCTACCAGTAACCCTCCCCCCATCTGCTCAGAGTTTGAATGCTATTAGTTTCTGATTTTGTGACATGCAGAATTGGATAAAAAGACATAATGTAATAGAATCTATCTTCTAAATTATTAATATAGCTGTTCTTAATTACAAGATGTATAAAACTGGAAAAATACTAGAAAGAGAGTCATGCTTCAAGTTTTGCACCTCACAACATAGGCATTTTGGGTGCTTATCTTCCTAAAGCCAGAGCTGACTATCAGCTGTCAGGATTGATGCATGCCCAGCTGTTCTTTTCTTTGGGCAGGGAAGTGGATAAACAACCTTTCAATGTCCCTTTGACAAATGGGATCCCCGACACCTAAATAACCCCAGGTTTTTTTCAGCCGGAGTGGTGAGGTGAGTGGTGGGCATGGGCCAGGGTGGTGAGTTAGGGGAGAAGTCCTAGGATCAAATCACTGATAATCATTGCCTGCTTACAGTATTTGTTACTGCTTTACTTCATCCTTTTAGATACGATCCAAGCATTTTCCTAAACTGAACCAAAGTGTATCAACAGAAAGCTATTTAAAAGACAATATATATTTACACACACCTGACACAACCAGATCTTGAAATGCAAAATTTACACACATCCAGTACTACTGGACAGATTTCTTAAATTAGATTCCTAAACCTATATTTAGATGCCTATCACTTGAAATGCTAAACTGATGAACCTTCATAAGCTCACATTGTCACCGATGGCTGCTGTGGGCAGAAGGCATTTCTGGCTCTAATTAATTTGATTTGAAGTTGCTCAGGGATATAGTTCATCCTGTTGATAATGTGACACTGTAATTATGTGAATCAAGTGCAGCCTGATGCTTTAGGAGTGGTGACAGGAACTATTAGCTAATCTGTCCCTAACATTTCAGTATTTATGTGTGGACCTACCTACTGACATAAGAAGGTGCTTTTTTACAGTATTTCAGTGTTATGGAGTGAAATAAAAAAATTAGGATTGTTTGATACATGAAGGTATTTTACAATGTTTTTCTTACCTTCTGGGCAAAATGACAGGTAGATGGATATACTGCTTATTTTAAAATAACTTGCTTTTGATCTTTTTTCTATTTCAGCTTGAGTAAATTGTAGTATGGTGAATAAGTTGTAGTACGGTGACATTTTCTAAATGTAACGTTTGTCCATTGTTTAGTGCTAATAATATCTTTCACATCTCTAATACCTCTTACATAATTAGTTTTTCTCCTGTTGATAAACGCTGTGTTGGAGATGTTTAAATAAAATTGCGGTCAAAAAAAAGACTTCCAAGAAATTAGCCTTCCTGCACAGGGTGAGAAACATATTTGCTCACTTTTGTGACAAAATGGAGTTTTCACTACATTTACCCTGGTTAGCCTTGCTCTCCTTTGGGACAGTGACACAGATTTTAGTCTAGTGTAGGCATGACCAGAATTGTTAATGAAGTTCCTCCTGCTGGATTAAACATTACCTTTAGTTACACCTCATGTATCACTGAATACCACCAATGGTAGTGAATGACATAAAATGAAGGGAAAATTTCTTCCTTTACCCCACCTGCAATTGTTTTATTCCTTGGAAAGTCTAAACTAAAGAAGAACATAACTCCATTTTCAGATGGCAGGGTAACTTTGTGGTGCTTGTATTTCGAAGTGGAAAAATTATACTTGATCTCTAAAATTCTAAATTCTGCAGAAAATCTGATTTCTTCAGTCATGGAGACACAACAAATATGGAATCTTATTAAGCAATTTTCACAGAGTCACTTTTCAAAAGGGAACTATTTCAAGGTTTTATCTAGTGCAACCCTGTTTGTCTCACTGCTTTTCAGACTGTAGCTGCAAACATATTCTCCTTTACATGCTTTTTTCCCTAGTTGCAGTCTTTTCATAGCTTTGTAGATAGTCTGTTCCATATATGTCTATTATTGTGGCCAAAGCTCAAGTCAGTCTTTGGGCATTTAGGATTTGTACTGACAATCTAATTTTTTAATGTCAAAAGTGCCATTCCAATATTGTATGTTTTGGATGAGTGAAGAAAAAGAGATGTCATACTGATCCCTGTTATCAGTCAGGTGCATTCTACTTCATTAGCCAAAAAGGGAAGGGAAAAGGCTATGACAAACTAGATGTGTCAATCAAGTTTTATCAAATCACAAGTCAGAAACTACATGATCAAACTAATGCCTAGGTTTCACTAGACGTAGTCCAGACAGGTCAGACGTGCTATTGCTTGCAGTCCGTGGATATTTGTTCACTAAATGATATCATACAGGGATGGATGGGCATGTGTGTTTGTCTCAGTTGTTTGTATTCAACAGGTGACAGACCACTTTTAGGTATTTGTCTCCTTACTGCAAGGGAAGACAGCACGCCAGTGGATTCCTTTATTTTGCAAATACTGGACCTTTCAGGGTACTGATCTGAGTAACATGGGCATGATTTCTTAGTGCTTTGCGTGACAGATTTGGGGGCATGAAATGTAGCTTGAAACACACAGAAAAGGCTGAGCTATTGTAGGAGCTTGGGAAACATGAATGTATTTGGGTTTACAAATGCCCAATCTGTAACCTTAGCATTGCCACGTCAGAGCTTACCCAAAGTGATACTGCTTTGCTAACTGATGAGTGAAATATATCTGAAGTTGCATACCCAGAATTCAAGAAATCTCAGACAATAGAGGCTGTATCTGTGGCATTATTGACTATTTATCTTATTCCTGAGTCTAAGGAAGACTGGTTTTTGATGGCTCTAAGATGGAATATTTCATAAGTCAAAGGTCTAAATTCTAATTGAAACAAGTCATACCTTTGGGCCATTTTTCCTTGATGTGAGCAGAGGAGGTCTTTAATAATATTAACAAATGAAAGGGACAATGCTGCTTATTTAACCTCTGTTTATGTGAACACAGGAGTAATTTTTTCAAGCAAAAATAAGTGTAGTTTGAAGGATAAAGTAATTAATCACAGAAAATGTAATTTAGCAGTATTTTTGTGTGTGTTTGACAGATCAGAAATTTATATTTGGAATAACTTATTTCGGATAGAAACAACACCCCCTGTAGATGACCTCTACAGCAAAAATCTGAAACTATAGGACACATATAATAGGAATAAATCCAGGATGTGCATTTTGACAAAGATCAAATAGTTTAGGCTGATACTGACAGAAACAGTTAAGGAAAAATATTGTCAATATTAAAAACAACTGCAATAACGTTTACTGACACTAGAGGGCATAAACGCCATTAAAAATAAATGCAAATGCGAAAACATTTTAAAATGCATGTTACAAATACATATGCCCTCTCCCACCTCCTTTGAATTCATTTACATTCTTTAAAAAAATATTACATTGATTGAGGTCTGTTGTCTGCTCCCATCTTACTTGCTGAAAAGGGAAGTTAGTAACATTTTTGTTTTCAAACATGTAAAACATGTCAGAAAATAATGGAGCTGTAAAATAAACGAAAGGTCATTAAAATCAACTTGGTAATATTAATTTTAAAAGCAAGGGAATTTATGACCAAAGAACAATGAAAACTGTACGAAATCCATGGAAATGAAACAATCTTTGTAGAAGCCACCATGGCACACTTTTTTCATGTGTGGGAGACAAATCACGTTTCCCAGTGGATTTAGCACGTCATGCAGGTGGAGTTCAAGCTTTTTGCATTGGAGGCGATTAACAGGATGGTGCCCTGCCTTTCCAGGACAAGGTCTATCCTCCCATCCTCCAGCTGTTGCTTGCTTGCTCTGGGCAGGGTCGGTGCTTTACCCACCTGGGTGGGATGAGGCATCTGCCCCCTTGCTTCCCGGCTGGCATAATGGCTGCTCCCTGTTCTCCAGGAGCCGCAGGCAGAGCCCCAGAGGCTGCTCGGGTGAGACTCTAAGTGAAGATTACAGAGCTGCTCATGGGCCCATGCGTTTAGGCAACCGGCCACGCAATTGGGCATGCACTTATGTGCCCGCAGAGGGGAGAAGGCAAGAAAAGCAGTTCCGAGCCTCTCTGACACTAAAAGTAATCATGATGAATCTGCAGCCTTGCCTAAGTCTTAAAATAGCCTAATGATTTTGGAAAAGTAATTTCTAATAATACAAAACATTGCTGAACATTACATAGCTTATTCCAAATTTTATTCCAGCCTAGGAAGATTCTGCATGGAATTGTAAATAATCTTCCCGGGTGCTTTTACTTCTGCGAAGGGCCGTCTGTTGCAGTAGCCCTCTCTTCTGCTCAGTAGTGATGGACGTGGTCCCCTCTGGGGCCCACAAATGTTCCTCCAAGAGCTGGCCAAAATGATCATTCATGAATGATGAAAACTGCATCTGCTTCCCAAGAGTGGCAGTGCTCCCTGGGCTTTCCAGCCTGCAGTGCAAGAGCGTCAAACTATTGCCCCTGCACCTGGCTGAGTCTGCAGCTTCTGAAATACAAAATTTCTAACAAAATTTAGTGGGTTGGTTTTTTTTTTTTTTTTTTTTACACGTGCAGCAGGACTTTCATCCAAGAAGCTTAAACAGATTTTTAAAGGTGGGCTTTAGTACTTAGAGGTCAAAAAAAGGAACTTTTGCATGGAAGAGTTAAAAGGCTTGCCCGATGAAACACTCCTGGCTTCTTGCAGTCAAGACAGATATCCAGATAACCAAATTCCTTCTGTTTTCATTTACCATAAAATATTAAATCCAAAAAGGTAAAAAAAAAAATCTTCTTTTGGTCATCTCTCCCTCACTCCATAGGAAAAGCTAATATCCTAGCTGTTCCTGAGCTGCTGCAAAGCATCACAGAAGTATGATGTCTGGTTCATGTTGGATGGGGGCTATTTAAACTACCAGAGCTGCAGCTCAGCTGACTCCTAACAGCTGCATTACAGTTACACAGACATACTACTAAGGCAGCGTTTTGTTTTGGTTTTTTTCCCAGATTTCAGAGGCAAAAATGAGCATGTTTGTTTTTAGGAAAAAGAGAATATTTCTGTATGGATCAGCCACTTTCCATGACTGAGAGAAGAAACATAGCAGAAAAACTATTCTTGATGCTGAAGTTGCAAGCTGTATTTCCTAGTGTTACCTAAATCATGGCGCTTCTCACAATGCACTGGCCATCATAGAATCATAGAATCGTTTAGGCTGGAAAAGACCTGTAAGATCATCCAGTCCAACCATTAACCTACACTACCAAGTCTACTCTAAGCCAATCAAGGGTAGACTAGACTAAACCATGTCCCGAAGTGCCACATCTACCCGTTTTTTGAACACTTCCAGGGATGGTGACTCCACCACCTCTCTGGGCAGCCTGTTCCAATGCTTGACCACCCTTTCTGTGAAGAAATTTTTCCTAATTTCCAACCTAAACCTCCCTTGGCGCAGCTTAAGCCCATTTCCTCTCGTCCTATCGCTAACTGCTTGGGAGAAGAGACCAACCCCCACCTCACTGCAACCTCCTTTCAGGTAGTTGCAGAGAGCGATAAGGTCTCCCCTCAGCCTCCTCTTCTCCAGGCTAAACAACCCCAGTTCCCTCAGCCGCTCCTCATAAGGCCTGTGCTCCAGACCCTTCACCAGCCTTGTTGCCCACACTCATAGGTGAAAATGGGCCTTCTTTAGAGTCTGTGGGCAAAGGGAGCTTTGCACAACCCTCCACAGGCTTCTGCGGCGAGTGCGGGTGCCCTCACCCTGTGTGGTCCCTGCCAGTGCCTGAGACCTCTCCTGCCGAAAGGTGACGCTGAGACTGTGACAATCACTGCTGAGGGTCTCTGCACAGCAAGGCAGGCATTGGCTTGCACTTCCAAACCCCTTTTTGGCTTTTGTTTCTAATGATTTAACATTACTGCCCATTATGGAGTACCTCAGAATTGAGACTGCCAGCGTCAGCTTTTGTGATAGAGATGCTTATCTGGTGAGAGATCTTCTGTGTATTTGGTGGGGTTTTATGCTTAGTACAGTGGATGGAGATCAGTATGTCAGCAATAATATTCATCAGCTGGACTGCCACACACTCCAGAAAGGAGGAGTGCCTGGTTAAGCCCTGCCTTTGTGCTACCACAGACACGTGAATTAACCGATCTCAATTTCACAACAAGGCTAGCTCTAGGACTAAGCAGATATGCTGCAAGGGAGCAAATATCCATTAGCCACTTTAACGTCAAGACCAGTTAAAAAAAGACCATTGGTGAAGAATAGAAACTATCCATTTTGAGAGTAGAGAAAGAAGTGCTATGCATAAAACAATGTTATAGAGATGTCAAATTATATCTGACAATTGCAAAATGGTGTCCTTGTCTAAGGAGGGTGCTGTAAATTGTTATAAAGCTGTTCCCTAGAGCTTCCAAGCTGCTTGGTGACTAAATGCTGGCAAGTTGATACTAATTAGTCATTTATTTCAACATTACATCCAACAACAGATAATTTAAATTGTTACTGGTAATAAGTTTAAGCAGAATTTCAAAATAAGCATTTCAACTGTGTTGCCTTAAGGATTCAACCTGTACATTTACAATTTGAAAAGTATCTAAGTTGCTGTTAGGAGCTAATTCTATTTTTAAAACACCACTGTATGTGAGTGTGAAATGATCCAGGGCTAGATTAGGAAAAATGAGACAGAGGTAAGTAAAAATATCTTCATTTCCTAAAATAGTCTTTAGTCCTAAGAATACTATATCTAATTAATACAGAATTCATTTATTACTTTGTTGTATTACTTCAGAATGTCAAGTCTTTAAGATACCATGGTGATAAGCAGAGAATAAATGCTTGGCTGGATAATTATTCATAAAATGGTATAAATTATTACGGGAAGAATATACTTTTCCTCTGTCACTCAGATATTTTGCATTTTCTGGGCCCTGCTGTAGATACTCTTTTCTTTTCATTCTACTTCACGTGGAGCCAACAGTGCCTCAAACAAGGAAAAAAAAAAAAAAAAAAAGACAATTTGATCCTTACTCCTGCAATTCTGACTTACTTCCCTAAGAGAAAATGTTCCAAGGTCTTTGCTCCTAAAAATCTATGACTTATATTACTTATTTAGTCAGGACCTAATTTTTCAACAGTTCTTTTGTCAGTGCATGTGCTCACACACAAGCATGTATATAGGATAAACTGCCCAGTTCTTTCAAGGCTTAGAAATGAACAAAAGAATACTGGTAATAGGTCAGACCAAAGCTTCACCTAGCCTAGTATTCAGTCTCCAAAATTTAACATGAAGCAAACAAACATATAGGGAAAAAGTAGGCTAAATACACATGATAATATCCTTGAATGCTCTTCCATCCTCCAACCACTTACAAATAACTCAAGAAGTACCAAAACAGTAATTTCTTTGTAGTTAGTGATCCTTAGTGGATTGCACTTCCATGGGCTTTATTTTGTCCCCTTAAATCTGTGCACATTTTTGGCATTCACAACACTGTTTCACAGTCCCTTGGTCAGTGTCCTTTTGACTGTTCTGTCTGTGGTACCTTGCTTCATATGATGCCCCCAACTAAGTCTTAGTATTCAAAAAAGCAGCCGGTGCATGGTCTCTAGCCACCCTCCTCTTGCTACTTGTGTTTTCATACCTATTTACCTTATGTCTTTTCTAGCCTGACAAGTCCTACGCAGCTCATACAGAATCTATTCCCTAAATTTGATCATACCTTTTGCCCTTTTCTGAATCTTCTCCAATTCTTTTATATTATTTACAAGAAAACAAGACCAGAACTGTGCACAGTTTTCAAAGAAGAGGTGTGGACAAGTTCACAATAGCTTATTTTCCTGGTGCCAACTTGGACAGTGAGCCATTATTATTCACAATGTCAATATCTGATTTCTCACCCTTGTTATTTCTCTGCAAATCTTTATTGGTGGGAGCTGGTAAAATCTGTCTTACTTCCTAGATCTCTGTTGCTGACAGAGGAAAAGGAGCTGTTAGGCTTCTGGCACAGCATGGGGGTTTTGACAACCATCATGACATAATCCTTACAAAATAATCACTGAAATGGCATAGCTCACTCAGCACCTGTACTAGCCAGAGAAAGAAAACACACTCCTAGATTTGTACCAATATTTAGGTTAAAAGAAATTCATCTTTCTTTGTCCTGTGAATATGAATTTTTAGGTTGTGGGGTTTTTTTCTTTTTCTTTTTCCTTTGTTCTTTCAGAAAATCCTTTCTTTGCAGAACTAGACTAAAAAGCAGTACAAAGTTAAGAGACAGTGTTTTACATATCATGGAGAAATGGAGAAATAGGAACCAGGATGAATGCACACCAATCCCAAGCACTCAGCATTTTAAATAAATTAATACAAATACAATAGAGGAAATGTCCGGCAGATCCTACTTGAGACATTAACTGGAAGCAACATGAACATCAGGATATAAAAAGCCCCACCTTCAAAAGTACCACCATCTCTAGCCACTCTTCACATTAAAGGTTAGGAGTGAAAGATGGGCAATGACTTCAAGTGAGGATCTGGCCATAGTACCTAGTAAAGACTGAATAAAGAACCCATACTACAGGTAGTAAATGAGAGCAATGTGAGAATTATTAACTATGCCAAGGTTGGCTGTCAAGAGAGGCCAGCTGCAGGCTCTATCGATTCCCAGCAGGGTGGATTAGGGTTTGACACATCCTTCCTGGGAAACAATCCCAAAGGCAGCTGCTAAATACTACCCACCTTGCCCACATGGCCTTGGTTTGTGTATGCTCTCTGCTCCCTCAGACACCTCAGGAGCACGTGGACGATGACAAAACCACATATTTCTGCATTCTTCTAGGAAAACACTGTTTAGTAAAACTTCTCAGTTTCATCACTAAAATTAGGATTGAGCTGTGAAGCACAGATTTTTGTGCAGATTCAAATGCATCTTGCTGAAGCCCAGGTGTATGCTTTGATGTGCCACCTTGCTTCAGTGCAGGGGAGGGGAGAATTTTCCTATTAGCAGTGTAATTAGATACATTCTAGGTCCAGCGTTCACCCCAGAAATATTGCTGATAATTTTATGTAATTACTTTCTCCTACAGATTTTCTTTTAGTTGCAATACTTGCGCTAAATAGCAGCAAAGTCAAAACAAAGCATTGATCTGCCAATCCATTCCTAAATTTCTCTTGAGTATACATTAGCCATCAGGTCAAACTACTCCAAATATAAATCACATTAACACTAGAAAAGAACTGTGGAAGTTTGCAAGGACAGCCGTGCTTTTTTTGTGACAGCTACTGGGCACAGCACTGAGATCAGTGAGTTGATTTCGCTTGGGAATCAAATCCAGCTGCTCCCATGTTCAAGTAAAACTCTGACAGACAGAGGTTTTACCCACTGCTGTTCACCACTCTAATGGGCAGATCAGGATCTGGGGATGATTCCCAGCAAATTTGGAACTTCTTGTTCTGCTTTTTTTCAGCAAAGTACCCAATCTGCAGTACAGATTTGTCTTCGCCCTTTGGCACACCTTCCAACTTAAAAACATTCTGGTTTTGTTTCCACATATTTAGTCCCATTAGACAACACTGGAGCTTAATATGTTAAAATACTGATAGTGAAAATATTTCAAAAGTGTTCCTGAAATAATGAACAGAATTATTTCCTTCTCTTTGAAAATAATCAGAACCCCCCATCCTCCCAACTTTCTCTTTATTTCTTGTTGTGCTCCAAATATTTTCACCTCTTTTGAAACAGGCTGTTGTGTCATGTTCAGCACTGGCCAGTTAGACCAAGCTAATTTTTTGCTTGCCAACACAACCACTGATGGACCAGTATTATTTTTACATTCCTTCAGGCAAAGCTGAAAACCACAAAATAGCTTATGTCAGTGTGACACTGCTACTGGCCTAACTCTCTATGGATCTCCGCCAAATATTGACTACTTAATTTGATTTTTCACTAATACTAACTCTAAATCTGTTAAACAAAGAGTAAAAGCTACTCTAGTATATTTTTATATGCACACAGAGAGAGATATATATTATATATATATAAACACACTTAGATAAGACTAAGAACCTTCCCTTTAAGGTAATAATAATTCCTCTGCACAACTTTTGTGCACTAGAAGATTTATCACAGGCCAGGATCTTAGTGTTCCTTTCTAGCTAGTAGTCAAGAAAGTAATTTTTTCTGAGAGCATCTACTGTTATTTTGCCTCCAAAATTCACCTCTTTTGCAACATTTTTCATGCTTTTCTATTTAGACTATATTTGAGAAAACACATCAGTGGAAGTTACTAGCTGCAACAGAATATTTACTATTTTTTTCCCTTGGTCTAATTGTCTTTTTTGCTCTTTTCCAATTTTCAGGGATTTCTGAGCTTGCTCAGGTAAGTCCAGGAAAAATGAAACTATTCGCATACTTCAGGTCTAGCAAAACAAAAGCCTCTTCTCAGTTCACTCAAGGCTCCTCACAACTCAGCTTTCCATCAGCACTAAATCACCCCAAACCTTGAAAGAAGGAGGGGATGCTATGCTATTCTATCCTCTTAAAGTTTCATGGCAGAGTAATTCGTTTCAGCTGAGCATAGTTATATCCCCTTTCTTGCAAAGAAACCAAAAGCCTGTGTGAGCTGCTCAGCCCATGGACAGCTTAACCCTCACCCTCCCAGCTGCCAGGCACTGCCTCTGCAGGCTGTAAACGCTTGGCATTACATAGTTGATATACTTTAAATAGGGAAACTTGCAATTATTACGCATGAGAAGTATTGGATCAATAGTCAGGAGACAAAAGTCCTCTCTTCATCAGATTATGCAGTGTGGACTTTGAATGCTTCACCACACCAGCTTTGAGTCTTGACATGACTTTGGATAACTTTGGATATGGGAAGGCAGCAGCATGTTACATAGAGTAGAAATGCCGTTGCTTGCCTCTGCCAGTTTTGACAGTGCATTTTGTAATGTGACCTCTTGTGTGCTAGTAATTGGACTCAAGCCACCAATGAATCTCTAAATGTTAGTGAACTGCAATGACATGGTAATGACTTTCCGTCACTACTACCCCATTCCTATTTGAATTCATGTCCTATAACTGAAAGCTTCTGTATCTCACTACCAAGCCTCTCAGTCACCCAGGCATAACGCTTCATAACGCTGACAACTACCATTCTTTTCACAGGTAGTAAAGAAATAAATTTTCCATGTGTTTTCTTCATTTTTAAATATGTCTCCCTCTCTGTTGCATACAACATTTAAAAACTTTGTGCCAGAGCCCTTTCAAAATCTAATGTTTTAGAGATCACTTATAATGCTTGAATTTTCTCATGGGTCTCTCAGAACTGGAGCTTCTGGGCTACCACACATCCTTTCCATCACATTTTTTAATGTAAACTCTGTAAAGTTTCAGTGTGCATTAAAAAGTCTTCAGCTTTGTGGAAAATTTGCCAGATGCCCAATGGTAAAAGCAAGGGTTTTGGAAGGCTGTGTGAGACTTCTCTGTCCAGAGAGATATGACTATTGATACTCCACATGTGTACTCAAGAAATCATGCTATAGGGAATGCTGGAAAGGGATTTTCTCTATCTCTTCCTGTGCAGCTTGTGTTTCATAAAATGCTTAAATATTCAGCAAGCCAAGCCTGGAATCTGGTAATGTTTTAAGTGAACAATCAAACCACAGCTACAAGAAGACTTGTAAATTTTTTAACTAATTGATTTTCATTTTTGAATTAAGACATAGAGAAAATACCCACCAACAGAGAGTAAAGCTTTTGGAGAATGGAGCTTTCATGGAGGGCCAAATCCCTCATGCAGGAAATCTTTTCGATCCCAGTTCTCCAACAGTTGGTTCGACTACACTAAACATCAAGGCTAGAATTCAGAGGGAGCACCTGTGCCTCCTTCCCCGCCCTTTGGAAGAAAAGCCTTATCCTATCCTCTCCCTTCTGCAAGTTTTGAAAGACAAATGTGTTTCACTTATGGTGATGGCTCAGTATGCATTCCCAGAGGATCTAGCCATCCTTGTAGCATTGATCTGGATTCTGTGAGGGAATAGGAATTCAGTCCCACAGCACTCCTTTGGCTTTTTTCCTACCAATTGGCTTACACTGACCTTCCCCCGAGGGCAGACTCCATTTTTAGGTGTCTAATTCTCACGTCATTATTTGGCACAGACAGTGTGCAAATCGTTATGCCTAATAATTAGATACTGCAGTGCTCAGGGTTGTGACACAAGACTTTCTGAATCATTAATATTATGCCTCTGCTGTAGTTTTTTCCCCTTCCAGAGGTTGTGTGTCATGCTCAGAGAAATGCTGTGGCATGTCAGACATCGGCATGGAAGCATTGTAAAAGTTGCCTTTTCAGTAAAGATTTCTGTGCTGCAAATAAGGGCTCCTTCTGCTTATCCACCAAGCAGTGAATTCCCCAAACCAGTGATTCCTGAACATTTTGAACCACACTCCAGCTTTCTTTGACCTACTGTGAACCTTCAGAATCACATTGTTAATTGAAAAAACTATGAAAGTGTTATACTGCAGATCATTTATCTTGGCCTTGCAGGCTGTGGTTTTGGACCTCTTGATGTAAACAATAACTAAGCAAGTAAAGCTCCTCCTGACCAGCACTGTGACCAGAGCTGAAAGATTTTTTCCTGAGCCACTCTCTCCAGCTTGACCTCAAGGTCCACAACAGCATCAAAGAATAATCTAACAGTCTCTACCTGTCTCCACTTCAAGTATAACTATATTCGATGTATTTATCTTTCTGTTTGTCAAAATCAGTCAGGAACTTTAACCAATATCTGACAACCCTCGTGCTTAATTTTGCCTGTGCCATTCACTGAAAACTTTGTCCTTGGATTTTAAATTTCTACTCAACCTTTTGGTTCAAACTGTGTTTCTTTTATCTCTACAACAACAAGCACACTTTAATGAGGACTGCCAAACCCTCTCCTTTTTATGCATTTTCAATTAATTTTGCTTCTCAGTGAGTATAAATATCTTTTTAGAGGCCTGTATATAGCAAGTCTTCTGTCCTTTTCTGCTGTCAGGTTTGTTGTTTTCAGTGTGCTGAACACTGATTTTCTTCTTTTTCTCCTTGACTTTCTTATTATAGGTACTTTCTTGTTTGTGCCCACATTATAACTGCACAGCTTTGGGGGTGAAACTGGCATCCTGGGAGAAGAGAGTCAATGCTGCAATCCTGGTGCAGATGATGCCTCAGAGCACCGCTTCTCCATGAACTGGGTTGGGGCTGCCTCACAGTTGCCCCTGGGGTCCCAGCTGATTTACAGCTCTGTACAGAAGTTGTGTGTCTAAGGAATGCGTGAAGAAATGACCTGCTGGCCTTGAGCTGTTACAGGGGACAAGAGGCAGAGGAGTGACAGGCATGGCTGCATGTCACTGCTGTGGATGTTGTGTTATGTTGCACACACTTATCTCCAGAAGTGAGTTCTGCTCTCCTGTGGGAGATGGGAGTTGGTATCTCTGCAAGGACTCTTAAACTGACTTTTAGCCCAGAGATTTAACACACTGGGTCATTGCAGTCTGAAAATCAGAAATGTTTAATTTTTTCAAGGGTAGGTTTTTCAAAAGCAATATTTTCAAGTGAAGTATAACTTCTGATGAGGACCAGACTTTGGCCTCTCCACTTGCAACAACAATTTCGCTTACTTCAGTTGGGCTGCTTTTACGAGTACTTGCTCTCAGCTGTAAGTATCTGATGTCTGCGATCTGGCTCACAACCTATATCTGATTGCAGAGGAGACTCCACCAATGCTGGTGTTAATGCTATTTCTTGTGATGCTAAGGCACATTACTTAATGAGGTAATTTGCATAATTCCTATTAATTTATCTTCTGCAAGAGACCTCCCCGTTTTCTCCTGTCCATTTTCAGAATATGCTCTACTCTCACATTTGTACTGGTCCCTGGCACCCTGCTTAACTCCATTTGGTACCACACCAGAGGTTCTCCTTGGATCTCTGCTGTCTCTCTCTTTTCAGTACCCTGTTTTCCCTGCCAGCTGCAGTTGCAGTACCCTTCATATGGGAAGAGATTGCTTAGAGCTAGGAAGAAGGGGAGGAGGTAGGCAGGGCATGGATCTACTCCACTACCACAGCAAAAATGCACAGCAGTGGGCCACACCATTAGCATCTTCTTTTTCATTTCCATACTTAGGATTCCTTCTAGCACTACAAAAACTGAACTAATAATAATTTTCATAGAAAGAGTAAAAATACTTCAAGCATCTGAGACTGAATAATCACATGGTCTTATTACTGTGACTCCTGTCATATTGCTGGCTTTTCCTCTGGTGCATTTTAGATCATCCTTCACCCTGCTGGTAAACTTAAGACTATGAGATCTGGGAGTTACTTGTGTTGGAGAGCATAGATCAGTTCTGGGTGTTAGACAGCTAAAAAGCCACTAAACCATTTTTCATTGCTTTCAAAGTAGGGCAAATTTTGGTTGTAAATATTAGGAGAGTTTTCATTTCTTTTTACTCAAAACTGTGCTATTACAAGCTCATATGTCAGATAGCAATTCACGTCCTCTGTCTAGGCCTTTCTTTCTTTAATGCACTCATCAGTATTAGCTAAATGCATTTGCCTTAGGAGCTAGAAGATCTCTATTTTCTATTACCAACATTATGTCTCTAATAAGTAGGCATGCAGGTATGTCACTGGCCTGTTCCTCTTCAGAAGGAGTGGGAAGGAATGGAGAAAAAATCTACAGGAGGTCAACTCTCACAAGAAGGAAAATAGAAGACCAAATTAATGGAAGCTTCTTAGAGAATAAAGGAGCAATTCCCATCTGTGCCAATAATCAGAACACAGCTGAGCAGTACTTTTTCCTTCTGATTTTATATTACTCCACTTTGCTTTTCCCCTCCTCTCCCCAGCTTAAAAAATGTTTCATCTGTCTGGTAATCTCTGATCTTCTCAGTCATAAGAACTACTGTCCAGTCATTCAACCTCAAATTTCAGTTTGTAGGATGATGGCCTACAGGCTTTAGGATCCTGCCTTCATATAAATCTGTGTGTCACTACATGTGTAACATGAGGATAACCTCACAAAGAGAGTGAAGAAAAAAGGGCACAGGGAACTGAAGAAAGAGGTGCCCAGAGACATCGTTCCTCAGGAATTATTATAGGCATGTTTATGAGGACAGCCATACGTGTGGTCTTCCCGCTTGGTGATTCAGTTCTGTGAAAATTAGGTGGGGGAACCAAGTGGATGCGTTGGTCACCTTTTCAAGAGGTTTATCAGCTGTAGCTCAATGCTGTGCTGGCACAGGGCCCAGGCCAGGGCTGGGTGTCATCCCATCAGCTCAGAGGGTGGGCAGAAGAGACATGCAACCCTGTGGCTGTACCCCCAACGTGTTTGCTACTCGGCACTGCTGGTACCCCACAAGGAGAGGGGCACTGCTTCTGCTCTCAGGAGAGGATGGTCTGCGACCCTTAGTGGACAATATGGATCACATTTTAGGGTGTGGTTACTGGTGCCTGGGAGACAGTGACTCAGCTCATCTGCATCCATTCTGTCCTTCTGACATAATAATTATACAACTATTAAAAATGAGTGATCAGACAAAACCAGTCAATGGGGTTAGTTTTCCTGAAATACAGAGTTCACCAAAGTGTAGGAATGAAACGGTGGTGCCAAATTCCTGTTTGTACAAGTGTTTGCTGCAGTAAGAAGACTAAACCCTAAATAGTGCTGGAGAAACACTAAAGACAATAAAAACTTCATGACAGTCTAAGTAATTGATGCATTTTAGCTTGTAGCTAAGGGATTGAGCAGATTTACTTAATCCTTAAAAAACCCGCCACCTTAAGTAGTTTACAAACCTATATAACGTATTATTTGAAAAAATAAATCAGAATGTGACGTAAAACAACAAGTATAATAAATGCTGTTGTTCTTCCAAAAATCTTTTGGACATGTCAGATGTAATTACATTGATACTTATTTTATTCTATTCCCATAAAAGGGATGAATTTGTCGAGGTCATGTACTGCATTATATCTAGCCCTTTTTACTCAGCTGAGCTGTTACACAAGAAATGCATTAGGGCTACAGGGTAGCTCTTGCCAAAGGCCAAGTAGCACCATAAAAAAAGAACACTTAGCAGTGGAGACTTCATTAAAATATTTCTCTCTTCCTTTTACAGACAAATAACTTTGCTTTGTTGGAGTAAAAATCCTGCTGTTACACAGTCATGGATACTGTTTTTGGTATCCTAGTCTCTCAAGGTCTCAGGCAGCAGTCATGGAAGCCTAACACAATCTTTTTTGTCCTTCTTCTATGAGGAATGCCCTAAAGCCCCATTCCAGATCCTATCTGCAGTATTTGAGGAAGGCAAGAGCAGCTTAAGAAGAAAGAGAGGGGTATTTTCCCAGCTGAAGCCCACGTAAAGGCAATATGTGTACCCTTATGTGTACTGTCTGATCTTATTAATTGAATTAGCAAGAGCAGGATTAGACCTATAATACTCTTTCAAATCAGCAGGAGGTGGATTAGAGTTAAAACTACTGATAACAGCCCATTTTCTTCAAAAACAAGCTGCACATGATTTTTCAGGATTTAAATGCAAAAAAAAGTTTGTAAGCACTATAAGAAACTACTTTTGAGTTGAAATTTACTAGGAGGAGAATTCCATAATGACCAACAATTACAAGTTTGTGTAATGAGTGTTCTTTAAGCTCTGAAGATACAGTCTCCTTTGACTTCTAATATAAAAATATGTCATTTATAAAGTAGAGTTTTGAAATCAATGTGACAAGGAACCTAAAATAGGGCTCTCTAATGAAGACAACTTTCAAGGTAGTGAAACAAAAAGTTTTGCTGCGACAGGGCACTACATGAACACTGTAGACTAAATTCTAACCTCATTTACAGCAATGAATCCCCTCTGGAATTGATGGGCCAGTGCCACAGAAAAAGGGGTAGTGAATTTAAGTCTGAAAGCCAGGCTCTGTCATCTGGGGTCTTTCAAATAAGATAGCAAATAAGCTCCCTATTGTTGGTGATGAGGATTTATTACTGTTGCAATACTAATATACTTATTTACTTATAAGTAATATAAGTACTAATGTACTTATAGACAGAGAAGGCAGCAGTGCCTACACTCCAAAAACCTTAGCAGAGCTTATAGAAACAGGAGATGAAGCCAAAATGGAGAAAAACCTGAATAGGAGTTAAAGTACATATTGTTGCTTATATGATTTTTGAGAATGTTGTTTTGTAATGGGAGTGCTCCTTTCTGTAGCAGGAATGGTGGGACACATGATGTATGGTTGTATAGACCTTCACCTGGATTCACCTCACCTCCCTTTGGAAAGCTATCTGAGGAGTCTGAATCAGAGAGCTCTCAATTCTCAACACATAGTTGAGCCATTTCCAAAGACTGCAGGATAACTTCTTTCTCATCATCATCTGAAAGACTAGGTAAACTCAAGTGCTTAAATATGGAGAGCTAAAATAACAGAAGAGATGAATCTCAGCCCCTACATTTATGTTCTCAGAAGCAATGTTCAAGAGGCTGAGACACCAATGATGGTGCTCTTCAGAAGTTCCTCAGACTCCCTTTCCAGTTGTCAAGATCAAAAATGTTTCTTCTCAATAGATCAGTAAATATTCACGGAAATAAAACCTGTCTTTTTCCCTGAGATGCACAGAATACTTCAGTTGTTCTTTTTTTCTCCTTATTTGACTGTGCTTACCTGTCAGTGCATACGTACTTGAGCATGTGTAAATGCATGTATATTGATCACCTTTGGCCAGACTTTTAGGGAGTCTAATAAATAATATATTTGCTTTTTATTAAAAAGTCTGGTACTTGTGGTTGGAGTATCTAATGCCTGGTGTTAGAAATGATACCTCTGACTTTCTTTAGTTTACAGTTGAGGTTGACAGGTCATTTCTAGTCTAAAGATATTCTACTTCTTTTTTATTGCATTTTTTATTATCACTCTGCCTTAAGCAATGGAATATATACTCCAATATTTCGTGTACTTGGTCTATTAAGATACACATGCTCTTCTCCCTTTCCTTTTCATTTTATATGCTCATACATTTTTATGATACTACTCTAAAGGATTATCTGTAAATCAGATCATGCTCAAGTTTTATATTAGTATGTGCTAAATATTATAGAGAAACTGTTCAAACCTATTTAACACACCAGACCGGAAACTCTTTACTGTGAGGTATCTTATCGGGTATTTCATAGGTCTCTAATCTCCATTAGCCTGAATAAACAACCACAACCCACACAAAGCAGCTAAATCCAGGACTGGATTACTTACTGAGGCAGAAAAAATAATAATATTTCTTCAAGCTGATGTTAGCAAAGTCAACAGAAAATTATATATGTCAGTAACATGTTGTCCAGAGATTGAAGTACTTTCTTCTTATTCCTCTACTTGCCAAAATCATATTTAAAAGAGAATAAAACATAAAGCGCTGCTTCACTTACAAGAGCAGCCTGTATGCTCATCAGTGCTTAGGTCAAATGATTTCTTCCAGCAAGCAATAATTTAGTGAAAAGCCATGCCACTTCTTAAACATTTGGAACAATTATTCTAGGCTAAAAATATTATGCAGTGGGATTTCTTTCATGATCTGAGATGCTGGTCTCTGTAACTGCTAATCATTTTATAAAAAGGACACAGAGCCAGGCCCTGAGAAATGAAAAACTGTGATGTGAGCTGAAAGACACCAAATGAGGCTCCTGGAACTCTTCAGTGCCTTACTGTCATACCCAGTAGA
This sequence comes from Pelecanus crispus, assembly GCF_030463565.1. NCBI lineage: Eukaryota > Metazoa > Chordata > Aves > Pelecaniformes > Pelecanidae > Pelecanus > Pelecanus crispus. The sequence goes on from NC_134643.1 coordinate 27,130,747, forward strand.
AATGCAGATGTGCTGCCCATGCTGATGTACGGAATGGCACAACGACTGCTGGGGCCTGCAGGGTTTGCAAACCACAACTCTCTGCAGAAGGTGAGGCTGCCAGTTGCATCGTTTTGTGTATCCCTTGGATACAGGCACATTGCTAATGTGTCTTCAGTCTAGCAAATACAGGTAGCATTTTCACCAAAAAGTTGTATAAAATACCAAACTGAAGAGAAAGAATGGGATAAGGGAGAGGACAGAGCGCTACCCCACCCACTACCAGTGGCTTATTGTGTGAAATGTCACATGCTTCTTTAGGCCACATGCACACTATCCACTGTGGCATGTGGGGTAATGGAAACCACGCGCTCAACAGCACCTGAACGAGGCCTTACAACAGGCAATGCGAAGGTGGTACCAAACTCCCTCTATTTTACTCTATCAGAACTTTGGCAGAAGAGGGAATACTAAGGAAAATGAGAGCCTGCTGCTGGGTATGGCACTGAGCGTCAAAGGACAAGGAAAAGGCTAAGATACTCAATGTCGTCTTCGCCATGTTCTTTACTGGCAAAAGTGCCTTTGCAGAGAAGAGCCTGCATGTCTTGGTGGGCAAGCTGAGCATGAGTCAGCAGTACGTTCTTCCTAACCACATGCAGAGCTCCATTACAAGGAGTTCAGCCACCAGGATAAGTAAAGTTATTATAGACCTCTATTCAGCAATTGTGAGATTGCCTTTGGTGTACTGTGTCTGATTTTGGACTCCCTGTTGCAAGGGGTACATTGGTAAACTGGCAGAAAGCCAACAAGATGTCTAGGCTGTGGAGTCTATGCCCTTGGACATATTTGGAATTTGACTGGAAAGGGCATGAGCAGTGTGACCTAACTTCAAAGTTAGCCCTGTTTCTAGCAGGCTGGACCAGACGATGTCCAGCAACATTTTTTCTACCATTCTATGATTACGTAATGACCCAGCAGCTCTTAACAGCAGGTGGACTCTCAGCACTCTCCTTGGGTTACCATGAGATATGTAGTTTGAATAGAGTCCTTTGCACTTCTATTTCCCCTCCCTTTCCTTGACCTCTCTTGTACTTTGAGTTGCTGCGAGGTTTGAGGTACCTAATCCCCAGGAAAAGACTGTTTGGTATTTATAGAGCAAACATGGTGCACCTAGTTATGCCCTCTGAGGATATTACACAAATAATAAAAACCCTTTAAGAGTGCAAAAAAGTAAAATTTTGTCCTAGAAATCCTAACCCTGGGCAGCTAACATGCCTGCTTAGCATCAATACTGTATCTTCACTTTTGCTCAGTGTCATTATCTATTTCCTCCTCCCCTCAAAATATTAAGAATAGTTATTGTTTGGCAGTCAGAGACTACTGAAATACTGATTGAGCTAATAGCATTCATGAATTATTATCCTGTTTCTTTCTTGCTCTAGGCTAACTTTCCTAGTGAGATTCTAAAATGAAACAGATGATGTGACATGGTACTCAAATCGTGACTGGTATTTTTAAATGAATTACTGAATTCCCCTTGATTTTATTTTTCATTTAATTGTAAGCCTTCTTCAGCTTTTCTGTAGCTCAATACAATTTTATAAGTAAATTTATTTACATTGTGTATCATAAGGCTTTGATGTATTTTCTGTAAAGGATCTCTGCACTACTGGATATTGCAAGTGTTCACAAAAAAGTCTATTCAAAAGTGTAGCCAGGCCTTCATTTCTGGTGAATTAGTTAGGATTTGTGCAAGGTATTAAAAGACAGCCAAGCTTGCATCTGCAGGCTACATAAGATCCAGTAGGACTTACCTGGACCCAGTGTGACCTGAACATAGCTAAATCCTGCTTCTAATGCCACTTTGGGAATATACAGTCATATTTGTACAGCACTTGGGCTGGTAACACCTAAACTGGCTTGCCTGGAACATGTCCAGGCATTACTTGGAACCCAGAATATCAGAAATGTGGTGGGTTAACCTTGACTGGCTGCCAGGTGCCACCAAACTGCTCTACCATTTGCCCACCTCAACAGAACAGAGGGAGAAATTATGAAAAAGCTCATGGGTCAAGATAGGGCAGGGCGACTCCTGACTCCTCCACCTCCCAACTCTAAGTGCACAGGATGGGGAATGTGGGTTGTGGTCAGTTCATAGTACTTTGTCTTTGCTGCTCCTTCCTCCTCACACTCTTTCCGTGCTCCAGTGTGGGGTCCCTCCCATGGGCTGAAGTTCTTCAAGAACTGCTCTGGCATGGGTCCTTTCCATGGGGGTACACTCCTTCGGGAACAGACTGCTCCAGTGTGGGTCCCCTGTAAGCCACAGCTACTGCCAGGAGGTTGCTCCTGCATGGGCTCTACATGAGCTGCAGCTTCCTTCAGGGCATCTCCATCTGCTGCAGTGTGGCGTCCTGCATGGGCTGCGGTGTAAATATCTGCTCCACTGTGGTCTTCCATGGGCTGCAGGGGGACAACCTGCTTCATCGTAGTCTTCTCCAGAGGCTGCACGGAAATTTCTGCTCCAGTGCCCCCTCTTTCTCTGACCTTGGTGTCTGCAGGGCTGTTTCTCTTACATTTTTCTCACTTTTCTTTCTCACAGCTGCTGCACAGCATTTTTTACTTTTTCTGAAATACATTATCACAGAGGCACCACCAGTATCACTGATGGGCTCAGCTTTGGGGAACAGCGGGTCTGTTTTGGAGCTGGCTGACACTGGTTCTGTCTGACATGGGGGCAGCTTCTTGTGTCTTCTCACAGAAGCCACCCCTGCAGCTTTCCCCCACCTGCCTCTATCAAAGTCTTGCCACGTAAACCCAACAGAGAGGAACATGGTGGTGAGCCCATGAATTGGCTCAGCTGCAACCAATGTAACCAGAACAGAGCTTACCAGCATCAGGTTAATTGTCCCATCTGGACTCATGAATTTCTGCTGCACTGAGGCCTCCCATTGCCTCTCAGGAGACTGTGGACTCCTGGTCTCCACCAGCCCTGAGTAGGACGTATTTCTGCACCTGAGATACCACAGCTCTGCATTACAGCAGCTGATGGCAAATAGACTATATGTTGATGCTTCTCACTGTGCTCTGTTCAGTCTTGCCCTGAACAGATATAACTGTGAGCATTCATGGAGAGAGCTCAGATGAACAAAAAAAAAGACCAGAAATTCACTATAGAGGAGTGGGCTAGATTCTTCTCATACTAATTTAGAATTACTAAACTGTTGGCTAAATAACAGCTTGCCAAATACTTCTGAACTGCTTGTCTCTCTGTTGCTTCTATGCCCCTGAGAACAAAGCTCAGAGATCAACACCCACACGTGGGGTGGCCTTACAGACAAACTCTGGATTTTGAAAGATGAGAAAGTCTGAAAGAAGAACTGAAACAGATTTTTTTCCTGTCTAATTCAATTCACACTAAAATTAGAACCTGGAAGACAGGAGAATAGGCAGGGCCATCTTCATTGGCTCTGAAGTCTGCCTTAACTGGACAGCAGCAAAGGTTTTCAACACCTCATCTGTTGATAGCCACTCATCACAAAAAAAGGCCATTATCTGCTCAGCTCTAAATTAACTCTCACTAAATAACACAGATGCTATAAACTCTCACCTACTGATGAGACTATCACAAATAAACAGCAGAAATTGTCTCCAATCCTGACTGTAAGCTGACATTTCCCAGTTTGGCCTGAGGTCTGGATGTGGCATAGATTTTTTTGTCCTTTGGTCCATAAACCTGCCACCTTGTTTCTCAGTTTTCTGTTCTGGCTTCCCATTAATTCTCAACAGGAGGTTTGACTAAATTTCTACATTTCAAAACCCGCCTGCTGAGAAACTGCATGCCCCTCGCTAACTGCTGCCTCTGATAACATTTATGGTCCTCGGAAACAATGGAACAACACCAGGCTGGTGTGTGCAGGGAACAAAACTTGCAGAGGATAATGGACATTATCATGGCCTCTTCTGCACAAGATAAGAATATCCACATTACTCTAAAAGCTTTCAGAACAAAAGATAACACTTAGCTTATTTTCTCTCAATAATTTATTTACACATGCATGAGATGCATTTGCCCCTTATCACATAAATATGAACAAACACAAGCAAATAAACAGAAACAAGCAGTTTTATCTCTGGCCTTGGGAGGAAAAGAAGAGATATAGTTATTGGTCTTCCTATTTCAGAAAACCAGAGGGATACCCAAAGTCTGTTAAAATAAGAATCATTCAGTATCAAGACAGAAGCAAAAGAGAAAGAAAGGTAATATATACGTAATATGAATCAGACAGATTTCAGCTAGATTTTCAAATCCAGAAATATGTTTGCATGTTTGCCAGAAATAAATATTTTCTTTTTTTTTAAAAATATTTTCTACTAAACCATGTCCCGAAGTGCCACATCTACCCATTTTTGAACACTTCCAGGGATGGTGAATCCACCACCTCTCTGGGCAGCCTGTTCCAATGCTTGACTACCCTTTCCATGAAGAAATTTCTCCTAATTTCCAACCTAAACCTCCCCTGGTGCAGCTTGAGCCCATTTCCTCTCGTCCTATCACTAACTACATGGGAGAAGAGACCAACACCCACCTCACTACAACCTCCTTTCAGGGAGTTGTAGAGAGCGATAAGGTCTCCCCTCAGCCTCCTCTTCTCCAGGCTAAACAACCCCAGTTCCCTCAGCCGCTCCTCATAAGGCCTGTTCTCCAGACCCTTCACCAGCTTTGTTGCCCTCCTCTGAACACACTCCAGCACCTCAACGTCTTTCTTGTACTGAGGGGCCCAAAACTGGACACAGTATTCCAGGTGCGGCCTCACCAGCGCCGAGTACAGGGGGACAATCACCTCCCTGCTCCTGCTGGCCACACTATTCCTGATACAAGCCAGGATGCTGTTGGCCTTCTTGGCCACCTGGGCACACTGCTGGCTCATGTTCAGCCAGCTGTCTACCAATACATCCAGGTCCTTTTCGGCCAGGCAGCTTTCCAGCCACTCCTCCCCAAGCCTGTAGCGTTGCATGGGGTTGTTGTGACCAAAGTGCAGGACCCAGCACTTGGCCTTCATAAACCTCATCCAGTTGGCCTCAGCCCATCAGTCCAGCCTGTCCAGGTCCCTCTGCAGGGCCATCCTACCCTCCAGCAGATCGACACTCCCACCCAACTTGGTGTCATCTGCAAACTCACTGAGGGTGCACTCAATCCCCTCATCCAGATCATTGATAAAGAAATTATACAGGACTGGCCCCAGAACAGAGCCCTGGGGAACACCGCTCGTGACTGGTTGCCAACTGGATTTAACCCCATTCACCACAAGTCTCTGGGTTTGGCCATCCAGCCAGTTTTTTACCCAGTGAAGAGTACACCTGCCCAGGCCATGAGCTGCCAGCTTTCCCAGGAGGATGTTGTGGGAATGCTTTCTTGCACTCCAAACCTTAGATATGTGAAATGCTACCCAAAATGTCCATACAGGTGCTTCTGTAATTTCTTTCAACAGGGATGGTTGCTCGGGGAAAAGGGGATTATGAAACAATTCAGCCTCACCTTGTGACACAAAGGGTGCCAAAACTAATGGTTCACCCCCCTTCTTCTCCACTCCAAAAGCCGCTAATAGTCAGGGATCTTTAAGGCTCAGAAGGTATAAAACTGCTTACTGCTCGAGGCTGAGCAGACCCCAGGCTGGCACTGCACCAGTCCCTTTCTCTGCTGTTCCTTTCTTTTGGGCCATTCTAGTCCTTTGCATCTAGGTGCTCCCATCATTCCCTGACTGCTCTCTATTAAAAGAAGAATGCTCTATTTTTCCTTTTTAATGAATCTTCAGATGACAAAGGTTCATTCAGCTGCCTTTGTGAGACATCTCAATTCTGCAGAGATCCAGGTCGATACCCAGTGCTACTCCAGTCTGGGCTGGCAAGACTTGCAGCCCACCCATGTGCGTACACATTTTACGAACAGGGGTCACAAGCTATACAGCTTTATACAATGAGGCTGCGACTTCTTCCTCTGGCAATGGGAAATGTTGTTGGTGCTGGGATAACTCAATTATCTTCCTGCTTTTGCTGGAAACATTTTGAGAATATGAAAAAAAAGCAGTAGGAGCTGATCTGAGATCTGATCTATGCCCCTCAACATCTTTATCTTTTTTTTTTTTTTTTTTTTTTTTTCAGTAACTCGAGGCTGCATTTGCCTGCACTTGTTTTGTCTATGCCTGAGTGTTTTCAGTTTCATGCCTGGTTGCCTGCCTACCTGAACACCGCTGAGAGCATGTTTTTCTCTGTGAAAGGAATGCATATGTTTGCCTGCCTGCTTGAACTAGGAACTATTTCTATGGGGAAAAAGAACAATTGCTGTTGAATTACAGGCAGGCACTTCTTTCTGAAAATTGTTCTTCTTGTAGACAACAGCTGAGGTTCACTGAGGTGAATACAAGGATGTGTAATGTATTTTTACCTGCACCAGCCTGTCCATTTTTTTTAGGTAAGGAGGGAGTGCAATTTCTTACATAGAGAGAAGGGATTGTTTGGCCAACCTTAGGGTTAGAAGGCATGAAGTTGTGAATGGAGGATTCTGGATCATTCCATAATCTCAGCTGCAAATTACTCATTTTTATGCTGGCTAAAATGGTGTCACCAAGAAAGGGGAGGTTATAGCTGCTTTCCATGGCTGCCGCTCCCCACGTCTGACTTTTATTTTCAAAGGCCTTGACTGTGATCGGTGTCAAAGGTAATTTAAAGAAACTTTTTTCTAATTTGGAGTACAATGGGTTTGTGATTCTGCCATCAGAACTGCAGCAAGAGGTGTTTTGTATTCCTTTTAGCTTTGTGTTATGTTTTTGCCATGTGTGGAGATACGAAATCAAAAGTTCCAACGCTCCTTCCTAATGGCAGATACTGAACAGCACATTATTTTTCATCTGCAAAACACTGCCAAGAAAGTGGAAAACAACAGGGAGAAAAAATATAACCTATATTACTGCAGAACTTAAATCATGGCTGAAACTAAAATCTTCTCAATCACATATGTACTTAAAATGCACTATTCTGAGTAAAGGAAACAGGCAAATCCATGGAACTAGGAGTCATATCACAATATTTAAAATAAAAATCTGCTGCACAGCCTCCCTTGTAAATTCTGTGAATAATAAATGCAATACAAAATCAATACAAAATATACAGTTAGCTTTATAGTCTGAAAATTTTCTGTGATTAGAGCTGTATGGCCAACGAAAACACATAGAATTGAAAGTTCTCATTGTTTTGCTCCTTTTTATTCAGTTTTTTTCTGGTATTATCTCCTCTTTCCCTGGTCAATGAAAACTCTGATCATTTCAATTTACTTCCAGATTTATGCCCTGAAACTAAGCTTTTATCTGATAACAGCTGGCCTTTTCTCATCTTTGTTATCTTCTCTTTTTCCCTAATGTACCACTGATCTCAATACACACTCCCTAAACCCATTCTCTATTCCCCCTACCCTGCTTTGTGTCACTGTGGAATCAAAGGTGTGAAACATAGATTTACACTTTGCAGTGACCTTTTTCAAGTGGTCTTGGCTGGGTTTTGTTTTTAGGAAATCAAATGTAGAACACCAACTTTGGATAAGTCTTTTGAGCGGGAGGTGGTAGGCCAAACCTTGGTGCTAACAAGAAATTTGGGCTGCCGCCTTGTGGGATTCTCCATTTTTCCTCTACCCTTATTTGTGTGTCTGCCCAAATTGCTCTGTTAACTCATTCAAAACTGGACCTTTACTGCATTCTGCTAGGAGAATATCTGAAATTTGTCCAGAATAAATCACAGATGTTTCTGTGAAATGACATTTATAAGAATAAAATACCTCTCCAAACGCTTCTCAAGTGTTAATAGCAAAGGTTGTTATCACAGACCTCAACTTCTGGGCACTGAGAGATCATGGCTACTTTGCCTGGCCACGTTTGCATAGTGCTTCCTTAAAGAATCGGTGTTCAGCAATTCAGTTTCAGCCACAGGTGACATGATGCTGTTTGTTAATACCGTGCAATATTCTGATGGTTGGTCAGACCTGCTCCTTGCCTTTTCTATATATTGATTTCTATGTTTGTTTCCTAAGTTAACTTCTTCCTTCATTTTTGATTCCCATTTGATCCTATTTTGCATACCTTTTGTAGATATTTTGGTATTATTACATTTAGTCCTCAGCCAGCATTTTCCATGGTTAATTCAATCTCCAGAATTAGAAAGAATAAAGTTTCCCTTTTGTTATGTGATGAAGTTAGTCAGAGTATGTAAAAGTCATTTTCTCAGCTAGTACATGGGCTTTTCCTCTTTATAGGGCAGTATTTTTAACCGTAAGAAAGAGGTCATTTAGTAAGTGAAGAATTTTTTTGTCCATGAACATTTTCCTTGAACAAATGGCAGCTGGGACAGAAACTCCAGATTAGCATATCTCTCCGAGGGTCTTTAAAATGATCTGGTAGGATCCAGGCTCTTCACTGTCACCAACTAGGGAATGTGCATCTTTGAAGTATTTTTACCAACTCTTTGTGATTTTTGTTGTGAGCCGAAAAAAACTTTTTCTGTGTGGAATGAATAATCCCAAGTCTGAGTTCTTTTTTAGCAATTTCTCCCACTTTTTGCTAATATTGTGGAAGGAAATGTAACATATTTTCAGTCCCAGATTTATAGATGTCTGAAGCTGCAGCTCAATTCCTGGAAGAGAGGTATTACATGCTATTGTTTTGGATAACATGTCATTTTGATGTAAATTGAACTATTCAATTTCTTTTTTGCTTCCTCAAAAAACACCTTCTTTTGTCCACAGCCATTTCACTTTTTTTTCTTTGTAAGAACAGATGTCAAACCAATTAAAGTTGTTATGTTTGGAATGAATATTCCATAGTCCTATCTAAGCAGCAGAATATTTTGAGGCATACCTTGGACATCTAACATCTGAAGCAGCCCTCACTCTTAAGAAGCAAAAATTAACAAGCCATATTTTAAAAAATAAAAATCCCACAAGGCATTCTACAGTGTACAATGCTTTGCCAATCTAACAGATTTTTCCCTCTATCCCCTCACAGCATCCAACATCTAGCTCCTCTCATGGCCTCTAAAGCTCAACCCTGGAGAACTCTTAAAGGCCTTATTTATATTCTATGTATACTAGTTTTTAATTTTTGGAAAATATGTAGCCTTAAGTTTCAGCCCATATGCTATGCTACCTGGCTTGGGGCATGGGGGGATGAAAAGTCCAATGAAAATGAACAAATTAATCTTTGTTAGCTTTAGAATCACATCTTTGCAATTTCTTTCAACCCTCCTCTAGGTTTTATAAATGTTCATCTGAAATCTTCCCAGTTATTAGCATGTCATCCAGATAACAGACAACACAATTTACTCCCTGCCTTACTTAGCTCATTATTCTTTGAAACCCAGCAGGTTCTTTTTCTGTTTGTACCTAAATAGCCCCTTATGTGTGTTTGTCGTCAGAATTTTTTTTTTAATACTAGCTGCAAAGCCACCTGCTGGAACTCTTGGGACAAGCCTTGTTTGGTTAGCTCCTCTCCGTTCAGCACTTTGCAAATAACTCTTCTGCTCTAGAAATCAAATATTGTCCAGTCTGAGCCAACGAGTCCTGGTGATTTTGTATTTCTGACAAGCTTTTCTCTACTGTCCCCACTGAAATACAGTTTGCTCAGCCTATTCACTGACATTCAGGGGAAGAAATGGACTCTGGTTTCCAGTGCACCAAGCTGCTTTTCCACAAGCTTTTGCAGGGCTTATGGCACAGGTCTTTTCCTGAGAAATGCAGGAAAAGCAGACAACACTAGCAGACAACACTGCAGTTATACCTGTTACTAAACCACATCTGTTATGACCACAACTTTAGTTTGAATTTTCAAATCAGCTATTACACAGCTGGTTAGCTACTATCCTCTATAATTTAAGCTTAGGGAAACAGTTTCTGCCCACCACTTTCAGTTATGATTGCCTTCAAAATGTTAACAAAGTATATTTGTAAATTACAGTGACAGGAAGACCTACCTGGTAATCATTACCTGTCCTTACACTACCACGATACGGTGTGCTATACATGTTCATTTTCTATTGTGCACAGCCAGTGCTCAGTTATCCACGGACAGTTTATTTAGTTGACAGAGTAATTGTGCCACAGGTGCAGAGACGCTGGGGGAGGCCAGCTCAGTTCTGGCAGGATTAGTCACGCAAATATGGTTCTGTGCAGCTGTTGATACATTAGTTTGACCAGGTGCATGGTGACCCAGGCAGGGAGGATACAAAGGACCACAGACATCTCCAGCCTGCTCCAGCATGGGCAGGACAACCTGTAAGCCCAACCAGGCACAATATGGTTCAAACAGATCCACTTGGATGCATGCGGGAGATGACTCCAGTCCTGTGGCTTGGGGGTCTCTTAGCAGACTGAGTGGTGGGGCGTGAACTTGCCAGCCAGCTTGGGTCCGGTCCTTGGCAAAAGCTCATAAACCCTCAGAGAGCTGTGGAGCTTAATGCAGAGGAACTCAAATAGTTCAAAATCAGCTTAGGACAAACAGGAAACATTAACTCAAACTGAGGACCAGCCATACCACTCCTGTAATCACAGCCAACTTACTGGGATGCTCCTCTTTACGTCTATTGCCCAGGTTTCTCTGATACGCATCGTGTTCCAGTCCCTACAAGCACCTACCCTTCTGGCTGCAGCTTCTTAAATGAGCGATGCTCCTGCTGTGGGATGTAATTCCCCAGGCACTTTGGCGGAGACGCAGTGAGCTGACTCAGAGAATGGACTCAGGCTCGAACATTTAAATTCCTGAGTTAGTTTAAACCAGATTACTCAGCAATTTGATCCATGATTGCTCAAATACTTCTGCCAGCCTAATGGAGGCAGTGGTATGGAGGTGGAAAAGAAGGGCTGGGGTGAGAGGAGGACTACCTGGTTTTGGTGTAGCACTGTTTTGTGCAAATTTAAAGTGCTTGCAGAATTATGAAGTTACTTCTAGGCATCAAACTGATTTTTGAGAGTCTTTTGCAGAAGGTTATTGAAACAACCAGTAGGAGGAAACAGTTTTAGGCTTGCCAAATACCAGCATACTTTAGCCTTCTAGTTGATTTCCAGGATAAAACTATTGTTCTGTTAAAAAAAAAAAAAAAAAAAAAAGGAAGCATGTTAAGTTTCTAGTGGTTTCCTTAGAAGATCTACTATGTCTTTACCTTAATAAGTTCCAGTGTAAAGTATAATTCTTTACGAACCGTTAGTGCTTCATATCTGGCAATGTTAGGAAAATAACTTTTGTATAGTGGAACCTTCCATACTGTTTGTATAAAACCACTGTCAGAGCCTGAATATCTGTCAAAACTTTTCTTATTTGCATTATATATAGTCCCTTTTACCTAATGCAAACAGTTTATTTTTGCTCTCTTTTTTATTTCAAGATCCAATCCTTTGCCAGTTTTCTGTTTTGTGTTTTGCCATATGCAGAGGGGTTAAAAAGTAAATAATACACTGTTTTTCATAAAAACAGGTTCAGAATATGACTTTATTTCCTTAGGATGCAAAATAATAACTCCCAACATCCAGAAATGAAAGGCAACTAACTGAGAGGAATAATTTATCTTCCCTTGTTGCAGGAATTGTAAATCATAACTGAAATTAAAGATGAAGTCTTGATCACACACTTTTTATATCCTTGCTCTACAAGAGAAGAGCAAATCCTTGGCATTTCAAGCAGAGCTGAAATTGGGAAGCTGAAATTATTTAGTTCCTGTTGGAAGTGCCTTTCTATGCAATTACTCTCTTTGGTCCAGTGTAATCAAGGAGAATTTTATAGATGTACTCCCCAAACTTGTTATCTTTTCTAATTCCCATATGAAGATTTTTAATACTGCTAGAATCAAAATTTCCTTCTAAATTTAGAGAAAAAAAACAACTACTGAAGGGATGTTGAAAAATGTGGGGGTGATAAATTCAATTTAGATCTCATTTACAATGGTAAAAATCAAGAAGTATTCTCATTTCTATAATGTACAACTGGTAGGGAACTGGCAGTGGAGGGATGAATGTAACTGCTTTTCTTATGATTCTTTTTCTCTGGGCTACATTATATAATCCCAAGCAAGAACAAAGCTATGAGCTATATTTATTAATGGCAAATCTGAGTCAGTACTTTCTTACACCACTGTAAAAGAAGTATGATTCCAGAGGTGTTGCATTGATCTAAATCTACAGCAAAATCAGATTCAGGTCTCACTTCATCATTTGAAACACTGCTCAATTTGGTCCAGAGATTTCCTGCCTACCTTCAGCACAATAATTAAAGGATGCCAAAGGATGCTGATGTCTGTTGCAGACTGACCCAGACAGCTGTGATTTGGAAATGAAAAACTGGAAGAACTGAGAGGCAAAGAGTCAGCAAGAGTGCTGAAGGGGGGGAAAAAAGAAAGAAAAAAGAAAAGGAACAGAAAATAGAGCAGACAATCAATGCAGGCTAGGCAGAAAAAGAATCCTGATAAACTAGTAAGAGATGGGGTGAGTTTCATCAAATAGAAAAATGTATGTGCATGCAGAATAGAAGGATATTAGGAGTTAGAAGTGTGCACCATTTTGCAAAGTGTTTTCTGAACCTATGCGGTGAGTATATCTTTGAAGAAATATAATATAATTGCTTGTATTGTCATACAGTCTCCTTTTGGGTAGATCAAAGGAATCTGCTCTTTGCCCTTGAGTTTTTAAGTAAAATCTTGTCTCGGGGCAGAACCACTTGCTAAGGAGCAAAGTTAAAGTCACAGCTGAAGAATCAGGAAAGTGTTATTATCTCTGCCACTTGTGACCTCCTGTCTATGCAGCATGAATAAAACAACTTAGGGGAGAAAATACCCAGCTATGTATCCCTGATTTCTCTTTCTCAAGGAAATTACCTGGAAGACTCTGAAATCCACAGCGGGCTGCCTGAAATATGACAATAGATAGATGTCAATTGTCATTATTATCACAGAATCATAGAATGGTTTGGGTTGGAAGGGACCTTAAAGATCATCTAGTTCCACCCCCCCCACGCCATGGGCAGGGACATCTTGCAGTAGGCCAAGTTGCTCAGAGCCCCATCCAACCTGGCCTTGAACACTTCCTAGGATGGGGCATCCACAGCTTCTCTGGGCAACCTGTTCCAGTGCCTCACCACCCTCATAGTGAAGAAAGAAAAGTGATTAGATAGAATGCAAACATAATAAAGAGGATGAATATCTATATTTGCCTGAGTATAATCCCAGACCCATTATCTTCAGCAGAAAAATCACCCACAGCTTCAGGTCTTTGTAGACATTTTAACCCCAATAGCAAATGGCTGAAACCACTGTTTCTCTGTTTTTTTTTAATATATGCTCCATTTGCTGAACCTCTAATATGTTTAGATGTTTTCAAAAGACAGTTTGATTATTAATTAATTACAGAAATTGTTAGGAAAAAAATCCAAATATGTCTACCAGCGAAGTCAGCATAACTACATGCTATGTGTAAGTGAAGTCCATTTATTTCAACATGACTGGAAATGTCAGCTGTGCCCCAGGTATAGTCAGATGATGGTAACTGTTTCAAAGCTAATATGCAGGAACTATAATGAAGTTTAAATGTAGTGCACTGACAGAGTACACTTAACAGGCAAGGCTTATTTTTAGAAAATGGAGCTGAGGGGATGCTCAGTCTCCATTCACAAAAGCCACTGATAGCTCAACAAAAAGGATAACAAATTAATGATTATGCTCTCACTACAAGATATACATAAAAATCCTGTTTAATGTATATGGACTGCTGATTTGTTTCATGTACCCAAAAATAAAACTCAATACTTCTGAATGACATGATAAAACACTAATTTTTTATTTTTATTTTTCCTAAGAGATACAGGTTACATTAAAGGCAATGGGATATATTTCATATTGTATTATCTTTCTAAACTTACATGTTTGGAAGAACCGGCCAACTTTTTTGTCATGGGCATCTTAAGGATGTTTCAGACAACCTGCTCCACACAAAATGAAAACTACCATACACTATTTAAATGGACGGTGTTACAACACCAGCTTCCTGCCTGCTCATCACTGATTACATCTGCACAGGACTGATGCCATTATGACCAGAGACGAAATGCTCATATGACTCTTGACTTTCTACTGCATCCAGGCTTTCTCATTTGAAATCCAGGACCGAGGAATGGTTTCAGACTAATTGCTTCTACACATTTTTCTTTTTTGAGAAGTTTCAGGTTGTGACAGTTCTAAACTGCAGGAACCATTTTTAGAAGCCCTTCATTATAAAACTTCAGCATCTGTGAACCTAGTGGTTCGTTATATTTTCAAACATTCAGAAACAAAGAGAAGAAAAGCCTGTATGTGAAATTTAAAATGGTCTGGTTACCATGGCAAATATATATATCTGCATTAGCATTCCCAGGGAAAAAAAGTAATCCATTGATCAGGGCACATGCTATTTTTTATTTCTTAACTTATCTTTGATATTTTGGAACATGTCTTCCTTCCAGCAAAATAGATTGCATTCCTAAACACTTGAAGAATTATAAAGCAACCACATTTTCTGGCAAAATATTTTTTAAAAATAACTGTTTTTGTGAGATATGTACAGTGCATTCCAGTATCTCTTCACTAAGAAAAGGAATGTATTCCCTATGAAACCTAGAGAATCTGTGGAGTTCATTTAATTGTGCAGTAACACTATAAATTATGAAGGAAAGTACTGTGGTCTGTAAAAACACAGTGCAACTGCAATTAAAAGCTATGGAGAAAGCTCTTAGATAAATAAAGGAGGTATTATTAGAAGTATGGCACAGAAAAGGTCAATTGGTTCCTATTTACTTGATAAAATTAAAAGCCAATGCATCTGATTCATCCTGGCATGGTTCCACACTTCTCATGGAATTGATGGTGGCATAATAAAGATCAGGAACTATTACTTATTGCACACCATATTTTTGAAAATCTATCAACAGTACCAAAAATGCTGAATGGTGACAAATACCATATATTTGAAAATATCTCTTTTTTGACTAAACAGAAAGGAAATGAAAGCTCACCCTGAAACAGTGAATTGAAGGGTGTAACAGACCTATAGGATGCCCATCTAATTATTGATATAAATTGCTGCATGAATTAAAATCGTACCAATTGTAGGAACAATGCAGAGAAAAAGGACATCCTGAAGAAGACAGGAGTCCATTATAATTTCGTGTACTATGTGCTGTTCAGAACAGTACTGCCTAAACACTCCTTGACAGCTGTGATACACCTTTTCAGAAACAATCCTTGCTCTCTTCTTAATAAATACTTATGCAAAGGAAGAAGAACTCTCAGGAACAGTCAATCTGTTGCTTAGCTAGCATGATAAATTGTGCTCTCATCAGACTCATGCACTTCTAATTTGCTTAAGCTAACATGGATTGCAGAGTTAAAACCGGGAGGAGAATATGGCTCCTCTGTAAGTGCTTTTTTAAGGCGATCTTCTTAATTGCCCACCCTATTGTATATTTCATTAGTTCGTAATCACACTTTGTTTTTCAAGCAGCTTAGTTTTGAAGCTTAAGAAACTCTAAAACTGAAAAGTTATTGAACTCCAAGATGTGCATCATGTTACTTCCCATAGAATTCATTAGTATTCAGAATATTTTTGTAATGAAGAAGGGCATGGCTTATTGTGCCTGAGTTACTTTTTTGGTTTATTACCTTTTCAAGTCAATTTATAAATCGTTGAAGGATCTCCGAGTGACAGGCTTGCTTTCTATTGCTATTTACAGAATAGGTACAAAATGTGTGCTGCTTTGCTGCAGCCTTATGCTGAAATGTCTTACCCAAAGCGGGAAAAAATGGGGTACTAACCAGACACACATGTATATTTTACATAACTTTTCAAATATTTTAAAATGGGGGAAGGGTTGATTAATTAATAAGGGTTAATTAATAAGGGTTGATTAATTAATACCTGCTGCCAACATCACAAGGAGACCATTACCTCTAACCAATACTGAACTGAAAGTATCTGATAATTCAGTGTATTCCAGCAAATAACAATCCCATTACATTGATATTCAGTATCAACATTAATATTAAATTTATTAAAAAACTTTAATATTTAAGATACTTATATGTTTGGGATAATTTAAGTAATGTTGTCCTGGTCTCAGGTTTCATATCACTCCTATGAGCTGTATGGTGCTCATGCTGAAATGTTATTTAATTTAGTCTCTCAAAGCCTGTGTATGCTACTATCTGTTTTTTAAGACCTATTCAGTTTGCAGATAAATTTTGCAACATTTTTTTTTCTTCATTCTCATCAGATATCTGAAAAGAATGGCTTAGGACAACTTTAAGATCTATTTGTCTTCTTTTGATTTTTGTGTCCTGTCTCCAACCTTACACACATTGTTACTTTCTTTCTTCCTTCCTTTCATTCAGGGGTGGGAAGAGGGTCAGGCAGGGTGAAGTGCTGCCAATGCAATGTTAACATCTAGCAGCTGCTACCTTAGTGACCTCCAGCAAAAGAAAGGAGGTATCCTGAAAATCATTACATTCCTTTATGCCCTTTTCAATTTGCTGAGACAAGAATGATGTGGGCATGCAGCACAGTCCTGTCCTAAGGTTCTTGCTAAATGGTAGGGTCTTCTGTTACTGGGACAGTTTCATCTACTGCCTCTGCTTATAGTGAAAAACATCCTTTCTTCCTCTGCTTCCAGAGAAAGCAGCCTGAAACTACCCCCCAAAAAAATCCACTTTGCTGTCTTTTTATCTGCTGCCTCTATATTGTATAGCCTTTTTCATCAGAGAAGGAACTGTCACTGGAAAGCTGGAGGAGTGCTGCCAGGGGCCATGCTTGTTTCAGATGGAGGTTATGCTAAAGCTCTGGAAACAAAACTTTGGGTGTGTTTGGTAGGCTCACTTTTGTAGAGCCTTTGCTAGTAGATCTAAGGAACACAAAGATTTTAAATGATGAAAGGAGCTCAGCTCATTGTCCTGCTACTGGAAATTAAGCTTTATCATGCATAGTGAAACAGTTACAGCTAAGCATGGTTGTCTTTGCTAACCAGGGGTTACAGGGTCCTTGGTACCATCAATGCCATGAGGGCATTAATGGCCTTTCTTGCCTCTCCCCACCCTGCCACGGCCCAGGACCCCCCCAAAGCTGTCAAACCTTGCCACAGCAATGCCACAGAATGGCTGGTCTCCAGCTCCCTAAAGCTGGGTCCACATCCTGGCCAGGCCTTGGTCCATCCCCATCCCCATCGAGGTGCTCAATGCCTGGCGTTGGGTCTGTTGCTTGTGTCCTCTTGGTCTGCCCTATTCCCTCAGGGAAGGGCCCTCCAGCCAGGGCCCATCACACCAGCAGTGAGATGGACCCTGGCTGGGGGACCCTGCCCAGCCACCCTCAGAAGCCCCTGCCACTCCCAACGGGAAGCGTAAGTTACACATATATGAAACTTTTAAGTTTGGCAGACAAAGTACTGAAAGGGGGGGATAAGCAAAATATTGAACATGAAACATCTGCAGTTATCCCACATGAAATTGGTCCAGAAGATCAATTCTGGTCTTGCTCACCTCTGGCAATTGCATTTTGCAATGACCCTACATCCTCACAAGAATAGGTTTGCACGTACGCCTATATGTCGTCTGCAAAGAATGGGTAGTAAAAGTTAAAGATCTTCCATTGAACAGCTGTTGTGAAACCTCAAGCTGCTATAAAACATTTCCACAAGAAGCTGATCATGCTTTACAGAGATATAACAGAGAAATGACTATACGTGGAAGATAAAATGAAATGATGTGGTATTCGTATCATCATATATTTCTGAAAAGACCATAATTTTAGAGGTGATGAAATTGGCACTATATTTTCATTGATTTACTGCATCTGTTCCAGTTCTAAGTGGCATGTAGAAAATATCTTTTACCAAAGATTATTAAATGCCTATCTGTCATCCCTGAAGTTGGTTTGCATCCATTCCATGGACCTAGACTAGCCAACGAGAGCATCAAAATCATTAGAGGCATTTTGACTAAGAATTACTAAGAACTTAATTTCTTAGTAATTGCTTGGAATTTGTTTAAATTTTCAGAATGGTGAATTCTGTATTTTGTCTACTAACCCACTGGATCCAAAGTATTTATTTTGAAAAAAAATTCAGAGCAATTCTGAAATAATTGATTCTGTTGCTTATGCTTCTTCTCAAAATGATGATTAATAATAGTATTATTAATGACTTCTCCCCTTCCATGCCTGAGAAGGCATTCCCTTGATTAAAAACACTCCTATGCATTCTAAGAATTCTGGGAAAAAATGGTTATGTGTAAAATTTATTTGAAGTATTTTAAATTCCTGCCCTGTTTCTAATGATGAAAAACTGCACTGTTACACATTTTGACAAAGACATAGGATGAAGGGTAATTACAGAATGTGTTACTACCATTCATGTGTGAAATCTTCCAGGCTAGAAAAATGCATGCCCTTAGACAGTAAAAGAGACACCGGTTAAATGGATAACCTTGATGCACGGAAAAATTCTGAACATGTCTAGCTCTTCACCAGGTATTCATCTGAGAATGCCCCTGTGTACTGCACTGTTGTTTATTCTGTTTGGGTATGTGCTTTTTCAGCACAGTGATACTCTTTTAAGAAGAAATACCCTAAAGGTCAAATTATTGTTGAAAATTAATTCCTAGCTAATATGTTTTTAAGTATGTGGGTTTTAGGCGATTATTATTATGCAAGTCCTGAATTCTCTGCTAAACTATGTATTTTACTTTGCCAAGGAAAGATTTTATTTTACTTACTTGACTAACACTCATGTATGAATACTTGGATGATTTAAAATGTACGTGTAAAATTCATGCAGCTATGATATTTCACTTGAAATTGCACTTATTTCTCACAGTTCATTACAAAATCCTCAAAGAGATAACTTATGAAAGAACATCCAGCAAAATATAAACCCAAAAAACCACTAACTCATTAAAGAAACAAATCAATTTTCAGATAAAAGTTGCATTACCGCAAGAAGGTGCTGGAAATCAAGAGATTTGTCAGCTACTCCCATGAAAATATTTGGTGAGTAAAAAGAATTTTGAAAATTAAAAATTTTGTCAGCAAAACAAAGTATGACATTTTCATAGAGCTGATCTACAATGAAGCAAGATTGAGTTATGTGCTGTCCATGCCATAGACCCCTACAGGCTAGAACGCTTCCCCCCCCCTCCGTTTGTATCATGTTTAATTTTCTTACACTCATCTTTGCTTACCCCTAGTTAGCAAAGATCAGTCGCTGTGTCTTGTATTTCAGTGGTGGTACCAGCATTGATGGCAAGTTACTCTCTCAACAGCTTTTCATATTCTTCCATGCTCTACCACGTGTGTACCTTGCCTGCCAGGCTGTAACCAAACTGCCTCTCAGCACTGCCTCTTTCTGCTATTCCACCCTCAAAGGATGGTTAGGAGAGAAAGGCAGAGAGAGGAACAGGAGGAAACATCCACACGGTATTTGGAATTATAACAAAGGAGCTTTATATTTCATTTGAATGTTGCAAATATTTGATATTTCTTTCACTCCACTCTGTGCAGAGCCAACGTGAATTCTTATTCCCTGCAGCTAAGGTGCAGACAACTGCATGACTTAGCATGATACATGTAGTACCACTGAAGTCACTAAGAAGAGTCAGTAGTTAAAATAAATAGGAGTAAGTTTTTGAGGGGCCAAAGCACTTTATAGCAACCAAAGCACTTTATAATAACCGATTCTGAGCAGGGATGTTCTTTTCTGCTCAAATGACCCTTTCTAATTTCCTGCCTAAATATTAAACAGACAAGTAATTCCTTATAATACATTTCTCAGGGAGAGAGAGTTAATATTATCCCCACCTTGATGAGACTCACAAGCTGAAAGATTCAAAATAGGAACTTGGGGGGTTGAGGTTAGTCCTTGGAAGGAGTCTCTTTTTCCATCAACTGCAGAGGGACCCTAGGGAGACCAGACTTTGTAAAAAACACATCTATTGTGCAGAACCGCCAGGCTCAGCATCTAGATTCTTTCCCAGGCTGCTTGGTTGATCTGGAGCAAGCTATGGAATCACAAGTACTGCTTAGTCCACTATGACCTTTTCTTATGATTAGAGCAGTTCCATGGGGGCTCTGCAAATTTGGGGGTTATGTTACTCCTACCAGGTTTCTGTCAACAGAATGTTTTTAAACTACAGAGCACCATACAATTATAGCTTATTCCATCTGCCTTCCTCTTTGCTTTGGAAGATTTTTAGAGAAATAAATCTTTTAAAGATCCCGTGTGAAACAATCTGTTAGTCAATTAATATAAATAGGAACGGAAATGATATTACTGTAGTATTTTTTTGAATAATAAAAGTGTTCCATAAAAATTCTGAATTCCCTAGGTTTTTAACTAATTTTATTTCAACTTTATTGGCAACAAAGTTGCATGCATATGCAACACCTTTTCCTCATGCCCTCAAGGAACAAAAGCTGTTAAAAACATCATGAAGAAAGCTTTATGACTTAAATCTGTTGTGTTCCTCCTAGTGTTACACTGGCAAAACACTCTATAATAATAAAATTAGTTAATGAGGAGTTTCATCAATTTAGAATAGCAAAATTGCCCTGGTATATCATGTAAAGAAGACTTCTGCATTGTTGCTGCAAACAAAGCAAAAAATTCAAAGTATCTATTTGATCAAGTATATTTGAAAATACAAAGAATGCTACATGTGTATCAGATGTGAAATAATCAATATCTACCAATTGCTTGGAGTATAAGTTATAATCAGTTGTAACTAAAACCACTCGAAAACTCATATTTTAAACTGAACTGCGGGAGAAGGATAAACAAGGGATAGGGATATGTCATTTAAGAGTAAAAACTATATTAAGAGAAGAAAGAAGGGGGGGGGGGGAACTTCAGCATAGCTGATTAGGAATTAATGGAATTTGACAAGAGAATCCAGTCAGTACTCAGGGCAAGACAAAATCTTGTCACTTCTGTCAATGGGTGCTTTTCGTTTCAGTGTGGTCAAGATTTCTACCTTAATATCAGATTTGAAGCCCATCACTTCTTACTTCAATCTCAAAGTCAATTCTATGTGAAAGTGGAAATGTTGCATTCCCGAAGCTATGCCATATAATGTCTTATGACAGACCTTCTTCTCTCCTACTTTTTGTGTAGAAAAAGAGTACACTTATATTTAAAATGTTTACAGATGTGCTTACGTTTAAATTAAAAGAACTTCAGACAAGAACTATCTATTTCCTTAATGAGAAGAGAAACTCTTCCACATCTGCTTGATTGCTGCCTCCTAAAAGTATATTCAGAATGGCAGTTTCTTTGGTCAGAGGAGAACTTAGACTGATCTTTAACATGGACAGAGATTAGGAAATGCCATGAGTTAACCTCCGTCCTAGGATGTGGGGCTTACCTGTAGCCAGGTCTTTCTATAAAGGAGTAGTAAAAATAAAATGTATAGCCACTACCATTGAGGAATCCCCAAGAAATTACCAGGTACTGCCTTTAAGGTTGTACATCTTCAAAGAATTCTTCACCTCTCCTCCTTACAACAGGGAAGAGTCTGATATCATCCAGCTCTTTGAGACTCACACAACAAAAGAAAGGAGAATCAACAGGATGAAGCAAGAGTCATTTCTTGTCCTCCCCAGTAAGATCCTCTGTGTTCAGACCAACTCAAAATGTGCACAACACTAAGCAGGCACTAGAAACATTGAATTGTATTTTAATTTTGGGGTTTTTTTTAGAAATAAAATATTTTTAATAGTCTGATGTGTTCATTACTGGGAGAGGAAGCCAGTGAGAGAATAACATTGTTCTGTACAAAGCCTGTCATGGCAGCCATGTATGTAGCAGAAACTTTAAAGTCCTCCTTGAAAAGATAACTGTGTTGGTTTAGTTACGAATGTTATAATTCGCATTACAGACACAGCACAACAATGCCTGTGGTTCTGACCTCTTAAGTCACTTCATGAGAACCCAGATGGTGTGGTTCAACTTCTTAGATGTATATACAACTCTACAAGGCTCAGTACTGTTTAAGGGTGAATTTCCCTTTGTCCTTGCTGTTAAAACCTCAGAAGAGTTTTCTCCTGACTAGACACTCTGAGACAAAGAGTTTTGAGCTGAGAAAAGTTGTGTCACTTATTTCTGGGAAAAACAATGACTGTTTCAGATGTTACCTTCTATAGAAAGATCTCTGCAAGTTGTTGTTCTGCAGAACTATCCCTGATTCCATTTGGTTTTGTCATGCATTCAATTTATCTGTGCAATGACATTTCTGCATATGCAAGATTAAGTGAGGCTGCAGTAGAATCAGGTACTTGAGCTAGATTACAAACTGGGGTGAGTCTAGTAATGGCAGTAAAAGGACCCGGTGGCCTAATTACCATTGATTCTTGGTGTTAAAACATCACCTAGACAACCAAATTGTGTGGCAGACTGATCACTGTCAATAAGTGGAAAATGCCATTATCTGTCTGCCTATGTGAATTTTTTTGAAGGGATAGGGCAAACATGTAATTGGATTACCCCAGAAGACTCAAAGTCCACATAACATACTTTCAGAAAGAAATTCAGTTCTTTGGTAGGATTTAAAGAGTAAAAGGCTGGGAACAAGACATTTGGGAAAGTGAGAGGAGATGAGATGTGTTAGTAAAGAAAGAAAACATGAGGGAAAGTCTGGGCAAACAGGAAACACTAGGAGAATAGTGAGTAGAGGAATGGAAAACAGGAGGAGTAATCTGAGAGAATAAAGGACAGTGCCTATTAGCTTCACATCCTCTTCTCTTTTTCAAGCCGTGATTCCCTATCACCCTTGGGATGTCCCAACTCAGTCCCATTCTCTGATGAAGGTGTCACGATGCAAAGCCCTGGCATCACCTAAGATAGGTGAGCTCTTCTCCTCACCTTCATCATGGTAACTGGGATTTATCTATTACCTCTTCCCTGTGTCTCTTCCCATTAGTCAGGACCTCAGTCATCTCTGCCATTTGGTCTCATGACAAGATAGAAAGGAATAGGAGGAATCATAGAATCATAGAATTGTTTAGGTTGGAAAACACCTTTAAGATCACCCAGTCCAACCATTAACCTACACTACTAAATCCACACTAAACCAATCAAGGGCAGACTAGACTAAACCATATCCCGAAGTGTCACATCTACCCGTTTTTTGAACACTTCCAGGGATGGGGACTCCACCACCTCTCTGAGCAGCCTGTTCCAATGCTTGACAACCCTTTCCATGAAGAAATTTCTCCTAATTTCCAACCTAAACCTCCCCTGGCGCAGCTTGAGCCCATTTCCTCTCGTCCTATCACTAACTACATGGGAGAAGAGACCAACACCCACCTCACTACAACCTCCTTTCAGGGAGTTGTAGAGAGCGAGAAGGTCTCCCCTCAGCCTCCTCTGCTCCAGGCTAAACAACCCCAGTTCCCTCAGCTACTCCTCATAAGGCCTGTTCTCTAGACCCTTCACCAGCTTTGTTGCCCTCCTCTGAACACACTCCAGCACCTCAACGTCTTTCTTGTATTGAGGGTCCCAAAACTGGACACAGTATTCCAGGTGTGGCCTCACCAGCGCCGAGTACAGGGGGACAATCACCTCCCTACTCCTGCTGGCCACACTATTCCTGATACAAGCCAGGATGCTGTTGGCCTTCTTGGCCACCTGGGCACACTGCCAGCTTGTATTTAGCCAGCTGTCAACCAACACCCCCAGATCCTTTTCGGCCAGGCAGCTTTCCAGCCACTCTTCCCCAAGCCTGTAGCGTTGCATGGGGTTGTTGTGACCCAGGTGCAGGACCTGGCACTTGGCCTTGTTAAACCTCATCCAGTTGGCCTTGGCCCATCAGTCCAGCCTGTCCAGGTCCCTCTGCAGGGCCATCCTACCCTCCAGCAGATCGACACTCCCACCCAGTTTGGTGTCATCTGCAAACTTACTGAGGTTGCACTCAATCCCCTCATCCAGATCATCGATAAAGATATTAAACAAGGCTGGCCCCAGAACAGAGCCCTGGGGAACACCACTCCTGACCGGCCGCCAACTGGACTTCATTCACCACTACTCTCTGGGATTGGCCACCCAACCAGTTTTTTACCCAGCGAAGACTACGCCCGTCCAAGCCATGAGCTGCCAGCTTCCCAAGGAGAATATTATGGGAAGGATGAAGGAGTATGTAGGAGTATGTAGGCTCAGAATGACTCTGCCCTCCTTGCGAGTGAGAAATAGGGTTATTTTGGCATTTCAGCTCAGTTGGTTTTACTTTTAAAAGCTTTTAATACAAAATACAGAGGTAACTCTTCACTGCCTGGTATTTAGAAGTCAAATTTTGCTGACCACACAGGAAAGTACTGAGAAAAGCTAATTCTGTGATACTGAATTTTTTTTGTCAATGTAACAGTCTTCTAATTTGCAGAGATGCTACAAAGTGATTACAAAGTGTTATAAGCTCTTCTGAGAAAATTAAAAACAATGGGTATTTATAGGTATATGTTTCACAAAAATATATCAATTACTTAAGTGATATGACTGTATTTTTAGAAAAAGAAACAAGCAGGCAAACAATGCTCTTCTGCCCTCCTCTTTTCTGTATTCTGTAACTAATGCATACGGTGTTTTTAACTAAGACAGAGACTTCTGATACAAATTTGTAAATGAGGACCAAGCTTAATTTATGGAAGAATTATTTAATGTTCTGTATTTGCAGTCTATTTCTTCTCTGTAAGTTAGTTTTGGAATGAAGCACACATCATAACTTTTATGTTATTGTTGTTCAGCCTTGTTGTTGGACAGTTAATTTGCTATAAAATCCACACTATGTCATTGTTATTAATTAGGGTAGCCGTGAACTTGCCTTTCAAAAGCTATTAAATGCAAATGTTTAGCCACATAAAAATATAAATGTGCAGTGAAGTTCTTCAAGAGAATAATTTCATGGAAGAATTAATACAAAGTAATTAAATCTTCATTGAAAGGAATCCACTTTATCAAGTGATGAACCTAACTCATGGGATAAAAACATAAAAAGTGAAAAAAACTGTGTCAACTGACAATAAAACCAACCCTTTGTGGCTTATAAAATTAAGAGGGTCAGAACTGTACCTTTACAACTTTATTATTCAAGAAGCTGAAGAAAGAGGTTAGTGTAAGTGAAGTGATCTGTACTTTACAGTCTGCATTGTGAATTGTCAGGGTTTTTCATAGCATTAAGAAATGTGGCAGGCTTGATATCGCTAACCCCTTACATGAAATTTTCTCAAATACATGTACCTTTTACAGACAGAGACAAAGAGCACTGCAAAACATTAATAGAATTATTCCAACTGTGCAAGCAAAATTAAAACTTTATCTAAGGTTTATAATTTCAGAGATTCAATCCAGAAATCATTCCTTAATAGGAACATACTTATACATGCACTTAACTGAAATGATTTGCCTAAGTGCTTTTCTGAAGAGAGAAAATCTTCATAGACACTTAAATGCATTTCTGATTTATAGCCTTAGATTTTAAGAGGCAAGGTTTATTATTTGCTCTCATTTTGTACAGAAGCTCATTGAATACTAGCCTGGCTTCAGGTGCTCCTAGAATACCAGTAGGCAAATAATAATAATTATGCATTAAATTAAGTGACAATGTTAATCAGAGAATGTGTGTTTGTGATCAACATACCCTTGGAACCCGAAATACCAGTGTCAGTTTGAGGAACTCATCTGAATTATGGTCTGTCTAGAATCTGGTAGGAGATTAACATTTTTTAAGTAGCTACAGAGAATTCCTGTAATAAGAGCTGGAAGACTAAGTGAACTTTTAATTCACTGTGGTTGTAAAAAACATAGGAAAATGTATTACTGATGAAGATGTCACATGCCATTTAAATGGGAATGACATTTGTTCTAGTTGTACCATATTGCAGCTAATATGAGATAAAATTAAGAATGAGCTATGTATCAGGGAAAGACGTTTAAAACAAGAGGCTTAAGTACAATAGCAACAGAATGAAAAAGACCTGCCAACTACAAAAAAGAAAAGAAATCCATACATAATAAATCCAATCAAACCAGGCTTGGGAATACAAGCCTGTCTCTGAGAAAGTTGCATGGAACAGGCACAACCATTTATGGGATTAAAATACAGCTAAGGTCATTTAACGTAAGTCCTTTGCCAGGAACCCAATAAAAACTTGTGAGCTCCACTAAGTACTCCTGGCACAGATATCATACAGCTAACATATTGAACTATTACAGATGAATATCTCCACTTCTTCCCTTAACATGACCTCTTGAATTTGGTTTTCATCTGGTTAGAGTACAACACATTTTCTATCAATCTTACTCTAAGGGAAAGGTCACCTCTCAGTGTGGCCAGGGCTCTGCAGGGGAGGCACTTGTGTGCATATTCCAGTTCTCTACTTGCACTCTCTGTGGCATCTTCTAGTTGTACTTTCTGTCCAATTTTTCAAGCCAAGCTAGCCTTTCTCAGGCTCTTACTGGGAAAGGAAACAACAGGCAGTTTATGCTGCTGTAAACTCTACTCCAGCAGATTTTCAGACCACACACCTCCCCCTGGATATCTGCCAGTAGAAGGTAACAAACGTTTTGACTGAAGGCAGGCAGGAGACTCGTAGAGAGAAGAAACTCCTGAAAAGTTGTTTAGGAGAATTTTAAACTCTATTACTTTAAATAAGGGGAGGAAGCTGGTTTTCTGAACTCCTCCTTCCCTTTGTGATTAGTGCGTGATGATGGCCAACTCATAGAAAATACTTCTGATGATCATATTGGAGGTCCATGACCAACGTATCCCACCCACCTTGTTAAGAAAAATCAAACCACTGGAGTAAATGTGGTTTCCAGTTGGCTGCTCTGGTCGCTGCAGTTATGCAACTGACTAACTCTTGCAGCAGTTTGAACTGTATTTGAATCAATCAACGGGACACATAAACATTTAACTAATCTCTGAGAGTTAAATAGCGTCCTTCCTCTAGATGCTGGTATGCTATTTCAACAACATAAAAGTGACACACTAGGGGGATTCCTTTCTTGCACAGAATTTGAATTCATTATATTTTGGCCAAATTTTAAAAATAAAAAAAAGTAATTTAGAGACCCTACCTCCTTTCTCTTGTAACTTGTATCAATTCCTTTCAGGATATGCAAATATATCAAGTATTTCTCCAAGAAGCATGTGGTTCTTTAGGAAATACCTTAGTATCAGTACTGCTTCTACCACATCATCAGGAAAGAAGTAATTGTATTGGCATAATAATTATCTTTTTCTAAGGCATAGTTAAGAATGCTATCCTGAGTAAGAGTTGGTGTATAAGTGACTAGTGTCCAACAGATCCGGTGGCTTACACGTACTCTTTTTACAGAAATTTTCACTTTGATTATGACGCCTCATCCACATTATCACAAATAGGAATAATTCCTTTTGTCTTTTTTTTAAACAGCTGACTGTGCCATTTTGGAGTAAAGTAGTTGCAGTTCAATGACATGCTGCAGGCAAAACAGAAGATAGTGAATTTACAAAGTATTCTTACTGTACAAATGAAAACATGGATAGTTTTCCCCATAAATGTATGGAGATGTCTCAGATAGATGCATTTTTTTGGTCAGTCATGCTTAAAAAAAAAGAAAATATATCTGCAGGTACAGTTGCTAATGTTACAATTAGAAATAGGACTGGTAATAGGGGTAGATGTTTTTGGCCTAGTAGATAAAAGCTAGTTTGGTTTTGACTGAAATGAGAAGTTATATTTGGAAATGTTGGATAAGATGAAAAAGGAAGAAATATATAATTTGAAGTAAACCTGAAAAATGTTATTGAAGTATTTAATTAATTTTATGTTTGCATTATAAAAAGCTTTTAGAAACCTTTATTCTTTTAAATAATAAACCAATTAAAATTTTCATTTTGGAATACATTTATTTTTAAGAACTGGTGAAAAACAATACTTGATGTTTTGGAAATTTCCACCCACCATTTTTGGCCCATATTTCTGGCTAGATTCAACTTAATTTAGAGAATAGCTCTAGGCTCCTCATAGATATATTTTGGAGTAAATCTGCTGTTCATCAAAAAGCAATCATTTAACTTCATTTAGAAAAAATATTGCAGATAAGTGCTCATAATTCCTCATGAAGAAAATGAGCATCCATTTAAAGCAGTCGCAAAAACTGTAGCTTACAAAACTTAAATCGTGGCTGGTGAAGTAATTTTAGCTGCAAAACTACATATTTTAATCTGTTCTAGAGTGTGCATCTGGTCTGACAATAAAGCAGGCTCAAAAGAGAATTATACTAAATGGGATTGTGAAACACATGGAAAACTCCAACTCCAATTGTATGCTTACCCTGGTTAGAAACAATTTAATTCAAAATGCACTTAAAAACAGGGAAAATCCAGAAGCATGCCTATCCATTTGTCATTCAACAACTGGAAGTCACCTTCTGGCATGGTATGAGGAGAGTTTGGAACCAGAAAATAGAAACAGGTTTTCACCAAGATGAACCAGTCAACAGTATTGAACTAAAGCCATAAATGTACCTTTCTTCCACAGCAGTGTGACAAACTTAATAGTGAAGCAGCTAGCTAAGTAACTAGGTAACTAACTAGCTAGCTAACTATTATTAGTCTCAGCATAGAGCTGAGATGTCCTTCGGCCATTATTAAAAAACATAAGATTTGTAACATCAAGAAGGGATAAAGTTTCTTATGGCTTAAAGTAAACACAAACCCAAAATGTTACACTCTGTTAAAAATACAGACTTCCAGTGTATAAACACGCGATCCATCCCCTCTTCTTCCAGTTTCAGGTGGAGGCAGATGTTCTTTGTCAACTAGTTTTCCTAAGGTAACAGGGCGTTTTTGGGAGATTGTTTTTTTTTTTTTTTCAAGAGTGGTGGGAGACGGATTCAACAAATCTAATTGCTAGCAACAGCTGTCATGCTTTTGACCATTATGTTTCAGACCAAATGGCAAATAATAAAATGTCTCTATAGAAGTCTGTGTTAATAATGAATATTATCAGAAACATTTAGCTGTGAAGCTCTGTTTTAGCTTTAGCAGGGCCTGTCAAATCAGAAAGTCCAATATGAGGCTGTAACCTGTAGCAGAGTGCTCTCACAGAGCACGGAGGTGCCTCATTCAGTTTGCATACTATCGCGTTTGAAGAATCTGGATCCCCAGAGACCCTTCCCTACAGGGCCTTCCCCTTTGTTTTATTCCTTAAATTCAGCAGTGAATTGAATGTTTTCAAACCAGCACGAGATGATCTAACAAGAGAATAACCTGTTTCCTCCATAGAGGAGGACTTTATGAAGATCTTTTGCTTAATAAATTCAGACTTTCTTACTACAGCAAAAGTTGAAAACCTTTTATTTTTCAGCCAGGAACAAAGGGAAAACTGATTCCCTTTCCATCCCTATTTGGTTAAGCACCCTAGTCCATAGAGAGAGAGCTGTTGCATGTGTCAAAGTCTATCTTCACCTTTTAATTCTAGCTCTTTCTGCAGTCACTTCTTAAAACACCCGTGGTACCCTTTCACCTGTAGTTTCTCTCAGAGTAACTGACCGTCAGTGTAGTTGGCTGAAGCCTGATGTGCTGGTTATCCCAGCCAGCAATTTTAAGCTGCATTAGTTTGCTCTACAGTCTCTCTCGGAACTGCTTGCCTGCTGTGGTAATTCCTCATGCAGACAATAGTAGGAAATCGTGTCAACTGAATTATTTCCCTATATTAAAAACTTCAGGGTGGTTTTTTTTTTTTTCATGCCATTTTATTTGAAAATTTACAATTCCAAAAATACAACAACAAGAGCAATTAATGTGCCAGGCCACAGGCAATCATACACTGCTGAAATAGCTCTGATAGTTGATGTTATTTCCCCTGTGGTTCCTTGCTCCCGCTCTGCTGCCAGAGGTTACTGTCTCTGCAGCTGAGTGGCTGGGATACAGCGTGTAAGTGCTCCTCGGTGCACTCCCTGGCAGCTTACCCAAGCATCTGCTGCAGCAGTTTGAATTAGCCTGCCAGACTCTGCACAGAGCTAGCTGAGCACAAATGTATGTTCTGCCCAGCAGTGAGGGCATTGTTGGTCCCTAGGTAACACCTAGGGACAGTGATGTCATACATAGCTACGGCCTTTTGGCAAATGTATGGCCTCACCTTTGTGAGATTGCCACCATCCTGTGCACACTGTGGTTATATTCACCTTCCTCAGGGGAAGGGCCTTCAGTAACGTTTGAGGAATCATCTAAAGAGCACTTTGCTTCACCATTTGCAGTTAGCTTAGATTTAGCAATCATATTAAAAATTTCCTTTGCCTGCCTTAACTGACCTTAGTATCTACCTTAGTCTCTACCTTAGTATCTACCTTAGTATCTACCTTAGTCTCTACCTTAGTATCTACCCAACACCTGCTGAGAAGCTGTGAGGATGCTGTCCATTTCCCCATTGGGTTCAAACACTAACTACTGATGAGCAAATTCTGCTCATCTCCCAAATGAAAGGCAATCGTCTGCATGGGAGAGAGACATGGTATGTTTTATATAAAGTCACTGACTTATGTAAAAAAGTCAAACACATTTGGCTCAGTATATTCCCCTAGGTCTTTGTGGAAGAAATTGGACTCTTTAGTAGAATTTCACGGGAGTAAACATGGTATGACATGAGCAAGGAAAAATTCCTGTTTTTTAACTTTAGAACAGTATATATAGTGTTACCACTTTTATGTTCAAACTATCAATTCCAGTTTAGAGTGTATTATCTCCCATAGAATAAAAAAGTACATTAACATGAATGTGAAGATAAGGATGCATTTCTGGTACAATGAATATAAAGCAACATAAAAGGATGCACCAACAAAAGTATCTTGAACATATCAAGAGAGTAGTATTTTACCATTTTTTCATTGCTTATTTTTTATGAGCTTTGACTCAAAAGACCAAACATGAATTCTATTAGTGAGATCAAATATTCTGTGTTAATTATTCTGCCATTTTCTAGTAACAAAAGAATGCTAATACGAATGTACTTCTGAAATCTAAAAATGTAAATGTAAATTAATGTATAATGAATACCACAAAGCACTATAGCTAATAAAAGATCAATCTTACTAGAAAGCCAGTAGCAGGCTTCAAGGCAATCTGCTAAATTAGAAAAACACTTAGTTTAAAGTTAATAGAAAGTAGTAGGTAAACAGTCTGAATTGCAAAGAGTGACAACTTTACAGAGAAAATATATTAAAGGCCTTTTCTGCTTATATTTTGGGGCTATGTAGACTGACCTGGAGTACTGCGTCCAGCTCTGGGGCCCTCAGCACAAGAAGGACATGGATCTGTTGGAGCGGGACCAGAGGAGGGCCACCAAAATGATCCAAGGGCTGGAGCACCTCTCCTACGAGGCCAGGCTGAGAGAGTTGGGGTTGTTCAGCCTGGAGAAGAGAAGGCTGCGTGAAAGATTGCAGCCTTTCAGTACTTAAAGGGGTCCCTTCCAACTCAAAGCATTCTATGATTCTATGATTCTACAGGAAGGATGGGGACAACCTTTTTATTTTTAGCAAGGCCTGTTGTGACAGGACAAGGACTAATGGATTTAAACTAAAGAAGAATAGATTTAGACTGCATATAAGGAAGAATTTTTTTACAGTGAGGGTGGAATGGAACAGGTTGCCCAGAGAGGTGGTGGAGGCCCCATCCCTGGCAACATTCAAGGTGAGGTTGGACGGGGCTCTGAGCAACCCGATCTAGTTAAAGCTGTCCCTGCTCACTGCAGGGGGGTTGGGCTAGATGACCTCTAAAGGTTCCTTCCAACCCAAAGCATTCTCTGATTCTGTGATTCTATGGTTCTATGATCTCCCTGATTCCATCTCACTTGTCAGTTTTCACTGGTTTTCACTAATTAATTCCCTTCGTTTCGAAGTTCAATGTCAGATGGAATCAAACTTCAGTATACATTACTGGAGCAGAAAGTCTGAGAATGTTGGATAGGCAGGTGCCATTTTCTGACTTTTCCATTGGATTTTTATAGGCTTTGTATGCTCATGACAAAGATTTATATGACAATTTGAAATCAATGGCAGAGCTGCCGCTGACTTTGGGGAGTCTGGGAGTTCACCCGTGCCAGTCAAGTTAAGCTAAAAAAAAAAATGGAAAAGCAGAGATATAGTTGGAGACTGAGAGATCTGATTTTCAGAAAATGCTCAGAACTTGGCTTCTGACAGGCAGGCCCCAGTGCTATGCTTCAAGTCAACCACTAGAATCATCAATCAATGATTGAAAAACTTAGATTTATTTGCTAATATTATGACATGCTACGGGAACCAAAACTTCAGCTGGGATATGGAAGAGATGGGGGAAAACAGAGATTTTGCTGCAGGAAAGTTTATAAGGGTTATAGACTAAAATCAGAAAGGAAATGTAAGATCACACAACCTAATTTTGTCATGGGAGTGTAGCATCCAAGAAGCCTATGCCACAAAAAATGGCACTTACAATGTGCATGGGCAGAATTAGGCACCCCAGCCTGGGATAAATCAGGCAGCCACCCAAGTGGGGAGTCAGCTGGGGATAACCTTTAGAAAAATGCAGGGGGAAAAACTCAATCTTGAAGTTTGCCAGTGTCCTCCTGCAGGTAAGAATCTCTGTCCAAGCAGGACTGAAAGCCCAGAAGCTTGTCCTGAATGTTGGTGCTGGTTACCTTTCCTTAAATGAGAGTAGATTTTGTAGTTTGGGATTTTTTTTTTTTTTTTTTTTTTTGTGTTATTCACTTTGGGCAAAAAGTAGAGATGTACTGATCATACACAAAGGAAATACAGTGATGTGATTCAGTCTTTCTGTCCCTGTTGTGAAAGCTGTTCAGGACTTGCTGGTCTACAGAGGAGGCTAAAGGAAACAAGTCTGCTGAGGTGAGCTCAGATAGGAGTTCACCTGAGAAGTGGAGTTTCTGCTCTAGACCCAGGGTTTGTTTGTGTGCTTTGTGCTAGTCACACACCATCTGTGGAGCTGGGACTAGGCAAACAGATGAGTGTTCACTATCACCAACTCAAAATAAAGGCCTAACAGTGTCCCACCATTGCTTACCCATCCCTTCCCAGGAGCTGGGAGTGAATCTCCTCAGCCCAAAGGCGGGAACCAATGCTTCATCTCCTATGAATCTCTGAGTGTGTTAACCATTAGGCTGTGGTTGGAGTTGAAGAATGAAAGAGCATAACTTGATCATGTTTTAAGAGAAAGTGACTGTCAAAGTGGTGTTTGAGAAGTGTGACTTCCCCAGTTCCTGCGAAGCCCCCATGGAGAAAGGCAGCAAGATGCCCAGATTCTCAAACAGCAGAGGTATGAGAAGGAAACCAAGCTGCTCAGTCCTGTCAGGACTGAGGTGCTGCTGTGGAGTGGCAGAAGCAGCTTTGCAGAAGTTTGAGGATCTGCGACAGAAACCTGGTTAGCAGAGCAGGTGGTTTTCAAGGCTCAGGCAACGGGAGTTTTTGGAATCATGGTTGTGTGCAAACTAAAGTTCACCTGAATTCTCCTTTAACTGTTTAAGTCATTCTTTATATGTGGCCTGAAGTTTAATATCCATTAAAATTCACGGGGATTAAAATCTAATTATTGTATTGTTGCTAATTCTGAATTTAAAATGCTCTCTCTGGCAGTTAAAAAGAACAGCTAATCATGTCAATCCACTCATGCATAAATCCATGGAGGTTAGCAGAACTGTTTTGGGGCCTAGTCAGGTGCATCTGGAAGTGTAAGAGGCATCTTTTAATGCTCCATTTTGATTTGAAGGATTAGAATTTTAATAACCAAGGGAAAATGCCATGAATTTTAACATTCAAACAAATGACTGAGAGGGAAACCTGAAAATGTGTAAATTGGCAGGGTGCTAGCTAGCTGTGATAACTGCCATTTGCACAGAGGTCCCCCCTGGTAAAGCCAAAGCAATTTAGCTGATCATGAAATAGGGACCATTATTTGAGGGTTTCATACTTTTGGCTTTGCCATGGGAAAGACTACGCACATAAAAAGTTTTCTATAGAAGGATGGGACACATATTTATATGTGACATTTTTTAAAGTTATATTTTCCCCCATTTTTAGACCCCAGATAAATTCCATTTAAGATCTGTGTTCCACCTGTGAGGAGGAAGTGTTCTTACAATAGACAGAAATAAGGTTATTTAGTTTGGAGAAGGCGGCCCCTAGATTGCCAGCACTGACTTTGCAAGTACTGGAAATAAATGAGTAATGCAAAGTAGGATGAGGGAAATGGGGAATAGAGCTCATGATAGCAATCTAGTACTTCCAGAAGCTACTGACCAAGTCACAAAGCAAAGCCACGCATAGCTAAGTCTAAGTGCAGAAGTGGGAATCATACGTATGCTGTTTCAAAGTTCCAACCACATCACCAGGTACATCTGGTGTACACTGCCAAGGGAACCGCTCTCCAGCACGCTTGCCAAAGCAGCCAGCCAGCTGCTTGTGATTTCAAACCCACCTTGGGCTAGATTCACTTCGGCTGATGGAGTCCATCACAGCACTAAGGTGACAAGCACTGAGGGAGAGCATGTTGGTTCTTCTTAATGTAACTCTTACCTTTATTGCTGAGGGGAA
Source organism: Pelecanus crispus (assembly GCF_030463565.1). Taxonomy (NCBI): domain Eukaryota; kingdom Metazoa; phylum Chordata; class Aves; order Pelecaniformes; family Pelecanidae; genus Pelecanus; species Pelecanus crispus. The sequence continues at coordinate 27,165,375 of NC_134643.1, forward strand.
ACTTATGTTCACTAAGGACTTCACAGCAGCCAGTGATAGCCACTGAACTGTCATTATTTATAGTGCTTTCCAAAGTCTGAAATAAATAAACCATTTCTCCAGTTGCTGTGTTCACAGTACCCTTTAAGCCAGAGCCACCTGACATTTGGAGGAGCTGGATGCTGTGAATAAGATAGCTGATTCCCTGCAGATACTACCCTGTTAAATGACTTGAATATGAACCATGCAGGGAAGAATCCATAAGGATGGAGATTACAGCCCCAGAAATCATTTTCCTAGTGATCTCAATCTCACTTACAGAGGCTGATGGCATAATCCATGTCTGCTGCACCTGTCTCTCCTACAAAAGAGACTGCTGGAAAATTCAATACTAGTCCTAGGAAGAGTCATTGCACGCAGGTTAGTTTTCTTTCATACAGACTGTCTACATAAAAAGATTCTTAAAACACAGCTTACGTGTAATGCACAGAACTTTAACATAGAGCAATAATGTTGCTAGAGCTCTTAGACTTTAATTGAAAATATTAAAAACAAGTAGACAATGTTTTAATTATTGCATTATTTTGATTGAACAACATCCTTTCTTTTGGGATAGCATTATTCATTGTGCACACACAGCATGTACAGTTTAAGGCTGGCAGAAGCAAATAGCTGAAAGAGCCTTCAGAGATAAGGGCAATATTAATACATTAATGATTTTTATTAATATATCAGAATAACTTACTACTTTAACATATTCTATAGAGGATTATAAATCTTTTTGTAACTTACAGAACTACATAATTGTGGCACAGAGGATTTACAGTATCTCTTAACGTTAAGATATTTTTTCACACAAAACAAACGTTTAATAAAAGCATTCAATGAAGCTTATTGACATTTACTTTTTCTTTTGCCATACATTTAAGTTTGAATACCACATTCACATTAACATCAAAAACATAAAATATGGAATAGCTGGAGAGAACAGAAGACATATTTTAGCGCTTTGATGTTGATGCCAAAGTTTTGTTTAAGATATTTATATGTAGCTTAAAAAGGTTAATAAATTTCATTGAAAGCTCACTATATTACTAGCCTTTTCAAAGTCCATGGGGTAGACTGAAAGTACTGAAAAGGGAAAAACAGAAATACTGCTAAACAATCAATCTTCAAAAGCAATGAATGTTATTAGGAAACCACATTTGAGATATCTGTAATTTAAATTTGATTTCTGAAAAGTGGAATGACACATACACGAGGGTTTCAGCTTAGACATAAGAATACCTTCCATTAGCTTTTTCTGCTTTCTTACATGGGGATCTTTTGCTTCAGAGGCATTGAAAAAAAGACTATTATGTACAAAGTACTTACTATGAAGTACAGTATGATTTAGTAGTGTAATGTATGGTCAAAGGCTGACAAAAGCAAAGACAATTCTCTTGACTGAAGTGTTTGCCAGTTTCTACCTATTGCTACCTAGTTGAAACTATATTAATCCATAGATTTGCAGTAAGAACATGAGTAACAGACCAAGAAGGAACATGTACTTGGTAGATTAAATTTATCTCTGCTGTATTTCTCCATTCATCATTTGTGCGGGGATGAATGATATTAGATATGAGCAAACTGGATCAGATTAAAAGAAAGGCGAGCTATGCATCGCAAAGAAAGCTGCACCATAAGATTTAATAAAGAAATAAATTGCTTTGGCAACTTTTGGCATTGGATAGTAACCATTTATTGTTAAAAGTGACCAATTATGTAAATTGGAGGTTATCACCTGAACACAAAATTCCACTGCAGAAATACATACGTATACTTTAATGTGAACTCAGGTTTAATTTGTACTTGATGGTATTCAATGCAGGGGAAAGCAGAGATGAGAAATTCAGTCAGTGTTGCCCAAATATTAAAAACATATGCAGACCTACTTTGGATTAAATGTCATGCTTTGGCATCTCTTTCTCAGTTTTGTAAAATGTCACAGCTAGAACTAACTTTTTGATTCACTTTATCTGGGAAACTTTTTCTGTACACTTCAGTTTAGATGCTTGAACTTTCATTGGTATATTTCAATTGTAATTTAGACTCCTAAATATCTTTGTGTATTTTCTCTTTCCTATTACTTGCTGAACATTCCTAGATGAAAAGTCAATGGAAGCTGTTGGATGCTCAGTACCTGCAAAGAAATCAGTGCTGTGACTGACAGTTATTATAGCACCAAAGAAATTAGGAGTCTGGTCAATTACTGGATCAGGACTTAAACATACACCAGAAAGCCAACTGTAAGCTCTAGTTTAAAAAAGGACAAAGGAAGAAACTTGCTCTCTGGGTTTATATTGTATTGCTTCCTCAAATCATAGAGGATTTTGGAGTCTATTCCCTGAGTCCTTATGTGTCAGGTTCATCAGGTTTGCTCAGTTAGTAAAGAAACTGCAGCTGTAACACCAAGAGTCATGAATTCTCAGCCTGGCATGCTCCTGGAGAACACAAGAAAAGAAAGAGGAGACAGAGATGATAAAGTTATCAAGATACAGGATGAGGCAGATGTAATACTATCCCACAGTCATGACATCCAGTGTATTTCTATGGTCATCAGATTTTCCTGGATGTGTCCCACTGCATATCAGTCAGTCAACCAGGGAACAGCACAGCCTTCCATGTTTGCAAAAGATTCCCTCAGGCAGGCTGAGATCTCAGCCCAAAGGGTAGATTACCATGATACCCATATATCAGTAGCTAATCATTGTTAGTATGACTTTGGCTCGCATTTCCCCTTTTGGGCCACACCCCCCTTAAAGCAATTGGAAAACTTTGTTCTTGAGGTCCTGTGAAAAACAATTATAACAAAATCTCAGCAAGTGCTTTCTTATATACTTACTTAATTTCAGGCTATTTTCTTGGTCTTGAGATAAGAACTTGGGCTTAAGACTGGTCCAAAAAGCCACTTCGGAGGGTCTCTGGAGTGCTTCAGTTGAAAGAGCCCTCAGAGTGCAATGCCCGAGTTGGGCAATGCCACAGTGCAGTAGCAGCCTTCAATCACCTATTCTTCCTTCTCCCCATTTCTGCTTTTGGTGTACAGTCCTGGGGGACTTCTGACAAAGAGAATCCTTAAATACCTTGTTAGACAGGCTAGGGACAACCCTTAGTATCAGGCACCGTTAGCCTGGTCCAAACTCTGGTCTGATACTGCTTGGGATTAAAACCTGAAAAATTTTGACTTTGTGGAGATGTGTAGCCTCTCACTAGGAGATAAAGTCAAGGAGAATTTCCTGTTATCACCATGAGAGCAGAACTAGTTATGAAACAAAAGTTACTGGAAAATCCTAGTTGGCATCAATTTATCTGCATTGGATCTAGGAAGAAAACATACTTTAAGGTGCTTCTCTAGTGTTCTGTATAAATATTCCTAAAGGATATGAAAGGGTATGAAGATATTAAAATCTCTGTTCAGGTCTAGGTTATATCAGATTTTATATCCTACCTTACCGATAATAATCTTATCAAGTAACAACCGACATATTTTCTTTCAAATGTCATTGAGCTCCTACTGATGTCTATTTAAAAGCTGCATGAGCCCTGCTGTTTAGAAACAAAGGTAATATTCTTAACTGTGATGAGAAAGTATTATCATCACTGTAAGTAGCCTTGAACAGGGAACAGCTCAGTAGATAAAAGTTCGTAGTATCATTATTTAAGCTTGCATAAACAGCATTTTATGATCGCCCACATTTGTTGTAACACTACTGGGGTGAAAATGGATCAAAAATATTACTTTGATCACATTTTGAGATGAAACTTAAGATATTAGACTATGCATTATCTTTCTGTCAACAGCTTTAGAAACTGTTGTTAGCAATACATATAATCCCTTTCAAATGGTAGCTCCTTAAGGCTGATGTGATCGCTAAGCCAAAAGATTTTATAATTTACAGATTTAGTTAGCAGATGTAGTTAGCAGCACTCTTATAACATTAACAGTCATACACACCTAATTTCAAATTCTGCCATATGAAACTATATTAAAAGTATGCTTCTGGCAAGCAGAATTTGCATATTAATACACTTTTAAAAAAGGAAAAGGAGATATGAAATTTTTACTCTGAAATTGTCCAGAGCTACTGGATATATTTTGGAGAGACAACCTATAAAATTAGCACAATTCAGGTGGTTTGGGTTCAGTTACAAAGTCCACTTATGCTTTGGATCTGCTGAGAAATAACTTTGCATGCATCAGACCTCTGAGTGGTGGACTTGGTAGTGTCAGGTTAATGGTTGGACTTGATCTTAAAGGTCTTTTCCAACCTAAACAATTCTATGATTTTATGATTCTACTTTGCCAACTGCCTTTGTCTTTAGTGTCCTTTCTCACAGATGTAATACTCAAGATGAAACCCTCTTGAAAATATTTTGGGGCAACTGATAGGACCAGTGTGCCTCTGCTAGAAAACGCATCTGGGCTTTCCCTGTTGATCAAAATCAATGACCTAAACTTTTGAGGAGGAAATGGCGGAGGTCTTTAGAGGATTGGTACTTGACTGGATTTTTTATTGGGTCATTTTCGTTTGCAACAATATTAACAGTTAGTTAGCAGTCATATAGTGTGCAACCTTTGAACAGCAGCTTATCAAATGATGTTTTTCTACGGACATGAATTCTCTCACACATGGTCTTCTGCAGGTCTAAAAGTTTTTTTTTTTCATACAATTAATGTGTCTGTTCTTAGAAAACTTTTCTAAATGAACCATATGTATCTAAATGCATAAATATAGAAAGATAAATCAACATGCATGTATGTGCATGTGCACATGTGTGCACACAAACATTCATGCACACACACACATGCATAAGGCAGAATTAGTGCTGTCTTTTAGTTGCTTTGCAACTGGATAAATAATTACTTGCCACAAGGACAATGAGATTTATTCCCCCATAATCCTTTGTGCTTGTTCTCCAGAGTTTTTTATCAGTTTAATGAATTAATGTTTTGTTCATTTTTTGCCAGCCAAAAGGAGGCAAAGCCTGAAGCAAACCGAATTCAACCTCTTGATAGATGAAATGGTTGTGGAGTGTCCATCTTTGCAAAAATTAAAGACTGGACTGGACAATATAATGAACAAACTTCTCTAGCTGATTGACCCTACTTTGAACGGGGGGGTTGAAGTAGATAATGTCAAGAAGTCCCATCCATACCCAACTATTCTATGATTCTGTGACATTTTCAGGTTTTTCTTTCCAATGTAATAAATATACTGTATAAGCTATTTCTGATTACGCAGGAAAGGAGATAGTTGAAAAGTTGCATGTTGAACAATCTTAACGTATTTCCAGAGAAGTCAGTAAACTAAATAAAGTGAAGAACAAAACAGAGGAACTATCCTAATAAACTGCAATAAACTGAAGACTTGAGAGATTTAACAAAATAGTTTGGTGGAGTGAGCAATCCAGTTCCCTTCATCCTAAACAACTCTTTTACCGGAAGTCATACTGTTCAGATGTCAAATATCTTTATTACAAAAGCAAAGGGGAAGTGGGCAGAGGCATTATCCTATAAGAAAGCTTTCTGTGGAAGACATAATATGTAGCTAAACACATACTGGAGTGAATTCCAGTAATGAAAGTCAGTTGACAACCATTACCTTCAGATGCTGGTTTAGCGTAAAAATCATCTTTGCCAATTATAACTATGGAATCAGATTTAAAACAAAACAAAAAACCCCAACCAACTAAACACCCCACTCACCTTCCTTCCTAGAAAATTTGAAGGAACAAAGAACATTTTTGACAGAGAGGGAACTCTTTCTAAAGAAAATGTTAGAAATTTCTTGAAATACATGCAGACTGTTTTCTCTTTCAGTCCAAATATTAGGTCCAGAGCTGCTGAGTTAATTTGCTTTCTGCCAGTCTCTGCTGAATTTATTGTTACGAAATTACTCTTACATTATGAAAAGGGAGCAAACAGCTGGTACCTTTCTAGTTCCTTTCACAGAAAATATCACTATGAAGATGATACTATTGATAAGCACATGCAAGAGAGTGGGAGCATTCTGTGGAACAGAATGTTCCAGCAGTGTTTTTTTTCTTTAAAAGCTGCAGAAGATGTATTCAGCTTCTAACCAGAGAGCCTGCCAGAGGTTTTTTGTCACTGTAGAGTCTGAAAATCAATCTAAAGTTATTCTGGTTTTGCTACATTTTGTGGTTTTGCTAAATTAGAAGGTGTTTTGAAGCCCATTGAAATGATGATGGATAACCTCAGAAGTGATAAAATGAATGTCAATATCAGCATGTCAGTAGGTAGCCACTGTAGACTAATTAAGCATTATCCTCTGCATTCTTAACACCGCAGCATTCCTTACAATAATTTGTCTAAGTGTACACGTAAGAGTCTTAAGTCTAGATTGAGAGGAGTACTGCAATTAGAGCTCCAAGGACATTTTCTGTTCTTCAAAAGGAGAATTCTAGGGCTGTGAAAAACTTTTTAAAGGCAAATGTAAGAGTTTGAGTGAGTCACATGGCAGTCTTCTTTCAGCATGGAAGTAATTTCCTGAGACTCAACCTAAATCATGGAATCTTAATTTTCTTAGTTCTTGAAACTTTATAGCTTTAATTGTACGTATGATGTAGGTTATCAAAATGTAAGACCCAGTTTCTTAAAAGAAATAGTAGAGGCATGTAAAATTAATGGACTTTTTTTGATATTTTGGCCTAAATATGCCAAGGAGTAGGTAGATCAAAAGACTACAGCCTTCATCATTTTTTTACTATTTTAGGTAGATGAAAGGTAGATTGGAAGGCAGGCAAGGCAGACACTTGTCTGTAGAAAACTGAGAAGTAAGAGAAACAGCAAAAGGAAAGAAGGCTAAGATACAATAGCAAGAGTTGTAATTCTGGGTCTTTCAGTGTGCCTAGGACCAACCATTTTGCAACGCTGAGGACGAAGGGCCAGCTCAGTTTTATGATTGTGATTCCTATCACTCTGTTTTTCTTTTGGGATACATACGTATGTTGTGCAGCTTCTACTAAGATGAAAAGAGAATGTTGATGATGTCAGAAGGTCTACGTAGGAACTAGGCATCAGATTGAGTAATTTTTCTGGGAAGGTTTAAAAAGATCATTAAATTCTGCTACTAATATCTACTGCTTTGCTTTGCTGTTTTTCTAGTGTTTTTTCAGTTGCTTAGTTTGCTTCATTGGTTCCAAGTGATAAGATGTGTTAAATCATTTGACACTGTGCACTATGATATTTATCACATACAGAGTTACAAGTTATTGCTATACAGTATCGCGAAAAATGGTACTTTACTTTTTTCAACTAATAAGACCTAATGAGAGATGCTGTGGTTCTTAAACATTATGAGTAATTAGTCTCCTTTGTGAATGAGGTATTTAAATGCCTTATTTGTAATTGATTGCTGAAGGTTTATTTAAGGCATTTGCCCTTTGCTTTGCAGTCACTGCTGACTGAACTTATGTTTATGATTATGTTAACAGTAAAGAAGTGCACCAATGGAACTTAAATGTAAATCTCAGCTTGCCACTTTCTCCCCCCTACTTAAGGCCAGCATATGATGACTCAATGCTGCCTCAGTGAAGATCTGAAAAAACAGAAGAAAAACAGATAACTATGTCTCTAAGAATTATATTCTTAAGTGATGATGTTACTTGGCTTTTTTTAAAAGCAGGCATTAATATTTTCTATCAGAACAGTCCCAAGACCTGCCCACTGGGCTGATTTTAAAGACTCAGTTTACAAAGCTCCTAATGGGAGTTTCCACACATCACACCTAATATACTCATTATTTTTCTGAATGGTATTTTATTGTATAGTCTTATATTTATGTTTCTGTGCCCACAGAAAGAACTAAAAACAAATCTGGACTAATGCAGGACTAATTCAGGACTCACTTTTCTGTCCATCTATATAAGAGATAATGCAATAATCAGTACTAAAAAGGACTGATACCATAATAAAAAATTCTTTTTGATTGGAGAACTGTTAGAAATGGAGGTTGTTTATTTTTTTTTACTGCTGTAACTAATGAAAAAAACCCACAATGTTAATAATTTCTTTTCCAAGAGTTGGAAGTCCTGCTACAGAGCCAGAGATGTTGAGAAACCCGTATAAAAAGGCTTTGTCAGATGGATACCAAATTTTGAAAAACAAAAGCAGAAAATGTTAGTATCATTTGTATTTACATCTTCAATTCACTTTGAAAATACTAATAACTTTTCAGCACAAGAAGGTAGATGTGTGAATAACACCATTGTGATAAAAATGAATAAGAAGCTATTCTTTCAAAAGTTATAAGGGTAACATAAGAAGACACTTGAGAATTCTTTCTGTCCTCATTCCATTAACAAATACATCATTTTGTTCTGAGAATTTAGGGTACTGCTAATTACGTCTTTAAATTGCTTACATCTACAAATGCACCTCTTCATCATCTTCCATTAGTACAAAAATTTTCTTTTGCTGTTTCTTGCATGAGGGTAGCAAAGGCTGAAAATGACTGAGGTATGAAATGTGCTTTTCATTGGTTTCAGATAGGTGCCCACTATTTTAGTTTGCAACATTTACTTAGGTTCCATTCATCTCTCTTTTGAAATCAATAGAAGACAAAGGTGATGTAAATATTTTCTACCATTTCTTCAGCATCTTAATTAACATTCAGGTGTTTCAGCAATGGGTGCCAAATAAATATTTTAAAAGACGTAAACAGTATCCATTTATGTGAAGTCAGAATAGCATCTATTAAAAAAAATCGATCTTTTTAGTACAGTCAGCATAAGTTTTGCTAGTTCAAAGTCATTATGTTTGGTTTAAAAGATGTAAGGCTGCACTGAGTTCTTAGATGCACTTTTCAAATTTCTCTTTCTTGGTGACTGAAAATATAAATAGGAAACAGTCCCTCAGATTGAGTTTAACAAATTGACCTGGTAAGTTTTTTTTTCCTTTCTAGGTCCTTTGTTTCAGTGCACTTGAACCCAGTAGTGAATGGTGCTGAGCACTGATTTTCCACTGAAATTGAACCTCCAGAGCCCCCATTACTAAATTAATTTCATTCTGTGCTGTTAGAGTTTTGCTGCCACATTTCCTAGAGCAGCTTCATCTCTCAGCACAGTTAAACACTTCATATAATGTAATTATAAGTTGTGTTCCATTCAGGATCTTATAACGTTTGTTACTATGAAATATCATAAATGTGTGCTTAGTAAGTATTTTGTCTAGTGCCAAAAATCATAGTCAGAATGTCAGTCAAAATTAGCACCATGGACAGCGTTGCCACCACTGCAGGTGCAGCTGGCCCCAGGACCATTTGCCTCGGAAGGGACCTCAGCAGCAATCTAGGCCAACTGCTTGCTCAAAATAGACTCAGCTGTGAGGTGAGACCGGGTTGCTCGGGATTTATCCAGTCTGATCCTGAAAACTTTTAAAGATGGAGGCTGAACTACCTCCCCGGGCAACCTGTTCCACTGCTTGACTGTCCTCATGGGACTTGACTGTTCTCATTAATGTCCAGCCTAAGCCTCTCTTGATTCCACTTATACCTGTTGTCCTCTCACCATGCACCACTGGGAAGAGTTTGGTTGTGTCTATTTTGGTAACCTCCCTACACATACTGGCAAGCTGCTGTTAAGCCTTCTTTTCAGCAGGCTGAAGAAACCCTTTTCTCTCAGAAGCCTCTCCTCACAGGGCAAGTGCTTCTGTGCCCTGACCAGCTTGGTGGCCCTCTGCTGAACTTATACTGGTTTATCAAAGTCTTTCCCCAAACTGGATGCAATACACTAGATGTAGTCTAGCAGCTGCTGAGTATGGGGGGAAAGTCACTTCCCTCAATCTCCTGGCTACGCTGCTCATGATATGGTCTAGGATGATGGTGGCCGCCTTAGCTGCCAGGGCACCCTGCTGGCTCATGTTCAGCTTATGCTCTGCCAAGACACCCACAGCCTTTTCTGCAGAGCTGATCCCCAGCCAGGCAGTCCCTAGCCTGAGCCTCAGACAGGGGGTCTTCATTTCCAGCTGCTGGATAACTCAGGAATTCTGCTGGCTAGTAAAATAAACAACCCCCACAGGATTTCTTCTACTACTGTTTTAAAAAGGAAGCAACTTTAACACAAGTATTTTAATGAATGGTTACTAAATGTCATGAGACAGACATTCAAGTTTTTTGTATTTCTTAAGCTATAGACTCCATGCAGGAGTGTCTGAATCTTGCAAGGTATCCTGTTGGTGGGTTAAATGAACTCAAAGGAAGGCAATGCACAGTGGAGGATTATGCCATGTTTTCTTAATAGCTAACAAGATCATTGTGTTAACTGCAGATAAGGAAGACATAAGAGAACCAACTTCCATCTGTTTTCATTCTATAATATATAACTGAAAGAGAGAGTATAGCATCATCAACCCCAAAACATTGATTTTTTTTGTTTCCATCAAAAACAACTTAGGTATATGCCCCCTCACCAAACATTTCTATTACTTTTGCAGCTCAATATGTTCTCAATACCACTTTCCTGTATAAAAAATTAATTATCACAAGCTGTTCTAGCCATTATTTCTCTTGAGTGTATTGTGTAAAAGCACAAAATATCTCCAAACTAATACTCAGTGTGCAGGTATATTGAAAATATATGCCAATGAGATCAGGTATTGTGCAAGAACAGCATAAACAGATCCAAGCTCAGGTTTGTATTCATGTTAAATAAATTTTTCTTTAAACTATGGTTATCTAGAGGCATTTAAAGGGAGGGAGCTGATAGCAGTTATTAACCTGAAATAAAATGCACATGTACCTGCATTCCAGGGATTAATACTTCAGAGCACATCTCATAAGTATATTTCCACTCAAAGGAGAGTATGATTAATATTTTTAAAATGTATAACTCACCAAGACAGGTTTTAAGAATTCCTTATTCAATACTCTCCATTTGTCATGAATTAACAGGTTCATTTTAGTGTTAGTTATGAGAAAGTTTTTAGGCATCCAAAGGACAAGATGTTGTAGATGACAGCACTACCTGCCTTCTGAATGTGCAGGCCCCTCCAGCTGGAGACAGGAAACACTCATTTCCCATTCATTACCTCAAATCATCCTACTCAAATCATTCCGCTAGAGGACTGCTATCATCAGATCTGCAAATTTTACTACATATTCCTGCAGAATGTTTGTCTAAATTAAAAATATATTAACAGTATTTGCTTTATTTTCCCCTGGGATATGCACACACTCGCACACACATGCAGAACTCATTTTTCTATTTGCTCGCTGTCAACTTACTCTTCCTGTAGTCCACCACAAATTGGCCTTTGCAATAAGAAAACTTACTGGTTCTCTGAAAGCAGAAGAGAAGATGCAAAGGGCAAATGCATGTATGAATGAGCGTGTATACCCGAGGCAAGATCAAGGGAAAGTGTGCTCTGTACATGTTTGTGTGTGTGTGTGTGTGGACATATGCATGTGTCCCAGTTTGTGGTGCCACGGCAATAGTATGGACCCATAGTTTACCCTGGTGAACAGGGAAGGGGAAACCCCTGGGGCCCCAAGCCCAGTGGATTCAGCCACTCCTTAACACTCACCATGGGTGTATAAACTAGGCAGATCAGGACACATTCCTGTGGCTTATCCACAAAAGTATAAGGCCAGAAAAGTGGAATTACTCAGGACAGATCCATATTTTCATATATAATGGGAACAGGACTTCTACAGGTCCTGTGAAAGGAAGAAAACAAAGTATGTAAAACAAGGAAAAAATGAGGAAACAAGGTTTCCACCCTGGAAAGAGGAGGAAAACTCCTTCACTCACTAATGGCCAGTCTTAATGGCAGCTGTCTTCAGCGGGAGCTGGGAAGGATGCAGTATTCCTTTGCATGCTCTAAACTTTTTGGGCAAACTTTACTCAGGGGGAACATGTTGTTCAAACAGATATAGTCATACATATCAATAATTTCACAGGTAGTACTCTGCAGCCATGCCTCCCCTTTTCTCCTCTTGCACCCAGTGTTTTTAGCTGTGTAGGAAGAAAAGTGGCAGATTCTGCAGGGTTGGTGAAGTCCTTTCTCAGTTTTCCTCCACTGGTGTCCTGGTTCCAGCTGGGATAAAGTTAATTTTCCTCCTAGCAGCTGGTACAGTGCTGTGTTTTGAATTTAGCATGAGAATAATATGATAACACACTGTTGTTTTAGTTGTTGCTGAGCAGTGCTTATACTAAGTCAAAGACTTTTCAGCTTCCCATGCTCTGCCAGGGAGGAGATGCACAAGAAGTTGGTAGGGAATATAGCCAGGACAGCTGACCCAAACTGGGCAAAGGGATATTCCATACCATATGATGTCATACTCAATATATAAACTGGGGGGAGTTGGCCAGGGGGCAGCAATCACTGCTCGGGGACTGGCTGGACGTCAGGACGTGGTGGGCGGTTGCATCACTTGTTTTTCCTGGGTTTTGTTTCTCTCTCTCTTTTTGTTGTTTACCTTTTCATTACAATTTTTAAAATTGTTATTTTTATTTTATTTTATTTTATTTTATTTTATTTTATTTTATTTTATTTTATTTCAATCATTAAACTGTTCTTATTTCAACCCATGAGTTTTCTTACTTTTACCCTTCCGATTCTTTCCCCCTATCCACCAGAGGGAGGGTGAGTGAGTGGCTGCGTGGTGCTTAGCAGCCAGCTGGGGTTAAACCACAACAACTGGTGATTCACTGAAGGCAGTGGCTTCATTTCATGAGATTTTACCTTGCTCAGGGGTATGATTTCAGGGCACAGATGTGCTCTATTATCCCTTTATACACTTCCATTCCTAGCACAACAGATAAGATCTGAGTAAAGGGAATCTATTGCTTGGTGTCTGAAGGAATTAGAGGAATTGGCATTGAAAGCTGCCAGATATAATAACTGTTCTTATGGTTGTACGTTATTGTACCTATTATGTTAGATATTGCCTAGTCTTCATCTGGCCTCGAGATCTGTGCAGTATGAACACAATGTAAAGTCATCTTGCATTTTCTCTCTTTCTTAGTTCAGGCTGGATAGTTTAGTCAGACCAAGAAATTTGGTCTGACTAATTTACTTGTAAGAAAGTTTTCCAGCCTGTCAATCTGCAAAGCAGTATAACTTCAGAGCAACTTCACCTTTATCATTCAGAGGAACCCTTCACTCTTAGGATATATAATTGTACTTCTTAAAAATATACAGCATATCCAAGTGTGTCCCACTGCTAATTTTGTACTTGAATTTCAGGCCATTTTGTGAGCGAGGTCTAACGTTAAAGGACATTGGAATTAAAAAATTAATCTTGCTTTGGGCAAGATGCTACAGAAGAGGAAATGTGTGGAAAATCAAAGAACAAGCTAGGCAAAACCTTCAAGAAATAATCTGAATGTGGTTAATCTTCATTTTGCTTTTATGGCATAGGCAGATAGATTGGGTAATCTGAGATCTGTTCCAGCTTTATGTTCTGTAAGGCATTAAAAATTTCATGGTAGTGGTCCACAGAAATCACAAGGACCATTGGTTGGGTAGTAATGGGAAGCTTGTGTATGGAAGATCAGCCTGTGAAATGGAGAGAACGTCTTCAAAGGTCTGTAGCACAATCTCTAGGCTTGTTCCTGCAGGTTGCATGCTTTGTTACAGCCATCGTAGAGCAAAGCTGAAGCTTGACAAATGAGTATCCTCTGCTTTCCCTTGTGCCAAGGGTTTAATATTTTGCCACAGGCAGAATCCCTTAATGTTTTCCCTCAAAGACTTTCATAATGGCTTGGAAGATATTGGTGCTTTTCAACAAATCATGTTATCTTAATGACAACTTTCTGTAGATCATTTCAGGGTGGTTGGGATTAATTTCTTAAATTCTTTTGAGGATTCTTTTGAAGCACAAAGAAAAGTGATTTTTCCAGTGCCTCCCAGGCCTTGCAGTACTCTTAGGGATTTACTTTCTCAAATTGGACCCAAAGCAACAATGATATTACAAAATAAATGTTCTTTCCATTTAAATATATTTGACATGGGTCTGGTCTCTTCTTTTAACAGTAATCCATTTCCTGTGACCCAGCAATCCAATCAAGTGTGAATCAGAATCTCACAATTCCCTACAGTGGGAGCATTGGCCTTCAGGCCTAAACAGAGTTTCCTGAAATTGCCACTATAAAAATATGCTAATAACAAATAAATGGGTTCAATGTTAGCAGCAAGTAGGTAGGATGGCTCAAGCTGAGATCTTTGATAGGGTCATCAGTGCAGAGAAATGAAGGATGCTTTTAGACTATCTTTCACAAAAAAACATTCCTTTTATTTCAAAGGTGCCTTTTGCATATCTATTTTGTGGGTTGTTAACAATTACTATCATTCTTTTCTCTGCTTTAAGCAAAAGTGTGCAAGTCTGGGAAGTAGGCACTACGATGTTAATTTGATTAACGGTTGTAATATACATTAGCTTCTGATACACATAAATTAGGAAAGTTCCATATTCCAGAAAGTAACTTGAGAAACTTTAAAAGTAAACTTATATACAGACACACCAATAAATAAAAGAAAACCTTTGTTTAGTTACACCTATACACATGCACATAGAAGTGGTGCAGACTTTTCCTCATCTTGCATAGAAGGTCTGTGGTACACATATACATTTGATCTTTTTTTTTTTTTTTTTAAAAAGTAAGGCCCCTTCATCTAATTTCTGGAGGACATAGATCCTGGACTTAATTAATAATTTTTTGCCAAAAAGAATAAAAAAAGATTATTCCTCTCAACAGTGTGATTGCTGTAAATGAAAGCATTTCTTTAAGCAGACCATGCAGGGAAATAACTCACTAAGAAGTATGCAAATTATAAGAAAACCTACCTTCTCCTTTTTACCTTCAATATTTAATACAATTAGCTTCTTCAGGTGCTACCTGCTTCTGTGTTAAAGAATGCAAAGGCTACTGCATATTACTACCAGCTGCAACAAGCCATATGGCATCTATTTTCTGTTAATATTCACTGGATCACTTCTGCAAGGCAGCTACAATTCATTTCTAAGCAGAATCAGACACACAATATGCTTTCAACACCATGACTATACAAGGGCATTAGGTAAAGTTTGAATTTTGGTCTGGATTCACAGCATTTGAGTTCAGGATCAACATGGAGCGAGAAAGCAAGCCCCTAATCACTTACTGAAGTGGGTTGAATTGCCTTCTAGACGTGTCTGCCTCCACCCATTGATTGTAAAAGCAACCTACCGCTACTAGCATCCTAATTTGGGAAGCTCAGTCAAGTCAAACAGGGTGAGCCCAGACCTCCATCTCCACCAGACCCTTTATTCTCTCTTGTTTTTTCCCCATTCCCTTGCTCTTCACTTGTTTGCAAAACATGTGGTAGTTAACACAGACCTAGAAAGAGAAAAGGTGAAGTTATTGCACTCCTGTCCTTGTATTCATCTGTGCAGAAATGAAACACACTGTAGCCCTTACTCTTAAATACTTTATCCCTGGTATAGATCGTGAGTCTTTGAAAGCTGGACTTCGCTTTGCTTGCAAGGGAAATCTCTCTTCCACGATTTAAAAGTGGTTCTGAGTATATGGTTCCCGGTATTTGACAATGCCCTTATTGTCATTACCATTTGTCATACCACTAAAGTATCTTTCTGCACAATGCATGTAAATGCAATTAATAGTGCATAAATCTGTAAATGTGACTTTCAGTGATTTTTGATTTATTGTAAGTTTTATGAAACTGGACAGATTTAGTTTTGGCAACTATTTTTTTAAAGGGAGACACATTTTCAACTTATTAACATATTAGCATCTCAATGTAATATTTAAAAACTATGTTCAAATGAGCCACGTGTAAACCTGATATAAACAGAACACTACTTGACAGATTCAACTGACATCAGATTGGCAGGAAAGGAGTCTTCTTACTACATTAAAATCTATCAAATGAGGAAAACATCAATTAGTGGTTAAAAATAACAGTCTCTTGGCTCTTTAAGAAATCAGCTTTCAGATACATAACACGGTTTACTCAGGACTGTACGTTTCAGTTAAATTAAAGTGCATGCATCTGTAAGCAACTAGGATGTGCTGGATTATTTTAAGAAGTACACCACAATGACACTCCATGACTTGTGGTCCTGAGCCAAGTGAACACTTAAAATTGAATCCTATTATCTCCCTGTCAGGAAATATCACTCACCTCAGAACTAGCTTACCACCTTCCTTGTGTGCTGTGCAACCCACAACTGCTAAGGGACATTGCCATTTAAGAGCTTTACAAAATGCAAAATCATTTTTGCATAGAGTATGAACATATGATGAAGTGCATGCTAAACTCAAGTGGCACAGAACTGCACCCTGCCCAAAAGGCAGATTTGTGTGGTGAAGAGACTGGCTCAGGAGGCTGGTAACAGAGTATGGAGCTTTCTGTTCCTTGCCAAAGTCAAATTTATTAACTTGCAGCAATTCTGACACAAGGGAGAGAGAAAGGATCATTTATTACGTTTACGGACAGAAGCAATGGCAGTGCAGGGTATCTCCATTTTCTTAATCTCTCCTTCAAACCTTTGATTAGATTAACATCTTCTCCTGGCGTTGGGCATTGCAAGCAGAGAAGAAGTGAGGAAAGGTGCAGTTATTCCTGCAGTGTAAGAGTTATGCATATGCATCTCCCAAGAGTTGCACTGGCATGGAGAATTCAGGCTTCTGTCTACCACAACATGTTGAGACACTCTTGTGAACCAGAATGATTGGTACTGATTTTACAAATAAACTAGACTCTAGTATGTTTCCTGAGTTTTGATAAACTAATTATTATTGCTTAAAGAATCTTGATATCAACCATGTAAGTTAGGTTAAAAAAAAAAAAAAGAATTAAAAATCTTTTTAAGCAGTAAGAAAAAAAAAGTGATATAAATTATTTCCTGTTATTTTGCTTCCTTACACACAGATGGGTTTTCTTTGTATTTGCAGGGCAGGGGGAGGAGATCTGTGCTATTTCCTGTTTTTAATGTAATCAAATAAAACACACAAGTTCTGCAAAATATCTTAGAAAATATGTTTACCTTGACCACAAAACTTTTAAAATACGATTTTCACACTCTAGCACAATAAGCATGGTTTTTAAAAAAGTAGCACTACTGCTGAATGATTAATTCTTCAGATATTGTTTACAGATATGCAAATGTATTGAGGTGCAGTTACATACTATAAAGCGACCCTTTCTACACATCACTGTGCAATTGTGTGTTCCCTTGTGCTGTAAACAAAGTTTATTGCTTTGTAAACAAAAAGGAGGAAAAATTTTCAACTTAATCAGAAAACAAATTCAGAACTCTCTTCTTATTGGCTGATATATAAGCTGTAAACAAGGATTTGCTATTTAGTTAACAATTCTGCAAATGATTTGCCAGCCAAAATAAAAGCAGATCACCATCTCATAGTTGTATTGACTTTGTGTTAGCAATGTTTTTTTGCCACTCAAAGGAGCAAATGTGAATAAACTTGTATGACTGAACGCATAGAAACAGTGCATCTGATTAATAAGATTTTGCATAAGCAAGTTCCTGACCATAATGACCACTTTAATGAAATGACTGAAGAAATGTTAATTATTGCATGCCTCAGTTATGACTCAATTAGAGCCCTCCAGCTGAATAAGACATTTATGGAAAGGAACAGAAAATTTAGATTGCTAAATGTCATAAATTAAGTCCTTAAAAGTTACACATAGGATAAACATTTTAAAATGAGCCTACATGACTTATGTGCACAGGTCCTAGTGTTAGTGAGTCTTAAGGTGAAAATTTTTGTTTGAGCTTTAAGTGACTTGGAAGCTTAACTTCTGTGAACTTTCAATAGGATGTTTGCAGTGATAGCATTTTTCTCAGCTGTTTCTTTCTGTATAACAATGACATTTCCTGGATAATGCTGCTCTGTTTGTAAATTCCTGTATACTTAAAAGCAAGCTGTGCGGCTCAATGGAGGTGTACCCTGCTACCTAGGGATACACTAGAGAAATCCATTCACCCAAAGGTCATTTTGACAATGTCCCAGTAATGTTGTTTTAATGATTGTTGTATACCAGGAAATGAGAAACTTAACTGTATGGCTATATAAGAATGAAGTCATATGTATTATTTGCAAACACAGATTTGTAACAAGAGAACAAAGTCACTGAAAAACCCTAGAGATAAAATATCTTCTTGAGATCATGCTCTGCAATAAGGATCTTTCTCCCTGCTCAGTTGAAGGGGCTGCATAATGAGCAGATTACCCTGGGCCACGATATGTTTTTACATCACTTTTCCTCATGTCCACTTGTCTAAATTGAAATGCTCTCTTCTTGTTTATTATCTCTTCTCATTGCCTGTGATTTGATACTGTGACGTGTGATAAAAGGTTAAGTAATCCCATTCTCTCCGATATTTCTTATTAACATCCTTGATATATATTTTAAGCTTTAATGTTTCAGCTTTAAGTTGCTTTTTCCTCTTACAGACACTGTGATATCCAAATCTCATAATGCTTCTGAATCACATATATCTTTAGTAATTTAAGTGTAATAGTTTAATCACAGCTAGCTCTACAACTTAAACATGCCGGAGGGAAACAACCGATGAGCGTGACAGAATAACATCCCTGCACCTCCTGTTAGCCTCAATGAACTTTCAGGCTGCCCACCACAGTCTCCTGCATTGTGTAGATATGTTGACCCTGTTAGTTAGAAACACTTGTTTCTGAGATTGAGTGCAATTTAAAAATTGAATCTGAAGCTCTTCTTGTCTACAGTTTGACAGTCTGTAGCAAAACGCTGGAAGGGGATCAGCTTTCCAAAGTTGGGCATGGACTTCTCCCTGTTAGCAGCCCTGACAACAGGTCTGGTGGAAAATGTTGATATCTAACAGCTGGCAGACTAAAAGGAACAGGTTTTTGCACTTCTGGGAAAGAGCTCAGTCAAACCTGTTAGCTTCAATCACCATTTAAGCTGCTTCTTACTGGTTACATCTTACAGGCATCTACTAGGTGCTACCTGACCATGTATAAGTCTGGAAACAGCAATGCTGGTTCAGGAGAATTCCCAGGCCAGACCTGTAGAAACAGACCTAAACGAGGTATGATAAATGAATGTGCTGAGAAGTGTGCGCAGATATTTTCACTTTTTAAAATAAATATCCATACATTCAATGTATTTAGGCACTTCAAAAGACAGAGAAGCATCTTCAAGGCACTAAATCAGGGGCTAAATGAACGGGTAGACTTCTATGTTTCAATGATCACAACTGTAGTGTTTAATATTTAAATGCCTTCACATCTAGTGGAATCCTCTGTCCCAGGCAAGATTTCCACAGGGCTTCTAAGAACAGGGTGCACAGGAAACAGCAGTGTGAGCTGAGAAGTGCAGGCATGATGCAGAACTGCTTGGCATGTTGGGAAGTTTGTGTTTCTGCCCTGTCAGAAATGTAGGGAGAATTGAACAAAGGTTCTTGCTGATGGCTTCTAGCATTTGGAAAAACATATCTAATGCATTGCAACATATTTGTACCGTTTGCAAAGCAAGTCCTTATATGTCTTAAAATGATGCGCAGTGAGTGCCACAGCACATCTGAAAACCCCATTACTCACTCATCTTTGGATATCTTTGGATACCTTTGGTATCTTTACAGAACTGAACTAAGCAATTTTCAAAAGAAAGATTTATATGCCAGATTCCTGATTGTGGGGTTTTGTTGTTGGGTTTGGTTTTTTTTTTTTTTTTTTTTCCTGGAGCATGATACATTATTTCTGTGCTGTAGCTGACTGTGATAGAAAGTTAAGAAATATAGAAATTTGAGAAGTACTGTCCAGAGAAGAACTAGGATACCATAGGGATACTATGTCTAGACCTATATTGTGACAGATCAAAATCATTAACATGACATGCAAAGACATACACGTAAGGATAAGACCCAGAAATCTCTGCCAAGATCTAGCACTTTACCAGCTCAAGGTGACTAAAGAGAAAAAGATCTAGTAGATATACCGTTATCAAGAGCCATTTATGTAATGCTGTCATGTATGTGTATGTGTGTTGAAGTATAGTCAATGCCTGGTTTAAATAAAAACAGTAGAACATGGGGTGTGCCACTGTCATAGATGTTTTTGACATGGCCATGTGTGTAGTTCTGGTCACCTGTGTCAAAAAAGGTGAATTCAGAGACAAAAGCAGAGCTGTGATATTGGGGTGGCCAGTTGATTCCAGAGCCTCCTACAGGTCAGGAGACAATACCTTCTTGTTGACTGCAGGGAAAAGCAGCTGAGGGGGAACACAATGTCACTAAAAACATATAATAGGGTAAACACTGGAAAGGATAAATAATTATTTTTAAAAAAGGATAATATAGGCAAAAGAACAAGTGAATATAAACTGTCTATGAGTAAATCTAGTCTGAAAGTTCTGTTTCTAACCATCTGAATAATCAGAATGAATAATCAGAAGAATATGAAACAAGCCCAAAGCCCGAACTTCCTACTTTAAAATGGAGGATAATTTGTTATGATAGTGGTTGGATCTGACATTAAAGTACTGGGTCCTATAATCAATGCACCCAGTGTATCCGATCAATGCATCCAATGGGCACCCTGGGCACTTTTGTGAAACCATCTGCCTATCAAATAACCACAGCCAACATCACACCTGAGTGATCTTGAGCTTCATCAGCCCTTGGATTAAACATTAACAGCAGCATCCTTCTGTTAGGATATAATAGGGCAGATCCACTCAAAGAATGAGGTAAGACACCTGGATTCCCTACTGCAAGAGAACAGAAAACAAACTTCATCCTTTCAGTTAAACATCTGAACAAAGCCAGGTAGATTTACCAGCGCTACAGTACTGTCTGTTAATAAAATCATATATACCATTGCAACAAATACCTGAAAACATATATCAAATGGAAGTGCATTTATGTTCTAATACATATGGCAAAACCAAACTCTTATTAAATATTCAGTGTGGTTTTTTTCCATAATATTGTTAGCATAAAAAGAATTCTTTACCAATGTACACAATTTTGATACTGAAACAGCGCCATTGTATAATTAGACACAGCTACATACTTTGTAGTTTATATGACTGCCTACCGTAATTATAAAGTGACTTAACTATTAAGTATTAAATATTAATGGCTGCTTTAAGGGCCACATTTCACCATTTCGACATTGTTCACAGAAATTCTCATTCTTATGAAAATTCAAATGTAAAATTATTGCATTCTCACAAACAGGAATCAAACATTTACACAACTTCCCTTCCTGTCATTTTGTTTTATATTCCTCTGACAGGAGATTTAAAGTATGTATATATGCATTGTATGTATTGTATCTAAAGTATGTATATATAAATGTATTACAAATTTACGGGCTATCAGATATAAAACATTTGTCTGCTGATTCTAACTGGCTGCTGCACTGGTTCCCAAGGTGGATTTTTAAATCTATTTACTTCCAAATAGAATTTTTTAAAAAGTCATGAGAAAATGTACTGTACAGAGACAGGCGTAAATAGCAGAGCTATACACTAGAAAACCCCACGTTTTTTCCATTTCTGGTTGCCTTGGTCATTTTCATAGACTTGATTAGTCACAGATACCCTTTTTTTTGCTGTTCCATCTGCTCTCCATAGGTTAAAAATAAAGACTCTATATAAAGTCTGGAAAGATTGTAGGGTTTTTGCTGCTGGATAAATGAGTTTCTTTTTAAGTTTTCTGACTGGCTTCTGATTTTGCGTATCTATTTCTGATATTCTGTTCCATCTGTTTATTTATCACCCCGCCTTCTTTTTGCAAAAGTACAAAAAAGAAAATGATATTGCCTTATAGAAGGACACAAGACAGGTTACTGCCTGAGCTTTCCATAGCTAGATAAATTTGATGCAACATTGTTTACCATCATTCCACAGTAGGCAAGGTATTCACACTGTGTGGCTTATTAAACAACATTGCTATCATGCATGATATCACATTGTACTGGGCTTACATAAGAAACTTTAATCAGAATGAGCCATTGACAGACTTTAGGCACAGACCTAAACATATTCAATAAAATCACATCAGAAATAAGAAAAGAACCAGTATAAAAGAACAAAAACTCTAAGATAGTGATGCCTGGTTGTTATTGCCTTGAGCTCTCTATTAGGATTTCTGGAGTGATCTGATGGCTGAGTAAACTCCCTCTCTGCATCTCAATCTGTGTCAACATGTCATGGCACATAAAACTTGCTTATCTGTACAGAAGAAGATATTCTGAAAGTACATGGGTAAAAGCTGTCTCTTTCCCCTTATATACACTTATTTTTCTGGTATAGTTAATATTGGCTTGCTTTCTTCTTTCTCTCTGAAGCTCAAATTAGGGCAAAACTTAAGCAATCCTGAGAGCAGATGCTGAATGTCACGAAGGTAGTGACCCATCCATAGCTGGTATTGTGAAATCCTCATCTGCAACGTTCCTTATTGTCCCATGCCAGGGATGAATGCTCTAAGGTCATGTTAAAGGGCATTCGTTGCCTTTGGTTCACAAGTCTCTGTTTTAGTCATGGTTATCACAGTCAGCTATAATGACACCAGTTGAGTCAAAAGCAGGACTTGGGTCGATCTGCCTGACTTTAGGAACTATTCTGCATATATCTCTGTGTGCCTTCTGAGAATCCACATATGCATCCCAGCAGGTCAGCCCATTCTCCTCTGAGTCTGCTGGAATACAGTTAAAAGAGGCATGTTCCCCCAGGAACATGAGATTTATCAGAGGTGGAGCAGTTCCCCTCCTAATTACAAGTATATATACATATGCATATGTATACACATGAATGGAATACATTTGGAATAAATAAATAAACATGCATAAATATACATATATCAGTACAACTTTGATATTCATTAGTACTTTCCTTTTCCTCTGTAAAGCTGCTTGTTTTGGCCTGCTGGCTTCATTCTTACTTGCTAACAGAAAATAAACAATAGTTTGGGTCTCCAGTGTTATTTTTGTGCAGTGGTTGGTTTCTTTTCTGAGTAGAAAGACTAAGAGCTCTGCGAAGCACCTCAATACAGTGCAGATGAAATAGTTTCTGATGTGCTTAGTCTTTCTGCAGCCTATTGAATGTTGTTTACTTTTTCCTCATTCTGTGCCTTGAGTGATAAGCCATACTCAACGAGGCACCACAGCCTTGCTGCCCTGAGGGGAAAACAGGTAGTTTTCTGTTTCCACAAATTCTTCACTAAAGTATATACACAAGCCTCATTCTTTAATATAGAGACTCATTCACAATGGGATTCCACTATTTCTTTAAGAGTCTTTCGCAACTTCCTGCTCAGGTCTGTGGGTGATAACTGAAAGCTAATGAACTTATTAACCAGACATAAGAAAAAAAAAAAAATAGGGCTCATCATGGTATTTTTGTCATAGACAAAAGCCATAAAGTCATGGACATAGAGAACAAGAAAACCATGCCTGGAACAGCAAGATGTTTGTTTTGTTAGTAGACCAAGACACCATGTACTAGATCTTCAGAAAAACCCATCTATAAAATTCTGAAAAAAAGAAAAACAGAACAGATTTTCAAGTCACAGGACAAAATATGGAATAAAAGGTGATAATTTCACACCAGTGTTTTACTGGAGAGTAACTGTGCCCACCTAATCTGTTTTGCTGCATAACTGTAACTCTGCTTACCTATTTTTAAAAAAACAATTTACCTCCACAGACTGCTGATTTCCTTTTGAAAGGACATTTATGAGACTGAAACTAAAAGCTAATAAAGTCTGCTGTCTACTTGGAAAATCCCTAGATGCCTTAGGCAGTCTGTGCTCTCATGACTACAGCTCTCCTGGGATAGCTGGTCTGGCCCCAAACACCAGCCAAGAGGACCCTAGCTAAGGGTCTATACAGTCTAGAAATGTGAACAAAGGTCTCTGAAGGACATACAGAGACACTCAGTATTTAGTCATGTTACACTGTTCCAGAAGGTGGAATCAACCACCAGGATTCTCATGTCCTTCGTGTTTGGTGTTTGCCTATTTTGCTTTTTCCTGAAGTGCATTTGTTGTAGTAAAATCATAACATGCAGTCAAATCAATGTGCATTCAGTCTATTAAAGGTTAACACGTAAAAAAGTAAACATTGTACACATGAGAGGTCACTTGTAATTCCTGAAGTTTCAAATACATATCTAGCCCCTGAAAACTAAAATGGTGGAGTAAACCTAATGACAGCTAGAGGCAAGAATATAGAGCCAGTAGGTTTTCTTAAAGCAACTTTGAGATGAAACATCTTTTTTAAAAAAAAATTCTGTATGTACTTGAAGCTTTTCACAATACAGTTATAAGTAATAAACATGCCTTTATTCAGATCATTTTGTAGTAATGTAAATTTGGGGGAACATATCAGTAAGGAAGTAGTATAGTTCCTTGTGTATTTTGGAAATGCTTGGGCCCTGAATGGTTTTTGAGGCAATTGGAGGCAAAGCAAAGCAAAATGGAGTACTATAAACAGTAAGTTTCTGTTTTCATATTAAGATACTACCAGTCTTGTTTCTCCATCACACAGAAGCAGAAAGTACGGGATGGCTGGGTGCAACTCAGAGAGATTGAGACATTTTTCAGGGCTTAACTCAGTGGAAAGGCTCCTATTTACACCAGTAAATTGAAAATCAGTACAGTTGGGGGTGTTAATGAATTCCACAAAACAATCCAAGAGGCCAAGCTTTCAGGCTTAGAAAGATCACTACTGGCCTAACTGCAACAAGGGGCACAAAGGGAATTTCAAAGCAAAGTCAAGAGCTTCTCACTGAGGTCTAATAATTACTGATCTCTGTATTATATAAACTAAACTACTTGACAGAGAGGAATCTGAGCATTAAAAATTAATGTCTCGGTTAGGGTGTTTCGGCATCTGTTCATATCCAGACATGTTCCAAGTTATCTCCAGAAATGAAATAGAATAACTGGGTCAGATCCCAGCCACTCATTTGCCTAAACTAAAAGGGAGGAAAGGACTAGCAGTCTTTGTCATCATCCAGATCTGGATATTCAGGAGAGCAGTTAGACCTTTTCCATCAATTTCCTCTTAATTTAGTTACCAGCCAAAGGTTTTTCTAGTGCAGAACGTTATTATGTTTAACACCTGCTGTGTTATTGCACAATTTTCTTTATGCTGACATTAAACCAGGGAGAGGAGAGTGAGTGATTATGTTCTAAGATACAAGCTATACTTTTGAAGATTTACTTCTTGGCAATTAAAAAAAATGAACATACCTGCACGTTTGTCTTTCTCCGTACTGAGGTGAGGAATACTCCACTCAGTGCCTCCCTATTTCTTACGCTTATTAGCTACCTCCACAACCTGTGGAAGTTCTGCACTGCAAATTACTTTCATGCAACAAAAACCCAATTGCAGCAGTGTTACAGCGGTAATGGCAAGACCTAAAATCTGTAGTTATGGATAACTACTTTAACTACCACACAGGCCTAAACTTGGCAGTGTTTTCCAAAAAGGCAGTGAAGCCCCAGCAGTGGAATAATCTGCCTGGCTGGCTTCTGAGAACCTCTTTTGGGGAAATCACAGTCAGCTGTGTGGTCCCCAGCTTGTGGGGAACTCGTGGACAGGTCATCTGGCAGATGGCTATGGGCTGCGGGCCACAGCAGGTGAGCAGTCAGAAGACCACTCAAGTGTCCAGATCTGCTGGGAGGCTGGTTTATATAGTCCTTGCCTGGGGTTCTGCCAGAATAGTGCTGCAAACCCTTTCAATTTCACCTAATACATGTACATCTCACTTTTCCTTACAAGCTCTAAGCAGACTACGTGAGACCTAAACCTTCCTCCAAAATACATGTTAGATATCAGTATCTGTAAGTGTACCAACTAACGAAGCATTTCTGGCAGGAGATGCCAAGTGGATGCACAAAACAAGAAGATGCTCAGTGTTGGACTGCCAGCAAAGAGGAACATGGATTCTTGTTATTGTGCGCATACAGGGATGTGAATTATCTCAGATATTCACCTGCAGTCGACACCAAAGCAAGTACCAGTGTCTATTAATGGAACGCTGATGAGATGCTGTGTATGCTGCAGGATAAGCGCCAGTCATGAGAAATTATACCATTAGCTGGTGAAATGTAGACTGGTGTGAAATGTGGATGAGGGTGCAGACAGCAGGGAGGAGAGAAAATTTTTCCTGTTTTATCATGCCTCCAATGATGTTTTATATAAACACACAGGTGAAAGCTGTAGAATTAGAACACAGCTTGTTTGTTCATCAGTGTAAGGGTTGTACATCTGATAGCTGCATCTGCCACTTTTGGCCTCCATCAGCAGTTTGAAGGGTGAAAGATGTCTGATTGAATTAAAATGCTATTTATCTTCAAAACACAACTTTTGGAAGGCTTTTCTAGGGAGACAGTTGATGAAGAGTCCTTGTTCAGCTACTTGTTCAGTGACTGCCACGAGGTTAATGTTTCAACTGTAGTCAACCATTTTTCAGTGTTTGAGGTTGCAAACATTTATTACTGCTACATATAAGGAGAGTTTGCTTACAAGTCTGGATATAACTTGTGGAAAAAATGATTGTAAGACTTCCGGGGCTGGGTGGGAAAAAACAAGGAAACAAAGGGAAACACTCAGGGAAGTTCTGTCACCCTGTCAGAATTTTTTTTTTTTTTAATTAGTCTGAAAAACTGTTAAGCCTTTGCTTTTTTTTTTTTTTTTTTAAGATTACAGCTATCAGATGAGCTAGCAATTTAATCTGCTATCATCTGTTTATAATCTATAATCTTCTACAGTGAACCTAGAAGGTTAATGCTTCATATTACTTAAAATTCATGTGAATACGTTCAACCAGCTGTAGGATGTAGTAAAGGGATTTATGAATTAAAGGATGATTGACGCTATAAGAAGCTCTTGCTGACTTTACAAGGCAATTCACTCATTTTTCAGTTAATTTCATAGTTTATTATATCCAAGATAGGTTAATGGAACATTACATTCCATTTTCCTTTTTCTTTAAATAAAAGGGGTACTGGCACTACAGTGTTAATTATTTAATGTTATGGTTAGATTATTGGCTTGATTAAATTGGATTAGTTAGATTATTGGCTCAGAAACCTGCTATCATGAATCTTATGTTCCTTCTGCTTTGTAATATTTTAGAGTTTGCAGCATTAACATTTTAGAAACCACATCCATACACAGGCATATTTGGAGGTTGTTATTGTAAACTGGAACTTAAAATAAATTCCTTAAAGTTTGGCCAGAAGGATCCAGGACTGATTGTTTGGTACAGCTAATTTTTTTTCCTCCCTTTGATAGGAAGTACTTATTACAAACATAACTTTGTTCCAAAATGTAGTGCAGGGAAAAACAAGACCATATTTTCGTACCATCTTTCCCCCAAAGTAGTTTAAGTAGTTTACAACAGAGATCTACCATTAACTTCTGCAGTGCCAGCTCCACCACCTGAGGGAGACCTGCCAAGAGTTCTCTTTCTGTGCCGCCAGCCGGTCTTTGCTGAGTGATGAACAGCCACACGTTCTCCACTCCTCTGCCTGTCCCTTCCTGCACCACACAGAACCAGCACCATTGCTAGGAATTAATCCATGTTTCTGTGCAAGGTCTTTCCTCATGTTAGCAGATACTAGGAATTCTAATCCCCTTTCTCATTGCCCTTAAGAAAAGATACCACCTATTTCTCTTGACTTCTGGTTCGTGAGGATCCCTATTGAACGGTTATCTGAGCTTTCACTGGAAGCTGGCTGTCTTCACCTCTGCTGCTGGATTCCCATACTGGTGGCAGTTTGTTTTCCCAGAGCAGCCAGTATCATATTTATGAATCATTCCTTCCTTCAGTGACTCTGATATTGAATATGCAGTTTTACAATAAGCAGTCACCAACTTTCCTCCTTACATCAAACCTTCCAGTCACTTAACCCTTTGCCTGACTTCATCAATTTGTGAAGACCGGATGGGTTCCCTGGCAAACCCTCTGCTGTAGGCTCTGAGGGGAATCTGTACTCTACAGAAAAAGTACCAGCTCTCCCTCTGGCCTTTTTCTCCCTAACTTTTAACAATATTATTTTATTACCTTCAGGCTCTCAGTGGTTATTCATATATTCACATACCTCCCTGTTCAAATAAAGGTAAAAGAATACAACAGTTTAGGTTGGGTACATCCTTCTTGCCATACCAATTCAGAACCACTCTCACCACTGAAGCCTAACAATGACCTTCCAGGAAGATCCTGCCAGTGGGCAGTGAGCCACAAGTACAGTCTGTGCTAGTCTGTGTGGCCACTAACTCATTTTCCTTGAGGAAATGGCCTCAAGTTGTGTCAGGGAAGGTTTAAGTTGGATATTAGGAAAAATTTCTTTACTGAAAGAGTGGTCAAGCATTGGAACAGGCTGCCCAGAGAGGTGGTGGAGTCACCATCCCTGGAGATGTTAAAAAAATGTGTAGATGTGGCACTTTGGGACATGGTTTAGTAGGCACGCTGGTGTTAAGTTGACAGTTGGACTGGTGATCTTACAGGTCTTTCCCAACCTTACTGGTTCTATTTTATTCTATTCTATTCTGGTGGTTTGGTTTTCTTTTTTTCCTTCAGAAGAAGGTTTGTACTTTTTGCTCTACTGAGTAGCACTCCTGATGATAGTCTTCCATATCTTGTTTGAATTTTGTAGAATCCATGACCAGAATCCTATGTCATATCTGAACATTTTGACTATAAAGCCTCTGAATTTAAACAAATGTTCCCCACTCCAACAGCAGAATTTCAGCAATCCCAGTGCCATAACCTAAATCTTGTTTTAAAAGCTACCTTTCTTTATTGTGAAAGCTATCTTTTTTGGCGGGGGCGGGGGGGGGCGGGGGGATTACTTCCACACACAGCCATTTTGTGCTGGCCATGTCCTCCTCTTCCCACATTTTTATACTGCCCTTACTCATTTTACTGGCTTATTCTGGTTGCTGGTGCTGTACAGGCCTGCCAAGCCTCATAGCATCTGTTTGAACTCATGCTTTTGGGACCTATTTCTCATTTTGGCACATCCATTTGCTGACCGGTATTACAGCTCCTCCTCTCTTTGATCTGTAATCCTGACCTCAGAGTAGCTGTATGACACTGTGCCACGTCCAAACACGTGCTGGAGGGCATGTCCCCTGGGCCACAGCTGGAGGCCACAGGTCTCTCCTGTCATGGGACTCAGTACACTTGGCAGTGTCCTTATTTCATGGCCCTTTGCACACCTGTTAGTCATATGAACACCATACACAAGATGAATCTTTCCATCACCTAAACTGGCATGTGGAATCTTAGATATCTGTACCCCAGGCCTTCTTGGCTTGGATATTTTCCTAAATCAGCCTTAATTACTGTGTCAAGGGAAACCCTTAAGGACCATAAAGCTTGGAATCACACCACCAAATCCATGACTTTTGCTTGAATCTAATATCTTTGCACATTCCCTACATATAATGACACATGAAATCCATAGTACTAGTTTAGAGAAGCAGCCCAGTTGCTGGCAGGATGGAAAGCCCTAACTCTAGGCTGCAGCTAACTCCCAAGGGTACAGACATAAAGGCCAATCCCTCCAGCACCCATCCCTAGAGTAGAGCCCATCTTTGCATGAGATGGAAACGATGGCTGGGAAAGCAGACCTTATGGCTGCTCTATGAAAGCCCTAGAAAAGAGAATGTCTGGTTTCTTCAGAGTCGGGGATTTCATCTACACTTTTCCCCTTCTTCTTTGCGTCCTTGTTTAATCTCTGGGGGGAAGAGGAAGAGAGGCATTTGGGCAGGAAAGCCAACAACCAGTCCTTCAAACGTCACATCTCACACCCCTTAGCCCTGTCCCCACCAGCTCTGGGAAAGTGCTGAGGAAGATCAGCTGGGGATCTTCTCAGCACCCAGCCATCACTTTCAATGCATCCAGACTTGCCTGGTCTAGGCCAGTTGCCTTTCAGTCACCGCTGCTGCAGTCCGAGTTCGCACCGAGCTGTTCGGTTGTAATGGAAACCTGGTCTCCCTTCAACCTAAGGCAGCTCAGGAAGGGAGGACACAGAATCTCATACCACTTCCCAAAGCTGATTCAGCTCTTCCTGCATATTAGGCACCCCCAGCAAGGTGTTCTTGTACAGTAAAAAAATCAAATTGAAACAAAACAAAGCGTGAAAGATTAAACTGTTTCTGTTGCAAGAATTACTGTTTTTCTCCCTACCTTAAACAGGTGGAAGAGCTTACATGTCTTTTTCTTGGGCACATCAAACTCAGAAAACTTATTTGTGTTAAGCTTTGTCTGACTCATCATCTTCAGAGCCCTGTTTCCCATCATGGGCATTTTTGTGGATGAGTTGGAGAGAAGGTGCTGTTAATGGTGGAAATTCATTCCTTGCAATAACAATCTTCCCAGCATCTGTTGCGTATTCTTCCTCCTTTTTCTTTTTGCTCATATTAAGACACAGTGAATTTTTACTGCAACCCATAATCTCATTAGTTAAACAAAAATGCATGTTCTGTCATATGACAGGTTTTTAACTCTGGAATATGTTCTTAACTTGATTAAATTGGCTTTAGCTGTGTAACCCCTATTAACATTAATGGCAGCCACATGGCTGGAGCTCTGAATATGAACTTGAGAATAAATCATTAAAATGCAATTGTTTAACTTTTATTGCCCTGCATGTCAGGGATATCAATTGGAGAGAATATTGGAGTCTTGCACGTAACTGAACAGGTGATTAAATCCATCTCTTGATATTTTCCATTAAGATGAACCTTTTTTTCAGAGTCTATATATCCCAAATAGTTTTGCCTTGTAAAAAGCCATGTTAAATCTTTAACTAAATAGGTGCAGATAGATATAAATGCATATGTGTTCAGTGTTTCCACAGTCTTAAAACTGAGTTAGCATAACAACTTTTTTTTTTTTAATGAAAAACTTAAAATCTTAAAATTGTTTCCAGATCTCTAAATGGACTTATAATGAACAAATATACACATGTCTTTTTCCTAAAGTATGTTTCCTTGTTAAGAAATGGCCTGTTTCTTTTTCAGAAAACACTTTGTTGCAAAGCCTAGACTAGGTTTGCACTTTGCTGAATACATTTTTGTACCATTGAGCAGTCAAACTGCGTTTATGTATGAGAAAATAACACTTATTGTAGCTCTAAATTTAAATCATTCTGTAAATAATAAATTAACTCCATGGGTACAAAACACTTCATATCAAAGAGCTGGTCAAACATAAAGGTTTACAGTTCATGATTTCTGCAAGTTCATACTAAAATCAAAGAGATTAAAAACCTGCTCCAAAACCCTACTGAAGTCAGTGAAAAGGTGCCCACTGACATTAGTAGGAGTTGGATAGAGCCCACCATGGGAAAAAAATCAATAGGCTTTGAATGTGCTGAGTTCATACACAGGGCACATCCACATCTTGCAGAATGAGGCATTTGACTTCCTCCAGCACATGTAGGAGATATTGTTTGGATTTTAATTTAATCCCTTGTTGATTATTCATTGGTGTGAGGCTGAGGAGTGGATAGAATACTAAAACAGATACTTTTAAAGCCATACAAAATATGTCAGCCACTTTTAAATGTGTATTCAAACTTAAATAAAACATGCTGTACATATAAGCACACTGCTGACACACACTCTCTTGTTGTCTTTCCGTGTTTGTATACATTCATATACCTATGTATCTATAGATGTATCTGAGAGAAAAAGAAAGACTCTTTAAACATGAAAAATTTCTATTACAATTTTACATCAGAAGCAACTCTGTGCGTGATTCATTTTAGGTGAATGAGTACTACAAGTATCTATAGGTCTGGAAAGAAAAATAGTCACAGGAACACAGCAGGCTGGAGAGAAGAAAAATGCACACTGAGAAGGTAGTGTGGGAAAGTTTCCCAAAGACCGATAACTTCTGGAGTTTGTTGAGTCTGCAAGAATTGATAAACTCCAAAAACCATGAGTCTGTCAAACCCTTGCAAAGCCACGAGCGCACACCAGTGTCAACAGCTCACAGCTGTGATCTGTGTCTACCTCAACTCAGTCCCTAAACAGGAAAAGGGAACGTACAGCCTTTGGGTATCTATATGATCAGGCTAAAATAATATTTTCATTTTTTTGATAACTGAGTACTAAGACATTACTTTTTCAGTGTTCCAGCAATCCTGCTTTCATGTTAAAATGCTTGAGTTTTGTACCCTTTCGTTTTCATATAGGAGTTTCATTTCTACTATGGCTGGGCTCAAGCTTTACTTTCTGTTAAATGCTTGCCAAACAGCACTGACATAAGAAGTTTCGGTGTTGGTTGACATTTGGTATTTATTTTATGTTTGGTTCTGAAATAAGCAGATATATCTCCTGGACACAGAAAGCATCAAGATGCATGTGGCATACTCAGCAGTGATGTCCTTCACCTTCCTTCTACTATTTCTTGGGAAAAACCATCAGGGCAAGAGTAAAGAAGAGGTAATTGTTTCCCGAGGGTGATAAGCTTTGCGTGAGTAGGTTTAACTATAGGCAGACTGTAGATAGCTTTGTACGTTATATGGCCAGGTTTAATTACAGGCAAACTGTAGTTAGGTCCCTGTGTTATATTTGATCTAAACCCAAATCTATGTTAATAAAGTACTAGACTTACCCTGCAGTCTGAGGTCTTGAGCATCAATGAGGGTAAAGGCTTGAATACACATCAAGCATTGTGTAAAGAAGCAATGTTATAGATTCATGACAGTGTTGACTTTTGTACTACTTGGTTTTCAGAGGATTAAATTTAGCTATTCTTTCACAATGAGAGGGCTTGAGCAACCCAATGTTAATCTGTGCATTAAGACAGACTTTTAATAAACTTCATAGATACGCATTTGCAGGGCAAAAGGGGAGAGATTAAAATTGCTACGGTAAAGTTAATCTTGGCATTTCCTACCTTCTGAGTATTTTATTTTGTATCATGATTGTTTTCCCAGTATATGGAACACCTTGGAAGTGTTGCATAAAACTGAGAATAAATAACAGGGAAGCAGGTTCAGACAAAGCAGTCTGTTGCCCTTGCCACAGATGGTACACGGTTTCTCTAAAATGTTAAAAACAATCTGAATCTTGTGAGCTTGAGAAGATGTAGTACAATGAAGACTTTTTATGGTATGTGATTTATAATGTTTTGTAACGGTTCTGAGAGCAGTGTGATTTCACAGGAAAGCCATTTAAGGCAGGAGGATTACACCAGCAAAAAAGAGCTAAGTGAAAAACACAGCAGGAGTGCAAACTAGGAGAAATCCCCTGAATAAG
Source organism: Pelecanus crispus (assembly GCF_030463565.1). Lineage (NCBI taxonomy): Eukaryota > Metazoa > Chordata > Aves > Pelecaniformes > Pelecanidae > Pelecanus > Pelecanus crispus. The sequence goes on from NC_134643.1 coordinate 27,198,657, forward strand.
GAATGGAGAAGAGCACTCGCTTATTGCATTTGCATTGAACAGCAGTATGAATCCATTCAGGAATACAACCAGGAGGGAAAAAGGGATCCATGTTGATCAAAGGGACACAGGGAGAAAACAGCTGCAAGAGCTCCCTAGCTTGGCTATCCCAGGGGGCTGAGCAGGTCACCAGTTCTTCAGGCACACTGTGAAGGGCAGCTCAAAAAGGTCACAAAGTGAAAAGCTACTGTGTCAGCCCATGAGCTTTCACATCAAAGGCAAGCCTCAGAAATCCTACATGACATCTCAGAAAGAAACCTGATTCTTCGTACACTCCAAGGCTGGACTTCATTATTGGATATTCCTTTCCCATTTCATGTAAGCAGGAATGTATAGTTTTGGTGTTGGCTGTAATATATTTTTTTACATCTTTGAGTTAGTATGATATTAAACATGAATTTGGATGAATTTGACAAGTGTGCATGTGCGCGTGTGTGACTCTTCATTTGTTCAGGGCAACAAATCCTGTTATAAAATTGTGGGTAGGCAAATCCTGGGAAGGACCTGCAGTCTAAGAGCTCAAAGAAGCTGCTTCCCTCCCAAGGTCAGCTTGTGGACTGTTGCGGTCAGGGTTAGCTCTCAGGGTTGCTGCCACGAGGCACAAACTGGGGCCCTTCTAGCAAGAGGCAGACTGAGCTCCTGTGCCCACCCTGATGCAGTGATGCTCCCTGCCTGTCTGCAGGGTTGGAGGGCTGGAATAAATAGTGCTTTGGGTGAAAGTAAGAATGAAAAACACTGCAGGAGTGCAAAGTGTGCCACTGGCTGGATGGAGAAGTTATGTGTCTACTGTGGAGAAACACTTTTTCCCCACTCTTTCCAATCTTTAGTACTCACTAAGGGAAAAAAAAAGCAAAAAAAAAAAAGCTGCAACACAGCAGACTACATAGAGTGGAGGGTGGGGTAACAGGGATGTAGGGTGTAGCTGCAGGTGCTGCCATCCTCCACTGGAACTCCCCTTGGACTCCTGCTCTGGCCTCTCCAATTACATTCACTCCTCTCATTTTTCACTCTCCTATGCCTCTGTCTCTTCCTGCAGACCTTCTGGTCCTCTCCCTCTTACTGCTGACTATTGTCTCCACCTCTGCTCCTTCACTTCCCCATCCACCCTGAACTGCTGTGTCTCCCCATGAGCTTTCCTCACTCTTGCTTGTTTTCTTCTGTGGTTCCTACTCCTTTCTCCCTTCTCTGCCTGACTCCCACTTCCTCCTGTAGCAGAGTGCATCCCACCTCCATGGAGAGAAAGTTTTCCTGCTGCCTGATCTTGTGTTTGGCACCATGGTGGCCTCCAGTGCCCATGTAGAGTTGTTTGTAGAGGTCTTGTAGCTCCTGGATGGAGCTTGCTCATGCTTTTGGCGGGGTGAGGTATGAGCAGTCTTGTCAGGGAAGAGGAGCTCTGACTTGGATCGAGTTTGTTCACAACAAACAGTCTGGGGAGAATTCATCTGGTGAACTAAAGCCTCCATCCAGCCTATGTAAACAGAGGGGTTTTTTTCCACTTGGTGATGATATTTGGGCAGTTTGTCACAGGGGCAGTAAAAGACATTCCTGCTTGAGGTAACCCCCAGCCCTTCTCAAATCTCAAGTACCATTTCCCCACATAGAAGTGCTGGTTTGACTCCTAAGCTTTATCTGCCTGCTCCCTGTTTATCAACTGAAGTTCGTATTTTCTGAAGAGGACTGTTTTTCTATTACTTACACAGTGTACTCAGCATTGAAAATATAATCTGAATGCAAAGATAGACATCTCAGGATTTAACTAAGAGATCTATTATTGCTTCATTTGAGCTCTGAGCTGAAGGGGAATATGTCTAGATTTTACAATGACGTTTCTAAATAGTGCTTTAAAACTCTCATTATGTATACCATCAGTCAGAAAAAGATCTTCACCTTTTATCTGAGAGTCGAAGAGTGGGTCAAAGAGGAGAGGAGCACAGATACTCATGCAGTCATTGTAAAATGCCCCTGATCACTAAACAATCTACATTTAAAAGGCAAAAATCTCTTGAAAAATAAAATATCCTGTCAGTATTTTGTGTGATTCTGTCTTTTATATGAGGGTTAAATTAACATGAAATATAAAATGTCAACCTAACAGTGAACTACTGCTGTGTGATTGCTATTTGTTCGACAACGAACGCGTACGTGGGCCAGATGCTGCCTGACAAGCAATTTCTCTGGCCTGCAGCTGTAGGGAATTGTTTGGGCGACAGCACCTCCCTGATGCCCAGGCAGGGTGCTGTGGGCCTGCGAGCTGCCAGCAGGCAGCCGTGCAGGGGGACTCCTCATGGGACAGCCCTCCCCAAGGAGGAGGCAGAACAGGGTGGTTAACTGGGATATATGGGAGAGCTGGGGCAGTGCAATGTTGCCCGTGAACATAGGCAAAACTGATTGCTGCTACCCAGAATAGCAGGTGTCCTTATCCTTGTGGGCAGCATTGGGCAGCTTTGCAAGAGTTGCCTGCTGAGCAAGGAGGGGAGAAGAGGTGTTCGGGGTGATCTGGATGTGTTGGTGTGCTTTTCTAATGGTGGGAAAGGGTGTGGAGGGGCCTGGACTGGGGAGGGCGAGGGCATGGAAGGAATATAGTTACTGGAGGAGACTTTTGTCAAATTTTGGAGATATTGGGGGTGTATGAATCAGGTAGGGGACAGAAATGAGGACTGCATATGGTTGGAAGAAATCAAGGGATGGGAAGGATCTGCAAAATGTTGAATAGTCCAAGGGTAGCTGTGTGTTTCGATGGTGATCTTTTTCTTTGTTTCTTCTCCCAGTTTTTCCCTTTAGGAACCACCTATTCTTCTTCCCTCACATGCCTGCAATAGAGTACAGCCTTCTGGGGCTCCTTTCTCCATCCTCACACAGTTATGTACTGCTCTCCAAAAAGCCCTGTTCCGCTCCTGCCAAATCTCTGTCCTTCGTCTCCAACAGCCCTTACTCACCTACCTGCATTCCTGCACTGGTGCTGCATGACTGGTGAGGGGAGGCAGGTAAAGCAGCACCAGATCAGGTAGTCCTGAAGATCCTGGTTGTGTGTGGGGCATGCATGCTTCCTTACTACTTGGTGAAGAAGTGGCAAACATTTCCTCACATACCTCGACCCTCTTTCAATGGCAGCAGCTGGATACAGTTAAGTGCATCAGTTATCACAGGCAAATGTGCTATGGACAGTTGCTTTGCTAGCAGGGTCTCCCTAAGGGTAAGGGTCAGCTGAAGAACTGGAGTTCCTAAGACTCTTCCCAAAAGTCCACACCCAGATAGTTTTGAAGAGCCTTTCCTGCTGTTCACAACAACCAACATGATGAACAATGGGACATTTGCATTAAGCCATAGGAAACATTAAACTTCCCTACTTCAGCACAGCTTAGCTAGGACTCGGAGTACTTAAAGGGTGCCTACAGGAAAGATGGGGAGAATCTTTTTAATAAGGCCTGTTGTGACAGGACAAGGAATAACGGATTTAAACTAAAGAAAAATAGATTTAGACTAGACATTAGAAAGAAGTTTTTTACAATGAGGGTGGTCAAGCACTGGCACAGGTTGCCCAGAGAGGTGGTCAAGGCCCCATCCCTGGCAACATTCAAGGTCAGGTTGGACGGGGCTCTGAGCAACCTGATCTGGTTAAAGCTGTCCCTGCTCACTGCAGGGGGGTTGGGCTGGATGACCTCTAAAGGTCCCTTCCAACCCAAAGCATTCTATGATTCTATGATTCTATGAAGACTATTGAACTGACAACACCACCTTTCCTACAGTAGCTTGGAAGCTAGGAAATAGAAAATAATGAGCTCTAAGCCTTCTTGAGCCAGAAGAGAGCACAGCCACAGAAGATAGCAGCAGGACATTCTTCTACAACGGGGGGGCCGTGTGCCTGGGGTCACTCAGGATGAAGGTCTAGAACCCAAATATGCCAGATGATTGGAAATGTACTTTAGCTACTGGAGTGTTATGCAAAAGGTATCCACCAGTACCTAATGGCACCCTTACCAACAAAAAGACTGGCAGAAGTTCCAGGTGAGGCTCCCTGCATATTTGCAGGAAAACATATGACATCATCACCTTAGGCACAAAAAATCTAGGTTTTTGCATTCCAAAAGGTTTTAGACTGCAGACTGTCCAGCTCAGAAATAACAAGATCTCTATTTTACACTTGTGCTAGCTCTTCAGCACACTTAGGGAAATTTGTGCTTTAAACATTTTATGCCTAGGCTGTGTTTTCTTGACTTGTTCTCAACCTGAATGAATCTCAGGAAGTTAAAGAACAATTTTGTCTCGTAAGTATTTTGCTGAAAGTCTGCCCTGGAGTTTTAAAAGAATACTATAAGGAAAACTGAATTAAATACATAACTGCACTTAACCTATTCCGCTATGCTGATTTGCTAACCAACTGCATGGACACAGGTAGCCTTAATACCAGAAAGAAACCAGTTTGATATAACAGATGATCTTACTGTGTTATGTCTAATATATGTCATAACCAGGCCTAAACACACAAACTAAGAACATTAGTTATTTCTATCAAAAATGTGAGATTTCTATTCTGAAAGACAGAAGACACATACTGAAGTGTATCTATCAAAAGTTATCCATCTTTCATCTAGTGTAACAAAAGATAAAACAAACAAACATTAAAAAAACAAAGGAAACAAACCCAAAACATGACTGCTGAATATAAAGTCATCCAGTGGCATTTGTTTATTGTGCATATCTATAGGAATGTGATACCTCTGTGTGCACACATGGTACCTCATCCCAGGAAAAGGCTGAAAATTAATGCCACAAGCCATCCTGTTTAAGGCATGACCAATAACTAGTGGTTATCTGTACATATATTAAAATGGTCTTTATGTTTCTCAGGAAGTCCTTTTTTTCCTTATTGAAAGGTATTTTTACCTGTGTTGGCAGCCACCCCATGCAATGGCATACACCTGCCTGGAGGCTCAATTCTTGGGATCAGGCTACAAAACCACAACTGTTAAATTTTCCTTCACAGTTCCTAGCTGGTTAGGGAATTTTAAAAAATTATTATATTTTGAAACATGCATTTGTATGCAATCTAACCTGTCAATAGATGGAATCACTGTTTCAAACACTGCAGTGTATTTGTTATATAATTACATGGAGTGAAACAGTCATACCACGTCTGGGCATTTTACAGTTTTTGAGTGTTATCTAATGCTGCTAGAATGGACATTAAGATGTAATTGTTTTGTGACAGACTTTTTTTAAGCCAGAATAGTGGGTTGCTTTTGCCTCCTAAATAGCTTTCTCTCTACATCCATGGTGGTACATTTGCACATATGCCAGGAACTTGCAGTAAAATTTAGATTTTTAGATGTTAATTTGACAGTTATTTCAGTTACGCTTACTTTCTGCACTGCGTTTAAGTAAAAAGCAGAGTCTCAGGACCTAATATCAAGACGTCTACAGAATGCTCCAATGTTTCCTAGAAAAATGCAGTTCCAAGGATTCTTGCCTAGGGCTCTTGTTCAAAATACAGTCTTTTTTGATAGTGGCAGAAAATAATTTTCATATTATAATTCTTCCAATAATAGGTAACAGCAATCAATTCCTAGTGAACAAATGTTATGAAAGCACAGATGATATCATCACCTTTGTTGAATCCTGGAATGCCTTCAGTTGTGATATCCATTAGATATTAACAAACTGTTAATGAACTTCATTTTCCATAGCTGTCTGTACATCCTAATTTATAGGCAAGAAATCTACTTTGATCCTTATCATATGCCTGTGCTGCTTTAACATTCATCTAAATAGATGTATAGCAAAAAATCTAAAAGTTTGGTAGTTGCTTCTCTCTCCGCTGAGATAGATAACCAGGAGAAAGAACACTAAGCATTCTGAGAAAGAATATTATGGCTTCAGAGGTATAACAGCACACAAAGCATAATATAGTACAAAAGAATGGCATTGACAATTTTATAAAAAGATCACAACTAATACTATACAGTCACTAAAGTAATACAAAACTATTTTTTTGGTCTTGCCTAGACTAAAATTCCTAAATAAACAAAAAAGAAAACACCTGTGGGGAATAATAAAATTTCTAGCTGGTGAAATGTGAGTAAGCTACCAAATAGAAGTAAACCAGAAGCAAACTAACTCGAAAGCTTAAAACGACATTTCAAAAGAAAGCTGGAAGACGGTTGGGAATATGTGTCAATATGCAGGTTGGAATTATAGGCAAGAGCATTTTGAAGTAACAGAATCGCTTGTTTGTCACAGTCTGGAGTGCCATGTGATAAACAATATGAAGAATTAGCCATGGTCTGTCTAAATGTAGTCACACCAAAAAGATACTGCAACTAAACAGCTGAAGAGATGAGTGTCCAATAATTAACTCAGTCTGACATTAAAGACTGAAGAGCTTAAAAGGCTTTAGATAGCCTGCAACTGTAATTTTATTTTCCTTCTAGTGAAACATCCTAAAGAAAAAGTCTCTCGCACCTCCACCCACACACCCCAAGGGATTATCAGAACAAGTGAAAGCAACGTAACAAGAAAAGCCAAAAGGCCTTGTGCAGTCTCCACGGCACACAATTCTCTTCTTGCAGTAGGAATAGCACAAAGGGAAAAAAATTCCTCACCACACTTACTTACATATTGGGAGAAAACAGCTGTAGCAACCTGGAAGCGGAGCTAAACTATTATCATGTCTGTATGCCAATATTAACGGTTCTGTGAACGTCCCACCTGCAGGATGACCAAACTCATCAAGTCATGCTTTTTTCTTCAACCAAAAGTTACACTCCATGGAACATTTAGTCTTAAAAACTCTAAGGAAACCAATTTCTAGCACTTTTGGAGGTAAGAACAAAGCTTTTTGCTCTTGCTACTCAACAGCCGCTGACAGTGTTTACATTCCACTGCAGAAGAATTTTCATCACTTCAGCCAGTGCAATTGCTTGTTTCTTACAAGGTTCTTCGACTTCAAAATAAGAAAATAATATACATGTAACCCTTCCCAGTTCAGACTTTCTGCCTGAAATAAGTCCTATTCATAAACAGAAAAGTCCTGATGTTATTTGCTCTTCTTAAACAGATTAAGAACTTTCCTACTGCTGGTCTAATTAATGAGAAAGAATTTCACATTTTGCTTTTACAGACAGCAGTATGGACCCTAAGGCAACAGAAAGTCATATGCTAAAGTTTGGTAACCAGTCACTGAATTCCGATCAGCAGCTTTTACAGAAAGATCTAAGCAGTCTACAGGAGAGCTGAAAAACTAAGAAAAAGAAATGCAGGTTTACACTGAAACCTGGTCAGGGAGATGGGAGCCTGATTTTCACATGGAAGAGGGGGATCCCACATCCTGTGGCTGAGTATGTACACTTTTCACTTAATAAGGGACATTCTTTTGGAAATATGAATTGAGTTTATTTAAATATAGAGTCAGAGTCTTGCTTACTCTGCCAGCTGTCATTGTTGCATTACTGGCTGCAGGGTGGGCTTCTCTGAAGAGAAGGGGAGACACCCATTCATCCCTCAGAAGTACCAGTAGATGTCATCTGGAAATTACTTCAGGGATAACACTGTACATTAATTCAGGTTTACTCACCCTGTGTCCTGCAGACTACATCCTTCCCTTGAGAATAATTCATCCAGGGCACTTTCTAAACTAGATAAGGAATATTTTTTATCATGCTTGGGCTGGATGTGTTGTTTTGATGCTCTACACTTTATCTTTCGTTTTTTTTTTTCTTTCCCTTCCATCACACAAAAAACATGGAAATAGAAATTTAATTACATAACCTTGTACTGTCACATATCCAGAAGAGTTCCTAGCATGTGGCAGGAATGCCTGCATTTTTGTCATATGCCAGTCACATCTCCAGATATATAACAAGAAAGAGGATATGGACTATTGATTTGTATCCAGACTAGCTTACACATACTCAAAACATAAGATCTTGTTCAGGCTCAGAATACACTGAGAATTAAACATTATCTATATGGTTGTTCAAGCAAGAACTCCTTTGCTTGATGCCTTTGAAAAGTAGCTTTAAAAAAAAGAAGGAAATAATTTTTTTTTCAAGTTTTAGGGTGGACTTAATGAGACTTAGTGTTGAAAGTGATTGACTATGTGAAGATAGAAAGATGTAAGCAGAGAGACAGCTAGTGCTTCTCAGTCTAGGGAGGAAAAGTCTTTTGCTCAAATGTTCACCCCATGGAAAAAGATAACCTAAACAGTATATCAGAACTTATGTATGTGCCAATATACAAAGGACATTTTATAACAAGTGCATTTCATTTAAACAAATGTTCTTCAGCACATAGAGAAATCATGATGACCTTTTCAAGTATCACTATTTCTAGAGTCTTCTTTACCCTTTACCACATCCATTGTTACAGTCTATCTGGAAAAGCCTGAATGAGAAACTATAAACCACCAAATGTCAAATGAAATGTCATCATTAACTTTAATGTGCTACTGTTCATCATAATATGTCTAATTTTGAAACAACTCATAACAGCTATAAACTTGTGTAGCTTCACTGGCACTGAAACTTCTCCTAATTTACATGCATCACAGGAAGACCAGGATTGTATTGTGTCCCCTAAATGTAGTAAAATTTGCCTTCTATTTAAATAGTTTCCTAGTAGCTGTGAGTAGATCTTTTCATTTTTACTGTATTATTCCTTAAGATGAAATATTTTGGTAAGGATTTTTCTTCTTTTGAACTGAACAATCAGTATGAAATATTCCAGCTGAAATGAGCGCAGTGTCCTGTTGGCAGATAGAGCAGTCAGGAAGAGTAAAAAGTCCAAAGTATGATTCATTTTCACTTCATAGCCTCACAATAAGAAGCCTTTTTGTATTAAAGTTTTACCATAAAGTTCTTATGATCTAAACTCTTTTCACCCTATATTCAAAAGAACCAGCTCATTTGTTTACATTGTTAATATTAAACCCAAATTACTTTGTAGTTTGAGATGCACTTTGCATTTCTTTTTTTTTTCTATAAAACTTAAAATCACAAAATAATATATAGCTGTCTTCAGCATTAGAATAAAAACAAAAAAGGAAAATAAATCAAAGAAGAATTTATGTTGCCTTTTCAGAATTCATTTGAACTTTTGTATTACATATTTCAACATTTTGCTAGAATCTGTTTTAAGGTGTTAGCCTTAGCAGGATGTACACCGTGTAGATAATGTGCAAGCAGCATTTAATTATAAAGCTGTGTTCTCAATACCCAAATAACAAGGCTTCAGCACATGGTTGTTTTTGATAATAATTTCTTAATTGCCTTGTATAATCTTGAACATGATAGTTAGAGATTTCAAGGCACAGCAAAGAGCTGGATTAGAATAGCTTGCTGAAAGCAACAAAAGTTATTTCATTTCTCCATTTTCTTCTTCACAGGGCTAGAAATCACACTCCTACTTCCCCCGTTAAGATGTTTTAGACCAATATGTCTTACAGAAAAAAAAATCTGCTTTAGTGGAAAATTATAATCCATGAATAACCTAGAATAACTCAAAGAAAATGGTGAAGTCGGGTCCATCAACATTACAATTTCTTCTTTCCCCATCTCTTCAGATTTCATCATGGTTGGTGAAAGGATGTACTGGAGTCACTGCTTGTCTTGCATCTAGGTAACCCTGATTCCAAAGCTGCCTAAACTCACTGAATACCCAGTAAGGTGGTATGGATAAATGTCAAAGTTCTTTTAATTTTCCTGAAATTCACAGTATCTAGTTATCAAAACAAATTTGACAAAGAATACTCCTCCCATAAAGCCTTTCCACAAGTTTTGTTATGATAAAATACTTTTTCCTTATCAGCTCCTCTGTCTAAAAAAGCCTAAAAACAGAAGAAAGAGGACTGTGATACACTTAGAGGACAGCAGCAGTACTTACTCCCCTTCAAATGCTCTGCTTGGTCCTAAGAGAATACACCTGCCTTTCTGAAACAGTTCCATCCACTCCCCAAAGAAGAACCTGAAGAATGTGGCTGCAGTTATATTTAAACCTCACATGTAGGTTCTCCTGGTCCCTGAAGAGCATCGTGAACTGAAACAGGCTTCAGGGAAAACAGCATATTTGATAATTAGTCCCTTTGAAACAGCCTCCGTTCCTCTAAATACAGCATACTTCAGAATATTTTAATGACTGTAAAAGGAATCTGAAGATCCTGAAGTGCCAAAAATTGTCTCATGGAACCATTCAGCCTTCGTGAGGACCTTCGGAGCATAACAGCTGTCTTCAGGTGACACACCAGTCTCCCTGCACTCGTCCATCAGAGTTCACATGCTCAAGCTATAAAAAAAGATGCCACGCTCAATTTAGGGTAGAAAATTGTAGCGGCTTACTCTGCTAACAGTGCTCATCCTCACAGGGTGTCGTCCTCATACCTCATCCCTCAATGCAGGAGACTTGTCTATCTGTTTTGAAACACTGACCCCCATAGCTTCCTTTAGAAGTTGCCAGCTACATATATGCTATACATTAAACCCTTGAGCTCAGTGTGTGGCTCCACAAGACCCAGACTGCTGTGTCCCTGCAATCAGACACAGGTCATAGCACGGATGTCGCAGCTAGTCACAGCCTGGAGCAGGTGAGCCCTGAGCTTGGCAGCCTTCTCTTCTGCATCTATTCCTGGGAGGACGGATCGGGATGGGCTGTTTTGTAGTGCTGTTAGCTGCCTCCGTTCAATTCACCCTTGGAACCTGCCTTCCAGAAATAGATGGCAGAATAGGTCCTGAAATAGATGGCTCTCAAGCTGACTGGGATTCTTCTTCCATTCACTTAGCTCAGCTGAGCTGTGACCCTGTTTAGAATGACTTTTCCACTTTCTTCTGTTCCCAGGAGGGTGACGTCAGACCTGCCCGCCCTGCATACAGACCCAAAATGCACCAACGTGTGCAGCACCATGCTAAAAGGGCAGCAGGCTTTTGGCTGGTAGAAAGAGAAAGCAGATCATGTTTTCTTACTTGCTGGGGAAAACAAGCATGTTTTTGAAGAATGTTTTTTCATGTTTTCAAAAGCTTTCCCATTTTTGCTTCAAAAATAAGCAGTCCTTAGCAACAGATTCTGCTAGAAGAGAAATCTCCAACCTCAAAAAATGCAAAAATAACCTTGGATCTTAAATGGATTTGCATTTTCTTACTGATATTTTGCCTGGTATTATTAATTTTAAAGTGAATGAGTTCTATTTAGGTATACCGAAAATCTGAGAGGTTCCTTTTTAGTCCTAGTTCAATTAACGTCACGGCACATCCCAGCATTCTGAGATTAGGGAGGCAAAATTTACTGGCACTCTGCCTTCCCTAACCATCTTCCAGTTATATTTATAGCCTAGGGAAGTCCCAAAGCTACTGCTACTGCATATGTGCAGTACAAATGAAAATCTTTTGTATCTGGGCTTCTCTTCAAAGATGTTAACTTGGGACACTACAGCAGGCACTGTCTGGGAAGTTACCTACCAGATAAACCTCCCAGTGACAGCAGAGAGATCTAATGGAAATTCAACTGAATGCGTTGCACCAGTTTTCAGTTTAAATTATGCTACAATTTGACTGGAGCAGAAAGTGCGAGTTAGACCGGAGCTTTCATTATAGGTTTTAGTTTATATTTTGCAGTTTGCCACAAATTGCTCAGTATTTCAATACAAAATAAGTATTTACTGTTCTTGAATCAGTCATAATACATGCAACTCTCTAAGGTGCACAGACAATGTGTGTGTGTGTCTGTAATACAAAGCTTTTGTCTAGTAAGCTGTAAAATAAGTATTCCAGATATTCACTATGTAATATACTGTGCTTAGCTATAGAGAAGGTACAAGGTAATTTAGAGTTTATTGTTAGAGGCAGCATAATGAATTGAATTATTTTATGTCAACAGATTTCTGAAACCAATTAAAACATTTTAACAGTGTGCAAACAAATACAAAAACATTCCCAGGACTGCTATTATAATTTACTTTGATATGTTCTTAAAACTAATCTGGACCATGGCAGGTTAGAAATCACAGCACAATGCACATTATCAAGCTCTTGCTTACAGACTGGCTGCTGTGGTTTTGCTGTCATGAAAAGCTGTTATTTGAGCAAGGACAGGACAAGAACTGTCCTTCAAAAACCTAATAACAGCATGCAGCTTGGGATTTATTATACTTTGCTGGGAGAAAAGTCCTAAACATACGATATTTTTTTTTTTTCTATTTAATTTTTTTTTTTTTTTTTTTTACAGAGCTAATGTAGACAAGACATTTGTTTCATATACAGATATTTTCTTAGGAGATGAAATACTGGAGAAAGAGTTCTTACACAATGTTGAGCAACATATCAAATTGTCCTTATCACAAAGGGCCCAAAACACAAGTCCGCAAAAGGTTCCCTGGCTATCATTATGATAAATGTGAAAAAAGGTAGCTTTAGAAAGTAACAGTGACAGCAGCAATGATGTAGCCATGATGTAGCTGAATTTAAGTGAAAAATTAATTACTGCAAATTAGAAAGTGTTGTACTAGGCACCACATTCATGACTACGTGACAAGCTGTGTGTGCTGGTTCATCATACAGCAAGAGTGCAGTTAACATTCCTTATATGCTCCAGTACTACAAAAGTGTTTTAAGAATCTAGAACTAGAAAAACAATACTGCCATTGAAACTGGGACCGAGCGATGCTGTGACAGTTTTTCTAGCAGCCCTGATGACACATAAATAGCAAATGTGAGGGATTTCCATACCTATCATATCCATTAGGAAAACAATTATTTATTGGTTATGTGCCTGTCTTCTGAAGTATGGAACTGTACACAGTATACAAAATTATTTGGAAATGCACTATTATACAGAGCATGGAAAGAAGAGATGCTGTACAAATTTGTATTTTGCTAAAGAAAGTCCAACCCCCTAAACAAAATTCAATTTTCTTTGTAGTTAATTTTCATGCTGATGAATTAAGCAAACCATAAAAAAAAACAATAAAAAGAGGCAGCAAAATTGCCTGTTCAGAAGTTACTAGCACTGGAAATATTAAAAATAGCCAACTTCCAGAACTCTGTAAAGAAAACAGAAGGAAAATGAAAATGTTTCTCTTTATAGGGCTGTTCAAAAACAAGAGAGTTTGCCCATACAAGGTGCCTTTTGCTATTTGTTGCTCCTTGGGAGAAGCTGCTATGACAGTACTGTTTTTAATGCCAAAACACTATAATGGGAACTTAATGTGTGTGACAAAGAAACCCGATGCATTAGTTAAAAAGAAAAAGTGGTACAAATTTCCTCTCCAGCTGTATTATTTCTTTCCCTAAAGAGACAAGGATTTGAGTTCTTGTGGCGCAGTGTTTTATAACTGGGCGCGTTGCCTTGATCTTGTGAAAACTGTTCCTGTCCTTCCCTCTCTGCCTTCCTCCATCCCAGCCTCTTTCTCATCATCAGCCCAGCTACCTCCAAATCAGCCAGGGGAAAAAGCTCCACACTTTATTATTTGTTACTTGCTTCTTTTGCAGTTTTGGGTCCCCTTCATTCCCTGTTAATTTAGGGTCGGCCTTTCAGAAGGGTGAGGCACCAGCATTCCGGAGAGACAATCATAGTGTGAAGAATTCTTGTCTGTCTTAATCAAATGCTCCCCTTCCTTTTTAATAAGCATGCCATACCAACAAATAACTGGGGAAAGACGAGGGAGAGGGGAGAAGATATCAAAGACTCACTTGGTTTTGAAATGCTAATGACTATAAAAGAATTAAAAGTATTCCTCTTACAAAGCAAACTGCCAATGTTTTGTACCTGCTACACATAGAATTCATTTCAAAATAACTAATTGGTTATGTCTGAGACATTTTAAAAAAGATTATGCAGACCTGCAGTGGAAAACTTTAAGGATGTTATTAATATATTACATGAGGAAATGGTGTGGTCTGTAAAATTAGACTATTTTCAAAGAAAGAGAACACTGTTAGTGGTTGGAGATAGCTTATAAATAGGAGGATGCAATCATGAGAAAATTAGATAGATCGATTTTAGAAAGAATGGTTAAAGAACATTTATGACATAATTGCAGAGTATAATTCCAGAGCTGAAACTACTCCTTCTTTTCTGTTATTCACTTAATATCAAGTATTAACAAGCTGAATTATTTGCAAATACTCTTTATATTTTAAAATACCTGTTCTTACTTTGGAATGCAGACAGAATGTTGTTTTGAAAATTGAATTAATTTTAATTTCAATTAAATGCCAAGTAAAGAATCTATAAATCTTGGTAAGATTGGTGAACTGAAAAGTGGGGTAACAAAATCCTTGCCTGCTACGAAAAATATCATGACTGATTTCTCTTTCCCCCGACTATGCTTTAACACATTGGTCTTCATCCACATTTGCTGAGGTTTTACTTGCAAAATGAATGCATGATTTACTGTAGGAATCAGTCAAGCACTTAAATATGCATCAGTTGTAGTAATAAAAAATATCTTAGAAAAATAAAATAGGAATAATAGATTTGTGATTAAGCACTGGATGAAGGCTTAGGAAAGAAGGGTTCAGTCACTGGGTCTTCTGTAGATTCCCTCTGGGCCTTTGCTAAATATCATTGCTTTAATCAGTAGTGCACTAACACCTAAGAGTCGCATTCAGGGGGCCACACTGCACTAAATACTATGCAGCTACATAAAGGAAACTCTTACCTGAGAAGAGTTTAGTTACTCTGCGTCTCAGTCACCTACCTGCAAAATGAGGATATAGCTTCTATTTTTCTTCCTCATCTATTCTCTGGGTCAGGGCGTTTCTTCTATTGTTTCTTTGTATAGCATTTATTACAGTGGGGCTCCAAGTTAGCTCCTGTTGGTGCTAGTGTGATAATCCAATAATAATACTTATAGGCCAGCTACAGATCGTGGTACATGATGAAATTCATTGCATCTGGATTAAAACATCCACAGTGTAGATGTCTGCATCAGAACGAGTCATGCTAGGCTCTTTTTATAGTCAAGGAAGAGAAAAAGACACTCTTAAGATACAATTTGTCTCACCTCTTTTAGAGGAGATATATAATCTCTTTAGGATGAGAAGTATCATGCTTGAAAGATACCTGTTTCTCTCCTTTGGCTACTGCAAGAGTCTAGGTGAGCTCAGACATAGACAACTGATCCCATTCACAATACCTGTAGCTTCATAGCTAGATGATGACTGGCTGGATTTTAGAGTTTCTAGATTTATGTAAATCACTGTTTCTTACCTAAGACACAGGAAAGTGTATTTAGCAGTTTCTATGGAAGGAAGATAAATCTGCTCCCTAATAAGATCCAGCATAAGTTGTGACAGATTTCAGAGAGAAAAAGTTTGAAATAGGATTTGTTTCTATTTTTTTTTTAATAATGGCTGCATCTTGATGTGTATAAGAGCTCTTTAGGCAATTTTTAAAGCTTCTAATAATGCCCATGGGTGTTTCACAGTAGGTCTGGACCTCTCTTCGCAAGTAGAACAATACAAAAATAGACATAGTAAAAATAAAACTCTTAATACCTTTGAAAAATTATTTTTGCTATGACATACAGTGGTGCATACAGAATATCTATAAGTACAATAGCATACAAAGGGTTTATAAAAGTAATTGAGAACAGTGTGGATTACTCACTCCTGGCCTTTTCTGTTCACAAGGAAGTGAACCATACAAACTGGATTATATTTCTACAGCACTTCAAAAATTATTTGATATGGTATCCCACTCCATGCATATGAACTATCTCAGTGGCCAAACTTCCTCTGAGTTTGGATGGCCAAAGCAGGAGCGGCCTCTCCCAGTGTGGATGGCCTCTCAACAGATTGGGAAACTCATTATAATGCTGGAGAAGTAGTTGAAAAGTCTTTTTGGAAAGTAGAAATCTAATTTTTCTGACACTTGATATTGACAGTGGCTTGAGCTCTGCTGCAAATAGAGGACCATCTCTACTAGACCATGACCCTATGAAGAGATATTACTGAGAATATAATTAAACAGCAGAGAGGTTTAAGCTAAAGAACTGTTTTATATGATTCAAGATTCAGGTATATGCAGATACAATTACTCTGGAGAAATAAAAAAGATCCTTGTTAATAGGATGCATTTTCCCTGTCTGGTTTTGTTACACACTTTCTTTTCCTTTTCTTTTACCTCCCATCTCTTACCTTTTTTTTTTTTCTTTTCTAGTCATCACTTTTTTTTTTTTTTTTTTTTTTTTTTTTAGTATTTTCCTTTGATACTTTTTTTACCCTGCACTTCTTTTTGTTCCAGTAAGGTGTTCCTCCTTATCCAACTGGTAGTTCCTCCCCTTATTCTTTATTAACTTATTAGCAAATTTAGGTTTTTTGAAATCCCTCTGAAAATCACTTTGACACCAGTGATATTGTATTGGCTGTATAAGAAAATAGAGTTTAGTCTGTGATGTTTCTTCCTGCTCCTAGGATACAATTCCCCTTGATCTCAATAGTGTATTTTGTGGTAGAACTGTGGAATTCAGTTTATTTTCTTAGAACTCCACAGATAGTTTGCTAAGAGCTTTGTAGTGTACATTGTACAAAACCCTGTAATTTACACTAATTTGCTATACTCTTCAGGTAACAGCATGCTACCAATTTAAAACTGCTCTGTGCAATCTTGCAGCCACCAGGAAAGAGGAACAACTGAAAAAGAAAGAAAAAGCACTGCTCAAGAGAAGGGAATGAAGTAGGCATGGTGGTGGTGGGTTGATAGTTGGACTGATGATCTTAGAGTTTCTTTCCAACCTTAATGATTCTATTCTAGTTTTACTTTCATTAAAAAATAATCCAGCCATCAAGCCAGGAAACATGAAATGAATTATTACTCTACCTTTAATTGGTTTAGTGGTGGACTTGGTAGTGTTAGGTTAATGGTTGGACTGGATGATCTTAAAGGTCTTTTCCAACCTAAATGATTCTATGATTCTATGACATCAACCCTGGTGGACAATGTTCACTAGGTCTTCATCCAGAAACTATCTAGGGAAAGAGCTATAATGCTAACGTGTAAGGAATTAACAAAACTCTGGAAAAGGCACAGGCAATTAAAAATCAAGGACTTCTCTTCCATTAAAGAAAAAAACCCAAAACTGTTTAAAACAGTGGTACATTCACAATAATAAGAGATATTTCCTTCAAGTTTTTATGATTTTTCTTGATACTGTGGTTCTCCCAGTGTGTCCAGATATTATGCTGTAGTTGTGATTTTCAGCAATTTATTTCATATAAAATCCTTGAAGTTTAACTGATAGGCTGATGAAGTTTTGTGATAAGTGTACAATACTTTGAAACATGTGAATAGGCAATCATTTCAACTGTCTATGGAAAAGTTAGCAAACATTTTAGTGTTACTTTTAAAATGAAGATGACCTAAATTCTTCAGACTGATTAATCTGTTACAAGTTTTATGTAATAAAACATTCTACAGCATCATTCCAGAGCCTCAGAAACAAGATTTTCTGTGGAACCAGACATTTTTATATCAACATTGAATGATTTATGAATATGCTTTGGGGCAGAAGATAATTCTGAGAACCCAGAAAAGTATCTTGCCAAGATCTTGGGGGTGTATATTAAAATGTTCGCCTTCCATCAATCACATCCTCATTTTCCTAATAGAAGAGGATCAGATATTCAAGTCTAATCATGTGCTATGAAAAATTAATTTAAACCTAATGCACAGTAGTTTTTTTCACCTTAATTTTTCCTTTTATTCTAGCAGTGTTTTTTTCTTTAGATCTGGATTACATAGTACAGTGCCCATTTTCACAGTAGTCTCAATATCTACAGTGGTTTTATTTGGGCTTTTTCAAAAGAACTGTTTTTCTTGTAGGCACTGCAAAATTTTCCTGCGATCAAATCACTGCTAAACTCCAGATTACTATGTCAAATAGAAACAGAGGATATTTAAATTCTCCCTGCCTTAACCTTGAGAAATATAGACTGTAGTTAATGTAATTTTTTTTTAGTTAAGGATTGTAAGAGCAGGCTTGTGGAATCTTTACCTTACTGAAATAATACTAAATGAATCTGCATGTGGTTGAAAGTGGAGAATGCTCTGTGAGGACTACATAAAAAAATATGTGGACATCTGCAATTAGTCAGAGAAATCCTACTGCCTCTTTTTATTGCCTTTTGCAGACATCCTTTAGAATCATGGAGACATGATTTGTAATGCAGACATCAACATGTGGGGAGATGTATTGCAACCTGCAAATGCCTGTTTCTCTCCACTGACTTAAAAGAAAGCCTAAGTTCAGTAATTGTGATACTACAGATACTACATTACACTAGTGGTGTGTAGAGACAAAGGTGTTCCGTGAGGCGAAGTCCACCTTATAGCACCAGCTAGGGGACAAGATAGACTAAAACATAGCAGGTCACAAGTGTCCCACAGCTGTCCACAGAGGGAGGATGAGTCAACAGAGGGAAAATAGCAGGCAACTTGGGCAACAAAAGGCCATTCAGATGGTCAGATGCTGCCAGAGACTGCCTCCATGCTTGCTGCTGGGGGAATATGGAGGACTCACCTCGGCTTTCAGATGCAGGGATCCCTAAATGTGTAAGGAAATGAGAGCCTCCAGCTTGCACCTTTTTTCCTCTTTGATATTTGAGTTGCCAAAGACTTTTGCTTTCAACAAACACCTTTGCCTTCTGATCAGTCTTTAAACTCAGGCTTCATAGAACTTAGTGGCTAAACTCTGCTTGAGATCTATGGTAGCAGGGTTTCATGCTGTTTACTTTTAGCTGCATTAAAATGATACTAAAAAAGCATAGGAATAGCACAGAAAGTTTTAAACTAGTTTAAATTTGTTTCTATGGCTTTGATGTTATTTGTCTAAATGGTGGTTTGGATTTTTTTTCTGCATTATGAAGTTACTTAAATTCATATTCATTTTTCTTCCAACAAAACAAAATGTTTAAAAACCCTTACCTAATCTTTTTCTGGAGATTTCCTCCTGCTCTTGATTTTTACTTTGCATGCTTTATTTTTGGATTTTTTTTTTTATTCAATCATTTTCTTTCTTTATTAGAAGCCAAAACCATTACATTTTTCTAAATGCAACTTGCATTAGAGAAATTGTAACTAAGAGCCCATAAAGATAAGTACTGATTTAAGACATGCTCATACAAATGAGGAAAACACTCTTTTGCAACTTCATAAAATCCATAGCTTTAATTGACCCAAGAAGAAAAAGATTGATTACTTTCTTTAGCTTACTTAAAAAAGGAACTCAAAATGTACTTTTCCAAATACGCTGTTTCTGAGGATCTGATGGCCACTTCCACCTCCATTTGTCATGTGGAACAAGTGGCTAAATGTTAAACTTCGCAGTGAATTTAACATCTCAGTAAGAATGCCTTGAGGAAATAGAAACGTGCTTCTGACAATGTAATGTGATTTTAAAATTTCAGTGTATTAGATTACCTCTTCCCCGTGAGAGATTAAAAGGGCAAAAAATTGCAACAGCTATACTCACTTTACAAAGTTTTCTGAACAGCATCATCTCTGCAGTTAAAACTTGGTGTGGGCTATTGGGAATGCTCTCAAATTCATAATTTCATTGTAGGAGCTGAAGCTCCTACAGGGAAGTGGCCATGTGAAGAAAAAAATTTAAAATTCAAGTATGTGAAAACCAAGCCTTAAGTGATCCTATTTTAGGTGCTTCATTTAAGAAGACAGACTCTTTAGGCTTTCTCAGTAGTCTACAGGTAGAAATAGACTTCTGAGCAAGATGGAGAGCACTTTTACTAGCTTTCTCTTTCTATTTGGACTCTTGTTGAGCCAGTCTTTCTTCTTTGGCAACAGTGGGACCCTAAACAATTAGCCCTTACTTTTAGGGCACCTGGGTGTTTTGGCTTTAAAGAAAACATTGAAGATTAAATCTGAGTACAATTGAAAAGCTCAAAAGTTGGACCTGGGTAAAACCTCCTATCTACTTTATTAAAAAATAATGCTCCTTTCACAGAAATCAGAGGGACAATAATCAAGAAGAAAAGTGAATTAGTTTATGTATATTTTGCCTTTCTGAATAACCCCCGCTTCTAGTTTGTAATATCTTATTGGTAAGCTCTAGAACACATTGCAACATTAAACTATTTGTTGACTGTATAATGTTATGTTATGGAAGTTAATGGTTTAAGCCAACAATTCATCTATGATAATCTATTTCTCTAATCATCACATTGATATTTTGACTGCTCCATTGATGCATAGGAAATTGATACATTCAGTGCAGATGAATGTTGTGGAAGTTAGACATGTAAATTATATATTACACATAAAATGAATCCTAAACCTTAAAACATTCCTTTTATATTGCAGCGATAAGGTCGAATGTCTTTATAATAAAAGAGAGATGACCAATATTGTCATCTCTTATTCCACAATCATTTTTCTTTCACTTACCATTATGATAGAGAGTCCCATTTGCAAATAGTGTGACTGACTTTAAAATTTAATCTAGCACCTTATTGGATAAATAAGGTCAATTTAGGAAGAAACAAATGAATACTATTACACTGAACATCTGTCACTCTCTTGCACCACATTTCATCTGATAAAATGGTTAACCATTCATCAATTTCTTGACATAATAGGAATGATGTCATCATAATAGAGCACTGTCATAAGATCAATGTTTCCAGCTTTGAAAATAAATGTCTTGGCTCTGCCTCAGCATTGATGTGGCAGCTGGAGACCATTAAACTAAGACAACTTCGTTGCCATTGACATTATCTCTTAATTAAGAACATACTTCTGAGCACTGTTTTTAGGGAGTTTCAAGTTTTAAGAGTATAAAAACTTGTGTTGTATAGTAATTATGTTACTTGAAGGAAGCAATTGCAAATGAAAGGGATTTTTTTAATAAGAATAACCATATCTACAAACTTAAATTACAAGAAACCACAATGTATAAATATGAAATATTAATAAGAAAATATGTTGAATGATAGAGTAGTGTCAATACAAGTAATCTCTTAGAACCATAATATTCTAGACATTATCTCACATCTCTCAAATTGTGTATGTAGAATGAATATTAATATACTCATTTAAGATATTAACCTTATTAAGATTAATGATTTAAGACATATACATCACTGAAGCTAACGTGGGTTTTATATTCTGAATTTTATTCTTTCTTTGCTTCTGGTTAAGCCTAATTTCTCAGGTAATCACAAATAATGACAACAGAATACAAAGATGTATTCAGAAAACACCAAAATTAAAGAATTTTCCCAGCTACTGCCATGGACAAATTTTTAAAAGCTCTTGTAACTTAGTAGTAGAAGTTGCTGAGTATTTTATTTTCATCATTGTTCTTTCACACCTGTTTGCAAATTGCACATCTATTTTGCAATATGTTTGAATATGCTGGTTATTCAAAAATAGTCAGAAGTATCTACAGTAAATTACTGTTTGCCTGTTGATAGTTATACAGTCCTATTTTATGTTCCCTGATTCCAAGAGAGCTATGTGAGTTAATATAAATAGTACCACATGATTTATGTAACTAGCCAACACGTAACAGATTGCCAATAGTACAAGCTGAAATTCACTTTTGGGAGATATCCCAGTGTCCTGTTTGGTATTTGCATGTAGTGATGTTAATATACCAATAAAATCTGAGCATTGAGTACCAGTGGAAAATGAGTAAGAACCCACCACAAAGATAGTTGAATAATTTTTTTTTCTTCCACTTATGCCATCCAAATATCTCTTCAAAACTGGAAGCAAAAATTAATACACCCAGCAATATTTACCTGCTTCTGCAGAAAAAAACATATTATCAGAATGATTGGAAAATTTATGGTCACCACAGTGGGTGAAATTCTTTACTCATTCACGTAAAAGACCAGCCTGCCACTAAGCATAAGGGACCCAAAAGACAACTTAATTCTAATACATTAGGAATCTCCAAGCTGTGTGGAAATGTCACCTCATGTCGTGATGAAGGCAGTTCACAAGTTATGACATACCAGGGTATTCACCTCACTTTAATGTACACAAAACCTTATGACATACCAGGGTATTCACCTCACTTTAATGTACACAAAACCTAATCCTGACTGAATATCTATATAGTTACATACTGCTCCTAGTGGCAAGTCTTTCTCTGTATGGACTGTACGTGATGGCCCAGCCACCTAATCAGGGCTCTTAATTCATATGCTTAATTTAAACTCTCACATAACTGGAATGCACACGTCTCTAACCTTTGACCAGATGGCTCAGTTGTCAACTCTGCACATCTTCAAAAAAAGCCTGGACAATTACCCTCTCCAGGTATTCCATGAATTTTGAAAGATACACTCAAAAATGACTGGGCAGGACATGAATGAAAAAGTCATGACTTTGGCAGCTTGTAGCCCTCTCATACCACTTCTGTCATAAATAACTTGGAGGAGAACAGTGCAAACATGTAACTGTCACTGGTCAAGGCTGTGCTGAATGTAACTATATCATAGAAAAATCATTAGAATTTACCATATTTCATAACTGCATTCAGCTATATATTGCGGGTTTGATGGTTGGACTGTTCTAGTCATAATAGTCAAAAGATCCATTATAACAATGTGAGGAGGTGCATTTGGAAAAAGGCAAAGTGTGGATCAATGTATACACCAAAATATAAATCCTCATTTTCCTTGTTACTTTCACTAGCATAATATGTCAAAATTATTTATCACTGAAGTCCTTGTGCTTATTTATCAACAGTAAACAAGAGGCTGCATAAAACTCCTGTCTTCTTCACAAACTTGTCTTCCTTTACTAGAGATTAAATTCCTGCTTTCTTTTGGTTAGACACTTTAAAAAAATATCCATGTGAAGAAAGAGGTACTAGTGTGAGAACACAATCTAACAGGCTGTTTTAGAGAAGACAATAAGTGTGCAAGAATTTGAAAGAACCTCTATTATACTTGTAAAATGTAAAAGACATTTGCTTCACTATAGACCTAATTTTGCAAATGTGAACAACACCAGCGCTCCGTTGTGATCTATGAAATTTGTAAGACCTAATGAATTTCTTTCAACTGAGTGGCAACTGGCAAAGTCAACTTCAGTCTAAATTTAAAAACTAGAAATATATACTGTTCATAGCTATGTCTAACACTTCATTGAGACCTCAATGCACAAAAGCCTGAGAATTCAATATTTCATTTTGCAAACAATTTTCCTTGGGAAAAATTCCATGTAAATGAATGGTGCAAAGTCTGGTGATGCAATCAAAATCAGCACCTGAGTCTGGTAAGGTTTGAGGACTGCATGGCTATGAGAATTTTCTTTATGATGGTGATTTGTCTGTAGACTGAAGGAATAGGAGCATCAAAGTGTGCTTCCATCCTCATCTGTTAGATATTAACATGTCACTAGACAACAGTGTTGTGTCTGTCTTTGCATTGAGAAGTTCAGGTTTCAAATATATTGTGACCAGCCTTCCAAAAAAAAAGGGAATTATTATTGCACAGCTTCAGGACAAAATTTGCCATAGAGTGACATCTATACTAGTGAGTAAAACAGGGCCCTGAGGTGGCCCTGGTGAAGCTGCCCAAGGTCATACGTATTGTCCCACTGTTAGCACGGTTCTCGGTTCAGCTCCGGGCTCTGGGCTGTGCCAGTGCAAGGAGTCCCAGACCGTGCCAGCCTGCAGTACAGGGAATGGCATGTCCCACATGCTGTTCCCACCACTCTATTTCTGCATAAGGGAAAAAAAATCTTAGTCGTGTGGACGTGAGCTGTGCCATAGCTTTAAATATTAGCAGCAGAGAATGGTTACAGGTCTGCATTTTTTAATACTAGAGACACAGTCACAGTCCTACAAGATGATGTCTGCATCACGCTCCTTCTAGAAATATGACACCATATGCTTATTAAAGTGTGGCTGCACACTTCCAATCAAAACCATCATTAACTCAGCAAAAACTTTTCCCAGGTGTAAACATCTTTACACAATCTTTAAAAATACTAGGAAGTCACTAGTTATTAACACTTTCTCTTAATGCTAATTGGTTTCCTCTCCAAGATTGACATAAAACAAATAAAACATAATTCTAATTAGATTTTTTTCCCCTTAAAATATGTCCATTTTATAATGGATTACTTGTATTTCATATAAGCTGAATTCAGCTGGGACCGTAGATACACTTTTTATTTTCAGAAGCATTTTAAGTCACCTAACAAAGTTGATGTGGATTGTAGCATGAAGCACTTTTAGAAATCTTGATTCCGGGAATGTCCTAAGAACTTTGGTTGTGGATGCTTCTTCTTCCAGAGCAAGGAAGAAATATTATGAGACTGCTTTATTCTTGAGATGGCAACTGCCACAGGAGTCTTGTCTTATTCCAGTGAGAAATGAATTGTACAAAGCACTACAAAGGAATTAGTTAAACACAGCAATTTCCTTTGTGTATTTCTATTGCAAACACCTAAATCCAGCGGGAGCAGGCATGATGGCTGAAAAGAGAAAAGAAGCAGTGCTAATTGAGACTGACAATTCCTTTTTCATAGGGAGATTTTTAACAGAGTTTAATGGGCTTTAAAGAGAACAAACAAGAGTTTAGTATACTGACACTTCAGTTGCTTCCTTTATTAGCTCTTTGTAAACCTAAAGAACTTACAGTGACATGGGAAAATGGATTCAGTTTAAGATTAGAGCTTTAGGGTTAAGATTTGCACAGCAGCTTAGATCTTAAATGTCATTTTGACAACCAAGTGCAAAGTGCGTACCTTAAAAACACTCCTCCAGCTCTGGCACTTAACTTTCTACTAGCAAAGCTCCTAGGCAGCCACATTTCTGCAGCTGGCCCTACACATGGTTTGCTTCAATGGTTTTGGTGCCAAATTGTCTGGCATCAGCCCCAGTGGGAATACAGACTAGGTGATATCTCACTTAAAACCATTGCTGTGTTGGATCATCCTTAAAACACTGCAAAAATCTATTTAATTAGTAAAAAGTATAGCATTTTAAAAGAAAAACTGGAAGTGTGCCAGCTTCTATTGCCTTTTAGCTCAGTGAGTAAAGCCTACCTTAGATGTGGGGGGACTTGGTTTGGGTCTTCTCCCTGCCTGGGTTAAACAAAAATTTGAGTCAAGATACCCCAATTAATAGGCAAATATTCTACCTATGAGAAGGGCTGGGGAGGGGAAGACAGCATGGCCATCCTCCTGATGACACCATGCTGGTAGAAAAGCCAGGGGGATCTTCCAGTGTATAAATATTGTTGGGGATTAGCGACCAAGGTGTTCAGTAATTATACGACCTGCCCAGAATTGGAACTAAATGTTCTGCAGAACTTTCTTGGTAGGACTGAAAATACTTCAGCAGTGAGATCACAGAAGAGTAAGGATTAGAGGATCCAAATTTTGAATTTATGTGCCTAACTGTCACTTTGGTGTCCTAGCCCCAAATATATGAAAACCTAATATTATGAGATGAACTAGAAAAAGACTGAGATGAAGTCACTTCTTACTGGTAATTATAAAGTACTTAGTTTCGTTGTTTCTGATTTTTTTGAGTTTCTCATATTATTTAATTAATACAGCCCTTAGGTCCATTTATACTTCACGTAAATCAAATATAAATGAGCTGGAGATATTACCATGGGAAATGGAATGAAATTAATTAATATATTACTTGATTAGTTCTTATCATTAGCTATTAATAATAAGTTCTTTTCCTGCACAACTAAGAGATGCCTGTACTATAGGAAAAGCCATAAAAAGTTAGTGTGTTTTGTTAAACATCTTTCTTGGCCTCAAGATACCCCAAATTATCAGCTATTATAGAAGGATTCACATTCCTTAACAGCCATGAATTGGTACTGTTAGTCAGGTGCCCTTGCTAGGGTGTTATTTCTCAATGGTATATTGATACCAGGGAGAATCAGTATGCTTACCAGAAAGTATTGAGATTTTGGGGATCTTAAACACAGGTTTTTGGACAAACCAGCCTGATACTTAAACACAGGTTCTGAGGACAATATGTCATCTGTTGGAAATATTCCTGTGGAATTTTCTTCTCTCATAATTTATGCTTATTTATCTCATTTATCTTCCTTCTCTCAGATAAGGTGTGACAACTAAAGTAGCATTAAATAACATGACAGCCAACCATACAAAATCAATCTTTTGAAGGCTTTATGCCCCAGATAATATTATGTTACACGGAACCAACACAGAACATCATGAAGGCACCTGAGTATGTGCTCTCTCCCACCACGGTGTGATTTCTGAAATGACAAACCTCTTAATGATTATGCAACAAGCTTTCACTACATTGGTGCATTTTGTCCACTAATAATGTCCTACTGTGAATACTGTGCTACCAAAGAAAAAACTGATCAGTAAAAATATTTTACAACTCATGAATTGGACCTGGCACAATGTATGCATAGGTCATAAAAATATCTATTAATACTCACTTTTACTATACACTACGTATTCTAGACATATGTACTTTGACAGAGGCAAAGAAAAATATTGTAACCATAGCCATATAAACATGTCCTTTATTGTCTTTTTGTCAAAGAAGGTGAAACACTAAATATTCTAGATGGTATACTTAGACAATTTAGAAATTTCATGTAGGAAAATTAGAGCTATGTATGTTAAATAGATTCTTTTTAATGGAAGACTTTTTGAGTCAGTGTCTTAAAGACTTTTGAAATTCTATTACTAACAATACTGAATCAGTTAATTTCCTCTCATTAAAACTTCAGTTTTATGGGGAGTGATATTTGCATTAGTCTCCAATCATTATAAGCACTGTAGAAAAATGGGAAATATATTTTAAAATAGCTCAACACTGCTATCACTTCATCAAGAAAAATTCACCATGAAATATGCTGTTCCCAATGGAGAGCTAGTACAAGAAAAAGCCTACTCCGTCCTTGCAAGTGTCATGTTTAATGAATGTATTTGACAAATTCTGAGATCTTTAGTAATACATAACGACACAGAATGATTGAAGCAGACTATTAAATATATTTGTACTATTCAGGTTCAAATTAAACTGCATGAATATACAGAACAGGTACACATTTTCATTTCAACTGGTGATATGAAAATCCCAAAGCAACATGTTTATCAATTTATACACATTGTAATTAGAATGTGTTACACTGTCCCATCAAAGATGGACCTTTAAGAGAAAATTAAAGAATCTCCTTTTCTTGCTGGGTACATTAAAATGAAAACTGTGTGTAATGAGTAGGGCATAATGTTAACACACAAACATTATTAACTATGTCTTATATGTGTCCCACAATTTGTGAATAATGAAGAAGCAACAAGCATGTTTAGGAAGGACTTGGCATTTGTCACTTCTGGCCATTGACTCAAACGAACAAGAATATTCCATTATGTATTTATGTTTACTACATTTAGGATTTGGAGTAATTTCTGTGTATTTTATATACATAATAGATATGATGAAAAGACTGTTGACACCTAATACAACTGTGAGAATAATAATGTAAAAAGAAATAACATCCAGAAGAAATTTGTTGCCAACTTGAAGAATTTTGTTTAAGTAAATCCTTAATATAAAGGCATGTCCCTTACTTCATGAATCTATTCTGAACCTTTGTTGTAAAAGCCTTGACTATAATGTGCTTCAGTATTTGTATTTCTGCAGCGAAAAGCATTATTGTTATTAATATACCCAAATGCATGAAAATGCATAGTTAAAATAAGTTGGTAAAAATTTTACTGCAAGCAATGCACTTTCCAGATAGATTATTAATAACAAAAGAATGATGCTTGTCAATGATTAAATGTTGCACTATACTGTATTACAGAGTAGCAAGCAGAACACTTCATATATTGCACATTATTTTTCCTTTTCCTTATTTAAATCTTTCTAGTAAGCATACACCATGACAGCCAGAAACACAATGACTGAATATGCACAGATACCACTAGATCATTCTTCCCCTATTAAAACCATATTGCATGTAGCAGTGATGTTCTGGCTGCTCAGTGTTATTTCTGGGTCAGCATCATATCTCTCCAGGAAAGGTGTTTTTGCTGTTGGCTTGACTTTCCCTCTTTCTGATTTAACTGACATAGTTGAAACCACGCCAAGGTGAGAGAGCATTTCAAGTTCAGCAATGAGGAAAGCAGCTTGGGTAACTGCCATGAACAAGCAGCTTTCTGAGAGAGATGTGGAGTGGAGATTCAGCGCATGATATTTTTGAAATGAGGAAGACACGCACATTTGCACTGTTCTACCCCTTTCCTCCTCTTTCCCTCACAGAGGAAATAGAAGTGAAAGAACATCTATTATGTTACATTTCATTCCCCCCAAAATAGTACTTTAAATTTCGAATTAAAATCTGAAGATGGAAGTATTCAAGTAGACTCATTCTTATGGTAAATCCTATCTGTAGACAAACTTCTCAAAGCAAATAGGTCACTCACTTCAAGGTGAAGTCAGATTTTCTTCAGACGAGCCCAGAAAAGAAAGAACTATCACAGCATTTAAGAAGAAAACAGTGCTGTTTCAATAAAACCTCCTTCTTTTTCCCTTATTAGCAAGGTACTAGGTACTTTTTAATTATTATTGTTGTTTATTGTAAGTATAACACCTCGAAGCAGCACAGGCAGGGTTCCTGTGTCCACTGTGCCAGGTATTGCGCAAATAGAAGAACAAAGGCAGGCAATTTAGGTTTAAGACAGCTCATTGGCAAGTGCAGGCAGACAGAGACTGCAAAGGCACAACGAGGTAATGTTAGTCAGTATGAGAGGCAACAGTTTTGTCAGGAGTTCTGTAAGCATTGCAGCAAAAGAAAGGCAGAATTTGTGATTTGAAGGAAGACAGCAAGGCAGGTTGGCAGGTACTTATGGGACGCACCTTTAGGTTATGGATGAAATCACGAAACGGCATATTGGAAAATCTGTTGAGAGTGTTTGGGAACCAGCCAGGGATATATGTGTCTGGGCGACTATGTGCATCTGAACAGTCCTAAAACCACAGAGATGTTATGATTATAAGGGTCAATAAAGTGGCTCAGCAACAGAATACAGCATGACATGGTGACAGTCATTGTCATTTTCAGGAGTACAGAAAAGGGGTATTTTAGCAATCCTGGAATAAGCTGAAGTTTAACTGGGGAGTGTGTGTGTGTGTGCATGTGTGTGTGTGTGTAGAAAAAAACATCTGTATGATTTATGTTTTAATTTAAAAAGAAGTTCCTCAATACATTTCCTCCAGTAAAAACCAGTTAGGCTAGGGTACTAGACCGTAACAGAGGTTCACATATGAATGAACCTTAGTGTATACTTAGTAATATCGGCCAAAAGAAAGAAACACTTAAAACTCTCAAAGCTTCCAATCTGATATTAAAAAACTACAGTGATGTGAAACACAGTAGCAGCCTGTGACTCATGATTTCCCCACGAATAAATAAATAAACATATTTTGCCAGAAGCTTTCAGCTAACAAGGAGACAAGACTG
The DNA here is from genome assembly GCF_030463565.1 of Pelecanus crispus. Taxonomy (NCBI): domain Eukaryota; kingdom Metazoa; phylum Chordata; class Aves; order Pelecaniformes; family Pelecanidae; genus Pelecanus; species Pelecanus crispus. The sequence continues at coordinate 27,228,131 of NC_134643.1, forward strand.
AAAGCCAGCGCAGCATCTAGAGGGCATGCTCTAGGACAGTGGCTGGCCAGCGAGAGCTTCAAGACAGCTGGGAAAGGCAGTAATTTTTTAGAGGGTGGAAGAAAAAAGTGGGAGGGCAGGGAAAAGGAAAAGCAGTAAGGCAGAATGTTTGGAGAGAACACTAGGACGCAGTTTGGTATGGGAGTTTTTGTAAAAGCTTTTTTGGCTATCACTTTTTTTTTAAACAGAAGTCATCATTGTGTAGCTGTGATTATTTTTGTGGTCTTCATTTCACCAGTTACAAAGGGTATGATCTCTTCAGTACAACTTGTTCATTACACTGGCACGATTCCCAAAATAGTCCCCTAATCAGGGTCAAATATAGTTGTAATTTGCAGTCTGTATTGACTGATGAGCCAGCTGACTGAGACAGCTGGTACAGGATTGTCAGGCTTTAAGGCATTCCATAATTTCAATTTAATTTCAAAGGGTACACTATAAGTAGGCACAAAATAAATAATTTGCATGAGGACAAAGATAATCTCCTGAAATAACTATGGCATTCATAAATTATACAGTTGTAGAACAGCCTCTCATTATTTTTTATTGTCTCAGCACAGTAGAGTTGGTGTCAGTATAATAGTATAAAATACATGCAGTATAATGACAAATGCATGTCCAGAAGGTTTACTGGTAGTAGTACTGGTACAAATTACGAGAAAGCACCATCTATGTTGTGACTGTGTACGTGGTTATTTATATGTATAAAACACATCAAAAAGCTCCACAGAATTTCAGAAGCCCATTTCACCCTTACCATTGTCAAATATGTATTTTTAAATATGCCAGCATTTATAAGGCCAGCTTCATTGAAACTAAGCTGTTAAGGAATCATTAATTAACCATAAAATCATGTGTGTATTTCAACGGCCACTACTTCTGAGGGCTGTCACTTATTCTAGTCCTAAAGCTACCTCTGTTCTACACAAATTATGATTACAAATATACACAGCTAGTTATTTCTATCTGTGACATGGAATCATGAGAAGAGATCCTCTTTGTATTGAATGGTTAAGCTCATGACAACTCAGGCAAACATCTCTTTCTTGGACGTTTGGCGGGGGTTTGAGAGACCTGAGATCTAAATAATTCTAGTACAGGTGGAAAATATTTGGGATTTTTAAGAAGTAGGCTTTTGGGACAAATCTAAAAGACAATTAGAAGGAACTAGTGCATAATTAATAGAAATAATGAGGAAAATGAAAAATGTTCTTCCATGGTCACTAACTGAGAATGGATAAACAGTCTGTGAGCATCTTACAAAGGAAGGCAAATCATTACTTTTCTGATATTCTAAACCTCACGTACAAGTTCAGAATACAAAACTTTTCAAAGTTCAGGATTCAGTGAGGTTTTATGTTTGTGGCTACTCTCCAGCTCATATTTCAAAACCAAGCAAAACCTGATTATATTTCCTTGGTGCGTGAGTGCAAGAGAATGACATGTGAAAAATGCCTCCCCCTTTCTGCAGGCGTGACAAGCCAGGCACAATGGCATCACTTCTTTGTTTGCTATGTGACAGGAGACCTCCGTGCCAGGCCCTGACAGGAGGAGCACAGCCCTCCCCAGTGCTGCTGTCTCGGGGGCTGAGCAAAAGCCTACCCAGAGCGTGGGGAGAGGAAGCCCCACCATGGACCTCAGCTCTGGGGAAGCTGCATGCAGCTCCCTCAGGCTTTTTGTCTCTGGTTTTTCACTCAGACAAGGCAACTCCATAAAATGTATCAATAGAAAATAAACTTAAAGGGCAAGAGGACAATTAAGAAGCCTGTCTGTTCCTCTTCAAGTCGATGACCAAGGTGGATTGGACTCAAGATTTGAGTAGGAACCACTGAAGACAGAATTGTCCATGTACTTAAATATAATTCTATTAAAAAACCCTCCACCCCTCTTTTACTACCGCTCCTTAAAAAAATTACTCAAAAAGGTCAAATCGTAAGCTGGCATATGGAAGCTTTCTCATAAAATAAATAATACATGGAATCCTCTTAGAGATAATGAGACAAATCATTACTTCTGAGAAAAAATATTTTTTCTCCATGCAAATATTATGATCTTTAATAATTATGTTAATTTGTCATTTATATTCACAGCTCATCTGGTAAAATCATTATATGTCTTAACATTAACTTTGATTGCATAAATATTACATTAGCTTTGATCACGCAAGTATTGCACAATCACCATTTTAAATAGTTATGAAGGTGACTGAGTAGGTTCCCATTGAGTTTAGTTTAACTGGATTAGGAAATACTTTTCCTTTGATTTTTAAATAATACTTTTGATTTAGTTATTTTATATACAAACCATCAAAGTTTTCATTCTTTTATTAACTCATATGAAAACACTCACAGGAGCATTTCTACAAGCAAGCGAGAGTTTGAGGTTGTCTACTACATAATTATCAAATTATTAGTGTCTTCCTTTCTGTGGGATAACCCAGAAACAAACTCAGGTCCTAATACAGCAGCAATTTTAATGCTTGTATATCATAAACATATGATTAATTGCCATGATTAATTTCACCTGGATTACTTTGCTGTTAAACGTTGCTTCCATGCTTAAGGCCCTGTGGTTTTTTGGGTAGATTTAAGCACGTGTTTAACACTTTGCTAGACCCTGGCTGCAGCAAGCTCTTGCGGATAGAGTTTCCAGCCAATTCCTCTGTGTCATGGAAGGCTTGGACACCTCTGAGCAAATGGTAAGATATTGATTCACCGAAACTGGGGCCTTTTACCTTATGTGACCAGCAAAGCAAGCTGTAAACAGCTGTCTTGAATGCGGATTAGCAGAGTCACAGGGCATATGGGAACTTACTGTAAAGTAATGCTGATATTATAAATGGCAGTTTGTTCCCTCACTACTTTGAGGAGAGAGAATATGGCTAGCAGAGTGTGATTTACTCATCTACAGTACTTGTTTGATTCACTTACCTGACCTTTTAGAACATAAAATTTGAGTGACTCCTTATCCCTTGCTCGGGTAATTTTCACCCTTCAAAGGTGATGTCTCCAGGGTGTCCATGTTGGGACATTGCACTTGTGGAGAAAAAGCAGGCAGAGAACCACATCCAGCTCCTTATTTCTGGATGTGCTATCCCTGGATACAGCCTCACTTTGGTGGAAAAGGGCCAAAGAACCCTCAGTGCCTGCCAGCTTTATTTAAGAACATAAGCCTTTTTTATATCGTTATATATCATCCTGGCAAATCTCTCCCAGGACAGCAAACATCCAAAGCTAACACATTCTTCTGCTGTACCTAGGAATTCTTTCCTCAGATCTACATAACCTTCTTCCCTCTGCAAGAGGGGTACTATAAACTCCTCCTCTCCTTTGTTGGACACATTCACATCAGCAACTCCCAGGCAGCTCTTCAGTGGCTCAAATCTCTCAAGACACCACAGTTCTGATCTGAGCACAGAGGACTGAAAGAAAAGGAGAGAAGTAGTCCCAGGTTTATTAAACATCATCCTCAGTTTCTCCATGATCTATTTCCCTGCTCAGAGGCGTTGCACATCACTTCTGGACCAGTCTCTTTTCCTTCTATCTGGCTTCTGGATATTTTCCCAATTATTGAAGCTGCTCTCTGCAAGAACAATTGGGTTTTATGCGCCCCCTCCCCTCCCGCCCCCCACCTTATTTTTTCCCTCCTCTTCTTTTTTCTTCCAGAATGAGAACAGGAATCCCTTCAGATTGCTACCTCCTCCCCCTCCTTCCAGCCCTTCTTTTGTCTCTGTGGCAGCCTGGGTGTGGAAATCTTTATCAAGCACAAGAGGCTGGGACATACCAAACAGGGTTTTCCATTGCAACTAGCTAACAGGATTGGGGCTTTTGGCTGAAGCCATAGCAAGTATTCTAGAGGTACTAAGTGCTGTCCTTAGAGATGGTCTAATCCAGTAGGGATAGAGGATTTCTGTGTACATGTATTGGGATAAAATCTACTGCAGGCTTCTTCAAGTAAAGCAGAGTTGATGTGTTTTTACATTTTACTTATGTTCCTTTTAGAGAGAAATGCATGTTTTAAATTGTTTGGTTGTAAATTCTGTTCTTGAGGCAAAAATCATAAAGGAACAATTAAAAAATTACTTCAGTGACTCTAAATTGGCAAACGTTGATGCATAATATTACTGCTATCATCTTTTTTTCTCTCTCCCTCTTTCTTTGGGGTAATTATGCCTCTTTTAAATTCAGACAGTGTTTTCAAAACACAGGTTAATATATCCAATAACTTTGACTTCATATTGTATTTTTGAAGCCTTTAGAACATTAGCATATAAAACTGGAATAATGCTACTTAACAGCCTTCATGCATTAAAGTCTGTTTACAACATGTATTTTACTTCAGTTCTCATATTGCAGAGTTCTTCAGGAAGTACGAATAACTTAAGTAGACAGAACAGCAATTGAAAAACTAAACTAAAGAGCAAATGGGAACAGATTTCAATGTAGCAAGACAGAAGAACCCTCTCTCTAGAGTATATAGTACTGAAAGAGATACTGTATTAACAGCTTCTTTTACAATACTTTAATTTTAATAAGATGCTTTAAATGAGTCTTTACCTTGTTACGTTTCAACAGAAGAAACGCATTCCCAGTGTTGTAAGTCATAATTGATCATAACAAGCACGTATTATCTATAAATAACCTAATCAACATTCAGCAAGGAGTTGCATAAATGAGCCCTTCTACATATTGCACCTTATAATGAGCCACTACACAACTAATGACTTATTAGTGCCATGGGCAACGAATGATTAATTAGTCAATTCAAAAGTGACTTTTTAAAGCTATAATTGCTGCCTTTTCTAATTTCTGAAGGTTAGACAGAATTAATGCCATGTTGGCATACTAGACCTGATAGAATAACAACTTTGTTTGTCAACAATGCACTAAGAGCAGGGGTGGTTCCTGAGAGCTGATTGCACTGAACTGACTATGTACTCCGGTTATGGATTCCCCGGATTACAGTCGAGTACTTTACAGTGAATCTTGTCTGGTGAATCTTGGGGAAATTTAGGAGAGCAGTTAGCAAGTGAGAGCTGGAAGTGCCAGAGAGGATAAAGCATTCAGATCCTGCATGACTCTTGCTGTGCCCAGAGTGTGCTGCTGGCTTTGATTCTGGCACGTAACTCATTCCCTCCTCCAGCTGCTGTCCTCTGCCTCTTCTTGCTTCCCATCTTCCTTTTGGTGTTTATGTGTCAGCTTTGGGAGGGGTACGGACTAGACATTGCTCAACACCTGAGCGGACAGAGCCCCACTGCATGAAGATTTGTAGGGAAGGGACATAAACCTGTGTGAGACTAGAAGCAATTAACAAAAGAAGAATTTCTTTAGAAAACTCGTGCTTAGTGTACATGCAGTCCTAGGAAGGATTTCAAGATATCAATATACAGTTCCTGGTAACATGCTGACCCCAGTTTTTGTGATCCAAAGTCCAGACAAGCCAATGGAAAGTGTTCCACTGAATCCAGTGGCATTAGGTAAGGCAATAAGTAAAGGAGATGAAGAAAATCTTGATTACAGTCTGTATGGGAACAGAAAGCTGTGGTGATGAAAGAAGCAGATTTCTCTGCAACAATCTTGTTTTCATGTAGGGGAGTCAGTGGAGGGACCAAAAAAGGGAACAGGAAATCTATAACTATGTGATCATTCAGCCCTAATTCAAGGTTATGAGGCAGGAGCTTGACCAGGAGATGATCTGTTCTGCAATTCAGCAGTCTCACTGGGCTAATGAGAGCAAAGTGTCACTTCCAACACCCATCTAATGCCCTCTTTCAAAAACCTTTGGGTGCAATCACTGACATGACATCAATTAATAAAATGATGCCTTCAGTTAAGCAAAGTTGCTGCATATGTGAAAAGGAAATTAAAAAAGTATGTTTGTTAAAGCCACATAGAACTTTATTAGAAGTTTTTGTCTGACCGAAGTTAAGTTGGAACATTATTCCTACTAATGTTAGTGCAGAGACCAGGACAATTGCTTCTCAAATTAATACATCTAACTAGCATCTGTGACCTCAGCTTATTCAGGTCTCTTGCCAAAGAAAGTGCTGAAATTACCCGTGGACAAGCATGAAACAGAAAAACATCAATAAGCAAGACATAAAGGGATTGCATCTCTGTAACACTCATATGCATTATTGAAAAATACCTTGGTGGTGGAACACAGCCACTCAGCTGATGGTGTTTGGTTACCTCACATCCCTGGATCTGCAGCACTGCTCCTGGCTGCAGGAAGCTGGGAAGTAGCCCCTGCGCAGCATGCTTCAGTCAAGAAGTCTAATGGGAAATCCAGGCAGAAATTAATACTACTATTCTGAATGGTATTAACTCCTTGTAGCTTTAGTGTTTGAAGATAATAATTTTATTTCATTTGTACAGAGCACCTTTCGTTGCAGGATCTCTTTACCTGCAGGTTGCTGTCAGATAGCATCGGTAATGCTATTGCTGGTATTAGAGTGGAAGACTCTTTTCAAGGACTGAATGGCATGAAGGATCTGGAATGATGAAAAGCTAGAGCTATGTAAAGTGCAAAATTATTCCTTATTTCCCATTTCTCGTCCTGTTTCTGAGATTAAGCATCACTCTCAGTTTTTCCCTCCAGTTGTCAATGAACTTCTTCCAAGTAACCAAAAATTAGTTACTATACACTGCTAATTTCTAGTGGATATAAAAAACCCCATTCTCCTATGAATTTCTTAAAGAAATAGGAACACTTGACTTAAAAGGGAAACCTCAGATTTTATTTTAAAATGTATATAAATACTTACTTATTTACTATTGAAGTCCAATATAAGCTGTAAAGTAAGATTTATGCATCACCTAAAAATTATGTCCTGTTTTCTATGCTTTTATTCTCACTAGGGCTTGGGTGATATTTAGGTTCCCTCCATGAATTTTGTTAATAGCCCATTCCCATGACCTTTCTTCTTATTTCCTACAGTTTCCAAACAAGTGGGGTACTTTTGTGCATAATTTCCCTGCATAAGAAGCTATTTCACAGACTTTCTTCTTGTGTGTGTGATTTTTAACTATGCCTCTGTGTCTTTTTTCTTTGGATTGAAGATTACTCTTCAGTTATCTCCCCCACCTCCTGAATATCTGTTTGTGTCAGAGACATGTTTGTCCTATTATTTTACTATTTTGCACATGAAGAACTGCACCATGAACAGTTTAGCTAATACAGTAGTGAACATACCATCTCCTGCCCTACGCTATCATTTGAATCATTGCTGGAAATAATGGACTTGCACTGGGAACAGAATTACAATGAGAGCATTTTATCTCATGCATATTACAATGTTATGTCCCATGAATATACAGAATAAAAGTGGTAAAGGATTATCTAAATACGAACCATCTAAGTATAGCATGATTCAACAGCTGCAGTCCTTACTTGTAGCCACTGGCCATTCATTGCCTGAGAGGTTTATTACAATGCTGTTATGTTTGCTGCAGGAAATGTAAATGTAAATGTTGCAACTGAGACCAACAGGGAGATAAAAATTTCATGTTGTTCTCACAGCATTTTCCCCTTTCTGTTGCTGCCCATGGGCTGGCAAAGGTTGTGACAATGGCTAATTTGTCTTTCTGACAAAACCTAAGTCCTTATAAACATAAAAATAACCAGGAGCAAAAGCTCTGCAATAAGGCATATGCATTTTAATGGTAATTCAAAGGGATTTGTCTTGCTCTTTGATAACCATTAGAAACAATATTGTTCAAAATCTTAATTATGACATAGGTTGCTTTTCTGTTATTTTTTTCTTGAATAAAACTCTAATTAGTGGCTAATACACAGTTGCACTACACTTTGCTTATAAGTGAACAGACAATAAAAACACTGAGGTTCATTAAAGTGATCAAAGAGAACTGCATACTATCCACTCCTTTTAATAACTGTTCTACAGAGAGCTAGAAGGTTTTTAAAAAGCCTGAGCAGTCCTTGCCATTAACATACTGAGTATAATTACCTAAATCAAGAGAACACAACTTATTTGCAATGAACTTTCCAAATTAAAATCAACATTTGACTACTAACACAAATGAGATTCTGCTCATGAAAGGATCATTATAATTAAGAAAAAACTATTACTTTACACTATCATGAACCCTTAGGACAATGACCTGAGTTTGTAAGAACTGCTCTTTGTAATATTGAAACCATGAGACTAATTCTGATTAGCTGGTTTTCAGTGTAGAAAGATGTTACTCAATACTAAGGATCTAAATCCACATTATATTCACTGTGAAATTTATTGGGTGCAAAGAGATTCAGAAATCTTTACAGGTTGCCACTGAACTGAGTGAAAAAATGTGAACCACTTTTTAACTGCAGATAAAAATGCTGGAAACCATCCTGTCCTGAAAAATACATATGAAGATTCAAAAACAGAGAGGCAGGAAATAATGTAGGCAGCAAGAGACAAATAAAGCAAAAAGGTGAGATGTTGTCACAATCAAAAGAGAGAAGCCTCTGAGATCCACATCTAGATCACTAAAAAAGAAGGGCAGAATAACAGCAACTGAGAAACTACCACTGTGCTTTTTTTCTCATGGGCTGTTTAGCGTAAAATGCTGGTTTGGATTTAAAAGAGAAAAGCAAACAGAGACACTCCCATATGTATTTAGTTGAGTAGGAATGGTTTAAGACCATGCTTAACTACTTTAAATCCAAATAAATTTCTAACAGGTGAAATCCCTGAGAGTACAGCCTGCATTTCAATTTGAGAATTTGGCTTACAATGGTTTAATCAAGTAAAGCACTGAGGGAAAAATCTGTGAAAAAATACAGCAGTTCTAAAGGGAGAAGCTGAATAGTTTTAACTCTTAAAATATTAATTGTGTAATAAATAAAATGGCATATTTTTTAAAAAGCTAGCAAGAATAACAAAAATGCCAAATTGCAGTGAAAATTGCTGGCTAAATTCAGGCTCAAGATTGCTATATTAAAGGCCTGTTATGAAGCATATTTTTGGTTTTGTTTCTGAGAGAAAAAATAGAGTCTATTTTGTACAGATTATTTTCTGAACTTATAAGAACAATGCTAGACATTTTTAAATCTCAGCTAAGATTTAGTAAGAAATAAGTAAGAAAAAGTCTGTTAAAGTATTTAAGTCACAGACTTACACAAAGGGAACCAGAGGTGCTTGGTTTAAGTGAATAGTTTTATAGTTTGCTGGAGTGGGACCTTATTCATTAGAAATTAAGTCTTTGGTGTTCATTTTAAAAAATGTTTCAATGAGACAACTATGTCAAATCATACGATGATTTGATTATGATGTGCTATATTGGAGTACTGCACAAGCCAAACAAAATATTTTGTTCCTACTACTGGTTACAGTTAATGCACTTTAACATGAGCAAAATCTTTTAGCTTTTCTTACAATAAAGCTTCTGCTTGGATGCTCATGGTATATTCTTGTCCTAGGGCACTTATAACTAACTATACATGTACTTATACCTATAATTTGATTGAAAGATTTTCCATTAGTGTTGGTATTCCCAATGTGTTTATATTACACATCTGACAATACATTGCCTTAACTGGTACCTGCACATTTCACTAGTCCTAAATAGTTTTCTGGAGCAGAACGTGTTTTTTCCAGAATCAGGCTCCTTTGTGAACTCCATGTAATTATTTCTTCTGGTTCATTGGAAAGGTCCTGAGCTGTTGAATTTTGCTGTAGTGGAATATATAGCTGACCTCAGGTAGCTCATAAATATGTAAGATATCGTTTTGTAAATCATGGCTAATTGTTTTTACACGTTTTTGTATTACTTGGTCTTCAACTGCATTTTAACAACATTAGAAGTATTAGAACATTTTCCATTACAGCACAAATTTGCACAAAGCCAGCAATGGGACAATTCAGGAAGATAAAATTATTCATTCAGCAAGCCTTTGCGGGATCAGTCTCTGAGTCAGTTTCTCTGGTTCTTTGCATGGCTGCTTCTTCAAGTAATAAAATTTAAAAATACTTATAAAAACATTGTTGTAAAGTCATAAATGGTTCCCGAAAGGCTTAAATTAACCTATAGTTATATCTATTTGTATCTACATAGACATTTATTGCCTTTGTACATATTTGATTGCATCTGCAGGTGCCTCCAACGCCAAATGTTATAATATAGTCATGGTAGCTTTGCGCAAGTAACCGTGGTTAATCAAGGATTTCAGCATGGTCTAGCAGCTCAAGGTTTTACCTAGCTTTTCTAGTAGTCCCTCACTGATGTCAGTGGCCTGTGTGAGAACCTGTGCCAGTTTTATTTCACCTCAACTGTTTGAACCACTCAGATGAGAAATAATGTTGTTATGAGGACAAATCCTGCCTAACAGCTGCTTCCAAAGCAGTGGGGTGAGCTTTTTTACACCTACACATGAACTTAAAAAAGATTCAGAAAGATAAGAAACCATTGTGCTTTCTGTCAGCAAACAGAGCAACAGAAGTGACACACTGCTGTTCTCATGCTCTTAATTTTGAAGTGGTTAGGAATTACAGTAAAAGCCAAAACAAACTCCAAACTTTCATCAGATTAATAGCACTCCATGGAATAGTGTCAACTGTTTCTCTCCCATTATTCATAATCTAAATATGCATACTAATATTTTCCTAATTTTAATAACAATTGTTTCACATGGTCTTGAGGATGGCATTATGCCTGGAAACTGTTTCACTAAATTGCATACCATGATGATCTACTCTTTGGATAGACTCCAGGACAAAGGCCATGAAGTATAATTAAAAGCAACTAATAATTAACTCCCATAAATGCAACATGAAGGAAAGGAGTGATAAATTCAGATATATACTATAAGTAGCTTTAGTACTTTTCCCCTGATGAGCTAAAATAGCTAGCTATTCTGGCGATTACCGGTGTATGTAAATATGCTAAGATAAAACCTGAGAAACGTGGCTCATTCTTTACTTCAGTATATCAAAACAAAGGAATCTGTACATCTTAATGAGCACTTACTATTTTCTATTTTATGCTACATGCAAACTATTATCAGAACTGCAACAGTGCATTTTATATGGAGATTTCAGAGGTTAGTTTCACAGAAGGACAGAACCACAGAATGGCTGAGGTTGGATGGGACCTCTGCAGGTCATCTGGTCCAACCTCCCTGCTCACACAGGACTACCTACAGCCAGCTGCCCAGGACTATGTCCAGACAGCTTTTGAATATCTCCAAGGATGGAGACTCCACAACCTCTCTGGGCAACCCGTTCCATTGCTCAAAAAATTCACAAAGTTGACTTTAGTGTAAGTAAAAATTTTCATAATGCTGTAATACAAAAAAAGAAGAGGAAGCTTAAGTCAATTAAATATACTTCTATTTAATAGATTTTTCATAAATTAAGTACATTAAATATACTCTGTCAAGTTGTGACAATTCTATTCATACTCTATATGAACTCTCACTATACAGATACATATATTTAGGGAGGGTTTGAGTGTGCATGTATGCCTTCAGTTACTAAATACACCAGCAGGCTAAGAGATTTTGCTTTCACTTGTACCTAAGTAAATTAAGAGTAATTCTACTGAGTTGCTCTCTTTTATGGAGCTATGTGATGTGGTGAAACTCAGAATAATGCCAGGTCTACTTGTATTTAAATTACCACCTTAACAACCATCTCTTTTTAATTACTATAAATAGCTAAAATACTAGCATATCACTTACTAAAGGTTACTCATTAATGTATCAACACAATGTGGTAAATAATGCAGTAGAAAACTCCAATGTCTAAAAATATGTCAGTCACAAATAACAAAGCATACATATTCTCTTAAAGTCCATTTGTGTTACAAACCTTGAGAAATAGGTGAGAAACAATATATTTACCTTTCTTAATATGTCTTTACGAATATGCTCCATACCTAAGAATATTTTTATAAGCAGTGATTTATAATATTAATTGCAAAAATGAAACTTAACTGCTTTGTAAATATATGAAAGACATCTTCTGCATTATTAATTTTGTGGGGTCTACAAGTCATTTTGGAGGCAATCAAGGCACATTTGTGTCTGTGAAACAAGACAAACATGAAGAAAATAATTAAAGATATTGCAAAAGAACTACAAGCTCTGATTCCATACACAGAGAAACTGTTGTCTTCCTGATATGCATTTAATCTTTCCTTCAAATCTACCACTACCTTAAAGGACCTGCCATATAAATATTTCTAATGATCAGTCAATACTGCCAGTGTTGTCATCAATCACTACAGAACAAGTACTCTTTTACACAGTAATCGCATAAATCGTCTTCCAAGAAATTATAATTCTTCCAGACATACCTCTTGATCTTTGGCAAGGTCATCTCAGCTCTTGAAGCCTTCATGGAAAGACAGCATATGTCAAAACTCAAAGATGGATGAATAGAAGGAAAAAGTAGACTCAGTTTAAAAAACTGTCAGAGTAAGGAAGCCTATCTGTTTAACAAGCAATGTATCAGAAACATTTTTAACAAAGAGTTTGATATTTGCTCATAATATCTAGTAGCACTAATGCTTCTTCTACACAGAAATAAATCGTGAATGCTGGTTTGGAATATTGCCAGGAATTACTCAAAATTTGCCACAATGCTCTGGAATGAGATTTGAATTTTTAAAAATAATTCTTGGGAGAAATCTGTGTACCTGGTTAACAAAAGTATCAGTGCATAATTTCTGACTACATGAAGGAAGGAAATACGTTCAAATTAAATTAAATTTACAGCTGCTGCTTCAGTGTCTGAGATGCTGTTAGAGGTATTAGTAAACATTTAGACAAAACTTTAGGGCATTTAGGGCAAATCCTTGTGTGCCTTTTCTTCTAAGAATTTCTATTGTCTTCTTTTGAGCACAAGATACAGCCTTTACAAAGCGTTTTTCCTTTATGTGCATATATTAGGACTGTGGGTTTTGCTTGTTATATTTTTTCCCTTTAAATGTTCTTTTCTCCATTAGATGTAAAAAAATACTGAATGCAAAACAGAACAAAAATCTTTAATTGATTGCTGTTGTTTGTCTTCCTTAAAAGTCAAGAGAAAAAAAAAAAACAATAAAACTTATGGAGAAATTATTTCTGCAACAACATCATTATAAACCAATTGCTAAGAAATGGCTTTATGTAAAACTGCTTTACAAGAGAAATGGTGCACCAATGAGAATTATTTCAGCTGATGAAAAACCAGGGATAATAAAAAGACACTGGGGTAAGAGGCAATTAGGGCCTGATTTATGAAAAGACGCCACATACAGGCGAACAGTTTTCCTCCTGACATGTTGTATGCATTACTGAATTTACAGGTCACCTCAGCTTATCAGTAAAGAATAAATTTACGGAGACGTAAAGAGATGTAAGTGAGTTGGAATAGTCATCCTGGAAAAAACAGTTGTTACTTGAATAAAGTTTAATGGCCAAATCTTGTGCTGGGGAAGGAGCTGTTGGCTCCTTGAAATGATGCTTAAATTGCATATAACAGTCAGTTAGACCAGAAGATGCCAGGAACCAGAAAAGGAGCGAACTTGTAAATTATATCTAAGGGGGCAAATGTCTGACTGGAGATAACAGCTACTTATTACCTTTAACCATAACATGAAAGGTTTAAAAATCATCACAAGTTCTAAAAAACAAATCAAAAGAACAGCTGTTTTCTTCATTTAAGGAACTAGGCTAGATTTAGATGAATGTTGGCACACAACACAGGAATATAATAATGCTCATATTTCCCTATGACAACTAAACATATGACAATAATTCACAAGAGATTTTGCAGCATAGCTGAAAGATGTTACTGGTAATCAATAGGACAAGGTTATTCTCTGGAGAAATAGCACCCACTTAGTAGTCTGGAAATAAAGCCCACATACTTAAAGTGTTTACTGTGAGATAACACAAAATAAAAAAACATGCATAAAGCATATATACAAGCTGAACAGGAACACCTGGGCTCCTGATGTATGAGAGGTGTTCTGGAACGTTTAAGTGCCTTCACTGCAATGTTTCCTTTATAATATTATATCTTATCTATACTGCAGTGTTAAAGAAGTATTCACTGCCAGCCAGCTTGATTCAAATTAGGAATGCAGTAAGGCAAACTCATCTGAATTCCAAATAGTTTAAATTGATATATAGAAGAGAAGGCTGGTTCTGTGGCTGTGTCACAAGACAGAAATCAGGAAAACAGATTCAGACCTCTTCTCTACCACAGCCTTTCTCTGTGACCTTGAGGAAAAACAGTTACATCCAAACTGTTAAAGGTAAAGAGCTGGAGAATATCAACTATAATTTCTAGACAGGTCAAAATAAACAAAATCAGATTTATTTTTTTCCAGACAGAATGCTGATAAATCCATTGCCACATGACAATGTGCATGCAGAAGATGACACTGGAAAAACTGACCAGGTGGATTCCAGTAAGAAGTATCTTACAAAGACTGTTAAAAACAAAGATACAACTGCTGGAACTAGAAGTCTCTGAGACTCAGATTGCTGCAATTTTGGAGGATATCGCAGGGAAGATACCACAACATGTTAACCCTACTTTGATACTCTTTCACAGATACTGCTCCAAGTCGCTGGTGGAAGTGAGATGCCAGGCTACATGGATCTTTGGTGTGGCCATTTTTGTGTTCTTACAGAAACTTTCAACTTGCTAGCTTGGGAAGTACTTCCACTGTAGCTACTACAAAATGAAATTAATCTGTTTGACAAGCTGGGTAAATATTGGTGCAGTTAGCTCACAGTGAATGTTATGTTGCCACAATTTCATTATTACCACTGCAGCTAATGTAAAATGGGCTTATATCTACATAAATCGTAGTTATCCAGGATAGAGGTATCTTCAGATATCCAAGATGTACTTGCACAAATTAATTATGAACTTTAATGCTATGACACGTAATACATTTTGGGATGAGCTAAATGTGCTGTAACTCTTGGTGTGAACATGTTTGCCTCATATGAATGTATGCCATAACATAGCGAAGGGGATACTCTGCCACCTTGTGCCAAAGAGTTGGAGCAAAGACAGGGACTATCAATGATAACAAGCTGACACAGCACAAAATGTAATGCCATAGAACCTCATTATTCTATCAAAGTTCCAAATCCCATTGATTTTCAAATAGAAAAATAATCCAGGAACATTGTCATATTACCATGATTTAACAAGATATACTGAATTAGCTGAGCAATTTTAAATGTTTGTGCACTCAGTCTTAGCTAGTGGCAAGTATAAGATAATTTTGTTTAGCCTAGCCTGAAATGATTGACATTCAAGCTAAGCTGATGAATGGTAACCCGTTAAGCAGCAGTAACCTAATTGTGCGTCTGAGTTCTCAGGCTCCTAAGTCTGCTTCAGTCACGTTGGAAAATTGGATTTTGCTAAGTCATTTATAACAAGATTTTTCAAGGTATTTAGATATTTTACTCTCATCAAAACCAGTGGGAGATAGATGTCACAATGCCTTTAAAAATCTTGTTTGTAGAGCCTTGCACTGCTGAGCAGAGAAAAAAGAAAACCAGACTTGCACCTGCAAGTTGTTTTCGGACTGCTTCCTAGGAACAAGAACGCAGTGATGATTAATCAAGGACCGACAGACACAAAGGACTCACTGTGCACTCATATAGACCCTCAGAGCAGGATCAGGCCTCAAATACATGTAGTAAGGGAAAGGCTGGGAGGGAGGGGCTGAATGATAATAAGAAGATAATACTTAGCTTAGGCTGATTCTGAGTAAAATTTTAATAGCTATGAATCACTTGAAGGTTAAAACACACAAATAAGCATGTATTTCACCAGTTTTTTTCAAGGCAGCTGTAGTCAGTTGTTTCCTTGGTGTCACAGCAGACATGAATAACCAAGACATGCTATTTCTTGCACTTTGGGTTTCAGTACTTAAGGAAAGTCCAAAGTCACAACAGAGGTGGGCTAATGGTGTCCTGTGATTGGAGAGAGTCTGACAGTGCAAGGGAGGATGAAGGAGTCCGTGTGTCTGTCCTGGTCCTTAGAGGGAAAAGAGGGAAACCACAGTCCAGCAAAGGGCTGGGTGACCAGGCTGGCTGGTGTCTGCTGCAAATAAAAGCTAAAATGAACCATTCCAAGAAAGAAAACGGTGATCAGGATGATAGTTCCTTATGAGCTATATGAAGAAGAGAGGTCTGATTTTTTAATGTACTGACCTCTGCCATTGAAAGTTATCCTTTACTTTTCTCTGTAGTTTAACTTAGAAATGAGTGGGAGTTACACACCTGTTATGTGAGAATGGAGGGTGACCATAAAGCACCTCTATTTAGAGTTACTTTAAAATATTATCTGAGGTGTAAAATGCAACTTTGCTTGTTCACATGCTTAGCGTGATTACAGATGTCTACAGTGTATTCCCTTTCTTAGCTACTTAATAGCAAATGCATTGAAATAACCTAATAAAGTAGAGCTAAATATCAAAAATTGGACTATTCGAGCCATAAATGAAGCTGAGTGTGCCAGCATTGTTCTCTTAATAAGATTTGCTACCCTTCCCAGTCTTTCAGCAGAACTGAGAGAACAGCAGGGAGCATGGCTGAGCCTCACTGCAAAAGTGACAACCCTAGCTAGCATTACACGGCATCCCAACATAATTTTTAAATTAACCCCAATGTTTTTGAAATGTAAAGCACGCTTAAAGGGTAAAAAACATGGGAATTTTTTACCTTCCGGGTTGTGTGTGTGTGTTGCAGGTTTGAAGAACTGCACATCATAAAAATATGAGAACAATTCCTCCACGGTAGAATTAATTCCTATCTAGGATTGCTGAATTGAAAGACTGTGATGTGAACATCTCAAAATACTCAAGTCATGGTACTAGAAAAATTATAAGAAGATAAAGATTGCAGAGTGTTCAGAAATGAAACTAGGATCTACAGGAGGTTCGTTCTTCTTTTTCTCCCCACAGTATCTAAAATATCTTGCAACCTGTGATAGAACTTTACCCTTAATTACGCTATTCTTGAAATGAGACTCTGATACATGTCTGATACAGAAACCACATTCAATCAGAAGAAAGACAATCTCAGCAATATTTAGAAGGAAATGAAAATATAGGTGGAAAAGGACTTACATTTTTACTCAGCTATTTAATACCTAAAATAGTTAATGAGACAAACTCCCACTGATATAGATCTTTTGTCTGTTTCAGAGTTGCAAGGTTTAGAAATAGCAATTCAGACGTAGCAATAAAGTAAATGTTTTTCATCCTTTCCCTATATCCTTATAGATGAGAATTATTAGGTAAAGTGAACATCATCATGCTTATGCGTGCCAGGTAGCAATTTCCTCGTGTGAATAGAATTGCTTGCATGTATTAGTGTGATACAGGATATGTCATTGGATGCTGCTTATGAGGAAGTGACATTCACTATGAATATAGTTATAGAAATCACCATCTAATAGATAGAGCACAACAGTTTGTACACCAGATATTAATGTTCAGTGGTCACAACTTGGAAAAGAATTTCAGAGCTCAGTTCCCCTTTAGATGCCTGGATGCATAATTCCTTGAAGAATCTGATTGTTCCTAACAGACAGTCAAATATCAGAATTGTGAGAAACAGAAAATCTAAGGAAACTCCTCAGCGTATCCGCAGCTTTTCACAACTGTATCATTTCTTCATATACTATGGTCCACTAATAATGACCGTAAGAGTTGCTATCACTCCAGTCTGTATCACACAACTACACAGCAATGCTGACTAGTGAGATGGCAAATAAAAGTCTTGACCCTTCTATGGATTTGTAGATTTTTTCACTCTAAAGTCCTCAGGCTGGTTCTTGAAATTATGATGAAAAAAACATTCTTCTTAGAGATGTCTGCAGATGAGTAAAGAGCTGCTTGTCTCTCAGGTTCAGCTGATGTCCTCAGCAGAGCAGCTTATGAAACTCTTTGCTACCAGGCAGAATTCCTAGCAATTTAGGACCTTGTGATACCCTCAATTTCTCCAGCTCTCCTGTTGTAGCACAGAATATCTGTGGCTTTCTATTTTCATTGAACCAGCAGTATTCAAAATTTCTTGAGTAAGTATAGTGGGACTATTCTGAATGAAGCTCCTATTCATAGTTGCAGGGTCTCCATTAAGCAAATGATGACTTTTAGTCCTACTTTCCAATGTCCGATGCTTTTACATATCTATCTATCTATCTGTCTGGCTGTCTATCTATCTATCTATCTATCCATTCTTCTGTTTCATTAAGAGGCAGATGTTAATACAATACTAAGTTGGCACTTGTGAAAAACTAAAGAGGTGTTTGCTGAATTTGAATTTTAATGTCTCTGCATATTTCTGTGTAAGAATTTTTGTGCAGGTATTTATGCCTATGTTTTAGAGGCAGTTGGGAGAAGTCTTTTCATTTCATGCTTCTAGAAGTTGCTAGATATTATTTGGCAAGAAGTGCACTTAGCTTGCTCTCATACTGCAATCTGCAATACAGGCACAGTTTTGAGCTATGCTGTGGAAAAATCACAATGTAATTTTAAGAAAAAAGGCTGAAACTATCACTTTTCAGTATTTGAACTATCACTGAGTATACTGTCCTGGTTTCAGCTGGGATAGAGTTAATTTTCTTCCTAGCAGCAGGCATAGTGCTGTGTTTTGGATTTAGTAGGAGAAGAATGTTGATAACATGCTGATGTTTTTTAGTTGTTGCTGAGTACTGCTCATGCTAGTCAAGGACTTTTTCAGCTTCCCATGCTCTGCCAGGCGCACAAGAAACTGGGAGGGGGCACAGCCAGAAGAGTTGATCCAAACTGACCAAAGGGCTATTCCATACCATATGACGTCATGCTCAGTATATAAACTGGGGGGGGTTGGCCGGGGAGCAGCAGTTACATGATTTCCATAAAGTTTCATGGAATCCAAAACATTCTAATGATGATTGCATCTATTTACACTAATTATGTAATTATACCAATTGCACAAATAGAAGGCAATACATATCACTGACTGAAGCCAAAAACTAATTATCAAAATAAAAACAACATGAAACCAAGCTGGGAGTAAAACTGAATGAAAAGTTAGGTGTTTATTCTTCAAGTACATGCAACAAACATGTACAACCTCTCCAGTCCTTTTCTCCTTCTGTCTTCTACCTAAAAGAGAACTCCCCCACTTAGACCCTGCCTCAGGAAAATTTGCTTGTAAAGCTCCCTAAAGCTTTTTCTATATATCAAAGCTGAACTTAAAGATATGTCTAAATGTTGTCCCAAATTAAAGTTGAATTACATAATCTGGGTGCAATACTGTTTTGCAAGTACTTCGTGCAGAGGTCAAAAATCTTTCCAGAGAAACATGGATGATCTTTTTTTCTTTCCAGCTGGAAGTTCATGTTACTGGTAGAGATGTGAGCTCAGAGCCTGGGGTAAGTAAGCCTCATTGTAAGGCAGGAACTTCTGCTCATGAAGATTTATCAGTTCAGCAGGACCTGGAAGGTGCACCTCCCAGGAACAGGGTTTTTTTTTTTTAGGTGCTATCTGTACTATGCATATGGAAGGCTGTTGTCACCTTCCTCAGTATAGTGCATCAGTGAAGTCTTATCCTATTTGATGTTGGTTTGTCTTACATCTCTTGCTAGCGTATGTGAGATGTATTTCAAGAATCCCTTGATAACATACAAGTAAGCATTTAAATAACAAAAAGGCCTAATCAAGTACTTCAAAGTTAATTATACCTTAATTCACCAGTCAACTGAGGATCATGCTTCCCACAGACAATCAACCTCACAAATATTTCACTATATGTAGATAATGTAATTTAATTTACAATCCTTTCCAATGCATTTTCCCCCTAGCGGATCCTCTACACATTTTTTTCTTGGGGATTACAGAAACAAGATGAGTATTTCAAGCATGTCATAAATCAACTCTAGAATGAAGTAACTGGTAAGACAGCCTAAAAATGTGTCTAAAAATCACCAAGCTGCTCTGAAAGGCCACTAGCAACCATGCTTGATGGACTCAGTTTTCCCAAATTATTTGGAAACTTTTGCTTTTGTGAGGAAAAAAAACCCAATTTGCCTTCAGAAAGAAAGTATGCCAGTGCTGTCATGATGCATATATTTCAGTCTCTATACAACTGAGATCTGAGCTTAATGTATCCTGTTAGAGAAAAGACTTGTAGCAATTTAAACATTCGTTTTCCTCCCCTTACGCAAAACAAAGACTACCACTGAATTTGGGTTGATGTAAGGAAAGGAAAATGACTATCTGTTCACTAATTCACCTTTCTGCCTTAAAAGCTCACAGATTGTTCCAATAAAAATGTGTTGACACTGATTTGGGACCATGTTAGGCAGAATCACTGAAGTCTGTGAACCCCTCACGCAGAACACTGTTTCCCAAGCCAGCCTAAGACAGTGTCTCACTTTCCACTTTTGCTTAGCTGTATATATATTTTTTTTTTCTTTTTTTTTACAATTTCATTATAAATAATCCAGCCACCAAGCCAGGAAACATGGAATTGCTGCTCTACCCTTAATTGGTTTAGTGGTGGACTTGGTAATGTTAGGTTAATGGTTGGACTGGATGATCTTAAAAGTCTTTTCAAACCTAAACAATTCTATGATTCTGTGATTCTATGATTCTATATACATCACAGGGCACAAACAGAGCACTTGTAAGCCATGTTGTCCATACTGGTTTAAAGGAAGGGAATACAATTCATGGTAAAATATGCTTTATCTGTTCCAAATTACTTATTATAGTTTCCAAGTATTTTTATTTTCTTTCTATGGAATTTCATGCATAAATGTGTCATGACAATGAGTCTTTAAAGCACAGTTTTACGCTTTCTTTTATTTGTTTCTGTACTAAGGGATATTAACATACACTTCTAATGACAGATATCGTTAACTTTTAAAAGAGCTGTGGTAGTTTTAATTAGGGCACTCAATGGCATTTGCTAGCAACATTTAACTTTAATCGACAACTTGTCAACATGATCTAACATTTCCTATTTTCAAATGACTGTGGGAGAAAAAAGTGCAAGCACCACTAAATGAAACTGCTAAAGGACCTGCCATTAGTTCATGCAGCTAAAGAAACTACTTTAATGAACAGCTAGATTTTCAGGTTTCCTTTGAGTTTGTTATGGCAATTTGTATTTTTAAGCAGGGAGAATGGATTTCTAAATTTCAGGTTTTTCATGAGGGTCTTTTTCTGTCTTTTCTGCAGAACACTGAAACATATTTAAATTAAATCTTGGAAACAATACAATTTTATTGACTAGTAATTCATTTTTGCAGTAGTAACAATGATGATGTACATGAACAACTTTAAAAAAATTATTATCATTATTATTGTCATTATCATTATTAGTGGAATGCTTGGAGATTCTAACTGACCTGAGTGATCCATTTTGTGTGCCATTTTTTTGACAGCTGTTGCCTGCATTTATTTAATAAATGCACATATATGAAGAAAAAAACCTCATCCCAACCCATGCCCTCTAAATAGGTACATAGAAAAGCAGTAATTCATCAAAGCTCTAGCCTGGGAGGAAGAAATGTTCTCTCCTTCTCTGCTTTCTGTAAAGTCCGTTGAGGGAAAACAGATTATCACAAGAAGGAAATTCAAAAGAGAGGGAGTGGAACTATAAATTGAGCAATTAAGGAAAGATCATTATCAAGTGTTTATTATAACAACTGAAGATGAATTAAGTTGCCTAGCAATTTTAAAGAGTCGTAAACCAATGGTGACATCCTCATATTGCAGCAAACTATCAAAGTCAAGATAGAACAGTACATTAGGGTAGATAATATAAACATAATCAAAAATGGGGAATAGCAGAGTTCATCAAATCATCATCAGAGACAGACAAATTGGATAATGTTTTGGGTAACTTCTTCTGCCAAATGAAAAATCAAGTTTGATGGTCATTGTAAAAAAAAAAAAAATGCCTATTGTGAAGCATATACTGTTTTGTAGGAAACAAAACACTTATCTATGCCTGCAGAGATGAATTCCATTTGCAAGTGTCAAGAACTTTTGCTGGGATTTTAAGTGGTTGGTAAAGGTCAAGGAATATATTTTTAATGACAATAAGAATAAAAGATGTCATAGTATAGTCCCTAACCAAATCCCCTCCTTAATCCAATGTTATAACATTAAGGCTCAGATTCACCCTATCTGAACTAAATTAAGAACATAGTTTCTTCATATTTTCTGTTTCGAGCCAAAGGAAAGAAAGAGCAGTCCCTAGATGACTATGCCACCTAGGTTCCACTGTCTACTAGCTAGATGGAAAAAAATCCAGATCCAAGGGCTTTTCTATTTTGGAATGTAGTTTCACATAGCTGTGTTTCAGTTACTCTTCTACTCATAAAACTCTGAGATGTTCTTATCCCTCATTTGTGAGGAATAACCATACACTTTAGAAGTGGATTAAGGTAAAGCACATTAAGAGCTTGTGTCAAGTTTTTAAGCAATATTTACCCTAAAAATCCTCAAGAGACAAATTTACAGTAATGCAAATATTTTATCAAGACCACAAATTATCTGATTGTGCAAGTTACTAGGCATCAGCTGATCTTGGATAGCTGTCAATGCATATGGTCTTACCTCAGGACACAGCATGGTAAATTTCTTGATGTAAGTAATCACAAGCAGAATTTTAAGCACATGCTTGAATCTCTCTGAGACTCAATACAATCTGAAGTTCAAAGTTAAGCATATGCTTAAATATTTTCTTGAATATGCATGAGCTGCTCAGCTGGACCCTTCAGTGAACTTACCTCCTTTTAAAATTGTTTGCTAGAATATTTGGAGAAAGTGAATCCACTGGGGCCACAGCCGCAGCCAGGTTTTTTTGGGGGTTTTTTTTTGGTTCAGATGAATGTTCGTGAATAAGTTTTGCAGTATTTGCTTAGCATTTCTTAGGGGAATAATATCTGCCAACTGGCCTTGCCATCAATAAGGTAGTAACTAGATGCAAAATGTCAATATATATTGCTCTCTCCAGAGTAGACATGTCAATGAAATTAAAAGGTAAATTACTGAACATCTGACTAGAACTATATTTTTAAGAAGCCTATCCTAGTTCAAGTCAGAGAACTGGGAGAGGAATGCCTCACCTCTACTCAAGCATCTGCTGAATTCAACAGCTGCCTATTCCCAAGAGCTTTGGTTGAGCTGGGAACCTAAGAGGGCATTTGAAGATTCAGCTTGTGTGAAAAGAGTGGTTGTAGGGCTGCAAGTCACAGCCGTGAATGAGGGTTTCCATGGTTCAGCAGCTGCACAAACTGATTGCAGCAACCTATGGAAAAGAAAGGAATCACAGTGTGGCTTCAAACCTGCAGCAAAGATAGAGCAGAGACAAATCTCAATAGGGTTTTCTTACGAATTCTAAAGCTAAAGTATTGTTTACTACTTTGTTAACTATTTCTCATTCATACACTGTAAGATAACAGCGGATGTAATACAAGACTAGAGAAAGGATGTCAGTGTCATGTCTTTTACATCTGAGTCACTGTTATGAGATCAGGCTGGGCTGGTGTTTGTGAAAAGTCTTTACCAGGAAGCACCTACCCAGCAATAGGACAGAAAAATGTCTGATAGTTAACATGTACCATAATATTTAGGAAAATAAGATTTTAATGAGTTATATAACTCAATAAGCATAGTTTTGAATAAGTAGTATATCCATTAAAGGAGTGATCTCTTAATTTCTGGTACACCTAAAGCTCCTGGATTTTCCTGGAGAACGAAACCTTGTAAGAGACAAATCCACACTTGGAGAAAATAACACCCATTTGTACTGAAGTGTTGTACAATTCATTGTGCATTAACTATTACTGATTGCTATACATGAATCTGGTTATTCTCGATCTTATTATTCTGCCTAGAATACACTGATTAATTATCCAAAACCCGTTAAACAACACTGTTCATCGTACTACTTAAAATAAAACTATATGAAGGATAAGATAAGGTTTAAGATTCTTGTTTTTATGGTAATTCTTGAATGTTAGTGTAGCAAATCCAGAAAAGGGGGGCAGGGAGACAGGAACTCTAGCCTGAGTTTGCTCCTAAACTTCAGTACATAATGCTGTAATCAGTGTTAAGAGATAGTGGTTTGTAAAACATGATACAGGGATGAAGTGGAAGAGAGTGATTTGTTCTTAATTGTTAGTAAGGTATTCTGACATTGAGTATAAAGGTAAAACATTTATGAGACCTACTGATATACGCTGCTGGTCCTGTGAATTATGATCTACATGGAAACTATGTTTATGAGTAAACAAATCTGCTAATTAGAGCTAATTGTGTCAGGTGCATGGCCAACAAACATAATTAATCTAAGCTCTCTGATTCCATTGGGGAAAAGGTATTACTGAGTGCACGAGGTGAAAAATGTAAATAAACCTCCGAGTAGAAGGCAAATAAGCGGTAAAGTGTGAAGAACCATTCAACTTAAGCATGGTTGAAAACACAGAACATATCCGAGATTTGACAGAAAGTTAGATGATAGGGAAATACAGAGGCAGATGAATGCAGAGAGGGAAAAATTGTGTTGACTGATCTATGGTGAATATAGGTAAAAATGACTGATTTACAGTTCTTACACCAAAAACAATTGCCACATGGTTACTAATACTCCATTTGCCACCCTCTGACATCAGAACATAGAACCAGCTACTCAAAATGTCTACATTTATATATAAATAAGTAAATCAGGTATATATATCACCCTTTTTGTTGATTAAGAGATATAAACTGTTCTGAAAAACCTGCTGTCTGCTGTCATTGCAGGTAGGGAAAGATCACTGTTGTAAGTCAGCGTGGTGGCCATCAGTGATCAAATGCCTATCCAATTAATCCATCTGAGGGGCTTCCAAGCTATGCTTTCCTATTGATGTTCATGCTCTGAATTGCAATGAAGAGCCTGGAAGGCTGTTAAAAAATTGAAAGCAATGTTTACAACCCTATGATTCAGACTCCTTTTCCTGAGAATAAACAGGCCATTCTGTGGAGAGAAAAGCCATCAGCAAACACTTGAAATTTATTAAATACTTTCCTACAGCATTACTCCTCCACCTCGCTAATTGCTGCAGCTGCTGCTACAAAAGCATTCTAATTACAGCTGAAAGGAGAGGTGGCCCATCCAAATCTTACAAGGCAAAAAGACCCCTATGATACTCCTCTGTGATGTGGTCCAACACATGAATGTTTGTGTGACTCTTCTGCTTTCCACAGTAATCGCTGGGTGACATTCTGGCTCTTGTGGTGCAAATGAAAAAACTCCCATTATGTTTAAGAGGATATGATTTAACTTTTTGCCTTTTTACATTATACAACTTCATTGTAGGAGCAAGAACTGTGAATCTTTTTCTTCTCAGTTACAATAAAATTAAACTCAGACAAGATAACCATGACCTTACTTCTAGGTCCCACTTGAAAACAGAAACCAAACCAGAATGAGGACAGGCTGGCTCAATTTCAGTTGAAGGAGTCAATGAGCACACATAACAAACCAAGAATGTGCTGTGGATTGTCTAATTTATTCTGTGGTTGGGTACAGTAACTCTCCTGGACAGTGTGATCAGACCACACATTCTCGGAGGTTCACAGAATTTCATAAGTTCCTCTTTGCAATGACCCGAGTGGCACAATATAGATTTCCAAGTTTTCATTTCAGAAGCATGAAGAAACCTATACTATCACAGGCCCAAACTGTTCTCTGCATTTCAAATACCTGTTTCTAGTCAGGTGGGACTTGCAAACGAGGTGGATGAGATCTGTTATATTTTTTTGTTCACTGCTTACTGCACATGTGCCGTGCATGGTATTTTCTAAAAGAACTACCAGCAAGAAGGAGGCAGCTACCTGTTTTCTTTGGCCTGGGCTTGGAAGAAGACACTAAAATGCACAAGGGATTGTTCCTTTCCTGGAGGCAACTATAAGAAGCTTTGGGAGTGGCAACTCTGCGAAGCTTTGGGAGTGCTCACTGGGATGGCATACAGATGGCGTGCAGCACTGGATCCCCTAGGAGTCTGTGGTGACACAAGAGGGAGGTGTCCCTAGGGTCTCAGACAAGATGGTGTGAAAGGTTTTGCTGTCCAAGCAGCCAGTGAACATTGGTGATTAGAAAGCATGGCTGTAAGAAAGGTTTAAAGAGGAGGCAGGTTTCATGAACATTTTACGTCAAGCTTACTCACTAGAACTGAGCTTGCTGTATTTCAGTTACCTCATTGTAGTTTGTCTTCTAATAGAGCATGGCATTAAGAAACGCTTTTCCTAAGTTTTCTTTGCCCCTGTTAAAATAAGATAGGATATTTGTACCACAAGGCCATGGTTATCCTAGAGTTGTCAAAAGATCCATTTTCCTCAAGTACTACTGGATGAAGAAAAAATGCTAGGCACTTTCACCTCCCTTTTCAGCCATCAGGAACAAGAATCTGTGGCTTGTTGTTCCCAGATGAGTGCCCTGGCAGTTGCCTTTTCTGCATGTCATCCTGCACCACAATCTTTGCATTTCATGTGCTTCTGCAGGGTAACCTCAGGGATGGAGGCGAGTCATCTTACCTCTCTTTGCCTTTCCTTAGCCCATAGTCTAATGACTTAGCAACAGCAATGGAAGTTTAAAACCTGGTTCATAGGTATAGGAGAAAGCAACTACATATCTTTTCACTATATTTTTAACTCAGCCAGAGTGGGATTATTCTCTCTTTTAACCTCCAGATAAAATCTTGTAACGTTTTGTATAGATTTTGGCTAGAAATATCTGAAAATGGCCTCTTACGTTTCACTAAAATGTTTTCAGCCTTTTAAAAAACTTTCTATTTATTTTGTGACTAGGATTGAAATTTTGAGACTTTTAGAAAATTTCATCTACACTCTAAACATGATTGTCATCTCATGTCAAAGTATCCTCTTCTCTTCTCTTCTCTTCTCTTCTCTTCTCTTCTCTTCTCTTCTCTTCTCTTCTCTTCTCTTCTCTTCTCTTCTCTTCTCTTCTCTTCTCTTCTCTTCTCTTCTCTTCTCTTCTCTTCTCTTCTCTTCTCTTCTCTTCTCTTCTCTTCTCTTCTCTTCTCTTCTCTTCTCTTCTCTTCTCTTCTCTTCTCTTCTCTTCTCTTCCCTTCCCTTCCCTTCCCTTCCCTTCCCTTCCCTTCCCTTCCCTTCCCTTCCCTTCCCTTCCCTTCCCTTCCCTTCCCTTCCTTTTTCTGTTCTCCTTTCCTTTTCCCTTCTCCTTTCCTTTTCCCTTCTCCTTTCCTTTTTCCTTCTCCTTTTCCTCTAAAAAAAAACCCAAAGAAACACTCTTCCACACTTTTACTATGTCATAATTAATATTCCAGTCAAGAAAAATAGCTGTTATTTGTCCATCTGCCAAGATCAAATTCCTTTATCTCATTTTGAGTCACATTGTAGGAGGAAAAGAAAGATGTCTTTCTTCACGACTATGGCAGGTAGATTGACAAAAGATTGTGAAGCACTAAAGTGCTGTATTGATCCTTCAACAGTACTAATTAGAGAGAATTTATCTTGTGTTGAGATGAAATGGCAGAGCAAAATTAGTAAAGGGGTCTGCTTTTTTATCTGGAATAATATAATTAAAATGATTGCCTAGCTATTTCTATTAGTCTGCTTTTCCCTCCTTCTGTCTGTATCTTTGCTACTTGGAAAATAATATTAGGGATATGTTAAAAACTTACATAGAAGTCAGAACTCACCTGAAATCAGGTAGTTGCAAGGAGTTTCTGGACAATTGCAGTACTGAATGATTTGATTTTATCTGAATAAATGTCTAATCCAAAACACCTTAGGGTGATTGGAAGGTCAATGACCTCTGTAATACATGGAAATAGAATGTGGTTTTCTAACATTTCCAAAGCCATGTCATAGTGTTGTTTGTCTGTTTCTCCTTCTATCATCCAGTCTTCTAAATATTTTTTAAATAAAATACAGTAAGTAAAAAAATAAAAAAGACACTACAGCTATATATATTTATAGAGAATCAATATTCAAACTCAAACTTGTGAAATTCCAATAGCAGCGAAAGAAATCCTAAAATAGAAGTGAAACTAGATACTGAGCTACCATTTATAAACATAGTTAAACATTAAAACTATGCCACAGATGTGTTCATTAAATAAGAAGTTTCTGTATGCACACTTATTTGCAAGGGTTTTACCTTATTTTTTATTTTATTTTATCCTCTGGCTATTTATATAATATCTAGTGCTGCTTTATTTAATTTATTTTATTTTAACTCCATGAAACACTTTCATGAACTGCATTCTATATATCAATAAAAACTTCTATAAATAATGCCTGAAGTGGTGAAATTTATTCCTCACATTAGGCAACTAATGAGACACCCTGACTGAAAGACTGCCATTATCTTTCAGAAGTGTTGGACTGGGCCCTTAATCTTCTACAAATCATGTACTTAAAAAGAGAGAAATTGTGATGTCTGATTTTACAGGAGCTGTTAACAGAACTGAAATAAAACATCTCCTATTGGTGTAATAATGAAACCACAATGTGATTATACAGCAGTTAAATACATTCTAGTGTGAAACACACATCTGATAAATTATTTGAAGATTAATAACCACATCTACTTTATAACAGTGGTATGACAAAGATGAAATGCTGATCTCCACAAATGAAAGGTTATAATTCATTTACTTCTGTGCTCTACTTATGCTCAACATCTAAGGGATTTACACAGTGAAGTCCAGAATGGGTCAAAGCTGAATAAATCTATGTAGTATTCTCTAAACAAAGTGGTATATTCTCTCCTAAAATTTGCACACAGATTATTACAGAAGGTAGAATATGATACACCAGCTTGGGTACAGATTGAGTTCTGAATCTCTTGTGGTCTGCAGCCAGGCCAAACTACCATGACTGTCTGTGGAAAACGAT
Organism: Pelecanus crispus; assembly: GCF_030463565.1. NCBI lineage: Eukaryota > Metazoa > Chordata > Aves > Pelecaniformes > Pelecanidae > Pelecanus > Pelecanus crispus. The sequence continues at coordinate 27,257,059 of NC_134643.1, forward strand.
TTCAGAGTTATTGTCCTCCAAAAAATAAATAGTTCAAATAATACCTTTATATAGTATATCTTATTATGTGTAAAACTCATTGTTTGGTCCCAAATGTACTGATCACATTCATTAGTTCCCTTTTCCTTTCACTTAAGTAATAAAAGTGGAACTTAAATAATGTCAAATAAGTTTAAAATATTGAAGAACATACCCTTCCAAAAGCTGTGAGCATGCTCATGCCAGGTAAAGAAATTCTTGTATAAAAGTATTCAGTAACACACCATAAAGTACATAACCACCTTGCAAAACTAATTCATTATCATTATTCACCTTTCCTGGTGCAGTTACAGAATCCATTGAACATTCATGCAATAACATAACAATCAACAAACTCTCACTCCTTTGTTGAGGCGTTGCCGCTTCATGTTTGAGATCTGACAATAGACTTGAGCATCTGGGTCTGTAACAGGTATCTTGTGCTATTTATCTGTACTATAAAGTTTCTAGCACATTTCTGAGGTACTAGAGTGCAGAATCAAGATCAGATGTTAAGAAATGAAAATATATGATTAGAAATAGTGTTTATTAGAGGTTAAAAGAGAGGATAAATAGCAAACTATTACCATTAAGCAGAATGTGAAGATGTATTTTGCCAGGTAGTTCAATACTGAAATAGGATCTGCATTACCTTCTTTGCTACTTTTTGCTTAACTCACAGAAGAATACAATTGTCTGACTGCTATGATATATTCCTGTTTCAAGCACACTTTTCCAAAAGACCTTTCCCTGAAGTTTCCTCTTGGCAAGGGAGGTTGCAATTAAGGGCAAATTTCAAAGTTGCTATTTCACTGACCATGACATCTTTATCTCCAAGGGGATAGCATTACAGAAGGCCAATTCCCATCCAAGATTTCTTTATATTTCTTAAGAACCCTGTGACCATTTCTGTATTAAAGCAACCTTTAAGGGACATGTGGCTTCCCTCCTCTGCTTAAGGGGATTCAAAGCCTTTTTTTTTTCCTCCAGCCTGTTTTTCTAGTTCCTTTTCCTGGTTTCATTACTGAGTATTAATGTTCTTAGGTTCAGCTTGTTGTATTCAAGTACAGTCATACAGAAAGTGAAATCAATGTTTCTTTGTAGTATTCCACTTCAGATGTCAAGTCCCAAACGGAAATTGATAGCCTAATACTTGAGACTCTTGGGCACTTAAATTAAGCTTTTTCTCCTTGATACCTGCAGAAGTAGTAAAAACTGAATCAGCAACAAAGAAAGAATAAACGATTGCATCAGCTAGAGTGAAAGTAAAGAATCAAGAGCAGTGTCAGCAATGCTACAGTAGCGTGATCTTCTTTGTTACAATACCATTAAGAGAATTTAATTAACAGTATGATTATTTATTAGCAATATCAAATTTCAGCACCAAAGAAAGAGGAACATGAAAGATCTCTAAAAACTCTTAAAATATTCACTTATTCAGAACTAAATTCTGTGCTGATTTTCTGACTGTGCACCTTGATAATAACCACTGGGATCAGACAATTGGAAAGCCAGACAGAAAGTAAACCCTACATTTCTGATTTAATCAGATTTTACAACAGCTGTTTTTTGAATCAAATGATACTATACTGGAATAAAGAAAAAAGGTTGCTTTTTGATGAGTTTAAAGAATTTCAGGCAAAGAGAAAACTATGAACATTTAGTCTTTCATCCTGCCTAATAGAACCATAGAGCTCCTCTAAATTATGTCTTGCTATTATTACTAGTATTTCCAGTAGCTGTGATTGAAATAGATGTGTTCTTTTTGAAATGAGAATCTCATTTCAATATTTCAAATTATAGCACATACACTATATACTTTGCTAAGTTATTCTAATATTAATTTCCAGACTGTTTGAAAAAATGTCCTTGAAAAATTATCTGGAAAACACTAATTGGTAAAATAAAAACCAGCTGGGCTCCCTATCCACTCACCTTACTTATGGCCACCTGTACAACTTGAAACCTAAAAGTCTTGATTGAAGCTAGATCTCCTGTGGCTTTGTGCCTCCTCCAGCACAGTGAGGATCTCAGAACCTCTGAGGAGTTGGATTGATTTAGTGTTTACAAGTTGTCAGGTGGACTTCAGACTGGCCCCCAAACCTCACATTCCAAAAGCAAACAAACGAACAAACAAGCAAGTGAAAAATCCAAACCCCAGGCAGTCTTATCTGGTTGTCTAGATTTGTGAGTCTTCACTTCTCAGACTGTAATCTGTTATAAATTTTTCTACTGGATTGAAAAACTCCCTGCTATCAAATTTCTCCTTTGAATTTCTGTTGCAAACTATGATCAAAGTATTCCTCTTCACAGTCTGAATGGACTAAGAGCCTTCATTTTCTTTGTGTTTTGCATGTTTTCCATTAATTTAATTGTCCCTTTGCCATTTCACTGAAGCTGAATAATTTTTTAATATCTTGCTGGAAGTTTGGTGACAACTGAACACAGTAGCCCAATAGAAATGGTCTCAGTACCAAGTACAGGCATGCATTATTGGTGTATTTTCTCAAAAATGTATATGTACTGTACATACCTACATCATCTTTGTGTCTTCGTTCTCATTTGCAGTAAGAATAGCATGAAAACTGTTTGTAGAAAGGTTGTATAGAACACACAGGCCCCAAATGTTGAGCCAGTTTTGGCCCATATGATGCTCTTTGCAGAGTCAGCAAAAGTGAATTTGATCAAGGGTTAGAAATGAAAAATATTTGCTGTAGAGGTATCAGCTTATAAAATCTAAAGCTAGTGCTTTATGTGGTTCCAGCAAATTCCATCAAATGGAGATAAAATTAATATTAAAACAATTATGACTGTGCAGCCACATCCTTTTCATTCAGTTTACCGCTGAAAAAGGACCATTAGATCAATTCATATGTTACATACGAATATGTGCTGAAGCCAATGATTTGTGCTTCACTGAAGTACAAATTGAGTTTGGCCAAAGAATATCTTCTTGAAAAGAATCCAGACTGGATCTGAAGACATCTGGCCACTGAGACTCTAGTGGTTTCCTGTAGTTTTCCCCAGCAATTAGTTAATCTCACTGTTGCAAATTTTGGCCCAGTTTCCTATTCCGTTTAACTATCTTCCAGTTATGAGTTCCGATTAGGGTTTTTTTCACATTAAAGAGACCTTTAATAGTCAGTAGTTTCTTTCTGTGAAGAAACTAATCCTCTGGTCCCTAAGTCACCTTTCAGTCTGCTTTTGAGAAGCTAAATGGCACACTTAAATAATTATCAACATACTTTTGCAAACATGCGTATCTGAACTATACACACCATGAACTTTAAACCCGTGAGCACTGTATATATCTTCAGCTAGAAAATGCCGGTTATGCCATCGTCAGTAGTGCTGTGGAGATGTGTACCATTCTGAGATGTCATATAGCTATGGTGAAGCCATGGATTTTCTGAAGTGGCAAAATTCTTACCAACATTAATTGGGCCAGAATTTCCATCAAGAGGAACTGAAATCAAACAAATGGGGAAAAACAAACATTCAAAGCAACAGGAAATGAAAGTGAATTGCTGAGATTTCTAAATCAGGCCCAAAAAAACCCCACATGACAGAGTCTCTGTAATCTGTATTACATGTGGTTACATTGATGTGCTGTAGTGAAATAATATGCACAGAATCTTAACAGACCACAGACATGGACATTCTCTTTCAAAAGAAAACACTTTCTGGGGAATTTTATTGGGAAAATTTTGAACTCCTCCAGCATCATCAAAATCATAAAACTGATTAAAAAACATTAAGTTGTGGGACCTTAAGAAATTAAACAAATCCCCCAGTGCACAAATTCAATTTTGTAACAATGACAACTTGCATGTTAGCAGCATAAATGAAGTTTCCTCATTTCAGGCATGTTTTGTGGGTGATCATATGTATGTCTACTGCAGGTAGAAGTTCCCATGTTGCATCAGTTTTTGTTTACTTAAATTATTGTTTACTTAAATTATTTCTTTCTGTTTCTCAGACCCCAAATAATGAAATAATTTAGACAGACAGGTGAGATTATTCCCACCTAGCTTTATACATTTGCTATGTGGATGATCTACAACAGACCAGCCATCTAAACTCCTTGTAGGTGGTGAGAGGAATGTCACCCAGAGGTACAGCAGTGACTAACACAGGACAGGAGACTGGGAAAGAAATCCATTGCTGAGTGCTCTTTTCTCTTGACCACAAGTAACGTCTAAGCTAGATGTAAATATCCATGTTATAGATACCAAAATTAGTGAGATACATTCCATCCATATTGATATATAGATAAAGGAATTTAAAAAAAAACCTGTGGGTTAAGTCAGACTTGTTCTTTGAGAGTCATCCCCAAACATTTTAATTGGTGGGGGGAAGTAATTTAATTTCCTGGGAGCGGGGGGTGGAGGGCAATATGTATTTAGGAGCTATGATGGAAAAGGAAATACTGGTCAGTCTTCTCTGTGCTTGAAAATGAAAATTCCCTTCCAAACATTTCCACTGCCCCTAACTGCCCCAACCAGATACAGAATGAAGATAAAGTAGACAAATGTTGAAGTGACTTCAGGAGAACAAATTACAGATTGAGAAACCTTCTTTTTCCTCTTTGAAAGCTGGTAAGTATTTTGACTCTGGGTAATTTCCAAGAGGGTGAAAGGAAAGAGGTAAATGTAAGTATAGCGGTAACCTCCCCTCATGGCATCACAGACTGTTAACTATAGTCAAGGATTCATAGTTGTATGAGTGTGTGCAGGAGATGTGCAAGCTGAGGTGAAGACAGAGGGTTAAAACTGGCTTAACGAAGAAAATCTATTACCTTGGCCATGAAGAGTGCCCAGTTTATGTTCCTCTCTGTGACAACTGGAGTCGATTTGACTGAGTCAGGAATGGCATTTCCCCGCATTGAAACAAAGGCTCACAAACTCCATTTTTTTTGTCAAAGTATGACAGTCCAATAATGGTTTGGTTTGGAAACAAAGTGACAACATTTAACTGTTGTCAAGACAAAATATGCTTGCCCGTTTGCCTATTTGCCCAGACAGCAGAGCAAGGGCCAGGGATCCTTGGTTGCCAGACCTCTGGCTGACTTACAGACTGAGCAGCTGCAGTATGGGCAGGCTGCCCAGCACACAAAGATGTGAAGGTTATCAATAAAATTGGAGATTACAAACTCCTTATACTTGCTTAATGTTTGTGTATGCAGTGGAAATGCAACTAAGCTCCTCCTAACAAGAATGATGGTTGACAAAAAGCCCTGCTGCCAATTGTCAGAAGGCAAAAAGCACAAACATCCTGGTCATTAGAGGCTGATAGGCTGAGATGGCTAAAACTCTAATATTCTGAATTAGCAATGGATTGAATGGAATTTGACTAATTATAATTACAATGTAAGCACTTGACTGAGAGGACACATGTCCTCAGCTAAAGCAGAGATAGTTGAAAAGTAGGGGTTCAAAATTATAAAGGTAAGAAGGAAAATGGCTTGCTCTGATAAAACTGCAAGGTATATTTGCACTGAATTGAGACAGGGTTAAGAAGTGAAAGTTTCCATATGAAAACATAAGTATCTTATACTCAACACAAACTGCATTAAAATGCAGCTTTTTATGCTGGGTCTGAACATTTAAAAGTCATCCAGCATGGTGGTCAATGGGCACTTTGGAAAAACAAGCAGGTTTTTGCTGCCGTAAGAGTAAATTGAAAATTTTTTATCTTTAACAGACCTGCAGCAAGTCACATGATGTAATTATAAAACAATTCTTTATTGTATGTATACCTGTTCTTCTACTGTGCTAGAATTGGTTATTATTTTGGAAATCAAGAGTACGAAACATATATTAATGGTTGCACCTTCCAAATTCTTTGGAACACACCACTCTAAGGAGACCTGATCTAAGATGAGCATACGAATTGTCATAATGGATCAGATCAAAGGTCCACTTAGCCCATTAGCCTGTCTCTGATAGCTGCCAAGAATAGAGGCTTAACTAAAAGAACAGATACACAGTAAGAATAGCTTATGAATAGAGTACTCTTCCTTCTGGTGTATCCTTTCAGTTTCCAGCAATAAGTAGAAATGATCTGAGCCACAAATTGCATCTAAACCATTAATACCCAACCTAAGACATATTCTCCATGAATTTAATTATTGTTTCAACTTACGTATATGAACAATCTACTAATCAGACAATTTTAATTACATACTGGATGGAAGTAGCACTTCCTTTTGATCAATTTAGAACAGTTGCCTGATATTTTCATTCAGATGTTCTCTAATTCCTCTGTTGTGAGAAACTTGGAGAAATCTTTCTGCTTTGCCTTCTTGCCACTTATAATTTTACAGAAAACTATTTTGTTTCTTTTCTAAGATGAAGAACCACAATTCTTCTTGAGAAGGTTGCAGAACTTCTCCAAGACTTTTCTGTGTCCAGCTCAAAATATCAGGCTAAGCTAATGCTATCTTTTATGAAATGTATTAATGATTTCAAGTAAACTCAGACGTTAATTTTTATGTGAAAATATTTTGGAGATATATAGCTGCTTGCAGTATTCAAGATAAAGATGCCCTACAGTCATGTATGATATGCATTTCTTCTCAAATTCTACCTAAATACATAGCATTTATTATGCCACTTTGGTTTTGGTGACTTCCAGTCACTGAGTTATATTTTTAGAAATTTATTCATGATGCCTCTTTTCTGAGTGGCAAAAGTTAATTTAGAGTACATCACTGTATAATTGTTGTTAGATGTTTGGAGACAGTTCTGTTTATATCACTTTCCACCTATCATTACTTATTTGAATCTTTGTTTTTATTGTCCAGTCACTCAGTGTTTGGGAATTCTTCTGCAACTCTTCACCATCAATTGTAGATTTAGCTGCCCTGAGTAGTTTATAATGTAAACATCCCTCTATTACTCATTTCCTTTCTCATTTATTATTGTATTAAATAGAACTTCCCTGGGAGAAAGCCCTGTGGCACACACAGAAGAAAATCTCTTCAAACAAGTCCAATTGTGCACCTGTTGAAATCAAACAACGAGCTGTGGATTATTATTCATATTGATATAGGGGTTTTTGTGCACATTTTCATTTAAAAAATTAAGAAAGCAAAACATTTCAGGGTTTTTTTTTCTGTTCTAAGATTTCCCTTCTGTTAATACCATGTACAAATTAAATGGCTGTTTTCAGACACTGCTGTCATATGCTTTATACAAAAAATGCATATTCAGTATTACAAACTGAATTTCCTGGTGCTGAAAGCCATATCAAGTGCATGAAAAAATGCAAGAGTAGTAGCTATTTAAATTTTCCTAATATTCATAACCTAGTATTTAATAGACATTTATACTTCTGAAAATCAAATCATTTCTCCAATTGTATTAAGGATGAACAGTTTTCTCTCACTGTATTTTCTATGTTCTGATATCTAAATATTGCATGAGTATGACAGGGATTATCATAAATTGTCACTCAATCAGACATCACATCTCTGAGAGGATAAAGTGGGGTTAATGAAATTGCTACTTATTTTTTCTTGTGAGTTTTATTTTCTCTTTCTGCTCCTGCTTGCCCTTGACAAAGATTTCCCTTGCACAAAGGTGCCTCTGCCCTTACCAAAGAAGGGAATCGATCTGGATGTTCAATGACTCTTGCTATCAAGATCTCTTTCACTTCAGCTTGACAGCAAATACCTAAAGGAACTGGAGTGTTCACGATTTTTCCACAGTCATTTGCTTAGTGACAACTGTCATCTCCCCATCTATCAGCATGACTTCCTTGCCACCTGACAGAACAGAGAAATGATTTTCCATACAGCTTTAGATTTCCATATTGCAGGGCCAGTCTGGTGAAATGTTAGGATTAACTGCCATCCAAACACAATGTTTTTATTTCAAAACAATCTTTTTCAGCCATCCTTTATAAACACACTCTCTCCTTCCTGCCTTTCCACCCAGAAAAGGCAGTTACAGCAGTTACTTTAACATGAGTAACTCCAACCACATAAAGAAGAGTAATTACCTTGACCATTGAGAGGATATAATGTCCTGCTGTTATTCTAGCTGTTTAAATACTTTTTGAAAGTGTAAGCAGCAGCAACAACAAAAGAGACACAGTTTCGGTTTTGGGGGGTTTGGGGGTTTTTTGTTTGTTTGTTTTTTTTAACAGCTTACGAATCCAAAAATGGTGTACCGCAGAGTCTGGCTAAGTATGTATCACCTCCAATCATTTACTGGATGGTTGATTTCCTAATTCCTTTAGATTTCAACACTGAACATCATTCATCTTAACCAAATGTTTAACTGCTTACAAAATATACAGAGACAACTATAATTACTCTATTTAGTCTAACATTAAGTTCTTACCTGAAATAAGGCATGAGGTCTAAATTTCTACAAATTCATACTTGCATTTTGGACCGTGAGATTATGCTTTCTAAATGTTAAAATGTAGAGAATATCAAGACGAGTCAGAAGGGAGAAAGGTGATTTTGGTAGTTTTAGAAACCACTATTTTAAGATACAATCTAGAATTTTTAGTTGGACGTTTTCTTCATTCAGAGTACTGAAAGACTTCCTACAACACAAATTTAGAGATTGTGCAAGAAAGGGTAGTCATGTTGCAAATTTAGGAGGCGCTGTCTTCATAGGAGAGTATAATATAACAAGTATTACTAACATTCTTGGACACCCAGTTTGTGCCCTAATTCAAAGCAAAATACTTTCAACATATATGTTAGCTAAAGGACAAGATTTTGTAAGATAATTTCTTTGTTTGTGAAAGACTGTCTTAAACTGTTCACTAATGGGACATAAGCCTAGGCTTTAAGTATCCCTTTTAAATACCTCACTGAATCATAGTCTGGATGTTTCCAGGCACCCAAACTAATTTGTTTTATACTGAGCACTTACTCAGTTAACAAAAGTGCTTTTTGCTCTTGTATAGACTACCTGGCTTCTGAGTGCTCTCTAAGCTGACGGTGATACATGAAAATGCTGCTGCCCATTCAAATAAGATTCTAGCTTTTAATCACACCCTGAACTTCGAGCAGCTGAAGATCATGAGACACCAAACATCAGAGAAAGGTAAGAATTGTCTTTAATATGTGAGAAGAAAGACAGGAGGCTAGGCATATGATTTACTTCAGCACTGAAGATGACAATTAACTCACTTGGGAATAACATGACATAACTCACCCAGTACAGCTCACTATTCCTTCCTTAATTTCTTCCAGTTTGTAGAAGACTGCCACCCAGCCTTCTCTGCTTCAAGCAGAGATTAACTGAGCGGCCTAAGACAAGGCTGCAGACAGTCCTCCTCTTCCTTCTCCCATTCATTCTGTCCAGTGAGGTGCATGCTTTGTATGTCAAAGGAGATAATGAATATATGTCTGCATAGTCCTCCCCTAAGACGACAGACAAACCCTATTCTATTCTTCATCTTTGATTCCAGTTAAGAACATCACAGCCTTCAACAGTTTCTTCTTAATCCTTCCAGGATTGCAGTCATCACATTTTTCACCTTTTCCCACCCTTTGGGAGGATGACTCCCCTATCTCTACTTCCGTCTGTGGATGCCCAGAAACAAGTGCACGTGTAAACTGCAACTTGAACCAATCTACCTCATGGAGGTTCCACTTCTGCTCTCAGAAAGGTGGAAAACCCCACCCTCCTCTCAGACAATTTGATGACAAAAGTAAAAGCCTAGTCTTGTCCTTCAAAGGTCAACCAGTGTGATGGATTTAGTAGACTGTAAAACCCAGCCCTATGCCAAAGGGAGGCTGGAGCTGCTCATCTGCAAGCAATGAATCTGGTATATTAGGGTTGTATAACCTCATCCAGTTTGGGTGCCAACTGCTTAGTCAAGCCACACTGGCCAATACATTTGTTCATGTGGTCTTCAGCTTTCCTCACCTGATAACTCCCCGTTTTCATTCATCACACAGAGCAAAATTTAAAATGACGTGTTTCGCTGGGTTTTGTTTGTTTCCAGTGAGCCTCCTGTTTTGAGTTCATCAGATCATCAGGTTGAATTAAGAGCCTAGACAGACTTCAGGGTGCATTTTGTCTCCTCCCATGAAGCTGGACATTGCAGTCCATGTGGAGGACTACATAACATGACACAAAACGTTTTGCTGAAATTAACACACCTGCTGGGCATTAACTATACAGAGCAAATTTAATAGCATTACATGGGTATAAGGCAGGACAGACTTTGGCCTGAGAATTTTATGCTGGTTTTACATATGAAACGTTGCATTACATTTTCAGCTTCCAAAAGCCAGTTTGAAATCTGATATGTTAATGTGATACAGCGGTTTGGAGAACAATAGGGGCTAGTTGGCTTCACCCTCATCTGGCCAGCCAATTCTATTTCCCCTCTTGTGGCTATTACTGGTTTTATAAGGTGATGTATCACGATGAGAGTGTCAGCTGCATCATTCTACAGCTGCGCTAAATCCTTCTTCACACAATGATGTCCATTATGGTGTCCTGATACTAGTAGGCTGAGTTATGAGCTGGACATGGAGTGTTGTGGAGTGCTGAAGTGGTCTGGCAGCCAGCCAGGGACATGCTACAGTGGTGTGTGCTTGGTGGAGTGTAGCAGATGATCGCCCATTGCTGGAAATTGCAGTTCTCTCGTGCTGTGCGGAGTTATGATAGGGTGTGATGTGTTGGCAAGTGGTGGCTATGATTTTATGGTAAAATTGAACTGCAGTACGAAGCCGGATGAAATTGCTTAACAGCTTTAGTTTGTCAGGATTTGACCTAAGCCATTTTTTCTAGCAATGAACTAGGTCAGAGTGCTGTGGTTCAGTACTCCAGGAAAGTGCCCATTTACTTCTTCAGCTATGAGTCTAGAGGTGCCTAGGTATTTTTAGTTTACTTTTACTTGGGTGTTGTTTGAAGAAATAGCATGAATTTAGAGCAGATATTTTCATGGGACTGTCTCATGTATGGTGCTTTACTTCAGGGTTCACACAATTTCTATCTGTAGGTGTCTTCTGTGGGTTTCAACATTTAATACTGACTCCTCACGGGGTTACTGTTGTAGGTATGGCCACATCCTAATTAACTAGTTAGGCTTCACTGATTGTTTCATACAAATATATTTACTCTCACTGGAACACAGTTGGTAATTCCTTTGACGAATTCCTTTAGGGGAAAAAAAATTCTCACATGAATCCTGAGAGCTGTGAAGGAACAAGACCTTCAGACATGATGGTCCAGATTCTCTTGCCCCATTCCTTATTTGAATATTTTGCAATGAAAAAAAAAAAAATCCTGTCCAGATGGAAGAAATATTTTCTTGAATTTACGTGAAGTTTAAGATGATGATGTTTGGTTTTTTTCTGGTTTTGGTTGGGGTTTTCTTGTTTATTTTTGTTTGGTTTTATGTTTGCTTGCTTGTTTCATTAAAAAGGATTTAGAGAAAACTACTGTGATAGCCAATTAGTTTACATTTTTAAGAAGAATCCCTTTAACTATGGAACCTGCCTGTACCCTATAATGCAGAAGGGGACAAGAAATTAAAATTGAGACAGCAAGTATTCTTCCAAGTAGGAAAGATTATTTAGTTCTTTACTGATCAAAGCCATCATTGTGTCATTCAGTGTGTGAATTGTGGAGCTGTAGTGTCTAATATTCACAATAACAAGCGGTCACTGAGTTCTCCACCATTTATCTCTTTAGTCTAGCCCACAATAAGCATATTTAAGTAGTCTTGCCTGAAGGTGGTAAAAAACATGGGCCATGATACTAAGGTCCATATGTGAAAAGATATGAAAAGAACATGGTCTTTCATGAGAACCTGGACTTTATCTTTTCTGTTTGGGAATTTTTCCATTAGATTTTCTCAAAACACCTGAAAATAAAGGAGACTGCAATTTTTTTTTTTTTTTTAATCGTCCAAATGTCTGGCAAATGTTCTAGATTCAGAAGACTGCCAAAACACCCACATGTCACCATTATCTCCTCACTTTTTATCTCCTTCAGACATGAAAAGGCAATTTGCTTTCATCAGTGTCCCGACTGATGTCAGTAGAATATTTAATACAAGAGGGAGATGTAAAACTGGGCATCATCAAGATGCTACTCATATTTCAGCTGACGTCTCCTCATCAAATCCTAGCAAACTAATACATTCTTAGATTTAAAAGAGTTGACAGCAGCTTGAATCTTAAGCATCCTGTGAGAACCTTTAGAATGAAGAAATTGCTCAACACTAATTTTATTCAGTCTGAGGAGACCGAATGTAGGGAACAATAGGATAACCTTGTCCACTGTCACATGCATGCCTACACCAACTTTAGGACCCAGACTATCAAAAGTACCTAGCGGTTGCATAACAGCATGAACATTAATGTTTAGCTGACATCAAGAAGTCATCTATCAACAAGTAAACATATTGCTAAAGTACTTCAGCTGGAACCCAATAATCATGAGTTCAGGTACATTTCTGTCTGTCCTACCCTTGTCTGTCCTAACTTTTTCCATAACCTTGAACAGAAATCAAAGAGAAGTGGTTAAAAATCAGCATGAAAGGTGCCGTAAGAAAATAAAAAAGTACTCGTTTTTACAGCGGTTATCTTCCAGACCTTGTCATAGAAGACGCTGATGTCACAAAATAAAAATTATCTATGTACATAATAGATGTACAGGTACATCACTTGCTTAAACTGTTATTTTATTAATAACTGTGATTATTTTTCTGGGTACTAGACTGTATTCAAGAGGATGAATTTTAGATCTACTTTTAAACTTTATTCCCATTAAGGATCATGTTTGTTGTTAAATTGTTGTTTTTGTTATCTTGTTGTAGTCGATCAAGATACGTATTTTTAATTTTCTTCTACTTATATGTGTATTGATTTCTACTTTTATGACTTTACTGAATACTGTGATGTTCTCCATGTTCTAACATGTTCTCCTCTCTGTTATAGTCCCATTTCATAATATTTTAATATTAAGTATTGCAGAAACCACCTTCTATGTTGTAATTTCTGTGCATTTTTGTGTTGTAGTTATTTGCTTTGAATTTAGTTGCTAAATTTTAGATTTTAAAAATTATATATATATACACATTTTAATTTTAGTCATTTCTTTAAATTTTATGCCTTCCAAGACAGTCGAGAACCCAAAACATCATAAGTCCTGCAGCTGAAAGTAGTACGATGGTATCATTCAAAAGCTCATTGAAAATATTGGACCTCTATTCTGAACATGACATTACAGTCCAAACAGGAAAGACATTGGACTTATATCTCCCCTTTTGGCAATTACACCACAGTGCAACTTTTGCTTCTTTAAAGTTTGCTTGTTAGGACAAAAAAGGTTTGTAACTGCAGAAGACCTTCAATTTTCCATGGTTTTGAAACCAACACCGTTCCAAGTAAAATTTCTGACTTTGAATGATTGCTAAACAAAACTTTTAGTTCCTAAATTGATGCCTATCTCCTTCAAGTGCTTATTTTATTAACTAAAACTCAAATAGCATGACAAAATGACAGCATAAAGCTTTGCTATCAGTCATGTTTAAAAGAAATTAAAATTTCAATATGAGATACCTAATAAGAGGAACATTCATTTTTTTATAGAAGATGGTTCCTCATACTAAAGAAAAAAAACCAAATATGGAGTTGGTACATACCATGGAGCAGATTCACAAAGAGTATAAATTATAAAAAGCATATTCATGAAAATGGCACTACGCAGAAATCATCTAATGATCTATTACAAGTGTTACGTACTGGTTAAGATACTTTTCTTAATGTATGCCACCTAGCCTTGCAGTACTCTTCTCGTTATTCAAATAGTCATAATCCCAGAGGCTTTTTCAGGAAACTATTATTCTTACATAATGTATAAATAATTATATACATATATATAAAATACATGCTTATATAAAAATAGATTAGCCAAATTACTGGGTTATTAAGCAGAAACTGTAAGACATGAGCAGTTTTTAGGCATGAATGTATATTTATGGTTATCAGAATAGATAATGCTATCAGATTTACAGTAAAAAGACATGAAAAGTAACACGGGACAATTTATTAAATATACGTTACTATTATTTCCTGGTAGCAGGGTTTTTGTTTGCTTGTTTGTTTTTTTCTTTTTTGTTTTAAATGAAAACATGTACTTTTAAATCAAATTCTCCACAGCTTCTGTCTTATGATAATTGCACTCAGTGGGGACTTCTGAGTTTACTGTATTGGAGGAAGTATCATGTTATATATTGTTGCTTGACTAAAAGAGTAAACTAAAAGCTCTAATAACTTTTGTTGTTGGCAGAGAGCCAGCAATATGCAATATGTGTGGCTTATGGATTAGCTGGTATTTAATGTAAAAATACACAAGCATCATAAACAACTCCTTCTTCATTTTAATTGGCTTTACACTATTTGAAATTATAGCACAAGTCCTATTAAAATACATAGCACAGGATGAAACCGAAAGTGGCCACAAAAATAATGCAGTAGTTCATGGTTTAATTCATGCATTGCATCATATCACCTCATTTATAGATCAGTCAGCCAATTTTGATCAAAGCATTGGTTTGCTAATGGCTAAGATTTTTCTGGATAGGAACCTATTACAGCAACACAGGCTTTTTGAGAATATACATTTTGACTACACAAAGCTAGGAAAAATAAAGTCATTTGTCTAAATGCTTAATGAATTTTACATTTGTGATATTAGTCCACTGAAGTGTTTTCCAGTATGTATTTTTTTTTTCTCTGCATAAAGCTTGAGGAGTTTACCTAGAAAAAATTCTTTTTGTTTTAACTTTTTGTTTCTCCTGGAACCAAAGGAGAATGATAGCCTCAACATCAGGTTTAGTGCAGACAGAAAGAAACAAAGCTTGTGACTAGTAGATTAACATACTGTATATTCAGAAAAAGGAAATTGCCTTAGGAAGGATTTGAAACATAATAAATCAGTTTCAAGAATAAAACAGAACCATTTATTGTTACGCCACAAAACCTCTTAAGGATATACTGATTTATTTCTACTGTCTACATACAAAAAATGTAAACTGAAATGTTGACTATAATAGCAGAGAAACACTGTTTTTGAATATTCAAATAGATGGTTTTAACCAGGAAGCTGCCAATACCTTTTTCCAGTCATCCTGTGGAAACCTAACTGTGACAGATGGCATCCAGCCTGCCTGACATGAATTTTACCTGCTGTATATTCACTGATGATTTAAATCACTGATTCCTGTGTGTGCTTCTACATACATATCTTAGCCTATCTTTCCTTACCTTGAGTTATGCTGCAGATAAAAAGCCTACTATTCTGGCATGATAATGATGGTATAGTACAAATCGTTTACACTAGGACATTTTATTTCTTGCTTTTTTCATTTAATTTATAGGCAGGTTCTGTGACCTATTCTCTTTGGACATCTCAGTTCTTCTGGATGAACACTTCTCACCCCTCTGGGACCCTCTCAGAAGAAGTCTTGGCACAGCTACAGCACTCAGTCCATTTCTTTTTGACCTATTCCATTTTTCCACTTTCTCATTTTCTCTATGGAATTCGAATTACTTTCATTTCTGGATAGAGTATTTTCGTTTGCTTCTCGCTTGATATTATGCTATGCCAGCTAAATCTTCCTCTTCTTCTCCATCTATACATTCTCCTACTCATTAACATGTTGTCAGTGTTCAGCATTCCTCCCTCACCTCACACACATGGAGGTGCTATCTCTTATTCACCTTCTTTGGTGGCAACAGTCATGAAAGTGCTAGAGCAGGAAGGATGCCAGCATTTTAACTACTGTGTTGTCTAAACCTGAGCAGATGGTCTTGTAATCTCCTAGGCAGAGGAGCTTTGAATGTGTGATAGATAAATTCTTTGGGGTGAATTTGTGGGAAAATGGAGGACTCTGAAATACATGGGGTACTGAGGTCAATGTTTTGAGGGGAAGCTGAGAGGTACATTGACTTTTTTCCCTCCCTCTATTTAGAGTTTCATCCTAAAATTTAGCCATGACAAAGGTGAGGCTTTGGTAAGGCACATAAGCCTGGGTATCGCACAGCTAGGGATGAACAGTGCTCATCCTTTCAACTTAAAACCATAGAAGCTTTCCTCACTAAATAGCATCAGTCTCCCAATGTCACTGGTGTGTAACCTCTGTCCTAGGGGTGCTCTCAGGGC
Source organism: Pelecanus crispus (assembly GCF_030463565.1). Classification (NCBI taxonomy): domain Eukaryota; kingdom Metazoa; phylum Chordata; class Aves; order Pelecaniformes; family Pelecanidae; genus Pelecanus; species Pelecanus crispus. The sequence goes on from NC_134643.1 coordinate 27,273,231, forward strand.
TGTCTGTGATTCAAGGACTGCTTTTGATATAACATGGTTGTGCAACCTTGGCTCAAATTTCTGAGAAAAATGCTAGGTTGTGAGAAAGAGCTGTGAAAAAGTGCTAAGCTAGAAAAGAGGGGTAAAATGACAGGCAGAGGTAAGCTTGTTGAGACAGGTATAGTTGGCTTCTCAATGATTCCAGGAGAAAAACACTGACATGAGAAGGTATAAAGATACCACATCAGCAGCACTGAGCATTAGGAATGGAGGCTGACCCTTTCACACCTGCCATCAAGCTGTCTGGCCAGCACAGACGTGCTGCATGCTTTATTGGGGGTTGTAAGTGTATTAATACTTATTCGCCTTTCTTGTTTGTCCAGATTGTCTGTAGTGTGTAATAGCCAAAAATAACTGCTTTACATTCTTTGGATGTGTACACCCTTCTTGCAGTGTCTTTGTTCATGGTAAACGTTGTCCAAACAAAGTGACGCAGAGAAGGCAGGTTACAGATATCAGCTGAGCAAAGGCATCAGCGCTGTCAAGGCAAAATGTCAGGTGGTGATTAACCAGGGAGATTTACATAATAGCTACTGAGTGGGAAGCCTCTCCCTAGAAATCAACATCACTGAGAAAAATTTGGGTCATATAGATCCTTAATATATGTAAATGGAGAGCTGAACACTTCACCAGCATTCTTCTCTCAGTGATCACTAGACCACTACGCCACTAGTACAGAAACCAGAACTTTGCACTAAGGAAGCAAAGGAAAAAACCTTAATTTACTGTGTCAATGTCCTGGTTTCAGCTGGGATAGAGTTAATTTCCTTCTTCCTAGCAGCAGGCATAGTGCTGTGTTTTGGATTTACTAGGAGAAGAATGTTGATAACGCACTGATGTTTTTAGTTGTTGCTAAGTACTGCTTATGCTAGTCAAGGACTTTGCAGCTTCCCATGCTCTGCCAGGTGCACAAGAAACTGGGAGGGGGCACAGCCAGAACAGTTGACCCAAACTGACCAAAGGGCTATTCCATACCATATGACGTCATGCTCAGTACAGAAACTGGGGGAGGTTGGCCGGGGAGCAGCGATCGCTGCTCGGGAACTGTCTGAGTATCGGTCGGAGGGTGGTGAGCAATTGCATTGTGCATCACTTGCTCTGTATATTATTATTATTATTATGATTATTATAGTGTTATTATTATCATTACTATTTTACTTTATTTCAATTATTAAACTGTTCTTATCTCAACCCAGGAGTGTTTCTCACTTTTACTCCTCCGATTCTCTCCCCCATCCCATTGGGGCAGGGGGAGTGAGCGAGTGGCTGCGTGGTGCTTGGTTGCTGGCTGGGGCTAAACCACGACAGTCAATTACATTAATTGACTGATATGGATCCTCCTTGCCCCAATCTATCAAAAAATACTGATGTAATATAAAAAGGGAAATACATTTTCCCACTGCAATCATATTGTACCTTAATTACAAGAAGCTGGATGCAGAAATTTCTAGGCAGAAGGTTTTCCCTCCTGTATTTCATATGACATCATCTATGATGATCCAATGGGCCACTTCCACCCACAAGTCCACAAACGAAATCCTGGCTCTGTTAGTAGCGAGGGCAGAACTCCCTTTCATTCAAATTTTTAAAGTCATCATACTGCATGGATCTATGACCTACTAAGTATTTTATCAATGCTTATTCAAGTATATTGAAAATAATGAAGGTTTGTGCAAGTCAGTATTGCACGATGACTGGGACAGATTTCAGTAGGATCCATCTGTTTTAGCATTTTATAGTGGTTCCTGCCCTTACATTCCCAAACAGTTCTGAAGTAATTAAACTGGGATTAATTCTCATGATGCATTTGACTCTTTTTTTCTCTCATTAAGGGATGCTCTTTTTTGGGGGTAGCCAGATGTGACAAAACCTTTTGCATTTTAGAAGACCCAAAAGAACATCTGTGACTGAAAAAAGAAAACAAACAGGAAAGAAATGCATGTCCGCTCTTTGAATGACAAGTCAATATCTACAAAACCAGGAAATAAACCAATTAAGACCGAATACAACTTTTATTCCTAGTATCACAGGGTATTTCCCATGAGGTTGTTTCCTGAGATGTAAAATGTTACAATGAAAACATATTGCATACTCTAGTTCCATTTTCTATTTAATATATGTCATGATCTGCATCTAGAAAGAGAATATACCCATAAAAAGACAAGTAATTTTTGTAACTGTCCGTTGGAAATTAGGGAATTTTAAGTTGTTCTCTGCAGTTGCAACTTAGGTTTGTCCAGTTGCTCTGGATATTTTTTAATTGATTATGTCACAGTATAGATTTACAATAAGAAATTTATATGGCTACATTTATAAATACATGTTTCTGGTACAATGATAATATGGAGTTTTCTAACATTCTAGTGTTTTCTAACAAGATTTGAGGCCACTTTTCTTGACTTTAGTTTTATTTTAATGCCTTTTGTATTTCTAAGATACAAGAAAAAAACTCCTGAAGTCTGTCTGGGTTTTTTTTAATGCAGATGTGCTTTTTCATCAAGTATTGAGATTGCTATAGCATATGATTCAAGTAATACTGTAAGTCTGTTCTTACTGCTTATTATTTCAAATACACTAAAACACTCAATTCCCCATTCAATGCAGCTTGACCTACAAAACTAACAACTTATTGTTGCCAAAGTATCCAAAGAAGCCAAGCCAAATGGGATTCATCAGGAGAAACACTTTTGAAATGTAGAATTCTAATAATGCACAGTAAATAGGATTTAAGATGGAAACCAGAAATGCATCACACCTCTGTCTATTCAAACTGGAAGTAATCATTGAAATATAGAAACAATTAAGAAATGGTAATATTTGAAACCACATTTATATATTACAATATGAGAGGTTACTATATTTCTAAAAGCTATAGTCAGTGAAGATATTGACACTATTTTAATCTACAGAGAAAACCGAATACTTTCAGTGTAACTGCCAAAGTACAGGTCAACAGTTTTCATGCTGCATGTTTGTTTCATAATGATTGTTGTTAGAAGGACAAGAGGGAAGGAAGAGGGAAGGAAGGATAAGAGGGAGAGGCTGCTTGAGGTCTTTTATAAGCAGTGTTGAATAAAGAGGGGAACTCAAGCAGTTCCTCAGCACATAAGGTGGAGAGCACAGATGTGGAAGGATGGCAACGTGGATGCAGTGGCTGACTGCTTGAACATTGCATCAAGATGAATAGCTCGAAGGAGAAAATGCACAACTGGGATGAGCAGTTGAAGTAGTCTGGGACAAGGGCATGCAGGAGGAGCAGGGGGCATAGGGCCTTTAGCATAAGGGAACAGGTACAGTGAGATCCATACTCAGGCAGGATTCTTCTTTCTGTATTAATTAGAGAAACTAGAAATCCTAATGCCACCATGTCCATGTTCAGACCTTCAAAGTCTTCTGAACAAATCAGAGGTGTGTCAATGTGATTCCACATCATAGGATTTTTTTCAACTGTACTTTTTTTTTTAAACTTGAGAAATCTGAGACAAAAGAAACTCAAGCTGCCTTACAAGAATGCTATTCTCTTCGGAAAGTCAAATACACAAGGCTTATTTTACAACATATTTAAGATTGCATTTACTGCCTTAGCTTAGATTCTTTCTATGTTTATTTGTATGATTTATTTTGTTTTCCAGTCACCAGGATATTGGAGATCCTTAGGATCTTTCAGATTTTTATCTTCACAGCATCCTTGTGAAACTCTACGCAGCACTGGCAAGGCCACACCTGAATTGCCGTGTCCCTTTCTGGGCTCCCCACTGCAAGAGAGATGTGGAGCTACTGGAGAAAGTCCTCTAAAGGGCCACAAAGATGATTAAGGGACTGGAGCATCTCTCATATGAGGAAAGGCTGAGAGAGCTGGGACTGTTTAGCCTGGAGAAGAGAAGGCTCGGGGGGATCTCATCAATATGTACAAATATCTGCAGAAAGATATGTGAGGTCTGGATGGGATCCAGACTACTTAAATTGACAACGTATCTTCCAGTTTGGCCTGGAACTTCCTTGGTAACTACAGGTTACCTATATTTGACCCTCTTCCATTCATGCAAGGAGGCTGAAATTAGAGTAAGAAGAACTTTTGCCACATTAATATTAATATAATGTGCTTTATTATTCCCAGTTTATAGGACTTCAATAAAATCGTGGGTTTTTTTTATTTTTATTTTCTTTAATTTCTTGTGCCATTACCTTATCCTTTTGGCCTCTGAATTCCCTTTCATCCCTCAGCTCCCCATTGCTGTTCCTCAGAGCCTCCCCAGCCCCTTGCTGCCACTTGCCACCTGGCAGGCAGGACAAGCAGGTAAGCCCCAGGACTCTGTTTGTCTGCTGTTGACAACAACCCTGTGTGCTAATTATGTCATGCATGCCATAGGCTCACTGTCACTGCTTATTATAAACTGTAGGTGCACATGAAGACTTGCAATTTGAACCCCCATAACCTAAAGCTTTGGGTAAAGGTGGACTGATTCTTAGAGGTGCTGCACATCGGCAGCTTTCATTAACCTCAGTGCTGTTGGTTTAAAAGTGTGCACAAGACACTTTCTAAGCCAAACACATAAGGAAACATTAGAAAAGAAGATGAGTGGCCTTGAAAAACACAGCAAAATGACTAAAAGGAATAAAAATATTACTGACTGATTTTAACTTCATTCTCTCAAATAAAAAGTGGTGGTTTTAAGTTGAGCAGTGACTGCTGAAAACCTTAAATATCACATATAAATAAAACATTTATTTTACACATATGTGTTTCCATCAATCTACCTTTAGTGAAGTGAGCTGTCTCCAGTATTGGACACTTGCTATTTACAATTTTATGTCTAGATTAAAATGTGTATGTTCATCCAGGTACAGGATTTTGATATAATCTCTGCCACGCTAATAAAGATCTTGTACTACGATTTACTCTAGTTTGTCTTGTCACCTTTTCCAAATAGCAGATATTTAGGGCTGACTAGCTCTAAATTGCCTGTTGGAGAACCACTAAGTATGGAGCCCACAGTCTTAATTTAGGTCCCCAAGTTAGATGCCAGAAGTTAGATGGTGTGAATACCCCCCCTCAGAGAACAAGCCATATAAAGGAATGGCAGCTATGTATAGAATGCCGAGCAGCCTAATATAACATCTCTTGAACAAAAATGCTATCTATCTATATTTGGCAAGTGAAAACCTGTTCCTGAGAGAGGCTCACACCTCTTAACTCCAGTGAGAGCTTCAAGGGACGCTCTGCACCTCCCAACATCGGGCCTCAAATGATCAAGCATTTCTATCCACTGCTGTGCTCTACCTTGCCTGATCTCAAGCAGGGTTATTACAAGAACAGGGATTACACATCATTTCCCTCTACAGTACTTTGAATTATTTAATCAATGTGTTTTATTCTGCAAGCCATTCTAACCACGCTTGTGAGGGTTTAAATCAAAAGATCGCGTTGTTACATGAGCAATCCTTAGAGGAACAAAGCGCCCTGCTGTATTCTCTGCGGTGGCACTTAGAAAAATGGCATATACCATTTAGACCCAAGGCACTAATGATGGTTCCTAGTCTGATGTATTATTCTAATATTCTCCCAAGTTATATTATGATGTCATGTTGATCATGCTGCTGTTAATAAATTTTGGAATGGATCACTTCCTGCTGGCTGGTACAGTAAGAGATCATAGTGCTACAGCTGACACCAGGCATCCGTCATTAAAACTGTCAGGAAGCTAAATACAAAAAAGGTTTACTGGCCAGACAAAAATTCCCAGAATTTTTAGTTTCTATATCCCTTCTGTGTCTCTTGCGATTATCAGTAATGTTATAATGGCTACTATTGTGAACATGAAACAACATTTTTTAAAGTAAAACTGGTGAAAAAGGATGTACACTTTTTTCTCCAGTTTTAACAGTATCATTACAGTCTCTCTTTCACCATCAACATTATAGAGACCATTTTAAATTTTCAAATCTAAAGCCCATACCACTGTTTTTAAAACAGTCAAGATAGTGGTTAGACAGTAAAAGTAATACATTTTTAGCTTTTCTTTTCTACATTTTTATTTCCATTGTACAATTTACCTTATAATGCTTTCCTTTAAAACTGAAACATTTACCCTAAGATTAAATTTTTGCTTTCTGATGTATAAATACTATTTCAATTGGTTAACAAACAAACCTTACTGTGTCTTTCAACATTGATTTTCAAAACAAGTATATCCAGTCTAAAGGGGAGAGGCAGCAATTACAAAAGAACTTGTGATGATAACATAAAGCCAATTTATTCCAACATTAGTCCTAGAATTTCAGGACAGGACCCTATTATTTGGGTTCACTTGAGATTATCAATTTATAAGTGGGTTTCAATTCAGTATTTAGGGACTGTTGCCAAAGAACCTCTTTAACTAAATCAGAGGCCATATATAAAACCATTTGTTTTGGAATGTTTATCTAGAGAGAGTGTAACCTTCTGAATTGGCCTGATTCCTCTTGGAAGAGAAAATAATAAATGCAATAAGGAACAGGTCCATAAATGGTGTATGTATTTTTGGACTGAGCTAAGAAACAAACGTCTTGCGATTCTGGCAAGGAAAGCAAGCAAATACCAGACCTGTGAAAGGATGAGCCATAGTTTCCTTGTTGTGCGGGTCAGGTCCACAGACTTTCCGCCAGCAGAAGCAGTTCACATCAGCATCACACCCCCTGCTATTTAGTCCCATTTTTGCCATTGCCTTCCTCCATGATATCAACAAAATTACTTAATTTCCCTCGCACTTGGTATCCCCTTCTGTAAAAGGAGATGACAGTAATACATCTCTCTCTAATGTCAGGAGAATATTTTTGTAAAGTATTCTGAGATCCATTTATATAACGCTCTAAAAATGTTTTATTGTATATCAATACACAGAGAGGAAGAGTTTCAAATATCCTAGTTGCAGAGTTTGATAAAAGTTTAACCTAAGATAAATATGGTATCTGTTTTCCATGCTGTACATTGTTAATTTTTAAAAAAAAAGCCAATTTGAATACTTCCAGCAAAGTGGCACTGTCTTTCTGGGCCATGTTAATCTGTCATCATTCACCCTGAGAAGGGGATCTCCATTCTGTGTCCTTCATTCTCAGAATAAAATGATTTTTAGAAATGAAATTAGATCTCTTTTTTGCTTTTTCTTGTTTTAGTATCGGAAACAGAAAAAAACCATGTTTAAAATATACAGGATTTCTCAAAACATGATGAGATTTCAGCATCAAGGAATTAAACTAGCTGAAATACATTTTTCTTTCCTTAATGATGTTCAACAACATGAACAGTTCATCCTTACCTAGCCTTCAGTATCACCTTCTAGGCTTCTTAGATATTAGCATTAGAAATTGATTTCTGTAATGGTATCTTGGCCAAGCTGTAGGTTTTCATAAATTCCTGGATCATAAACCCAAAAGGACCTCAGCAATCATTACCACTTACATAATACAGATTGAAGGGCTTCCCTGAGGTAAGTTCTTGTCCAAATGACATGTCTTTCAGAACAAATGATTTTTCAGAACTGATTTCAAAAGTACTTTTGATAGACCATCTATCGCAAATCCTTGCAATTTGCTAAAAATGTAGATGAAGCTTTTTCTAGCTTTAAATCTAGCCAGTAGAAAAACTAATTTCTGTCTGTTAGATTGCAGAGCCTATGCTTGTTACCCACAACATCAGTACATGCCACAGAGAATCTTACTTGACTTTTTATTTTATAAACTGAATACATAGATCTTCTCCAGTCTTTGAATGTATATTTTGCTTTTCACTTGTTTAAACACTTTATGAAATTTCTCTATACTGTTTCTGTGACAAGATTCTTCCCGTAGCCATCAAACGGGCACAGGATCACTGGGGAATTGTATCAACGCTACAGACTGAAGCAATGGGAGGACTTTACCTATCGCTTGACATAGGCCTGTACACCTGACGACCATATTTGGATTTTGCCACTGCGCTTTCTATAAGAGTTACTATTTATTTCTATATTTATCAGTACCCTAAGTTCTGTGTCAACTGAAAACTTTGTTTTATATTTTTTCACTATATATGAATGAAAATAAGGTGAGACTGACCTCTTCAGAATAGCAGTTCCTTTTACATGTTCACTTGAGATGTGTCAACTAGCTAGTATTTAACCCTCTTGATTTTATGGTAAATTTTTATTCCCATATTTTTCAAATAAAAATAATTAACAATGCTAAATGATTGTCTTAGAGTATTTTAAATATAATATATGAATAAAATTTATCAACAGACTACTTCTTATTAAAATGAAACTGTGTTTGAGGGGAATAATATTCCTTTTTTCTTTCTGATTGTCTTTCATTATATTATCCTCATTTAATACTTTATTAATTGAGGTCCGTATCACTGTTGCATTGCTTTTCCTGTAGGTTTATATTTGCCGGTTTGGCTTATTTACTCTTCTTAGATAATGATATAATAGTTCCATTCTTATGTAACTTCTCTATTTCTTCCAAGATAAATAAAAAACCCAGTAGTAATAATCCAGAGAGCTCCTTGATTTCAAGGCTCTTACATGGAAGGTATCTACAGATGGTAGCCTGAAATTGTTTAACTTCAGTATCTGCTGTTTAACCTCCAGTTACAATTGAAACAGAAAATGTTTTTCCTCATCCTATGATGTAACTATAACATTTGGCTTTTTCCCCAGAACAGAAATATTTATTGAACATTTTTCTTTTTGAGAATTATTGCTATGTTCAACTATTTCCATTTTGAGTAATGTGTATTCTGAAATCAAATCTGTATTATAATGAAACTACATTCCTAAGTTATATTAATTGATGGAGCTATACAAACCAGTTTCAGATATTTTGAGTCAAACCCTGTGAAGCTTTGTGCATTTTTGTGAAGTAATGAATATTCTGTTTGTGACAGATAATCCTAATTGATAATCAGTACTTCAGCAATTGATATTGCTGAGAAATTAAGAACTATAAATAACTATTTGTTTACAGATGCACATACACACACACACCACACAGATACAGTCACTTTCCTTTTATACCTGCGGCTGACAGACACTGAGGTCTTGCCTAAAAATATCTTTCAAAAGACTTCAAAGAGCTTAGAATTTTTTACAAGTAGTACAGAGATGTCCCCATTTTCCCTCCATATGCTGGGGAGGTGTGAATCATTAAAGTTCAATTCATGGGTGTATAGAACCTTGTGCAAATATTCACAGAAATTATTTTGATTTGATAGTAATTTTGCATTTGCAATGGACACGTGTAAAGGATTACATGAAATGCAGGGCTCTAGAGACTCAGTACGTTGGAATATTACAAAACAAATGACTCTGATCAGGATATGTAGGAAGCATTAACACATTTATAATGCCAAAGAAACTTGTGAAATTAACTTGAAATAAGAACAAAATAAGAAACAGACAACATTCAAATGACTCTGGGAAACACAGTGCCATACAATTTTGGAGGAAACCAGGATAGACAACAACAGCCAGAAGCCAGAGTGGTTTTGGATGCACCTGTGCAAATAGTTTTTTTCAGAGTGCTAAATATAGGACATACATTCATGCTTGATATAATAAAAGATCAGACCTTTTACTTCAAAGAATCTAAGGGATATAAATAGGAGGGAGAAAAAAAGAAGCGTATATGTATGTGTGTGCGTGTGGTTTCAGTTTATAAAGACGCAAGTCCTTCTGACGCACAAAGGGATAAACTACTGACAGTCTGCAATGCTAAGAGGCAGGAACTCTGGTAACATGTGTTTAATGCTGGATAAAATGTATTTTTGTTTTTCTTTATTGGCATGGTTGTACATACATAATCTGTGTGTTGCCTAGATGAACAGATAGGCTACACTTAGGGCAGATAAGATTTCACAGTTTTATTCTTTTAAATTGATTTGATAGAATCCTTTCTCTTTTATTAGCAGATAAGACTGTTAATGGAAAATTCTTAAAAAGCTATTTATCCTGATGAAAATAAAATCAGACTTCTACATCTGAGCTATCTTGTAGTTTTGTGAAGAGCACTGCTAGACGGTTTGATACCACACTGATCTGTGACAAGTGATGTGATCAGCAAAAGATGTTAAACAAGACCTGAAGTTCAAGCCCTTATCCTGTGACTTTTTGGCTCAAGTCTGCTTGTCATGGTGTATTTACTTCTAGGCAGGAATTCAGTATAGTGCATAGTCAGATATGCATGGTCTTCATAAACTGGAAAAAATATGTTCAGTGTCCAAAATGCTTTATTTCCTTGCATCGTTTTAAACAACATACAAGATGTGACCAAAAGACACAACATTTTTCAGAAAAATCCTCAGGAAGATGCTCCCCTGAAGGAGGCCTTTGCAGCAGTATAAAGATCCTATCTAGGTGACTAAAAGCAGCTAGCCACAGACTAGACTAGGGCAGCACGGGAATATGTACTGGCAGTTCCTGAGCAGCGGATGGCCTTTGGTTGCCCTTATGATCCCGAAGCTGCAGTTCAATTTTCCATTTCAGCTTCACCCAGTGAACAGGGTCAGCCCTGACTGTCTGCAACAGATCAATATCTTAGATGCACAGCCATTTCAGGGGGTGCATAGCGTTCCCTTGCATAACGCCTCCCTTCTCTTTGTTGGGGCTTTCCTTATTGTCTTTATTAACCTACTGTTCATTCCTTTTTACATCATGTATTTTCAAAAGACATAATAAACCCCCATGATTTTAGCAATAATTTAGTGACAGCTTTAATGACATGATATAGCATCTTTTTAGTTTATTTTTAAAGCTTAAATTCCTCACTGTTGCTGCAACAGGGTGGTGTAAATGAAAGTTAAAATGTTGACTGATGATGTTGTTATACATCACTTCTGTGTGATGTAAAATCATTGTGGCTGTTTTCTCAAGGGCTGTTCTTTTATGAGACTGAATTACATCATTGCTTCACAGAAAGCATTTTTCTGCACTATCAAGAGGCACGCAGGGTGAGAAAGAGATGAATGCCAGCAGCCAGTGGAAGATGCTGCTTCTTAGCACTACTCCATGAAGACATGCTCCTAAGGGCATGTTTAATTTTGAGCACCAGTGGCCCCACTAAAATCCAGAAGACTTGTCACAGGATTAGTATTCTTCTAAGATGCCCTTGTATATTTGGGACATTTGGGGTACGACGGCATTTACAAGCAAGTTTCTTCCCCCTTCCTTCTCTCAAATTTCTCTTTCACAGGCTTATAACGTGCTAAAACAATAGCTTCAGCTTGGTTGTCTTCCCTCCAAGCAACACAAGGACATCAAGGACAGCAATTCTCATCCTGCTCCCTTACTGCAGATAGCACTCATCTTGCTGTACACCACCATGTGCGTTCAGAGGGAAACTCTGTGCCCACCCCAGAATCACTATAATTACGCCTCTAAGCAGGATAAAGACAACTTTGTACGTAAGACTGATCTTTCTGATCATGTAAAACCCTTTCCTTCCAAAACTCAGGATGACTGGCAAAACTGAAACAAATTCTGTCACCGGCAGTGTAGCACGCTTTTTCTTAACAACAGCAAAAATAATACTTAAAAGTAAAGGAATTACATGGTAGAAATGACTGAAGGGTATTTAGTAAAGGTTTGATTGCATCCCCAAGGTGCAGTCACTTCCTGGGGTAGTATAGAGTTCTGTCCTTAGAAAAGAAAAAGGGTCATAGCAAAAGGTTTCAGAGAGAAGAGCTCACGGGCTTTTATATCTTCATTTACAATTCAGTTTTTTGTCCGCCACTGCTACGTGGTGCGCAACAAAGGCTCCATAGCTCCCCTTCACAGGCCAGCAGATCTTCAGAGAGATGGGGAAGAGCGGGTAGCAAAGAGAACATGAGGTCTGTGTGCAGAGCCAACTTTTTGGCAGACAGAACAGGCAAAGGCAGGGATAGAAAGAAAGGTTGTTTGCATACACCAGCTGCGCCTTTAGCGCTCCAGAACAACATATGAGCTAATTGCAAACTGCCCTGCATGGCTAAACTGAACTGACAGACAAAGAAACTATTTGGTGATGTGATATTTATATAAAAATCAAATTAAAGTTGTTTAAGATGGGCATAATACTGAAATGACCTACTAGAGCTCAAACACTCTGGTATCTCTGCTGTCTTAATCAATACACAAGAGACACCAAGGTCATGCTTCAGAAGCAGCATACAAATTAGAGCCTGTTTCCTGTAAGGAAAAGCACATAAAGCTGAAGAATATACATATAGAAGAAAAGATGAAATCTAATACTTACAAAGCAATACTTAAGGCTTTCAAAATTATTGAATATTCTGTTAAACTAAGAACATGGCAACATTAACATTTATACTGGTGAGGTACATTTTGCTTCTCAGCACATTTCTCCTCCCCACAAAGAGTTCTGAGTGAATGGTTGCAAGAGAGAGAGTGGGCACAAAAATCTACTTTGATCAGGGCAGAGTGGTATCTAACCAGGGTCTTACATGAAGGAAACGCAAGAAGTAAGCCTATTCCCTGTTATAAATTAATGCCTTTTCTTCAGATCTGAATCAGTCAGCTTGTTCTGGGTCACTGGCTCCCAAACATTTCTCTTTTATAAGCCTTGTAGCTGATGAGTTCTTTTTTCCTCACTGTTCAACCCTGCAACTGCCTCTGTGAAATCCCTGTTCCCTGCCAGCTTTCTAATTCTTGGTGCTGTTGCCTCCTGCAGGTCTGCTTTCTTGTACCACTGGCCTCCCAGCAGCACTGAGTCCTAAAGCAGGTGCAGTAAAAAAGCAGAAAACCATGAAACAACAATACAGAGAGTAGCAGATTAAGATGGAGGAGTGGTTTCTTGGGAAGGATAATGTCTTCCTGTTCTCATAATCATTTTTGCTCCCTCTGTGCAGGAGCATGGACTCCAAGCTAACAAACCAGACTGATCTTGTACTCCAGGTCTTATCTATGATGTAGATAAGGTTGGTATCTGCTGCTGTAGATGCTAACAGGAACCAAGTACAAATTTGCTCCCTTGAACAAAGGCATGGTAAAGAAATCTATACTGGTATTCTGCAGTGTTAGTTATGTCTGCCCTTCACTGGATGGGTGAGTGCAGGGGTCGCCCAAATCCTTGTGTGTTCCATGGACCGCCCGAGCTCTGCCTGAAGGACACACTACAGACAGCCCGTCTAGTCATGCCCAGTTGCATACCAAACCATTCAGTGTGCTTGGACTTGAAAACCTCAGAAAAGAACATAAGTTCAAGACTCAGCATAGAAATTGTACCCAGCCGGATTTTACAAAATACCAAGAAGCCCATCCCCGCTCCCTGCCTTTCTCTGCAATCCCAGCCAGCAACCAGCATCATACAGCTGTGGGCTACCACTGTTCCCATTAGGGCTGCTCGGCTTCTTATCTGCCTCTGACAGGATGCATACAGCAATCTCTTGCTGAGCGAGTGGAGCTCTGGCCACTTTGAGTAACAGCCTTTGAGACTGACAGCCTTCTGCGCCCGAAGGGATCACAAATATGACTGGGAAACAATTTGAATCCTAGCTCTGACACTGCCTTCCTGTATGACATTAGACATATCAGCATCTTACCTCAGGGTGCTGCGTAGGTGACTGTGGAAAATAATAATGCATCATCCTAAATTCCCCAGAGACTGGCTCAGACATCCTAAGCCCAATTGCCTCAGAGAGAATACTTAAATCATATTCTAGGGGGTATTAAGCTCTGAGACATATCAGAGTGTTCATGAGGTCTAAGCTGAGGACTCTTGCCAATTCTATTTTGAGAATAAACTCTGCTACCTTTTAAGAAAATAGTTTGGAATGACACAAAAAGAAACTCTAAGGAAGCCCCTTTTCTTGCTGCTCTTTGCTACAGTTTGTCTGCTGAATGATGCAACTTGACCACAGAGGACTGTAGTAGAGTGAAGCTTGAGATGAGAAGCATACTGATCAAGGGAAACACGTCTACCTAACAGGTCCAAATAACAGTTGATTTATGTTCCTATATTCTATCTTATATAATAAATTCTTATATTCTCTGTCCTATATTCATTTATACTCCTATATATTTTGTTCCTATATGCCATAAAGAAGCTCTGCCTGGTTTAGCAGCATTAGGAAAGAGTAACAGCAGTCCTTCTAGCAAAAATAATTTCATTTTATTCAGAAAGATTCAGCAAGTTTAAAAGACATTCCTACCCTTTAAAAAAGTGTTTTCTCTGTGCTTCTTTCAAGGAGCCTAAGGACAACAGATCTGGTTCTCAGAAGATGAGAAGGATGAAAATTCAAGGGGAAAGCTACTCTGTTGAGCATCAGAGGAGGGAAAGTAGGAACCCGAGATGTCAAGAATGAGAAAAATACAGGGAGATAAATATGAGGGATTCGAGCGTATAAGACAGGTGGAGGACTGGGGACTGTTTGGAGTGACAACAGTGATGGGAAGATGGTGGGAACCAAAACAAGTTCCATGTCCTTCAACCTAACTTTGTGCTCAGAATACCTTCAAATGGAGATTAAGTTGCTGTGCTTCACTTAGACTGATTGCTATTTATAGACCCATATTTGTCCTAGTTCTGCAGCATTTATGCATTTTTTTTCTTACATTAGAACAAACAAATAATAAAACCTGAAAGCATTTGCTCTCAATGTACAACATACCATGGAGAACCTATTTTACTTTTAAAAATGGTATTTTGATCTGAGTAACATTCAATGATTTTTAATGATTTCTAGGTAGGTAGAAGACATATAGGTTTTAGATCACATAGTTTAAAAATGATCACTTCTAAAATATTTCAAAAAGTCAGATTAATGATATCTTAAATTTAAGAAATAATGTTTTGACATTAAGGATTGTGCTGCTTATTTTTACAGAGAGAGACACACTTCAATTTTATTAATTTTTTTCAAGTTTTCATCTTGTGTCTACAAATGACCACCACTGTTCAAAAAATTGAAGATTTAAAGGCATTTCTATTATTTCTTAGTAAAAACCTTGACAAATATAAAAACTATCAATTTACTTAGTGTTCTAACTTACAGGTTTCTTTTAAGATTCAAGCTCAATTATGAAGTTATTTAACTGTATCATATATCACTTCTTAATCAGAAATTTTCATCAATATAAAAAATGATGATCTGATATAGCCTGCTTTAAGAATCAAAACCAGAAGGCTGTGCATTCACCAGGCAATCTTTTTTTTTTTTTGGAAACATTTTTTTTTTTTTGAAACATTCCAATGGAGCTCAGTTTATCGGTAATGTGAAATAAAATGTAGCAATCATCTTGAAACTTTCTATATTTAAATCCTCAGATGTTTACACAATCAGAAGTTAAATGAATGACAAGTAAATTTTACACTAGCAAAAAAGAAAAGAAAAAGGATCAGTAGACAAAAACAAAGCTAATATGTTGGGTTTGTATGTCAAGGTTTTGGTAGCAGGGAGTGCTACAGGGGTGGCTTCTGTGAAAAGACGATAGAAGCTTCCCCCATGTCTGACAGAGCCAACGCCAGCCGGCTCCAAGATGGATCCGCTGCTGGCCAAGGCTGAGCCAATCAGTGACAATGGCAGAGCCTCTGGGATAACTTATTTGAGAAGTGCAATTGCAGCTGGAGTGAGGAGTGGGAATATGTGAGAGGAAGGACTCTGCAGACACCAAGGTCAGTGAAGAAGGAGGGGCAGGAGGTGCTCCAGGCACCGCAGCAGAGATTCCCCTGCAGCCCGTGGTGAGGACCATGGTGAGGCAGCTGTGCCCCTGCAGCCCGTGGGGGTTAGCAGTGGAGCAGAAATCCACCTGCAGCCTGGGGAGGACCCCACGCCGGAGCAGGTGGATGTGCCCAAAGGAGGCTGTGACCCCATGGGAAGCCCGTGCTGGAGCAGGCTCCTGGCAGGACCTGTGGACCCATGGAGAGAGGAGCCCACGCTGGAGCAGGTTTGCTGGCAGGACTTGTGACCCTGTGGGGCACCCACGCTGGAGCAGTCTGCTCCTGAAGGACTGCACCCCATGGAAGGGACCCACGCTGGAGAAGTCCATGGAGGACTGTCTCCCATGCGAGGAACCCCACGCTGGAGCAGGGGAAGAGTGTGAGGAGTCCTCCCCTGAAGAGGAAGGAGCAGCAGAGACAACGTGTGATGAACTGACCACAACTCCCATTCCCCATCCCCCTGTGCAGCTCAGGGGGAGAAGGTAGAGAAAATTGGGAGTAAAGTTAAGCCCAGGTAGAAGGCAGGAGCGGGGAGAAGGTGTTTTTAAGATTTAGTTTTTATTTCTCATTACCCTACTCTGATTTGATTGTTAATAAATTAAACTAATTTCCCCAAATTGAGTCTGTTTTGCCTGTGATGGTAATTGGTGAGTAATCTCTCCCTGTCCTTATCTCAATTCACAAGCTTTTAATTAAATTTTCTCTCCCCTGTCCAGTTGAAGAGGGGAGTGACAGAGGGGCTCAACCCACAACAGCTACAAAGAGCAGAGACAAGTGACTTAGGTTGTAACAAGTGATCTGCATCAATTACTAAGAATTTAATACTGGCTTCAAAGTTAGGTGAGACAAGAAAGGCTGAATTTGTCACTGGCCCAGATAGCCATTCCAGCACAAGATTTTAGTACCTGAAAGTATTGCAAGATATTATTCAACCTGAATATGGAGGGGGGACTGGCAGAAAGGAAGCACTGGAGCAGTAGACAGGACATGAGAGGGGTCATCAGAATGACAAAGTTGGGGAAGTGGCTGTGAGAAGAACCGAGATGCAGAAATTTAAGATGCTTAACAGCGATCAAGAGAGTTGCCTTAAGAAGATGAGCAAGATATAGTGCTAGGAGAGTTTAGATGAAAGGATATCTATAATAAATGACAATATGATAAATTAGGAAAAACATTGGTCTTGTTTCCTGTTTAGGTGATTTATGACCTGAGAAGCCTGAAGGGTCATATTGTTAGCGTTCCCATAAGGGGACAGAGGTGGAAAAGCATTATGCCTTATTATTTGCTTTGCTATGAGGGAAAATAGCTACAACCACCAATTTATCCCCTGTATTTACATCAGAAAGTTGTGCTAATTATTTTTGGGAAAAAGAAAGATGTAGTCGTCTGGAATGATGCCTAATGATTAAATAATGTAATAAACTATTCATACATTTTTTCACATGTAAAGAAGAGAAAAATGAAGTGTTTAACAATAGCTTATATCAGACATGAGACACATGCAGTTCTTTGGATCCTATTTGAGAAGCACTCTGCTCTCCTGGCTGTGCATTCAGAGCCTTGTGATGCTCTCTACCCTGACTCACCCTTCTAGTTTGTCTCAGGTATCATAGGAAAGAGACAACAGTGGGCACAGGAAGAGGTAGAAGAACAACGGACAGAGTGAGACGTCAAGAAAACAAAGGGAGAAGACTGAAAACAATAGAAAAATTGCATATATCTAAAGAAAAAATATTTAAGCCAATCTAACTGATGTGTCTTGCCAGGGGAAGAGAAATTTACCCTTGATAAAAGCATCTTAAAATCCAGCATGACTTTTCCCTATGAGCTCCCAGGATTGTTAACTAAGCCATGCAGTCCATTGTGATATGTTATTGTAATCCTTGATTTTCTCTATGATTTAGGGATATTCATCACACTCATCTGTTGTGGTTTTTTAGTTTGAGAGTATGAGCTCCCTGAGGACCAGGAATTGAGGGCCAGATTCCCAAATAGTGCAAAATGTTGGAAATCCATTGACTTCAGAGGCAGGGTCCAGAAGAGGGCCACCAAAATGATCCAAGGGCTGGAGCACCTCTCCTACGAGGCCAGGCTGAGGGAGTTGGGGTTGTGCAGCCTGGAGAAGAGAAGGCTGCGAGGAGACCTTACTGCGGCCTTCCAGTACTTAAAGAGGGCCTACAGGAAAGATGGGGAGAATCTTTTTAGCAAGGCCTGTTGTGACAGGACAAGGAATAATGGATTTAAACTAAAGAATAGATTTAGACTAGACATAAGAAAGAAATTTTGTACAATGACGGTGGTGAAGCACTGGAACAGGTTGCCCAGAGAGGTGGTGGAGGCCCCATCCCTGGCAACATTCAAGGTGAGGTTGGACGGGGCTCTGAGCAACCTGATCTGGTTAAAGCTGTCCCTGCTCACTGCAGGGGGGTTGGGCTAGATGACCTCTAAAGGTCCTTCCAACCCAAAGCATTCTATGATTCTATGACTCTAATTCTGTCTCAATTGCACTACTAAAGTCTGGTCCTGATGTTTTTTACTTGCTGCCTGGCAGTCTGCAGAGTGTGCATAGTAATAACATCACAACAACAACCGTCATTTAGAGTTCAGAGGATATCATACCATTTAAGGGAAAAAAAAACCCCAGAAAACTACACTCTGTAGCTACACCAATTTTTCACTCAAGATAAAAAAACATTTTGTTGCATCCATGAAAAATACAGTAAAAAACATACAGTAATTTAGACTTGATCTTCACCAATGTTTAGATGTGTGTCTTGAGTAATTTTCCTAGAAGACTTCCCATTTAAAAATCTACTGTCAAAACATTTTATGATGTTCTGGACTTTCTGTTCTCTGTGAAAATTCTACAGAGATATACTCCCAAAAAATACTAGAAATTTTTTGTAAAAATTATAGTCTGAAATTGCTTTTGCCCTTCCCATCTTTTTACAGCATTTTGAAGAACATCTGCAGTTATTTAGTCATGTCAACAAAGTAATCTTGAGGGGGGGGAAAAAAAAGCTCTGCAATCATTCCTTATAAAATGGTTATGCTTTCATGCTGGTTTTATAACAGTCTCCATAATAAAAACCCACAGAAATATTACTGCAAGGATTTAAGGTCTTTTCAAAACACTTTCTAGGAATGGATGCATTATGCTCATTTGGCTTACTATGGGATAACAATCAAGCAGGGAATTGAGTACTTTTCCTTGCAAAATATTTTCATTCCAAAACCAAATCTAGGAATTCCTTTTTTTTATCTGATTGCACTATAAAAGGCAATCTCATGAAGAAAATATCCTGTAAGACATGTTTTACATTGAGTCTATGGTATGCAATATATGGTAAAACCCCCAAACCCTTAAAATAATAAAATAAAAGGAAAGAAGATGACCTTTTTATGCTCTCATATATTAATGGATTTTTAGTTATAATGCTAATACAAATAAAGGTCATACAATGCTAAGATCCATAAAATGCCTTACTGTAACAGTCATATTTGAGGGATTTATATGATTAACATTACATAAAAGTGACCTTCCCTTTAATGTACTGGTATTATCATTCCCAGTGAGAATGACCTCACTTTGAGATATCTTATCTTATTAAATCACAACATTTTAGAAAACACCCCCTAACTTGCTTCTTAATGTAATTTTTGAGAAATTGCAAGCCAGTGACTGTTATAACAGCTCTAATGCTTCCTTTATACATCTATAGGTGACCTACCCATACTGTTTACCCTGAAAGCAAAATGAAGTTGCCTGCCTCCAGCAATTTGTATTGTAACAGAATTTTCTTTTTCTGTGCCACAATAACCATAGCACAACAACTATTTTAAATAGCCTCAGTACTAAATTATAGCATTCCATACCTGGAAGGATATAAAGTGAAAGACTCTTTTAGAGGGTATAATAGAATAAACATACAGCTATATAAGTGAATTTGTAATTTTTTTATCAAAGTCAAAACCCAAGCAGAAGCAAGGTTTCAACTTATTAAATCTTTAGGTCCTAAAATTGAGTCCTAATATTTACCAACCTATAATTTTATATTGTTTCTCAGCCATTACCAATGAAAAAGGAAGTCTGTGAAAATAAAGAATTTAAATGAGAAATAGACCTTAGAAAAAGAGAATCTCAAAAAATATAAGCAGGAGCACATAGATTCGTAGCAGTTCTTAGTTGTACTTCAGATACCTCTTGTTTTTCTCCCCTAAAAGTATACCTTCATTAACCTATTTCTCTACAGAGCAGAGCAGCAATAATTCTAAAGCACAATTTACCTTCCTGAGTAACCTCAAAAGGGGGTATGGACAGAAGGGAAGACAACTGTGTAGCTGCCTGGAATATAACACAGGTTGCCTCTAGCAAAGGAACATAAGGAGCTAATTACCTTGAAGGTGCAAACTAATCAAGTTAGGGTGACAGCCTGCTCACGTTATTCACATGAATAGCCCAGAAGATGTTACTGAAAGTGGTGAGAAGTTGCTGATGAAATGGTCAATAACATTTAAAAGCATATGCCCAAAGGGGTCGGGCCTCAGTCCGACCCCCATTCTGCCTTACCGGTCCTAAAGTTCAGATGTCCCATCTTACACTGCATGAGCTAAACCCCGCGTGTTATACAAAAAGCATATTAGAGCGTTCTTTCCCCATATGTCTGTGGCAACCTGCTGCTTTTCCAGCTGTTCACCAATCCCAAAATGTAGTAACTATTTCTCTGTGCATAAAGCCTGAATAAACAAATCTGTATATCATGGGTACGGGTTCAGCTGGACTCATGTGTTTTACACATGATGTAGCCTTTTGCACATGCATGATTTATCTGTTTGGGACTGAAAAGGATCTTGAGCATTTCTCTGACAGGGCTATCTCATGCCCAAAGGGGTAAAACCATAATGCCTTGAAGAAAAGGATTGCTTGTGGATGGTGCCTGCTTTGGATGGCCAGCTCTGCACCAGTTCCTTCTGGATTAGGGCTGTATTGCCTTCCTATTTTTATGTATAGTGTAATATTGAAAGGTGAGACTTACAGAAGTTTGGATCAATGTGTAAAAGCCTTCCTACTCATTTAGAGAGAAACACTACTGTTTGTTTCCCAGAAATGGAACAACTCTGATTTTCCTCTCCAAGCTGTTTTATACTAATGTAACTCCCTTCAGAAAAGTGATTTACATCATCATAAAGAGGAACAGAGTCAATACCTACTGAGACAAATAAAGGAAATCTTAATGAGGCTCCTGTGTGTGTTTTTTAAAATGTTAGGTGAATAATCCCAAGAAGGGCACAATTATGCACCATTAAAGGCTGTTGCTACACCAGCCTGAAAAGGCTGGAGGAGGGTTGCACACCACCACAGCTGGGACAGACAAGTCCGACTGTTGCTTGCACTCCTCTCCCTACACAGCAAACGCTTGGCCACCAAGCATAAAAGCTTTTTGCTCACTGGATAAATGAATTAAGATTAAATATAAGGGGTGGGGAGTGCCTTTGAACAATTCTCCTTTTCCCCAGCTGCCACACTTGAAAGAAGCAGGTACTTCTGCTCTGCTGAAGATACTGACCTGGAACTGTTCATAATGGGCAAGAGAAGAAATAAATTGCCAGTTTCTCAGATGTCTGTGTGCACTGATCTTCACTCTCACTTCTATTTGGCAAGTTGAAATCCAGTATCATAAAAGTTAGGGTGTTTTTTTTTCCCTGTGTGTGTGGTGTTGGGATTTTTTTGTGTATTCTGAAAATTTAAAGATGTTCAACTAATATAAGCAGATCAGATGATGTCAACTGGCATACCATCAAATTTGGAATAAGGCAATCTATTCTATATTTAATTTCTCCATTAGTAAAGAAGGAACTGTATTTCTTTAACTGTCCCTCAGGTAGATTGTGAGTGAAGTTGACCAAAATGTTTCAGAATCTATAATCTATTGATTACATGCCATCAACTGATTATATATCATCTATTGACTATACATCTTTTAATGATTCACTATTCACCAAAAATATGTTATTGGAATTACTGGTGAATTCTTCTGATTTAGGATTAATTACTTCAGATGAGAAGGTGTGTTTTAAAGACAAAGTAAAAATGAATTATGTGAAAACATCCACCTGTACAACATATGAAAAACAGTTTAACTTTTCACTTAAAATTTCCCCTTTTATAAAAAATATCAATTAAAGATGCTATGAACCTCACTCAAAATCAGTGAAACTTCCAATTATTGTCATATAAATATTTCAGTCAAGCTGAAAATATTTTTTTTTTCTATTTTGCAGGAATCAATTCTTTGCTCAACCCTTCTTGTGATGATAAACTTCATTAGTGTGAGAAGGCAGAAATACATGAGTAGAATGTAATTATTAATTGAAGTCAATGTGTATTAATTGTCTGAAAATAAGCAGTAAGGGCTTTTTATGTAGTTTGGTGTGTATCCAACTCTAAGTTTTCAAGGAGATTTAAGAGTTTATGTCAGAGATTTAATCACTTTTTCAGAGATAAGGGTGATCGGAGATAACCTTCAGCTGTTCCATAGTTTCTTTAAACTTTGATTTGTCATTAGGAGAATGATTTAAGGTCTGTTCTATTCCTGAATACTTCCATCTTTGGTATTCATTAAGAAAATGTGTACATGCTTTGGAAAACAAACAAGTTGCCGTTGAAATTTTTGTTGTTTGTAGAAAAAATTATGTATTTTAAACCAACATGGTAGAAAAATAAATTCTACTTTTTAAATTGGTTTTATTCTGAGCTATGTTCTGTATACTTTGCAAATATATGAAAATTAAGAGACATGGGAGTAGTAACTGCATTCTTTCTTTCCTTTAAAAGAGGCCAGCCTCAGATTATTCTTCAAATGGTAATCACATTTTCAGCTCTGCTTTCATATAGTGACAGTTTTAAATTTCAGAGAGACACAATGCACTTTTAAATACCTAATATATTTTCTTAATTTCCTGAAAACATCTGCTTCCTGATGGAGGAAAAAGTAGAAATGACACAGAAAAATCCTTGTCTGCAATTTGGAACACCTCAGAAAATGTCACAGCTGGGATTTATTGGCTACAATAGTCCCATTGATTTCAGTGCATTTTGAGGGTCATCTTGAGACCTTCTGAAAGACCAGCTTTGCTGTGTCAACAATTGTGTTATGATTGTGGTGGCAGGCATAGCCAGAGCCTGGTGGGCTGCCACATGCCTGCACATGTCTACTGGATTCAGTGAGCAGTCAGAAGTGTTTTGCAGGTGAAGCATGTGGCAGGTCTGAGGCTGGAAAGCTGGCGGCTCACCACAGTGCTCACCTCATGAGGTTTTCAGGCCAGCTGTTAAGGGGCTGTTAAGGCAGACAGTATACCTCCACAGGCCAACTGCTCATAAAGCACTGATTATTCAGTTTGAAGAACCATAAATTGGTTTTACTGATTAATTCCAGTTTAGGCAGACATTGAAGAAAACCATAATCTTTCTGCAATTTTCAGATTGTCCTCACTTTTGCATTTCTTTGGCAGTTTCTCCAAGAAAAAGAGTTTGCTCTAATAATCCTGAGGGTATCTGTCAATTCCCAATCAACGTTTGAACCCACTGTCCAAAGTCTACAAAATTTGATAAAGAAATAATGATATCAAGCATAACAAGTTCTTCATTTTTTTTTAAATGACTACTGCTAAATATGAACAACCTATTAATATATCCACTGAGAGAGTGACTGGAGTGTGAATTAACCTCAAATTAGACATGAGAAAATCCATGAAGGAGAGAAAGATAGGTTATGAATGCCACCAAAACAGAAAGTTTCAATTAGAGGTTACAACTTAAGTTGTTAGAAAATCCAAACAAGAGGCACAGCACAATAGAAAAAGAGTTCATCAGTTCTTCCACTACTTCTGCTACATTTTGTCCATGAAGTAGCTTTCAGAAATAGAAAATCTGTTCTTGGAACGAATTTTTTGAGTACCATGTTCATAGTTAACAGTATAAATTTTCCTGTAATTCTATGCATAAAAAGTTACAGAAATTGAAAACACCAGCACAGCATATATAATTTCACATTTAAAGAATTATTATTAACTCTGCAGCGTTGCTAATTCATTATAGGAAAATCTCTTTCTTCAAGTTGTAGTTTCAGTCTGAAAGAGATACATTGGTTCACAATCAAAAATTGTGACCACAGCTATCAGGTACAGAATTATTACACTTAAGATGAAAGTGTGCAGAACTGATATTTGAAGAGCAGGACTAAATTAGATGACTAGACCAGGTGTTTGACATGAGTGTGCACCGTTTAGTAGCTTTGTGCTTTTACTAGTAAAAATTATGGTTTTTAATATATTTTTTGCGGTACTAGTAAACTAAATGTTTGTTAATTTTCATTTATCATTTATTTGATTCACACAGTATTGTTAACTTCCAGGGTGTGAGGAAACATGCAGATCATCCAATGGATGGTTTAGTTCTACAGTCCACCTCTGTACTTCTTTCTCATGCTAAGACATGGCTCTGCATGTGCCTCCGCACAAAATTCTTATCCACAAACCTCAATGGAGTTTTGCTGTAGAGTCTGATAGGACCATATTTTCCAGGAATTTACACCTGATTAATGATTGTAACAGTGAGGCAGAATGGGGAGTAAATTTCATGACCTGTGTGAGGAAAAAAAGAAAAGAGCTAATAGTAGATTAGTGAACACAATATACCTGGCCACTCATTTCTTACCGAACTGTTTAACACCTTTAGATGGCCGCAGAGATGTGTGTATTTTTATGAGTACCTAGAACTGCTGCCTTGGTGTAGTTTTTACATCAGAGTTTTCAGAACAGCACTTCAACTTAGAACCACAAGTGTCTGTACCCTGGATGTCAGCTAGATTGCACTGCGAGTGATCTTCAGATCCATTTTGAGTCCATGTTTATATAATCAGAGGAATTACATTTTATCACTTATCACCACTGCAGTTTTGTCTGTGTTCTTCTGCTAAGGTTCTACAAAACTCAGAAAGACCCCAAGAGCAGCTCTTTAACCAGAAATAATGAACGCTAGAAGATGCCCAAATCTAATTTATATCATGCATCTTGATCACTCCACCAATGATGCAGTTTACAATGAAACAGAGCTGGCTTGGCTCTGCTTCAGCCCCTGGTAAAGCAGTTAACCTTATGGTGCTGAACCTTCTGAATATTACTGGAACAAAATATTTTCCATTTAGAAGAGTCTGTCTTACTTTCTGTAAGTGACTATTACAATTTACTAGCCATTTATTTCAGCTTTATTTTACTTTCAGCTACAAATGAGCTGTTCACTTAAACTGACATAAATTTTCTGCACAGATTAAAGTGGAAGACACGAACCATTTACTGCAGAGAAATGTAATATTACAACTATGATTATATCACCCCTTCAGTCTCTAAAAAACCTTTTAATGTGCCAGATTTATTAAAAAGCTCACATGTTTATCGAAATACCAATCAGCTAAACCCAGTCATTCAGAGGGGAAAAAAATGAGTTGTCTGGGAAGAAGTACATTTGGTTTGGATTTCACTGTACTTAACAGCAGAAGATATACGATAATGTCTCAAAAGATGGACATTCCTGGCATTCACTCTTTATTTAGCTTTAGAAACACTGTATCCTACTGTGCCAAAGGAACTCTTATTTCTTTCTCAAGCCAGAATTAAAGGATGAGAAAATCCTTGATCCTGGGAGTCCAAGCCTTATTCTTTGGATGACCAGAACCAGAACATTTAGGCAAACGCATACAAACTGTCTCCATCCCTTTTGAGCTCTGATGTTTTAAAAGGAAAAAGTGAGTCAATTATCTATGCTCAAAAGGGATTACAGACTGTTATACATCCATGTGATGTTTACCAGGCTATGAATTTCAATCCCATGCAGATGCCTAGATCAGGATGGGAGTTAAGTTTTCTTGCGTTTCTAAATTTACTTGCATGTCTTAACTGCATAAACCACTGCAATGTTAGGTCTACTTGGATGAACTCTACACAAGAATGTAGGTCCACACAGCTCAGCATGGAACCGTGCTTGCATCCAGTGAGCAATGGTAGTTACTCAGATGGATATTGACACTGCTCATTTAACCTCCTCTTTTGAAAGAACTTCTCTTTGAATTGCCCAATTTCCAATAATCCAGCTCTAGCAGACCTCAAACTCGTCTTGTATTGTGAGGTGTCTTTAGATTTAGTTGCTTAAATTTGAAGTGGAAAACTGCAGCAATCTAGAAAAGAATTGTTAAAGAATTGTTAAAGAATTAGTTGTCAGTAAAGAATTGTTGTCAGTAGTACTGACACCAGAACTGTAATAAAATCTAAGGGCTGGATCTGTTTCACGTAATTTTAACCATCCTAAAGTTAGTTACTTCATAAACTTCGGTCATCTATGCTCCTTTCTAATCAAGGGAGAGAAACAGATACTTCCAGAGGGTAATAAAAAGACTATGCACCTTCATAAGATGTCTTTTCTCTTCTTCAGTGACAGAAAACTTCCATGACTTACCTAAATATCTATACCTATATCTATAATCCTAATTGAGATGAACCCCAAGCTAAAACCTGAAGCTAAATGCTTAAGTATGCCATGAAATTGTATATTACTAAGCTTATTTACATTTCTTTTTATATAATTCTGGGGTATGGGCTGAAAAGCCAAACTTCAAATGAGTTCCAGGCATAAATCATGTACCAATTCATGTACCATGAATCACATGCAAGTTCTATTGACAAACCTGTGCCTGCTCGTATGGATGTGGCTTTGATGGAAAGTTCTGTCACAATTTCTATTTTGAGACATGCTAAGATTTACTTCAAGATTGCTAGGGACCTAAAAGCCTGAAACTCAATTTGATCTTGAGAGTGACAGGGAGACACTGACTCATCAATCTGTTTAGGAGCCTCTTGTGTTCGTTGTTTTGTTATGAACAGAATGGTTATGAAAAGTAAAAGAAATCCGATTGTAGAGCTGTTAAAGAGGTTAAACGAATAACTAGTGCTTAGTTCATTTGGCTTTAAATTATGATCTTTCTATTACTTTGGCTTGGGGTTTTTTGTGTTTAGCGTTCTGTTTGGATGGTAGGTCACTGGATTATTTCAGCACACTATTGTGCTGACTTTCTAAAGTATATTGTTAGCCCCAAATCTTATGTTTATGTTTTTCCTGAAAGAAATTTTAAGAAGACCTGATTTTGAAAGCAGAAATATGTCCAAACCATGCAAAATTGTAGCCCCTGATGTGAACATAGAATTACCATAAGTAGTCAGGCAAGCTGGGCTTTTTGTGCAAAAATGTACAAATTTATAAAGGCAACTATTGTAGTAAAGCATGCAGATTTACAATTTCATTCATGTTTTGTATGTTGGCCCTGGGATTCTGCATGTTTCAAAAATCAGTGGTGAATGTTAATACTAGAAATACAGCATTATTAGGATAATTTTGTTCAGCATCTAAGGTCTAAAATGAATTTAAAAAAAAACAGTTATATTTTTATAAATGTATATTTTATGGAAACATGATGAAAATGTTACAGACATTATTTCTGTAATCAGGCCCAGTCCCATGCTAGCTAATTTCATAATCTTTTTGCTTTGCATTATCTAGACCAACAAAGACTTCACAGTAATTTAGAAATTATATTGTATCAAAGAAGTAGGAATAGTTACTAGGGTATATAGTTTTCATCTTCCTGTAGTTTCCAATTTTATATAAGCCTTCTTATTTCATTCCTCAGCTGTTGTGGTAGAACCAACTAAATTCCTTCAACTTTTTCTATTTCTGTGGTCTCGTATGCACCAAGCTTTTACAGGAGGAGTTGACTCTCTTGCTTTTGTCGAGAGTACCTATGGGATTTCTTAGTGGATTTTCACCAGGCCAGCTTTGTACCTAAGAAAGCATCAGACTTATTCAGCCCTCTGCAACCTAGCTAATACCGAAAATACTCCAACCAATTCTTCCTCCATTTTCACTGGAGGCATCTGTATCTCCTGTGATAATAAAGGTAACTATACGCAAGGTGCACAGTACAGTGTGGTTCTAGCCTTAGGCATCTTTTTGAACTTTCATTGCATTGTATATGCATCTGTGTAAACAATGGCTTATGACTAGATTACTCAACAGTTTGGGGCTGTAATAGACTGCTTTTTTTTCACAGGCAAAATAGATTTTCCAAGAAGGTAAAGTGAGCAAAAGTGTATAAAAAGTAAAAAGAAAAAGGGTAAAGCTTGTCTGCATGAAAGTAAATTTCTTAGGGCTAATCTGAAGATGTGGACTGACATGAAGAAATGGTCAAACATACAGATCAACATCCTGTACAGACACATGGAATAACAGAAAACAATTGCCTCTATTGACAGAGGATTTGAAAAAGAATGAGCTATGTTTATGTTATAAGTTGTAGATAACTCAGTTAAAGTACTCAGACTGCTTAAATACTCTGGAGATGGACATAGTACAAGTCACTTAGAAAAAAAATTCGCAGACATCCATCTTATCAAACACATAAATCCATGAAAACTGTGTAACTATTGCTTGCAAAACTTCTTAAAAAAATAGTGACACATAACTGATATGTAGATATTTAATACAAAAGATTATTATGAGAAACTGTACCTCCCACCAGTGTAGTGTTTCTTTACAACTTACATCTTATTTGAACTAAGTGAATAAACTTCTCCTTTCGCAGGTTAATCTCTGAACATGATGCACAGACTCTAATATGGCAAAATGATTCTGTAATACTTAGAAATAATTTGAGGATATGTACAATACAAAAAAGAGAAACTGATTTAACTAACTCTGAGCAATCTTCTGATGGGAAAAAAATTGTTAACAGGATTTTCAAATGCTAGCTCACAGTTCATTAGGTTTAATTTAACTAACCATGTTACATAGGAGGTAATCTTAGCCTACACAAAATTTGTTCTACCACTTTTTGGGTACATAAAAAAACACCTGCTTTGATTAATTCAGTTCCAATTTTTTAAAGAAACCGTTATGGACATAGTGTTTTAGTAATGGTTTAAACAGACATTAACAACTGAAAGATTTGTTCAAACATCCCTTTGATGCTTAAAGATTTATAGTAGGTCATACAGTTATTATCATAGAATAACAGAATCACAGAATAGCTTGCACTGGAAGGGACCTTTAAAGGTCTTCTAGTCCAACCCCCCTGCAATGAGCAGGGGCATCTTCATCTGGATCAGGTTGCTCAGAGCCCCATCCAGCCTGACCTTGAATGTTGCCAGGGATGGGGCATCTAGCCATCTCTCTGGGAAACCTGTTCCAGTGTTCCACCACCCTCATCATAAAAAATTTCTTCCTTATATCTAGTCTAAATCTACTCTCTTTCAGTTTAAAACCATTATCCCTTGTCCTATCACAACAGACCCTACTAAAATATCTGTCCCCATATTATGATAGCTAAACTTTGATAATGGTGAATAACCTAGATTTCAAAGAAAAGAGGTGTGGACATACATACAATTTAGGAAGTTTTAAGACAACTCCAAATAACAGCTAACTCTTTGATGATCACACAGAAAGTGATAGAAAAGACATTCTACAGTTACTGTGAGAAATTGCTATGACAGCCTATGTCATTTAATCCTTTGAGTGTAATAATCCAAAGCTTAAATAATTACTATAATTAAATGCAATTTAATTGTAATTGTTGATCTTGAAAAGAATTTTATGATTTTTATTTTGTTGCTCCTTCCTAAAAATTACATTTTAAAAGTGATTTTTTTTTTAGTCATAATTGTATAACACTGCTAAAAAATAAAAGCAAAACAGTTTAACAAGGTTTTTACAAAGCCATCCAGGCTCTAGCTGGAACAGCAGTTAAAACTTAAATTCTCCAAGAAAACCAGTTGCCTTAATCCAAAGGACATTAGGGGGAGCTTCTTTTGTCTTTGTAGATCAGTGCCATTAAAACCTAAGTCCCACTAATATTTACTGAAATTTGCTCTTAAGGACTGCATTCAGAGATATGTCTTCATTGTCCATACTCCTGTCCAGCTGTTATGGGTGTTCTCAAAACCACATCAGTACTGGCATATGAATTCTCATTGCTCCCCTGATGTGAATGCTGATGTCTCCCTGCTAATGCAGAAGGGCACGCAGCACTTTTGCTGGTCTTGCAGGATGGGGCAGTCAGAAAGGCCGCCTTCTCAGCAAAGGCACTTGGCTTGGCTTTATTACGTTCACCTTAAATCTCAGCAGGACTGCTTCACTGCACTCTTATACTCCAATTTCTTCCCTTTAATCTTTAAGTCCTGTCTTCTCTGATTTTCAGTTATTTAAGCTGGAGCTTAGATTTGTCTTGCTGGAGCAGTTCTGTTTTGTTTAAGTAATTATCTAACGATTGACACAGAGGTTTGAACTTGGGTTGCCACTCTCTTGGGAAATGCTCTAGAGCTGAACCATAAGCCTGTCCTTCACTCTTTATTATTTACAGAAAAAGGAACGATTCCACCAAGCAAGAAACTGCAGCTCGTGGAGGCAAAGGCACCTGCCTCCTGCTTAGGCAACCTTTGCTTAAGACCCTGTTTCATGTCAGGTGAGCAGGGAGGACCTCATGTCTCCCACATTCCTTATGGATACTCCTCCTGCTATAGGTTTTTAAAAATAGGAAGGGAATCTTTCCTCTAGATGCTAAGATGATGGCTGTGAGGAACACAACTCATGGCTGAAGATACTGAGAAGATGGAGGCATTACTGAGCTGACTTGGCTACACACATTTCT
Source organism: Pelecanus crispus (assembly GCF_030463565.1). NCBI lineage: Eukaryota > Metazoa > Chordata > Aves > Pelecaniformes > Pelecanidae > Pelecanus > Pelecanus crispus. Next base: position 27,303,692 of record NC_134643.1, read on the forward strand.
TCTCCACCATTTTCACTTGCATTTAATTACACCCAGATGAAGCTCTTTTCCATGCTGTGGGTTTCTGGCAGGCCAAGGTCCCTGACTCTCAACTTGTGGTATTTGCTGGGCTAAGAACTACATGGCATGGTAAGATGATAGTGAGGCCACATGGTGCTGAGCAGAGCATGCCAAATACTCTTAAAAACCAGCCACGCAATGCAAGAACTGTGTACTAGTTCTAGACTGAAATGTCTACATCACTTTCTGCAGATAGATCCTACATGATAGAATTTCCCTAGAAAATCTAAACTGAGAGATTTGCCCAAGCTAGTTCAAAAACTCTGCAGCAGGGAAGACTGTTCCCTGATTTCACCCTCTCTTTCTAAAGGATGGACCCATGAGCAGTCTATGAGTCACTCAGGCCTATGCTTGTTAACAAATATGATCCTGAAGAAAGGCACTGAGTTGTGAAGCTTACTTGGAAGGGGCTTGTGCAATGGCTGAAGCACCAGCCATAGAAGAAAATGTACAGACAGCCTAATGTAAAGATCCTGAAGATTTACATAGCACTGAATCTAAGTTTGCTACTGAGGGAGAGAAAGGTGCCTCCATCCCTCCCAATTTTTCTCACCTTCATTACCAGCTAGTTAAAAAACAAAACAAGCAATCCCCATGCTTCCAAATAAGGATTCCCATAACAGTGATGAGTTCCTATCTCAAATTCCTGGATAATTTGTCCCCAGTTTGCACTCAGTTTGCCTTTAACGACAAGCAAAAGTTGATATAAACTTTGCAATATAATCTGCTCCTGAGAATTTGCATTTTGTATTAGAACATGAGACAGCTCATTGTAAAAGAAACTGCAAAAATCCAAACTGGCCCATAAAGCAGAACTGTACTCCTGAGTGCAAATTCAGTTTTTGAATTGAAGAGAAATGTTAGTTTAGAATGTACCATTCTTGTGTGCTCTACCTCTGATGGACATTTTGTTTTTTCATCCAGCCTCTTTGCAATATTTTTGTTCCAAGCATTTATATAGCACTCCACGGAGTCAAGGATAGAATACTTTTATATAAGATGTGTTTGTATAATTACTAGGTAGAGAAAATAACTATTTCTGGGTTTAGTTTATTTCTTTTTGCATGCATACAGAAGGCCTGCATTTTTCATTTCTACTTTCGGTCAATGGCCAAAGCCCTCTTTAGAATCTTGGTATATGAACACTGATTCAAAATATTGCATGGTGTGACAGTACTAATAGAAATAGTGTTACCTTTCTATATTTCTCTTCATTTGGCCAGCTGAAAAACCTTCTGGATTCTGTGGCATTCTGTAAAAGGCCTGGTAAATCAAAAAATTGAAGGGTTGGATGTTTTAGCTATAAAAATAAAGCCTTAAGGCATTAGATAAGACTGATGGTAGTCATTTTAGGGTTATGGTTTAAACAGCATATTTTCTTATTTGTGTCATAAAATTCAGCTGCAGATGAAATGCTGAATAAGGATGGCAGGTCTTCTAGGCCTAGCACTAAAGCGAAAATAAAAGGACGAACTTTCAATAATTTTTATGAATTACTTCACTTTTTCTCTTTTGTTGATATTGAAATCAGGCTCTTATACAAAGAATCTTTCCTTACTCTAGAAAAACAAGAAAGATGTGGTAGTACTCTTCACCTGTATCTTAATGATGAAATACTACAACATGTACCCACCATATAGGCGAGCGCATCCAGGTTCAAAGTTTATCTCTGCTTGATCTTCAATAAATGTTCATACTTTGCTTTCCTGTAAAAATACCCTCTTCTACGGGACGTTCAAAAGTGAGGTGCTATGGAAGTGAATGAGTTAATGCGTGGCAAGACGTTACCTCAGGAGAACGTGTTTCAACATCAACAAATTTAGTCCTTTATGGATCCACGCAGTTTTCTCACATTTAAAAATTTTGCTGATGTACAATGAACTTGTCCCTTGTATCTCCAGTTTGCAGTCTGCTCACTGCTTTTATAGGAAGGATAGCTATGGTTTAAGCAATCATTTATGGTTTATGGCTTAAGCATCACCTTTTGACTCCTGTGTCTCTGGCCTTACTCCCTCCTCGTGATGATGTTCCCTCAGCTATCACCCTGGGCAGTAACAAGTTCAAGCTGATTTCTGAGGTTTTAGGTAATCACAAGGAAAGGGGAGAAAGGGAGCAAAGAGGATGTGACAGAAAGTATACCAAAAGTTTGGAAAGGTACAAGAAATGGGGTTAGGATTTTGCTTTAAAGGAGTTGAACTATGCAGTCGGATAAAAGGGATACTGAGATACAAGGTTGGGTTCCTAATTTGGGAAGGTGGGGAACTTGGAAACAAGGTAAGTTTTTTGCTTTTAGAGTAAAATCTGGGCCCAGCCCTGAATCTTTACATAGCCATAGAGGGGGGGATGAAGCAGTTAATGGAAGGAGAGAAGAAAGGATTTGAGGTTAGTCCAACACGGGAGTAGAAAGATGCAAAATGAGTACAAAAAAGGACCTTCAGGTAACTTGGGCTTTCTTCCAGACTGAGACCTACCTTTGAATCTAGATCCAAATTCAAGGATCTGCCTTTAATCCACTTGTTGGATATTGAAGGTATGTGATTGGACATTTGTTTTTAGAATTAGGTAAGAAACAGGACACCCTGTGTGAGGCCAAAAGCCTATTTGATGCTACACTTGATTAATTGGTGGGCTGGGCTGAATTAATTTTAAGACTAACTTTGTTTTATTTCTTTCCTGTGGCGTTATGTCAAGGTGAAAATGTATTGACTTATATTAGTTTCTTTTGTTCTGGCACATACTATATATTCAAGTTAATTTATAAATGGGTGGTTCTAGTCTGGTTTGGCACATCACCTTGATAGTGACTTTTGAAAGCTACTGGTTAGTGCAAATACTGTTGAAACTCTTCACACAGCTGATATTTTCAAGTCTCTAAAATAGCGCAATCTGATGTAGCAATTCATTATTCCCCTGCCAGCCAGTAAGAAGGATGATCCTTACTTGAGCATAGCTTTGACTGAGAAGGATTTACAATGATTTACACCAGCTCACAAGCCAGTCCTAACTTCTTAGCCTTGTAACTGCAAGTTCAGTCATTCTAGGAAAGATGACATAATTGTTTCTATTCTACCATCAATTTCCTGAAAACCTTCTGAACAATCTGTCATCTTCTGAGAGTAAATAATCTGGACACAGAGCTTCATCTTTCATCTCTTGCTTTTTGTGCAGAAAATAACTTCTGTGCAAAATGAGTTGCAAATTGGGTATAACACAAAACACTAACAACATAGTTGTATAAGGCACAACACAGTATGTAAGAAGGCAGGGGAGAAAGAGTAATATCCTATCTCATTGAACTTTAGTAAAATGTGACTCAAATATTTCAGTGGTTTAGAGAACCACAGAGAAAATAAGTTTTCCCCACTGAAAAAAAAAAAAAAGAAAAAAAGAAAAAAATGGTGTGCATGTGTTGTAAACAACTTCAGTACTGAAAGGACTGAAAAGACAGAAAATCCCCATTTGCCAGTGAAACTACTCTCAATCAGGACAAATTTCCAGCTGAAATTGCATTTGAATTGACACCATTGCACTTCACTGAAAAACTCTCTATGAGCACAGCAAACTCTAAGGAATGGTAACACACAAGAGCCATCCAACAGCCTCCTTCCCTTGATTCCAAGGGAACTATAACAAAGTAAAATAGCACTGGCTCTTTTGGAAATCAGGCTACTGATGAGTGTGCACATAGAACATTTGCTAAGAAAACTGCTTTAAATGTATGGAAATGTAAACATTTTTTGTTAAAATCCTATCTTGTTCATCTTCCTAGCTACTTTTCTATAGGGAAAGAAAGTATGCACATTTGAGCTGAGCCCTGCCTGTTAACAAAAGATGGGAGGCAGAAGATGAGGAATGTATAAGTGGAATAAAGAATGATGGGGATGAGTGAAGTAGATTGCAGAGACTGGAATGTGGTACCAACTGTGAAAGCTGTGACTGAGATGAAATTCATAATGTCTCTGACAAGAACCTTACAGTTCAGAGTAGAGATACCAAAATGTGTGATTTGCTTGCTTAAACTATATTGGCCAAGCAGACAAAATGTTATACTTGAGTCAGTAAAGCTGTTATTTTGCTTTACGAAGTTATGTGAGACTCTCAGTGTCTGGGATCCTGGAGGCTAGTAAGTCAAATTGTGTGCTTACAGTACAATAAAACAATGTTTTTATTCACACTAACTAATATAAAGAACTGGGCTGTGTAGGATAACGATTTAAAAATAACTTTGGGAATTCCAGCATTCTGTCTACATATATCTAAAGTCTTTGCATGCAGCGCTAAATTATAGCTGGGCAAAGAACTACATTTTACCAGACATTAGTGATTATCTATAGTAAAGTAGTGCAGTAATATTAGATCATGTGTAAAAGAGTTAATACAAGGTTCAGCACAGCATTTTATATTTTATTTGATACATACCACCTTTTTTGTTTTGGGATTTTTAAGTAAAGAAAAACAGAAATGCAAAGGGGAAAATTGAGCTGGCATCACAAGGCACACCAGTAGCAAAAGGAAGACTAGGGAAAACAGGCCCTGCCACTGGATGGAGCAGGCTAACAAAGGACATGGAAAAGGCCAATGCCTCAAGGCCTTCTTTCATACAATGAGACTTCATGAATCCCAGGTCCCTGAGAACAGAGGGGAAGTGTGCAGCAAAGATGACTTACCCTCAGTGGAGAAGGATCTGATTAGGGAATATTTAAACAAAGCAAAATCAATAGAACCCAATGGACTGGACCCAGGAGTGCTGAGGGGGCTGGCTGGTGTCATTGCAGGACCACTCGCAACAATTTTTGAAAAGTCATGGCAAACACTGGAGGTTTCTGAGGACTGGAAGACAACAAATGTCACTCCTGTCTTTAGGAAAGGCAGGAATGAGGATCAGCAGACCTACAGGTCAGTTAGCCTCACATTGATCTCTGCAAAGATGATGGAGTAAATAATCCAGGAAACCATTTCCAAACATATGAAGGACAAGAAGGTGATTGGGAGTTGTCAGCATGGATTTGTGAAGCATTCCTTACTGACCTGAAAGCCTTCTGCAATGAGATGACTGGCTTGGTGCATATAGGGAGAGGGGTTTTATGTTTGTCTTGACTTCAGTAAGGCTTACTGCACTGTACCTCATAAAATCCTCCTAGTCAAACTGGTGAAGTATTACTAGATAAATGAATGGTGAGGTGGTTTGAAAACTGACTAAACCATTGGGCTCAAAGTGTTGTAGTAAGGAGCATGAAGTCCACATGGAGGCCAGTCACTAATGGTGTACTCCAGTACTGATACTGGGGACAATATGTTTTAACATCTTCACTGATGACCTGGACCACAGGACAGGATGTACCCTCAGCAAGTTTGCAGATGATACAAAACTGAGAGGAGTGGTTGATGAACCACATGGTTATGCTGACATTCAGAGGGATGTCGGCAACCTGGAGAAACAGACACCTGGGAAGGAATAACAGCGGGGCTGACTGGCTGGGAAGCAGCTTTGCAGAGAAGCTGGTGGAGATCCTAGCGGACCATGAGCCAGCAATGTGCTCTTGCAGCAAGGAGGACCAACAGCCTCTTCAGGTCTGCATCAGGAACAGCATCACATTGCCTGCAGGCTGCGGGTGTGGCCCTTTCCCCCTCCTTAGCACTGGAGAGGCCACTTTTGGAGTGCTGGGTCCAGTCCTGGGCTCCCCAGTACAAGACGGACATGGACATATTGGGGCAAATCCAGTGAAGAGCCACGAAGGTGATGAAGGGCTTGGAGCATGTGAGCTATGTGGAGAGGCTGAGAGAGCTGGTATTGTTCAACCTGGAGAGCAGAAAGCTCAGGGGTATCTTATATATGTGTATAAACACCTGGTAGGGACTGAAGTTAAGAATATGGAAGGAGACTCTTCTGAGTGGTGCCCAATGACAGGGCAAGAAGCAATGGGCAGAAATTGAAATAGTGAGGGTGTTCACCTATAATGAAGAACAGCTCTAACATAGAATGGCACATTTTCTCCTATACATAAATATTAAAAGGATTAATGTATTTAATGATTAAACATTGATCAACACCCCATGCCCAGTATCTTTGCCACTTCAGCTGTATGCTTTTGCTAATTTTGTCAGGACTACAGATTCCATTTAACCCTCCCATGGAACATGCACTTCTCTGCTAGCAAGCTTTGGTTTGGGTTGGATGTTTCAAAGGCTGAAAAGTCTTCCATTTGTTCTCTAATTGAGAGGAGACATTTTTCTCTGTCAGTTGACTTCAGCAAGACTCAGACTGAATGATTATAAAAAAAATTGCTAGCACTATGGAGAAATTAAAAGAACTGTGGCATTTCTAAATGCCCTTGAAGCCAGTCCAGAAGGTGATGTCATTCGTATTAAGGTTCTTCTATATATGTGCAGACAATAATGGTGGGACTTTACAAAACAGGTGAGTTTTGAAATGCAAAATACTTTTTTTATTATTTTCTTTTACATCCTTTTTTCCCTTCCCTCCCATTTTTAGTGAGAAAACTGGACAAGAATGTACTCCTTCCCCTCACCCCTGCTGCTTTCAGCACAGCTGTTGCTTTCTTCATGATCATTTACTGGAACTAAGGAGAGAATGGAAGATGGCATGAAAGGAAGAAGAAATCTTCATACAGAGAACTAAAATTAACTCTGGAAGGAAAATAACTGATGAGGCAGGAATAGCTGTGAGCATTCCTGTAAATCCCCCAAGGAATACTGGTGAACACCACTACAATTCCTATGGGACTTTCCTGCCTCTCTCTAAAAGATAACAGATGCCATCCAAATCTAGTAAAATGAAGGGGTTTTTTTAAAGATTTAAAGTTTTTTTTCAAGATTGAAACCAAACATTTTATCCTGAAAGGAAACTTCATAATGAAAGATTTCATGCCCACTAGACTAATCAACTTTAAAAAGTGAACAGAAAAACAATCAACTTTTCCCTTGAATCTTTTAGTTTTATTAAGCAGAGTTGGTTAGAAGATCTTTGACAGCAGTTCCAGGTCCAGAGTACAACATGTAACTCTAATCTTGTACTGTCTGACAGTGCTAAGTTTAGCTGTTATATTGTTTGAGATTTTTTTTTTTGTCTGTCTATTTTCTAGAACATTGGAGAAAAAAATTAGGTAGCCTGTCAAAGGATTAGGAAACAAACTTTCTGGTGCAGTGCTTTCTCTGTGTAGTGCCAATCTACTTTGCAGTATTAAGAGGCAAGGGAAAGGGTGAGTGAAACCCAATGAAAGTTTTTTAATCTTTTAAAGGTTATGCATTATGCCTACACTTTCACATCTGAGAGTGAATAAAGCTTAGGACAGATTTTCAGTGAAGCATGTTTTAAAATGCTAAGATACTTTTATAAGTAAATAATTAATAAACAAATCAAACATTTAAAGACTAGGTTGTCAGCCCTGCAGTCTGCCTGGATAGCATTTGCAGTGGGTGGAACACACCCTACCTGTGTCCGCGGGGTTGGGGTGGGCAGACAGCTGCTCTTTCTGTGTCACCACTGCTGGTCTTTTCCAGTGAGTAGAAAGGGGCAAGGAGTACACAGAGACCACATCCAACCTCAAGCAAAAATCTCAAATTCAGCAGCTGGTATAGCTGTGGGTAGAGAATGTTTTTGCTTACTTGACTTTTTTTTCCCCCCCTTTTCTTTCTTTTAAGCTTACATTTTAAGAACTCAAACAAACTGAAACAGGGCACTGCATCACACTCCATCTGCACCCTCCTCAGAGCCAGGATCAGACACTGGACCACATGGGACAGATGTTAGCCACATCAGGTACTGCTGGAAGATGTTTAGATCCTTGGTGGATGAGCACTGGGCAACCTTGTATGGACCAGAAACAGAGCCAGCAACTCCAGTGAAAGCAGCAGTGCCAACTGCTTCCCAGATCGAGGGGGAAGCATGGATCAGAACCCAACTTTGCCAATCTCTTTTTAAGGGACAGTAACCCTAAAGCCATATAAAAATCCTTTCCTAGAAGGAGTTTTTATTGCTTTGTCAACTTTCCTCGTGGCAGAATCTAGCCCTAATTTGTGCTGTTAATAAGCCATTGCTAAAGATAGATGAGAATTGCTGTTCTCGTTGAATAGTAATTTCATCAGGCTGCACTGATACCTTTATGTGCGGGTCATGGAAATAATACTAAAAAGGCAGCCACGTAAAACACTTAAATGAGTACTGAAATTTCTTACTGGTGTGATATTGACTAAGCAATACAGCAGATTTTAAATAAATCTGCTCTAATTACTTTTGTTGAGAAGGATCATCTCCCAAGTCCTGCAGTTTTATCTGCCCAGTCATGTTCCTGGGCAAGCAATTTTGACCCAAGGAAATGGGACACTGGCTTACCACTTCAGACCAGGATTTGGGTGGGCTTTTCATTTGTTTCTTTCCATGCTCACTTTAAATCTGGTGAAAGAAATGTAATTCTTTTATTTTGGCTAATGGACTTTAATGAAAGTAGGATTGTGACTTGGCAAAGAAGTGCAAGCTGGAATGTACAGGCATGGAAAAAAGCAGGGAGAGAGTGATCAGGGACAAATGAAGCATTGAGACAGGTGTTGGTGGCATAAAGAAGAGGAATGCAATAGGGGATACGGTTAGAGAGATAGCTTGGGGCAAAACTTTGAGGGTCTTTCAAGGCAAGGACACAGAGTCTGAACTCAAGGTGAGGTGTGTGAGTAAAATTAAATACGTCTAACTTTCTCTATGAGCTCTCCAAATACACATTATAACAAATTTTGTACTTGTATTTTTTAGAAGTGCAACTTAAACAGACAGAAGCTCAGTATTTTCGGTCAGACAGATTCTGATATGCTCTCAAAGAACAACAAACATCTCTTGACTGGCTTAACATAAAATAAAGTAGAAAAAAATAAAAATAGATGCACTCCAGAAGCTAAAACAAGCTGAGAGGAAGAGACTCCAGGTAGAAGGGCCATGTTGTGCAGTTTCCAATTAATCATTCCCTCAAGGGGCGGAAACTTCAGAGCAATGTACTCAGGGACAGCCATATGCTCCAGCACTCAGAACTTGCTCCCGTTTTCCCTCAGGATCTGGGTTTTCTGCAAAATCGCAGAAAAGAGAATGAGGGTAGGTGTAAAGCAAGAAGCGGCATGAGTGTTGAAATAAATGTTTGCCAAACCCAGAAGAAAGCAGTTGCCATGAACCTGCAACTAAAACTAGTATTCATGGAAATACATCTGTTCCCCTCTCTGAGCTACACACAGCATCAATGGAAGAAGAGAAACTGCTGGAATCCTCAGCATGTGTTGAAACACTGCATTATGGTTTTACTGCCACTTCATAGGGTCGCTTAGTAATGTGTAGGACAGCTTTGCGATGTGATTAACAAATTTTGACAGATATTAGGTGGTGCATGGTTCCAACTTTGCCCTAACAGAAAGAGTCAGCTGAAAACATCTGGGAATCTAAAGGAAGGTTAACCTTCAATTAAAACATTGGTACTATTTCCTGAATAATGTTCAAACCCATAAGAATATGTTTGGATTATATTTACAGTAAGTTACCAAAGGCTTGTAACAGTCTTAAAGAAAACTCAAAATTATGTCAGTAGCTGGGAAACAACGCAAGTTAAAAGTTTAGAGAAGACACCCTGGGCATTATAATTTCAAAATAATGCTTCTAAGGACGCCATCCACATTTAACAGCCAAGAATGTTAAAATGGTTATATATGTTCACAGTTATTTCTCAGCAGAATATCACTTCATATAAAAATGCCAGTTGTCAAAACTGGAACTTTTTGCGTGGATATACTGGGTTTACTTTGGCTTTCATTGGACTGGTTCCTTCTATCTAGAACTGAGTACGTTACCTGAGAGCTGAAATCAGCCCAGAACACACCACTGTGTTATTATCAGTGCAGTCACATACAGAAAAACAGGTTTTCAAGTCCTTGACCTAAAGGAGGTAATTTGTTGGAACTCACCTACATCATACAATAACATCAGAGAAAGAGATTCTACGGCCTTGCAGTCAGAGTATTGATGTCAGAGACACAAGTTTAAGCCCCTGCTCTCTCTAAGACCTGGGGTCAGGACAATACATTCCATGTTGCCTTTGAGCACTTCTGCTACTAGGCTATTGTATGGAAGAAGATGTGGCAGCAGATGATATAAAAAATTGTGATCAACCCCTCAGATGCCACTTTCTGTATTGTATAACTAATTACATAAGAATCTCTGTTTTCACTAAGGTGGCTGGGACCTAGATATCAAAAATGGTTTTGAAATATCAACTCTAACCTGAAGAAACAAAGATCCTGAATTGTTTCTAGTTCCCACCTCTCTCCCTTCCCAGTCGTTACTCTTCAAAGCATCATTTTTGATGGTAAAAAATAAAATACACCTCATATTTTTAGTTCTGTCTGGGATATGCTTGAGATTTCTATAAACAGAAAATCCACATCATTATTTAGAATGAAGCTTTTCAATCGACAACAAAATTGTGCATGGAAAAAAATTGGACATGTTTATAATTTTCTTGCAACTTGGGATAACAGGATTCTTTCACATGAAGTATTTGTTTGCCAAACCACCGCCATTGTACAAGATAGGAATAACTAATTTCTCTAACGTTAACTGTCTTGTGAAAGAGTAATGAATCAAACTGTAAGCTCCGATCACAGAGGACATAATCTTTCCCACCAAAACAGTCTTTCTTTTCTAATCACACTTTTCAAAATCAGTGTTCTTCAGCAACACTCCTTCCACTGTGAAATGCTGCCAGGGATACAAAATAATGTAAATTCATGATAGCATATTGTGATAGTAACAGACCAGCCCTATTTCTCAGAATAGCTGGAAAAAGATAAACACACGCATGTGTACATATATATATAGAGAGAGAGATAAGCATGTACTTGTGTTTATGTACACAGATTTATACATACACATATGCAAAGATGTTACATTTAAGGCAGAAAAAAATGACCACTACTGCTCCCAGATCCTACCAACTGCCCCAGCCTTGCTTCCTTTAAACTGCAAATGCTTTCTATATCTGCTTCTTCTGATCAGCAAACCAGCAGTATCTTTTCTGGTTTAGATGTTATCAGCATGATACTTTGAGAAGGCATCCGGAATTGGGTATTGCTTTGGAAAAGCCACAATCTGTAATTAGTGACGTCAATCATATTATTAAAATGTAATTACAGAAAGCACTTTAATAATAAAACACTAGGATGAATATTAGAGGCCGTTTTCAGTATTATAAGCACAGTGAAAAAGATTTATGTTATTAATTTTTTTGTTTGGTTTTGAGTCTGTTTGATATGGTTTGAGGATTCTATTTGTTTACCTATGAAAACCATCTTAACCATAGCTTACAAATATCATTTTATATCTCAGTAAATTCAGCTGTCTTAGAGGATTGTTAAATCATGAAAAAACCTTGATCATATTATTTGCCTTGATTTCCATTCTATCTTTACTAGGAAGCTGTCAGAGAAAATCGTCCTGCAAACTGTGTGCTTACTAAAAATGGAGAAAGCTAAGGACCCAATCCTAAGAACACCCACAGAGACCTTCACAACAACTGAGGATGGACACACAAATAAATAAATAAATTCAAGGAGATAAAATACTGAGACAGGATGAGTCATTTTGTATCAGTCAGTGCCAGCTCTACATTTGCATTGTGGAAGGTCAATTATCTCACACTGAAATACAGCTGAAACTATGAACTCAGTAGCCCTGGGCACTTAACACTGTTTAGATCTGTACTTTAACACTTAATTGAATATTTTTCCTGAAGGGAAATGATTAATAATTGCATTCAGTGAAGCATACACTTTAAAAGATTGACCCTCACAAGCTGTTGTTTTTTTAAGATTTGAAAAATAGAAAAAAGTTGCTGTTTCCCCAGACACTATCCACTTATGTGACATTTTTTACACTTCACAAAGCTGCCGAATATAATGTGCTAAAGGCAAAATTTTAAAGATAACTAATTAGAAGAGTACTTTGCAATTATGTTTTAGGCCATTCAGCAACAAATAAGAGTGAAGTGTTATTTGTTGTTGAGTCTGATATCTATGAAAGTTCAAACTTTCCTCCTATTGAACTCAGTGTCAGGTCTCATCTACAGCTTAAGTGGAACCAGAGAGCAGGCACGAAATTATGTCTGTCGATTCTTCAGTTTGCATACTCAAATGTACACTATTGTTTTGAAAGGGTTCACTCCCACATTGAAAGGATTTTGGCCTTAGCAATACCTTGCCAGACCTGAGATATATTCCATGTATATTTTGAGAAACAAGAAAATTTAAGCAATGGGAGACTAAGGAAAACAAATAATAGCATGAGGAAAGAATGCTTGATTCAGTATCTTAGTCTCAAGTTAGAAAGAGTCGAGAGTAAATTTTCTAAGTGGTGTTTAAGAGCTAGAGCACAAATCAAGTATAGTGAAATCTATTTACAGTTCAAAAATTAATGTTGGAAGAATAAAATAGCAAATTTTCTGCTTCTCAAGCTTCTTTTGGTACTAAAACTTCAATTACAATAATTAATGTTTCATATTTTCTGAGCATATTGCAAACAATAAATACTTTTGGCAACAAAGTAGATAGGAATTATTATTCATATCTTATTATGTTATAGATCAGAAAATTGGAGCAAATTATGATTTAGAAATGGACTTTCAAAGTTTTTTGGCATATGAAGTTGGAGATGGGCATCAAGAGGATTTTAAAAGTGCAAAGATGTTTAAATCCTATGGATTAAAAAGTCAAGAGCCAGTCACCTCCTTATTCAGGTCTTCAAACCAGCATTCATATTTAATGACCTTGTCCAGAGAAAATTCTGACTGGACAGAGAATGGTGCACCAAATGGAAAAAGATACTGGTTAGAAACTGTCTTTGAGAATCTGGCTACTTCTGCAGGGAACAACACAGCAGTTGCTATATCATCATAATGTTCAAGAAAAATTTTGTCATGTCTATTGTATTTCAACTGTATATTTCATATCCTGTCAAGGCTGCTCACAGCCATGTTTGTTGTGTTTGTATATTTGTATGTGGATACAATGCATTAGGAAGTGCACTGAAAGCTTAGCCACCAGGCTCAAAGATCTCCAAAGAGCCATTTCTTTGCAATAACTGTTGGTCCACATCTGCAATACCTAATCTTAACACTGTGTTAGGTGCAGGAGGCTCCCTGCTCCATGCCAGTGCTTTGAGAATACAGTGAAAAGAGAGGCTGTTCAATCTACTATAAAAGCAAATATTGTTAGCCAAATGACCTTTATGAACTCTCTTGAAAAATATTCCCACTCTCAAATTTATAGAGAAGCATATAATGCAATTATTAACATGTGATCTCCTCTGTAATCAGAGTACGTAGCTTGAATATGCAGTATAACTGAAAAGACCTTCCATCAGTACAGTGGTAAACTAAAAACTGAAACTTGCAACTGGGCATTCAATAGTAACATGCTTTTAAATAGAAGGGGAAGGTTACAGTCAGTCAATATAATTAAAAAACCACTATTTATTTTACTGCTACTGAATGAAATGTGATGTGTGCAGACAGATGTTGCACAGCATACTGCATTTCATTTCACATATTCTCTGCAGTAAATTAGTCTTCATAGTTTGAAGTATTTATAATGGAAATGAAATGAAAAAAATTGCTCAAGAAATACAATTTACATTTCCAGTGTATAATTATCACCAGATTTAATGACACAGTCCTCTCACACAGTATTCCTTCAGTTCCTTAAAATAAAGCCTAATTCTCTGATGTTCAAAATGAGAACAACATTTTACAGTTTTGCACTTAGTGGTCTGGCTTATCCACTTCTCTCCCTCTGCACCAACCAGGTGGCACAGAGGAGTGAAAAACATCTCACCAGCAGGTGATACTCTTAGTGTGATAGATTCCCTGGCATTTGGAGAGCTGGTAAAGCTGTTTCCTACCCCTTCTCTCCTACATCTTCCTACTTTCCTGGGGTTAAGAAGACAGCAGATGCGCCAGAAGGAACAAGTTCACTCTTTTCTACACACCCTGATTTACTCAGCAAGTAAATGGGCCCATTTCCCAGCAAATAGAGATTAATGTCTCTTGCTGTCAATGCATACATACTTATTCCACACAATTCAGAATTTGAAGAAACTTCAATGGGACCTTAGAAATCCTGTAAAGAGGTAGAATTTGGTCTCCGCTTACCTCACATCATGATACACTAATCAACGAGGTGGCCTTTGTTAGCATTCTGATGCCTGAGGAGAACAGCAGGCACCAGGACGACTATTTCCAGCACCATTAATTCTCATGAATATTTTTACAGATATCCTGCAAGGATGCTCCATGGCTTTGTCCATCATGGCTATTTCTGATTCAGTGCTCCAGCTAAACAGTGCCAAAACTACTCAAAATGTGTGCCAAGGGGGTTTCCACTGTTCTGTAAGTATTACAACTTCTGAATGGAACTGTCAGTGCCTTACCTTGGTTATTTCCCAAGTTTCAATCCTCTGCTCGTGTCAGGAGCACGCAGATTTTTTTTTTTTTGTTTTGTATCAGCATTTAACTGTTTCTATAACCGGTCTTTTTGTTGAAATCACTGTAAATTTTGAATGTGTACAGACCATTAGGTTACAGCAAAGTGGTGGGTGACGCTTCTCCAAAAACCTTAATTTGCTTCAGTTGAGAAAGAAAAGGAAATATCATCCAAAATACCTTACAGAACTCCAAATCATCATGCTCCCACTAACTTCTTTTAGTCAAACTGATCAACCAAACAGAACACTGACTTTCTCTTCCATGATGCAGTCAGGCACAGACATGTACTTATTAAATAAAAGGATAAGACCTAGGTAAGTAAAGTATAAGTCCATAATAAAAGAATTTCCTTTAAAATGATGATCTATCAAAGGTTTATTCCTGAAAGGATTGTACTGGAAAAACTCTTCAAAATCAACACACAGAATAACCAAATGGTCTGGCCTTAAACACAGCTTTTACAGACATTTTACACTCCTTCTGACAAGCTTGTCAAACAACATTTCATCCAATCTATCTTCTTTATGAGATACAATATTGATCCTTCCCAGTGTGCCAATTAATCTTTCAAAAAATTTGAGAAAGGAAATGTAGTTATATTTATCTCTGAATCAATAGTCAGTTTGCTAGTTACAGTAATCAGTTTTGGTTCAGTTCATGCAATTTTAGATGGTTCAAACTTACACAGAAGAGAGTTTGGGGCTGCAAATAGAGAATCAAGTGCTTATCTGGTGTGCACAGAGGAACATGGACATAATGTGTTTTGCAACAGAAGGACAGATTAAGACACTAAGACAAAGTAAAACATAAGAAACGGCTTGTTATCTGTAACTAAAATAAAGGCTTGTAGATTTCAAGTGGTACTGAGCACAATAATATTTTAGGGTATGTATATAAATTTAACATCCACTATAAACAAGATGTTTTCAAGACAAAAGTAATTTTATTCCTTTTTTCAGATAATCTCAGAAGTCATGCATCTGTACATTTGCCAAAATTTAATATTCGAAGTATAAGGATGTGATATATTTTGTAAAAACGTTAAATACAGTGGAGTTACTGATCATGACCTGTATGAGTTGACATTTTATAATAGAATCTTAAAATTGCTTATCAAGCTTTTACTTTCTCTTGTCTCATTTAAAGGTATGTTGTCAACTTTCATAGCACTTAATGATTCTCATCATGGACATGAATTGAAACACGCTAATACATGAACCTGTCTTTCCCATGTTGTCAAATGTCACTTGCTGTGCAAATAAGGCCTGTCGGAAACCATTCATTAAATTTGTTTGGTTTTCAGCCTCATAAGCTTTCTCCTGTCATTAATATTGGGCAGAAGGAGTCTTTTAGCTGTCCACTTGCATGACTCTTCTGGTGTCCAATGGCACATGTATCATGACATATCTCTAGCTTTATTCTCACCACAATTCCCCCATATTTCAATCTTCTCTTTGGATATCTTTAGATAAAAAAGTTGTTGAACACCAGTCTTATTAACATTTCTTACATATTGATTCAATGCAATACCTAACATTTTTAAAAGGTGTTTGCTTTTAAAGAAATGAGACTTGAGTCTATACCTTTGACAGATTTACATCCTTCACATCCATATGTTAAAATGAAAATAACATCTGAGCTGTATATTTCAGAATTTGGTCTTTAAATAGATTTTCAAAAGCCTAATTTTGTTTAAGATGATGAATGTAACTACCATCTTTCCAACTGATATTCTTTTCCTTCCAAAACACCCCTACTGGTTTGAATGCTACTGCCAAAATATGCAAACTGCATCACTACTTGAATTCCTCTGATTTCTGAAGCAATACGGGTTGCAAACTGACAGAGCTCTGAGCTAATTGCTACTTCCACTTTCTTCAGATGTCAGATTGGATTTTCTGATATGGCTAAGGAAAGAAGCCCTTTGCCTCCTTTTAGGGGTCTCTCTCTCTCTTTGGCTTCTGTGGGGAGATCCCTATGTTCCAATCTATGCTCAAATGCCCTGGCATAGGACTCTGTAGAAGAAGCAGGAAGAGGAGGAAGGCCTCCTTCCTCTACTCTGTTCCATCCTGATCCAAAATGTGGTGGCCCAGATGAGCACTCTCTTCCTCACAGTGTCAGAGGTACATCCACTCTGTTTGCTTACCTACTGGCTATCTTTAGAAGATCTCTAACATTATCCATCACTAGACCTTCTGGGGGCTGCAAATGAACCTTGTGATGTCTCTCTTGTATCCAACTACTTCTTTTTTTCCCCCATAATGAAGCCAAGAGCAATGCCAGGTAGAAGAAAAAAGAGAATACAGGTGTTTTTGTTGCTAGTAGCAAACAGTACGCCAGCAGACAACCCTCCTACTGCAGCAGGACTCTCCGGGCACAGGCCTGCTGAGATCACTTTGAACAAGAGAAGTCACTACCTACTTTCCTGTCAGACTTCTCTCATGGTGGGTGTCTTTCAAACAGCAACACAGCAGAGAAAATATATTTAAACTTCAAACTGTAAAGCTTCAAAGAATTGCCAGGAAGTGGCAGAAGCACATGCAGTTTCTGAAGCTGGTTTTAGTTTGCTTCTCCGTAGCAGGGCAAGGAAGTACAAACTGGTTTCTTACTCTAGGGTCTGTTCAGCTGGTTGAGTGGGCACAGAAGTGTTACATCTCATGTAGTTTTCTCAACTTTAAGTTTGCAAGGGTGCATCCCTCTGAATTAGCCAAAAATAATCCCAGCGAACTGACTTAAAGCCTCAGCATGATCTGTCATGAACCTGAAAGGATGTGCATACTGCCCTCATTCTGCACGGGGGTTGTGTTAGCACATGTGCTTCTAATGTTCTTTTATGCACACAGCACAGAATATCAGATTGGGATGTCTCGAATTCTTCCTGGGCAATTTCCTGTAAAATAAGCAACATTCCCTTTTGGTACTTGCACCTTATCACCTTGAAAAGAGAACATACTAGTCGTAAAGTTTTAAGTTTTCTTCTTTTTTTTTTTCTCTGCAGAGAGACACTAATTTTTATTCTCTGTGTGCAAATTCTTCAGCTGGTAAAGCCTGGGTAATGCATGATTCTACTGAGAAGGTACAATCTACTGAGAATTTGGGATGATATGTGGCAGTTATAGCTTCTCAGGTGTTTAGGGGATTATTGTATCTCATTTATTTCTATTAGACAATAATCTGTGGTTTTACTCAGAGCTTCAGCACAATGAAAGTGCCTGTCTGGGTGCTAATTTATGGAAAGAGCTAAATTGGCACTCAGAAACTTCTTCCTACATGTCTTTCCTAATTCCAGACTTGTGAGACTTACATTTTGGATAATGTGAATGGACAAATACAGTTATATCAGTATGCAAGAGAGGTATATACTCAGACTCTACGTGGTGGTAGGAAGCTGCCTGGGCATTTTGCCTAACAGTGTCGAGAGGAAGGAAGAGGAGGAGCAGAGGAAAGGAAATTTCTGGTGGAATTCATAGGGAAAAAGCCCTGTAACCTTTGTATTTATCTAGCACTTCTCACCCAAGAACATCAGAGCCTTCAGTATTTGATGGAAAGAAAAAAAAGATTCAAGACCTTACTGCTACAAAACTTTATCTAAAGGAGAATTAAGGCCATGAGTGTTAGCAGTAACAGGGCCTAAATTTGCGAATGATCAAAGGCAAATGATCAAAGCAAATGAGCAATATCTTGAGCAGGTTGGGCTAGTGCCTTCCCACACCTCTATCTAAATTATTATTAAACAATATCTTTGCAATCTGAAAGTTATATTTCCCACGGAAAATATATACTCTGAGTGTGGTGTGTTGACCCTGGCTGGAAACCAGGTGCTCACCAAAGCTGTTCTGTCACTCCCCCTCCTGAACTGGACAGGGGAGAGGAAATATAATGAAAGGCTCACAGGTCGAGATAAGGACAGGGAGAGATCACTCACCAACTACCATCACAGGTAGAACAGACTTGATTTGGGAAAATTAGTTTAATTTATTACCAATCAAATCAGAGTAGGGTAATGAGAAATAAAAAAAAAAAAAAATCTTAAAAATACCTTCTCCCCACCTCTGCCTTCTTCCCAGGCTTAACTTTGCTCCCAATTTTCTCTACCTCGTCCCCCCTGAGCAGTGCAGGGGAACAGGAATGAGGGCTGTGGTCAGTTCATCACACGTCGTCTCTGCTGCTCCTTCCTCCTCCGTGGAGGACTCCTCACACTCTTCCTCGGCTCCAGCCTGGGGTCCCTCCCATAAGAGACAGTCCTCCATGGATTTCTCCAGTGTGAGTCCTTCTCACGGGCTGCAGTTCTCCATGAACTGCTCCAGCGTGGGTCCCTTCCACGGGGTGCAGTCCTTCAGGAGCAGACGGCTCCAGCGTGGGTCCCCCACAGGGTCACAAGTCCTGCCAGAAAACCTGCTCCAGCGTGGGCTTCCCAGGGGGTCACAGCCTCCTTTGGGCACATCCCCCTGCTCCGGCATGGGGTCCTCCCCGGGCTGCAGGTGGATATCTGCTCCACCATGGACCCCCATGGGCTGCAGGGGCACAGCTGCCTCACCATGGTCCTCACCACGGGCTGCAGGGGAATCTCTGCTGCGGTGCCTGGAGCACCTCCTGCCCCTCCTTCTTCACTGATCTTGGCGTCTGCAGAGTCCTTCCTCTCACATACTCTTACTCCCCTCTTCTGATTGCTGCAGTTGCACAGGTTATTTTCCCACTTCTTAACTATGTTATCACAGAGGTGCTACCACTGTCACCGATGGGCTCAGCCTTGGCCAGTGGCGGGTCCGTCTTGGAGCCGGCTGACATTGGCTTTGTCAGACACAGGGGAAGCTTCTAGCAGCTTGTCACAGAAGCCACCCCTGTAGCCACCCTGCTAGCAAAACCTTGCCACACAAACCCAATACAATAAGAAAAGCACATTTTGACAAAATATGGCAAAAACCTCTTCCAGGTTTAAGGAATGGCAACAAAAAGAGCTAGTATGCTTAAAATGTAGCCCTAAAAATAAGACATGTAAAAGAAGTACAAGTTGGTAAGGTGTGTCAGAGTACTTTAAATTCATTAGCTGAACTGTGTTATAGTCCCAGTGAGATGGGTAATGAACAGATTTTCCTTTTTCTTATGATTTCTGAAAGTCATAATCCATAGCCAGTTACGGTTCTCCAGCCTGATTAATACCTTCCTGCAGTGAGCAAAATAAGCACGGCAAGGCTAAATTTTGCTAGTATAAAGTTGATTTGACATACTATTGACAGTGCAAATAAATGCTGACTTGACAACAAAACATGTCCTGACAACAAAACAAAAGAAGACATCTAACCATATAACAAGAGGAAGAGGAGAAAAAAGGTCCTTGCAAAGAATGTTAATTGCATTAAGTATTTAAACAAACAATTCTTTCAAAATGTTACACATGTACAAAAGGCTCTCTTGGGTCTGGTTATAACTTAAGAGGGAGATTCTTATTTAAGCATAAAAATCTTGATCTAAAAATGCAAAGCAGTAATCTAAATCAAATGTGTGAAGGGGCTGATTAATGCACACCTTAAGTATATTAGTAGCTCTCTGCATCGACAGCACCTTGTGTATACATCCAAGGTATATTTTAATCAGAACTATTGCACAGTTTGTCATCTTATATCTTAATCAGAGCCTTCTCTCTTGAGGGTTATGGCTCTTTGCTCATCATTATTGTCATTAAAGTATGTGCTTTTTAATGCCAAGTAATTAGTAAAAATTACAGTGAAAGGTTTCTTGTGTGGTTTCAACTGAGAACTGCATAACTTTTGTAGCAATATAATTAAAATTTTTAGTCTCTTCCAGTGTATATTATGAATGTAAATCTTCTCTGAAGTCTGTGGCCATAAAATAATACAGCTGCTTTAATAATGTGCCCTACAACTTTTGTCAGTCTTGTGAATCTGTTTTAACATCTGAGCTGGTAGGACAAAGATCTGAGCCTCTAAGTGATACATAAAACAATAGCGCTAAATCCCCATTTCCCTTGACTAGGAGAGTATTCTAATTCTCAGCAAGGACTTTGATTTATGGAGATCGAAAAGATTTCTCATCAGATTTTGAGAAAGTAGTAAAGAGGAGGAAGACATTTTTACACTTGATAACAATTGAGATATACTAGAAAAAGAATAAAATAACTGTCAGAAATGGTAAATGCATTCACAGCTTTAAAAATAGAACCTGAAGATATATTCTCATTGTTAAATCAATATTAGAATTCTGTTTTAAAGACATTCACTTCTACACTGAACATGCTTTTCCTGAACTAAGACATTTACATCTTATGATTCTAATCTTGCGATCTTCCTCTTGCCATGTAAGCTTAGTGGACTTTGCGATGAAAAGATTCATCAACGTGATGAGTATGGTAGGTTCAAAGTGCAAATCATGTTAACTAATTAATATTTATTTCAGATATAAATGTAAGCATACATACATTTATATATTTATTTGTATACATATACACACACAAACAAACAGGGAATAGATATGTGCATATGCATTCTTGTAAAATCAAATCGCTTCAATGTAGAGTAGACAAAGAAGAATGCCTGCTTAAATACTTACAAAAAGAATTTAATTTTACTTTTATCTGTTTTGTTTTCTTGAAAGGAGAGGATTGAATGCGAACCACTAGCAGAGTCTCAGCATCAAATATGGCAATGCAATGTAATTAATTTTGTTACAGTATAAAATAATAGTTTAAGAACTATAATAATAAAATACTAGTTTAAGAACTCCACTAGCAAAGTCAGTAACATATATTAAATAAGAAATATTCTAATCTAGATGATACTTTGGTTTTATATTATATGTATATAAACATGCTGTAATGTATTCAAATTTGTTTTTGTCTGCTAATGCATTGCATGTAAATCTTGTATGCTGCCAGAAGTTCCCTGAAGGAAATGACATAGTAGTTCTTGATCATTCTAAATTCATACTCTGTATTTCCAGAAAACTTCACTTTCTAAAACACCGAACTTTAAAATCATATTAATTAAATATGTTTATGAATGTCAAAATACTCGCATTAAATTGGCTCTTGTTCTTGGGGGGGGGGGGGGGGGCGGGGATCAAAGGATGATTTAATTTAGCTTTAAAAGGATTACTTGTACCAATGAAGCTATCAGTAGAAGTTTTAAAATGGAGGGAGGAATCCAGTATATAACCTGAATGCCATTTATGACAGTAAAGAACTAACAAGTGTTGGTACAGAAAGCAAAGATAATAAAACATCAGTGGGCCAACTGATGGAAAGTCAAGTTTCTTAAAAAGTCTTGCCTTGTAAATGTTAACTCCAAATGAATGGTATCTTAACAGAGGGGAATATAATTCCTCACACCCTTTCTCTACCCTAAAACAAACAAAAATGGTTTATGATGTAATACTAATTCAATTTGCATTTGGAAGCCCAGTCCTGTATCCACCATTGTTCTCTCCATTAATCACTGAATCCTTAGCATTCATCATTTATTCTAGGCATATGTAAGTTAGGAGCCTAGCAATTTTACCACCTTACCTCATTCAGACAGGAGTACTATTCTATAGAGAAGTGCTATTCATCCCAAACACTTTCTGTTCCTCTCCATTGACTATGGAAGAAGTGTAAGGCAACAGAAGTGTAAGGCTCTCTTAATTTGGACACGAGTTAAATTTCCAATATTAGGTGGGATGAATTTGAGCCTGACTCATTCAGTTCAGGAACGTGTGGAGTTTGTCGCTACCCACGATCAGAACCAGGAATAGACAGTTTAGGAGAACAGATTTCCTGCTGCATCTTTCTGAGAGGGACATTTGGCATTAAACAAACAAACAAACAAACAAACAAGCAAAACCCCCCTCTTGGTACTCTTAATAGTAATAAAACAGAGATACGAGCATACCGTTTGTACTGTCTGCATATAGAATGGAAATCTTCAGTACATTAGTAGTAAATGCCATTTCTCACATGTCCCTCAGCTAGAATCTAGCAGCATTCTGGGGCTCTATACTGTTAAACTAGGGAAAGAGGTAGCATTGAAGCATTGACATATCTAAACACTTGATTTAGAAATATAAACTGAAAGTTAACAGTTTCTCTAAAATTAAAGGCTCTTTCTGCCTTCAGTATATACTTAGGACTTTTTTGGCTAACTATAAAAAAAAAGACTTACCTGCATCAGAAGTGAAACATCAAATAATGGCACTGAGGTAAATCGAGACATAATCTAAGTGGCTCCTTTGATGCATTCGGTAGTGTTTAGAAACCAAAGAGCCAGTGGTCAACTAAAGCATTGGGTTTCTCATAGTGAAGTTCTTCTAAAGTTTGTAGATTTTTCTTTGATGAATTATTCATGAATTTATAGAACCAGCGACTGTGCTGTGATATGAATTCCAATGATTTGTGTGGCTCAGCTGGTCTTTTCATATCATAAAACATTTCTGTCTTTCACCATATTTACCTCGGAACATCATTGCTTTTATCTTTACCATTATTTTAGAAGGCTATTTTATTGCTCTTTCAGCTAGGAGGGAAAAAAAAAAAAAAAAAAAAAACAAATGGGGCAGGGCAGGGAGAAATGTGGCTTTATCCTTGGGAATCTAATCCACTCCTGTAAGTGGATGCAGCTCCAGTTAACCTCAGTAACAGCTGCAGCTGTTTACACCTGGGCTAATTTGGGCAGTTTAGGCAGGGCTAACAGCACTAGATGACAATAAATTTCCCCGACATTTCTGATTACAAAGATTTTGTGTTCAGTTTCTTATGCTTTGCCAACTCAGACATCAGTATTCTTCCTCACTCAGAATCTGCTCAGACTTCAGTTTTCAGCTCTGGGCTTAGTTGTATACCTCTGCAACTTTAACCATCCTGGCTTTCCAGTGCCTTGATTTGGGGTTAGGATTTTTGTCATGGATTTCAGTATTGGGTTCCCACTATCCATGCAACTCTGTTGCTCTGTTGTTTTATAGCATGCATGGATCAAGATAGGTAGAGTGTAGTCTGTAATTGGTCTTAGTGCAATTTAACCCTCTTTTTAAAAAGGGTAAAATGAAGCAGAGTAAATCACATCTTTTAAAGGTTTCTTCAGCTGTACTGGCGATTTGCATTAGCACAGGTGGGAGTCAGCAGCTGCAGTCTCCAGGACAAAGAAGATCACAGAATAAAAAGTATCAAAAGGCATGATGATTAGATCTGGAGTATGGTGGTTAGAAAAATAAGCCAGAAAAAGCACAATGGTTTTGTTAATGAAACAGCAATTTGTTGAGTCTGAAGTGTTGCACTGGAGATATCTCAGATTTGACAAATTTTTGCCTCTTCCAAAGCAAGATAGTCATGTGATTTACACCTAAATCTCAATTAGAACCTCCCTGGGTCAAGGACTCTTGTGTTTCTACAGTATATAGCCATACGAAAGACCTATGAAGAAAAGTTAGTGCCTCCAGGGAACATGTCTAGACTCTCAGGACCCTGTCAAATGCTAGAGTTTCAGAAAAATGTTTTCTGATAAATTGTCATTCCTAGCAGTGATGGGTCTGGGGAATGTAGTTCATTCCAGACATGCCCTGTTGGGCGTTTCTGAGAAAGATATCTTACACTTCAGAAAACAAAAAAGGCTTGATTCACTTTGGATATGAGGAAATTCACAAAAGTGGGAACTCATCAGACAAACTGGATATGATTTTTCCCGTATCAGTTCAGTTCATGAAAGAAAGAAAACATCTATTCAAGATTCGAGAGAATTGCTTTAATCACTTTGGAGTGGCCAGAATATCTACCGCTCTTTATTGAAATATTAGTTTGTTGACCTTCAGTCTTCTGTCTTTGAAGACTTTACAAAATGTGCAATTATCATCCCCAAATACATTCTATACCATATCTTATTGCATAAATGAACAGCTTTCTTTCATCTAAAGATAAGTGGGCATGGGAACTTCAAAGATGACACAAAAACAAGATGTGCATTTCAAAACAAACCATGAAAAATAGACTACACCTCCTACTCAAAGCTGCAACAGACATGATAAAATGGGTAGAAACAGATATTCTTGCACAGAGAACACAGATGTTCAAGGCTCAGAAAATAGACACGCATTGAAGCTAATCTACAAACAACAGACAAATGAAAAAATACATGATTCTTCCTCTGAGAGATATCTGTCATTATTGTTTAGAAATATTTTTACAGAAGTTTTGGACATATTAAGTGCTTGCGTTGATAAGATATTAAAAAGTTTAGACAAAATCACTCATTTACCTGTTCTTTATGAATAGTCTTGTAGAATGAAATTTCTCCCAAATCTTTCATATTTTTCTTAGTCTCAGTCAGTCCTGTGATTGCTGAAACTTTGGTATCCTCAGCAGTCCACACTCGAAAACATAAACCTCATTTGTGCATACAAAAAAGGGAAGGATTTTTTTTATCCACTTCCATAGAAATAGTGTACTAAACAGAAATTAAAGCAATAGTCTTCATAAAAACATGCCTTATTTGCAATGACTGATCATGTGGAGTAGCACGTAAGTGACTTGCTCCAGAAGCACTGATGTTACCCATACAGCTATATGGAAAAGTGATATTTTGTAAGATTTGCAGAAATAAGAGTTGTGTTTCTGAGTTAGAGAAAAGGAGCAGATGAGTCTATTTCATAAATAAAACAGAAGAAAAATCCCACTTCCATCTTCTATTCTATTAAAATTTACACACATAAAAAAAAAAATCAGTTGTCAAAACCTGTTTTCTCAGGAATGTTTTCCTTCATTTCTTTTGGCTGAAATGGCTTCACTGAGATTATGCATGTTATGCAAAGTATTTATGTAAGGTGATATCTGTGGAGTCAATAATACAAAGTGCTGAGTACCCCTGATGTGTACCGGAGTCAACAAGTGTTAAAGGCTTAAAAATGAACTGTAAATGTAATATAAAATTTGGCCCTTGTATGTCAGTTTTTTCCAACAACTAGAAAACACTTTTCTGCATTTCAGGGAATGGAGGGGCAAGGGAGAACCATCTTTAGACCCTATTAATAATCAATTAGCGTGAAAGATCAAATAGTGCCCTATAGGGTGATGACAGTGTCTGGTTTTTGTAGCTGAATTAAAATCTTGAGAAAAACACTGCTAGTCTCTTTTCTCACTTGCAGTAATACTTATCATTTATAATTTTCAAAGTTTTTGTTATGAGTTTCTCAAGTTGTGTTTTTTCTAATTAACAGAGGAATGTTTTAGCTGATATAGGAATATAAAATAATATTAAGTTTACATTCCTATTTTTGTAGAATCATAGAATCATTTAGGTTGGAGAAGACCTTTAAGATCATCAAGTCCAACTGTTAACCTAACACTGCCAAGCCCACCACTAAACCATGTCCCTAAGTGCCACATCTACACGTCTTTTAAATACCACCAGGGATGGTGACTCAACCAGTTCCCTGAGCAGCCTGTTCCAATGCTTAATAACCCTTTTGGTGAAGAAATTTTTCCTAATATCCAATCTAAACCTCCCCTGGCGCAACTTGAGGCTGTTTCCTCTTGTCCTATCACTTGTTACTTGGGAGAAGAGACCAAAACCCACCTCCCTACAACCTCCTTTCAGGTAGTTGTAGAGAACGACAAGGTCTCCCCTCAGCCTCCTTTTCTCCAGGCTGAACAACCCCAGTTCCCTCAGCTGCTCCTCATAAGACATGTTCTCTAGACCCTTCACCAGCTTCCTTGCTCTTTTCTGTTGGGCTTTACTAAAGATCAAACCGTTTTTTTGTAACTGAGATATTTTTTGATTATTTTCTCTGTTTTAAGAAGCCATGGTCAGTTCAGAAGACTAGACCAAGTGGAACCAAGAGTTGCACCTGTGTGCAGGAGGACAAGAAGATACTAACCTCCAAGCAACAACACTAGAGCTCTGTATTCAGTTTCTAGGCTTGCCACAAACTCTGCAAACACCAGCAAACAACCTAGTCTCTAGTTCCAGATTTTCCTCCATAAAAGAGAGATATTGCATCTTTCCCCCTACTCTCTACCTCTCTTGCTTACTGTGGTCCCAAGCTTTTCCAAGAAGAGGCTGTGAAATCATATGGTTCTTAACCAAATGTTTAGTGCGCTATGTAATGGTGAAGAACCTGTGGATGAACCATGCTTTTACTAAATTAGCATTGCTAATTTATTATACACATAAGTTATTGATTGTAAATATAGTATTGGTTTGCAGCCTAAGGCCAGGGGCTGTTGTTTCCTTTTTAGTCAGCTTTATGGAAAAGGATGGGAGGAATATATTATTGTATTATATGCTAATAGGATTTAATCCTAGCCCCACTGAAGCAGAACTCCCACTGACTTCCGTGCTGCTAAGATTTTACCCAGTGTGAAAATTTCTTCTCTGAATCTTTCTATTTTGATTCAAGTTTCCAAAATAGCTTTGAAAAACAAATGCAAATACCTTCATATGCAAGAATTAACATCTGCATAGAAATTGATTCATACCACTCTCCGTATAACAAAAATGTAGCATGAGTATGTACTTATTTTCCAAGGCTGATCAACTAGAATAAAATGCAAATTTCTTGTTAGCCAAAGGAAAGTAACGTGCTATCATTACTGTCAGTACAGAAATCCCACTACAAACAAGCAATAAATAATGTCAGGAAATGTCAGTTTCAGAGGGGATGTCACCATGGAAAATAAGCTTATGAAGTGCTGAAATACAAGTGGTATTGCTTCTAATTTTGAACTTTGATAGTAGAAATGAAGCCCGTTTAGAGGTATATTTCACAGGAGACAGAGTGAGGATACCTTAAGATAGGAAATTCAAAAAAATCATTCCTTCAGCATAAAATATTGAAGATGCAAATTGATGTCTGAGAATTTAAGGATTTAAGAATTTTAAGGACTAAAGATTTAAAAACAAAGACAGCACATATACACACTGATAATTCACAAGTTCATTTAAATTCTCCTGATGCTAGAGTCATTGTACTATTTCTTCCAGAGTGTGGCAAACTGGTTCATCTGAAGTAAAACCTAACAAAGATTTTACTTGTATTCTAAAAAAATACAAACCCATTTTGGAAAATCAGACTTGTTTCACTTACTTCTTTGTCTACAGGTAACAAGGATGCTGCTAGTGGGGTTCCTTTCAGGCCCAAAACAATGCCTGGTCATGTGGGAATATTTCAGTGGGAATATTTCTGGTGTGTTGCAGATTAGACCCTTACAGGGCATTGCAAATGGTACTGTTCCTTGTCAGACTTTTCATTTAGGAAGTCCCAAACATAATGCTTACACTGCTGTACACTGCATGGAAACTTCAGAACAGGTAGATTTATGGGAAAGTCATGGTGACAGCTAGATAAATTTAGTGAGTTCAGCATGTGGCAAGATTCTTTTATCAAAGAAAGCTTCTATAACAGAAGAAAATAATGGTTTTCTGCAAAGAGACACTACTTATCTTTTAAGAATCACATGATAAAAAATGATTCTATAATACAGAACTTCTTCCTACACAAGAGAAGTTTAATGTTACTAAGGGAATGATACCAACAAGCTACATTCAAATAGTTTGTACACATTTTCAGCCACTGCTAACCATTAATAGTATTAACAGGAATTTCATGTTTTAAAATGCTTTATTACAGCAGGTGCATCATTTTGCTTTCATGTGTTTTGCTTCCTATTTTGGCTTCAGATAGTGAATTTCCTATTTTTTCAATATGTAATTAATCATGAAGACTCATTTGATTTTCTCCAGGACACCTATTAATGTGACTAGGTTTTTTGTTCTTGTTATTGGAAAAATACCTATTCTTAGCTAAACCTGTTTCTTTCCAAAGTTGCTGGTTCACTAGTTTATTTTTTAATCTTAGAATATGTGGGGATTATACTTGGTCACATTTGAAGACTGACTTTTTTAAAATATAAATCTTAGGTCTATGTTTCTAAGGAAGGAGTAGGTACCTGAGCAGTTTGAAATGGTAAAACTAAGGTTCTTCTGAATTGTAAACTAACAGACAAAACTAGGTAATTACTCTGGACAAAGGTGATTAAAAGTCACTTCTATGCCTGAGAAACAATGACTCTGTGGAATATGCACTGGTTTAAGTTTTCATTTCTAAAAGAAGATGCTTTTACACAAATATGAGGGTTTAACGGATTTGTGATGGTGGTCTCAAGTGAGCTAAAAAGAAATAATCATAAGGTGTTTTTATAGTTAATTCAATTGATCCACTAGTGAAATGTTAAGTAATGCATGCATTTTGTTGTTGGATGCATGCCTGTAGCAGTGTAAATAATTTTTTTTCCCAAAATGGCTTATTAAAAGTAAACAAAATATTCTGACTGTAACATTACAGGTTAAATATCTTATCCATAGGAGAAATAATATCTTCAATTACATGTTCCAGGACCTTCATCTTCCGATAATCCCAGCAGAATTTCAATGTCAATGTTTTCAACAAAGGATTAAAATTTCCCAAAGGCTATGAAAGAATATTTATGCATACGCCTTTTCTAATCAAAATGAGGTTGGCACCTTTAAAAATATTCTACTTAAGAAGATACAGCAAATCTCCAGTTTTCATAATTGGTATTTTTCATAATTTACAGGCAAAGAGGCATCATGTTCTATGTTACTATGTTAACACAATATCAAAGTTTCAAAGTTGAAAGTAGTTTAAGTTCAATGTAACTGTTCTTAACTAAACAGTTTATAAGTTCATTATCCCATATACTGTGGAGTAGACTAGTGCACTTAAAATTTTACTCTGAAACACAAGACTTAGAAATAAGTACAAACAGCATGTTAAGTTAAAAAGCAGTCTTTGTATCAAGTACTAACAGGTTTATACGGAAGCTGCATTTCCAGTCTGAACCCCCATGCTTTCAATACAGACTTAATGCACTTTTCCTGTCATTAGCCTTTTTGTGAACTTCACCCATTCTGTATTTTCTGCTCTGGTTATTCCCAAGTTCACCTGGCTCTGTAGTTTTCTTTATAGACTCTCTGAATGCTATTCAGTTATCTAAACTTAGGCATGTAGTTCTGTGTAAGATGGCCTAGGGCATCTGACCTGGCCATCTGCTCTTCCAAAAAAAGGAATGGGCCTCCTGTAGGTCATAGAGGTCTGTCTGCTAGCCTTGTGTGAAAGTCTTGGAACCCCTAGGGTGTCCCACATGGTAGTCAGTACACACCTGCCTTCAGAAAACTGAAATGAGCTCTCCCTGTCCTCTCTTATGTCCTGTCGTGAGCTGGCTTTGGAGTACTGTAATCCATTAGGCTAGAACCTGGTTTAAAATTAATATCTAACTTCATGTGTGTACACACACTTGTGAATTGGTGTTTCAATTCCCACTGTAGTCAATTAGTGAGGCCAGTGATGCCTGCTGAGTGATGCTACTCACCTAAAGCAGACACAATTTGGATGTCTGGTGCCATTTGAAAGAGTTTGTAGAGTTTCTGTATGTAAATGAAAGCTATAACATAATCCCAAAGGAGATAGGCATTCTGTAGGAGGAGCAGATGGCTACCAGGCAAGATGTCACAGGCTGTATAAAATGGTACTACAGGTCTCTGTTCAAGCAACTGATTCCTAAGTGAACTGAACACCCAGCTCTGTGGATACCTGTCAATAGCTACCTACCTTCTCTGGAGCAGAGTTTCATTTCCAATACCTACTCTCACAGGCAAGATCTCTACACAGAAGTCAGCATCACAGTGCCTAAAAAGTAGGTTCCTGACTGTGGCAGGATCTTTGGAAAGAGATAGGCACCTGTGTCTATCAAACATCATCCAGACCTCTTGAGTTATTTACTCCATTCCATTGACTCAATGGAAAGGTCGGTCAAGTCTGTAGAACAATTCAGTGTACCTGGATGCTGAGTAAGGCAATAGCTGGAGACAACCAGTAGGAAAGAATATCTATATAGGTATTCACTTTGGACTAGGGTATTGATAATGAAGCTGAGCTAACTGTACAGAGCTTAGTATTTTGAAAAGGACTGCTGCTGAGGGTGCTGTGCATATTTTGCATAATTCTCTAGTTGTTATGAGTACCTATCCAGGAAATTGGAAGAATTGCCCTAGGAGGAACTTCAGCTGAAGAGTAGAGATTGTCTTCTTAATGTTCCTCTCCATCCCAATCTTATAACTCTGGAATAGCTTGCTTCTTAGGACCTTCTCGTAGAGTGGTCCATGTATATTTTACCCCTAAATATTGTGCAAATGGACACTGATGTTGCTGCCCATATTTATGAATGAAGGTAATGCCATTTGATGCCAATTAGCTGTTTTCTGAGACCATCTGCTATTTCTAAATCCTTCTGGAGACTTAAATGAGGTTTGCCTTTTAGCAGGGTGAAGTCAGGAAATAAATGCCTGTTTCCTAGACTGAGATGTTTCTAACTATGCAAAATGCCTGGGTGCGAGCACCAAAGAAAAACAGAGGCCAAGGTAAAGGTGTCTAATGAGTTGAGATGCTCAGAGTAGAAGGCGGCTTTCTTCTGTCCTGCATCTAGAAATATCTTTTCATGTTCCTTCAAGTAGATGTTTTGAACCCATTGATTACGACAGGAAGCTTTGGTCAGTGCACACAAATGGAGTGCTTTTTTGCATCATCTTTGATACAAAACCAGGAAGGGG
Organism: Pelecanus crispus; assembly: GCF_030463565.1. NCBI lineage: Eukaryota > Metazoa > Chordata > Aves > Pelecaniformes > Pelecanidae > Pelecanus > Pelecanus crispus. Next base: position 27,334,884 of record NC_134643.1, read on the forward strand.
ATAAGGGTACACATCCCAGTTTATCTTGGTGAAGAGCTGGGATTTGGGAGGTTCTGCAGCAGGATCTGATGACAAGTAAACATTCCAGAGTGCTATAGTACAAAAGCAGTACTTCCAAGCTTTCATACAGAGTTCAAGGAATAAACAAAAAGGTGACTTAAAAGAGTCCTGAATCCTTACTGGATATCCCAAGTTTGATAGACTCGTTTCAACAAAGATACTCTAAACCAAAAAATATCTGTGCTGAATTGTTTATTATGTGCTGACTTGTTTATTGTTCCTCAGGTATTTTAGTAAATCTCGCCCCTCCCCTTTAATCAAGATTTATTGGGAGAGAACTGCCTATTTCTCTAGCGATATCAAGATGGCCATCTGGATAAAAGAGCTCTATCTTCAACACTGATATCTAAAAGGCCATCAAATTCTCCTAACTTTTCATACCTCAAGGAGCAGAAGGATGGGGATGAAGGAAAGGGATTAAACTTGATCATCATTCATGAATCATGGGCTTGCTCAACATTCTACTCAACTGGAAGCACTCTTTCCTGATCACTAATAAAAAATAATAAATCTTAAAAATCAATCAATCTGGTTTAAGCAAACCTGAAGAATTCTAAAATCGTTGATTCAATGTATAATTACTGTTGTTCACTGTATGGTACAAAGACAGGCCTTCCTTTTCACTGATGAGATTTTAAACAGCTACTGATTACTTTGTAAATGATATTTTTCCCTAGATTTACTGCTAAACCTTAAATACCTATTTGACTTGACAGATCACTCACATTCAGCTTCTCTCAAAAGAAGGGAAATCTAGCACTGAGTGGTAAATTTACATGGATAAGTACATTTGCAGTCAAAGACTCATTCCTTAAGTATATTCAGCAATCAGTACTACCCCTGAGCCAAATATTATGTCTGCATTCAGTCTTTAATGAGGCAAAACTACAGATGAGTTGAAAGAAGGGGCTACCAAGCAGGTTTTCTTATATAATGAACACGAAGAGTGCCTTCTCTAATGCCTACAGGGCAGGTATTGCAGGGTTGGATTTGAATGACCATTTTCCTCAAAGTTCTTTGTAGACCTAACAGTGAATTTCCATAGTTTGGCTGTATTCGCAATATCAGTGCTGCTCAGCAAGGCTTTTGACTTTCTGTTGCAGTAACAGAAAAAGAATTATGGCAAGGCTTCTAAATTTATAAATTTACTATGTCTGCAGAACTAAAGGACAGGTAAATGTGAGAAATACACCAGGAAAGGCATGGTTTGTCAGCAGAGGTTACTTCTATCTATGCTGCAGTTCAGGCATCGGCAGAGCAGGACTATGGCATATGACCAAAGCAGCGAAATGACAGCAGTGTAAACCCTGATCATGAGCAATATGAAAATGTATGAATGTTACAACTTGAGTCTTACAGCAGGTCAGGCTAGTGGTTCTTTCTAGGCTGTGAATGTAAAGCAGATGCCACATGTAGCATCCACTGTTAATATGGAGTAGAAAGGGCTGCAGTTATTTTACTCTGTTCTGTACCTGGTGCAAGGTAAATAGAAAATCTGATTTATTTCACCTGCTGAAGACAGAAAAATATGAGTTGACAACCTGTCTTATACAGGGGATTTCATTGTTCAAAAATTATATCAACACTATTTGCATTTTTCTCATTAAGGATATTCTGCATTGAGCTTCTGGACAGCTAAATAACACTGTCCAGGGATTTTAATCTTTTAGGGACCAGTTTATGAAAGGACTTAACAGCTGTAATTTCATCATGCCGCTGTTTTCTTAACATTTGATTTTGTTATTTTTATTATGCTACAACAGCTCAATGTTTATCAATTAGTGGACATATTTGCAGATAAACTGAATCTTTAATTAAATTAAATCTACTCAAATATTTAAATTCCTGTAGGAAATTTACCAACTCAGTGATGAAAATAACGTAACAAAAAACCCCTGAATTTTCACGCTCAAACATACCAATTAAAACATTATTAAGAGTATTGAAAGAAGCACTCAAATTTATAAAAACATTCAAAATTGATTAGGGAAAATGTAGTATTCCAGCTGTATAAGCAGTGCATGGCCAAAACCACAGGGGGTTATTCTCCCCCGTGTTTTCAAGACCAAAACTTACTGTCTTGCTTTATGTTACGAATATGTTTCACTTAGATGACAATATAAAATTTCAGTGGAACTTACCAGATTCCATGACATTTGTCAACTTTACTGGCAGCACAAAACTGTTTTCCCGATCAGAAACTGTTTTCATTAGCTTCAAAGCATAATTCAAGAAATAATTTAGTCAATTTTTTATTCAAATTGAATGATAAAGGGATTTATTAACAGACTTGTTTTCTAATTTGCTGTAATTTTTTTTTGTTTCTACTGATGCAAATATTTGTTTGCATGTTTTATTCCTCCACCATCATATATAATGACACATTTAAACTCTACAAGAAATATTTCCTTACAAATAGCTTTTTATATCCTATGTTGGGTTTATTCTAATTAGTAGGATTGACTGGCATTAGATGTTTAATTGCTTAAAATATATCCACACTCTTTAAGATTTCATAATATGAAAATAAAAATAAGTATACAATGCTGTTTTACATAATGCAGTGTGTGCACGTGCCTCTCTGTGTGCGTGCATAAGATAGCATTATGAACAGGAGTTTAAACTTTAGTTAAGATTGGGCTCTTGACCTTGGCTGCTGCCTTTGAAATGCCTGCTGTCAGGGAAGAAGGTTGCAGTACCTGAATGATTAGCCATAAGCTAGGGTGTAATGGAAAGTAGAAACACTCCTACTAGGAGTAGACTAGTTGAGGAAAAGCACATCCTCAGGCACATGCTTTTTGTTTGGAATATTATGCAGCATTCGGAAGGTTTGTACCCCATAGTTACTGAGTAGATTTTTTCATACGGAAAACAACATACAAAACAAAACTGAGTAATTCTGCTTTTCATCCGGAAGGCACAAGCACATGTGTGGTTGAGCTGCAGTAGCTGGTGGTGGTAACTGGATTTTTATGGAAATAAATGATGACTCACTTGGGTTGAGTCCATAAAGAAGTATAAGATTGATCTACTCAGTGAGCAAACTAACAGTTCAATGAGGCAAGATCCGCTTAGTCTACAAAGGCTTCAGAAATCATGTAAACATAGGCAAATGGATTATAGTTGGCTCTAAAGACAATGAAAAAAGGCTCATGCACACTGTAACTACAGCTTATTTTTAAAGATAAAAAATTACCAGCACAAGCTGTATTATTTTGTAAAAAACCGGAACAGAACAGTTGCAGAAATACATGAAGGAGGCTATTGTACAGAACAGCTTTCCTTTCAGATCTTTCCATTGATAATGTCAGAAGGTTCCACTTAGCTTTGTTTAACCAGATGTCAATGAACAAAAAACCCCTTTTCCTGATCTGTTCTCCAGCGTAAAGCAATGAAATATTAATTAATACTACATTTAAATGGCTATTCAATTTAGAATAGTTCCTTTTTTAAAGGCAGAAAAAGAGAAAGAGTAATTGACATCTATGAGCAGGTGTTCCTCATGCCAAAAAAAAAGGCTCACTTTCATTTATTTAAAAAGCTGGAAAATGCACATTTGTTTGGGAAAGCCATTTATCCAGAGAAATCTTTAATTACATGCGCCATAAAACAGGCACAAAATGCTATCTCCTCAGACCTCTAACTTTAAGCCATCGCAAAGCATGAACTGCCTAATTTCACCAGAGAATAACAGTCACTACTTCACTCTGTTGCTGCATGACAGCTGTATATGAACAGCTACTCTCCTCTATGAAGTGGAGGGATGCCACATGACTGGAGGCAAAGCACTGCATTGTGTCAGTGTCATTTCTGTTAAAGATCATCTTGTAGCCTGACATCCAGAATGGAGTCGCACATTAATGTACAATGGATGATATTTCTGACAATATACTCTGGATGGCCTTGAGCTGATTACCACTACTTCTTCAGAAAACAGTTGTTAGTGAATTGTTTCCTTTCAATAGAGTCTGCCTGAGGAAGAATAGCAAGCCAGACTGGATCGTTAGTGCTGGATATATCATAACTTTGTAAGTGCCCTACTTTGGTTCTTGAAAACAATTCTTTGTCAAGGACAGGAAACAGCTTGCCTGTAGGTGCAATAATGGAAAGAGTAGAGCTGATCTAGATGAGTGTCGTAAGATTATCTCATGCTTACTTGCTAAAACTTTAGCTAGTTAACAATAACAAACTCAGGTTAAAGGCAAATGGTATCATCAGGACCGATGCTCAGTTTTTTAAGCAGGGCTGTACACAACACCCTTTCAATTTTTTCAGACAGAACATTGCTGCTGATTTAGCAAAATGCTTGACTACGATGCGCTATCTGACAGGTGAGAAAAAACTGGCAGTATTGGTGTCCCACAATAATGCTATTATCTGGTACCAATCACAGATCCTGTGTTACAAACAGCTTATGGGTAGTCTTTCAAACCAGAGCTGAGTCTCAGAACTGACAGTGGAACTGTGTAGGTATGGGGATTTGGGACCATTTAAACCCCATGAAGATGTAAGACAATAGGGTGATGAGATGACATGATAATTTGCTGTGGAACTCAATGATAAGTCTAACCCAGATTTCTAGGTGATGAGGGGATGTAAGGATCAGCTTTAACCTCTCACCTATGAACCAAATCTAAAGCATGCTCCTCCAGCTTTCTGAGGCGTGCAACTGTTAGTCCTTAAATTTCTCAGTATGTGGTCAGTAAGGCCAGCCAAGATGGCCATCCTGTCCTACAGTTCTACAGAAGCAGCCATATGTATACATACATGCCTGTTACTATTTTTAGAATTATTGCACTAGCAGAGATGAATTTTCCTGTGACATTTATTCCTCAAAGAGAGATTTTCATAAGTTTACTTCAGAGGCAAGAAACACAGCTCATCCAGAACATAAATACCTGCTAGGATCTCGCCTGTATTTAGGAACTCCGGCTGCGAAGATTTCTGAAGGGTCTCTGCAGGAGACAGAGTTCTGAATACCAACCCATCATAACGAACACTTAAACAAATAAACAATAACTTCCCAAGTATGAAATCCACCTCAAAACCTGACATTCCTTAAGCAGACAAACTGGGAAGGGAGCAATTGCATCAGACTATCTATTTAACTTAGGAAAACCTTGAAAAGCTTAGAAGAGAAGAGTCACTGAGCACTAAAACCAAAAGCTCAAATGAAAGCTGCATAGAATTGCTCAGAAAGGCAGGAAGTAAAGAATATGAGAGGATCAGGGGAAAAAATGCCTAATGACAAACTCCTATCAGGAGCTCCCATGTTGCCTAATAGAAAGTTGAAAAAATGTCAGGGGAGGGCAAACTCGCTGGTACAAGCACAGCATGTGGCAAGACTTCATTTTTTTTGGTCTTGGAGTGCCAGAAAATGTATTAACTGTTAATAGCCTGAGTGTCCTCTTGTAATTGGTATATGCATGCTCTTTAAATTATCAATTATTTATATAATTCTTTACTTTAAATATATAAACATTTTCCCTGACAAACTGGATTTTGGACTAATATTTAATATAAATATATATATTAAATATATGTGTATATACACACAAATAATTACCCCTGTTTTTCCTCATACACATTTCCACATTGCAAGGCTGCACCGTTTCAGTTGACCTAAGCCTCTTTCCCATTAACATCTTTCCATTAGGTCAGATATTGGCCATAATCCTCAACCCAGTAACCTCTGAGGACATTCAACATCAATTTCAATAGGAACAAGAACAAGCGATTTTTGTGTGTATTTGTATAAATACAAATAGAATTTTGGCACCTTTAATGTAACAACCTTTTCCTTCTCTGTTTTAGTCCTACATACAGGTGACTAAATACCGCAACATGTACCTCTATCCATGCAACTCCCAATCAGATTTGTTAATCAAATTTTTCTATTCATAAAATAGCATTCTTCTTCCTCATTCTTTTCCTTTAATAGTAGGTATAATCTTATTGTGATCACTGTACTTAGACATGAGACATGTAATGCTGTATCATCTCATTAAAATGTTTAACAGGGATATCTGCACTGTTAAAAGGAATAGAAGGAACTGCAGATTTCCCTTTGAAGTTGCTACTAACTCCATCCTGCATTTTCTACTCAAGAAAATTCCCACTGTGAAAAACCTGACAGTCCTTACTAAGCCCTTACTCCAGGGTGTATCATATTAAGATAAAGACTTTGGTAAAGACTATCTGGTTTGCTCAGTCTTGTACACAATTTGCAAGGTCCCTCCCAATTTGCTGGATTAACAAGGTTGATGCTTCTCAGTGCACATGATATTCCTTTATTTTATTTTATTTTATTGTGTTAAATTTGACAGATTTGTGCAATATAAATGTTTTTCAATTGTCTTACTTGAATCTTCTGTAAAGCTCAAATAAATCTACAGCAGATATTTTTATCACACAATGCAAATGTTCAATGCCACTGACAGCATGCTTCCACAGCTCTTTGTGTCTCATGAAATCTCAATACATTTTCACAGGTTCAGTTCAGCTGTATTCTTACTCTGGTTTCACTTAATTCTTGCCTTAATAACTTGAAATTAAAAAAAAAAACCTTATAGTAGAGGATATAATCAGCTGAATAGCTCACAGTTTATTGCTGTGGACAAAAAGCCAGTGTGATTCTCCAATACTTACATAGGAATCACAATTACACAGGTTATATTACTTGCAATTTTGTCTCTGGAAAAAGTGCTCTGAGAACACCGCATGCAGTTCTGCTGCACATAGTTCAAGACTAATGCTGAAAATGAAGGCGAATTCTTGGAATAACCACAAGAGTAACTGGGGTTTGGAAAGCATGCTTCTTAGTGAAAGACTCCATCAGTACGTTGCCCATTTAACTTCTCAAAGAGAGTCTATTAACTGGTGACTGATTTGATCATAGTGAATACTGCAATGTCTATCCAGAGAACACATACTGATGATAAACTCTTCCATCAAGCTCAGTGGAAATAAGACAACTTCCAAATGTTCAAAATTGACAACAGAGAAGTTGCATAGGATTCAGGTTTCTTCTGTTCAGATGCAGACTTCTATAGTATGAACAGTTTCCTCAACTCTCTTTACAAGCTGTGGACAGCTATGAACATTTCTATCATACTACTTTTTTCATCTTAGGTAAATGAACTGTGCTCTAAAAGGCCTATCACTCTCCACTGGAAAACCTGCTCAGTTCTAGATAGACATCTAAATTAAAATTTGGTGAGAAGAACTCTTTCATTCATATTAGAAATGCCACACACTTTTCAACAGATATTAAAAGATGTGATGGACTCTTCACTGATGGCTGTTCAAATAGAATAGGAAGCACTTTTTATACTGTACTCCCAAACTGAAACCAGAACTAATTCAGAATACTCCTATACCTTGTGTCAGATATGAGGTCTGATACAGTGATCACAATGGTCTATTCTGGCCTTAAAAAATGAATATTGATTTAAAACAAAAAGGAATTTCCAGAAACATTTCTTCATCAGCTTAACTTTGCTACTTCAAAATCATGCCATGAAACAAGTGTCATGATGTGCATAAGCAAACCTAGATCTTTTATTTCTGCTTCAACTCTTCAAGTTCAATTTGGAACTCTAAATGAAATAAAACTAATTAATAATTAATTCCCTTGCAAAGTCTGCGTGAATGGACCTTTTGCAAAAAAAGAAAGGAGACCTATATAAATAATTTTATGTCACGACCTATATAAATAATTTTATGTCACCAAACCTTTCATACTATGGTCTTGATATTCTTACAGAATTGTTGTAATTGCATTTCACAGATGCATTAACCTTTTATTCTTTCCTGATAGCAATGTTTGTATGCTCATGAGTTGGACAATACTATTTATTCATCCATCCAAAACACAAGTTTTCACTTCTGTCTTAGAAATCAAATTGTAAGAGATAAAATAGGTGTCAGATGTAATCAAACCCAAGAATGTCATTGCCTTCTTTTCATATTACCCTTAATTCAGAAAAGAATTTCTCAGTGTCTTCTTCTGTTTAGCAACCTTTATTATATGCCTACAGAATTCACTACTCAGTGCTGAAATAACCCACTATATGTAAGACTTCAGTACAAGCTGTGATCATGCCAAAGCAGTTCTAACACAGAACACAAAAATGCTCTCTCCTGTCTGAAAATTAAAATATGAATAAGTTTTCAGCCTCATAGCCACACTAAATTATAAATGCAACAATGCATCACATATTTAACATCAAAGTTTTTAATTCATTCATTAGTTGCAAATATTTTTGGCTGTGGTTTGAATCTGCAGCATTCTCAAACCTCCTTTCTTCCTCATTTTTTTAATTGAGCTTGCAGTTTAAAAGATGTATTATAGAGTTTGAAACATACTGTATGTGCAACTTTTTATGTCTTAAATCTACCATTTTAAATTTTACATGATAAATTGAAGGTTCAACTTCTTTTTTGTAGTTATGTGGGAGTATCTGACTTAAACTCATAAGCGTGAAGCAGGTCCAGAGGTGCTTTAGATACTCACACTCTGAACTTCAAAGTAGTAATACAAGCTTCTGCTTACAACCATGTGGGACATGTTTAGCTCTGGGCACATTTCACTATGTAACCTATATATGGCCAATGAGAAAGACCTACTTCTTTCCATAACCTATTTTCCCCTTATAGAAAGAGTTTAAATTCCTATGAGAATCACATAAAGGAGTTTCAAAACCAATTTTAAAGTGGAAGAAGTCTGACTGAAAAAAATTATTAAAATTACTTTGCTTACATCTTATTCTCTTGTTTCTGTATTGGGTATCTGTCATTCTGACTTGTAAGCATTAAGTAATTTTCTGCCCTTTTCCTAAGTTTTGAAGACAGGCAGGAGGTTTTCAGCATTTTCACAATTTTTCGGTATTGTTGGCTCCTTTTACATTTGTATGTGATGAGCTTTGATTCTGACCATGAAGACAGAGAAATCAAATAACTCAGGAGGGCGTGAAGAGGCAGGGGAAGACCTTGAATTCTGCCATTCAGGGGCAGAATGAAATTAGTCTCTGCAGTCTTCTATAAACTTCTGTGTATGCTTAGTAGTAATATTCACCAAAACTTTGAACTGTTTGTTTGTTTTGTTTTGTTTTGTTGTCGTGGTTTAGCCCCAGCCAGCAACTAAGCACCACGCAGCCGCTCGCTCACTCCCCCTGCCCCGATGGGATGGGGGAGAGAATCGGAGGAGTAAGAGCGAGAAAAACTCCTGGGTTGAGATAAGAACAGTTTAATAATTGAAATAAAGTAAAATAGTAATGATAATAATAACAATATAATAAGGATAATAATAATAATAATAATATACAAAGCAAGTGATGCCCAATGCAATTGCTCACCAGCTGCAGATCGATACCCAGACAGTTCCCGAGCAGCAATCGCTGCTCCCCAGACAACTCCCCCAGTTTCTGTACTGAGCATGACATCACATGGTATGGAATAGCCCTTTGGTCAGGTTGGATCAACTCTTCTGGCTGTGCCCCCTCCCAGTTTCTTGTGCACCTGGCAGAGCATGGGAAGCTGAAAAGTCCTTGACTAGCATAAGCAGTACTTAGCAACAACTAAAAACATCAGCGTGTTATCAGCATTCTTCTCCTACTAAATCCAAACCACAGCACTATGCCTGCTACTAGGAAGAAAATTAACTCTATCCCAGCTGAAACCAGGACATTTGCTTTGTTTTGTTTTGTTTTGTTTTGTTTTAAAGAACCAAGACAAAATAGGGAAAAAAATTACCTTGGCTCCCAACATTGTCATAATCACTAATTTAGTTGCATAACGGATGATGTCATGGGAGACTTCTAAGTAAAAATAAATGTCACTATATTGACTTATGTTTGTTCAAACTGAATTCAGGATACTACTGCAAACAATTTATTTGTTTTCTGTTTTTTTGCAAACCAAATCTTTGGGGTTTGCAAATGCTTGAGTTCACAGAGTAGCAAGATTGTTGTTTCTGTTCTTTTCTAGTCTCTCTGTTTTAAAATCTATTTTATGATTCTCTTTAAAATTTCTTCCAAATTCTCTCCAGACCATGCAAAGTTACCAATTTTTAGTAAGACTATCCAATCACCACATTGCTTGAAGAACTGTATTTCTCTTAATGTTACTTTTCTTTCCAGTTTGAGGTGTGACTGAAGAAATCAGTAAATAAACATAAAATAGTTTTATAGTTTAAGCTTCCTGTCCTGTTTTCTCTTGAACTTATTTAACTTTGAACTTTATTTTTTATCAGTCACTAAAATGTAAAGTATATTCACAGCTGTCACTAACATTTCACATATCCCACAAGAAAAGGAGACTTTCCATTCCTGATATTTTACTGAAATGTATTAGTTTCATATTCTGACTTTTATTTCACTAAAACTATGTGTTCAGTTTCTTCTAAAATCAGATTGTTAATTCCCAAGCTTTTTCTATATGCTTAGACTTGCAAAGATTTTTGCATGTCCTTATCTTCATGCACTGGATATAATCAGGGTTGAATGGAAGTTATGACAATGAGTTCAGTGTGAATAGGACAGGATAAAAAGGAAATTTTTACCATTTTGATGCCAAATTTTCCAAGTCCCTTGCTTGGTTTGAAGGCACTTCTGTGACTCCTGTGCAGTATTGCATTATTAAGGACAGAGATTTTTTTCCAAAACATGTCTTTACCTCTGTCTCAAGATGATAACAAACAAATTAAATGAAAAAAAACAAGGAGGGTGAATAGTCCTCTGTAGCCTCTTTTTTAAAAATATGGAGATGATGTCATTACCTTGTGTCATTCTCTGAAATGACATTATTTAGAAAAGATTTTGAAGGTTCTAGGACTTTTTCAATATGTAACCAAGATCAGATGTTCTTTTGAAGTGGAACTGCCTTTGTTCTAGAGCTATTTGGGATAAAGAATTAAGACTGACTTATGAGAAAAGGTAATGTTTTCCCTTAGGAAAAAGAAAGAGAAATTCCACTTTCCCCCAACAAAAAAGACAAGTTACTAAAAAAGGCTGGAAATGAGATATTATTTGTTCTGTCACGCTTGTTCCAACACACAGTAAATGCAGTATAGCTACTGTAAACCACCAAGTGATACTGTATAGATTGTACTTAACAAAGGCAAACATATTATATTTGTAAAAGTCGTTTTCATGGCAAATAGAAAAATTACTATTAGATGTAAAGGAATTGGCAGAGAAGTTTTACTTGGGTCTGATATCATAGAAATCAAATCACATAAGTGATTTTTTTTCTGGTGCAGACTCATAAATTACACCAGATTTTTTACTAATCGATTGGCATCTGCCTGATCTGTTGCACTTCAGCCAGAAACATCTTCCTATTGAAGACACACAGCAAATCACAGCCCTTTTATCCACATATACTCTGTCATTGCATGGGGTCAGGGCTATGGGAATGGCTTTTTACAGCTGGCAGTCAGAGATATTTTGCTGAACTTCCTCAGTACATGAACAAATTTAACTGATGAAGCAGGTGGAAACACCACCACAATGAGTCCCAAAAATGGCCAAGCCAAAAAAGAGAAAATATGTTCCTGAACTTCATTTTCTTACTAAAAGTGCTGTCTTCATAAAAACTTCTCAAAATATATATATTTTAAAATTTAACTGCCATTTTGTGGCATTTAAGTATTATCACATCCCAAAGATTCTTAACTATCTGATAATCAAAGCAAAGAAAAGTTAATGAGCCCAACACCTACTCACAGTACAGTGTTTTAAATTCTTTTGCTCATTTAAAAAAAGCCTTAAAGTAGCATAAATATACATATTGATTTTTATGAGATATTTGCATATCATAATTACATATATATGTTAAAATGAACCTCTTAAATTAGGTAGCTAATGTATTTATCTTTAGAATAAAAGAGTTAAATTCAAGAACAGCAAGATGAAGGATCCAGGTAACTACAAGCCAGTCAGCCTCACCTTGACCCCTGGGAAGGTAGTGGAGCAAATTGTCCTGGAAGCCCTTTCAATCATATAAAGAACAAGGTGACTGGGAGTAGTCAGCATGGATTTATGAAGGGAAAATCATGCTACAAGAACCTGAAAGCCTTCTATGGTGAAATTACTAGCTCAGTCGATGAGGGGATATTGGTTATCTTGAATTTAGCAAGACTATCAGCAATGTCTCCCATAAAACTCTCCTTGACAAACTGAAGAAGTACAGGCTAGATCAGCAGACGCTGAGGTGAGCTGAAAACTGGCTGAACTGTTGGGCTCAAAGGGTTGTGGTCAGCAGCACAAAGTCCAGCTGCAGGCCAGTCACTGGTGATGTTTCCCAGGGGTCAGTACTGGGACCAGTACAGTTTAACATCTTCAGTAATGACCTGGATGATGGGACAGAGTGCACCCTCAGCAAATTTGCAGATGACACAAAGTTGGGAATAGTAGTTGATACAGCAGATGTTTTTGCTGCCAAAGGGACCTTAACAGGCTAAAGGAATGGGCAAACTAATCTCAAGAAGTTCAAGAAAGGGAAATACTAAATCCTGCACCTGGGAAAGAACAACCACGTGCACCAATACAGGCTGGGGGCTGACCAGCTGGGAAGCAGCTTTGCAGAGAAAGCTCTGGCAATCCTCCTGGAAGAGCCAACAATGTGCCCTTGTGGCAAGGAAGGCCAACAGCCTTTCCTGGGCTGAATCAGGAACAAGATCACATCACCTGCAGGTCGAATGTGTGATCCTTCCCCCCTCCTCAGCACTGGGGAGGCCACAGCTGGCGTGCTGGGTCCAGTCCTGGGCTGCCTGGTACAAGAGGGCAATGAACATACTGAAGTGAGTTGAGCGGAGGGCCATGAAGATCATGAAGGGCTTGGAGCATGTGAGCTACATGGAGAGGCTGAGAGAGCTGATATTGTTCAGCCTGGAGAAGACGCTCAGGGGCATCTTATCCGTGTATATAACTAACTGATGAGTGCAGAAATTAAGAATATGGAGTCAGGCTCTTCTCAGTAGTATCTGGAGAAAGGCCAAGTGGTGATGCGCCACTATTTAAATAGAGGAAATTCCATCTAAACATCAGAAAAAAAAAATTAATTGTGAGAGAGGTCAAACACAGGAGCAGGTTTCCCAGAGAGGCTGTGCAATCTCCACCCTTGGAGATACTCAATAACTGGCTGGACATGACCCTGAGCAGCCTGCTTTTGGCGGCCCTACTTAGAGCAGGAGGGGTTGGACAAGACAATCTCCAGAGGTCCCCTTCAACCTCACCTCATTTCTGCAATTCTGTTCTTCAAGAGTAAAATGTTGTGCTGTAAGGTTATATCCCCTACATTGTAACACTGCTTGTGGGATTAATGATAAAGCAGCTTTTCCCCGACTTGTGAATGAGTAAGACACAGCTAAGAGTGGTCTTAAAATCCATGGCCCTGGCATGGTGTGATGGTTGCCAGAGAGCCTGGCACAGCAATGTCAGGAAAACCAGTTCAGGTATCTCACAAATTAGGGAAGACTAGACTTTGCACAACCTACACTAACATCCTTTGAGCACTTTAGGAGATAAACAGTACAGACTAAAGAGTCAGGGGAAGTCAGGGGACTTCAGAAGAATCCGAAGACTTAGTTATGGGTCTGGTAATTCATGAGAGTCTTTAAAACAAACTTTTCTCTTGTATCCATGTGATGTATTGCTTAAATTAGAAAATTATGATAGTTTAAACAAGCTCCTGCAATGAAATATTACTTATTTTACTCATTATCTGGTCTATCAAGTGTTCTAAAGTGGTAGATGCAAGTTTTCTAAGAAGTTAATGGCTTCAAATTCTTAAAAGTCTTTTGAACAGATATTTAAAATTGCTGGCTTTATGGTCACAAGCATTAACTTTCAGTTCTTAGAGCTTTATAGATAAAAAAAGTTATATACAGATTACAGGTGTCCTGTGGAAACTATTTAATTTTAAAGACATTTTCTGCAACCTTCTTCAGTAGTGAGATTTCCAAAGAAATCACTGGAAGTAATGGTTGAGAATTTAGAAACTTTTTTCATTGTAACATCCACCTAACCCATTTTTTTTGTTGAGTGTACCTCTTAACTTTTTGCTAAAAAAAAAAAAAGTCACACATACTTATTTTACTTAAAAGCAAAATAATTCCTCAGACTAAGCATGCAATAAGCAACATATATATCTCTAATTGGAAAATTCCTGACAAAAGTTTTATGTTGATATGATATTTATGATAAAACAATGTGATGACAGTGTATTGAGCACAAAATATTTTGTTAGAAAATCTTAGGACTTCTGGTGACTCATAAGAAGTAACACCAGGGACATTTTGGAATTTTGGAATTTCCAGTCCCATAGCACACAGGCTTGATGAATCTACCCAAAACACAGCAATCTCAGGCTCCATTGCTTTTGAAGTGACATAAGGACTTAAGAATTCATACATTGTGCCAGATCAAAGATATATCTAGGCCAGGATCTTGTGACCATTACTGACTGCGTAGAAAAGAGTGAAAACAGAGCAAACATATTTGATGCTTTCCCTTAATATTGTCTCATCTTCCATCTATTTTCAGTTCAGGGATTTTATGAAGCAGATAGTTTTTCTATGTACTTACAAACATAAATGAATTTCTGTTGCATGAATTTGCCTAGCTATCTCCTTGAGTAAAAGTAAGGTTTAAACATCTATTATGTGAGAAACTGCAGAGTTCAGTGAGTTTCTGGGTTGCTGAAAATCTTGAGAAAAAAGCTAAGTTCCTAAGAACTATAAACTCTCTTAATACAGGATGAAAGTGAGGGTTAATGAAGCACTAAAGAATTCATAATCAAAAAATCTAAAACTGACATGTTTTTTAGATGCAAGTCTTTTCCATACATTTTACGCCAGCATAGCTGAAAATTTAGAAGCATGCAAAATGTTCAGACTTCCTACATTTAAATAAAACCATAAAAAATAATCCTTTAAATTTTTAACTTAGACCTTGTAGTTTGACCTTCTATTTATCTGATATGTAGTTTGGTATATAATCATATTATATACGTTCTTGCTCTTCTATATAAGCACAATTTTAGTAAACAGAATTTCCATCATATTTATTTCCTCTAATGCATTTCTAAGGTCCTCCTAGTCATGACTATGTCTGACGAATGCTGTTGAAGTCATATGATTGATGAGTAAGTTAACAACTAAAAATTTTCATGGAATAATTCTCCAGGCTTCTTGCAGAACATTCAATATGGAAGGCATTGTTATTTTTTCATAGCTTAATTACAGTGCTTCAAAAGACTGAGCACTGAAACAGCCCTTGCAAATATTTAATGACATCAATCTGCTAAAAACACATACCTTAGGCTCCCACTGTTCCTTCTACCAAAACCAGTGTTACTTTTTAGCATTTTCCCCTCATTTAACTGGAGTAAAAATATAGTATTCCTTGCTGAAATAAATTTAATGATATACTCTGCAAATAATTTTTTCTTTTTTCCACCCTGAACCTCAAACCTGATGAGTGGCTCCTGTAAAGCAAATTCTTCTCGGGAATGTTTGCTGATTAGAAACCAATTGAAAATGGGAACCTTCTTTATGGATAACTCCAAACTAAAACAGCTCTTCATGTCTTCCCAAGACTAAACATATGCTCACACACAAAGGAACAGGAACTTGGACCACGGTGCACAAGAGCACCATCTGGTGACGCCTTCCCTTTCGTTACCTTGCCCTACTGCCGCGCACTGAGCCTAGTCTCCTCCTCAGTTTGCAGTAGCACGGGAAAAGAATCCGCAATTTTCAAAATCCCCTTGGATCTTCCATGTTCTAATAAAAAGCGCTTCTTCGGGTACCTTAACTTTCAACTACACTTTCAGGTCTTGAATTCTTGTTCTGAAATTACTGGGTTCTTCTTCCTCCCCATTTGGGAACTTTATACCGTCTGGCAAGGGTTTTCTCTTTTGAATTTTCCAGAACTGAATTTCCATGATCAGCTCCATTTTGATTTTACACAGAATGCCAGGAAGCAGTAATCTGGATATAAGAGGAGGAAGGTGTTATACACAGACTACCTGTGAAAACCAGCATTTCTGGAAATGCCATGTTTTTGACTACAACATTCACAAGGACAAGATGATTTTAAAGAGAAATGTAGATCAAGAAATCCTCCTTTATCAAGCATTTTCAAGATTTTTTTCTTCACAAATTTTGCTCAAATCTAATAATTACTATGGCTGAAGATTGAACTGTGATGTAATTTATACTTCTAAAGATACCTAATTTTTCCTCTCTTCTGAGGTCTTTTTCTAGTAAAGATTTTTTATTGAGACATAATCTATAACTCTGAAGTCAACACGATCCTTAATGGGCTTTGCATCAGCCACTAATTTACTTACCATTTGCCTAAAGGACACATCTTTAACTGTAATTATTTTTCTGCCATTAATAGTCAACTTAATTTATATTCAAAATGTTCTAAAATGATTTTGTAAAAATGTTATCTTTAATTTTAAACAATGGAAAAGATTTTGATTAATTTTATGATTACAAGAACAAATTAGCATGAAAGTAGGCTAAAAATTGCGAACATGCCTTTGATGAAGAAAAATTCTGGGCTCCCTGCCAATTTCAAAAGAAAAGAGAGAGGTTCAAGGTAAAGATGTTACTGTTTAACCAGTGTCTGAGTCAGAATCTGGAAACAGAGACCCTTACATTTTGAGTCCTTACATATGCAAGAAGTCTTACTGAAATTAAGTGGGGCAAAAATAAAGCAGTCAAAAAAAGGAGTTGTTTCTGTAGCAGACAAAAATAAGATGCAGACAGACAAAAATGAGCTGCAGCACTTTTCAAGATTTGAATACTCTTGTACATATTGAAGCACATATAAGGTGTGCTACTAAAATATATAGTATAATTGCATGTAACTTTTATTTATATGATTATATATACTACCTTTGTACTCCATGTGTGTGTATGTTTATATGTGTGTATACATGTATACAAACACACAGATACACTATGTAATTATTTGGTATAAATTGTATATTGTACATTTTTAATAGGCCCTAAAAAGTGTGTAGAGAAGAAAAATTCAAATAGGCGCTACATTAGCTTTGAGGCACCTCATACATGGTTTGCTGGTTTTTTTTTTATTTTTTCAGAAAGAGCCAGGTACACAACAGTGTAGTCTTCTGAACATAGTTGCATGGGGAACTACAAGCTTTTCAGGAAAAAAATAGCAAAAGTCTTAGTTGCTTTGCAAGGAATAGACATCTATTATGGGTAGGAAGATATGTCACCATTTGGGAACATAAACTGAGAACACCCTTTAGATTAAGATCCTGTGAAGCAATACAGCTGTGTTCTCCTCCCATCAGAGCAGAGGGTGTCAGGCTCCTCTGACGGAACAATTCTGCACTAGAAAGGGAAGGAGAAAGCCTTTGTAATTAGGGCCCTTTTCTATTAAAAATTTATACAGTGTGAAAAAGTTGCAGTAGGCAAAAAAAAGGTACTCACAAGGATATATCGCCTGATAATCAGAACTTTTCCTGGGACTGGAAATAGAACAGAATGGTCCCACCAGTTAGCTGAACAGCCTAATACTGATCTTAGACCCTTTTTGCTCAAGTTGTGTTCTACACATAACTGAGAAAACATTAGTGTAACATTTTTTTAATTGATTTTTAAAATGAACCCTTATTATTTTACAATTTTCCTGGCAAAGTGGTTCATGGCTGAAAAGTGTTTATTGCATTTTTAATACATAATGAAAAAGTGTTCCACTGCATTTGAACAAGCAAATGCTTAAGACATGCTATGTACTTCATGCCTTTTAAGCCACAGTAAAATTTGCCATTCAAAATAATGTTTTATTCTCTTTTTTTAATCAGCTTATTCAAAACCTATAACTGCTCAGAGGAAATTGGATTAAGCTACACAGCAATGTGAATATTGTCCATCTGCATCTATACTATCTCAGAAGAAAGAAGAGGCAAAATGTATATTAAAAATACACCTAATACTTGATATGATTAATGAACATCTACTACTTTTGATAATTAGAACTGTTTTATTGTATTTTAATGTATATCCAGTATTCTCAATAAAAATTGACCTAGAATTTACCAAACTATGTTAGATGCATTCTTTCTGAAACATAATATTTGGAAATGTTGTTGCAATAGCTTGTGACAGCATTAAACATGGAAAGTAATGAATGCAGAATTATTCTACCACAAACCACCTGTGGCAAAATACAACAGTGATCCAATCTATTACCTCTTTTACTTGAAACTCCAAGCAAGAGTCTCCATTTATTATTCTTGATTATCCCTGTGTGTGACTGCTTAATTGAAAGGATTGCTGATAGAAATAATCTATTAAAGGTTCTGTGTCTCAGAGACCTCCCAACCTGTCTGAAAAAGAGAATTCCAATGACATATAGTATCAAAATTAGGCCCTCAGGTTGCATCCTGGATCTTTCAATTTGTTACATAAATAATAGATTCAAGATGTAACTTCTTGGTAACTTTTCAAACAGTCAAATATTTCATGAGAGAAGTCCACAGCTTGTTCACTTGGAGAACTGACATTTCAAGAGAACCATTCATTTTGGTTTTTTTTCCCTGAAGGGTGATCCAAAATGTGCAAACAAGGAAAATTTAGTTATAACAACAGTCCCTGTGAAACAGCTAGCAGAAATAGACAGATACTTCAGGAACAGTAAACTGTCATTTTGCTATGTATGATCACAACATGAGTGTGCCTCATCTGCTGTACTTCCAGATCAAGAATTCTGCAGTTTCCTAAAATTTTTGAGAAAGACTGTCCATAATTTGTTTTTCCAGACCTAAGTGATATTTTATCCAGTGGCTTCTCAGCTATTAGAACAATTGGAGATGAAACTCTGCTTTTTGCAAGTGTAGTATGGACCACGAAATCACCACTCCATCACTCAATGAAAAACAAACACTTCATTTTTTTTAAGTCATGAGCACTGTTGGCCCTGAAGAGAAATTTCAAGTTACAATAATAAGCATCACGTAATAGTTGGAATGGTTGATGAAAATTGTTTCTAACCTTAGATTTTTTATATATACATCACTTGAATCACAATAGAATTGCTTCACCTGTTTCCTACATCCCACTACTTCAAAAGAATTAAAAATGCACTTTGCTGGCAGTGCTAAGCATGACAGATCAGGCCTTACTCAATTTTCACGTTACTGTAAACTACGAGTAGCTTGTGAAACAATGGGTTTACACAGCTGTAAAACTGATGTAAGTGGGATAAGCAAGCAACAAGGCTCAGCACCCTATATGAAAATGCTTGGAACTCCTCCAATAAAAACGACATGCTTCAGAAGACAGTCTTTAGATGATGTGGTAATGGACACTATAAAACCGTAAAATGCTTTGCATAGACAAAATTCACACTGGCATAGTGGCTGAGATCCACATATTTGTGACCTCAACACTTGACTGCTGCAGCAATGTCTAAACTACCAACCTTGAAGGAGCTCCTATTGCTGAAGGAAAAATAATTTGTTCAACTTGTAGAAGCATGTTTACAATATAGGTACGTGGGTACCGTGAAGATGGACAGGGTATAGAAACCTAACCAGCACCGGCTGCATCGCTGTGGAGCTCTGTCTTGTACACTAGCTTCATGCTAAATGTTGAGTCAAACCTAGGGTAAGGAATTGTGGGGTCATGATACTCAGAAATATGCCCAAGACTAACCAATGAGATTGCTACTTCTTTAATCACCACAGTCTCTAAGGAAATTTGCAATATACTGCATGATAAATCTCTTAGTGAAAAGAACAGGAATGAAGACAGGAGAGGACAGTGCTACCTCAATCTGGATCTCAGTGCTATGGCTGAACTCCAAAATAAAACACATTTTTCTCTCTTTAGTTCAGACACACACACACACACACGAACACACAGAGAGGAAAAAAAGCTAGCTTTGATTCTAATCAAGTGTGCAAAGTACTGAGAAGCCACAGTGGACCTTGTGTGTATGTTTGCGTGCAGTTTCAGGACAGGACTCCTGCTGAGAACAAAGGATGCACAGAATGAACGTCAGAAATGTTCATACTTTGTAGAACCAACATTTCATATCAGGAATTTAAAAACAGAGAAAGACTAACCCTGAATAAAACAAAAATGGAAAAAGACGTAAAGAAACCAAAAAAAGGAAAAAAAAAGGGGAAGAAGATTTATTCTTTAGTAATTTCTGAATGTTACTGCAAAATAGCAAAACTGGGATACTGTTTATGATTTAAGACACCCACATTTCAGTAGCTAGCACACTAAACTGATAGTTGTTCACAAAACCAGCTAAAACATATCTGTTGGTTTTACACATACTGGTAAAAGAGAACTGGCACCATAAAATACTAAACCCCACAAGTTTTTAGCTTTTCTGTCACATCTCAGTGCATTTAATATCCTTCTGTCATATTATTTATGACTTCACAAAGAAACCAGTTATTTCCCATTATCTCTTCAATAAATAAGTAAAGCAGAGCATGCTGCAGCGCTACAATTCGTTAATGAGATGCCTACAAAATCGTCACGGTGTCTGGTCTCAGAAGCTTGCACAGCATCTAACTATTAGAGTTCGCCTCAGCCCTGAAGAGTAATTGCATTTTTTACACATTGATATGTTCCAACCTGACGGCTGAGACACACATTTTGGAGTGGATTACATAAAGTAAGTAAACCTTTCCATGACACATTTAACATGTAAAAACCCAAAAATTCTAGCAGTGTTTTCAGCTTTCATTAACATTTCCACCAGTCTATCATAACATAGACTTCTTTCCTTTCTGATAAGGAAAGCAGGTCAAAACTTTTACTTTGGATTTTGTGTGGAAAAAAATCCAACACTCCAGTCCCCATTGCAATGAGTTCTTTTAAAGTTATGAACTAATGATATAGAAATGTTAGATTATATACTGTAAGACATAACTAGAATCCTGATAGAAAGCCTGCTGAAGAAAATGAAAGCCTTTCCATTAGCTCCTGTGGGCTTTGCCTTTAAACCCAAACGCTGGTAGAAATAATTAACTTTTCCACCCATTTATCTACAATGCTGCTTAGAAAAAAAAAAAGCACAGGTGAAAAATATTTCTCTTTTGTATTAGGTCAATAAGACTGTCACAAATGAAAAGAAACTAGCATGAAATTACTTCTACATTTAGGAAGACAAAATATTTACCAATATTTCTGAAATACAGTAAGTATAGTTTCTCCTGTAGTTTCTAGTGGTCTTTTTTATCATAAGATGTAGTGTTCACTATGTATATTTCTTTAGTTTTATTTGCTGTAGGTTCTCTCATTTCATTTCACTTCACTAGTTTGTAGTACAGTTCCATAATATTCCTCTACATCTTTTTTCTTCTAGCAATATTTTATAACTTGGAATATTATTTCAGCTGTGTTTTTCCACTGTTTACTAAATGCACTATCAAGGACAGAAGATTTAAATGCTGTGAATTTTGTATGTTTTCCCTCTTTCTATTCAATTACCAGAAAAATATTTACCCAGGACTCTTTGAAGACGTGTACAGAGGCTATTGTAATATAACCATAGCGCCTCAAGAGAATATGGGTACAAAAATTTTTCTGAGGTGACCTGTTCATCTCACCTTGGCTCATATTTAGACACTCCTGACTTCTGTTCGCTTTTTCTTCAAGTATGTGATTCAAAAGGAACAGAGAAAAATCAGCATTATTTATATATGAGATAAGGAAAAATAAATTTCTCAGGCAGAAAAGGAAATCAGACATAAGATGATTGGTAAAATTCCTGGAAGAGTAAATGCCATCACAAAAACTTTTTCAGTCACAACCCATCTCAGGCAATGAGGACAAAGATATGTGTTTATCCACAAAACTCATTTATACATGCTATATGATTACTGTTTAATAAGCCATTTCCTTCCAAGAAACAGTTGTGAATATGCATAAAGTCACTCATGCAGTGCATCTATTCCAACAAAGCTGCTACATGCTCTTAAACGGAATAAAACCTAAGAATAAAACCTACTCTCGCTCAGTCCTTCTTCCAGGATTTTCGGAGTATTGGCATTCTTGTCTCACATCAGAAAAAAAATTGACTGCAAGTTTATTTCTTTTTCATTAAACAAATTGTTTAGCTAATGGTCATCATGTAGGGGAGGAACCTAAGAAAGTGTGGGCCTTCTCACTGGGAGTGATGGATTTTAATGTGGAAAGGCAAGCAAGCATAGAAGTACATATAATAATCGTGCCATTGATACGTATGGGTCTTAACCAGCCTGATTGTTTGACAGATTCTTGTTAAGGAACTGAGTATTTCTTCTTTATGCTCATTTTATGTATGACCTTATCCTAATACAGTTAAGCACTACAATCCCAAAGTATAGGCAGAACTATCAGTTTAAAAGTCCTTTATACCAGCAGGATAATGAGGAGGTATAATATATGGCACATTTTTCACCTACTATTTTAGTAAACAGACCAACCAACAGATAAAACCTTTGTTGCTCTAAATAGCACTGTTATACCAGTTCAAAATTAGTTACATCAGGCTCTGGCTGTCATGTTCTTCGATGCTATTAATGTGTGATATCCTTTCAAGGTTGCCTGAAAGTTCCTGTGAGTTAACAAGACTTTGATAAGCTAAGGAAAAAAATATGCCAACTTTTTCCCCTTTTAGCTGTAGAAACTCTGAGCAAATTCCTTACTCCAGTGGTGATTATGACCAATTTTTGTGAAATACTCGGGGAGGGATCCCATGTATGACCCAACCTCCATGTTACCAGAGGAAATGCTGTATTATTTACTTCCCATAAATACTTTCCTCTTGATAAACTGCAGACAGAATAAACCTGTTACATCAGAGGTTGGAGTGTATTACCTTACTGTTTTTCTGATGATGAAACTATGCTTCAATAAATATAACTAAACTCTATCTTTTGCTTTTTTCACCTATCTCTGCATAAGGTACTGATAGCCATACATTTATTGCAGGAATCCCTGTTGCACTGCCATGCAGTTTGGTTTAAATCCTTAGAGTTTAAGATAATTCAGATAAAGAATTGTTGTCCTGGTCAATACATTTGCTACAGTTGTTCATACACAAGCTTGATGCAAAGTTCTTTCAGGTCAAATCCAAGTCTCTAATTGATTTCCATGGGCTTTGGATCAAGGGAATAGCACTAAATCCTGCAAGGCATTCAGCACTCCCAGGTGCTGCAGCATTTATTCATCTTCCATTGAAATGCTTACTAAGTTTAAGTGTTTTGAAGCTGACACAAATTCTCATCACCTTGTAGATTACAACCTTTGGTTATATAAATAACTGAACAAAATACAGATGTAAGAAATAAATGTGAGTTTAAGGCAGCTGTTTTCCTATTTGCACAGTTTTCAAGCTCTATGATATTCTTGGACCCTCTGAACCTTTGGTACTTAAGCAGCTATCTTTTATCCATTGCCCACAGTTCTTTAAAAGAATTTAGGAAAAAAGTATAAAACAGTTTATTTCCCTACTCTAAGCTGATCGAACCCACAGTTAAGTAATTTCCATTAACTGAGAATGTGAGAGGGCGAGATGAAGAAGCCATTTAGCCCAACACCTGACCAGTGGCCAGAAGCAAATGACATGGGTAGGACATAAACAAATGCAAGAATACAGTGATACATCCCCCATTATACCTTCTCAGCTTTCAGCAATCTGCAGTTTAAAGATTTACCAAGGCAGATGTTGTATCTTTTGATTTTGATATGCATTGGTGGATATATTGCCATTAATTTTTGTAATTGTTTTTTCGGCCAAAAAGGAATGGAACAGTAATGGCTGGAACGTGGCCTTTCATCATAAGATGAAATTGTTCTCTCATAGCACTGTTTCTTAAAAATATTCTCCATTCCACACACGGATGAAAAGTCAAAATTGCTTTGAACTGAAATCTCAAACGCAATTCAGATCAAACATTCTAAAGGTGTCACTTCATTTTGAATTTTTGTTCTACATTTCTAAACAAAAATGAATAAAGAATAAGTGGTTTTCATTTATAGATTTTTGGGAACAGGAAATTCATAAATTATATTTTCCAACTACATTTCGCTTTTATCAAAGTGTCACTTAAGAAAAGAAAGTTCAAAGATTCCTGAATAGATTTTCTATTACCTTACACAGCAAGAGCTCCTGATATTTTATTGTGAAACTTCTAGAAGAAATATGAGGTTTCTTTTGGAAAAGTTCTAGATATTTAATTAAACATATCCACCTTATCTTGATATTATCTTAGTCTGACTGCAAAAGTTCTTGGCACTTTTTATAATTCTCTGGTCAAATTCAGTAAACAGAATCAGTGAATAAGTTACCAATTCTTATCCTATAATAATGAAAACTTGTGAACAGGTATATAGCTCTTCTACCTCACACCACAAACCTGTCATAGTGAACCTGACCGGGAGACTGCAGTGCATGGAAGCGTTAGTGATCCACCTAACAGTGAAACTGAGTAAGCGTAGTACACCTCTGCTGCTGTCCATCCCAGCCTTCAGGCTGTGCTGTGCGGCACAAATACCTTGTCCACAGGATAAACCTGACCAAATCATTGTAACAGAGGAGCCTGCAGGCAACTCAGTACTGGTGATTACGCCACCTGTGTGGGCTTGCCTCCATCTAAAAGTGCAGCAAGAAGTTCTCATGAGGACATCCTTTACGAATGGAGTTGTTTTGTTGTAAAAAAAAAAAAGTTATTTAATAGCACAAAGGACCAAAAAGGAGGATCTGCTCTCCATGGACAGGGTCTGTGCAGCGTGCCGTGGGAAAATCCATCCAGTGCTACATGAATGCAGGGTTCTCAGCATCTGAAGGCATGTAATATTTACCAGCTATCTATATTAATTTTTACTCTATCTTATTAAAACAGCTATTTTATCAAGCCATTTGTTGTTGGACCTTTCCTGTTGAGATCCAGAAAGAATCCTGCACCATGTCTCTCTCACCACCCCACCCCGGCGCAGAATACCAGTCACTATCAGGCCGCTTTCTTGAAGGACTAGTGATTCAGATTTCTAACACTGTCTTCATCTATTTCTCTCTAGCAAACTAGTTAGGTAAATAATTTCTCTGCAGACATGTTGCATGGGTCCCTGTACTCAATTTGTTTCCTAAGACAGTGGAAAAGTCGTTGGCATATTGAAAACGTCACTTCAAGTCTCAGAAGTATGTAAATAAATTTGTCTTCATACAAGGACTTGTTCCAAGAATTAAGCAAGAACCTTAAGAAAGAGCCTACATTCTCTCTCATCAACATCCTCACTCTTCAAGCTTGTAAAAAGCATTTATTTCAACAGCAAATGGGAGGAACACTATTTTTTTAATATAATCAAAACTAATTTCCCCAAATTATGAAATAACCACTGTTGCACCTCAACAGAGAAGCAAACTTTCTGTAGCGGTGCAGTGGTGCAGGATAGCACTTCTTCTTTAGAACTTGTTTGGAAGTTTATGACAAAGCTGCCCAGTTGAGGGAAAAAAAGAGGAAATATTATTTCTTCTGCAGTTTATTCATCTACTTCCACAAAAAAAAAAAAAGTTTAATATGCCATTTAATGCATAAAGGAACATAACTTAATGAAATCTTACACAAAAGAGAAACATACTGAAGGAAATGTGGTTATTTCACACTAGTATAGAACTCTGCTAGCTGTCAAATTTGAGATTTGCTGCTCTGGAAAAGCAGAATGTGAAGACTAACTAAAATGAGTTAAACCAATCCATTGCTGATAACAGGATTTCATACCAAATTACAGAATTTCCTCACCAGAGAGATTGGTATGATTTGCAGAGAAGTGAACAAAGTTCAAAAGGTAAATGAGAAAGACATAAACCCTGAAGCATTTTCGATCATAGTCCTCTCTCATGGTCCTCAAGCTTCTGCAGTGCTCCAGTCTGGAGGCAGCTTTAAAGAAAATGGTAATTTTCAAATTGAATTAAATATGAAAATGAATACTGCAATGAGGACAGTGTCCCTGCTGAAAGTTATTTTAGTGTGTCTCTAAGATTTTCAGTCTGCTTCAGAGCTATGCATTGGCAATGCCTAGCTGCAGTCTAGAGCTCTGACACCTCCTGGAAGACACTAGAATAATGGCATGGGAGAATATGCGTGCCACCACTCCGCGGAGGCACTTTAGAAATGGACAGTGGTGAAACAGTTAACAAGACTAACATGTGAATCAGTCTTTAGGTTTCCCATTCATAAGAACAGGAATAGTTTACAACTCTTTGAAGTTAAAGTTTTCAAGCTCTCCGTATCTTAATTCAAAAGCATTGTTATTTGAAGAATGACTTCTTTCCTGCAGAAAATTACAGTGGATACTTAATTAAATGTTTCTTTCAGTTTTCTAGAGGCTTCTTCTAAGCCAACAGAAACACTAGAAGTCATGATTTTTTTCCAAATTTGATTTTTTTTTTTTTTTTTTTTTTTTTGGTGTTGTTTGGAAAAGGCCAAAAAATTGGCAAAAGGACTGACGTGGTCTTGAGGGTTACACAAAACAAGAGTATTTTGAGGTTAAATTTAGCAGACACATTGCCTTTTTGATAAAGTGGGAATTGTCATCAAATCCCAAGCACACACTCTGCTATGATCTTTGAAGGGAATATGTTATGGGCCTTTCAGAGTTATATAACTGGGAACAAGGAGAGTAGACCAAACCAGCTAGACACGGAGGTTGGGATTTGTCTCATCCATTTCACTTGGTATTTAAATATTTAAGCCTCTGCTAATCATCATAACTTTCGTTTATACTCAGTGCAGAGGAATGAGCACCTCCAGATGCCTGCTTATTTTCATTACGTCCTAAGTGAGACAAGGATGACTAGTTCAGAAGGATTTAACTTTTGGAGGAGTAAGTTAAGGCTTATAAATACCTCCCAGAGATGGTAAGCAACTGGCAGAGAAATAAGTTTGAATTCCACCTCCAGATTCTTCTATAATAATTCTATTGTACAGTATGTTCTGATTGTCTCCTCTAAAAAAAGGATGTCCTACCTGTCTCCTTTAAAAGAGTTGTATGTCCTGAATGTCTCCTTTAAAAACCCACACACCTAAGCTATGCTCTATAAATTCTATAGCTATATCCTTCCACACAAACATAGGGACTGGGAAAAGTACTGTACACAGACAATATGAAAGGCTTATTTAAGGAAACCTTTCTGCTGTATTTGGATTTGTTTACTTTGAAAACAAAGGAACTTCTGAGAATAGCTAGTGAGCTCAAAAATAGGTATCAGAAAGCATATTAAGGCAGAAGATACACCACTGACACTAAAGAGATGAACCAACCTCTTTTCAGCCTTTTGATATGGGTATCTTCCAAATACACTTATGTAGATCAGATCCGTGGTTCAAACCATTGTCCTGGCCAGTATTCCACAACATCTAGCACTCTTTGTATTTATTTAATTTGTTTGCAAAGACATAGCAAACAGTGCACACTAAATGTGGTGGCTACAAAGAGAAATGGGGAAAGCTCACATACCTTCTGGAAAAGTGTTGCAAACCCCACAGCCTCTTTCCTACTGCATGGCCAAACCCACTGTAAATCCACTCCATGGATCACTGCCTGACAAGCATCGTGCTGTACTCATGGTGTGAAGAGGGCTCGGGGCAGCCAGTGGCCAGAAGGCAGTTGCATGCAAAGGGATTTGTGCAGTTCACTCCAGGCACTCTTCTCTGTCTTCTTCTAGATGCCTGAAACAAAACTGGTTCCTATCTCCCCCGCCCACAGCTCGGTTTTATCTTACATGTGTGCACTGCGCACAAAGGTGTCTGTATTTTAAAATAATTGGTCGCATGTGCCAGACATAACTGGTCAGCATCATCTGTGGTCTGCAGCTGTGCCTGTCCCCAGAGGAGGAGAGAGGCTGTAACAGCTCTGCGGCTATGGCAAGAGGCTAAACCGTGCTGAAGGGCTCACCAGCGTGAGTAGCAACGTCGCTTCTCCCATGAATGACTTAATGCATTAAATTTCAGAAGTCTGGGCCTTGGAAGGAAAGAAAGTGTAGGTTAAATGAATGATAATGGTTGTAGTCTTTCAGCAACTACCATTTCTGCCATGATCTGACTGACATGGGGTGAAGGGAGAGAGGTGCCAGAAGTAGCACATGGTCCAAGATGGACAGCATATGCATCCCCTATTACACGTTTTTTTGGTAAGCAGCTTCCTTTATAATATTCACTTCTAAAACTCAGCACCTTTTGACACAGATTGACATCCTATAGGTTGATTACTCTGTTCACAAGCAAATCAGATAAAACTTGAGCTTCCCTTTCCCTTGGAAAATAACTAATACTGAGCTTGTCAAAACATTAAGCCAGTCTGTGGACAGATTTACTCTAAACTATATGTCTGCAGGGAAGCTTCAATTGTTACTATTTGAAGTTTTCCATCCAGCTGGCAAAAAGGTAAATACTAAATTCTCAATCACTGTAGAGTTTACCACGCAAAGAGTCAAAGTTTCATTTTCTATAAATATATATCAAATAAACACAAGAAATAGCTGCATCTGTAACTTATCTAGCTCTCATCAGGTGTATGAGAATAGGTGTATACACTCTGTTCGTCTAGTTCTGCCTGTTCCTAGTCCTTGATATCCATGTCTCAACATGAATTTCATCAACTGATGTAAACAAATGCATCAATAACCAAAGCCAACCAAAAAGCTTAGAAAAGCTAAAAATTCTCAATTCTGTAAGTGATACAAGATACTCTGGTATTTAAATTACAAAGTTGCTGTTAAAAAGAGTTGTAACTAAAATTTTTTTGGTACTGCTGTGCTTTCAATAGAAAGGCCACAATTCTTAACCTGCTATTTACCAACAATGAAGTGATTAGATATCCTAAACCAAAAAAATATATACCCTCTTCACAGTCAGATTTGAAAAGCATCTTCAACCTCTCTGCTTTTCATTCCTCTGCGGGAAGCAGGAGAGTTTGGGGACCAGCATGTTGCAGCTGTAATCCACCGTGTCAAAGAGCATCAATTTTGCTCCTAAGCAACCCTGCACAGTGCAGTAGTTTCTGTCCATAGCTGATAAGGATGCTGAGGGAATTGTTAACTGGCTGCAAGTGGGAGAGATGAAAGTTGCAGAAACTGAAAGTAAGGCCACTAACACAGTAATAAAATGCCTCTTTTGGGTTATAAAAAAAAGGGGGACATGAACAGTAACAACAATGAAAAGTAAGGATCCCACTCACATTGCATATGCTCTCATACAGAAAACTCTTTTTGTTCATCTTACTGAAAGAAGCAATGAGTTAGGATGCAGCAGACACTTTCAGACTGTGAGCTATTACACAATGTTAAATTACGTCTTTCACAACCTCACAGTCTGACTCTCAGCCATTTACAAGGAATGCCTGGATGGCCAAGCTTGCAAGTGATAACTTGAAAGACTGTTCCCTGTGTATCAGCCAAAATATTTTGAGAATCTGCCAGTACAATGCAAAAAACCCCACGTCATTGGATACACATTTGAAGAAAGTTAGGGGTTTGGCCTCAAAATATTTTTTTTTCCAAAATAATAATTAATCATAGCATGTTAACGTATTATCATAAAGTTAGATCATTATAAGTACCTTTATGGAGTTTCACAGTTATTTTTTTAATCCGAGGTGATTTAAAACTGTAGTGCAATATACTTCCTTTATCCTAATTTACCAAAGTACTCAGACTCATCAAATAAATTCCTAGAAGTTTATACTGTCTGTTATACCATAAGAAGTTTTATCTAAGGAAACTGAGTCTTCAATAATCAAACAGCCAGATTTATTTATGCAGATACAGATTTTATAACATTTTTGTTTTAATGTTCATATTATGTTAGATCATATTTTGAAAAAAAATTGTACAAGTGTTCTTAATATTAGGAGTTCTGCTTCATATGTAAATTTTTTATGTGAAGCTTTAGTGCAAGTGGTAGTACAAAGGTAAGCTAGACACCATCTGGTTAAGAGTCAACTCAAATCACAATGTCTCCTCAAAGAGAAAGAACTGTATAGAAGACGCTTACCTCAAGAAAATAACTTTTTATACAAAGAATCAGGAAGTATCAGGGAAATGTGTTTTAAAAATGTTTCATTTAGGAAGGCAGATTAAGGTAAAAATCAGCTAGCAGAGCTATAGACTATGCTTACAAACTCCTATTACTGCAAAAAAGATATAGCAAATGCAGGCTAAGTACTTCTCAAACCTTCCACTTAAGTCTACAAACAGTATACATAAAAAAATCCAATAGAGACAAAATAAAAATATTTGCCAGCACACCAGAGAAGGGGATGAATTTGCAGTGGACAAAATTGAGAATTATGGTTTACCCTTTCCTACCACACATCAGCATCTTAACAAATTTACTGTATATAAGCTAAATATGAGACCGATTGAAATCAATAAATCCTTAGGTTGGATGGTTCTTTGAAAAAATGGAATCTCCTACCTGACACTGTTTTGTAATTTTGCACCTGGTTTCTAAAAACATTTTCATTAATTTAACAATATCTGCATGTCATAACTCACATTTCTTACACACCTCTTCATGCTGAACTGTTGGTTTGAAAAACAGAGAGACAGAAAATTAGGATCAAATAATATATTTTCCCCTGGATGCTTTACATTACTCTTTCAGTCATATCACCCTTTCTTTTTTCTTTAATTACTTATTCCTCTTTCCTAAGAATACCATACACATAACACTCTACCTCCTTCTACAGCGTTATGGGAATATAGGGCATATTGTATTTCAGCAAGACCTGAACCCTTGTAAGATCCATTTGATTCTGATAGAGGTAGGACTTACCCAGATTCTCAGTACAGTACTCTATTTATCCTAGCAGTTATTCTTGTGCACATAAGGCTATGTTTTCCAAGGTGACTAGGTACCTAGTTTCCCAGCTTACTCACTTTCAACTGTTCTCCTTTGTGTTTCTAAGCACCTAAGCCTCTTTTGAGAATTCAAGCTGCATGCCTATCTGCATCTCCAGATACCTAAATGCCTCTTAAAATCTTCCTTGCAGTGTTTGGCTCCCATAAAATAATAAACCCAGGAGATCTCTGTGTCTGTAAGACTTGACTTCACCGTTAAGCCAACCAGATCAAAGAAACCAGTAACATGGATGAAACTGAAAAACTGGGAATAAAATGCAAAATACAGCTCCTAAATACTTCAAATATGCAAAATTTGACTGTGTTCATATTAATAACATTTTTGTAGGTTTTTAGGCAACCTCCCATTTTCTATAACAGTGCAGGATCAAGCCCTAATTAAACACATTTACACAGTGGCTCCCAAGGCTTTCACCTTCAGGATGGAGACCTGCAGACAAGTAGGGAACAATACTGCGCAATGGAATATAAGAAAAGAAACTGTTTTTCTAAATACAAAAAGAACATGATTGCTTATATGAATAATACCTTTGTATCTTTAATATTTACACAGATAGCAGTCTTTCAATGTTTTGTTAGCTTTTGTAAATGCACTTGACTGCTAGAATCTGAACTGATGGCAGTAGGAACTCTGTACTGATGACTGGGTACAGTAAGATATGCCTTCTAATAATGCATAAGGTGTGTCTACGCTGGTGTGAGAAAAAGAGTGCAGTCTCATAAGAATTGTAATAGAACTGAATCTTGTTGTTTTTTTTTTTTTTAAATGAAGCTAAAATATTCTAGGACTGATGTATTGGTCACATGATCTTCATATGTGCTCATGTTTAAATCTGAGCCTTGGTACACCAGACACCTGAGTAAATATTTGTATCTGGCATTTTTCTACAGAACACTTACACCTGTTGCACATCAGGTGCTCTAGTCAAAAGCACTATTTTGCATTTCATCTCAATTCACATTTATTTAAGTCTATGCTGTGGAAATAATGCAAATTTATTTGTGTACTTTGGTGAAAATGGGTTTTTTTTTGTCAAAAAAAACCCATAACTTTTTTATTTAACAGGGGGATTAAGAAATATTACTAGAGGCACAGGAAGATCAAAATCATATGCTTCAGCAAAAAATGCTTAAGAAATAATGGTAGAATTTAGGCTACTAATTGTGATAGGGGTCGAAGTCCAAGCATGGTAACAATTACTGTTCTGGGAAACGTAGCATAGAGCTATCATTTCAAAGCACTGTCTATGAATTTAAAAACCTTTTCTCCACTGCATGAGCAATGCAGAAAAAAGATGTTTTAAAGACTATGTCTTGCACAAAAATCTGTGCTCCCATCTATTGCCCGATAAATGATAGGTACAGAAATATACAGAATCTTTTCCATCACTCTGTCAGCTCTGTTGTCAGGTAACTGATGAAACCTGATAAGGCTGAATCTAAACTTTGTTTCTGTATTTCTAATTTATATTCCCTCTTTTGAACAATCTATCCACTTAACACCTGCTGAACCAGATTCTTCTCTCATCAGCTTACCATGATGCAAATCATGAACTGCTGCCAGTGGACTATAATGGCATAAAAATCAAGTAATAAGAGTAGTTCATTAGACTTTCTTTCAAATGTCTGAAAAGTTAATTGTTTCCCTGAAGTTGCAAGATGTTCTCAACTTATTTTGGATAATCATTTTATTTCTGCAGTATTTATAAGTTCCTGTGTTCAGAAATACAGTTTCCATTTCCGTATTTTTTTTTGCACAGTAGCACTATTTCTAATACTGTATTCATAGATTTATATGGCTTTTATATTGCAAATTTTTCTTCTTAGACCGAGGCACAATGATGTCAGTCAAATACAGATTGTCATCACTCAGTTTGAACTTCTTGGGTTCGAAAACTTAAGGATTTTACTAAAATCACAATATTCACTGAGGATTAGTTGAATGATAGGTCATAATTAATAGATCAGGCACCAGTCATAATTACTCTCTGAGTCAATTTGTTCTGCTGTACTAAGTCAGCATATTTCTTTGCTACATCCTGGCCCACACCAATCTCGTTCTTATTCTTGACTCACAATAGCAACAAGGAAACAAAATTCCATCTGTCTCCACCAAAGGAGCAAATAAATTAGATTCTGAGCAGAAAGATCTTTTTGTTAAGCATCAATTTCATGCTCTTCATAGCTGAAGTAAGGAAATTCATGATCAAGAAAAATGAGTGAAGTAAACTAACTCCTGCTCTTCTCAGAGATCTTCAGGATTTTTTCGAACAGGAAAGCTGGTCCCCAGTGCACTAAATAACAATATAATGACTCCTGTTCTCTGTCAAGCCAACAACAGCCCAATACAGTTTGAGTAATCTTTTTATTAGAGAACAAATAATTTTTTTTCACTGCCATCAAAATGACCCCTACTTTTCAGTATTTCAAATTCTCCCTGGAGCCCTTTCTGAATATCTAGTAACGTGCTTTGAAGGTGATTACACTACACTTTGTCCCTGCTCTGTTATATAGTATTCTAACTATTCAGGCTAAATATCTCTACTGTGATGAGAAGATAGATTGAGACATCAAACATTTGTAAAATACAAAATTCACTAGATTGTATACAAGAACACAAAAATAGAAAATTGCTATTTGAAACAGGGTTGAAGATATCAAACACAAAATGAATGAATGAGCCAATATGTAAGTACGAGGTACAGAAATAATATTCCAACCTTGCTGCAATTTTCACCTTTGTAATATTCACCATAAGAGTACATCTAAACTTTTAATGAAATTGTTCACAAAACAAAGATTTCTAAGTTTGTGCTCTCTTGTTAGATTTTATTGAACTCAGTTTTTTTTTCATATGAGTTCTGAAGAGATGGATGTTTTCAAACTAGCACACAGAGACGGTAAGAAACTAAAGGCACTCACAATGGTCAGGAAAAGAAAACAAGATAATGTGTGTGGCATTTGGGAAAGAAGTGATGCTGTGGAAATTTTTTGATGCTCATAAGGAAAAAAATCTATCAAACAAAGGTCAGGAAAAAAAACCTGTTATGAGGAAAAGTTCAGGTCAAATGAATGACAATGATGATGAAAGCAAGATTTGATCTAGTAGTGAAGGATGAATGAGTAATCTGGAACAAAAAAGCAGAAAAAATAAAGCCAGAATAGTCTTAATATGAACTTTAAACTTGTCTTGAACAAGGAAGGAAAGGTGCCAAGCCAGCAGACAAATCCCCAAACAGGAAGACTGTGGAAAGTGGTAGTTTGAAACAAAAGTGAAGAAAACAAATAGATGGAATATACCCATAGGGATGCAGTAAGAATGGAAAAGGAATGAAGATGAGAGAGAATAGAATGTGCAGGAAAATGAAATCCATCACCCTATTCCCCTGTTCACCATTTGAGGCTTTCTGTTGTCACATCCAGTCACCTGTTTGATTATAAAGTCTTCAGGAAATTTGATATATCTTAGATGGGATTCCTCATACATTATGGGCTATATTAGCAAATAATGAAAATGAGTAGTTATTTTATCTTTTCTGGAAGACACACATCTAGTTTACACAATCAAAGGAAATAAATGAATAGTCTTGTGTTTAAGCTTCCTTTCATAAAGTATTGTGCTCATCTACAAAAGTATTGCATGATTTGACAAAGCTACCTAATGTAAAACCTGTAAATAAAGAGGTTTAATATAGCAGTGAGATTGCTTTTGTGTGAACAAGTCACAGAACAGTATTGTGTTCCTTATTTAAAGTATCATACCTTTATAAAACAAACTACACTATACCTCTGCCTGATTTGGGAACAAACAGCTTATTTGCTGGCCACTGACAGGGCAGAAAAAAAGTTATTAGATTATCATGTTATGAGGTGACAGCAGAAAGTGACATAACTGTGTCATTACGGGTGTAGATGTTCACAAACTCCCATGTAAGTCTGCTGGTCCCAGTTTCATAGACTTGAGCTTTTTTCTCTGCCAGGTTTTACACTACCCTGTTTCTTGACCTTTATGCCCCTAACTTCTGTGCTTTTCATT
Source organism: Pelecanus crispus (assembly GCF_030463565.1). Taxonomy (NCBI): domain Eukaryota; kingdom Metazoa; phylum Chordata; class Aves; order Pelecaniformes; family Pelecanidae; genus Pelecanus; species Pelecanus crispus. Next base: position 27,369,894 of record NC_134643.1, read on the forward strand.
GTTATCTTGAATATCCACACAATGTTTTGTGACCTCTTTCAATTCTATTCTCTTGTCCCTTCTTGTCCCTACTTCACTTTTGCTACAAGTAATACTGATAAAACACTAATTTGAAATTTGAAATCAGACAGCTCAGTTTCTGGCAGAGTGCACGCTGTTATCCTAGAGCCATCTTTCTCTCTCTTCTCTCTCTCTCTTTCAGCCTTCACCTCTTTCTCGCTCTCTTGTTCTCTCTTCCTTTCCTCCTTTCTTCCCTGTCTCTCATTTCTTTCATATAACACCTCTATGTACAACTATCTACTACTTGAGTTGAGCAGTCAAGAACAGTTAATAGCTGGGATATCCTTGGAGGCTAAAATGTAGTAATATTTGAAGTCACTGACACTCTGAAGAGGAAAATGTAATCTATGTTTTTTAAAGACACTTTAATTGCTCAGCAATCATGCAGAACGGAGAAATACAGCTCTGCTTCCAAGATAATAACTCCCCAAATTGCAAAGGTCGCTTACTCAATACCCTTGCTATCTAGCAAAATATGAGAATGACACCAAGACTCAAAACCTCAACTTTATGTTAATCTGTTATTCGGTATTAGCTTTCATGTATTTTTGTAATATTTCACATAACATGCTATGTGCTACTGTCATTTAAAACATAAAGACTTCATCTAGCTTTGCGCTAAAAAACAAAGGTTGTTCCTATAAAGTCCATTTATATACTCCTAATTCAGCTAAAACTAAAATTAAAAATGAATGGGAGTTCTATATTAGTAAATGGACGAGAAACTTTAGCACAGAGCAAAGGTAGCAGTACTAATTACAACCAGCTTTCACTGACCCTTGCTATTTTTCCTTTTAATTTTCCTCTCTTTTTCTGTAACTATTTCATCAACTAAAAAGAGCTCAAAGGTTTTATTATGTTAATTCTATTTAAATTATTAATATGTATTTAACATTTAAACATAATCTTTATATGGTTATCAAGGTGTTATTAAAAGGACATAATCTAGCTAATGCACTGATTAAAGATTTCCCAGAAATTTGTGATGTCTGTCATATCTGAACTTATAATTATATCTGAACTTCTGAGGGTGAAACTTTGGATCTCTGTACAGCCTGCTCAAAAGTTTCTCTGTGCAAACTACTTCAAAAAAGGAGTCAAGTATGACTGTATTCTTTTTAACCCTTTTTCTTCCCCTCAGGACCTAAATATTGTATGGCTGTGTACTTGAAAATAAGTTCTGAGGCTCTATTCAAAGAGATTTTTAATGATATTCAAATCTCATCAGCACTTCTGAAGACTTTACTTTGTGCAATACCTCAGAACCTGAAACTATAGAATAATACTCATTTTTTTGTGAAAGAAGCAAACAAATAATATTAATGCCAAATAGATACTATACCCATGTCATAATTAATTGCAAACTGGCCATAAAACTGAAGACAAAATTGTATTCAGTACCATGGACAAGTACTGTCCAAACTGTGTCCATAATAGCAAAAGCAACTTACGCAAAAACCACCTTTCATTCAAAAAACACAGACCAGCTCCTGCTCTTTCATAATAAAATTATACATTCTAAATATTGGTAAATTCTTAAGACCTAATTTGTTGAAATCATCACAGTTCAAATTAAAAATATGTGGCAAAAAGAATCAGCATCAGAAAACACAGGGCTATGGAACTAGTCAGCATACATAACTTGTTCCTTCTGCTAACTTGTCCCTTGAGTTTGTCACTACCAGAAGAAAATGAAAACCAAAAAAAACCCCAAGAACCTAAAAAGCAGATTAAAAACCCCAAAGCTCTTGTCACTCCTTTTTAGCATAACTTGCCCTTACAAGTAGTATGAAATATTTACAATGCACTATATTTATCTTCATTTGTTATATCACACTGAAGATAAAAGCTCTGTATAAAAAATGGTGGCATAAGACAGTCCCTTTATCTTTTTCACTATTTTGTTATGTGCGTTTCCCAACGAAACTACAATTGCACATAATAAATCAATTTTTTCATAACAGTTTAATAATGCACTTTCATTTTGTTACATTTAAAAGTTATACATGTTCCATAAATCTCAACAGTCCCAACAAGATGTGGAAAAATGCTTGACTAATAAAATGATGGGCTTTGTCTTCATGAAAGTGAAAAGTTTGTCTTTTAATATCTGTAATTCTTAAATAACTAGGCAGTTTTTAATGAATCAACAAATTTTCAGTTTCATAGATGATGCAGCTCAAAACTAAGAATAGGACAAAAAATTGTCTTCTTAAGTTAGTCAACCTTCTAAAACCCTGTTATAATTACGGACAAATGCATTTTACAACCTGGTGCACAGAATCAGCTGGTACAATATGACTCTGGTATCAGACACTTTATGAAATAATACAATCTCCCATCTTTCCACTAAACTGCATTGGGGTCTAATGTCAACAATGGCATTTTTTCACACCTAATTCTCTGGAATAATTTTTATTGCCATTAGAATTATGTTTTAAGAGATATGCTGGATCTGTCATATGTCTTACACTTTTTCAGATCATTTTCCAGAGTCTGTCACCGGTCACTGTAGTTTGACACTTTGTCATTTACAAGTTAAAGGTCCGTGGAAACCAAAGGAAATTTATCCAGTCTCTTGAATAACATCAGGAATAATTTTTGTGACGATTAAGGTATCTATATCTGTTTTATTTTCATGAAAACAAATCAATTTGTAATACCAAACTCAATATCCAAGTCTACATCAATACATCACTTCACACAAAATGGCAGACGTTTATGTATGCCCAAATTAAAGATTGCACTTGGGTTCTCCTTATAATTACCACTACTTTAGTAACGCTGTAACAAGTCCTGTCAGCAAACACATTACTCTATGAAAAATCCACCGATAACTCACAGATATTCATAAAATATTCCAATTTCACTATCCAAAACCAAATAACATGTTAGACAAAATTGAAAAGAACCCAAACAGTTTCAAGATCTTTTTTGGTTTGTTGTTTGATTTTTCAGTTTATCTGCAGTTTTGGGGTTTGGGTTATTTTAACTTCAGCAACACTTTTAACTCTCTTGCATGTCTAAAACATTTAGAAAGAAGTGATGAGTCATATTCATAAAGTTCTGTAACAAAAACTTACCCTTGCATTTTTTCTATCAACATTTTTTTTAAATTGATTATTTTCCGTTCGTGCCAATACACTTGTTGAAATGTTGGCTGTAGGCAAACACCAGCTGCACTTACCCCAGTGTTGTCATGGTGACAATGGTGTACCAGAAGGCTGCAGGGATGCTGGTGAACTTGCTGGCTGATGAACCTTTCTCTGCATAGTACATGACCGTGGCAAAGATGATGATGGCCATAGTGAGTGAGAAGAGGAGGAAGCCTAACTCCGAGGCACAACTTTTCAGGGTGTAGCCCAGGATGCGCAGCCCCTGTGAGTGGCGGGAAAACTTAAAGATCCTGAAGACACGAAAGACTCGTAGTGTCACAAAAGCCCCACTGACGTCCTCGTTATCTGTCATCACCAGGCCAATGTAATACGGCATGATGGCGACCACATCAATGATACTCATGACACTGCGCACGAATTTGTAGCGACTCGGGGCCGCCAGCAGACGTAGGAGATACTCAACTGTGAAGATCATGACACAGGCAGTATCCAGACAGAAGAAAGCCACAGCATAGCGCTCTCCACAGGGCAGCTCCTTGATGCGACCCGGGCTTACCCCGCAGGGCACTGTCTCCACCACATTGGCAATAACAGAGACGGCAATGAAGAAACCAGTGACATAGTAGAAGACCAGAGCCAGTGTACTGGTGTGTGGGTTTTCAAAGGCCCGCCACATCCTCTGCCGAGCTGTCATTGAGGGCAGGGAGCTCTCAGCTGCATGATCCTGATCGGCATCATCCTGCAGGCGCTCGGCATTCTCACGCCGGCGATCCTTGTACTCCTCGTAACAGCAGTCGCCAATGATCTCAGGGATGATGCCAAAGAAGGCCAGCTCCTCATCGTAAGCTGAGATGCACTCCTGGCGGGGATAATGAAGCTTCCCGGTACGGTAGAAGTTGAGAATGTGGCGGAAAATGTCAGGGTCCCGATCAAAAAAGTACTGCTGTGTCTCAGGGTGGTAGAAGAAGTCCCGCTCCGAACTGCCCAACAGAGTGTCGGGGTAGCGTTCTAAGGTGTCCAGCCACGTCTGGAACTGGATGCCACTCACATTCAGCACAATCAGAGAGTCCTGGCTTCGCTTCCTCTCCTGCCGCGGAGCAGCTGGCATGGGACCTGTGGCCACTGGCATCCATCCTATGGCTGCTGCCCTGGCAAAGGGCAACCAAGCTGCTACTCCTGCTGCCATGGTCCCAAGCAACTACTACAGCCGAGGGAGTCAATCTAGAGACAGTCCCGGTCCAGCCACTGAAACAGAGAGGGAAAAGAAAAACACAAATGCTTGCATATTTTCCAGGCAACAGAATTTCTGAACATTGTTGTGATTGACCAAAAATCTTTTTGCTGCCTTTTTGTTTCCTCCCCTTTTTGCACCCCGGAATATCCTTTCCAGGGGCTGGTTAGCCAGTTAGGACACGAAATGAGGGCACTTGGAAATCACCATGTTCAAAGCAGCTACTCCAGCAGCCAGATCCTTTGGATACAAGGTCCATGCGAGGGCCCTGGATGGAAGCAACGGCAAAGCGCTAAGCCCAGGAGCCGGCTACTAGCCCTGGTGCAGCGGCGCAGCCACCTGGAAGGAGATTTTCTTCCACGCGCGATGCAGCCGGTGCCCCCGCCCCTCCTCCGCTCCGCTCCGCTCCGCTCCGCTCCGCTCCCCGCCCGCTGCCGGAGCCGGGCCGCAGCCGCAGCCGAGCCCTTCCCGGGCGGGCTGCAGCGGGGCCGCCCGGCGCCGCCGCCCGCTCGCCGTGGCGGGGCGGAGGGGAAGGGCCGGGCGGGCCGCTCCCCGCTCCCCAGCCGCAGCCCTGGAGCAGCAGCGGGACGAATCCTCGCCCTGACCTTGATCGCCGCCCCGGGGGGCTCCTCCTGACCCCGGCTCAGGGCCGGGGGAGCCGGCGGGGCAGGGGGAGGAGCTCCGGGCGGCAGCATTAAACTTTAAGGCAAGTTTTCCGTGTAGGAAACGCGTCGGAGGGCAGAGGGGCGCCGGGGAAGGGGCGCCGGGGCGGCGGGGGGGGGGAGCCCCAGAGAAAGGAAGCGGGCGGAGGGGGGAGCCTCCCCGGGACGGGGCGTCGGGGCGCGGAGGGGGGCTGATCCGGAGCCGGGGGTAGGAGCGGGGGCTTTGCGGGCACCCGCGGCCGGTGGGATGCACGGGGCATCCTCGGGAGCGGCCGGGCGGGCGGCGAAGGGCGAAGCCGGGGGAGGCTGGCGGCGGAGCGGGAGCGGAGCAGGGGCTCCCCGGCGGCGGCGGAGGCCGGGGCGGGCGGGGGCCCGCGGAGGCGGGCGCAGGGCAGGGGCGCGGGGCTCCGCAGCGGCCGGATCAGTGCCCCCCTCCCGCCCCCTTCCCCTCGGCTCTGCTCTCGCTTCCCTCCGGACGTGCCCAGCCTGCGGCACCTACCTGGGAAAGTCTGGCGAGCGCGCTCAGTTGCATAGAGACTTTTGGAAATACGGGCTCTGCCGCTAGATCTCCGCGCCCCGCCGGGAGCGGCGGGGAAGTAGTTGCTCCTGAGAAAGCTTGATCGCATCCAAAGGGACATCGATAATAAGGCTTTCCCCCACCCCCACCCCCCTCCGCCGCCGCCGAGCGCCAAGCAACAAGTTCAAGGGGCGGGTGGGGGGAAAAACAACGTAATCGCGCCTGGCAGCTCGGCGGAGCACGTCCTTTCGGGGCGCGGATCCTGCGGCGCGGGGCTGCCGGCGGGCGCGGCTGCGGCTGCGGCCGCTGCCCCTGCCCCTGCCGCGGGGCTGCCGCGGGCTGCGGGCGGCGGCGGCGAGGCCCTGGCGCGGCCGGGGGCGGGGGGGGGCTTCCCGCTGCCTCCCCCGCGGCGGGCGGGCCATGCCGCCCCGCCGCCGCCCGCGGGCTAGGGGCGCAGGGGCGGGCGGCGGCGGGCGGCGGCGGAGCGGGGCGCGGGCGGGGAGGGCATCGCTCCGCGGGCGGAACAAAGCGAGGGGCCGCGGGCGGCGGCGCCGGCGGCGGCAGGGCGGGCGGGGAGCGCCCGCGTGTGTGTGCCTGCGTGTGCCTGCGTGTGTGCCTGCGTGTGTGCTTCTGCGTGTGCCTGTGTGTCTGCCCGTGTGTCTGCCCGTGTGTGACTCTGCGTGTGTGCCCGTGTGTGCCCGTGTGTGCCTGCGTGTGTGCCCGTGTGTGTGCCCGTGTGTGTGCCCGTGTGTGCCCGCGTGTGTGCCCGTGTGTGTGCCCGTGTGTGCCTGCGTGTGTGCCCGCGTGTGTGCCCGTGTGTGCCTGCTTGTGTGCCCGTGTGTGCCTGCGTGTGTGCCCGCGTGTGTGCCCGTGTGTGCCTGCGTGTGTCTCTGCGGGGCCGGCATCGCGCTGTCCAGCCCCTCCGCCGTGCAGACCCCCCTGGAGTTAGCGGTGTTTCGGGTAGGGATCGGGCGGCGGCGACGGCTCAGGCGAGGTATCTAGAGGATTTCTCGGGAGCGCCAGCTCCTTGCAAGGGGCAGCGGGGACGATTTACTGAAAGAAGCGGGGGCGGGGGGGGGGGGGGATGAAATGCCTGGGAGCGAAGTGCGGCGCTGGCTCCTCGCAACCCGCCCCGAGCCACTCCGGAGTTCTCGCTGCGATATCCAAATGGCTCTTACCAGCTTTGGGAAAGGCGAGAGCTGGGACGGGTGTGGGAGCCTTTTCCTGCTGCCCTCCTCGCCGCTCCCGTGCGAGGCCGCCCCGCGGCTGCCGCCGCTAGATGGCGCCGGGGTGACGGGCGGCGAGCTGGGCGCCGCGTGCCGCCGCGGGGCCGGCCCCGCTCGCGCTCCGCCGCCCGCCCGCTGGGCTGCAGCAGGGCCCGCCGGCAGCCGCGGGCGAGCTCATGGCCCCGCCGCATCTCCGGTGCTCGGCTCCCGGAGCTCCGCTTGCCGCCTCTGATAGCTCCCGTAAACCCCAGGAACTGTCTGTGGGTCTGCATTAAGATGCTGAAAGCACTCAGCGCTCGCGTCGAGATACCCGAACGTATCCCTCCTTCTAATTTGTTACGGCTTAGCAGTAGGAGGCTTCCAAAGGAATCATAGACTAAATAGGTTCCTTTATTCCTGAAGCTCTTCTGACCAAACCTCCCACTCCACCAACCTATTTTATGCATATGCCAAAGAAAGCCGACACCCCCCCCTCCAATATATACTAAAGCTTGAGAGGTATCTCTTTTCTATATTTTAATAATATGCTCAGCGTCGATATATATTAGCTTCTCGTTTAGTTCCCGTGAAAAAGATGAACACTTAATCAGTACTGTAGTCTCCAAGCTGTTCCTATAAGAAATACTTGAAAGCATGGAGGGAAAAGGTTTACAAATGTTGGAGTGCAATTCCTAACTTATGAAGACTTGTGATGATGATGGTTCACATATGTCAAATCACGTCAAATAAAATATCACATAAAATAAAGGATACTTCCCATAGTTTTACTGAAGTTGTTTGTTGGTTTGTTGTTTTGGTTTGTTGTTTTTTTTTTTCCTAGCTCAAATGTTCAGTACATTATATCCTATAAATCATAGAATCATAGAATTGTTTAGGTTGGAAAAGACCTGTAAGATCATCCAGTCCAACCATTAACCTACACTACCAAGTCCACACTAAACCAATCAAGGGTAGACTAGGCTAAACCATGTCCCAAAGTGCCACATCTACCTGTTTTTTGAACACTTCCAGGGATGGGGACTCCACCACCTCTCTGGGCAGCCTGTTCCAATTCTTGACTACTCTTTCCGTGAAGAAATTTTTCCTAATATCCAACCTAAACCTCCCCTGGCACAGCTTGAGCCCATTTCCTCTTGTCCTATCGCTAACTACTTGGGAGAAGAGACCAACCCCCACCTCACTACAACCTCCTTTCAGGTAGTTGTAGAGAGCGATAAGGTCTCCCTTCAGCCTCCTCTTCTCTAGGCTAAACAATCTAGGCTAAATAAATCCATTAATTTGAAATTAGTTGGTCAGCTGTAGTTATTGAGATTTCAATGATGCAGATATTCTTCTCCCGTATGAAAGATTAGGGGTTTTGATTTGGTGCTACAAAAAGGCAGTCCTGTAGCAATTAATAAAGCCCAATTTATTGTCCTGTCAGCTCAACACTAAGACAATAATACAGGACTTCCTTTCCTGAGAAATAATCAAAAGAGGTTTCATTTTCAGCTATAGACTCTTTTTGTAATCAATAACTGCTCTTATTTTTTTAACACGCCCAGCTTTACAGAAAAGAGTTACTGCTTTCCGTTGCTTTTTTCTTTGCAGTTTTTCCAGAATAGAATTCTTCACTTGCCACAAAGGGTTTCCTCCCCAATAGAGATGAGAATGGGTTCCATTAAAGAATCACTTGCATTCTTACTGTAATCTTAAAGTTGTTTCAGAGACTTACACATTTCATCAGGAAACAGAAAAGCAACCAAACAAACCCTATACATTTGGACAAGTGGGTGTCAGGTAGTGTTATAACATTGTATCTGTTTTAAATCAGAGGTTTGAAACCAGTCCAGGTTCAAAGTCTTTTCTGACACCATTGACTATTTGGAAAAATGATCACCTCACCTTAAATTTTTGTGGACAGCCTGTGTATCAGAGAGTCATCTTTCAGAAACAGTATCTTGGAAGGAAAAGACAAAGAGTATACTCTATTACCTTCTTATTCTAACAGAAAGTCCATTAATATACTACTGACAAGTGATACCAGAAGCTCAAACTTTCACATCTTGTGCCGTGAGTTTAGTGCCTTGAAATTGTTTGGCTACAGTATTCCTTACTTTGTACATTTCAGAAAGGCTAAATTCTGGTGCATAAAGGGTACCTAAATAACGAGCTCTTCTGAGGTCAAAATCCTGCCTGTGACATCGGAATTAGCTACCAAGAGATTGGTGTGATGTGACAGGGAGGATTATGACTTCAAGTAGGAATTAAGTAGCAGGGACTCAAATGAGACAAAAATCCTATTTTCAAATGAAGAAAATGAATCCTAGTAATTGTAGGAAAAGAAGAAAATGGTACTAAGGGGAATGCACAATGGACTCTAATATGAGCTGTTTCTTAATTGTTTCTGAAGTCATGAGGCACAAAGAACTCTCTAAGGATTAAAGAAGGTAACAGCTATGATGCTGTTCATATTAATGCATTTAATTTTTTCTTTAATATTTTTTTAAGAAGTATTTGAAATGCTTGAAACCAAGAATTTTCTTTACAGACTGAACGTACATGTATATCCCCTTTTCCTAATTCCTCTAGTATTAAGCCAGTGGTCTTTCCTTTTGAGAAAAGAACACTACAAATATTTAAAGCCACCTTGTAAGCCTTAACCTCAAGATCCAGCTATACATCTGACTTTTTTCTTTCCTTCCTCGTTAGTCTAGAAGATAATTTCACAGTTCTGCATTCTTATACTAATGTTTTTGTACTCTCAATACCAAATGGATAGAATCATGCGGAGATAACTGGTTTCTGAATGTATGCTATTTTCCCCCTTCTGGATTAGTAAGAATAACTTCCATAAAAAACCACATTTATCTACTATTTGGTCAAACAATGCAAAGGTGTTTTTTTGGTTGTTTTTTTTTTTTTTTTTTTAATTTCTAGGAACCAAAATTACTTATTCTTCTTCAAAATACAAAAGTTTCTTCCAAAACCCACTCTGGGTATTACTAGCAGAATATTCTACTGATCTGCCTCTTCTACCTCATGTATTGCTTGTTTGAAGGTCTGAGTGCTTCTCAGTCTGAGCAAAAGAGGTTTGGGTTTTTGGTGTTTTGTTTTGAGGTTTTTTTTCAATGGAGGGAACATTCCTGAGACGTTCTAAGCAGAAAAAGCCTGGTATAAGGATTTCTAGAGCACTGATCACAGCCCCACTGAAGAACTGGGTCACGAGATTAAGCATGTGTCTCACAGAGGAAAATGTTTGATTCTATAATGCAAATTAAAAAAATAATGCCTTTGTCAAACATGCAATCAACACAAATATATGTAGTCATATTCTGCAGTTTCCTTTCCTTCCCTTCCCTTGTCTAAATCTAGCTGCTTTTTGTACTATGGGCCAGACAGAATAAGTGAGGGGCTTTTGATATGGGCATAATTTTCCAAAGACAAAAAGCCATCTTTCTGGGCGTTTGCTAAAATAGGCTCAGGTCACTCTGCAGTGCAAGTGCTTGTCATCCTTCTTTCTATATGGAGAAATGGATTGCTCCGGACATTAAAAAATGACCTCTCACTGGTCAAGGATTAGGACATACTGTGGGGGAAGTGCACAATATGCACCATTCCTTTTAAATTCTGAAGCCAACCTGAGAGTTAGTATAGCCATCATTAACCAAAAAAAAAGCAATTTCTGTGGCAATTTTATTTCTGTGGAAAAGATTTTTTTCTGCATTTTTTACACATTTAGTGGATGGAAGAGGAAGGCAGATCTATCAGCACTGTGGTTTCTTTTTTTCTTAAGGTGAGGTTAAGTCAGTACTTGGAATGATCTCAAGAAAACCTCACATTCTTCCAAAAAAGGGGCTGATTTGATCTTGAATATTTGTACTTTATCTGCCCTAAACCAACAAATACTGATTTAGTAATTATATATTTATATACATATATATATATCATATTTTTTCTTGATGTACAGGATATTATATAAAAGATAATTCTTTTAAACTATGTATTAGTCATATTAAGCTCTGGGAATTCCTCTTCAAATTAGTGATATTTTACCCATCAGTGAAATGGTAAATAAAAATATTAATTAAACTTTAGATAAATACATATTTCTCATTTTGAATTCATGTTTTAGCTCATATAGTATTGTCCTGGTTTCGGCTGGGATAGAGTTAATTTTCTTCCTAGCAGCAGGCATAGTGCTGTGTTTTGGATTTAGTAGGAGAAGAATGTTGATAACATGCTGATGTTTTTAGTTGTTGCTGAGTATTGCTTATGCTAGTCAAGGACTTTTTCAGCTTCCCATGCTCTGCCAGGGGCACAAGAAACTGGGAGGGGGCACAGCCAGAAGAGTTGATCCAAACTGACCAAAGGGCTATTCCATACCATATGACGTCATGCTCAGTATATAAACTGGGGGGAGGTGGCCAGGGAGCAGGGATCGCTGCTCGGGAACTGTCTGGGTATCGGTCGGCGGGTGGTGAGCAATTGCATTGTGCATCACTTGCTTCGTGTATCATTATTATTATTACGATTATTATAGTGTTATTATTATCATTACTAATTTACTTTATTTCAATTATTAAACTGTTCTTATCTCAACCCAGGAGTGTTTCTCACTCTTACTCCTCCGATTCTCTCCCCCATCCCATCAGGGTAGGGGGAGTGAGCGAGCGGCTGCGTGGTGCTTAGTTGCTGGCTGGGGCTAAACCACGACAAGTATCTTCAAAGGAACAGTCGTTTCATCTATATAATGAGACCCAGTTTCAACCAATTTAGCTTTCGGCACTTGCGCTACCTGATTAGGAGCCTACTCACCCTGACTTCCTAGAGTTGACAGAGAGAGAAAGAATTCCAGAGAGCAATCCATCCTACCTACAATCTCAGTGTGTGTAGGCAAGTATCCATGGACTGTAAAAGGCAGGCTGGGATGACTGTGGTCCTTAAGTTAGCAGTCTTAGATACTTCAAATTAGGCAGCACGATCCTGAGAGTGAGAGCCTGAGCCAGTCTGCTAAATCAATGGGAAAACTACCCTGGACTTGAGGTGTCTTTAAGGTCACATCCTTAGAAAGAGAAACTAAGAGTGTATTAATGCAGAAAACTAATTAAACACTAGAGTTCATACTTCTGGCTGTGCTGAAGCACTTTGGGAAGTCTTTGACAAGGATGCTTCTTGTCAGACTTACTCTTTGTTGCTGTAGCCACATTTCTAATCACATGCAGAATCTCCAGTATCATTTTTCCCTCCACAAGCACTTAAAAAAAGAGAAAAAACAGTAAGAAACCCTCTCAGAATGTATAGCATGGATTAGAAACACTCTCTCCTCATACTGAAGTCTGAGGTGCTAGTAAAGTAGTTAGGTCTCACAAATCTCTGCATGAGTGTGTGACAACGTGCTGCTTCGACTAGTTGGCTCCCTTAAGTATGTCGAGTTTGGTACTTCTATTTGCCCTGTTTCCATGCACTGATTCTTTAACATATGAGCCTCATCACTTGCTTGAACCATTGGGTGAAATATATATCAGACATAATTTAAGTTATTTTATCTAATCGAGTTCTCAAAGACCAATGCACGTAAAGACCATATTGCAGCAGGCAGACAATATCTGCAGAATTAACAGTCTATGATTCAGTCATGACTGTTCCTTCATATGTTTCTTCTTGATTCAGGAGAAAGCTTGGCTAAACTGAAGGACTGAAGTGGGTCAAAACATAAACAAAATTTACGAGTCCAGGTCATTTTAGTTAGGGTGCTGAATCCTACTTTGCACATTAAACTGGAATTATTCAGTAAGTTCTCCAGTCTTACAGCAGTGAAAAGGGTAAATCACATGAGAACCTCAGTCTCAGCAGGAAAGGAACTTGCCTGGAAGTGTTTATCAAAGAGAGCTGCAAGATCTGCTAAACAAGAACTGATTCATTCACAGGGAGTAACACTGAAAGGGGCATGGGGAGTCTGTGGTCATGTGTAACCATAGATGAGACAGACTTTGCTAGGGTGGTTACAAAGTCTTGAAGGACGCAAGAAATTTGCACAATCTTGGAAAGCCTGAGCCTTTCCATTTTCAAATTAGGTTACTTTTCTTCTTTAAAAGTGTCCATAGACAAGGGCCAAGGTAAAAAGTAAGTTAGTTTACATTTCAGTAACTTCCAGATTCAAAGAATATGAAGAACATCTCAGAAGAAAATTTGTCCCCCTTCTCTTAAGGTTTTAAGCTCCTTACTCCAGGACATCGATAGCTCTACCATCCTTGTCTATCTACTTATACTTGGCAAAAGTCATCTGATCAGTGAAATTATGAAATCTTTGTTCCATTGGGATGATACCTGATAGAATAGATGCCTAATGTTGGCTGAATAAAGCAAGAAAAAGTTACTGTCCTTTATATTTCCTTCTGCTTTAATTAAGATGGACAATTCTGCTAAGAATTTTGAAATTGTGGTAAATTTGTGGAAAATGCAGATAAGTGAAGAAAACTTGGTAAAACTAATACTTTTTCAGGAGTTGCCATTCTGATTTTTCTTACCTCAGTCTTGGTAATGGATTTTGACACTGTTTTGAGAGTTATATACAAATTAAAATGTGATGATGTGATGCTCTTTAGACTTTTTTTAAGTTTATATATATATATTTTGCTAGCAGACCATTCTCCATGTTCTGCACTGAGCTGTTTGCCTCATAGACAACAGATTGTATAGTAAAATGATTTATCAGCCAAAACAAAATAAAAAATATAGCAAATTTTTTATTTCATAGTTGTTGTCTTAACTTTTTTTTTTAATTTTTACTCTATAACATACTCGCAGTATGGCAATCTTTCAATCTGTATCCAAACTTTGCTTTAGATATACTCCTTTTTTCTTTGTATTCCAGGAAATGTAGGGTTTGGATGTCAGCCACCTTCCTCTGTTCCTGCAAAATCCTCACAACGATCAATGGCTCCTTGCCTAATTAGTCCCATCTCTCTTATACTGCGAATCCTTTGTAAACTGCTTTGTTACTCGATTGGCTCTGCTACTCAGTGCCTTACGTGGAGGGTACCCAAAGAGGGGTAATACAGCTCCGACTGAGAGTGACCGGAATTGTATCCTACCCATTGTTAATAAGTGGTTTCTGTCCCAGCAAAGCTTCCACCATTTCGAGTCTCAGTGGCCTTATGGCAATCCTATATGAAAGAAATGAGTATGTGCAGAAATATAGTTAATAGAAACAATGTGTCATTCACTGGCACAAATGAATATAGAACATTTTTCAGAAGTTAGTAGATTGAATAAAGTTATTATCTTGCATTACAAATTACTTCATTAGTCCAGCCAGCTCTTAGCAAAGGATGAAGCCTGAGGTCAGGCAGACTGGCATGAAGTTGGTGACTCTTCAAACCTGAGAATATCTGGAGAGCTGCCTGTAGGGGCACTTTTTATGCCAGTAATTGTTAATAGCCCCTGTACCACAGTTTAGAACAGGAAATAGAAACCTTCTTTCATGTTAATGTTGCTTTCTAATTGCATAAACAGCAATGAGAAAGTAGTCCTTTATAGCAAGCCACTTCTCCAGCTTAGGAAGGAAGTAAAATTTTTGTGGTGTTCCTGGTGGCATTGCTGTGGTGAATGTTGAGTCCAAGCTTTCAATAGGAAGAAAGGGTGAAATAAAATGTCTTGGAGTCTGCTTACAAAAGTGAAATATTACCCATGATTGTTTGCATGAAATTAATTTAAAATTAATTAAAAATCAGAAAAGCTAGCATTTTTTTCATAACATCGTAAACCAGATTTATTCCCCTGGAACATAAATGAGGGTAGATAAGTGGATAGTTAACAAGTCCTGAGAAACACGTTAATTAGACTTGATGTCATGGTATTAGTGGATGTCGTCTGGACCTAGCAGAAGTTAGCAGTCATAAAATCCAGAAGTTACAACTGAAAACTGTCCTAAATTTACTGGTCATTATGCTCTACATGCTTCCAAAAGAAATATGTCACAGAGATACGTTAGACTTATTCATTATTTAGCTTCATCACAAAGTTAAACAACTATTTTATTGCTTGATAAACAATACTACCCTTGAGGGGCAGTTCTCAGCACAGGTTATTCAGTTATAAGTTAAGCTGCTGAGACAATCTGACAGCTCATACAAAATTATTGCTTTCCAAGTTAAAAGAAGCATGTTTCAATGAAATCATACTTGCTTCATAAGGAGCCTGTAGCTTTGTTTACCAATTAAAAACATTATTTTGCTGTAGTATCATTGTTCATAAATCAAATAGCAAAAAGATATCTAATTTGTATTACAACCTTTTTAAAGCAAGGAAATAAGGAACAAAATCATCACAATGTTAGTTTCCTTACAGTTATGTATGTAGCATTGCTCAGTCACTTGAAAGAACTGCTATATGATATAACATAAACCAGCCTCAAGACTACAGCAATTACAGTCTAGATATTTGACATACACCATGTGAATTTAAAAAAAAAAATCTGTTCAATCTAATTCATGTTAAAGCAATAGAAAGCAGAAGGGTGAAACACCAGGCAGCAGGGACATTTCTGTAAATACAGCTCTGTTAGAAGGAGCAACTTGAAACCACTTGTGTAGCTCAAGGTCCCAGAATCAATGGGAGTTCTGTTACGGGTCAAAGTCCATTTGCAGCTTCTGCTCTGCTCTCATCAGCCTCTGCAAACCAGTCCTGTAATTCACAATGAGCTTGGTCATCTAATTTTATCTGTTATACTGAATGGAAATGTTGTCTAGATGGGACATCAATCCTTCCAAACGCCATACCGTACTCTTCTAATTCATCCCCCAGTTATAGCAATTAGGACAGAAGATAATATAACATGGAAGGCTTTAAAAAAAATGAGTAGTACTGTGTGCAGCATAACTAATGATGTCTGGTTTCCTGCCTGTCTCTGATATCTAAGAAAGGGTGATCTCATTAGTCTTTTCCACAACGAATGATAATAGGGTGTCTCTTCTCCATCCACTTGCCGGTTCTCATAAAATTATAAAAACTGCTTATCTTTAGGCTCTTTAGCCCTCTAAAATTATGTTCAAGAATTACTGAGAGTTTGACAACAGACTGACATGGGATATGATTGCATTTACTCAGTTTTGGAAATTTACTCAATTACCTAGAAATCCAGGCTACAAATTGACATCTCTCCTTATTTTGATATGTTAATTCTGAGAATTTCTAGATCTGACAATTCTCTTTTTAACTAATATATAGGTACAGTATTAAAAAAAGCTAAACAGGGAGTTTAGCATTTTAACATTTTAAAATGTTAGCATTTTAACATTTAAAATACAACAAACCAACCCAAAATTATACTTACAGAAAAAAATCCCAGTAAAAATGATTGTTAACTTAATTATAGCAGATTTCCTAGAATTAATTTGCCATATATGAAACACTTCACAATGATCAGACTCCATATTCTGCATGCAGTATTAGGCAGGAAAATTCAGCAAGGAGTGATTTGACTACTGCAAGCCACATGCACTCCAGTTTGCACTGTTGCATTTCTGATTAAAACCACAGAAGCAAACAGATTTAGTAGGATTTAAACTTGTTTAACTGGGAGAAGAATTTTAATATCTTCACTTTTGTTTGTGTATCATGAAAAATGGTTATTTCAAAGGCAGAACTAATGGTTAATATAATTCATATCATTGAAGAATGTTTCTACTATGAAAGAAGCACTTTTTCTAGTGTAAATATTCTCCTTTTCTCTTTTCTTTGACTAACAGCAGCAAAAGGCAATAAACAATTTATGTTTCTTTTTTTTTTTTAAAGTTACGAGGTCAGATAAAAAGTGTGCCTGCCTTTCTTCTGAATTCATAATCTCCTACTATGTTTCATTACATATGGAAAGCTCAGATACAGTACCTGGTTAAATGCACCCAAACTTTCAGGAAATTACAAAATCCAATGTTATGTTTGAATAATAGAGATTTTGCTATTTGGTTTGGTGGAATGTAAATATCGTGACTCTAAGTAAAATAGAAATGACATAAGGAAAAAGTTGTACATGCATACACTCTTATAGAAAATTAAGAAATGTACATGTTCGTGTCATTTTAAGCTTGATCTAAAAAAGTTTTCTGCAGCCAAGTACGTTTTTCATGGCAAAACTGTAAAAATAGATTACTGCTATTGCTTTCTGGTTTTCTTTGTTTTATTTTGTGTTGGATATGTAGTTGACAAACTGGTAGCTTTTCAAATAAAAGACTTTATGGTTGGTAGTAGAACTGCAAATAATTGGTTTTATTTCTTCTTTTTCTTCCAGTTCACTGCCTGAAAAGAAAAATTTAACACACCCAAACCACTGTTGTGTGTTGACCCAGAGCTAAAATTCATTAATTGTGCTACTAAAAGAAAAGAATGAAAACAAATTAACTTATAAGATGTTGTTAGAAACATTTCATTTGGGGTTTTTACCTTACTTTTTAAATTTTCCCTAATTTTAGCATTTAACAAAGCACAAAGTCATTTCAAAACAATAAAAAAGAAATGTCTTACCTAGAAAATGTCAAAAAAGCAGACTTTCAGATTTCCCCTTTCAGCCAAAACTATTAAAAGTTATTTCAACCCAAAGGCTGTTTTCACAGAGAATGGACTGTTTGCAGAATAAAGGTCATAAAACGCAGATTTACTATTTGCTGCAGACTTTTTGAAACTCATTAATTAATTTAGGCTGTGATATGGGTTTCTCTGGTAAAATGAAAATTTAGATTGATATCCTCTATTTGGGTTCGAGTCTGTAGTGACAGCTAATACAAAATTTGTTGTCCCTGTAAGTACTATGAGCTTCAGCAGGGTTTTACGTGGGCACAGGGATGCTCAGTACAGAATTCTTACTGAAGGATCAAGCCCTGATTTTAAAATTCATGATTCCTCATGTAAGGACCCATATGTAAACATGAACTTGTCCACAGTGTGTGTTGTCTTTGGAAAGGAACCTGCAGGGTATGGTAGCCAATTGGAAAATCCATAGCTATTTGAAGCAAAATGTACGTGCTTACCTTGCAGCCCTATGCTATGCTGATCAGTTAAGTCTATAATTGGGAAAGCTAACATTTTTTTAGGCTTTGATCCTCCCAGTAATTGCACACATGACTAATGTTACACTCCTGAACAAGTGTTTTGACCCTGAAGAGCCACCCAGAATATCTGCATTAGTTTCAGAATGGTTATGTGTAAACTTACCTGTGTGTCGGACACAGTTTACCTCTATTTTTGTACTGGCTGAGTATTTCATGTTTTACAGTGCAACTAATAGATGTAATAAGCTAATAAGAGTTCTGATTATACTTCTGTAACTCTTACTCCTTGACATAAAATCTTTCTCCTACCGTGTAAGTAAGATTAATTTGTAATCTTATATGCTTACTTACATCTCCCACAGTGATCAAAGTAGGCTAAATATCTAGCATCTCGAATACAATTTGGACGTAAATTGTAAAAATTAAACACTCTTGTCCGTATGCTCCTGCCTCCCATTAACAAGATGCCTGTATCTAACAGAAAAGATTGCCTTACTTTATTGTTCAGGAAAACACATATGACAAAAAAACCAGGTTTACTAATATCTCCTGTAAAGACCATCTTTTATTACTAGTGGCAATAGGAAATCCTAATAAAATTTAGTACTGTGTATTGTGTGTGGACTACTGAATTATTGTCCAATGAATCTTTAGGTATTTGACATGTACAAGTATTAACAATTCCATGAGGTAAGTAAGCAAAAGGTAATTCTTGGCATTATATATGCTTATTTGATGGTATTGCGAGGTTATAATAAAGACTGTTAGAACATGAAGACTGTTACCAACATGAAGTGTTGTTACTCAGTGTTAGTAAAGAATCAGCCCCAGGGAGGAACCTCAAGAGAATTGCAGAGGCTCTCTAAAGGCACATTGCAAGGTGGGATGCATCTCGCCTAAGTTCAACCATCTAAAAATTAAGACTTTATTCTAAGATGGTATTCTAAGCTCCCCCGATATCAATACAGGCTGGGGGATGAAGGGATTGAGAGCAGCCCTGCGGAGAAGGACTTGGGGGTACTGGTGGATGAAAAGCTGGACATGAGCCGGCAATGTGCGCTTGCAGCCCAGAAGGCCAACCGTATCCTGGGCTGCATCAAAAGCAGCGTGGCCAGCAGGTCGAGGGAGGTGATTCTGCCCCTCTGCTCTGCTCTGGTGAGACCTCAGCTGGAGCACTACGTCCAGCTCTGGGGCCCTCAGCACAAGAAGGACATGGATCTGTTGGAGTGCGGGTCCAGAGGAGGGCCACAAAAATGATCCGAGGGCTGGAGCACCTCTCCTATGAGGCCAGGCTGAGAGAGTTGGGGTTGTTCAGCCAGCAGAAGAGAAGGCTGCGGGGAGACCTTATTGCGGCCTTTCAGTACTTAAAGGGGGCCTATAGGAAGGATGGGGAGAATCTTTTTAGTAAGGCCTGTTGTGACAGGACAAGGAGTAATGGCTTTAAACTAAAGAAGAATAGATTTAGACTAGATATAAGGAAGACATTTTTTACCATGAGGGTGGTGAAGCACTGGCACAGGTTGCCCAGAGAGGTGGTGGAGGCCCCATCCCTGGCAACATTCAAGGTCAGGTTGGACAGGGCTCTGAGCAACCTGATCTGGTTAAAGCTGTCCCTGCTCACTGCAGGGGGGTTGGGCTAGATGACCTTCCAACCCCCCAAAAAAACCCAAACCCAAAACCAAAAAACACCAAGCAAAAAACCCGAAACCAAACCTAAAGTGAAACATACACAGTGGGCTTTTGTTTTGCTCCAAGAGAAGGTAAAAACCCTAAATTTGTTACAAAAAGCAAGAAATCTGTTGTTTGGTGTTCTACCTGGCACCTGGAAACAAAACATACAAAAGGTCATGGACTGGAAAGTGAAACATGGCCTCACAATTGAAATAGTCTACTGATGTGCTGCAAAGCTGTTTATATCATATGTCCTAAGTCAACATCCCTTCCATGTCACGTAATCGCTGTTAGATAGTTGTATGCTATTGCATGAAGCTTCCCTGCACCTAACACAGTGTAGAAAAGGGAAACTACAATTGTCTTTGATAGGATTAAATTATACATCTAATCCTTTTTGTTCCATATGTCAATACATAAAAGTCATATCAGAGACTGAAATGCAGAACCTCATACATAATTTTAATGCCTCATCCTGTGCTGTAGGTTACAGATCTGGAAATTATAGCATATAAAAGCTTCTAAAAGTGGATTCCTTTCTCAATGCTTTTAAATCCAGTACTGTTAATAGTAAACATTTTACTGAGTTACTTTGGAATACCCTGTGTGAGAACTAAATGAATTGCAAATTGTTTATACAAAATGACAGAGGGAGTTCAGCATTTCATGGCAGGTGAAAAGCATGTCACACATACTGACTTTCCATCTGTGGCTGCATACCTAGACAGTGCCAAACTGAAAACTAGGCAGCATGCAACAGCTGAGAAGACAAAGTGAGATGTTCATTTAATTTCACCAAGAGAACTATCACATGCCACAAAACACATCAACTGCTACTGCAAAATAACTATTTTATATGAGTCTGCGTTTATATGTGTGTATATACACACACATATATATATGATATATATACACATATATATTGCTCATTTGGGTTTATTGTATTTCTTCATTATAGAGACAATCTTGTGTGACTGTAACAGCTGTACAATTTAAGTATATAGTACCATGCATGTTTTGCAGGTGCCAAATGACAAAAATCTGTATAAGGTCTGCTAATTTTCTAGTGCACAGAAATCCCTTGCTGCATGGAGATTACAAAAAAAGGAGCAAATTGAAATCTATGTATCTTTTTGGTTTTTAAACCACCAGTCTCTCAATAAGAAATAATAAAAAGGCTGTGCTTTTGAAGAGCCTGAAATGCTTTATGCTTTACTGCTGCAAATTTAGTCAACAAAAGCAGCTCAACTCATCTAAAACTCATTTCTGAGTTGTGCTGACATTAATTAAACCAACAATGATACTGGTGAAAAGCAATGATAGAAAGAAAAAAGTTTTTTATTTTAAGATTCATTGAAAATAAAAGACAAAACAGAATATTTGTCAAATGGGAATACTTTGTGATTAGTAGAATTTAAAAAGTCATCAAAATTTAAAATAATCATAGAATCGTTTAGGTTGGAAAAGACCTTTAAGATCATCCAGTCCAACCATTAACCTACACTACCAAGTCCACACTAAACCAATTAAGGGTAGACTAGACTAAACCATGTCCCAAAGTGCCACATCTACCCGTTTTTTGAACACCTCCAGGGATGGGGACTCCACCACCTCTCTGGGCAGCCTGTTCCAATGCTTGACTACTCTTTCCGTGAAGAAATTTTTCCTAATATCCAACCTAAACCTCCCCTGGCACAGCTTGAGCCCATTTCCTCTCGTCCTATCACTAGCTACTTGGGAGAAGAGACCAACCCCCACCTCACTACAACCTCCTTTCAGGGAGTTGTAGAGAGCTATAAGGTCTCCCCTCAGCCTCCTCTTCTCCAGACTAAACAACAATCATGCTTCAAGTGTTAGTGGATCACAGGTAGGCTACATTTATTGCAACAAGAGATAAACTCCCCCCGTAATTTATTACAGCAAGAGGTAAAAAATGTTGTAAAGGTGCATGTACCCCCAGACTTGTGGCCAAAATTGGTGCAACATGGCTGTGATTTGTTGTCTGCTCAGATTTCGGGTCCTATGGCTGTCCAGTGATTTGCCACATTCATAGTAGAGTAACAACTGTAAAGCAACTAAGGGGCTCTCTGGAGGTCCCTGCTGTGTACACCTGGCAGATGCTTGCAGTAGATCCTGACAAGGTAGTCTTTTGCCATGTTGGGATCACTTTTCCTTGGGATCACTTTTCAGGCAGGCAGTCCATACAGATGAGTAGGTCATTTCTCCAGTGAAGGCTGCTGCTTGTGACACAGAGTCCTTCACCAGCTGAAGGACCTGAAAAGGAGAAAAGGGCAGAAGGCACTTCAATTTTCAAGAGTAATGCTTGTCTCTTTGTACCCAAGTCTTGGAGAAAAGATGCTGGAAATCTTGTCAGTAAAGTTCCTGACCAGATCACTTTTTCATGGATAACTGGGAGTGAATAGAGGGAGTCCTGAGGAGGAAAAGGACAGCAAATTGGACTTCAAGGCAAATAAGCCCATAGGGGAGAACAGGGGGGGGAGAGAGATGGGTAGGGTTAACTGGTGGGGTAGGTAAGTGCCCAGATACGAGTATAAAAAAATACAGACCATTCAGAAGTCCAGCTTAATGAGGTCACCTAGAACCTCTTTTATTGTAAAGTATATCTGCCAGCTTTCAGAGGAAAAAAGGAAGGAATTTCATGCAATTTTTTTGTTGTTATCACAGAATCTATAAAGCTTACTCTTCTTGTTTTGATGATGTAAAACGTATTTCATAGCTTCTCCTAAACCCAGTCTGCCTTACTTGGATTAAAAACATCCCCCTCTGATTTTGCATTTATGGCAATGTAATTAGCGGGGAAGTGTATCTCCCCCTTCTCTTAGTTTCTGCAGGTCTTGAGTAAATATGGTTGTGTTCTCATTTTCTTTTTTCTTATATATCAGGAGGAAACAATACCATTGTGAAAAACTGTCATGTAACGTTATGTGAAAGTTGCTTATCTTCTGACAATCTGAATGAAGTCATTTAAAAAAGACTACCTTCATGAAATAAAAATTCTCACCTGGTTTATCTAATTTCGGTATGCAAACTCCATTTTATCAGCAACAAGAATTGTCATCTAATGGTGTTCACACTAGTTGCCCTAAGGATGAAATGGCAATCAGAGACATTGTTCATTCTATTTGGGCTTCTGAGTTGTCATGCAAATGAGTATGCAGATATAGTGTGAGGATGAAACAAATAACCTCAGTGATGAAATGAAACAGGAAACTCTCATTTGAACCTTTTGCTGTTGCTTTACTGAGCTTCATTGCCTAAACAACAGTATGCATATTATTACTATAAACGTTTGACATTGTCTTGGTTTTGTAATGTTCTGGTAGTGAGTTTGCTGAGACCTTATTGTGTCTTCATATTTAAAGACTTGAACAATAGTTTTGTCTTCACTGCAGCCATTCCCTAACTACGTCTCTCAAAAAAATTTCCAAACTTACTGTTTAGAATGGGCCAGTTAATATAGGTCTTTAAAGGAATTTCTATTATTGCTTCAGTTGGTGCACATTTTTATACACAGTGTACCTATACATGCATATATATATAAAATTTGTATATGTATATCTGATTTAAATACACATGAACATTTGTGTATGTGGAAGAGTTTCAAAAAGGTCGGGTTTTTATGTTTCTCTTCTTCCTGTTCCTTTTCCAGGAAGACTTTCAGCCCTTAAAAAAAATCTAAACTAAATTTTCCTCTCTTGATGCACAAAAAAAGGAATACTTATAAGCTCCCTTTTTGCAGATGAGTATAGCTAAGCAGATAATGAGGGGTGAAATCTGCAAATATTTATTTAAATGAAACATTGACTTTTCCATGGCAATATTCTAACTCGTTTTGTGCCCACTTTGCAAGAATATTCTGGGAAATTAATTTACTGAGAGGCTGCTTAAAATATGTATTGTTACTGAATAGTGGATGATACCAGTGAAAGTAATACTTGGAGTTCTAATATGCAATTATTGAAAATGAACAATAAGCTATTAGTTCTAAGCTCTTCTCTGCCCTGCAGAGAACAAAAAAGAAAATGTGACTGCTGCTTATATGCTAGCTGCAATACTTTACATGTAATCTTCTGCTCTTCTTTTCCAGTTACAGTCACACATCGTCATCATCAAATACATAGTCTGTTCTGACAAACATTTAATGTATTCTGTCATGGTTTAGCCCCAGCCAGCAACTAAGCACCACACAGCTGCTCGCTCAATCCCCCTACCCCGACGGGATGGGGGAGAGAATCGGAGGAGTAAGAGTGAGAAACACTCCTGGGTTGAGATAAGAACAGTTTAATAATTGAAATAAAGTAAAATAGTAATGATAATAATAACAATATAATAAGGATAATAACAACAATAATATACAAAGCAAGTGATGCACAATGCAATTGCTCACCACCCGCCGACCGATACCCAGACAGTTCCTGAGCAGCGATCGCTGCTCCCCGGCCACCCCCCCCCAGTTTCTATACTGAGCATGACGTCATATGGTATGGAATAGCCCTTTGGTCAGTTTGGATCAACTGTTCTGGCTGTGCCCCCTCCCAGTTTCTTGTGTACCTGGCAGAGCATGGGAAGCTGAAAAGTCCTTGACTAGCATAAGCAGTACTTAGCAACAACTAAAACATCAGTGTGTTATCAACATTCTTCTCCTACTAAATCCAAAACACAGCACTATGCCTGCTACTAGGAAGAAAATTATCCCAGCCAAAACCAGGACAATTTGTAACTTAATATATAGTCAAAACGGTCTTATAATATGACTGAACATGGGCAGAAATATTTGTAGAATGGGAAATTTATGAAGCCAGACCTTTGGGGCAAGACTTGTATTTACATAGATGGTAAAGTGCATCAAACCAAAGACCTATTTCTGTTTGTTACTACAGATAAAAGATCAAGATCAAATTTATCTTCACTGTCACCTGTTATTCTGTACTTGTAGTAAACTGCTTACTACACTATTACCAAGTATATTTGCAGACAGAAATTGGCTAATGTTAATGAATAAATAAATAGTATTATTATATTATTATATTATGAATATTTAAACTACTCTCAGCCCTCTGTTCAGAGGGGTACTATGTAGTATATATGGGACTCACGCTGTTGATGCTTGCCTTGTGAATGCCTAAACCCGGGCCTGTGGGTCTTAGGTGTATGCAGCAGGGAACCATAGTTCCTCAGGTGCTCTATAGCCCTCATGTCAGACTGGTTGGGTCACAGATCAGCAAATACAAGTGGCTGTACACCAAGGGGTGGGTCATGATGCGAAGTTTGTGCTCAAAGGACTCCAGTAAGGAGGCAGGCTACATAGGTGCAAAGTGTATTATGGCCTCTTGCTCACTTTGAGTGACCCAGTGTGACATCGCAGCTGAAAGATGCTCTTTCACAACTGTTCAAAAAGGAAGAAAGGAAGCTATATTCAGCAAATAAATTATTAACTCTGAATTATTCCCTCAGCTCTATGACACAGTCATTGCTGCCCCAGTTTTCTGTCTTGTATATGAAGCATAAAATATCATCCCTGTCCTCAAAGCCTTTTCTGCTAGAAATTGGTGAAATGGCCAAAGTCAGAATTGGGCCTTATGAGGTAGCATCTTTTGGCCGAGAATATATAATTTTGCAATTTTATTTTTTTTCAAGATCTTGTTTTATTCCTCTTGAATTGAAAGGGAGACGTGCGAATGGCATAAAGGAGGGGAAGAATGGCTCTGCAGTTTCTCTGACATGGGAGGACCTACTTAGATGTATAAATCAACAGCAAAACATTCACAGTGCCATCATACTTGGTACAGTGGTCTCAATAGAAACCCTTTTAGCCCTTTTAGCTGCTTGCTTACAGGAGTCTGATACAACTCAGCAGCATGACTTTTCACAGAGGTGAAAGGGCTGAACAGAAACGTCAACCAATGCAGGGATTTTACTGGCTAATACACTGTAATGCTGAGCCTTACTTACATAAGTGAGTATTTTTATTGAACTAAGAGTAGTTTCACAGAGTAACCCAGATGTTTTCAGGATAAATTAAACTTCATACTGTCTTGATTCATATCACTCATCCCAGGTCATTCATAGTAGAAATTTGTCCAGTCAGAAAGTACTTTGCTCTTTTATTATATACCTATTCAACAGTGGAGCTCATTATCTGTGTCTTGCAAATACAGAGAATGAAATAAGAAAGGAATATGATCTTCCTAAAACAGGACAGTAAAGCAGGATCAGAAGTAAGATTTGACTCAGTATCTTCTGAGTCCCAAAGCAGTTTCCCTCTGCTAGACAGTATGTGTTTCCAGAGTGTCTGCTTGTATATCTGTATCTGTACAGATATATTCCTGTATAGCTACCTCTCTGTATAACTCTCTTTAGAGTAAAACAGTTATTTTTCTAAATGAACATTACCAGATCTGATGTGGTATGTAGATTCAGTAATATTCCATTATTGAGAAGAATATTAGTACTGTTTGTTAGTGATTAGGAGCACAGAGACCAGAGAATAAAGTAGAAGTATGAAATATTTTGGAGGAAAAGCTGTTTGATTATGCAGACACCTAAATGCATATATCTGCCTGGATAAATGCATTTTGTATTGAACTTTTTCAGTGTAACAGGGGAAAACCCCACTTTATTAACAAAAAGTGTTGGCTGAAAAGGTAGTCAAAATGTCGGTCTATTAGGGTAGTTAGAAATCCATCTACTGTAGGAAATTTATTGAAATTTATTAATTCTGAGGAACACAAGAATGTTAAGAAACTGCCAAGGAATAAGTCATAGAGTACATATTTTTAAGTCAGCTATGGAGTAAGATGTTTTGACTGGATATTTTCCTGTGTGAGGCTTAGTATTCAGTAATTACTAACAGGAAAAGAACATTTTACTTTGGGAATTTCTTTCATGTTTCAATGAACATAAAATCTTAGTCTAGAATTGCAGTTAACTTCCAGTGGTTATTTCTCTTCTCTATAAATTTAAATAGTAACATAAATGTTTAATGTAAATTAATAAAGTAGTTTAATGTAAATATAAACTTGTGGTTTACATTTATAAGGTTTTGAAAGTCTGTAATATGCTGATGCTGATAGTTAATGATAATCATGGTTCTGCTTGACTAGGAAAGTACACATGGGATGTTCTACCTGCAAGAGCATCTTAAATCACCTGGTCGATGGATGCTCGGTGCAGAGACACATATTGCACCATACTGATCACTGATATTAGACTGAGTGAAACAGTCATCTGTCAGACCGCCTTGGCTCCAAATGCTTCCTGAGCAATTCAGAAGGCAAGAGAAATGGTTCCAAATCTTCATTCCCCATGCTGACGTCTTCCACTCCTGCGGCAAAGCAGATGGAGGTACCAGCTACATCACGTGCTGAGGAGTGAGCCTGTTCCCTTAGTGCAGTCTTTGCATGTCTGATCAGATGCTGTTCTTCTGGAGGCCAGGAGATGGAAAGTGACAGAGAAGCAGAAATTTCCCATTGACTGGAACTTCCTCAGTGAATCAGTATGGAGAACAACCAATTTAAATAAGACACCATAGATATGTAAGCTACTAAAAGTACATACCCAAATTTAGCCTTCATACCAATCCCCTTATGTCCTTCCTACTGGCTCATATGGTCATCCCACAGCCTATTTGGAAAGTCACTCAACCTAACTGCTGTCTATTACATGAGGTGCAAAGCAGGTTTGAACTTGGCCCTTGGCAAATACATTATTAAATTCTCAGGAAAAATGCCGCTGCATAGCCAAGTATCACTATACGTTTTTAAGATCTTTTTTTAAGCTTCTGCTATTATCCTATTTCTCTTTATCTGGATTTCACTGATTTTTTGTTGTCATTTCAAGCAAGCTAGAAGCAGAACAAGAATAAAATTCACTCAAGGCTTAGGCTTGAACTCATTTTGCAGTTAGGGATTTATTGCAAGGATTTTGGATTTATCCAGCTTGACACTAAACACGTAGATGTTTCTAGCCCTATTTCTTCCTTGTAGTGTGACAAACAGATATCCTCCCCCAAAATAAAAACTCTGAGGTATTCAAGGTTGCTGCTATGTTTTCCCAGAGCTCTGATCTGTGACTAACTTTTTTGGCCAGCAAACCCCTCTTTGTTTCTCTTGTTTGTGACTTTAATGTCCTTTGTAAATGAAGGCCCTAAATGGGTTTAGTTGCCTCAATTAGTTCCCAGGTAGTCAGTGCTTTCCTGAGCTGTTTCTTTGCCCTCTCTGGGAATTAAGTTCCCAAAGTGGTTCACTGGAAATATGTGGCATGATCTGGAGGTTACCAAAGGCCTCTTCACTAGCTGTGGGTTAAATACTACCCAAAGGTTTAGATTAAGGTTCTAAAATAACTGAAAGGGTACAATTGCATAATGCAGAAGACTTAATTGCCAACTTTTTTGTGCCAGTTTTCTTATTTGTAAAAATCTAATTGGGGGACCAATTCTCTACCCAGATATTCCAGGATAAACTGACCTTAGAGGAATCAAACTGAGATCAATAACTGAAACAAGAACTGTCTCTTATTCTCCAGTTTGAATATATTCCTGTTGGTGAGTACGTGACTTTGCAGGATTTTTTGGTAGTGCTTTAGTATAGTTGAGATAAGTCCTTTGACTAAAGATGGAGGGGGACTCATTGGTTATGGATAGTGTTAGGGTGTATTTTCCTAATGCAGTCAGCAAAAGCAAGTTCAAACATGATTTGACTAATCAGTCTAGAAAGTGTATAGATGAATACTTGATGAAACAGGGAAAATACTACCCCTCCATGTGTGAAGCAGATCTGTAGAAGCTACTGCAAATGGAACAGTTCCTAGGAGATGTAGCTCTGTTATCTGTGTTTAGGGAATGCCAGTAAATGTCAGCAGTCTCTCTGCCAAAGAGATCTGAGTGAGAATCAGTTTTCCTACCCTCAAAGTATAGTTGCATTTTTTTTGGAAATGAAGCAATAAAATAAAATTGTGAACTTGCAGCAACTTGTAAAGCAATTTTTTAGAGATTTGTAAGCTTTATCTTCCTTCCTTGTTCTACCCATGTTATATGCCCATGGTCAAGTAATTTGTTTACATGTGGAAGAGTCTGACCCTCAGTTCTTCTGACTCAAGTCAGGAATTTGAATCTGAATGCTCTGACAACCTGGGGCTGCTGCAGTTGTTAATTTAAATTCTAACTATTCAGTTAGATGGGCTTTTGAATCCTCGTTTTCCTTGAGCACTGTAATGAGAAACCTCTAAAGTCAGTCTCTAGTCGTCCTGGCCAAATTAGTTACCCAGAGTGCGATGCTCCATCAGAAAGTCTTGTCAAGTCATTATAGCCCAGCTATTGCAGACCTACCTTGTCTTAAGCAGATCCCACATGAAGCCTGGGTGAATTCCTCACTTGAGATGCTTTTCAGTGCAAAACTACTAAGCTTCACTCATGTTCTTTTCAGCATTCATGCATTCTCCTATTCCACTTATGTGTACAGAGTTGCTCAGAGAATTTGTGTATTATCAACGCATGAGAAAACACTCGCCCTTCTTAGCCCAGATTCCCTTTTCCAGAGTGTCAGCTTTGGAAGTTCCTTTTCCTTTCAAAGTCTTCTTTCATAGAGATATCAATCTGCATTTGGAATAATGTAGGTTTGGATAGAAAGTGTCAGACTGCAACTGAAAGTTTACAGATGAGTTAATTCTCATTTAGAAAAAGGAAAAATAAGAGACAATAAAAAAGGAGAAACTATAGAGTGGCTATAGGCTATGTAATAGTTATAGAGCAGCAATAGTCAATACATAGAGGGCTCAGATGCACCAGTTTTCTAACGTGTTTATGAAGTCAGAAAGATTTAAGATACTAACTAAGTAATAAAGTAATTTTGAAGTCATGTATTTCCTGGCAGCTAATGACTGGACATTGGATCTGAAACCCCATGAAAGGGCTCGTCATTTTACCTCTCCTGTCATTAGCTGCCAAAAAGAGGTTAAAACTCTATTTTAAATCACAGATATCTAAAAATATAGAGGAATGTAATTACTTTTAAGTATTTTGCCTTTATTACCAAATTAAAATTGTGTTCTTCCATTCAAAGCTCTGGCCTGCATCATTGCCTTTGTTTCTTATTATATTATTCTGTGGAAGAAGCAGGCATCATGCTTCTGTCAGTGTAATTCTCTGAACCTGTTCCCCCAAGATTTTAATAGCATCTGATTTACTGCATTTAGTGATCCTCTGTAGAAACAAATAGATGAAGTGCTTTATAGTTTTAACTTAGCTCCACTTCTCTCTGCCTTTAAAGCTCTAATCCCTTTTTATCTAGGGACACAGACCAACAAACCAATCACAGTTCAGAAGAGATTTTTCCAGACAAATGAAATCCCTCAGAACTGTTTAAACCAAGACCTTAAATGAAGATGATTTTGTACTGTGAAGCAGAGAGCGAAATCCCTAGCACATGGAAATCAGCATAGTACTACTGACTTCATTCAAAATCAGTAGAATGCTCCTCATTTGTGTTAAATAAGGGTCTGACCCAAGGCTTTCTGTAGAGAACTGATGGTCTTCCTGTGCATGTTTAAGTTTTGAAGAGTTTCTCTGGAGTGTTTCCTGATAAAGGTAGAGATTGTCCCAACACAATGTTTTCTAGTAGCAGCTCTATTAGTAAGCAAGTAGGATGGGCCAAGAACCAAATCTGTGGTGCCAAGTTGCACATAGTTTTCTTCCTTCACTCAGAGGCTTCATGCATCCAACCTGTTGGGAACAGTCCCTTGCCCAGACTGTTCCATGAATGCCGCTTGGGCACTGTGTAGGACTGTCCTGGCTGGCACAGGTCAAAGCTGTTTTAGGTACTGTGCTAAGAATTCAATAGTATGAGTGGCTGCATACCAGAGCTTTTGTCTGTGACCTGTTTAGAAGTTGCTTTTAGATCTGGTACCTTTCATTGTTGTGTAGGAATTCAGTTTAGTTGGAGAAGTGATTTTTTAGCCTTAAAATTGATACTTGTGTAAACTGAGTCCTGCTGATTTCAGAATCGTTCCAGAAGTTTGGTGTCTCTTGCACTGAACTGCTTTGAAGGTTGAGCTAGTTAAAGTCATATTAAATTAAGGACTCTGATAAATAAGTTCTGTATTGTCTTTTGATAAAAGTTTTTTCTGGAAAATCAAGAAGATCCCACAAGCACTACACAAACTGAATTTATAAGTCTTCTTCAGGCCTTTGTTGCTTACTATGTATACCCACCATTACGTGAATAATGCAGCCCTTCAGTTAATGCAATAGTTAAAGTTCTGCGAAAAAATGGTGAGCCTTGATCTGTGCACTGAAAACCAGCATGAGAAATCAAATAAGGAAAAATACTATGCTTTGCAAATACCAGTTTCCATTTCTATATGGCCTGAATGTCTGCGGTTCCTGTAAACACTGCAAATTATGTATTATACCACAACAAATGTATGTATTTCAATCCCGAAAGCAAGCAAACAAACAAGCATTGTCAGGTCATGCTGTATAGTAGTTGTTCTTCACATTAAATATTTCACAGTTCTATACAAGAGCCTGAATTTACCTGCTCAGGGCGGACTACTAAACAAGTTGCTAGATTCTATTTTTCTGAAAGAATTGCTTTTAGGACATGGTGCTATAATAAAATGTGCTGTCCTTCCACAGGCATGCAATCAACTGCATATAGGTAACTGCAGTCCAACCCATGTGGCAGCAGGTCTGTCAGAAATTTATTCCCTTTGATGCAAACCTTTATGGCAATGATGAGTGGATTTTTGGTTTTGTCTGTTTGCTTGTTTTATTTTGTTGTTGTTGTTTTCCTTTAGCTGAATACATCTCAGTTGCTGGTAGTTTCATTATTAGCTGGCTAATACTGAAATTGTTGCTTTCATTAAGTCAGTATGGAGCTTGACTCCCACTGTCCTTTCAACTTCCATTAGCAACTATTTAATTGAAGCTCTTCATACAGTGTCTGTTACTCTGACTGGGACGTGCTCAGTTTTTGAAAGACAATTACAACTGTTGCATTTGGGCCATTTACATCTGCAGCAGAAGGTCACCTACTAGTTATTAGTGAAATGGTGACACCTGAGGGTTTGTGGTCTTTTATTTATTAATTCATTTATTTATGTATAAAAATCTAGTTCGGTATGCCAAGAGCTACAGCTACAAATAATTTGGGCTCTTCTAACTTCTCTGCGAGACTAGTCTCAAGTTTAGATACTGAGCACATAACCACCCTATATGTTAATGTTATCAGAATGTTTCCTGAGGAGCTGAAAGTCTTCTATTTCTGCAGTAAAATTTCAAAACCCAATCAATTCTTGATAGTGGGGAGTAGATCGATGTTTCTTTTATACTGGTACCCACCAGGAGTCATAATCTAGGGACCTCTTTTAGTTTTTCCACACAGTATGACCCAGCAATTATTTACTGCATGCTGAGCAGAGTATATTCTGCATACAGCATAGCCAAAAAAGGCTGGTTAGAGCACTGTGTTGGTTTTGTGTGGCAAGGTTTTGGTAGCAGGGGAGGCTACAGGGGTGGCTTCTGTGAGAAGCTGCTAGAAGCTTCCCATATGTCCAATAGAGCCAATGCCAGCCAGCTCCAAGATGGACCTGCCGCTGACCAATCAGTGACAGTGGCAGTGCCTCTGTGATAACATATTTAAGAAGGGGAAAAAAACCCCAAACAAACCCTGTGCAATTGCAGCCAGAGAGAGAAGTGGGAATATGTGAGAGGAAGGACTCCGCAGACACCAAGGTCAGTGAAGAAGGAGGGGCAGGAGGTGCTCCAGGCACCGCAGCAGAGATTCCCCTGCAGCCCGTGGTGAGGACCATGGTGAGGCAGCTGTGCCCCTGCAGCCCATGGGGGTTAGCGGTGGAGCAGATATCCACCTGCAGCCCAGGGAGGACCCCACACTGGAGCACGTGGATGCCCCCAAAGGAGGCTGTGACCCTGCGGGAAGCTGGCAACGGAGCAGGCTCCTGGCAGGACTTGTGGACCTGTGGAGAGAGAGGAGCCTGCATGGGAGCAGGTTTGCTGGCAGGACTTGTGACCCCGTGGGGGACCCACGCTGGAGCCGTCTGCTCCTGAAGGACTGCACCCCATGGAAGGGACCCACACTGGAGCAGTTCATGAAGAACTGTAGCCCATGGGAAGGACTCACATTGGAGAAGTTAATGAAGAGCTGGCTGTGTCCCATGGGAGGGACCCCAGGCTGGAGCAGGGGAAGAGTGTGAGGAGTCCTCCCCCTGAGGAGGAAGGAGCGGCAGAGACAACGTGTGATGAACTGACTGCAACCCCCATTCCTGTGCTCCTGTGCCACTTGGGGGAGGAGGTAGAGGGAATGGGGAGTAAAGTTAAGCCCAGGAAGAAGGGATAGGTAGGGAGAAGGTGTTTTAAGATTTGGTTTTCTTTCTTATCATCCTGTTCTGATCTGATGGTAATAAATTAAACTAATTTCTCCAAGTCGACCCTGTTTTGCCTGTGAAGGTAATTGGTGAATGATCTCCCCGTGTCCTTATCTTGACCCACAAGCTTTTCATTATATTTTCTCTCATCTTCCCAGTTGAGGAGGGGGAGTGACAGAGCGGCTTTGGTGGGCACCTGGCACCCAGCCAAGGTCAACCCACCGCAGTCCTTTTGGTCAGTTTGGGCCAGCTGTCCTGGCTATGTCCCCTCCCAAGACCTTGCCTACCCCCAGGCTACTGGTGAGGCGGGGAAATTTTGGAGAGACAGCATTGATGCTGTGCAAGCCCTGCTCAGCCGTAGCCAAAACACTGGGGCGTTATCAACACCTTTCTAGCTACCAATACAAAGTACAGCACTACCAGGGCTGCTATGGGGAAGATTAACTCCATCTCAGCCAGACCAAATACAAGCACTCACTGTGGATGCAGGTGGTATAAGTCCAGTACTTTTTCACCCTTCCCCTCATCTTGAAAGCATTTGAATGCATCTTTTCCAAAAGAGTGATTTAACCATGGGTTTGCCTCTCAGATTTCTTAAATCTATTTCACTTGTACAACAAACCTTTTATCTGAGATAGGAATACTTCTTTCACCTGTCTAAGCTCTAAAACCTAGAGTCAATCTCTTGCCTGACTATGTTTGAAGAATTCATTCAGGGAGAAACATTTTCCATAGGGCAAGGAAGGCATATATCCATACTGTTTTCTGGGTGGGTAGAGATATCAGCTCAGATTTATGTGACCAACGAGGGATTCGAATGCATCTCAGGTGAAAAGGAGCTATTGGATTACTCAGTTATTGCATAAAGTGAGGAGAATGCAATGCCGTAGAGAACATCCGAGAAATGGCTGGCTTAGATGTGGTTTTAGAATTTTATCATTGCTAGGATATGAATCCTGAGTGGCTGCTCTCTTCAGTCCTTATTAATGCAATAAGAGTATAGTGATAACCTGTGAAACACCATGAATGAAAGGGAAAGAGGTTCTTAGCTTACTGATAGCTGCTGTGTGTGAGCATTGCTCTAAAGGCATTAAGGGACTTATCTGTTGCTAATGTAGATGGAGAGTGCATTTAGCACTGTCAGAACAGGCAGGGATACCAATTCTCCCATTTATTTTCTTGTGAATTCCTCAGCACCCCTATGTTACAATCATTGGGAGATTACTTCATGTTTTTATTATGTAGGTGTTATATAAATAACACTTTCCCAAATAAATGGCTATTATAATGGATTTTTGGATATCACAAATGTATTAACACTAAAATAAGACAGATGATATTGTACTTTTGCTTAGGTCTTGCTAAAACTTTGATTACATGCATATTTCCTAGGTTACCTGCTCCTTGCCTGCTTATATGGTAGGTGTAGTCTTTTTGGGAAAATAAGTTGCACCCAATAATCCATAATCCATTACAGTCTGTGCACCTCACCTTGCGTTACAAAAAAGTCAATAATGTAATGATGAGACCTATTTGACCTTTGATGATATTTCTTCATTGGAGCAGTATCTTCCAAACTTAGTTAGCAATGTTACAAGAGGGAGTTTTCCAAGGCTTGCTGGGACTTCTTGTCTTGAGAATGCTTTGATGTCTGATACCAGAATTACTGTTTAATTAGCTGTAGAAAGCATATGTCTTTGCCCATGCATAAGTACTATTCTGTAAATACAGAACATAAGGCATTTTGCCATTGCCGTAAAACATTGTTGTGTTTTGATGGCACAATGCAGCCTGCATGTGGATGCAGGAGCTGTGCAGCTGCGTGTCAGCCCTCGTCCCGTGAGATGTGACTTGGACAGGAGAAGGTGAAGAGTGTTTTTTTCTTAGCACTCTTGCTAAATCTGCTCCCTCTCCACTAAGTGATATCTAATTCCATATTATCAGCCTCTCTGATTTTTTTTAATTTCCCAGGTGCAGATATCAGAGTGCACCTGGAGTTGCTGATTAAGTCTTTTTTGTACTTAGCCTAAGCAGCCCTCCTCCTTGTATGAATTGTTTAAACAGCCTCTGCCAAGTCGCCTTTTATCACGGAGGTGAACCAGGGTTCTTCAATATGTCTGGAACCTATGTATCCTTAGGTTACCATCAATCCTTGTTTCTTCATAAATTTATTTGAAAAAAAAAAAATCTACCTACATTTGGAAATAAACATAAATGTCCAGCATTGTTTCTCTGAGCCCATATAGTGTTTTACTTGATCTTCACAGCTGTCTTGTTTTGAATGAATATTGTCCTGAATTGGTTTTGTTTTTTTTTTTTCTTTTCTTT
This sequence comes from Pelecanus crispus, assembly GCF_030463565.1. NCBI lineage: Eukaryota > Metazoa > Chordata > Aves > Pelecaniformes > Pelecanidae > Pelecanus > Pelecanus crispus. The sequence continues at coordinate 27,405,133 of NC_134643.1, forward strand.
TTTTTTCCAGCAATACTGCAGCAGTTGCCTCATGTAAGTTCTAAATGTAAGATACAGTCTGTTCAGTTCAACGTTGAATACTACTGTATGTTTTTTCCTGCATATTTTGTCCCTTGGAATGTGATGTGGTCATGTGATGTACATTGATGACAGCAATGTTATCTCCAGATTCTCTGAGCAGCCTCTATGTTGTTAGGAAAGTACCTATTTTATGATACTTCCATCAGTCCTCCTGTCTGCTGTTCACAGTTTTCAGCTGTTGCTTGTCATCATGCTCCTTCCTCTACAGCTCTACTGTTCTCTCTTGTGAAGAGACATTGTTCTCCCCATCCCTACTTGTGTGCTATTTTTGTATTATGAAAATGCTCCTGTTGCTATTTCAGTTCTGTTTGGCTCATCTTCCGTGTATCGAGGCCACCTGATACAGGACTTCTGCTTTGGGAATGGTAAGTAACATTGCCTGCACTTGAATCTGAGTGACAGTGTCTCTTCCCAGAAGCACGGTCCTTTCATATGTGCGATTATTCTTTCTCTTATTAGTTCTCTTCTGAAGTCCACATATCTGCAGCATTCAGCAAACCTATCAACTGCTGTCATGAAAGCTTCTTTCTTTACCTTTATTCTTAGCATTTTATTGTAACAAGTGATCCTGTCTGAAACTGTTACTTGAAGGAAGTCACAAGGAATAATAGACTACTTGAGACATGCTTTCCTGTCACTGTAAACTTAGACACAATAACTAGGAAGGAGCCAACAGTTGCACCTTAAAAAATAGTTTGATTACACTTTGTTTCTTAATTAAATTAGAAGAACTCGGTCAGCAGCTTGCCACTGTCAGTTGTTCTACTTGAATTGGTTTCCCTGACCCAATAATGAGACTCTGTCCCCTAGAAAGTTTGTCTAAGTTATTACATTTTTGTAATTAGTCTAATAACATATAATATAGTATAATATAGCATAATATTAACTAAGACAGGAAACTGTGACACTTATTGTACAAAACTGTTTTTTCTGAATGAAATATATTAAAATCCAGGAGGGAAGCTAACTTGTTCTGACACCAGCACACATGAGAAGAACATGCTATATAGCCTGATGGTATGTAATCATATTATTTAAATCTGGATAATTAACATTCCTTGCATTTTTACCAACTTCAGAAGATAACCAGATTATGCTGGTATAGAATGTTGTATCTGGAGGAAAATTGTTCTTCTGTGAAATGACAAAACTGATTAATATCCAATATTGTAGCTTCTGAAAACAGCTACACTTTCTAGTTAACTATTTTACCCATACAAAAAAAAAAGTAGTGATACATACTGAAGAGTAATAATGTAATTGAAAAATAAATTTAAGGAAAACTGTCTTTTAATCTAAAATTTATTTTTTAAGAAAAAAATTGTCAATGTTATTGTCTGGCTTTTTTATGAAAAATGGAAAGGGAAAGATTAAAAGGTCTGTATTTTTTAAAGATTTTGGTGAATGGTATAAATCAAAACATTTTTCTGAAAAAATGTTTTTAACAAATACATTTTTCATGAACAATTATTCTTCTAGGTTTGTTTCCTGCTGCTGAATTAAAAAATAGAACCAAACCTGTAATGAGATTTTTCAGAAATTACTTTTCCCAGAATGATATTTTTGAATGGACTTAACACTGAAAATTTTAAATAAGTGTTGCCTTTTGCAAGAAACACCAGCCCAACCCAGTACCTCTCGAACTCAAAGGCAGTATATGACTCAGAGAGTCATATAATAATTTAACATGGAAGGGATCTCTGAAGGTCATCTAGTCAAGATCCTCCTCAAAGTGGGACTAACTTCAAAGTTAAATTAATTTTTACAGGACACAGCTTTTCCAGGAAGATTTCATACAGGATCTAGACATCTGTGATAGTCTGTATGTCTAAGCGTGCTTTTTATATATATGTTGGGGCTCAAAATATGACTTACCACCAGGAAGGAATGTGAAGTTAGCTCTCGCAGTTTGGGATGGCTTTCTGCATCTTCTCCAGTTGTGAAAGTGCTTTCAGTTTGAATCTCTGAGGAAAGAAAGTTTTGCTGTTCAGTATCCAAATAAACACTCATTTAAATGCAGTTCACATTCCTAAAAATACTATTTTTTTTTTATTTGGGTTCAGTTATGAAGCCTGCTGCACATGTATGGATGAAAATCATAAATATAAGGATGCCCTTTACATTTTGTGCAAATACTTCATTTTGTCAGATTCTGCATGTGAGCATGATAAAGAAGGGGGAAGGGAAGAAGTAACAGCTGTTGACCAACTTCTTTGCCATTCATGAGGGTTGAGTTACAAGTAGGAGTATGGAGTCAGGGTTGTGTGACTGTCAGGAGCACTGGCACAAAAATGTAGAGAGAGTACAATCTGGTTCAGACCTGTGTGGTGGGAGAGCAAGAAACAAGATTGGTACTACACAGTCTTCCTCTGAGTGATTTCTGTGGGTTCACCATCCCCATCCCAGCAAAGAACTTTTGCATGCACTCTTATGACTCAAGCCCCACAAAAATATTCACATAAAATGTATGTATGTATAAATATATAGTTATATAAATAAACAAATATGCTCTTGAATGTACCATACAGAAAAACAGGGAAGAATTTAAAGGTGTCATAGTCTGCATCTTAATTAGATATTCTCTTTTTAACCTCATCTAAAGATGCAAAAGCAGGTCCCAGAGAATGTCCTATTCATGTTGCGGTTCTTTGACTCGTGTATTCTAAAAGCCTCTAATACCACTTGATTTGTCAGTTGATATACATGAGATTGAGGATTTAGTTTGAGGCTCTGAGAACCTGCTCACTGGCACATGTCCGAAGCTGCCTTTATACACATAAGGATTTTATTTATCATTTCATAACTTTTTAAATTAGCAAATATATACAGAACATCAGAGCTCTTTTGTGAAATGACATGGAAAAGTTGCTACGACAAAAAGGATAAAAATCCACACACTTAGGGTGCCTTATTTAGTTTGTCAAAAACACTTGAACTGTTGAGTGAATCTAATGGAATTCAATGAATCTGCAAGTACATTTTCAGTCCATTGACAATGACTGTCAATTCAAGGTTACTTCATAAAACTGAATCATGAGCAAAGATTACTTGGTGAAGATGAAAAAGGAAAAAAAATAAAAAGAACAAGTAAATGGGTATTAACAAATTAGAAATTAGAACAATGGAAAAATGTTAACAGAATTGTGCCAATAAAAGATTTTTTTTTTCTTATAGGGTCTTTCTTTGACTGTCATTGGCCTATCTATCTGTTCACTATGTGGAAAAATTATCTATTGACTTCAATAGCACCATTTCAATTCATGCAGGCAACCATTTCCACTTGAAAAAATCATAAATATACTTCATGAGCATTTTCTTACACAAATGGAATTGCAAAGCTATTCCTTTCTCCATATATTTTTCACCCAAATTCCATTTTAAAGTATTATTTTGAGATAGCATTAGAATATGAATAACTTTAGTAATTCATAAGCTTATGTGGTTATATTTTCTTTTACATATATTCTTATGAAAAAAACATTTGTCGTCTTGTTAATTTTTCTTCATTTCTTGCCTTCAGTTGGCATGTGAAGCATGAGATGCTTATAAGATTATAATTATCTATTCAGTAAGAAAGGTTATTTATCAAGTATAGAATTGCTGAAAACACAAAGGCATTAGTCTCTTTCTCCCCTTTGTTTTCTATGCCTGTTTTTTCTGTTCCAATTCTCTAGCTATAACTGAGTTGCTGTCTAGACAACTGTAATGCCATCTTTCCTTTGCACAGATAGTAAGATTAACTATTGATTTGGCCTATACACAAAACTCCAAAATATAAATGCAAACTGGGTTTGCCAAAAGGAAATGGTGCCAGATTAAGCTCATATCTTTTAATGTTAAACTAGATAATTTTTAAGATAAAGGAAATAAAGTAAGTTTATTGTAAGTTTACATATTATACTCACTATATAGCAAGTCTATTACATAGCAATTCTACTGAAATTTATATGCTCAGAATTCAGTAAGTCACCTTAAATGATATCACTTGGAAAGCTGTTAGTTTAGCAGCAGAATGTAAATAGTAATGGATGAATGGTAAAGTGATCAGGTACTGGCTAAAGAGTAGACCCAATAAGAGCAAGCTAGAGGGAGACTGCCAGTGGAATTTTCTGGTATTGGTCATGGGAACAATGTCAGTTAACATTTCCATTTGTGACCTTGGAAAAATAAGTAAAAATACAAAATTCACTGATAACAGTGATACTGAGAAGACATTGTCAATAGATGGAATTCCATATCCAGGGGGGAAAAAAAAAAACAAACCTGAAAAAAAAATGGGTGGCCATAATAAAAGTTTTCAAATATAACAGCATAAAATGCGTGGGACAAGATGTATAATAAAAACAACCAACAACCTTTCTGTTACAAGGAAAAAAAACCTAATTTTCATATAACCAAGCAGTAAAATGAAATAACGAAGCAGAAACCTACATTCTGTCCTGAGAGGAATGATAACTCCATCTTCCCCTTTGCATCCAAATACCCTAATAGACTACATCTCACTTTGCTCCTTGGCATGGGACCTCATGACTCTTGTGACCAGAGGTTCCAGTGTGGAGGTTATACAGGATATCCTTAGAGAGGGTATCCTGGGTATAGTCAGACACTCTTGGAAGATGAAAAGTAACAGATTAAATTTCCTTCATCTATGGAAGACCTGGAACATTGTTCTCTTTTCCTGCGTGTTTTGGGTGTCTACGCAAAAACAGGCACTTTTGCTGGCCTTTTAAAACACTGAATCCTGCTCAGTGTACGTAGAGGAGGTCAAATTCTGGACTCTGATTCCAAACTTGAAAGACAAGCGTTGTTCAGCATTTCCTGCTGGCCAGCAGTATCTGTCCCTCTGCTCAAACAGGAGTTTTCATGAAATGAATTTACATTCACTTTTAATGTGCCAGCTTATGTTTCAGATATCCACATTGTTGCAGTGAGGTACTGTGCTTCAAATGAGGCAGTAAAAAATTGCTCAGACAACACAGCTTCCTGAAGTGCCTTTCAGCAGCTGTACATGGTTGTGCAAGTGCTCCTAGTCTGTTTCAAAGAAACTAGACCAGGTGAGGGCACAAAGAAGAAGGTATTTGAGGTTAATATCTTTCTCTTGCATGAGATGGACTCAAAAGCTCAGGCAGGCCACAGTTTCATGGTACAGAAGCTTCGGCACCCCTTGCCATTCGATCCCACTCCTGCCTTATGGCTTGTTGCTCATTAGTATTGCAGGATAGTTTGTGACCCCAATCATTTCCATGATCTAGTTCACACTACTGTATCGATCTGGATTACAAGAAACCCTGCAATACAAGTTAAATAAAAATTGTTCCTTTGTTTGCAATCTGGGTCTGGTTTATGATGAGTTCAGAGCAAAACTTCACAAGCAGTTGAGCTGACACAATAGAAAGGGTAGACTGCTATGACATGGAAGTGGGAACATTTTACACAATCACAGAATGGCTGTCTGGAAGAGTCTGGTTGGTCGTCTGGTTGATCCCCCTGCTTAAGCAGGGCCACCTAGAGCCAGTTTTCCGGTACTGTGTCCAGACGGATTGTTAATATCTCCAAGGATGGAGACTCCACAGTCTCCCTAGGCAACCAGTTCCAGTGCTCAATCACCCTCACAGTAAAAAATTTAAGCTTCACTGTCATTAAATATTTTGTGTGATGACAGCCTGCTCTAAATTAGAGCTAACAAGCACTTTTAGCAGTTCATGACTGCCTCCCAGCTCAGGTCTTACAGTTAAAGACTTCAAGCTCCTGTGTCTAACACTGCCTATGTCAGTCTGCCTGGATGCATCTGTACCAGTCAGTTCTAGTATGCTTCTGAATGCTTTGGAGCATGGGAATGTGATTGTCCTTGCTAGACAACTCTCAGCACACTCCCTAAAAAAATCTTGGCCTGTTGCAACTATTAACGTTCCCCAACAACTCCCTGGTGTGGTCTGTCAGTCAGAGCAGCTCAGGAGAATACCCAATGGGTAGTTTGCCTTCAGCTATCCAGTCTTGGCAATTTCTTAGTGTAGATGCCAGCCATTCTGTGAATGATCTCAATGCCTTCAGTATTCTCAGGCATGTTTAATTTGCTGGTATATAAGTGGTCTGTGTCTGCAGGACATCTGAATGTGTGTTCAGCACTGTGACCTGAGCTTTAGTGCATCAAGCTGCTTGACATGCCTTTGACCCCAGGCTTGGTATGCGATATGTGTTAGGGTGATGGGGCAGGCAAGAACACCAAAACTGCCTCTTTGCTTCTTGTCTTGATTTCCTGGGAATATTTTCATGAACTCTTTCCTCTTAGAACTTGTCCAGAACTTGGGTTCTGTTTGTGGATTTGCCTTTTTAATGTTAGCCTTCTGGGCATGAAAATCAATTTCATTTAATTTTTTTAATTGCCTACATCAGAGCAGATAATGTTGTGATGCAGGCACATGGTAAATAAACAAATAAGCGTGCTTAATTTTAGCTGAAGTACAACTTTTCAATGTGTTTTTAGCCTTCAAAGAATACTCTACAATTTAGGATCCAAAAAAGCTCTGAGCAGAGATTTTTGATTGAAAACTTCAATTGCTATCTGTATTTCCAACAGATCTATTTCAGAGCGAGAAAGAGAAAATGGTCTTTTTCAAACCTCAGTATTTATTTTTAATTTCACCTGCATTTGAGACCTCCTGCTGGCCTACTTTGTGTTTTTCTCAATTTATATTCATTGTAAAACTGATTTTGGGAGAGAATCAATCACTAGGTTTGGAATGCTGATGAATTTCTGATCTTTAGCTGTATGCCTATATCACAGTTATCTTTACACTATAAATACATATAACTCAAGAATGTACATTAGTAAAATAAGGTACTTCTGTTCTGATAAAATGAGGACATCTGCATTTATGGCTCTCATAAGATCTGCAGGACACTATAGAGTTTGAAGTTATAGTACCATAGCATAAAAGTGTTTTATGAAGATCTAAATAACAAAACCCAAGAACTATATTAAAATAATGTTTATATTCAGAAAATTCTCTCTGTACTCCTGTTAACATTGTTGTTCAACTAAATGTACAAATGGTTAATTATATAAATCTGTTATATCATAATCTACTGAAGCAAGAAATGGCAGCCCTCAGCTGCTTTTTTTATTCATATCCTGCAGCTGTCTTTGTACCACAGACATTTTTGAAACTTTTTCTTGAGACCCTATATTATTTTGCTGTATTTTTAAGCTTCTCTGAGCAAGTTGTGTTATTTATACTTTTTGTCGTGTACTCTGAGTTCCAAAATAAATGAAATTCTCCCATACTTCTTTTTTCACTAACTTATTCTGTTGAGCCAATTGTTATATGATAACTTCCAATGTGGTGATTCACCCAAAGTGAGCACAACACGTAGACATATAGGTACCAGACTACTCTCTATTCTTCTTAGTGAAATTAGCTATTGATTGTGGTTGTCTTTGTCCTTTATTTCTCTTTCTTACTGCAATAGTAAGGAAAAATAAGACACATACTTATTGACTGGCTGATTATAGGCTTGTGCGTAGCACTTTTATTTTAAAATAGTAGCTTTTCTAAAAATGTTCATGCTGTGGACTGACAACTACATTAGTAAAGTAAGAACTATGCTTTTTAAAAATGTGGAATGTCCATGTATACAGTATTTTTATAACTAAACCAGAAAATCTGCCATGATTTATGGAGCAAGGAATTGTACATGCATGAAAATTGAATATAACAACCATATATTTTTCTTCAGATCATCTTCAAATCAGTTATTTTTTCTATGGGTTTAAATTCTTAGGAATGACTTCCTTTTAAATGCATTTTATGCATATCAGAAGCAGCAGAGAGACAACACATTCTTTCTGAACAGCTTTCAATGCAAAATACAGTGCTCATGAAAGGCTCAGAATTAGCAAGTTTGAATAAAGATTTAAAATACTATAATAAAGATCATCCTTTGCGGTTCCACAAAAGAACAGCATACTTTCAAATTAATTTAGTGCTTATGGAAAGTATAAAATTGACTGGTACAGAAATGAAACTCTTATTTATTTTCATTGACTATGTACAGAGAGGCAGAGGCAGACTAGGAGTCCCCCGTGAAGCAATGGTGTGTTTTATGTGTGATATGGAGAAAGATTTCCAAACATGTTATCTTTATATCTCTGCAAAATCAGCCAATGAGGCTGTTGTTTGTGTACATAGGTAGTTAATATGGGCATGTAGCTATCAGAAATCCTAATGAGAACTGTGCCAGAAAATTAAGTCAATGGGTTTGTACATGCTGGCAAGCAAACTTTATCAACTACTGACCTTTCCTTTTGACCACTCCACAGTGTCTGAAGGAGAAAAGCTCTGTGGTCACTTCTCTGTTGCCCAGATAATACAGTCGTGCTACACAGGACAATAAAAATAGATATTCAGCTAGGAAAACATGCTGAAATCTCACTCTAACTTCTTCAAATCCCCCCAAAGCCATAAACTGTTTCATTACTCTGCCAAAGAGACAACTTTTAATTCTGCAACTTTCAGTTCTCTGAGATCTGGTACATTTATACTATTTCCCTCTATTTTCAACATTGCAGGTGGATGGAGTAAGATATGCCTTCAAGTATTATTATTTATGCTTTCCAGAAATGTTGAAATTACTTATCTGTTTGCTAAAGAGATAAGACTACTTTGGCTGTCTAGCCCTTAAAGACCTAAGGAGAAGCAGAGAAGATATTCCCTTCCTTTCATTCAGACACATTCCTTCATAACAATAAAAACATCTGCTTGCTTGTCAAAGATAGCACTGAAATATTTACACTATTAAAAAGAAAATTCAGCATGAAGAAGAAATCAACCACGTAGAAACATGTTGGGGGAAAAAAACCCAAAAGACAGATGATGTAACTAAACAAGTAAGCACTTGTTAAACCGTCGTGACTCTCCTTCACCATGCAAGACTAAATGACAGGGAAGAGAATAAAATGAGCTTGGATACCAAAACACTTTAATCACACATATATGCCATTTTACAAATTTCACAACTTCCATGTCCCACAGGGCACACAGACTGTCAACTGGGTGCCACCAGCACTGGCCCTCACACTCTGTGGTTCTTGACACCTTCATGATTTTCCCATGTTGTTTATACTTAAGGTCCTCTATTCCTATAACTGAGCAACTCTCTTTTCCTACAGAGTTAGCAGAAGTTCATACGCTAACACTATTGTCAGCTAGCCCTGAATTATGCTAATTACCACACTCTCATAGAAGTATTTGGCTGAACTGAGGTGTAGCTAAAGTTGTAGTAAGGTTGTTTGGATGGAGAAGACTCTAATGTCACAGGTCTCTCTGGAGGTGTCTGGAAAAATCTGGTGCCCTATTCAGACAATGTACAGAACAGGAGAATATGGGTAGGAAACACAGCAGTATACAGCAAAACAGTGTCTCAATATAATTATTAATCCTATTTTGGTAGCAGATCATCTAAATATTTTGCATATATAATTAACAAAATATCACTTCAGAATAAATGTATCTATTAACTTTTTTTTCAGGGCTGCATCAGGTTCCCTGGTTTCACAGACGGTATACTAATATTTCTGTACAGGATTTCCCAGGCAGAAATCTAGAAGCCCAGCTTTGGGTTTAGTACTTTTTCTTTACTGCTTCCTATTCTGTCTTTCTGTTTTAGGAAGGTCACACTACCCATAAAATTAATACAGTGAAGGGAGAGAAAAAGGCTGTATGATCTATGTTTGTCAGTTGAACAAGAGCAAGATACTAGTGAATGGGAATTTGTTAATAGAATAGTTAAAACTCACATACAGTTTAGCTACCAAGGACACAGACATGTTTAGGTTGTCTTGAGAAAAGGCAAAATGAGAGAAGTTGAACCCCCATTTTTTTTTTCCCAATGCCAGTCTTTCAGTTTGTCTCCTCTCATGATTTAGTGAGGACACAGGGCTTTTAAGTTTCCATGATTCAAAGTCTGGATTCTTTCCTGAGGATGACAAGACTGAGGACTGCAAAAAGCTATAAAGATAGTTTAGACTGTAGGACTTTTGACTGCTGGCAGATTTGAAATGAGGTCCTTGGGGTGAAGAGCACATTAATAGACTCCATAATCTACTTTTTCACTGGCTAAACCAAAATATAAAAATATTGTACATCTGTTTTGCTCATGCATTAATATGATGTATCATGCCATACACTGGAAACTTACACTTAAAACAAGGTAGTCGAAAATCTCAATGCAGGAAATAGTCCTCAACAGTTTTGATAGACAACTCTCCAAATACCTTAACTGAATTACTTTCATTAAAAGAGTTTTACAAGTATATGCTTTCAGAAGCTTTAAATACACTTAACCTGCATCATCACTGTTAAACCTTAATCTATCCAATGAGATAAGCATCAAGTACCAGCATTTCCAAAATAAACAAGGACATTTTTTAGGATGATGAAGCTGAAGTAGAGAAAAAAAGCCATTCCCTTGAGATATGAAATGAAAGTCCTGAATTTCTGTTGTTAGTGTTATATTCATGGCCATGAGGACTACTTATGCTAAACAAATGAATGGTCAGATTACAACCGTAAATTGGCTTTCATTCTGAAGGATCTTAAAACGCTTAGAAATATACTATTTTACAACTTCAATTTCTTTTACTTCATAACACAGCATTAGGAAACCTCATTTTAGGTAAGAATCTTAATGATTCCTAGTTTTTACTTTCATTATAAACGATCCAGCCACCAAGTCAGGAGGCGTGGAGGTGCTACTCTACCCTTAATTGGTTTAGTGGTGCACTTGGTAATGTTAGGTTAATGGTTGGACTGGATGATCTTAAAGGTCTTTTCCAACCTAAATGATTCTATGATTCTGTGATTAATTGCTATCTGATTTTTCACTAGTTCCATAGGGACCTCTTCTTGATTTTGTTAGACTAAAATTATAAAATGCTACTGAAGTAATTCTTTTGTATTTATCTGTTTGTCAACAGTACCTACAAGTCTATATGCATTTTATTTTATATTTAGATGTAATTAGATACCAAGTAACAATTCTTGAAGACATTGTAAATTATTTTAGTATTCAGATCATTTCTGTATTGCATGTAAAAGTAAAAAACACAGACACTCAGCAAAGTTTTAATAAAAACAAGGTCAAAAGGTAAGAGGAGGGAGCTGCTGTATCAATGAATTTATACTGATATCACCTATGCATTTTACTTATATCTAGTTAGCTGGGACGTTCTAACAGCATATTGCCTCAGATTTGTGTATGCGTTGCTGTATTTCAGGGAAGCATATTGTAATATATTAACATGTTGATTATATGAGTTTAGAATATTAAAACAGCACGTTTTATCTTGTGCATATTTATTAACATAACAATATGCGGTAGGCTACTTATTATACTATCGTCATTTGTACCACAATAGCTAAGGATCTTGTCAGGATTTACATTATAATTCCCTATTTTCAGGGGCTTTTAATTCATCAATAAAACATTGCTCTGGGCTGAAAGTTGACATGAAAATTCTATGTTCAGGGTCTTATATCTTGCAAAAAAGGGACACTGTAAAATCAGAAATCATTTTACTGGAGGATTATTTTCCTTTTTTATTGTTTTTCAGAACATCTGACGGGGCTGAAGATGTTACAGAAAAAATATTACTCCCCACACTTCCACCAATTTATACCAATATGCTAAAGGCAGCTGAATCGCACTTTACATAAAACTTATATAATCCATTTCAGATACATGTTATCATCTCCACTCTTTTTGCGGTTCTCTGTGGGGTACATATATTCTCTTTCACTGCTCGAGTTTCATGAACTAGAAATATTTTGCTAGGTTGTGTAACTTGTTAAGAATGAGATGAATTCACAAGTGTTTGATTTGCCTGAGATCAAACAACAGCTGTCAATTCATCCAAAAAAACAAGTAGAGGTGGGAGTCAAGGAAGAAGTAGGAAGGGAATATGAGATAAGAGGTGAAGCATCTGCATGCAACACACAGGCAGGAGTCTTCCAGGGAGGACATATGATGGCAACTGAGCAACGAAATTAGTGAGTTTCTGCAGTGATTATCTGAAGCTAAGGCAGAAGGAGACAAAGCTGTAGTGGATAAATAAGAATGATGATCTAGTAGTTTCCATGATTAACATAATTAAATATTACTTAGACACATGCACAGGATTTTCAATAGCATGTTTCATTAATTTGAATATATAGGTAAGTATTCATTCTTCTCAAACTAGAGTTCATATAATAAAGCACATATTAAATCAATGCTAGAGTATATGTTCAGCTTGTCAAAGACATACAGTGCAGTCTACCTCACTTAGACACCACAGACACCACGTAGACTCATATTTGAGGCAATCAGTACACAGAAGTAAACATTTCTAGGGCCCTAATTTAGGACATGTTTTGCATATCTAATTTAGGGTGAGATGAATATCACCTTAGAGGCAGGAATTCCTCTTTGCTGAGTATAAAGGAAGCCTATGATAACCAGTTTAGATGTAAACACTGCATGTAACTCAAGCCTGGTTAGAAGACACCCACTCATGGACATTGTAATAGAGAGACCACGTTATCTGTCATGCCTCTTGTCATAACTACCACATCATGTATTTACATTAATGAGTTTTGGAAGGACAGAATTATGGATTCTTCACCTGGGGCAGGGTCTCTTCAAAGACCTATTTTACCCAGGTCTCCCTTCCCAGTTACTTTTTTGGGGTGTAAAAGAGACATACTACTACTCTTTGCTGGGGCTTTTCATCAGTTGATTGACTTCCAGCTTCCTGCTGAAAAGTACTCTCCAAAAGTATGTCTATATTGCCAGTCAACCTTAAGACACCTGTGAGCCCAAGGTCATTGATTGTCCCTTCTAATAAATGCCCCATTGGTCTCTGGCAGCAGTCCCAGTGCAAGCTTGGCCAGCAGCTCTGCCCTCCCTGGAGCCCCTGGAACTCCCCTAGCCATGGCAGGCTCCAAGCAAGAGGATGGCACCAGGAAAATCCTACCTCCGCCCCTTCCTCATCTTCTCTTCTTCTGACAGCAGGGTAATGCCATTATGCCTTTCAGGTTTTGTGTTTTCACACTGGAAATAAGGATTTTTTTTCAATTCATTAACCATTAATTAGATAGAAGGAAATATTCGTGGCCTTAAACTAAACATGTTCTTTAGAAAAAAGCCAAAGAAGTGAATAATTTGAGCAATGATCTCTCCATAGGTAACACATATAGAAAATGTGACACTGGCAGATAACACAGAGCATGATCAGCAATAAAATTAATGAAAATTATATCTATTGCCATGCAGGAAAGAGTGTGCCTTCTCAAGTGCCTTACTCCTGAGTCTCTAGCACGTCATTACTACCTTTTTCCTTTCTCTGCATATGCCAGTTGTGATGGAGAACTGAGACATATATACAAGGTAAGAGCAGTGAAGAGTTTCACATGCTTTCTAAGTATGTGGTTGTTCAGACTATTTGTGTACTAACAACAAGTGTGGCAACTGATCTCCTCATAGTCACAGCCTAATGATCTTAGAGCAAGCAAATTCTAAGGTTGGTGTTTAACAGTGAAGTTTGTAATATGGATTTTAGATTCACTGCAGTGACAATAAAGAGATAAATGGATATTTAAAAAACATGAGCATACAATATGCAAATCAAAATATTTACCTTAGATTTCTCCATTTATATGGCTATATAAATTAATTTCTACATAATTATTTTAAATAGAAAATAAAACCCAGATGTGAAATTATGTGAGCTGTTAGCAATGAAAAAAACAAAGCTTCTGCATGGAAGGAACTATTGTGTTCTGAATTTTATAGCAGCATTAACTTCTTCAATTGTAGCAGAAAAAAAGAAGGAAGAAGCAAGAAAGAAAGAAAATGGAAAAGCAACCTGGATAAATGCCATTGTTCTATTTTACATCAGTATTGTCTGTCCATTTTATCTGAAGTATCAGTATAACTAAAGATTTATTTCACTAAAATAAAAGTAATCAATAATGGCTGGTGACAGAATACACTCATCTTTTTTATGGTTTTCCAAATTGATGTTGTTCTTTATATTTCTAATATAAAGAACATCTGTTTTGAATAATATCCACTGGTGTTTGAATGCCTTAAACTGAAACAACTGAAGGGAGTGGATTTTCTCTTAGCTTCAGAGCCAAAGTTAGTGCTGCAGCTAGATTCACCCATCAGACACACCTGCCTGTATAAACAGAGAAGCATATCCACCAACTCAAATCTTTGTTTTGAAAAAATAAATCTATTCTTTGGAAAAAGCAGCAAAAGTTCCACTCAAGTATATACAAGAGGTCCTATTATCCCATATAAAGGCATAAGGACAGTAAGGAGATAGCAAATGATGCTCCAAATTATTTTTAGAAGAAAAGTATATAGCATACTCTGTCCTACCATTCATGGAAGGTGATTCCACCACCTGATTCCAATTAGTTGATGTAGTCAGAGATTTCTCATACCATTTATGTATGTTTAGAATATGTAAAACTACAACAATTGGCTTGAGATCTGAAATTTATTTTATAGTTTGGTAATCATTGTAGAATGTAATGGTTTTAATAACAAACACTATTTTTATTTTTCATCACATCCGCTGCATTGAGCTTGCTGATAATCCTAGATAACCACAACCAGAACTGTGAAATAGGTGGCCAAAGATAGTACCAACAGGCGTAATCTGAAGTATACATACAGAAAGCAAGTGAACACTAGGACTGAAGTCTTGAATTACAGAAGAAAGCCAACACTTTAGTCCAGGGAGATAAAATTACCTGATGAGGGGGAAGTTCTGAAGTGATTCTTCTTTATTTTTCATAGTGCTTAGAGACAGAAAAAGATATTTTTGACCCTTGTATTTTACAAATGAACAAAGAAAGAGCAATAAAATATCTTTGTCATCTCACATATTCCCATTTTACTGTAAATTATACTCTCTCTTGGGAGCAGTAGTAATTTGGGATTAGATCCAGGAAAAGATTTAAGCATTGCAATGGTTAGCATTGTACTGACTCTTTAAAGCATTTTGCTGCCTAGTGGAATCCCCCATCCCTGCTCCAGTGCTTAGTCTTCCCATAAATGCCTGGAGAAAATTAGGCCCAAAGAATTAAGGTCAATAACAGAAATAGGAGCTCATTTCTGAAGGTAAGATCAGTAAGAGACAGCAAGTGGCAAAAGGACACATTGAGGTACCTAATAAGACACAGTGAAAACAGGGCTTGAACCCAGACAGTTAACTCCCAATTACAGGATACCATTCCTGTACACTGGCTCCTGACACCAGCTGCTTATTCCAACCTCTCTGACAGAACATGGCTGGAAGAAGAGAGTCTGGTTTTCTGTCCTTTTTCTCATCTGTTCCCTCAAAACTTTCATGCAATACAACCACGGCTTATAAAGAAATAGGGTTCCATCAGTACTTCCTGTTGATACTGTCTTTTTTTCCCCATGAAATAAATACATTTTTGTTGGGCCAGCAAACATAAACAACTTCCTTCCAGTGTATAGCATACTCCTTTGAACAAACAGACTAGGTGCCAGTAAATGATCACTACTCTATGTTAAGTATTCAGTAGAGCAGATAATCAAAGATTCTTTCCCTATCCACTAGCCTGTGAAGTCATGCTTAAATATTGAATACTGAACATGTAATCATTTTGTACTGAGTGAAACAGCTAAGCCAGAAGGGAGTAGAGTGTTGCTCTTTCTTCACCAGGCTGCAGAACAGAAACAAGCTTTGTGTTAACAACGCTGGCATGGGTATGGAAGACAAAGATGGGATGGCTTTTTACATGGCATGTCCCCAAAATCTGGATAAGGGCCTTTCTTTACTGATAAAGCTGCAGAAAACAACATATCCTCCTGTGACAGTAACATACTTTTTGTCAGCCAACAAGTGTGCTATGAATGTCTACTGAACTTAGCCTAGAAGATAATGTGGAAAAAAAGAACAAATAACTTTTCATTGCTGTCCATACATAGTTCTGGTAATATCTAAAAGCAGTGCCTACTCAGGGAAAGCTAAGGCATTCTACAATTATGGCTGCTGAATGTGAGGTTTAGAACCTAAATTTTGGATTACAGAATCACTGAATGGTTAAGGTTGGAAAGGACCTCTGGAGGTCACCCGGTCCAACCACCCTGCTCAAGCAGGGCCACCTACAGCCAGTTGCCTAGCAGGTTGTTCTAGTCACCTAGAGGAGATTCAGGCACCTAAAGGAGTTTTCCAGATAGATTTAGGAGCTTATGTCCTTTTGTGGCTTAGTCCCACTCTATTAATCTTTTAAACATGTCACATACCAGTTGAAATAACTGTCCTTCTATAAGAGGATCATTGCACTCTCCCAAAGGCAAGAAATTAAGATAATAAATATAAATGAATCATATAACCATTCAGAAAACACAAATACATAGAAAGAATTTATTACTATTTCTTCATGTTCTTTTCCAATTCCATTTGATTTCTCTCATCCTAACAGACAGCCTACCAATTTGAAGTTATTCCATTGAAACACACGTGAATCATTGCTGAAAACCTGTTGTGACATGAATTAAGCATTCATTGATAATCTGAGGCTGAAACCTTTTGCTGTCCCGTCTGTAGTCTTCTGCATTTATATACTCTCTCCTCCAAATGCTAGGGTCAGAGTTTTGAACTGATCTGTCCAATGGATGCAGCCAGTGCTTTCCTCAAAAAGAAAATCATGGGCAGAGAACTGTCAAGGGGATTGACATGACAGCAGCACCCAACCTATTGTAAACCTTTGAGGAGACTTAATCACAAGTTTTGTACTGATGTTGAGGTTATCAGACAACAAAAAATGTGCTGAATGGTTACTGTGTGTGACACTGGAATAATGCTGACAAAAGCACAGCTTTTGTCCCCGTGCCTTGGAACAATAACTGCTGCCTCCTTGCCTGTAGGCACCCAATGTCTGTGGCCATAGCTTCTACCTGGCTTCTGTTGGCTCTCCCAGTGATTGTGAGGTGTCAGTCCAGCTGACTGCTGCTGCTGGGAACAGTCCAGGCCTCAGCTAGGTTTCAGGGACTCAGAAGCACACAGGTATTTAAAAATGATAATGATCAATAACAGTGATGATGGTAATAGAGGTACTAGTAATATTATTTTGAACTAGAGAGATCATTATTTGAATATAAAAAAACCCATGGTGCTTGGACCATACGACAGCTGACTTTTTCTCAGGTATTTCCACCATTTGGAAGCTCTGCAAACCTCCTGTCTCTGATGTCCATCACAGGCCAGTCTGCTTGACAGTTCAGCTATTTCTTTATGATCAGTTCAGAGTGTTTATTCCTGCTATTCTTTGCTCTTCTACCCCAAAAGGTCCTCCTGTTGCCTGCACTTTTCAGTGTTCCTAATGAATTAATGCCCTAGTTCAATACAGGGTTTCAAAGCTGAAAACTTGTCCTCAGCTGGCAGAATTCATGTATTTTATTTTGGTATCTCCATTCAGCCAGATTCAGACATCCTGATGATACTGTGCTTCTTTACTGCTTTTAACTAGGCCATGGGAGATGATGAATCCCTAAACCTTTAGGTTTTTTTTTTTTTTTTTTTCAATCATCTGCAGGGGACAAGCAGATCGCAGAAGGTCTTGTCTCTACTGCTAATGTAATTTGTGCATAAACTGGAAGTATGGAACTCAAGGAGATAATGGTAAGCCAGATCCCTCTCAGATGGTGGTATCTGGTGGTATTTGAGGTATTGGGGGGTATAGTATGGATAGGATGGGCATGGCTCAAATAATAAAGAGCATTTCCAGGTGTTAAGCAAAGGCTTGAGGTTAGGTGCTGTGCCCATGGCAACCCATCTAGTGTGTACAGACCTGGCACCCTGCCATAGCGTCCTAATGCTTTGGTGTGCAAAAGCTGGCAGGGACCTTCAGGTGGGGGCAGCTTTATATGGTGGCTCTTAAAAGATTGTGAAAGTTGTAATCACAAGCGAGGTGTCAAAATTTTCACATTGTTGACTTAACCACTTCCCTTTACATTTTCTGGCCTACTTAAGAGATGCAGATCGTAATAGGTAGAGGGTGTTTTCACCTGAGCTCTGGAAAATACTGTTTTCCTATTTACCAAGTATAATAAATCTTTATGTATTTTCAGGTTATGTGGCTTTCCAAACCAGACTTTTGTGTTTGAAATGGGATTTGAATTTCAATTGAACTAATAAAACTCAATGAGGAACTTGCTAAAAATGCAAGTTTTGTTTGTTCTGAAGCTGTACTTAGTACAGTATAGCACAGTATCACTATTCTAGTGGTTTTCCGTAGCTGAGATGCAGCAAGGACTCTCAATCTGATATTCCTCTTTTCACCTGCTGCTTTGCTTTGCTTGCTTGCTTACTTTCCCCCTTCCTTCCTTCCTTTCTTCCTTTCTGCCTTCCTGCCTTCCTACCTTCCTGTCTTCTTCCCTTCCTTCCTTTCTTTCTGAATGCAATTCCAGAGCAATTCTTTCTCTACAGCTAGGGTTTCATTAGTGGACTGTGGAAAGAACTAGGCAACAAGAGTAACAGATTAGGGACAGAATTATGTATGAGACAGTGAGAGATTAGCACTACTTAAAACATAGTACAAGAATTTAGTGGAGCCTTTCAAACTCCCCTCATTTTTCTCTCTCTTCACAAGCTATGTTTCTCTTTATCAGACATTGTGTTGGGTTTTTTGGTTGGTCGGTTTGGGGGTTTTTTTTTCCCCCCTCTTCCCTGAGACAAGGGAGCTTTCTTTTGAAGACAACAGCTCAGTAGCTCATTAGGCAGTATATAAACTAGAAGGAAGAGTCAATATTAGGAGGAGAAAAAAAAAAAGGAAAGCAGCTCTTCTACAGTGCAAACTACAAATAAAGAAGATAGAATCACCATTATAAGAAATATTTACACGTAGAATTATTATCAGTTTATCCCAGCTATTTAAAAAGAGATAATGAAATATGTAAGTCCATGATGTAGGAGGAACTGGCATGCTCTCATTTAAGAATTTTCCACTGTTACTAGCTTGGAATTGTCAAGATCTACTAAATATGATCTGCTGGCTTATAAAACCCCTAAGCCCATTTTTTTGCCTTTCCATCTTTTAAATGCAGTAATTTGTTGGATATCGAGACAGGTTTGTTTTTTTTTTTTTTTCTTTTGGTGTGAGGACTGTAGGAGAAAAAAGCAGCTAAAATAGGTGAATGAATATCCTGCAATACTAATTCAAAACTGTCCACCCAGGCTGATACTCTCAGTTCGTTTGTGGTGGCTCCTAAAGAATGCAATTAAAGAGGCCATAATATGCTTAATTGTGTTATAGTACAGCAGTAAGCATTTCGCATCTGTTCCCATAGCAACAACAACACTGCAGAAACAAGTTGTTCAGGCTACAGTCTATGTCACATTGGTATGGGGAAGCTCTCCCTGGCAGGGTAATAAGTATGACTTTCTAGGTTTCAAAAGACATTGTTTAAAACTGTGCTACTAAACAACGACATTACTTAACAAGACTCTTATGGTACCAAAGAAAGAAGAACTGCAGATGAGATATACATAGTTCTATTTGTAAAAATAGTTTAGTTTTTCTAGTGACATCACTTTAAAGAAAAACAAAATAATTTTGCTGGCTAGAGACACAGTAGAGGTTTTAAAATACCATTGAATTCTGATCACCGTACTTTACCTGGAAACTTGTAATAAGTCAGAAACAGTAGAAAATTACTAATCAGATCCAATTTTGGTTTTGTTAAAACAGCATCATCACTTGTGGCATTGTTAGAACTATTTTTTGGTATGTAGCAGAATGTTTATTGACAATTTGTTTTTAAATAGTTCAGGTTTTCATAATGTACAAGATAAGAGAATAATCACATCCCCTATTAGATTAATTATGTGAACTGAGGTTCTATTGAATATTGAAATTCTTTCCTCAAAAATAAACAGTTTATTATTGTCTTATCGAATGTTTCTGCTATGTTGTATTAGAAGGGAACAGGAAAAGTGTTGTGTGAGAAAAAAAAAGATAAACTTAAAAATGAAAAGAACATGAAAATGTAAGGACCTTTTTCTGCTTTCTTATGTGGAAATTCTTCACATTAAAACTGCAGAGATTAGTTGAACTACCTAATAGTTCAATAAAATGTACCAAATTAGAATACATTATCTTAACACATTTGTTCCATGGTAACAAACACAATAGTTAAGGATGCAAATGGTTTCAGATATAACCTCTAATTTTCACACCTGCATAATAGTTTAAATTGTCCCTTTCAGGGGAAAGTTTCCATATTGTTTTGTGTCCAAATTAGGCTTTTTTTCTTTTTTTCTTTTTTTGCTTGGGTTTTTTTTTTAGGTTTAATAATACTCCAGCCAGCTATCTTCAAGTCATGGAAAAATACATGTTTGTTGTTTTAAAAATATTAACTGTATTTGTTTTAAAAGGCATCTCTAGACACAACTGGAATAGGAAATAAGGAATTTAAGGCTATGTCCAAGGAAGTAGTTGAAATTATCCTGGCAACATTGTTAGGCAGGTCAGCTGACAGCCTTGGGACTTGCTCCATCCAGTAAGATATTTTCATTAGGGCTACTGCCTTTCTTAAGAAGATTAAAAAAAGTCACAGAGATAGCCAGTTGCTGTGAGGGCAGACAGCTGGGAGTTAGAGGTGTGCCTTTCAGAAAGGGTTGTAGCTGGGCCATATCAAGAAGAAAACCTGATTTTTAAGCATGTTTTCTTTTTTTTTTTTTTTCAGTTCCAGCTGGTCATCATAAGCATCTTTCTCTTCAATCTAATGCGTACTGCAAAACCTACTCATAAGTGCTAAGTCACTGAGGTCCACATCTTCAGAAAAGGACACTTAATTATGAGCTTCTGTTTAAATTTGGTGAATATTTTCTGGGCTTGAAAACCAATGAAGCTTTATGACTTAGCATGCTGTAATTATTTTCACTTCTGATCAAACAGGGAGACTTTTTTTTTTTTTTTTTACACAGCACAAAAACATTTACCATGAGTTCTTATAAGGGCTATGTATAGGTTGTCCTACCACTTTAGACTAACCCTGCCTTTCCTTCTTGACATAACAAACAGGGTGAACTTAAACCTATTATCCCCAGAACAAGCACCCTGTTCTATATTGTGATAAATCCAGATTTGTCCATTACAATACACTGACTTTCCAACTTGCCAGATGGATACTCTAATGTGGGGGATGTGAATACAGGAAAAGGGAAAACAGACAGTTGCTCTGGTGGGAAGGCTGGAGAAAGATCATTGCAAAGACTAATGTTTGAACATCTTCATGCCAAATGCAATCCACAGCTCTGAGGTAAGTCTTTGGAGTGTCTATATAATATATAGGGATGATGAGACTCCTGAGGAAAGGAGTCTGTGCCAGCTGCTCCAGTATGCAGGGAGCCACATAAGCTGCCTGGGTGTTTGTGGTGTCCTGGTTCAGTCCTGTTTCTTTTGCCCAGATATGTATTTACACATCATCCTTCAGGATCCTCTTTCCGATGGCTTTAACCATACTATTTCCCTAGTAATGCATCGGCTGTCTCATGAATGAGTCTTCCGCTCATTAATGTCTCTGTCTCATGGTCTTTTTCTCTTTTCTGGTCTCTTCCTCACAGAAGTTTATAACCCAATTGCTTTGTTCAAACAGTTCCAGCTTCCTGGCATTACCCTGTGTGATTTAACAGACTGTCTTCCCTCCTTCTTGTCCTTGTCCATTGAAATCCTTCTTACCTCTCTGTTTATCTGCCCCATGGTTTGCTGCCAGGCTCAGAACTGTTGCCCACAGTTTATCTCATTTTCTGGAGCTACAGTCTTAAGGGGCTTGCTAAGTCCATTTCTTTCTTTCCCTGTATTCAGGCTTTTGTCCTTTTTACATCCCATTTTGACAACTCTCTCCTTCAGGAGGACCCTTTACACTGATCATGAAGGACAGTCACAAATGTGCCTAGCTTACTTCTGACTCACTGGCTGTGGCTGGTGTTGGCCAAAAGCTTTCTCCTTCTGCTGTAACTCTGCAATGGAAAGAACATGCCATTGGAGTTGTTGCTTTATGGTTGGGTCAGGCTCTGTCTCGGAGAACAGAATCATTAAGGTTGCTTGTAATTACCACCAATGATTCCTGCACTGGCAATTTTTCAGAAGACAAAGCAAAGCAGATTTTCATGATGAGCATAAAAAGCACTCTTCTGACACACGGCAGCCCCTCCACCAAACCACAGAATATTAAAGCTGTTAAGGACTAAGATCTCCAGAATTTTTTAACATGCGTTACTTTTTGAGATGACTGAACAGCTCTGGCAAGGGAAAAAAAAAACCCAAACAACACAAAAATAAGTTTGATCTGAGGTAGGCGTTGAGGATATTGAAAAGTTATCAGTCTAACACATACAAGTTTTATGTATATATACATAATGTATACATATATATAATTTAACTGAAAATGTGGCAGTCTAACGGGAATTCTACAGAAGTCATAAAAGCATATTGCATGACCAGCTCAGAAAACAAATAAGCAAGAAAGCCTCAATCATTTGCTAAGAACTTTGGGACATTATAATGGCAGATGTGGAAGTGGGGAGAAACACCAGCTAACAGCAGGGAAAGGAGGAAAACCACTTTTCTTTCACAAGAAAAGTAAAAGACTTCTAATTCTTATCAAGTTTGCATTGTTAATGGTTAGTTGCAGGAGAAACTGTTGATAAAGTCAGAAGAGATTAATGACAAGAGAAAGCTGAAAGAAGTGTATTCTTTGCCAACCAATACAAGCTAAAGCATCTGCAGAATAGGTGGGCCTGATAAAACAGGTTATTACGAAGCTTCATTTTCTCTTGGTTCTGAGAGAAATCAGCTACCTCAGTACTTCACCATTATCTGTGTAGTGAAGGTGAGATGAGATTCAGGAGAGTTTATGACTTAGTTTTTCAGCAGTAGTAGTCAAAGTAAAAGGCAAGTAAAGGGCAAGAATTGAGCTCAGCATTTTCATTTTCCACATGGGACATTATATATTACATTTGCATTTTATATGTTGCATGCAATTTTCTGAGCATTTCCCTTCTGACATTTATGCCGTATGAGATGGTTGAGTATTTGTTCACTTGCATTACTGTTATCACTTTTAAATTATGGTAGATTCTTGCTGACAGAAAGATACAGACTTTAGCATAAAGCGAGCACAGGTGAAAGAGAGGAAGAGAGGATGGAATAGGGGAAAGAAGAGCAGAAGGAATAGAGGGAGAGATGAAGAGAGGGAGGGGGAGAGAGAGAAAGGGAGATAAAATTTTTAACAAGCTTTCATTCCCTGTTCGGTCCTTAACTTTTTATGTAATGACGAACTACTTCAGAACTCTTAATCTTAGTTTCTTATCTTTAAATGGCAGATAACATTACTTAAATAACTTTCTCCAGTGCTTCAAAAATCTGAAATAAAAAGCAGCTTGTACAGGAAAAAGAAAGGAAAATATTTTCATATTTCTGCCAAAGAGCTTCTTTATATCCTTCCACTTGGAAAAAGCTGTTCCCTTTTACTCAATAAATAGTGGAATGTTGTTATGAGAGAAGTCAGAACCATCTGTCTAGAACACTTAGGTTACCTTAATTTTCTTTGCTTCAACTTCAGTCTCCCCAAACCTCTGCTGTTTTTCTGACTCCGTATTTCTATGGAACTGTTCTGCACTTCTATGGAAGTGGTCTGCAGACCACTACTGGAACTTTCAGATTTCTGTGCATAGAAAGGGTTGTTGGTAAGGTAATAAAACTGTCAATTCTAATATATTTTTGGTAATGCTCTTAGCAGGTATTAGAAAAAAAGAAAGGAGACAATTTACTAAACTAGGTATCTCCAGGTTTTTGCAAGTCCACAGACTGGAGGGGGTGGCCTGGGTCACAGAGAGCAAAGAGGAGAGGAATGATGGTGCATGGTGGTGGCTCAGCCTGGTGAGAAGTGTCCTTGGCCCAGCAAGAGGAAATGAGTTTCCACTCACTCTGCTCAGGTGCAGGAGGTTGTCAGAGAAATTCGCAAGATGAACAACAGATCTTTTAATGAGTTTCCTTGTGTGGATTTTATTAGCAATGAAAACATTACAGTTTCACAGTTTGCTTCATTGCATTTTCAGAAATGTTTGACAGGTACATGCCTTGTTGATGTACTGGTTCTTGGGAATCCATTGAGTTTCTGTATTTGTTTGTACATTGGCAAAGATAAAATCATCCTATTAAATTTCAAGACAAGCGTTTAACTTCTGCTTTCATGCTGTTTAAGATGAGTCTACATAATCCTCCAGAAAAGACAGAGAAACACGTTCTGTGCTAGAAAGCTAAACTCTTTGCTAAACTCTTTTAAACATGAATTAAAAAAAGCTGTCTGAGATCTTATGTATATTAAAATGTATATTAAAAATGTTTTCCATTTTTAAAATATTGCCTCCCTACTTCAGAACTAACCAAACCTCGCTTCATGTTTCTAAGATTTGTTACTGATAACTCAGTACTGGGCACTCAACCTCTTAAATGTCATTCTCATGTCCCTCCAAAATCTTGAAATCTAAATAATGAATGCATTTGGGATTCTTTTTAATTCTCTCAGTGTTGTCTGCTTATTTTCAGTATATTTGGCTTTCTGTTTAAGGCTTTTCTCCACAGATATGAGGACTTGCAAAGTTTCATTACAGAGGCTAAGAAGAACCTTGGGCTCACTGAGTGAACACTCTGCTGCTCTTGGTTTAGCAATAGTTTCTTCTTACAGGAAAAGGATAAATAAAAGGAAGGCTTTTCTAGATGTGATTGTAACTAATAAAGAGGAACTGTTTAAGACTGTTAAGTCTTAAATTTGTTAAGACTTAAGTTGAAATAGCAGTCTTCACAACTTTTAGGGAAGGAAAAAATATAAAGAGGAGTAAAAAGTTCAATCAACTCAGAGAAGTAGAAGCGTATATTTTGAGGGACAGTATCCAAAAGCAAAAGAATTAAAGAAACCTGATACCTTTAAAGAAATAAAAGTAAGGGCCTAATTACAAATCATCTCACTGCAGAGGAAAAATAAAGAGACTACCAAGAGACCAGTTTGGTTAAATCATGCACCCTCCATAGAACTCAGACATGAGAATGAGGAATGTACAATGTAGGACTAAGGTCAGGTTACTAAGGAAGAATTAAAAACTGTAGCACAGGTGTGTAGGGATAAAATTTTAAAGAAAAAAAAGGATGTAACAAGAATAAGAGGCAACTACTAAGGGGAAAAATAAGCATCAGAAAATCATTCTACAAGTTATAGTAGTCAGACTATAGGAAAGGACAAAGGAAAGTCTTGGTCTGATACGAAACTACTAACCAATGATAGTTTTAAATGGTCTTTTTGCATCAGTCTTCACTAGAACGATTTACTGCCATCATATACCAGCAACATTTTTCATATTAGTCACATATTAGCAAACAAGGGGTAAAAATACAACCTTAAATTATGAAAATAAATGTTTAAAGGATCTGAGAAAGGATGATATGTTTGGAGTGATCTGGGTCTTGTTTAGATGCATAAGGTACTCTCAGAACTACTGGCATTATCTAGAGATGAGGAAGTCTCCAGACAACTGGGGAAATGAAACCTAGTATTTACATTTAGAAAACAACTAAATGCCAGTTCTGCTAAGAAGGATATGGAATTACAGAGGATCTCATGCTACGCAATCAGCAATGTTCCTCTGCTCTATACTGGAAGGCAAAACAGGAGTACAGCCAGGAAGGTATATAAAACCAAATATATAATCCTTCTGCTCTACTCAGCATCATCTGGTCTATATTCCATTGATAGACACAGAAAAGGGTGAGAGTGCCTGGCAGCAGTCTACATAAAACAAAGCTTGAAGGGCATAGAAGTAGTTACTCAATTAAGTGTTATCAATGGTGTCATATTTAATATTTGTACTTCTTTCACACAAAGAAAATAGTTATGATTCATGTACAAGCATTGTTTGATTGTTCCATATCATAACATATACATGTTAACAATGTTTTTCCTAGTAGCAAAACAGCTTAAAGACAGGAAATTACTGATTAAATTATACAGTTTAATGCAAAAAAGAGGAGGGAGAGAAATTTGGGGTCAGATTTATCTGGCTAAATACAGTTGCTTAGACTCCGTAGCTTATGCAGACAAACAGGTTCTTCTTGGGCAAATTCAGCTCATACAGATATAGATGCGTAAAACAGAGCAGATAGTACCCTAGAGGTGTCTCTTTTTCTCCATTGACCACAAGGGGAAGTTAGAATGAATATCTCAGATATTTATACATAGAGGTTGGAGATATCAAAAGAGAAATGAGAGCATTTCAACCTTAGGTGTCACAGTGCCAAAGCACAGGAAAAACAGTAAGAATGTCGTGTGAAAGACAAATGGGAAAAGCTTTGTCGTTTAAAATGGGATAAAAGTTGGGCTAAAGATTTTGCTTTGTGCTCTTCCTGTTTACCTGGAGAGGAAAAGAAGAAAGAGCGGCCATGTTATTCAGAGAAGAGTGGCTTCTTCTTAAACTTAAAATGGAACATTCCAAACTAATTCAGATGAAGGAAACATGGAAGCTAGTTTAGGATCTTCACTCATGGCTTCCCAATGCAATGTGGTTTTACCATTTTCATTTTTTTTTTTTCACTGCACTAAGCGCTAAGTTAAGCAGTAAGGGAGGGAAAAGGATACTTGATTCTTAAGGGGTTTTGAAGGATAGTTCAACAGCAAGCTAAAAGCCAGGGCTTAGTGCATATACTGTGCTATGGAAAGCACTTGCTTGTGGATTGTGAATCCTAAAAATTCCCTGAGGTTCTCTGACTGCCTGTGTCTACAGTGAATCCCACAAGTGCATTAGGGAGTGTACTCATTCCCTTTTTGCTTCTCAGAAACCACAATTCACTGAGAAATTTTTTTCCATGGCGCTTGAAGGAATTGCATCAATACCATTTACTGTACCAGAATGCACATTAAGAGAGTGTTCCTGACCTCTGCCTTAAGAGGTGGCGAACAGTTAAGGGAATAGGATAGACACTAAAACTTGCAGAATTCCCCACTACTCAGCAAACCTTTGCCTCCCTGACTTATGAAAAAGCAGACTGACCATCTAAATCATCACAAGAATTCCCTTACTTTCTAACTCAGCAGTCACAGAATGACTATTAAATACACCTCTGGGAAACCTAAGGTTTATTGATGCATGTTTGATGTGCATTTTAATTCCAGCTTGTGGTACATGTCCAGAATATTGAGTGACTGATGCGCTCTGCAAAACGTCTTCAAGACCAAAGTTTAATTCTTAGGTGAAGGCTGTTATGAGAGATAGAGATTCCCTTTTCAGCATGATCAGCCAGAATCAACAGTAACATCTCATCCATTAGGGGCCTGAAACCTGCTCTGAGTAAAATGCATGGATGCAATTTCCCATAGCCTTCTTTTGCTGACTGTAAGTAAAAAAGGAAGAAAGAGTTTGGAGAGAATGGGAAGAGTCTTTTTCCTGTAATGCAGGCTTGGACCCACAAGTGACATATCATGCTAGCTAAATATTTAGATAAACATAGATGTATATAGATTAAAAAGTGCAATAGAAATTATGTTTCATTTTAGTTTCAGGTCAATACACTGCTTGAAGGATCAGATGTTGCTTTAATTGTACTGATTCCTAAGTGAGAGTCAGCATCCAGTCTCTATTAAAAAAAACATTCTTTAAGTGCTTTCCTATATTCAGAGGAGGATAAATTTATGGTTTGTGTGCCACACGGTATCCCAACCTCAAGTGCCAAGTCTGTCATGGCGAGGTTATTCTCCACAACAAAAGTATGCTTCTACATTATAGTGACAGAAAGGTAACTGTTGTGCAAGACAAATATTGTTCCCTTTTTTTAATATGCATCAGACATAGAAAATGACAACCAAAAAGGACTGAAAAAGAGCAGATGACAAAACTATTATTTGGAAGAATGTTAACAAGTGCCTCTTCTTTCCTGGTTCTTGTAACGCTCATAAACATGGAGGAGAATATGCTCATTCCAAGACATTCAGGTCTGGGAAGGCTAAAGTCTCTTGGCCTCAAGTGCTGAAGCATTAGAGACAAATTTAATAAGAAAAGAATGCTTGGATGCCAAAAACAGTGGCAATGCTGATCCACACACATAGTTTTGGTCCAATGTGGGATGTTTTATATCAGCCACAAATATATTAGCAGTATTTCATAGTTTTCCACTGTCTGCAGACAAAGTACAGACATCCAGACTCACAGTGAAACATATAAACATCAAAAAGTCCAATAGCACAGAGCTCTATCTTTTCTTTAACAGAGTTTTCCTAACCTCTTGCCTAACCTCTCTTGTCTTTAGTTAACTATCTTAAAAAATATAAGGAAAAAAGAAACAAGTAAGAGACATCAAACTTGTTTAGCAGCAGAACAGGCCTACCACCGTATTCTTAATCCTGAAATTTCAAGTTGATGAAGTGCATCTCAAGTAGGCAATACAGGCAATTTATGAATGTTATCATTCTTCAACTCATAGTAAAATTGGAGCAGTTGTGACTGGTGTATTGGCTCTTTTGTGTCAATTTTGAAAATAAGAGTTGAGTTGAAACAGATGACACTGATGAGTGTTGCTATGGGCATATTTGACAGTAGGCATGTGATAATGGCTCAAGTTCTTGAATGCTGTCAGTGGCATTTAACGTTACAGCAGATTACTGATCTGCTGGAGTAACAAGCAGAAACATTTCTGGATTTCCTCACCAGAGCAGTGAAAATAAAAACCTTAAGCATATGGGTCATTTTCACTGGGGTTCAGATGACACCAGGGACAATTTTTGAGAAGACAGTGAATGGGAAATAGCATGTTTAGTGAAATGTGAAGACCATCATAATGCAAGAGCTTCAAGACATTGAGCTAATGGTGCACACTACGATGAGGGGAAAAAGAAGTGGTATTTTTTAGTACGTAGAAGTGCTTTTCCATTTAAACTATATGAATGCAGGAACTGAACAAATTTCATAAGTCTGGCAAAAGACCATATAAGGAAGTTCTGACGTATAGCAGCAGTACCTATGGGCTAAAACACTTCTTATTTCCCTTCTTATTTTGCAAATAATCCCCCTCCTCTGGTGACAGTTTTTTCGAATTAGGTGCTATAGATCAAATACTTACCAATTCCCTTGAAAACTCCAAGAACAGCAATTAGACTGATACAATGCCAAAACAGTTAAAGAATATGGCGATATCAGAAGGTGTGTTCCTGTGGTTTTTTTGGTAGGTCCTGTT
Source organism: Pelecanus crispus (assembly GCF_030463565.1). Classification (NCBI taxonomy): domain Eukaryota; kingdom Metazoa; phylum Chordata; class Aves; order Pelecaniformes; family Pelecanidae; genus Pelecanus; species Pelecanus crispus. The sequence goes on from NC_134643.1 coordinate 27,434,517, forward strand.
GTTTACTGCTTAGTTGTAGTTGGAAAAATGCTTGCTGTCAGCTCTGTGTATTCCTTGTTTCATTGGGTTACTTTCATTGGCTATCACAGTAAAGAACAGAGCCTTTCCATGGTGTTTGTAAAAAATGTGTTTACTATTTTCTCCAAAATGCAAGCAATCTTAGAAGAAAAAGTGGCAGCTAACTGGTGTTAAACTGCACCAAATTATCTCCCAATTATGACATAATTCAGAGTTACACATCAAAAAAGGTCTCTCTAAATACAAGTTTATGAAAAAGAAAAGTTCAATTTCATACTTAAGTCTTTCCTTAGACTCCCAATTCTCCTGCTTTTCTAACTTAATAATAACTTAATGAAAATAAATTTTAAAAGTGTTTTAGAGTATTCCGGTGGACTATTTACAATGATTATTTTCCAGTTGGGTGGCTGACTTGGAAAAAGTAATTACTTTTGCAGTTCCCAACAATATTCCACTTCATAAGTGACCAGGAGCTAAGAGGTGGGAGCAGAGGGAAACAAGGAATGGGCAGAGCATTGGTTTCATTTCAGTTCTTGGCTTGAACGTTAAGGCAAGTGGGACAAACACCACCATTTGCACTGATACAGGCAGTGTTAAATAGCAACTGGAAAGCAGTGTCACCCAGGAGCCTTTTGCAGTGGATGTCAATATTAGCATTATTTGCCCATCAGTCTTACAAGCTGTGTCACATTTTCATATACCCAACAGACTTAGCACTCACAAGCAGCTATAGCTCACATAATAGTTGCCACTATTGAGCAAGGGTGAAACAGAGAGAAAATTTGGCTTCAGAGGCACTGTACCTCCCAGACCACATTTACCTGTGCATTTTACAGGACACAATCTAGTTCAATAGGTACATTTGCAGTCATGCAGTTGTGTTTCTGGCAAATGTAGCTTCTGCAGACCCTTTGAAAGTAGGGCTTATTATTTCATTGCTGCTGTCTGGAGATCTGGGTACTGACGGAGTGAAGGGAAACAGGTATGGACGTAGCAATGGCATTTACAATAAGGCAGGTACATGATAGGACTTCAGCTGAAGGCAGAGACTGTTTAAAAGCTTGAAGGATGAAAGTGAGTGAAATCTGGAGAGCTGACACTGAGAAGTGACACCAGGAGCCAAAAGACATCAGAAAAACTGAAAAATGCAGTCAGGAATAGCTAAAAGATGTGGACATGAGAAGTTAACAACCTCTGAGAATGGGCAGTCAGGGAATTCAGCAGATATTTGAAGATAAAAAGAGAAGCTGAGGGAAGAACAGAACCCATTGGGAATTTAAATATAGGCAGTCACTAGGGGTGTGTGTGGAGCAATGTGAGTAATTAAAATGTTGAATGTACATCTATAAAATAATTCAGCATAAAATATTAATGAGGGCACAATTCTGGGTCCTTAACCTCTGATTGCCTAGAAATCAGTTGTCACTTACAGAAATCCTTCCATTTGTCTTTTTTTAAGCAATTAATACATTTTTAAAAAGAAAGTTTATATGTTATTTGAATGCTATTTTCAGTTTTTAGTTGAATGTGATTCCAGTGATATCTGTGGACAATGTGCCAATAAAGATTCAGGGAAGCTTATTGATCACTCATAGAAAGGGGACCGCACATTTATTACCTAATACTTAGCCGGCATGTTTACACCTGCCATATAATTATTGTAAATGACAGACTGGGATGGTTCTGATTTTTTTCACCTCAGTCGTTGCTCTTAACATAAAGCAGTATTGTTAGCATGTCCACATTTTTTCTCTCTACCAGATCACTGTCTCTATTGCTTACTTTATTAATGTATTAGCTTTTAAAACAGAAGTAACATCAACATAGATAAAAAGGTCATTTTCAGCTGATGTACAATTACTTGACATAAAGGATATGTGTAAAAGCAATAATTATTTAAACCAGGACTAATGCTGGTTACTCAGTGCTATGAACATTGCCTCCATTAGTAGAACATTTGTAAAAGAGAATAATGTTTCTTCAGTAAGGTACATCTGCTGACAGGGAGACAGACCACCCCTCTGTGTTGCATCACAGCCAGCCTTGATTAATGGGGCCAGCCTTGTTTAATATCTTTATCGATGATCTGGATGAGGGGATTGAGTGCATACTCAGTAAGTTTGCAGATGACACCAAATTGGGTGGGAGTGTCGATCTGCTGGAGGGTAGGATGGCCCTGCAGAGGGACCTGGACAGGCTGGACCAATGGGCTGAGGCCAACTGGATGAGGTTTAACAAGGCCAAATGCCGGGTCCTGCACTTCGGGCACAACAACCCCATGCAGCACTACAGGCTTGGGGAAGAGTGGCTGGAAAGCTGCCTGGCAGAAAAGGACCTGGGGGTGTTGGTCGACAGCCGGCTGAACATGAGCCAGCAGTGTGCCCAGGTGGCCAAGAAGGCCAACAGCATCCTGGCTTGTATCAGGAACAGTGTGGCCAGCAGGAGCAGGGAGGTGATTTTCCCCCTGTACTTGGCACTGGTGAGGCCGCACCTGGAATACTGTGTCCAGTTTTGGGCCCCTCAATACAAGAAGGACATTGAGGTGCTGGAGTATGTTCAGAGAAGGGCAACAAGGCTGGTGAAGGGTCTGGAGCACAGGCCTTATGAGGAGCGGCTGAGGGAACTGGGGTTGTTTAGCCTGGAGCAGAGGAGGCTGAGGGGAGACCTTATCGCTCTCTACAACTCCCTGAAAGGAGGTTGTAGTGAGGTGGGTGTTGGTCTCTTCTCCCAAGTAGCTAGTGATAGGACGAGAGGAAATGGGCTCAAGCTGTGCCAGGGGAGATTTAGATTGGATATTAGGAAAAATTTCTTCACGGAAAGAGTAGTCAAGCATTGGAACAGGCTGCCCAGAGAGGTGGTGGAGTCCCCATCCCTGGAAGTGTTCAAAAATCGGGTAGACGTGGCACTCTGGGACATGGTTTAGTCTAGTCTACCCTTGATTGGTTTAGTGTGGACTTGATAATGTTAGGTTAATGGTTGGACTGAATGATCTTAAAGGTCTTTTCCAACCTCAACGATTCTATGATTCTATGATTCTATGATTCTATGATCAGATCATAGACTCTCATGTGGCTGTGTCAATACAGAAAGTAGATCAATTCAGTCATTGCACAGCATTTTTCATAAAACAAGGCCAAAATTAATTAGATCAACATGTTTTTAAAGCTCTACTGTAAATTTCTTGTTTGATGATGCTAATGGTAGATTTAATTATTGTATTTCCCAAACATTCTACCTGAAACCAGAGCTCTAATGTGCTAGATATCGCACACACAACAGAAGTAAAGACTATTGCAGAAGAGAGCTATATAAAAATTCAGTCTCAGCTGGAACTTCAAGCAGGGCTGTAGGCTTCTCATAACTTCACTTTCCTGATATCATCAAACTGATCCACTGAAGGTGGTCTCAGCAGCATGTTCTAAGAGCATCTATGTCTTGCAGACTTTCATTAAAAGTCAAAAAATGTGTCAGGGTATAAAAACTATCTTATACTTTTGTACTGCATAACCGTGAGTTGGTAAAGAGTACGTATACCAGAAATACTGAATAAGTCACAAGAATTCTCATAAAATATAATTTTACCACCATATTAAAGTCTGTATCATTATGCTTGAACAGGAAGATTAGGATAAGACAAAGAATCTCACTTTTGCCATTTCTTACCTTGTGAGTGCTTGTTTTGTTTTGTTTAAAATCTTCTGTATACGTTTTGAAGGAATTTTCCAGATTTTCAAAAGCAAAGTGCAAAAATAGATATTGCAATAAATGTTATCAAATTAGTATTGACATACTCAGAATCTTTAGGTCCTATATGCGGACATTCCTTGTTTGAGCTTATGAGGTAACTGGAATTGGGAATACCGGGTTGTCATGCACTAGGAAAGGGAGGAAGCAGACTAGAAAAACACCTGGAAGATAACCAGTATGTATATAACTTCAAAACAGATTTGCCAAGAACAAATCATGTCAGACTAATCTAATTGCTGCTTCTATTCCAGGCTAACAGACTTATATAGATGAGAAACTGTAGACTTTTGACAGTCTTCAATGATATTCTAGTAAACAACCAAAGCAAATATTTTCTAGAAGAAACTGTTAAAGGTTGGAGTGAAACTGGTCAGAAAAGTACATTTGGATAGGTGTCAATTTTTCACTGTCAAAGTGGAAAAGTTCAAAAGCAAATGTATTCAGCTGCAAACAGAAAAGATGAGAAAAAGACCCAAGCTGTAGCTGCACATGCACTGCTAGTGTCATGTTATAATATCATACAGAGACACATAAATGAAAACATGACCTCTAAAACTTATAAAAATCAGTAAGCCCTTATCTGGAGTACCATAGGTACAGTACTTCAAGAAAGATTGGATGAATTTGAGTTCAGAGAACAACAGCAAGTGTGGTAAAGGTCTTAAAAACATGACTTACTAAGATTAAACCCATCTGTGTTATTCCTGGGATCCTGCTCATCTCTTACTATTTTCCTGTCTTCTCTCCTTCTTCCTTACTGGGATTGCAGTTCCCTTCAGTATCCATCTTCAGACAGTTTCCATCACCTCTGCCTTTGTCTTTTTTTCTTCCAGGCTCTTCTTTCAAAATAATTTATTTCCTATTCTCTTATTTAGCTCTTGTCACATCTATATTTGGTTATTATAATCACCCAGACAGATTATTCCTTGGTATCTGTAATCAAGCAGAGTTACTGAAAGCAGAAGAGAGATAGTGAGATGGTCAATACAAGGTATTGAGATGCAGTGAAAGGAAAATCTCAGGGCATGTGAAAACTCTGACAGTTTTATCAGTTAATAAACCACTATAAAACATCTACTAGGAAATTACCATGTAACAGGTAACACAATTTGGAAAGTTCTTATGAGAACAAGAAATGTCCACTCCCCACTTCCACATTCCCAGTCCCTGCTCTCATGGTATATATTTCTTACAGAAAAGGCTGGCCACATTTTTACATTTCAAAGAAAAATAAATAAATGAAATTCAGCCTGAGGCAGATACCTAGCATGAAAAAAACTCAAATCAAACAATTTAAGTTTAGTAACCTTGTAAATAACTGAAAGCAAAGCCTTATAATGGAAAGTATTGAGCAATCTTAGTAAAAGGCACTCAATGTCACAAGCTCTACCTATAATAATTTCTCCTTAATGTAACTGTGTCCTATCCTTCAGCTCTCCAGCTGGAGGCTCATTTCACAGATATCTTTGTCATTCTGAATAAAATTCAATGACAACAATTTTGTGAGAACAGTGGGTGTTTATAAACAGAAGCTCAGGGAATAACCATGGCAAGAATATTCCTTTTTCATCTTTCTGGTGTTGTAAGAATATGAATTTTTTTTTGAGGCCCCAAAAGACAAATGTTATCTTTTTTTTTTAAAGATGAAAACTCTACTATTTTTAAATGATGACCCACTGCTGCACTCTTCAGAAAACAAAATTAACAATGAAGTGCCACTCTGACACATGGGGAAAAAGAATTATTTCAGATATTATACAAAGATTACAGATGAATATGGTGAAGGAAATAAGCTATCTGCTCTTGTGCATCAGAATCTGTGCAGAGACAATTAAAGCTGTGTGACTTTATTGTTCCACTTCACCTGGCGCTATGCAATAAAGAATCTGTACAACTGTGGAGTGGTTTGCTCTCCTTCTCTGGGTGGGGATTCAGGGGGAGCTTTAAGCTTTGTGTTCTTCTGAGCAATGGAAATAAGACCCTAACATTTCTGGTAACATAAATTGCTATTTGCCGCTTTGTTTGCTGCTCCAAAAAAAAGTTTTGGTTGGTTGCAGTCCTGTTCTCACCTTGCTTTGACAATTTTCACATTTATAACCTGCACCTTATGTAGTCCTGATGACAATAGTATATGTATCTTATACAAAGATCAAACTATAAAATGTATTTTTGACAACTTTCTGTTAAAACACAGTATAGATAATCAGATGATCCTTATAAATCCGTTGCAACTTTTACCAAGGTCAATGTTTAGTTCCTTGCCATCACCTTCAATAAATTGTGTAATATTCACTTTCTTACACATTGACTGCCATTCCTTCCTTCTTTATAGTTCCTTTAAAGTTCAGCCCATGTAAATACAGTCTTGCAACTACCAGAAATAATTGTGTCTCATGTGAAAGGCGCACAGCTCTGAGTCGTACATGAATATAAGGAGTTTTAGTCCCTTTTTGGCACAAAGGATATCTGCATCCAGCTCCAGCATCTATGGGGAGAGCTCAGAAAGCCAGCCTTTTCCTCAGGAATCCCAAAGGTGATATTCTCACCTTAAGACAAAAGTCGACCTTAAGAGACTCAGAATAGCACCCTCAGAAGTGCCTGAATCCCATTTCCAGAAGTGATCCATGGAGATACTTTATTGTCTGAAATACCAGGTTAGAGCTGAGAATGATGTATTAAAATTGTTCACGTCCTTTAAGAAGGAAGGCACCAGAGCATGCTTTACAAGAAGTGTACCTCTACCACTTAATCTTTCATATGTGGATTCTATCTCAACAGAGGTCTGTTTTATCCCCATCCTTCTAAATTATCTATATGAAATCACTGTGAGAACTAAAAATACCTAAAATCCTTATTAGCATATTTTCAGCAGTAAATTATGGCCACACTAAGTTCAATCTTTAATATCTGTAATATCCTATTATTTTTTAAAGAGCATAAACTATCTTTTTAACATTCTGCCTCTTTCTCTTAAAATAGTAAACTTCCTTGAGAATAATTGGGACATTTAAGAAGATGCTGTTGATGTGGTGCTGCCTGTTTTGGTGAAACTGTTTCTATTTAAAAAGGGCTGCAGAAATGATCCTGAAAATTATTGTCTGTTTAACTTCCTAGATGTGATGTTTAAAATTTCTTTTTAAGATTTGCATCTTGGAGAGATTAGAAGATTAGACAGAGAATTATCATTTACTTATTGATGAATAAGGAGGCTTTGGACTCAGATACCTTGCCATCAAAAACTCTTTGACTTCTTTTCTTTATTTATAAACATTGCTCATGTAAAAGGAGCAAAATTGTTGCAGACATTAAAGATGTAAAAGGCACCTTGTCATTTGCTTTATCATTGGCATACACATATGAACACACACTCACACACACATTTAGACTGATGTATCTTGGCTCCATTTTGTGTAAGTAATATGCTATTGAGGGGATTGAGTGCACCCTCAGTAAGTTTGCACATGACGCCAAACTGGGTGGGAGTGTCGATCTGCTCAAGGATAGGAAGGCTCTACAGAGGGACCTGGACAAGCTGAATAGATGGACCAAGGTCAATTGTACAAGATTCAACAAGGCCAAGTGCTGGGTCCTGCACTTCGTCACAACAACCCCATGCAATGCTACAGGCTTGGGGAAGAGTGGCTGGAAAGCTGCCTGGCGGAAAAGGACCTGGGGGTGTTGGTCGACAGCCGGCTGAACATGAGCCAGCAGTGTGCCCAGGTGGCCAAGAAGGCCAACAGCATCTTGGCTTGTATCAGGAATAGTGCGGCCAGCAGGAGCAGGGAGGTGATTGTTCCCCTGTACTCGGTGCTGGTGAGGCCACACCTGGAATACTGTGTTCAGTTTTGGGCCCCTCAGTACAAGAAGGACATTGAGGTGCTGGAGCATGTTCAGAGAAGGGCAACGAAGCTGGTGAAGGGAGAGAACAAGTCTTATGAGGAGCAGCTGAGGGAATTGGGATTGTTTAGCCTGGAGAAGAGGAGGCTGAGGGGAGACCTTATCGCTCTCTACAACTACCTGAAAGGAGGTTGTAGTGAGGTGGGTGTTGGTCTCTTCTCCCAAGTAACTAGCAATAGGACAAGAGAAAATGGGCTTAAGCTGCGCCAGGGGAGGTTTAGATTGGATATTAGGAAAAATTTCTTCATGGAAAGAGTAGTCAAGCATTGGAACAGGCCTCCCAGAGAGGTGGTGGAGTCCCCATCCCTGGAAGTGTTCAAAACACGGGTAGACATGGCACTTTGGGACATGGTTTAGTGGGCATAGTGGTGTTGCATTGATGATTGGACTGATGACCTTAGAGGTCCTTTCCAATATTAATGATTCCTAGTTTTTACTTTCATTTAAAAATGATCCAGCCACCAAGCCAGGAAACATGAAATTAATTATTACTCTACCCTTAATTGTTTTAGTGGTGGACTTGGTAGTGTTAGGTTAATGGTTGGACTTGATGATCTTAAAGGTCTTTTCCAACCTAAATGATTCTATGATTCTGTGATTCTATTCCAATGCTAATCCACTGAAATATTTTCTTAAAGTTAGTCTCTGCCAGGAGAAATGCCTGATCATAAAACTTGAGAAACTGAAGTTATTTCCTTTAACTGAATATTGAAACTATGTAAGTGGATTATTGGTTGTCAGGATATTTAATGAAGGATTTTTTCCTCAGTTTACATATTTGTTTTAGGAACAGTGGTTCATGAGATAAACATATAAAGAGCCTAAGAAGATAAACCTATCTTCAAAGAAGAAAGGAATACACATTGGTATTCCTGTAATCTCACCTGGGAAATAAATGGTTAAGTGTAGACATCAATCAGGCAGCTTTCTCCATACCAATTTAGGAATTTCTATACTTATTATGTAGTAAAAATGTTACAATTATACAGATTAATTTCTCATTTTGCCAGGCTGCTCAGAAAGCAAGGAAAAGTTATGTGAAAGAAAAGGTCTTTAAAGCTAAAGAAATTATGTGTTCACATTTTTTTTCCATTTTACCTTAAATATTGCTTTAAGTGTGCAATTTTTTAGTATCCTTATTTTTATATCTTGATATTTCACTTTCAAATTGCATTTATTTTGTAACTTGTGCTGATTTTCAGAGGTTTGATTATTATGTTTACTGTATTGACAGTGGTTTATAACCAAGATGATGGTCATCTTTCAACAGCAGAGCTTACCAGGTCATTTAAAACACAGCTCCTCTTGTACCTCATCACATATCGTCACATCATTAAAACCATGAGAGACCAAATATTTGGATGAAATCTATTAATACACACACACACACACATGCCCCATTAAATTATTGGTTAAATCTGATCAAGACAAGAGATTTGTGAGCACTGGAAAGCATGTTGAAGAATTTGCAGCTCTTTGAGTTTTTAGTTCAACATGCAGGTAAGCACACAGATTCCAAATGACCAGAACTTCCTCACTTCTTCTTAGGGATATACCTACACTAGACCCTGAGGTATTTAGTCTTAATATATCTCATTAATGCCTGAACTATATATCCATTTGGACATAGCATTCTTCCTAGACTGTCATACTCTTTTTCTCAAAGTACTGTTCTCAGTAGGTAAAGTAGCTAGCAAGAAGATGATACTAACACAGCTGTACTTTTTCTAAATATGCTAGGATTTTGCCATATAAATAGAGGCTCTCACAGAGCACCAGCAGAACTACTTGGTTGTGCAGTATTCCTGGATATCATGAACTTGTCAGAAGGATCTACAGCTCTTTACATTGTCATACTACAGGAAATAGAACCAGGTTCAAAGTCTTGTACTCAATTTGCAAGATACTCAATTAGCACAAGGATAAGACCATTTACAGGTCTCTTGTTGACACAGTTTCTCCTATAATATAAATAAACTATATGCAAGAAAACTAAAGTCTGACTGAAGGTTCTCGAGGACCATCTGAGACCGTAGAATGAACTGCAACAAAGACAAAAACCCTTGACAAAATTCACCTTCTCTAAACAGAAGACAGCTTTCTATAAAGGGTTTTTTTGGTTGGTTGTTTTTGGTGGTGGTGCGTTGGGGTTTTTTTGTTTGTTTCTTTAGGGTTTTTTTTTCCTTTTACTGGAAATCCATAGCAACAAACTTACATAAAGCAATAATATTATTAGCCCAAAGTAGTCATTTCTCCACCTGGAAAGAAAGTGCTGCAATCCTACTGGAGGGTGTTCAGCTGTTCTGATGAGTGCTATAAAGCCTGGGTAAAACAGAATAAGAGCAGAACTTAACCACCTAGGAAAACAAGGTTAAATCCCATTGACTGCCACTAATATCTATTAAGTGCTATCAATAGCTCCCTTGTTACTCAGGTGTCAAGCAATTAACACATGTCTATTGGACTCATAAGTTATCTAAAAGCCTGTCCTTGACAGGTTTACCCACAGTAGAGCCCTTAGTATTATTTGTTCATTTATGATTCTTTTTCCCTCCCCTATGGATCATTTATGAGGACTGCAAATAAAAGAACTCATGTAGATGGACAGTGGAAGCAGCTTTTGAATATTTGATGCAGATAAGCTTCTAGGGTATTGAAATGGGTACTAGAAATTTAAAACTATAGTGAGATCCAGAGAACAGAATAATGGTCAAGATGCTTATATGTTTTCCCATTATTAAAATTTTCAGCGGAGCTATAAAGTATATGTTGTTTGCAGGAACTCGAAGACCTTTGTATGGCTGTATAGTTGTGAAATACTCTTCTTAATGGGCCTTGAGACATTACAGTCTGTAAGCTGATACAAGCACCTATTATTCTTGGACTGGAGTTTGGAACCACTGTTGTTGAACAACAGCAGGAATAAAAAGTCATTTTTTTAACTTTGCAGTTGTGCAAATAAAAAACATAGGATTAATTTGTCAATATATAGCAAGAGAGGTAGGCATGCAAAGAAGAACTCGTAAAGTAGTAAGAGGAGACGTAAAGAGAAATAAAGGAACTTTACAAAACTATACAAGAACTGGGATCCCCACATTAAGCAATTCACAAATTTTCTTCACCTCGGGGTCCGGGGGAAGTAAAAGAAGGGCTTGGTTAATCTACTGTTGACATTTTGCTCTTCAGAAGAACTAACAATACTAAGATTTGGGAACATGGCTAAGTGTTCGTTCTGTCTTGTGACACATACAGTATGAAGACAGTAGACTGCCAAGAAGAATTGTCAACAAGGATTCTGACTAATCAGGATATGTCATTTTGGAAAGGTCAAAAACTATTGTCTGTTATTTCTATCTAAAACTACATGAAAGGCAAAATTTCAAATCAGCAATAATTTTTAAGAAAGCTTACATAGCTCTGAAGCATTTGTCCATATTTGAAGTATTTGCTTTACTTTTTGGAAAATAAATTATTGTTTCAGAGGTTTTTGTTTGATTATTTGTTTATCTCTAAGAGATTTGTCCTTGGTGCATTGTCCTTTCAGTTCAAATTGCACTCAAGATACAAGGTTAGTCAATCTTTCTGACAGAAAGATTTATGTCTGCACAGAAAATGCCACAGCAGATATCCATTCTTAAAGTTCTTGCCAATAGGAAAGAAGGTAAATTAATCATATTTCTGTAATGCTGAAATTATTAAACTTTTCTTAAGGTGATCTTATTCCAAATAACCATCAGCTTCTTATTCTCAAGATGCAAATTGACATTTTTTGTAGTTAAATGGTTAAGTCATAATCACAATATTATAAACAAACTGATACATCAAAAGGAAAGAAGCACTCCAGCAACTCATATTAATAGCAGTCATTAGGGTTCTTACCAAACTGACCTTTGGAAGATATAAAGCAGTTCCCAAATATTTGGAAAAGCTGGTGTATAAAGTTAAAATTCATATTTTTATGATCTGTGTTATAAGTCTGTGTTGAAATCTATAGCTACTACTGTTAGCTAGTTTTATGTCTAGCACTATAAAACATATAATTATCATAAGTAAAATCTTTCTTGTCAGCTGTAACTTAGCCAGTGTTATGAACAAATAACAGGTGCATTTCATTTATATATCATAACAATAATCTTTGTATTGTTTTTTTTAAAAACATCTATGGTTAAAGCCATGCTAAACGTAGCACTGATTGAATATTAAGTATTTAGTTATTGTTGAAAAATTACGATAAGATTCCCGGTCCTCTAGATGAGAAACAACATACCCATTATGTTTAACAAACAGTTGCCTGAAGAGATTGCTTTTGCCCCATGATTGACAAACTCGATTCTGTTAAGCTGTAAGTTTTAGATTTGTTAAGGATGTTGAACCCTAGTTCCCATGCCAAAAACTTGACCTTTATGATGTGTATTCTGAATTAAGAAATAACCAAAAATGTTGCCCCTCATCATATCACTACAGGCCCTGGTAAAAAGACTCTCTCCATCTTTCTTATAATCCCCCTTTATATATTGAAAGGCTGCAATAAGGTCTTCCCAGAGCCTTCTCTTCTCCAGGCTGAACAAGCCCAGCTCCCTCAGACTTTCTTGATAGGGAGGTGTTCCAGCCCTCTGATCATTTTTGAGTCCCTCCTCTGAACCCACTCCAACAGATCATTTTTTTTCTTGTACTGATTTAGTACATGATTTAATACATCTTCTCAAGAGAAAGAAGCAAGAACCTATTTGACTACTCACAATAAAAGATGTTACCAAATATCCAAACAGGTACATTTCACATGGTTATGAATATTTTTTAAAAACCACACAGCCATATTCACTTCATCACACTTATGGCACCCCATAGTATCAAAATTACTGTTTCTAATTGTTGATAGTAATCCCTCTTTGACAAACTCATATTCCTCTATGTGACCATTACATGGGTTGGATTTATAAATAAGCAGGCCATTTCTGCAAAATGTTCAGATTACCAATAGCTCTGCAAATGTACTCCCATTCAATACCACACACTTGAAGACTGCTCTCCTAAGACCATAAAAATGACCAAATGTAGTAAAGTCATGATCTTGAAATCAGAAAGCTTTAAGCAGGATCTCTAGAACTTAGATTTATCTTCTTAAGGCAGTAGACTTCAAACTGGTTTGCAGGAGTTTCTTATGTTCATGACAAACAGAGTTTTATTGCTTGTGCAGTTGCACCAGAGTTATAAGGAGAAATAACGATCGTATTTTTTTAATCCTTGAATATTTACAACAGCACAATCAGATTTCATAAATGAAATAAAATGACTCTGTCACCCTAACAAAGCATTAGGAAGCATATCCTATGGTTTAATGATCAAAATATGTTTTTATTTTCAAAAATCCACAAACTAGGATTCTCTTTCTTTACTGTATTTTCTAAAATGCATCATACACTATAGAAACATAGATAATACAGTACAGATGTAGAAACTCTAGGTGATAAGTTACCAATCTGGATAAAGAAAACTGTGTTTTCTATAGTAACTGCATATGCTATGCATAGTCTGTGTTTCTACTACTAAATAAGGAGGCCAAAGCCAAGTGTCACACCAAACACTGGGTGGGAACCATGGCAGGTGCACAGAGCATGAACTCACACAGTGTTTTCTGGAGGGAACTCATTTTAAGTAGTGCTTAAGCAGTGTTTGTTAAAATGTCTCCATTTTCCTCACTGTTGTGGGTTAACCCCAGCTGGCAGCTCAGCACCACCCAGCCACTTGCTCACTCCCCTCACAAAGGGCTGGGAGAGAGAATCGGAAGGGTAGAAGTGAGAAAACTCATGGGTTGAGATAAATACAGTTTAATAAGTAAAGAAAAAGCCACGCACACAAGCAAAGCAAAACAAGGAATTCATTCACTGCTTCCCATCGGCAGGCAGGTGTTCAGCCATCTCCAGGAAAGCAGGGCTCCATCACAAGTAATAGTTACTTGGGAAGACAAACACCATCACTCCAAATGTCCCCCCTTTCCTCCTTCTTCACCCAGATTTATATGCTGAGCATGATGTCATGTGGTGTGGGATATCCCTTGGGTCAGCTGGGGTCAGCTGTCCCAGCTGTGTCCCCTCCCAGCTTCTTGTGTCCCCCCAGCCTACTCGCTGGTGGGGTGGGGTGAGAAGCAGAAAAGCCCTTGACTCTGTGTAAGCACTGCTCAGCGATAAGGAAAACACCTCTGTATTATCAACACTGTTTTCACCACAAATCCAAAACATAGCACCATACTAGCTACTATAAAGAAAATTAACTCTACCCCAGCCAAAACCAGCACAACAGTTTAATACGGAAACCAACGGAAAATAAGGAATTAATTCACTACATCTGTCAGCAAGCAGGTGTTTAGCTATTTCTAGGAAAGCAGGGCTCCATCATGAATAATGGTTACTTGGGAAGACAAACACCATAACTCCAAACATCCCCCTTTCATCTTTCTTCCCTGAAGATTTTATTGTTGAGCGTGACATCATATGATCTGGAATATCCCTCTGGTCAGTTGGGGTCAGCTGTCCCAGCCGTGCTCCCTCCCAGATTCTTGTGCACTCCCAGCCTACTCACTGGCGGGGCAGTGTGAGAAGCGGAAAAAAAGGCCTTGATGATGTGTAAGCACCGTTCAGCAATAGCTAAAACATCAGTGTGTTATCAACACTGTTTTGGTCTCAGATCCAAAACATAGCTTCATACAAGCTACTATGAAGAAAATTAACTCTATCCCAGCTGAAACCAATACACCTAGTAGTGTAGTAAACAGAGTACAGAGAGTACTAGCCTAATAGTTTCCATAAACTGCTCCCTGACAGTGTGCTTGTAGTAAATGAACATGCTGTTGTTAGGATCTGCAGTTCCTTTTTCTTCATTAGTTGGTGACATCACCTTTCCTTGCACTTTTTTGTACATACAACAGCCTTTGCAGGCTTGTACCTTGTGCTTTAGGTATTCTGCATACATTTTGAATTATTATGCAAAGTTTTATAATGAAACAATCATAACCTCCCTTATCTTGAAACAATTCCTATGCCAAATACTGTGTGAAAAAACAAAAGATACTATTTGGAGGCCCTTTAGAGTGCATACTCTAGTTTGCTTTTTCACCACAGACATTCAAATTTACAGGTGCTACTACTACTTCTGCAAAGTGCTATATTAGGTGCACTTCATACCACTGGAATGTATGATTTTCTATGTTTTGCCCTTTACATGCAAATTCCGGGTTGCCATCATACACACAAGATGTATCAGGATCTTTCTCTAAACCATTTGTTAACGTTTATGTTTTCATAGAATCATAGAATCATAGAATGTGTTGGGTTGGAAGGGACGTTTAGAGGTCATCTAGCCCAACCCCTCTGCAGTGAGCAGGGACAGCTTTAACCAGATCAGGTTGCTCAGAGCCCCATCCAACCTCACCTTGAATGTTGCCAGGGATGGGGCCTCCACCACCTCTCTGGGCAACCTGTGCCAGTGCTTCACCACCCTCAGTGTAAAAAATTTCTTCCTTATATCCACTCTAAATCTATCCTTCATTAATTTAAATCCATTACTCCTTGTCCTGTCACAACAGGCCTTGCTAAAAAGATTCTCCCCATCCTTCCTATAGGCCCCCTTGAAGTACTGGAAGGTCGCAATAAGGTGTCCTCGCAGCCTTCTCTTCTCCAGGCTGAACAACCCCAACTCTCTCAGCCTGGCCTCATAGGAGAGCTGCTCCAGCCCACGGATCATTTTGGTGGCCCTCTTCTGGACCCACTCCAGCAGGTCCATGTCCTTCTTGTGCTGAGGGCCCCAGAGCTGGACGCAGTGCTCCAGGTGAGGTCTGACCAGAGCAGAGCAGAGGGGCAGAATCACCTCCCTCGACCTGCTGGCCACGCTTCTTTTGATGCAGCCCAGGATTCAGTTGGCTTTCTGGGCTGCAAGTGCACATTACCAGCTCATGTGCAGCTTTTCACCCACCAGTACCCCCAAGTCCTTCTCCGCAGGGCTGCTCTCAATCCCTTCCTCCCCAGCCTGTATTGATATTGAGGGTTGCCCTGTCCCAGGTGCAGGACCTTGCACTTGGCCTTGTTGAACCTCATGAGTTTCACACAGGCCCACCTCTCCAGCTTGTCCAGGTCCCTTTGGATGACATCTTGTGCTTCTGGCATGTCAGCTGCACTACTCAGCTTAGTGTCATCTGCAAACGTGCTGAGGGTGCACTCAATCCCACTCTCTATGTCACTGATGAAGATGTTAAATAGCACCGGTCCCAGTACAGACCCCTGAGGGACACCACTTGTCACCGGTTTCCATTTGGACATCGAGCCATTGACCACGACCCTCTGGATGCGACCATCCAGCCAATGCCTTATCTGCCAAACAGTCCACCCATCAAATCTGTATCGCCCCAATCTAGAGAGAAGGATGTTGTGGGGGACTGTGTTGAAGGCTTTAGAGTCCAAATAGATGACATCCATTGCTTTTCCCTTGTCCACTGATGCAGTCACTCCTTCATAGAAAGCCACTAGGTTGGTCAGGCAGGACTTGCCCTTGGTGAAGCCGTGCTGGCTGTCTCGAATCACCTCCCTGTCCTCCATGTGCTTGAGCATAGCTTCTAGGAGGATCTGCTCCAGGATCTTCCCAGGCACAGAGGTGAGGCTGACAGGTCAGTAGTCCCCAGGGTCCTCTTTTCTTCCCTTTTTCAAAATGGGCACAATGATTCCCTTCTTCCAGTCAGCAGGGACTTCACCTGACTGCCATGACTTTTCAAATATCATGGAGAGTGGTTTGGCAACTACATCAGCCAATTCCCTCAGGACTCTGGGATGTATCTCATCTGGTCCCATAGACTTGTGTACATTCAGGTTCCCCAGGTGGTCTCAAACCTGATCTTCCCTTACAGTGGGAGGGGCTTTACCCCCCTGGTCCCCATCTTGTGGCCCATTGACTCAGGAAGGGTGAGGAGAGAGGTTGTCGGTGAAGACTGAGGCAAAGAAGTTATTGAGTACCTCAGCCTTCTCCTCATCTGTTGATACTAGGTCGACATTCTTGTTCATCGGGGGGGGGAACACTTTCTTTAACCTTCCTTTTCTGGTTGACATGCCTGTAGAAGCCCTTCTTGTTATTCTTTACATCCCTTGCCAAATTCAGATCCAGCCATGCCTTGGCCTTCCTGACCCCCTCCCTACACAACCGGGCAGCTTCCCTGTACTCTTCCCAGGACACCTGTCCCTGCTTCCACTGCCTGTGCAGTTCCCTCTTACTCTTTAGTTTGACCAACATGTCTCGACTCAGCCATGCTGGTCTCTTCCCTTCCTTGCCTGATTCCTTACACCTGGGGACTGAGAGCTCTTATGCTCTATGGAAGGTGTCCTTAAAGATCTGCCAGCTCTGTTCCGTTCCACTGTCCCAGAGGACCATTTCCCAGGGGGTCCGTCTGACTAACTCCTTGAAAAGCTGGAAGTTTGCTTTTCTGACATTTAGGGCCCTGACTGTGCTCCTTGCTTTTCCCATATCCCTCAGGAGTGTGAACTCCACCTATGCATGATCACTGCAGCCCAGGCTGCCTCCAATCTTGAGATCTCTGATGAGCTCACTTGCATTGGTGACCATCAGGTCCAGTATTGCATCCCCTTGGGTAGGGGTGTCTATTACGTGGCTTAGGAAGTTATCCTCAGTGCATTCTAGGATTCTCCTGGATTGCCTACAGCTCACCGTGTTGCTTTTCCAGCAAATGTTGGGGTGGTTGAAGTCCCCCAGTAGGACAAGGGTCTGCAAGCACGAAGCCTCCTGGAGCTGGAGGAAGGCGGCCACATTACTTTCTTATATACTATAAATGCCATCATAGCTTGTGTCATTTTCTAGAATCTTAGTTATTACATGTATCATTTTGCCTTGAAATTTCAGCAGATGATTACCCTGTATAATTTTCAGTAATAGGGCCATATTTTAAAGTATGAACTTTGGTAGCTGGAAAATCTGCAACTCTAGGTGCGGAAAATCTACATAAGCAATTCACTGATATCCCTCTGAAAATTAATGTGCAAAGTCTTGGGTGATTATTTGCAGATAAATCAGCATAAGCTGGATGTAAATATTAAACATGGAACTCAATCTCAAAAAAAATTCTTACTCACTGATGAGAAATAAGCTTGCAGTTTCGGAACAGTTTATGTGAATGCCTTCCCCATGTTGAAGCACGGGGCATCTGTGGCTTAGGATCATAGCACGAAAGAGACATCAGCTTCAAAGGACACTGACAGAGACTGGATTAGCACGTTAGGGAAATCAATACCACCCACCCCCATCATATGCCAGATAATACAGCAGAACTGGGAAGAGGGAGAAGGGACTCATCTGATGTGACAAAATTATAAGCTTCTGTGGTGGGTTGATCTTGGCTGACTGCCAGGTGCCCACCAAGATGCTCTCTCACTCCCCCTCCTCAGCAGGACAGGGGGAGAAAATTAGACAGAAAAGCTCATGGGTTGAGATGAGGACAGGAAGATCACTCACCAATCACCATCACAGGCAAAACAGACTCAACTTGCAGAAGATTAATTTAGTTTATTCCCAACTTAAAAAAAAAATAAAATAGAGTCGGATAGAGAGAAATAAAGACAAAACTAAAAGCAATCTCACTCTTTCTTCCCAGGCTCAACTTCACTCTTTTGTTCCCAACTCTTCTACGTCTTCCCAGCTCTACTAGCAGTGCAGGGGAGATGGGGAATGGGGGTTGTGGTCGGTTCACAATGCTTCATCTCTGCTGCTCCTTCCTCCTCACAGTCTTCCCCCACTCCAGCATAGGGTCTCTCCCATGGGATACAGTCCTGCATGAGCTGCTCTATCAACCTGAAAGGAGGTTGTAGTGAGGTGGGTGTTGGTCTCTTCTCCCAAGTAGCTAGCGATAGGACAAGAGGAAATGGGCTTAAGCTGCGCCAGGGGAGGTTTCGACTGGAAATTAGGAAAAATTTCTTTACGGAAAGGGTGGTCAGGCATTGGAACAGGCTGCCCAGAGAGGTGGTGGAGTCCCCATCCCTGGAGGCGTTTAAAAAACGGGTAGATGTGGCACTTCGGGATATGGTTTAGTCTGGTCTACCCTTGATTAGTCTAGAGTGGGCTTGGTAGTGTAGGTTAATGGTTGGACTGGATGATCTTAAAGGTCTTTTCCAACCTAGATGATTCTATGATTCTATGATTCTATGATTCTATGATCATGGGTCCCACCCCACGGGCTGCAGTTCTTCAAGAACTGCTGCAGCATGGGTCCTTGCTACGGGGTACAATCCTTCAGAAACAGACTGCTTCAGTGTGGCTCCATGGGCCACAGTTCCTACCAGAAAACCTGCTCCGTGTCAGCTCCTCTCCATGGACCGCAGCTGTTGCTAAGAGCCTGCTCTTACATGGCCTCTCCATAAGCTGCAACTTCCTTCAGGGCACATCTACCTGCTCTGATGTGGGGTCCTCCAGAGGTGGCAGGGGGACAGCCATGGTCTCTCCATGGGTTGCAGGGGAATCTCTGCTCCAGTGCCTGCAGCACCTCATCCTCTCCTTCCTCACTGACTTTGGTGTTTGCAGGGCTGTTTCTCTCACATTTTTCTCACTGCTCTCTCTCACAGCTGCTGTGCAGTGTTTTTTATCGTTTCTCAAATATGTTTTCCCCGAGTCATCGCCAGTGTTGTTGACGGGCTCAGGTTTGGCCAGCAGCAGGTCTGTTTTGGAACCAACTGGAACTGGCTCTTTCTGACATGGGGGCTGCTCCTGGTGCCTTCTTACAGAGGCCTCCCTGAGCCCCCCGACCCCTGCCAAAACCTTGCCACATAAATCCAATAATATCCTAACAATATCACATGGTGAACTAAGGAATTATCTCATTTCTGGTCAGATTCATGGCACCACAGATCCTTTATGCAACAGAAGCCAAAAGCAAATGCTCATTCTAACCCTTGATGAATGACCTCTCTTTCCAAAGCATAATTTTATGGTTGAAGAGTACAGTCCTCTATATCCTTATTCCTATGAGCAGTTTTTTCTCTTTATATTTCATCTCTGTACTCAGTGCACTCAGTAGGTATACTTGCATGACCATAGATACTTGTAAAGTAAATGCTGGCCAATTTGAGCCCAGATACATTTCAGATATAGATCACCATGAAATCCTCTTTTAAGCTCAGTGCAGTGAGAGCTTTGCCCATGAGAATAAACAAGAGCTGAACACATCTTTCTACTCAACTTCTAACTCACAGTTTTCTGTGCAAACTTTCCTAATATAATTCTTAATTGCTGGAAGACCAGATAAGCTGGAATTAAGTATGACATAAATAAAAGCAGGAGGTGGGAGCAAGACAGTAGCCTAGAGCTTGTTTAGCTCTTGTAAAGAGAGCTGAAAACAATTTAACTTTGCTTCAGTACTGATGTGGAAACTGGTCTGGAATAGATGCTTCCCCAGACTCTAATTAGAAAAGAAAAAATGGAAGCAATGAAGGTCATTGTTGAAAAGGCATGTTCTTATTGATAACAATATAATTTGTAGCTGCTTTCAAACTAAAGTATGCTTAAATGGCTAATTAGAACACCCAAATAAACACTTCTAGAGTAAAAGGCCTTTCCTTCCTGTAGACATTTCTGAGGGATGACTTTAATGCTGACTGTTCTTCAGGGAATTCATGTTTAACCAGTTAGATAATTAACAATCTGTCTAAATATCCCTGATTTTTGTGATGCTTAGCTTTTGATTAGCTTTAATACTTATCTTTGCTTCATGTCTGTATTTAATACCCTGCAGAACTCTTCTGAAATGCATTTCTACAAAATTGCATCTGGGCAAATATTCCAACATAGTAAGTGCAAACATTTCTTTGAATTTAAAAGAACTATTTTCTTCAACCATAATACACTTTTAAAATAAATATTTAAACCACTATGTTTTCACTTGTATACATTTTTTTCCTGAATAGCTTTTTATACAAGTATAGTCTTACACAAGTGTAAATGTGTACTTTTCTGAGTTTTATCACTGTTTTTTCCATATCATCTGGTATTATAATTTTTCCCCATTTTTTTAGACATCAGGAACAATACAACAAACTATATATTAGAAATTAGACAGAACAAGACATGTGCAAGACCATTAGTTCAAAACAGACTGTAAGGGGTAATATACTTCTTCAAACTATAGAGATGTTGCTTAGACTACTTTTTAAATAAAACAACACACTTGTGAAAGCAGGATTGGTTTTATACAAATATGTCTAAATTTATTGGACAATTTATTTGTAGTGAGTAAATACAGTTTCTCTACTAGAGTACTTGGCATGTAGCTCTTTAAATCAAAAGAGCTGAGAAAATGGAACTAATCCTCTAAGTATTTAAATACTTGGTTGCTCTAATTTTTGCTTTTTTCCTATCTTCATTTATTTACTGCACTGATGATTTTGCTAGGTGGGGGTATTCACACAATTCAGTTTTAGCCATCCAAATTCCTTCTAGCATGACTAACAAAGAGACTCACTGAACAGCCAGTGGTCCCCTTATGAACAGATGGCAGAAACTGATGCTGTTAGAATCAGACCACCCATTAAACTCTGGTGAGACTGCAGGGGCTAATTCTGCATCCATCCCTATAGAGTATTACTTCTCAATGCACTGATTTAACTATGCATGAGAAAAAATGAAAGCAACTGCAGGAGGACATGGCTTTCCCCCCCCCCCCCCTTTGATCATTTGAGCTTCAGATATGCTAAGAGGCTGTACCATCCACTGGTAGAAGTGAAGAATTCAGTCTGATCTAAGAACTTAAGAAGGAGAGCTGTACCTAGCATTCTATTAAAGGTTTAAATAAATACATCATCCATACAGAGGAGAAAAGTTTTGTTGTTAAACAATATATTTGGAGATAGTTGAGCTCCTCTACCTATTTTCCAGTAAAGAAGACAGACCTATGGCTTTAAGTGGCAACAAGAAATCTGTGTTGTAGAGCCCACTGCCAAAGCCTGTGATTAGAAAATGAAATCATTGCGTGTTCACTTTTTCCAAACTTTTTTTTTTTTAATTTCTGCATGCCTCTGCACTTCGAGTTACATGTTTTCTCTCAACAATCATTTATTTCTACAATACAGCCTGTGTAAAATCCTGCTGCCAGGGAACTGGTCCACAGGAAGTTAATCATGCACATTATACTGCAGTTACACTATGACCCTGTCTGCTTTTCCACCTTGTCAAAAGTGATTTAAAATTTCACCTTACACTTACCAGTAGTTGGGCTTGATTTTCTTGTGAAAGTTTTATTCATATCTGGTCATTCCCTGAAGTGAGTAGCTACATATTTGTTTAATGCTTCCTTGGCATATGGATTAGCTCCCAAACTGACAAGCTCTTTAGCACTCATGGTCTGGATTTTAGAACTCATTGCCAAAAATATACCAAAACATTGACTCCTTCTTAGCACGAGGAGGAAATGCTACTTCCTCAAGACACATTTACATTGGCTTTAGCTGCATATTCTTGGTATATTTTGAAATAAGATGTTTCATCAAACAGTATATTGTCTAACTTAGTTTTGACAGCATCTATAATGAAAAATTATGGCAAACACTTTAAAAGGAACAGACTGTATTGCAGAGAACTTTCACACAATATGTTGTGTACTATGGCATGCATGCCATTGAATTCTGAACAAGCTATAAGAATGTGACTGAAATAGCAAAGATTTATAAAAATTTCTTTAGAGAAGCAAGTGTGAATGAAGAGAATGAAGAATGTTTTACCACATTGAACAGAGATTGTGATTCGCATACAGGTTAAAATGGGAGTCAGTACTCAAGTACAGAGGATATACTTGATTCTATAGCCATTTCTTAAGGAAATCTTCTGCAGGAAGTCAGACTGGGGAATAGTTAGCATTTAAGGTATTTACTACAGAAATGAATTGTCAGTGTTAACTTACAAGTATATATTGAAGAAACTGTTTCCACAGGCTTATTGAGGTCAAGTGGGGATGGCATCCAGGAGAAAGCTTTATGTTAGTACTAAGTGTTTACAGAACTGCTTCTTACAGGATAAATCAGACTGCTTTAACAAAAGCAGAGCTTCTTTCTGCAAGAGTCTAAGTATTTCAAAGTGTATGTAACCTGTGGGCCACCCAGGCTGCTAATGTCTGTACCAAGAAGGCTAATGCACCATATTGCCACTTGCTCTGGACCTGTGTGCCTGGGTTTCCTTTGCATAGAAAAGAAGAAATGGGAGCAGGAAGCACAGAAAGGAAGATTATGAGAATAGTGCATGCCCATATCCTGTTCTGTTGTGGAGCTGGGACATAACTGAGAAGTCTCCAGGTCAAAGGCCATCTCAACATGGTCTTGTGGTTCTCTTAATAGTTCTCATTTTGCTTAGCCAAGCTTGTGAATATAACTTTAATTAACCAAAACGTTAACATACTGCATGATCTTTTATTGACAGGACACAAATAGTTCTGTTTTGTGAAACTGAGGGAATTCTGGAGAACTAGATAATTAAGAGGTGGCTCCAAATATCATCTTCAGGCACCCATGTTATTCACAGACTGGTTTTGCTGCTGAATGTGAAAAGTCCCTATACCTCAAAACATCCACAAGTTTCCAAGGGCATGTGACAGAGATTTTGCTGGAAAACAGTAATGCCATTTAGGTGCTACAGAATTTTCTGGGTAGGTGTTCCTTGGATTATACTGCCTTACATACGTGCTCAAAAAGTGTCAACCTGCGTAAAAGACTATAAAGAACAAAACTCTTAGACTGATATGTATGTTCTCATCTGTTACCGGTTACTTTATTATCCCAGCATGTGGAAGACTCCAGTTCAAATCTCTATATTGTCTGATATCTCACAGCAACCAGTCCAGTCTGCAACATGCAGGTAACCCAGATAATAGCACATAGTTTCTCACCACGATGTCACTGGTTGCTCTGGTGTGAATGTCTTTTCATTTTCATTGCTGAAGTGGCTTGAATGTGTAGAAATTATATTTATTTGTATTAGTAAGACAGCGCTTCCATGTTCTATATGGGTAGGACATTTATCTGGATATCTGGAGTCTAAACTAAGTCTCTGTTTAAAAAAAAAGAAGTATTTATTTGTACAAAATGGATCAGATTGAACATGAAAATTCTACACATACCTTCTTGGAAGGATTAATATAGTCACCAATTTTTGAAAGGGGGTGTGAATCATAGTGTTTCTCCTCAACATCTCCTCCTTATGAGTTTATAATGTTCCTTGCCCATTTTGACTGCCTCACTGAATTCCTGTCTTGGATACATTTCTCTTGCTATGCCTTGTATAGAATTATAGAATCACAGAATCATTTAGGTTGGAAAAGACCTTTAAGATCATTGAGTCCAACCGTTAACCTAACACTGCCAAGTCCACTACTAAACCATGTCCCTAAGTTCCACATCTGCACATCTTTTAAATACCACCAGGGATGGTCACTCAACCACTTCCCTGGGCAGCCTGTTCCAATGCTTGATAACCCTTTCTTTTGGTGAAAAAATTTTTCCTAACATCCAATCTAAACCTCCCTTGGTGCAACTTGAGGCCATTTCCTCCTGTTCTATCACTTGTTACTTGGGAGAAGAGACTGACAGCTACCTCACTACAACCTCCTTTCAGGTAGTTGTAGAGAGTGATAAGGTTTCCCTTCAGCCTCCCTTTCTCCAGGCTAAACAACCCCAGTTCCCTCAGCTGCTCCTCATAACACTTGTTCTCTAAACAAGTGTTTATAAGGGCACTTAACTCACAGCTAAGGCAGGTTTCAATATTACAAATTCCTTTGCACATCTAGGCTTAGTCCAGCCAAAGTCCACAGCTCTCAGCACTTTGGAAAACACATTGACAACACTACAGTTTTAAATTCACTTTAAAGATATAATTCTCTGTTCCTGAAATGTTTCTACTTTCACAGGACTATATGATCAATCATTACTCCTGGACATAACTAAGCACACAACTTAGTGCACACAACTTTCTTATTTGTTGAGAATGCTCTCATCAGCTAATTAATCACCAGTAAGTTTTTACTGTCTTTATGTATGTATGCTCATCCTTCCTCAATAGTGAAAGTGAATTTAGTCAATTCAGCTTCACAAGAAAGAATGTAGAAATAAACCTGAGTGACAGGGAAACTTAGGTTCCAACTTTTGAAGTTAGGATCCCTATCTGTAAGGCTTTTTAGTATATGATTCATAATTCTTCTTTGTATGCTGTTTCTCTTCACATACACTTTCTATCAGCTAGACTGTAAACATCAACAGCTAGACATTGTTTATAAGTATAATTTTACCATAGCATATGAGCAAGTTGATATAAAGCTGACATCGTGAACAGAAAGATTTATTTACCTTTATTCACAGATTACAGGAGCATCCATCTAGACTTGGTAGCCCTTTTCAAAGTTAAGCATGGTAATCACAGAGTTCAAATTAAACTACTGAAATCCATTACCACACTCATAATGTCAAAAGCACATGAAATCTGAAATCTAGATACCCTATACAACTTTTACCTCCTTAAATGCTGATGAAAACAATAGATGAGCTAACGTATCTAGTCCCTCTCCCTCATCAAGGTGCACTGCAAAAGCATTTCTCTTTCAAATTAATTCCCTACGCTATTAAAGCTCTTATTGATATCAAGTGAATGCATAGGAGGCAAGCAGCCTCAGTTTCATAACTGAACAGAAAAATCACAAAGAAGTTGAACATATGTTTTGAGAAGAAAAATGAAAGATTCTACTGGAAACTACAAGCTGCTGATTCTGTGTCTCAGTTGAGTGTTATTCATAATGCCTAAATTTACCCTTAGAATATGGTTGGAAACAACAAACAGGTAATAGGGATGGGCTGTTCTCTAGAATTTTTGAGCTATTCTGATAAAAGCTGCCAGTCAAAAAGATGACAGAGATGTTTTCAGCATTTCAAAATGAACAACAAATATGGGAGGTAGTTGGGCATGTCACTAAATCTGTGGAAGTAAGATGCTGTTCTGTTAAATATTTACTGGTCATTATAAGATTTTGGAAAAGTTTTCAGTGCAGCATTTGCAGAAAACAGTTCTGTTATTCCCCGCTTCCACGCCCCAACTCCCACCCCTGCCAAATGATCAAAGTACATATAAGGATATTAGTCTCTTCATAAACCTTTATTGGTTGAAACTTTACACCATTAAAGACAATGCCATTAATACTATCTAGTCTAAGAGTGCACTATAGTTCTTTAGAGCTTCGTCTAATGTGCACTGCTCTGCTACAGAATAGCAGAAGTGAGGTATCAGATGCTCATCCTCTAACCCCCGTTGTGGATGACATTTTGACAGAAATGAAAGGCAGCAGCCCATTTTAGATGAGGAAACGAACAGTCACACGTGGTGCATTTGCACTAGTGCTTTAGTCTTGTAGAATACAACCCTACTAAGTCTGTCTTGTTTGTCTCTGCTCTGTTAAGGTAGTCCGCTTGTTCTACTAGCTCCTTTTAAATGTAGCAGTCACGTCTTCCAACGTTTAAGCCTACATAGTGTTCACTTTCATACACTCACACAGGTCCTCGAGCTAATTGAAAAACTGCGCTGTAAATAAGCACTCAGAGTCAAAACTACAAATGCAGTCTGGGATCTGCATTTTGACCAGGTATGCCTTTCCATTTCTAAGAGAAAACAATTAATTGGTAACTGCACACACCAATTTCAACTTGATTATATACTTACATATTGTGATAAGAAAACTTGGAAATTTGCATTTGAACATGTGTTTGCTAGTTCATTAATAAAATAGATTCCTTTTCTGTTCCTGTAAAATTCAAATAACTTTTTAGAAATGAAACGGATGAACCACATCAGGGAAACACTGATCTTGCCAGACACTACCACTTCTGCAGAGTTGCCTTTGGGATTTTCACAGTAAGAGTGGCTTACCAGTACAAAGCAGAAGATGATTAAAGAGATTTTACAGTCATCTATTGATATGCAGTCTTTAAATCTTAGTGTTTTAAAGTGTTTAAAAGATCTGAAGTCTTCTCAGGTACAACACATGTAAAAATGCTGGACTGAGGGAAAACTGAGATAAAGTTATAAGGAACTGAGTGGCAAAAGAGGATACAAACTTTTCTCCCCCTGGTTTTATGCAGGATTTTGCAGGCACATGGAACTAGTGTTGCCATATTAGCACTCAGCAGCAAGAGGTGATTTCAGAGCAGACTTGTCCTACTGTGGTGTTAAATGATTGCCTTCAAAAGATATTGACAAAAGGAGTTGCATAAAATAAAGTCTTCTGAATGAATCTGAGTGAAAGTTTTATGTAGTTTCAAAAACTTAAATTAAATTAGGTTTTAACCTGAAATATTACTTTCTGTTTGGATCAATAAATAGTGAAACAATAAAAAAAAACCCCAAAACTGAAAGTGTAATATTTTTGGACTAGTTTGACAGTTAAATGCTGGAAACTTTGCTAGAAGAAGATTCTTCTGTCCTTTTTATAGCAGTTTTACAAAATCAAACTAGGAAAGCTTGAAGTTTTGGAAAAGTATGTTAATATTTGGCTGAATATGAAAACCACAACCAAGCCCTTCAGCCTTTTGAAGCTGACTCTTCAGTAGATGATGAGAAACAACAGAAAGAATAAGACATCCCAAGAATAGAAAGGAGAACACTTTTTCCCCCCTATCTGGACATTTTCTCCAATTTAACCTTCAGTAATTTTCAACTTTTTCTCATCCTTTACTATATCTATTTATAGATACACTCACTTTCATCACAACTTTCATTGCTGATATAAAACTATTCTTTTTACTGCACTGCAAGAATGTTAATATTTTAATATCTTTTTTATCTTCTTTTTATTCTGACAAGTATCCTGTCTGCTGCATGCAACTATTATCATCCCTTAGTTTAGCAATCTGCCTCCTTGTTCTGAAGAATATTTTCCCTATGAACAGATGTATAAAGCTTATGATGCCTCGCAGAAAACAGAAAGAAGCAGTCCATTTTTATTAGTAAAGCATCATCATCTGTACTATCTTCTTGTAAAACATTATAAATGAGCCCTTTTTCCGTGGGAATTTCGTGCCTTATTTTCAAATAATGTTTTCCTCAGCAAATGTTAAATAGGAGACAATCACATACTTATTTTGTTAAAATCAGTTAATAGGGATGAAGCAGTGAGAGTTCGCATGTGTGACTAATTTTTAGATTGCCAGTCTGCAGTAATGCTGGAGTTGGGGACTGCAGACAGAGCTAGGTGTTATCCTAGTAAAACAAAACCCAGATGTTCGCTTTGCATATCTCTTGTCTTTCTTTTCAGCTTGAGTATTAAAGGACTTGTGTTCAGTCTGCAATTTTCAGCGAATCATTTGCACATCGACACTGTTAACCATCAGATACACTGTGGCAATTCCTGAAGTCTTCTTTTCAGCAAAACACATTTTGCTCCCCTTCACATGCAAACATTTTCACATATGCTTCTGCTGTCACATTTATGAAAGATATCAGTTAATGTAAAATTACCATATGTTTCTGACAAGATGGAATCCTTCCTAGTAATTTTTCACCAGATTTTCAGTTTCTGATGTTGAATCCAAATAATATGTATTGTAAACAAGAGACATTGCTTTACCTGCTGAGTCAGGTAGTTATTAAACTCAAAGTTTGTCCCTAATAATAAACAACAGGGTTCATTTGTGAATTGGCTATTGCAATAACATAGGGTATATCTGGATATTCCAATACATTGAACCACATGACTCCACCACTTACATCCTAAATGCACTGAGTCTGAATATTCAGTCTTTTTTCTAGGTATACTCTGCTTGAACCTGCATCCTGAAATAAGAAGGAAATTATATAGTAAAACCAGGGACTGAATCCATTGCATGAGTCCTTAATTCTCAGCAAGGAAATTAAAAAAGTGCTCAATATAAGATAGAATAATCAATTTTTAATTCATAAGAGCCATAAACAATTTAAGGGCCCTATTGAATGTCATTAAGTTGTCATTAAGAAATTAGCTGAGCACCTAAGAAGCTGCTACCCTGTTAGAAAACTCTGATTCTTTTAAGAAGCATTAAGAAGTCACAAAGAGCACATTAATTTGTGTTAAATGTGTTAGCAGTCAAGTGTTCACCTGAAATTTGTGTGTATAGTTACGGTATTTATGTCTCAGATTCACACTCCAGCCCTCACTTAGTGGACAAGCTGAGGCTCAGGGGTGGGGATAGTTTACTTGCAAGTCCATGTTAGTGAAGGGATGTTCAAAAGAGTGATATCTCCTTCATCATGCAACGTCATGCCTAAGACCAACGTCCAAACAGTAACAGATTACAGACACCACAGAGAGACCAAGTTTACCTAACAAGGCACACTACCATTTCATGAATCTATTCTTACAGTTCCAGTGCAAATCATTCTTCACTCTGAATGGAAAGCATAAAAACCCACACTGCATTTTACCAATTTTGCAACACATCCTTTGAAGAACCAAGATTAGCCATGCTTTCTCATCCCTGCTCCCTTCTTCCAACTCTCCTTCCCCACCCCAAGGTCCAGGTAAACAATTTAAGGTTATGTCTTCCCTAGGGACTTTTTTTAGTTGCCACTCCCATGGAGCACTGTGTGAAAGCCTTGCCCATGTACTGCTACTAAGCAGAATCTAATTATCAGGTTCTTTCTTCCTATCAGTAGCAGCAGCAACAGCTTCCAGCTTGGCTTGTTGCTGTTCTTTCCCAAATCACCCAGAATACAGAGAACAAGGTGGAAAGACAGAAGGAACAGAGAAGCAGGAGTTTTTTCAGTGCTTAAAGCAAAGGAAAAGGGGAGGAAAGGAAAATAAGAACTACAGTTAGAATTACTGCTAAATGATATTATGCTTGCTGTCTAGCTGAACCCTGTGTCTTCCATCCCCCTGAAATCCTGATGTCACTCATCACTTAGTAAAATAAATGGTTTATTAATCAAGTAGACTAATTTGCTTGCTATTACATGCTTTACTTTACTTTTTACTTATACTTATAATCTTATACTAAAATGTCCTGAAAACAGTCAGCAGAATCATCTGTCATTCTATAGCCATGTGCAAAAAGGAAAGGAAGCTAAAATGGAGGCAGATTTGATCTACTTAATCAGAATGGAAAAAGTTGTAGCTTTACTGAGGTCTCTAAAGATACGCCGGCTTACCGCTGGGTTGGGAACCTTTGCTCTTGTTAATGAAAAAAGAAAAACTGCTGTATTTCTGAGTATGGGAATATTCAGGGATCATTTACCATTTTAAATGTCCTCTGAATTGTACTGATCTTTTCCCTGGAAACTCAAAATATTACTGTGGAAAACTTCCTTCTGAAAACAACATTGCAACATAGCAGTTTGATATATCCCTGGTGAATCAAAAATTCAGATGAGAGCGTTCATCAGCTGGCTTCACTGTACTATTTTGTTATTAAAAACAACAACAATGGCAAACAAAACATGTTTCTTAAGTAAGTAAAATAATGACTTATTATTATCATCCTTTTGTGATTATTGATGTGTGCTAAATTCTAAGGTGCCATCAACAAATTTTAGAAAGGATGTTCTTCATACCAGAAGGAGCTTCCTAGTGCTCCTTCTGTTGTCTCAGAATTAATTCCAGAGGTAAGGCTTTCCTTTAATTAACTGTACCACTTGGGAATCTGTTCTGCTTCAAAAGCATTTATGATCCCACAAAATGCAGAGGATCTTCCCACTGCTTTGTTGATTCTTCTTTTATCTGGTTGTAACCTAACAGATCACAGCCAAAGCTTCTGTATGGAGCAGTTCTGACTGGACTGAAATGAAAAGAGGGACAAGGTGGCAGCAGTCCATCACGGGTATCACTGTAGCTTACAGGTGCATGCAACTGCCTCTAAACCCCAGTCACTCCAGGCTTTAACATTGCTTAAAGCCACAGGACCTCCTGACTGGAGGTCAACAGTCTATGTTGCTATTGGCCTGCTCTGGTTTTTGTCGGAGGTAATTTTCAGTTTGTTATTGGCCTTTAATGGCTGTCAGAAGACAGTGACCTTTAAGTTATTGGGCAGCTATAAGCAGCAGTACTTATTTTTTCTAAATTGTTAGCCCATCTGAAATAGATGCCATGTCATGATTAATATAACAGCAATGACACTTCTCCAGGGCATTTCAAAACAGTATATTCAAAGTTCACATTGTTTCATGGAACAATTAGTGCAATAATTTTGACTCTAATATATTTTCACTTGTAAATCATCAAGCCATTAACCTTAATAAAGCCAACCTGCTGTCATTTATCATGCTCATCTAAATTGCTTGATACCGCAATAACAGAATATTTCATAGTAAGAAATGTTTGAATGCCCCAGTGAAACCTGATAAATACAGCAACCTTTCAATGCACAGGGAGTATTTTGTAAAGAACAAAGGCAAGCTGGAAAGATAGAAAAAAGAAAATAGGGCTAAAAAAGCAGGTAAAATTAAACATAACAAAATGGAAGGTGCTGATGGCAAATATAATTCCTGCATCACAACCAAAACCAGACAAGTAAAGTGCAGGGTAGGAAAACAGAACATCTTGACACACAAAAATAAGCTAAATCAAATATCTAGGGAGCATAGACAATATGTATAAGTATCCACTTGTGACTGAGCCAAACAGGCATGAAGTTTGAGTATGATTCAGTAGTTGGAGCATACCTTGGTAGTCACATTGTAAAGCAATGTGAAGCAACGCTAGAGAAAGTTCAGCAAGATAAAGTAGTAGATCAGAGGCCCAATTTTATTTACGCATAAGAATCACTCCTATTACAGTAATTTGTGAGAATTTTGCCCAGAAAATTTTGGTCAGAAAACTACATCACTTAATTATAATGTAGATATCACCTTAACTCTTACAAGGTCAAACTCCCCTCTACTGAAAATGCTTAATCATAGTGCAGATTTTCTATTTCAGTTGCTTTCTTAATGATGAACTAATTCTCAGTGTGTTTTGTTGCCAATAGTTATTGATTTATATATTCAAAAAAGACTAAATAGCTCCCAAATGAAATAATAAAAAAGTGTAGCAACACGTAAGGAAAGTCATTAGAAGTTATTGTAATATGTGGAAGGGTGAAAGAGCAACTTGAATCCAATGAACAATTTAGGGACTGTTTAACAGCATCATGAGGAATAATTTCAGAACTAAATGACCAAAATAAGGTTAAAAAAAAAAGTTCAAAGGGAATGAACAGATTATTACAATGATAGCTGTCCATTACATACAAAAATGAAAGTTACTGTACTCCAGATGTTTTGAGGAGAAAGAAAGCTCTGAAAGCAAAAGAAAAACACCTTAATCATAGTTTTCATTTTACCTCCCCCAATCATCAACAGTCAGCCTTACCTTACTTCATGCTTAAAAAGCTGTGCTGGTTATGTACTAACCTGTAAGAAAATCTTGAATAACAAGTCCTAGAGGACGCAGAATACTGTTTAAACTTACTGGCCCAGATCAGCAGATGGCATATATTGTAGTTCTCCTTATATCAACACAACTTAGGTATCTGACTCAGAATTTCCAAAGGGAAATGATCATATATATATATGAATATCATCCTGGCATTGTCTCCTGGTTTATAGGAAAGGTCTATAATTGGACACACTCCCAATTTAGATATTTTAAACTTTCTGAGATATTGGCTTAAGTTAAAAGTACAACTGTTACTATCTATAACAGACACTTGGCAAACTTATCTCAACAAAAATAGCAGATTTAATATTTCATATGAAATGATGATTTGCAGCAGTTCAAGGCAGGATAACCCCCATAGTATTCAGTCCCACAGTAGGAGAGACTAGTTTGTTCCAACCTAACATGTGAGTTACATTACAGGTAAATTACATGCAATAACCATAAACACATCTTTATTTTAGACCATACATTTCACAATATTTAGTGCTCTACCAGCACTAATCTTCCACACTAGCTGTGTTTTCATTTGTCTATGTGTCTTAGTTAAACAATGTGTAAAAAATAGCAATGTAATGAATAATGTATCCCCATCACCCATAGTCATCTAAGCGGACTGGATTTTTTTCCCCCCTACATCTTATCATCAACAGATTAGTAGAATTTTCTTCACAAAATACACATATGGGTGGGGGGGGGTGGGGGGAAGTTAAGCCAGAGGTTTGTACATAGCCTCTTTTCTTGGCAGTTCCTCAATCTGTTATTTAAAACCTTGGTCTAGGTACTAGCTCTGCATTCGAGGGTCCAGTGAGGTAACAGAATCAGAAAGAAGCGCCCTTGGATGCTTAAACCCATAGGATTTTTGGTTGCATTAGCCAGCTGTACCACCAACTATGCAGTTCTGCTTTGTCAGTGTAACTTAGCATTAGCCCAACTATAAATAAATTTTTTCAGAAAAAGAGAACCTTTCCTGGTGTCTTTCAGTGTATTCACTGAATTTCAACCAGCGACTCAGAGAGCTTTCTCCAGCCCAGCACTAGCTTGGTAACAACGTTATAATTATGTTTGTGCATTTGGCAAAGTTATGTCATTCTTGCAAGTGAATTTCTGCACTTTCAAGTGCCCATAAAATGAGATTAGAGGCATATTGCACACCTACGCTTTTCACTGGAGTAGGATGCAAAACCACCTGCAAGTCGATTGGTCACACTCCAGTACCCTGCAGGCAGCCCACCTGTCTGGAAAACACCAGGGCTATCTTAAAGCAGAAGTGTGTGCTTTGCTAACACAAACACTTTGTTTCTGGCTCTAGAGCCAGCTTAGGGAGGATCTCAGCATTGTGTGGTATCGGCATGGATGGGTCCGGACATGTCTGAAACTCTGGAAACACAACCTATGTCTGTTGAGCAGGGCGCTAGTCCTGGGCAGGGCAGAATGAGTTCAAGCTGCAAGTCAGCGGCATGCGGGGCTGGCGAGAGAGTGTCAAAACGCTGAGAACCCCGGAGACAAAAGCTGCTGAAGCGCTGCCAGTCTCCCTGGACCAGAGAAATGGAGCTGGAAATCTTAATTTTCCTGAAAAAGTGTGAGATCTTCCAAGGTGTTTCTAATTTGACAAGTGAAGTATTTCAATAAATCCACTTCCGAACCTGGTCAAAACTTAGAAGACCAGAGGTATAATATATATATAACATAATATATATAATATATATATAACATAAATAGGTGTTATATACTTGAATAGAAAGCCTTGGTCTGGAAATGCATGGTTTAGACATACATTCCTGTTCTTTGCCTGTTAAATACATATGATGTATCCGCTGAAAAATATGTGTTCAAAACAAAGATGAGAGGCACGTAAATGCAAAACAACTATAAAATTCAACATATAAAGGTGTTAAAAAGGCAAGCCAAATCAGAAGTTAAAGAACAAATATTCAAGGTTTATAAAATATAAGTGTATATTATAAACATCCATTCCACCACATTTTCTACTATTTCTGGTGTTTATGATAACAATAAATATTAGTTGTATTATAATTATTAATGTGCCTCAGAGATAAAATTTCACAGCAGCATGGGTGATACTTAGATGATAATTTATTTATTTATTTATTTTAATAGCAATGACTTTGGTCTTTTTTCTTGTTCACAGCCTGGAAATTTTATTCTTAAGCATTTATTGTGTACCATCCATCATTTCCTTTCATTTTGCTCATATTTATATATGTTCAGTCTTTTTAGGAGTGCGTGATACTCCTACTAGCGTGTGCACACCATGGGAATCTATTGTGATTTATATTTTTCTTTTACTGTGCACCTGTTGTTAGTAAACTCCTAATTCTAAAATTGTTTCCAGCAGTTCATTAAAATTCCCACATACTATCCCTCAAATCTAATTGTTAAAAAGAGGGTTGATATTAAAGATGACTGAGTACACTTCTGACAAACCATTAGATAAAAACACTGCTCATTGTTGTTTCCTCAACAACATTAGAATAAAAATAAAAATAAATCCACTTAAGTCAGTAGAGTTAAAATAGTATACAGCTATGTAAACAGAATGATCAAATATAAATATAAACACTATACTAAGTTGTAGGAAAGTGCATTAAATTGTATAAAAATGTGGAGAGTTTTTCAAAGACAACCCAGAGCAATGACATTCTCAGAACCTTGTGAAATTCCACTGCAGTGAAAGCCCATTTATACTTTTGAAAAATTTAACTTTTGTGAACGTCACATAGAATCTAAATCTGCACTTTTTTCACACTCATGAATGTGTTACTTCACAAGCAGTTCTACTGATTTCCTATTTCCCTTGAGAAATTCCCAAAATGCCTCATCCCTCCTATATTTGGCTGTCTCCTTCTAAATATCTCTTTATCATCCCATAATTGCCACCTAGTTGCTCCAATTTTGGAAATCCTACCAACTTCTTAACCTGCCTTGTTTCTGAGGACATGTCTTGTCTTCCCTTTTGCATTTCTTTCTATACATTTGCATTGATTTGCTCTTCCATGTTCTTTGGACTGCTTGGATACAGCTCTACCAAAAATGGTAGATTCTGATAAGTGTTTTACCTTCTGGCTACCTTGCTTTGCTCTGGAAAGACTGTGGATATTCATCTCCAATGATGGTGGTCTGTGACTTTCATTTCAGTGTTTCAAAAAGTATGATGACCAGTTTCTGTAAGGTAGAACTTTGCACACTTGAGGAAATCATGCAAATAGTCACTTTAGTGGATAGCTCAAGTGATTTTTGAAAGCTGGAAACTACTGGCATTAAAGAACAGAATCAGGAACCATAATAAAGATAATAGACAAATTGATCATAGTAGTTATTGACAAATCTATTGATCAAAAATCAATTTTTTCTGTGCTAGACATAAACCCCTATTAGTCATACGTATCTAGCTGAGAGACAATCTGAGTTTACTGCAAGATACCAGTGAAAATACCAGAATTCTAGACTAACAGGAAAGATGAGAGACTAGAGAACCGTATTTGTCTTAAGTTCAGAGTTTTTGTTGTTTGCTGGAAGAACTATTTCATAGATCATTTATTTGAATATTAGTCTTTTTACAAGGTTTTATTTCCTAGACATTCATGCTTGCTTCAGAGATAGGCTGTATTCAGGATGATAGCTCTGAAAGAAGTGCAAGATAGAATATCAGTTTCTGTCCATGGTCTTCTGCCTTTTATAAGGAGGAATAAATCATGGGAAAGAAAAAAAAAAACAAACCAGAGGTGACTTTATGTGAAGCTCAGTATTAAAGCAAACTGTTCTGTGATGGGTGTTTGAACACAGCTAAGAACCAGTTTTCCACATTAAATGAAACTTTCTTTTCCTAGACTTTACCACAGTGATTTAATAATATGATACTTTGTTAAGTAGAAGTGTTCTGAAGCACACAGAAATAATACGAGTAGTGACAGCATTCTTTTCAGTACATAAAACCACTTTGGATATTAATTCATTTTCTGGGGTAAAAACCCATAATATTCAAAATATGTAAATTGATCTTTGCTGTGCAAATTAAAAATTATCTATTTATAGAAAAGCTTGAAATTGTAATGGAATAATTCTACATATAGAAGTTTACAAGTTGAAAAAGGATTAATCTTTACAATTTAATTTCAAAGAAATTGAGTAAAATTCTCCTCAGGATATAGGAAATTAATTTCAGAGATTCACAATTAATTTTCAGGATAGTTTGCTTCCTTCTATATTTTCTACCTCAAGAAATTCTGGCAGTACAGAAAGTTGAGTGACCCAACTATCCCACGTAAAATACACTTCATAAATATTGTAAATATCTACCCCGACTCAAAACAAATCAGAGTAAAAGATGGAATTGTTACTTAAATGCACTAATATCTGTTTTGATGTTTAAATATTATCACCTCTTAGAACAGTGTTAATGCGTGGCTCAGGAGCCCAGCTTCCGCGAGTCTATTAACTATAACAAGGTGGGTCATTTTCTCTGATGAAATCTGATCTGCTCAAAGTGCCAAAATTCCAAGAGAGAAAGCACAGGTTAAAATCCCATGATGGCACAGGTCTTTAATTATTTGCAAAGAGCGGGGTCTGTTAACTACAGGAGAGGGACAGAAAATGAGTGGGATGTATTGCTTCTTGATTACTATGTGCTGAGCTGAGTTTTGAGCAGATTATTCTTCCAGAACCTTGCTAACAAAAGCCCATTTATTTTCCACTATCCCACGTAAATCTCTATCTTTTAGAGAACACAGAGGAGCTCCCTAATCACACAGAGACAGGATCACTGCCTGTTGATACAATGGTAGGAGAGGCCTCTGAGCAGCCGGACTGACCAGTCTTTTTTGTATTATAAGGCTGAGGTTATACTTTGACTGACTCAGGGGATATAGAATAGAGTTTCTATATAGCTATTAATGTTGATATCTATATTGATATAGACTAAAAGTTTCATAAATAGCTGACAGAGCCTCCTTTTTCCTGTCTCATGCAGAGATTGAGCAATCAAATCCCTGAAACACAGCTTTTATGCAAAATAGGACAAAACCACACATATTTCACAGGCCCTAAACAGAGTAAAAGTGGCAGCATCTTCACTTGTGTTAGACTGATGCAGGAGTTTAAGCTGTTGAAAATCAGCCAATTAAAATTTTATCCTAGAATTTACTTATTTTCCTGTTCAAATAAGATAAGAGAATTCTGAAAGCAACAGAACCCCCAAAATGTGTAATACTGTTGACAAATTGTCAGGCACCACCCTCAAATAGTTATCCTCATATCCATCATTACCCACTGCAATGGGCAAGACATAATCTATCAACTAGAAAAATAAACACCAAGGAGAGTTCAAAATAGCCTTAGAGTAGCTTTAAGAAAGTTGTCAGTTGGTATTTTATACCAGCTTGCTCATTTAATATCCTAGAACACCTACAACATCCATGGTCATTTATATTAATTGACTCATTTCCATGGCATCTTTCTGAAGGCAATCATGTGATTCAGGGCAGTGATTAAATCAAATATCAGGCACAAACAGATACTCATAATCAACACAAAATAAATGGTCCTGATGTTATATTCTGAGCTCTTGCAGATTGCAGAGGAAGCTGGCATGGAAATACCCTGAATACCCGAAGACTGACAATTTGCAGAAATTACTAAAATTCAATGATTAGTTCAGTCATTCAGATTCTGGAGCATCAGTGACTGCTCTTATTTGCCCATCCAGATCTATGGCTGCAGTAAGAATACCTAAAGTGAGCACAGAACTGGATATGTGTGCTTAAAGTGACCTATGGCTTTCAAAAGATTAGCAGATTTACTGTGCATTAAAAGAAATCTTTGGTGGTATTCTAAGGTAGTTCTAATGTGACTGTAATACAGAAATCAGTTTAATGTTTAAAACAGAAATTGACAGTTGTAAAGTCATCACTTAAGAGGATTAGCTTCATCTTTTGATTGTAAATGACATCATCTAAAATCTTAGATACTGTAATATTGACTTTGTATCATTTACATGTCTGGCATAGAATGAAAATGCATTGACGTTTCAAGATTTGTAGTGGTGAGTCCATGAGCAATGCTAGCTCTAACATGATCCTCAGGCTGTAAGAAAACCTGAAAATTGTAGGTTATTGACCCTGGAAACAATCCAAACACAATCTCTGCCTATATACCCTCTAGAAAAAATTGGTGTTTCTTTGGGATTTTATTTTCCCTCTTCCTCAACCACTAGAAGCTTATTTCTATAGTATGTACAAAGCAACAATTTCACTGATGTGCTTCTAGTGCTGTAACAAGCTGCTCTCAGTTACAAGCTGCTATCAGTGTACAACAGTACAAGTTATCTAATGACAAATCCTCTTGCACTTATTTGAATACATATATATCAACAGGGTTGATGAGGGGCCAGGAAAATGTAGTTTCTTTACTATTAAGATAAAAATGTTTTTGTATCCAAAACCATAGAAACAAAAAAACCAGAATTCGACTAAGCATACTTTCTGAAAACTTAGCAACTTTGATCCTGAAAAATATCCTGAGTAAAGACAGAGAACACAGCATGCTGTTTATGTAGCTTGAATGATGAATTTAGAGATATTGGAAGTGAAGGAATGGGTTAAGAAAATGAATAACCATAAAAAGGATTTTTCTGAGGTTGTTTTCCTCCAGGAAAGAGTTAGAAAATTATTTACATCGGGTAAAACTTAAGGGAAAAAGTCTACTCTTTAGAACTATATATGAGCCTCATGAACAAAAGGATTCTCTGGTAATACACCTCAGACTGAGACAAAGCAACAATCAAAGGTTTATTGATACCTTAGATTTTCCCCTCTTTTGGCTCTATTTCATTCTAGTAGATTTTCTGCAGTCTGGTACCCAGTAAGTGTGAGACCCATACAGAGATTAAATGAATATCTGTCTTACCCTTCCAGTGCCAGAACTCAGAGATAAGTTTGTGTCTTATAGGACAATATATCATTTTATGCATTATATGCTTATGGGTGTTTCAATTTTAATTTTCTTCTCAGGACTTTTCCAAACATTAGTAACTAGATAAAAAATAGCAAACAAGCATTAAGGCCCATAGAGAAAAACTTAAATCTTACTGGAAAGAAGATAAATTCTCTAAATAACCATCCAGTTCAAGCTTGGTGCCATACCTAAAACATGAGAAAGTCTTAACAATGTCTTTGATTTCTTAATAATTTGTAGCACTCTGCATTTGAATTGTGAATGAGAATATTTTTCCTATAATACTGAACCAAAATTTCAACACATATTACAGCTGCCTTCACAGAAATCTTCCAGTTGTAGCCATATGAAAGCAAATCCTGGAAGCTATGCTTGATTTCTAGGATGAGCATGCACAGGATTATATTAGCTGTCTTTTTTATGTAGGGGACATAAGACATTGAACTTGAAAATTTATTAACAATTAATTAATCATCCAAAGATATTTCTCCCATGTTTGTCTGATGGAGGAAAATTTCAGGGACTTGCATGCTACCATTCATTTAAAATATGATGCTATACCTCCACTGAGCTTCATTTATTTTTGTGTTTAAAGCCATCACTGATAAGATGAATTAAATGATTATACCCTTTTCAGTTTTAGTTCAGAGGCAGTGGAATAAATCCAATGCCTTAATATAGTGAAATACAACACCTAGTGAAAGTACGATGAAGGTTGTTGCAAGGAACTGGTATCTTGAAGCAACTGTCTGGGAGATTGAGATTTTTCTCTTTAATTATACTGGTAATTAATTGCATCAGTAGCCACAAGAATTCCACATTCTCTGAAGAATGTGAAGCTGCAGCTCAGCAGAGAAGCTGTTCTCTGAGACAAGTCAAATTCCTCAGGAGAATTTGGCTGAGACATGATTATATACAGTGCTCCCAGGCTAGCTGGTTGTTTTAGTTCTATTCAGTTCAGTCCCCAGTGACTCAGGATATTGTCACTGTCGCCTGAAATTATAAGTTCCATTATATTGACCAAGGATTTATTAAAAGAATTTTTAAGTATGGCTCTTGTTACTAAGCAGTTTTCTTTAACAAAAGCAGGCAATTTTACTTGTCAGGCAGGACTCCTCCAGACCTGTACACCCAGATTTTCAACCAGCCCTATATCATCCCTGTTTATCCACACTATTTCCATACATTTTTGCATTGTAAATGTTTTGTGATTGTCTTGTTTATCGGTACTGTTATTAGATGTAGCAGCAGTACAATAGTGGCAGTATTTTGGTCCATTTTGCTTGAGGCTATAAAAAGAAATATATGTATGTATATCAGTATATAAATATGCATATATTTATGTTACAGGTGTGAGAATTCAATCTCAAGGCCTAGAAGTGCAGCGAGTGGGATGTTATCTTTCCTCTTTTTTGCCAAATTTCTAAAACCAATCACCTGAGTTCATCCCACCTTCTCTTAGGTACTTAACAGAGACAATTAAATTAGAAGCCTAGTGACTGAAAACTTCTCTTATGGAGAGTTATAGACACCTTGACAGAATGATTCATATCTTACACAAGCTGACTCATTTTTTGGAAATTAATATCTTTTTCCGCTAATGATAGAGGGAGCCTAAGGTGAACAGACTCCCAACTTAGGCAGCCCAGCTAAAGACACAAAATTAGATAGGTGAATTTAGGTCCACCTAATTCATCTCTATCCACCTAAGGAAGTCTCTTTCAAAATTGCCTCATACTTGTGTCACGAAAATGAAGGCATTTTTTAATTCAGGAATGATTTTAACACAATTTAAACAAAAACACGAACAAGATATTTCCAGTTTGGGGAACGCTTTTTAGCTTGAAAATTCCTGACTCTTAGTGATCAAAAAGCTTTCTTTTCTTCTCTTTTTGAAAACTTGGATAAAAAAAAAGCACAGTGCTTTAGTTATGGAAGTTCTATCGTTGCCTCCAGCATACAGCCAGTCAAGCAAAAGTCTCTGAGCTGTCAGTGACGAAGTGAAAGAAGAAAGAGGGGGACAGTATCAGGGGACTGAGTGCTTTCTCATTTGGAACTGTAGAGTTGAAAGTAAAGTTTAAATACTTGAAAAGCAGGAAAAGAGGGACAGATCCTTGATGAGATGTTTATATGTACACGAGAAGACAAAAGGATAAAGTCATGGGAAAAGGAACTTCTCTGAAAAGATCTTCTACAGTACATTTAGTTGACTATCTCTCGTTAATGCCAGGTGCTGTAAGTCCAACTCTAACATCACTGCCTTTCTTGTTCAACAAAGAAAGACCAGTTTATCACTAGAAATATCAGGAACATTCAAGGCCATTTTTAAGTTTCAAAATTATGTTGTGACCTTATGTTGCAAGAGCCTATATATGAGCAAAGCAACAAATGTTATTATGGATAGGAGCCAAGATACAGAGATATGCTGTTCAAGTTTTTCCACCTATGCAGTCCTAACTTAAACTCCATTTGCCATTGATTTGTGGGAGGAGGTATTGCAATGTTAGTTTAGATTATATGGTTGCTTTAAGAGATGGGTGAATATAAAGAATTTAGACAAGGACCTCCAGTTATCTGAATTTATATTCAAAACCACATTTTAAACTCATTTTTTGGAGCATCATAAGAAGTTCCAAAGCACTTTTTTCTTACATTTGTCCATAATGATCTGTAGGACAGGATAAGTTTCCACATAAAACTACAACCTTTAACACCGAACTGGCAAAGCATTCACTGTGAAGCACATTTCAAAGAGGTAATTTCATAACTTGATAGTTTTTCACAAGCAGTTCTTGTAGAAAGATCCTGAAAAAAAGGAAAAAACAAATGAGGAAAAATACTTGCAGGAGAAGGAGTTGAAAATACATGCTTCTATTCCTTACCGTATTACTCTAAAGGATAAGGGAAAAATCAAAACCAAACCAAACACAGAAAATCAAGTTTCAACTTACTTTTTTTTCACTACCTAAAAGCACTCTCTTAATCTGTGCAGCAATGTTTCCTCTCTCAAATACATGTATGAGACTATTTTGGCTCTGAACTTAGTGGCTGGGGTTTTATAAAATAGCTGTACTATTTTATAATTTCTCTTGGAAATTCTGCTCACAAACTTGTTGTGTAAGACAATTCCCCTCTGTAAACATATTGCCTTAATCTCGGATTTTACATTCCCCCATCTCTTGGTATGTAGATGGTGTGGGCTATGCAGAACATACTTTTGTCTTCATGTTTTTAACCTAATATTCTAGAAACGGACTTGAAAATAATTAAAACCTTTTAACTGGGAACTTTCTGAGACACTGAACTACTATCATTTTCCCATATTTGCATTGGTCCCCATGAGCAGTATGTGCTATAAATTGATGAGAGTTAATTCTAGGGACACAAACTAATTATATTGTCAGATTTAGCAGAAATCTGTGATTATGTAAGAATTTTAAATCTTATTTACTATTTTTCTTGCCTTCCTAAATTTAGGCCTTATGGTATGGGAAAAGAAGGAACACATCATAAAGGTCAAGAAAACCTCTGTAAATAGCATTTATTTATTGGAATCTTCCGTGTGTTGTGGTTTGTTTTTTTTTTTAATATGTTATCAGAAGTATTATGTCCATTTAAAATACTTGAAGGATAATATTGTTTTCATTTACTTTAATAAGAACACTTCCAGAATCACAGTATGTGCAAAGAACATTATAATTTAATAAATATATGTCTAAGCTTTCTGAACTCCCATTTCCTTGTAAGGATGTAGAAGGCAACAATAGTTACTAAACATTCACTATATTCACTAAATATATCAGGACTATTTAGTGTAGTCAGTAGGTTTTCAATAATTGTATTATTTTCTTCCCCTAGGTACTTAAAGACTAAAACACTGACTGAGAATTATAGTTCAGGGATCAGAATGTAAGTTTAAAGAAATATCATTGTGTTTTATGCGAGTGACTTGAAAAAAAGAAAGATGTTAAACTTGTATGCAAATTGGGATTTCATGTTTTGCTGTTTCCTCTAGGACACAAGAGAGAACTGAAAACACAAATACTTGTACATCAGGATAATGTTAGCCAAGCGTGAAACTATATAGAACCATATACAATGAATATCCATGCAGGAAAAACATTTGTGTGAGAACAAGCTAAAATTACAAAATGTCAATATCATCCTCCATAACTTTAGGCTCCAGTGAAGAAATTAGGTACTCAGGGAGCCACAATAGGTCTCAAGCTGGGCAAGACTTTAAAGAAGAACTGTTAGACCTGTTCCATAATGCAGGAGACCACTGCAGCAGTCTTTAAAGTTGTGATCAAAGAGCAAAGTAATCACTCTCATTGAGAACACCTGTAACTCCTGGGAAAGTCTATCTCCTGCCTGCTACTGCTGCAAAGACAGGAGTTTTCTTCCAGCCTGACTTTCTAATTGACAGCTTTCAGTAACTTCCTGAGTCAGTCAAACTCTATTCAGTCCTCTCAGATCACTTCTTTCCTTGACTACTGAGAGCAGTCTGTAAGCCAGATCCCTTCTTCCTAACTGATATTCTCCCAGCCAAGCAAACTCAGTCCCTCCCAAAAAGGGGACAATTAACCCATTATGTATGAGACAGGATAAAACCATCCTTCTCTTCAGCCGCCCACAATCTTTCTGAAAGACTATAGTAGACAGTAAACTGCAAGTAAGCAAACGGAAAACATATATCCTGCTTCACCAACTTTCCCTAGGCTCCGTCTGTAGAAAATGGCAAAAGATGAAATTTGCCAGATGACTCACAACACTTATAGAATCATAGAATCATAGAATCATTTAGGTTGGAAAAGACCTTTAAGATCATCCAGTCCAACCATTAACCTACACTACCAAGTCTACTCTAAGCCAATCAAGGGTAGACTAGACTAAACCATGTCCCAAAGTGCCACATCTACCCGTTTTTTGAA
Source organism: Pelecanus crispus (assembly GCF_030463565.1). Lineage (NCBI taxonomy): Eukaryota > Metazoa > Chordata > Aves > Pelecaniformes > Pelecanidae > Pelecanus > Pelecanus crispus. Next base: position 27,478,530 of record NC_134643.1, read on the forward strand.
CACTTCCAGGGATGGGGACTCCACCACCTCTCTGGGCAGCCTGTTCCAATGCTTGACCACCCTTTCCGTAAAGAAATTTTTCCTAATTTCCAGTCTAAACCTCCCCTGGTGCAGCTTGAGCCCATTTCCTCTCATCCTATCCCTATCTACTTGGGAGAAGAGCCCAACACCCCCCTCACTACAACCTCCTTTCAGGGAGTTGTAGAGAGCGATAAGGTCTCCCCTCAGCCTCCTCTGCTCCAGGCTAAACAACCCCAGTTCCCTCAGCCGCTCCTCATAAGGCCTGTGCTCCAGACCCTTCACCAGCTTTGTTGCCCTTCTCTGAACATGCTCCAGCACCTCAATGTCTTTCTTGTAGTGAGGGTCCCAAAACTGGACACAGTATTCCAGGTGTGGCCTCACCAGTGCCAAGTACAAGGGGACAATCACCTCCCTGCTCCTGCTGGCCACACTGTTCCTGATACTAGCCAGGGTTCTGTTGGCCTTCTTGGCCACCTGGGCACACTGCAGGCTCATGTTCAGCCAGCTGTCTACCAACACCCCCAGATCCTTTTCAGCCAGGCAGCTTTCCAGCCACTCTTCCCCAAGCCTGTAGCGCTGCATGGGGTTGTTGTGCCCGAAGTGCAGGACCCAGCACTTGGCCTTGTTAAACCTCATACAGTTGGCCTCGGCCCATCGGTCCAGCCTGTCCTGGTCCCTCTGCAGGGCCATCCTACCCTTGAGCAGATTGACACTCCCACCCAGTTTGGTGTTGTCTGCAAACTTACTGAGGGTGCACTCAATCCCCTCATCCAGATCACCGATAAAGATATTAAACAAGGCTGGACCCAAAACAGAGCCCTGGGGAACACCGCTCGTGAGCAGCTGCCAACTGGACTTAACTCCATTTACAACTACTCTCTGGGCTCGGCCACCCAACTAGTTTTTTACCCAGCGAAGACTACGCCCATCCAAGCCATGAGCTGCCAGCTTCCCAAGGAGAATATTATGGGAGACGGTGTCAAAAGCTTTGCTAAAGTCCAGGTAAATGACATCCACAGCCTTTCCATCATCTGCCAGGAGGGTCACCAGGTCATAAAAGGAGATCAGGTTGGTCAAGCAGGACCTGCCTTTCATGAACCCATGCTGGCTGGGCCTGATCCCGTGGTTGACCTGCGCTTGCCTGTTGAGTTCACTCAAGGTGAACTTCTCCGTAATCTTTCCCGGCACTGAGGTCAGGCTGACAGGCCTGTAGTTCCCCGGATCCTCCTTCTGGCCCTTCTTGTAGATGGGCATCACGTTGGCAAGCCTCCAGTCATCAGGGACCTCCCCTGTTAACCAGGACTGATGATAGATGATGGAAAGTGGCTTGGCAAGCTCCTCTGCCAGCTTCCTCAGCGCTCTTGGGTGGATCCCATCCGGCCCCATAGACTTGTGAGCATCCAGGTGGTGTAGCAGGTCATTAATTGCTTCCTCCTGGACTATGAGGGCTCCATTCTGCTCCCCATCACTGTCTTGCAGCTCAGGCGGCTGAGTACCCTGGGGATGACTGGCCTGGCTATTAAACACAGAGGCAAAGAAGGCATTAAGTACCTCAGCCTTTTCCTTGTCCTCGGTGACAATGTTCCCCCCCACATCCAGCAAAGGATGGAGATTCTCCTTGGCTCTCCTTTTCTTATTGATGTACTTATAAAAACATTTTTTATTATCTTTTACAGCATTGGCCAGATTGAGTTCTAGCTGGGCTTTTGCCTTTCTAATTTCCTCCCTGCAGGACCTAACAAGATCCCTGTACTCCTCCTGAGTTGCCCGCCTCTTCTTCCAAAGGTGGTAGACTCTCCTTTTTTCCCTGAGTCCCCACAAAAGCTCCCTATTCAGCCAGGCCGGTCGTTTTCCCCGCCGGTTGGTCTTACAGCGCACGGGGACAGCCCGCTCCTGCGCCCTTAAGACTTCCTTCTTGAAGAAGGCCCAGCCATCCTGGACCCCTTTGCCTTTCAGGACTGCCTCCCAAGGGACTTTCCCAACCAGGGTCCTGAAGAGGCCAAAGTCTGCCCTCCGCAAGTCCATAGTAACAGTTTTGCTGCCCCTCTGCTTGGCATCACCCAGAATCGAGAACTTTATCATATCGTGGTCGCTAAGCCCGAGACGGCCTCCGACCTCGACATTTCCCACAAGCCCTTCTCTATTAGTAAACAGCAGGTCAAGCGAGGCACCTCCCCTGGTAGGCTCGCTTACCAGCTCCGTCAGGAAGTTATCCCCCACATGCTCTAGGAACTTTTGGGACTGCTGCCTCTCTGCTGTGTGGTATTTCCAGCAGATGTCTGGCAAGTTGAAGTCGCCCACAAGAACAAGGGCTAGCGATTGCAGAACAAGGGCTAGCGATTGCTAGACACCTGCAGTGAACTTTCTCCTGGAGGAATCCATCCTTTTTTGCCTGTGGAGGGCATCTGTACATTTCCCTCCATGATAAATGTTATATTTGTGAATACACAGCTGTACACCTACCAGTCTCTGTCTGCCCATGGACCTAAGCTCTTAGAGAGCCACTGTTGAAGTCATTCTCTAGCGATGCTGTACAGTGAGAACCATTCATACCTTCAATAGGTGGGTGGGTCTGTGTTTTGATAGCTGCCAGCTGATAAGCCAACTGCTTGCCTGTATCTAGAAATCAGAACTTCCTTTTCCCAGCTCTTTCTAGTGCCTTTACTGATGAGTGCACTGACAGCATCTAATAACAAAGTAGTTTCTTCTGTGGTACAAGTTTTTCTTCTGCTTTGCAGCATTTATTATAATACAAATCTCCAATTTGCATATTTGCAGATTTTGTCTTTTATACATTTTATTGATACACTTAGCACTTTTGTTTTATTATTTTCACTTTGATATAGTCTAAATATTGAGTAAATCTATTTTTCTTCTCTGATTTGGATGTTATTTTGGACCAAAATATTGCCTGCAATGAATGTTCATTCTTTGAATCACAAAAGAAAGTGTATTTGTTCTATTCATTGTCATGCAGGGGTTTTTGGCAAAAGGCTTTAATTTTTTTTTTTTTTCCCTTTCTTTTTCAGCTGAGATGAACCCTTGATAAATTAACACTTGTATTGCAGGCAATCTCAGGAAAAGAAAGATGACAAACAGCTATAATTAGACTTTTGGGATCAAGAGTTGATAAATGAAATTACTTCAGTTCAGTTTTAATATTTATGAAGAAGCAATATGTTTGTTAGAGTGCTTACAACACAGCAAAAATTAACAAAATGTGAGAGTGGTTTGGAACCTAAATTACTAGCCATAATTACAGTGGGACTTTGCATTCACATGAAAGCACTAGGAGACTGCAGAGCAGCCCATGAGGCCTTTTATCCTTAGCTAAATGCTGATGATGAACTTACTTGCTGTTTCTTTAAGGGATGTGTTATCCCACTGCTAGGTGTTTGAAAACAGTTATTGAATACATGTTAGCTCAAGGTCTAGAATATTGTGCTCACATTTACTAGTCTTTTGCAAGAAGGATCCTATCTGTCTCCTTTACACAGATATTTTATGACAGAATTTATCACTCTCTATTCACAAATATAGCGTCCGTTTTTTTTAAGCAATATTCACATGCCATTATAGACTTCCTTGGACAGCGGCAATCAAAAAGAGGTTTAAAAAATCCCAAAACACCAGAGCGCCAGTTTTTCACATTCAACTGATTATAAATGAGTAAAATCATCTTGCCAGTATGTGTGTGGATTTCCTTGCGTACATATACATATAATTAACAGCACCCATATACCATCATGGTTAAAAGACCTGTATACATGAAATGTGTTTAAATATATAATGTATAGTCTAAAGTGTATGCCTTCTGCTGTCTTCAGTGGGTTGGCAGAAGAAGGAAGGACGGATGTCTGGTGGGGGAAAGAAACAGGGTATAGATGGGAAAGGGGGAAGAACAAGTGAGAAGCAAAAACTTTTCTTGCTTGTGAATGAGGAGTGCTCACAAAATCGAAGATGATGGGAAACAGTAGTGCTGAAACAATAGACTACCAGACACTTTCTCACAGCTAGTATTTTGTTTCCCCAGACCAGTAAATGAAGTGCTTTGTATCTACTTCACAGAGCAAAGTACCTCACAGTCCACAAGGCGTGGGTGTAAGTGCAGAGAAGCCACCCCAGGAATCCTTCCACCCATGCCCAATATAAATAAAGGATATTAACAAGCCATTCTTCTTCCACCCAGTCCTGCTTTAGGCCCTTCACTATGCATACACATATTTCACTCTATCTGTGCCCAAGATCTTTTTTTGATATATACATCATACCTGTAGAATATATGTGTGTGGAGCTACAGTACTCAGCTGGTGAAATATGAAGACATGAGAAGTTAATGTCAGATCTCTATAATGGATCATTCCTTAAAAGAAGTTTCAGCATCTGCATAACTTAGGAAATATTAATACTGAAAAAAAACCACAAGCCACCAACCCTCACAGAAAATTTGATAGTCTTCTTCAGAAATATTGCAGCAAATATTTAAATTAAATTTAAATTTTAGTATGAAGCAGACTGGTGATTCTCTTCTAAGTCCAAGTCTCAAAGTATTCTGAACACTTGATCTGCTATCATTTCATCTATAATGTAGAAAACTATAAGACAGCATGATTAACAACTTTAATTAGCTGTAAGCAAAAAGACCATAGAATAAATATAAATAACATGTTGTAATTAAGCAGTCAGTAATACTAGTCTTAAAAAAAAAGCAACATATTTCTCTAAGCGGTTAGATGACTGAAGGCTCAGATTTTCTTTTTTTCATGTACTGACGTGATGTTCATGATTCATTTGTTAGGGTTATAAGTCAACAGCTTGGTATGCTGTTAAAAACAAAGAGAAAAAAAAAAAAGTTGGCATAACCATGCAATGGAAAGAAGCTGTGATGCTGGGTTTAAAACTGAGACTCTGAAAATGGTTTTTATTTTTGTCTCTGATACAAATTTTCCACATGATATTGTTGACAGATCCCACCCAAAAATATTAGTCTTACTGCAAATCAACCAGCTTGGTGGCATTATGCCAGCTGTGATTTTAAACTCTTTCTCTACATGTCTGTAAAATACAGTTTAGTAACAGAAGTGCAAATCCTATAACATAATAAGGAAGAGATTGATTATTTAACTGAAGATGTGCTATGGCTTGCTGTAGTTTGTAGTAGTAGTGATTCTGCACTGTCATTTGAGATTACTTACCAAGCACTCAGTGGTCACTATAAAAATTTCTTACACTTCATTTGGGGTACTCAGTGTTTCAGATTAGGTTCCCCTGTAACAACAAGTTATATGTCACTGGAAATGGCATTGACTGTTAGAAAAAAAACCCCAAAAACCCAAAACCCAACCAACACCAAAAATCCCCCTTTCATTCAAACACAATATTTCATTGGAATACAGGTCATCTTAACCTGTTACTATCTCTTCTAGGAAAGCTTGGAAAAATGTTATAGACATAGTGAAAAACTTCAGTGAGCTCTTGCTAACATCACAAAACTGCCTTGTCTATGAAGTCATACAGGTTTACAGCCAGCCAAGTGTTGTGGGAATGACGGGGAAGAATAACAGATACTTAAATAATGAAGTGCTTGGATATTCAAATGCCTGAAAAAGGAAAATAATAGAGAAGAGATGAACTGAGAGTAAGGCAATTCTGAGGCTGTATTTGAGTTCAGCATTCCTAATATAATGAGAGTAATTTCTTCTGTTCTTTCCTTCCCTGTCCTTTACACAGTTTGCAAATTCCCATGGAGTATGTGTTTGGTATGGAAAGGGCTGGCAGGAACAATCCTCAGATTAAAGAAATAATTTTACAGATTCCTTGATTTTTCCTGCAATTAGTAAAGAAGGTGACCTTGTGCTTGTTTTATAACATTTATCTAGTTATTATGGCTACTTAAAAGTGGTCATTTTACACTCCATCTTATTTAGGCTTTTCTGGAAACCAAATTCATCAGATCATTTGAGTGGTTTTTTGTACCACTTCTGTTCTTCCTGCACAGACAGATCGAATACTCTGAGAAAACAAATGCCATTGTTTATCTCCATCTTCCTTGGAGACCTAAGCAATATCTTTTATCATAACTCCTATTATTATATATCCTTTAGCTGTTTATTCTACCATTACACAGTAGAAGCTCTGAGTATCATCAAAGCTTACCAACTTTCATTAGACCATAACAGCACAAGGATGTAGGTTACATTCTCTAGTTATTTTAAGAGTTGCTTGACTTGCTGAAAGTACCTCGTTCATACATCCAGCATGGGATTCATCTAATCTGGTGTAGGCATCTGCAATACAGATGTCTAAGCCTGAGCCAGCAGTGTATATTCCCTTTATAGCCAATGGAGAGAAACAAGTATTTCTAGAATGCAGCTCACCGCCTCTTAATGTAGATTCCCAAATTAGGTCAGTTGAATCACAGCCTAAAAATTGCTGTACCTCTCTGTTGTCTTTTAAGCATGTTGGGTGACTGGTTCAGATATAGAAAAATGATAAACATTCCTCTCTTTCCAAACCTGCCAAAGCTTGTTTGCCTCATTATTTTCAAGAAAAAAATCCTATGGATCTTATTTTTTAACTTCAACGTTATTTTTTAATAACTTTTATCTTAGCTTTACTTTCCACAATAGTGTAGGTTAATTACATTTAACTTGTTGACTGTCTGTTTAAGACTGGTCATTGTGTTAGCTCCAGAGTTGATACAGGGGAAGAAGGAGTTTCAATAGGCAATTTCATAGCCTAATTAAAGACATAAATGGATATAAATTAGAGTGTGAATTTATAAATGTTCTTTGACTGGCCCTCTCCTGAGATTACTCCTTTCTGTAGGATAGCAGCTTCCAGCTACCCTTTCAAAGACTGGAATAAGGTTTTGCTTTTTGAAAAGGGGGAGAAAGAAATTACATCATGATGATATAATCTTTTTAAAAAATAGCAGTTAGGTAAGTAACTGGTTAGATTGGATGAGTTCCTTGAAAACCCTCAGACTAACAAGAAAATTGAATCCAGGTGCTCAAAGTATTAGGTTATTCTGTAACAGATGGATATCACTGCTTCCTAGGAAAGAAGAGAACAGCAACAAACAGGCTGAGCTGTTTAGTGTACATTAGCCTGTTCTTATTCCTGGCACATGTGATTGAGGAGCCAACAAAGAAAGGCTCTCTCCTGGACCTGGTAATTACAAACAAGGAAGAACTGGTTAGGATGTGAAAGTCAGAGACAGCCTTGATTGCAGTGGTGGTGTTCAAGAGCCTAAAAGGAGGGAGAAGGGCAAAAAGCAGGTCTGCAATCCTGGCTTTCAGGAGGGCAGACTTTGGTCTCTTCAGGGATCTGCTTGGAAGAATTCCATGGGACAGAGCCTGAGAGAGGAGTGCAGGAGAGCTGGCTGATATTCAAGGATCACTTCCTCCAAGCTCAAGAAAGTCATACCTACAAGTAGGAAATAAAGCAAAGGCAGCATGTGGACAGCATGGATGAGCAAGGAACTCTTAACTGAACTTATATAAAAAAAGGAAATATAGCAGAGGTGAACACAGGGGTAGGTGACCCAGAAGGAGTATACAGTTGCTGTCCAGTCTTGCAGGGACAGGGTTAGGAAAGCCAAGGATAACCTCCAGGTGAATCTGGCAAAGCCAACAAGAAAGGATTCTGTAAGTACATAAACAGCAAAAGGAAGACTAGGGAAAACATGGCCCCCCTGCTGGATGGGGCAGGGGATTTGGTGACAAATGACAGAAAATGCTGAGGTACTCCATCCCTTTCTTGCCTCAATCTTTAGTGGTAAGACCTGCATTCAGGAATCCCAGGCACCTGAGAGGGAAAGTCTGGAGCAATAAGGCCTTACCTTCAGTGGAAAAGGACAAGATTAGGGACTACTTAAACAAACTGGACATACATTGGAGGTTGTGGAGTCTCCATTCATGGAGCTATTCAAAACCTGACTCGTCATGGTACTGGTCAACCTGCTCCAGATAACCCCTCTTGAACACGGAGTTGGACTAGGTGATCTCAAGAGATGCCTTCCAACCTAAGCAATTCTATGATTCTGTAATTCCAGCTATATGCACCAGCTTTTAGGGATGGTGGATAGAGCAAATTTATGTTTTAACTAAAGCTGAGCTGCGGTGATGCAAAGAGTTCAGGGCACGCACAAAGCCACATCTTCTAGGCACAAAAGCTAACCTCAATTTGCTGGACCTGACCTGTGTAGGTTTCTGACACAAAGGAAAGAGAAATTCCTTCAGAGATAATTCAGGGTGGAAAAGTAGCTGTAAGAGTTCTGACTCCCTTCTGGAAGGAATCCCTTGCTTCAGTGGCCAGAGGAACCCCTGGGAAAACATATAGACATGTGGAGGGTGTACAGCAGCCAAATAGGGGCTTTTCAGTTGCTGCTTTAGACTTCATTGTTAAATCGCACCAAGCCCCACTTCAGGTCCTTTTTTTGGATCTAACCTGGGAAACTTTCTTCAAAGCCTGAATGGTGAATGAGAGAAAATCTTTGGACATAGTTGTCTTGTTAAGCACCAAGCTGCCAGGGTTTAAGTTCAGAAATATTAGTCTGATGTTCTTTCATCTGCATACATACATTTTTACAGGACATTTGGCCTTTTTCATTCCCTCAGTTTTCTAATAAAGATTGAACTTTATAGGAACAGAGAAGGGCAGAGAGTCTGATTGAGAGAAAAGAGTAACACTGGGAGAGTAACTCTCTATAAATTGAATCTCTCTGACTCAGATTGTTATATATATATGATATCAAGAGCAGAATGATTGACATTGCAAAAAGAGAAAAAGACAGAAACACCTCCAGAATACCATAGCATTCACTTGCTATTTTAAATTATATGAACATTCTTGATTTAGTTAAGTAAGCAACATACTTAGATTTAAAAGATATGCACTGAAAATGACCAGAAGTCATAGGTTACCTTTTACATTGCAATTTTTTCCTCTGTGTAAAAATATGCTTTTCATTACTATTATAGCCAGGCATTTCTAATTGGGCAGAAAAATAGGCAAGAACCACTTGGACCTATTCTTAGGATCTGAGACTTGCCCAAACAAATCTTCAGTGAAACATGTATCCATCAACCCAATACTTTTGCAGTCATAATCACCGCACTAGTCCTACATTGTGATGGTACCTTTATTTGGTAGGCAGCTGGATAATTTCAGTGTACATGTTTAAAACCCAAATCTTGAAGGGTTTTTTTTTCTCCACTTCCTTTAGAATTGTAACTTTAAACAACTCAAATAAATGTAATTCCCTAATTTCTTCTTTTTTTTTTCTTTCTCTTTTTATGGGGTGGGATTTACTTGCCCAGTGAAAGTGGTAGAGCTAAATAGAAAGTTTAAGCAGTTCAAAATTGCACTCATAAGTTAGCTGTGAAGAAAAAAACAGCGTTGAGGAAAGCATGAGCATTTTTAATGGACCTGGTTTTAGCCTCTTTTATATAGTAGTCATGGATTTTTTTAAAGAATGAGGATACTTAAAACTGACTCTTATAAATATAATGAACATAATTAAACCAGACAATGACTTAAGAGAAGAAAGCATATCAGCATTCGTAAATGCATGTTTACTTTGTGGGTTGTTTCTGGCTGGCAGCCAGGAACCCACACAGCTGCTCATTCTCTCCCCTCTGACTCCCCCCCAGCCCCACATGATGGGGAGAAAGCATGAAGAACAGGAGCAAGAAAGCTCATGGGTCAAGATGAAGACAAGGGAAATCACTCACATATTAGTCTCACAGGCAAAACAGACTCAACTTGGGGAATTTGACTTAATTTACTGCCAATTAATATAAACGTTTAGTCACTGATTCAGGTAATGGAAACAAAGACAAACATTTAAACACTTAGGGAAAACAGGTTTTCTCCTCCTTTCCCAGGCTAAACTTCACTCAGATACCTCTCCTTCCCCCTTCCTAGTCTCCGCTCCCCCTGTTATCACTGCAGGCTACACTCAGTCCCTTCACTGAGGTGAAAGGTGGTGCAGGAGGTTGGGTTAGAGTGTGGTGCTTTCTTTCTGCTCACTATTTCTCATCCTGTTCTTCCACTGCTCCTTCCTTCTTGTTTCCTTTGCTCTGCCATGGATCCTTCAGAGCCTGTAGTTCCTTTGGGGCTTAGGCACGGGCCATGGTCACTCTGAGGGTGTACCTGCTCCAGCATGGGCTTATCCATGGGCCACAGACCCTCTTGGGGGGTTACCAGTTCCACTGTGGATCACCTCCTACCGCTCTGGCTACATTGTTCTTTTTCCTTGGCTTTTTCCTCTCCTTTCCTAAATACGTTTTCATAGAGGTGCTACCAGCGTGGGACATGGGCTCAGCGGTGTTCTATGGTGTGCTCGTTGAAACCAGCTGGAACCAGCTGTGTCTGGCATGGGGCAATCCCTGGCTGCTTCTTTCGGAGGCAACCCCTGCAGCCCCCCTGCTGCCAACACCTTGCCATTTATGCCTGATACATTACTGTAATATAAATACATTACTGTAATATAAATAAATTTATTTTATACAAATATACATATAAAATAAATACCTTTTGTGGTAAAGCCTTTCTTTCACAATTACATAAAAGCCCTTCTAACAGTCTTAAAATGAGATATAAAGGTAAATGCCCACTCAGTAACTGATTATTACACAACACCCTCAGACTTTAAGAGTCATAAGGGGAGGGAACAGAACAAGATGAAATAAGTAAGAGAGAGGAGAAGGAGTAGGAAGGATATGAGATAACAAAAATGGTGAATCCATAAAATTTTCAAATGGCAAGCAAACCGTTACATTTATTCAAAATCCAACATGTGAAGAATCTATTTACAGAGGAGTTGACCTGTATTGCTTCAGTGAAATGCTTCAGAGTAGTGTTAAACTAACTCCACAGCAAGATGCCTTAGTCCATGAGCCATTGAAATGGGCACCATCTCAATGGTTCATGGACTAATGCCTACAGAATTTTCTTGTCCAATGTCTATCGCAGAGCCTATGAGTGAACAGAGATACAGGGGACCACAGGCACAGTGCATTGCTGCCTTTCATTTGAAATTCATAGTTCTATCATTTATGGCATCACAAAGACTTAAAAGTCTTTCCCTCAACATGGAAAAATGTAAAGAATGTCCCTTCACAATATTTATTGTCTGGCTCAGAAGCATGGCTGAAACATGGTGGGGTTTGCTTCATTTTGGTTTGCTAGGGAAATAAAAGTGCCTGCAGGATTTTGTTCCTTGCAAAACTTAACTTTGTGACTTTCTGTTTTAAAGTATGGCTGATTGCTTCTTCATTCAGATTTCACCAAGCATAATACACCCTCACTAGCTAAATCTAATTCCAAATGCTAAGTGCTAAACCAAGCCCTGCTCAACAATCAGTAAATTGCGATGCAACCATCAAAGGATATGGTCCCTACACTTAGTTTCCCTGATGCCTCTCAGTCGTGTAGAGGCTGTCATTATATGTAGTGGGGATCTAATTGAACCAGTGCATAGTGGCGGAAAATTACAGTCCTGATAGTGAAATAAGAGCTGATACGATTTTGCAGCAGTACCAGCACTATTCAAATCTCATAATGTTAGAGGAAGGTAATTGCCAGGATTGATGGAGGATGCTCAAATGTATATTGAAGCCTCTTTAACTTCGCATGTTTGAAATCTACTTTTAAAATGGAACTTTTATATTCGGCGCCTCTCAAAACTGCTGGTGCATTACTCGTAGATATTCTTTTCTTCAATGTTATTGACAATCATCACAATAGGTCACTGAGCACTCAAAATGTTAGGGGATATTTTTCCAAATCTGAGGATTCTTCCAAATTGTGTTATCACTCCTTTTCTGTTTCTGGACTTGTGATTCCATAGCGCTCTAGAAATACAGGAAGAAGAGATTTTTTTTTTTTTTTTCAGATTATCTGACTTTTCACATTTCTTACTTTGTCTAGTGACCATAACTAAAATAAAGAAATAAATGCCTCTGAATATTTCAAAATCCTTATGTGTTATTTTGAATTAATCCTTAAACTGGTAGTTCAGGAGACATTTTCAACATTTCAGTGAGGAAAATAAACCCAGTTATAAACCTCTACTCTTCCTGTTAGATTTAGTAGCAAAGCATAATCATAGACAGTAGTTTTGCAAAATGATAACAAAATAGTGTTTAGTCCCTGTATCTGAAATATTTTTAGAATATGTTGAATTAAGCTTTGGGGTAGGTTTGTTACAAATCTCTTGCTGGTATAAAGAGTGGCATAAAAAAGTCCAAGGTTACATGTGGATGGAGACAGCAAATGGTAGCCAATGTCATAAGCTTTTGTGCAGGACCAAAAGGTGAGGTGGAATTGAGAGAATGAAGTATCACCAGCATTACAAGGTTCTTTGTAAGTAAGAATTAGAAGTCTTGGGAGTGCCAAGGTTCATATCTATTAATTTATAGTAGGCTTCATGATACAGGTTTTAAGATCTGTAAACATTGCTAAGTTTAACCCCTAATCCTTTCAAGATTAACTAGTTGTATACATAATTTCCTAAATACTTGTGCACCATGGCCAAAGGGCTTCTGAGATAGGCACCCAGAATGAAATACTGAGTAAGCTACGTACCAAACTTTCCCAGTGCATATGCAGAGCTGGTTGTCTCCAAATAATGCCTTAGACCACCAACTCACTGGTGAGGAGCTGCCTAGAGATCCCCCAGAGGAAATGCTTAGAATTGGCGTTGGGTGCTTTTATGCTCTCGAGGTCCAGTATCCACAAGTCCTTCTAAGAACCTGTAAAAAATGGAAGAGATCCTAATGTGAGGAAAATGCAATCTCACCTTTTGCGTTATTACTGAGACATAGGTCCCACAGCTTATTTGCTTTTTAGGTATTCGAACTTTTATCTCATTTGTTGAGAAAATGCACTCTCTATCAGACTGCTACTCTTTCAACACTCCTGCTGAATCTGTGCCACTCTGCAGCAAAGAACACATGCTGCACAGGGAGAGCTGGTGCCTTAGGAAGGTATCCCAGCATGCTGGCACGTTGAGGAACAAGGCATCAAGCAAGAAAGATATGCTGCAGAGACCAGAGATTAGGATACTAAGGAAGGTGTCCTGGTTCTACTCCTGTGAATATATAATGCATTTTAGATCAAGTACTTCAGGACCAGTTATTGTCAGACATGAAGATAACTTCTGACTATTAACCCTTGTGTTGGTAACTTTCACTTGCAGAGAAAAAAAATGAACTGTTTAAAACTCCTTCACATATCCTCTTTATTTAAAGTGTTTCAACTCTGATGAGGCCTCAAGCTTCTCCCTTATTTCCCCCTCATTTTAATTTATTGCCAGACAATGTTCAGGGAGACCTCAGAATCATGGGATCTGACAGAGGTTTGCATTCTTTAGATGGTGAACTCCACAAAATCAGTTGTAACTTAAATAAAAATCGACCCTTTGTCATATCAGAAGCTACACAACAAAACAAACAATTCCATGTGATGTTCATAAAAGCCTCTCAATAATAACCCTCAGCACAGAGTTGTGCAAAGATACTCAAAAAGGAAATTCATATATCATGGAATACACTTGAACTGTTTGGTGTTTGCTCTTGAATCAAGTTGACAGGATGGCAAAAAAGTACTTTTCTTTGTTCCCACCATATCTAGAGCTGGTAATGTCTTTTGTGCACTTAAAAAAAACTAATAAAAATTATCACTTCCCACTACAATTTCCCCTCATTGTTCTGTCAATGCTGAATCAGCTCATTGCACAGAATACTGCAACAGCGTTGCTGCCATGCACCAAGTTAGTATGGGCAGAGTTGTAACAAAAGCTCCATCATTTACCTCAGATGAACCTATGAAAAAGTTTGTGTCAAATAACCATTTTAGACTGCCCCCCCCCCCCCCCCGCCAGGAGTTATGAAAATACATATTCTGCCTATTAGCATTTAAGCACAGTAATGATGCTCCAAAGATACAATGGACAAATGTTATGCTAAGCAGTTTTAACTGCATGTTCAAGAACTCTTTTGAAAGCCTCTTGTACAGCTGCACAGTTTAGAAAAGGAATACAATTAAGAAGAGCAACTGAAGCTTTAAAGTCTGTCTACTAAATTTTACTTTTCAAAATTAAGATGCCATAAAAGTGCTCGAAATATCAAAAATTTAATGTTTTGCCAATTACTAAATCAAAGTGACAAATAGCTAAATAGAGCTATTTAAATCTTCTCAACTGACAGGCTAAATTTCAGTCTCATGAAGTCTGAAGCTGCAGAAAGACTAACGTCATCCAAAAGAATATTAATAAGGAGAATGTCAGTGCCATTTGAGCTAGAGTGCTGCTGCTGGTGGAAGAAATGTTTCAAGGTTTTTCTAGTGTGGCCATTTCAGAATTAATACTACTGTAATTTTAATTAATTTAGTTTTAAATTTGCTTTTTAGAGGTATTTGAGCAAGCATACTCAGCACAAGGAACTCCCTTACAGCTATACCTTAATCTCTATGATTTGTTTAAAGACGTTTCTAGGTCAGTTTTTTTTCATCAGTCTACTGCATTAAGTGGAAGTCAGTTCATTGTTTCTATTCCATTTTCACATGTGAAATGTCCATGTGCAGTGCTCTATTGATTTTAAGCAGTTTTGCACCTTTGATTGAATTTTTGTTTTTTTTCAAAAGTAAATTTTCTTTTCCTCCATTACAGAGGAACAGTTTTACCTTCAGAGACAGAGAAAGGAATAAAGTTAGGATTTTAGACCTGCCACAGAAAATGGTTAAATGGTTACATTATCAGACACAAGATGTGACCACCTTGTGAAAATATTGGTTATATGTAATGATGGAACATCTGACTAGAGCAACTCACCCTTATAAAAAATAACAAGCAATCCCTTCCATATTATTTCCTGTGTTGGCCTTCAGTGCAGTTGAAGTTAAGCAGGCAGGCCCTATCTGTCCTATACCAATAATATTCTGGGAGGCTTCCTGCCTTTCTATAGTCTACAAAACATCTCCTCCCCATTATAGTTGCAAATATTCCTGATATAGTCCAAAGCACACTCATCACTGTGTAAATAATTCGTGAAGTGCTGTGAAATAACTTTGGATAAAATTTATTCTGTAAGCTTGTTATTTTCCCTTTTCCCCTTCATTTTCTGCTCAGTATTTTTCTTCATGGCAATTTGTTTTGTAGCATTTTACTAGACTGCTTTCATAGTGAAAATAATGGAACTGTACTAGGCGGGTTTCTAAAGCTTTTTGTCTATCATACCCATTCGTGCAACTTTACCTGTTGAAGTAAGTGTCTCTGTTACTGAGTATACTAGCAGCTCATTGTCAGCTGCAGGAAAACTAATCTTAGTCTTGAATGAACACATCTAGTGACATACACAAAACTTGGAGCGAAAAGTGTGGATTATACAGAGAAAGAGACAAAGACAAGCACAAGAAACCCACACAGTTGCAGCATCTTTCTAAACTATGCTTAATTTCTGAAACAGTTTGTTTTTACAGCAGGTTTTATATGAATTTTGGGTTGGTTCAGCTAACAGGTCACAGCTGGGTATCTAACTGCCTGCCACAAGTTGCCAGCAGCCTTGTGATTCCCATTGCTGCCTCCCTCTCTTTTGGCCAAGGTGTCTTTTTTCCCTGGTCTGCTATGGACCTGGTCTTCCCAGGTGTGGCATAGCAGGTGGCTCACACCGCACCGCACCGCACTGCCTTGGGGCACACTCATGCTCAGTAACACTGACCTTTTAGGAGAGGACCTGGGGAAGAAGGGGTTTAACTCTCTTCTCCATTGATCAAGTCCCACCCATATTCATGGCAGTTTACCATGATGAAGGCTTCAGAATTGGCCGATGGCAGCTGTTGAAGATTTCAGTTGTCTTCAGATGAAGGTTGCTCATATTCAGTATCATGTATCTGCTCCTTACAGGCACCAGACCAGTGAATCTACCCCACAGGACTTTGGTTCTAGCTACCTGTTTCTATGTTACCACACCTACCCAGGAAGAAATCTCACTTTTGGTAACTCTTCAATAATTGTTCATTTGGTTCTAGTAATCCTTCCCCTCTGCGGTGTTGTCCTTACTTTTGTTATCCTGTTGTACCTTAACATAAACAGTGAGTTTTGATGTATCTATATTTGACTATAGATCTATTTTAGCACCTTCCACATCAAAGTACTTTTTGATTTCCTTGTCAGATTCTAGTATAATATGAATACATCACTGCAATAATTTTAACTTGCCTTGTGTGTACTTTTATTCTTTGTCTTTATTCGAAATATTTTCCAAGTGTGCTGGTTTTTTTCCTTTTCCCTCACTTCCACAATTTTTTCTTACATCCTCTTTCCTTGTTTTTATAGTCTCCCTTGTCTTCTTTCCTCCAGATATGTTTGCATTTATCACACAGATTCACTGCCTTAAATATCTTTTACCTGCTTATTTAGGAATACTACATTTTGGTACTCTTTCAATCTCTCTTCTTTTCGGATACTGACGTGAATTTTGCTTGTAGCTTCTGATATAATACCATTTTTCAATACATCTTTCTCATACATTTTTGTCCCTCATAGTACTATCTGCCTTAATGTTCAATTTCTTTCAAAATTTGATTTTTTTTCAAAGAGAAATATTTGTCATTGGGGAATCCTTTAAGTAGTTCTTCGTGTTGAAAACTGAAGGGTATATATCAGAGATTAGATGTGGGCATGTAATGGTTAGTTTATGTGATTAAAGGCTCATCTCCATGAACCCAAAGGAGCCCAGGGGGACAATGGCAGTTAGCGGAACCCAAACAACCTCATCAGAGCAAAGGGAGCCCCTGAGGTGGCTCCTCCCTAGGTGATCCCAGGGGAGCCTCAGCCCATGGCCCCAGGATGGCACCCACCAACCTGATCCCTCAGTCAACCAATGGGAAGTGATTACTGCCTTTGGGGACCTGGGAGTCATCATAGGATGTCAGGAAGAGCCTTCTGCAATTGTGCAAGATTTATTGTGGGATGTTCAGGGGAAGGATCAAAGGCGAGGAAAGGGAGGGATCAAAGAGGGCTGGCGAGGAACAAGTAAGGGAAAACAAAGGAAAAAGGGGATAAAAAGGTCCGGTCATGTGTGCAGTGGGCCGGTCAGCACAGTTGTCTGGCCATGCCCTGCACCTGATCACTGCAGTCTGTCCTGTCTCCTCATTAAACTTCATTTCTGACTATTTTCCCGGGTGCAGGGATCTCTATCCTGTATGCATGTGTGTGTCTGGGGGTCTGAGTGCAACAGCTGGAATGGGACCAGGGGTCTCAGGGGCCTCCATGTCTGTGGTGGGAGGAACTGGAGAAACCAGAGAACATGTGCATTGTGTGCAGGTGTGTATTTCAGTGTGTAATCACTGGTGGGCATCAAGCTGGACTAGCTGATGAGTAGAACAAGAGGCTCAGCAAATGGGTATCGGAGCTGCCGTAAGTCTGGCCTGGATCCTGGAGAGACCAGGGGGCCTGAGAGTTGGCTACCTGAGGGACCAGGGGGTCCATGCCAGGTACTGGAGAGACCAAGGGGTCTGGGGGTGGGCTGCTAGAGGGGTCATAGATCTGAAACAGCTAGTAGATCATGTGATGCATGTGTACATGTGTCTATGAGTGAGGCAGCTGGAAGACCAGGGGGTCCAGGGCTAGCTACTGAACAAACTGAGTGTGCAAGGATGGTTGCTGGAGGGATCCGTAGTGTGGGGGAGGAATGTGTGTGTCCATGTGTGCATGCAGGCTAGGGTATCAGCAACTGGAGTGGGGCTGCAGCCTCGGGGGCTTCTATGTCCAGGTGCCAGCAACTGGGGAGGCTGGGATCCAGGGCCACTACTGGGCAGCCTGAGTGCCTGAGCCCAGCTGCTAGATGGATCCAAGTTGTATATATACATTTTCCACTAACGGGCTTTCATCCTGATTAGCCATGAAGGAGAACAGGATGAGTCCATTTGTGCTGTTTATTTTGTATGAGTGCCGTGTTTTCTGTCTGTGTTGATCTGTGTGGCCAGCAATGCATACATGTGTGCATGTCCTGTGTACATGTGTGCCTGTTGGGAAGCTGGACCTGGGAGCATGGAGCTGTAGCAGCTTCTTTCTGTCGGGCTGATGGATTAAGCAGCTTCTCACAGAAACATCTGAGAACAGTGTATTCCAACTGGGATTTGCAAAAACTCTTAATGCACTGTTGAATGAATGGGAAATTTATCATTGGCTTCAATAGGACTGGATTCCAGCCAGGAAAGAGCATACACCTTTTGAGAATCAAATAATTTTTCAAACTACATTTTTTTTGGAAAACATCTGTCTTTAAAAACCTACCACCTGTTCAAAATGTGCAGTCTCTCACATTTAAACCCTGTCCTGTTACGCTATTTTGGGCTTTATTCTTCTCTCACACTTGTTTTACAAGCTGTGTATAATAGAATAATTCTTGATTTATACCAGCATATCTGAGAAAACAAGTTCCCACATGTTTTCTATTAACTAACTGACAAAAAGTGTATACTAATTAAACAGGGCAAGTTAATAACATGAGCTTTAGTTATCTGCAGTTTTACAAGAAGGTTGGTATTATTCATAATGTGTATATGCCATATGAATAGTACTAGTGTTCTCAGATGTTCCAAGCTATATAAGATATTTTCTTTTGCTTACTTTTATCAGCACTAAAGAATAGATTGGGAAATGTGATCACCTTGTGTACAGCAAAGATTAAAAAAAATGTTTCTGTCCCTTCTCTGGAAAAACTGAGAATTCATTACTGAATGATAGAATAATGGAATATCTCAAGTTGGAGGGGACCCATAAGGATCATCGAGTCCAACTCCCTGCTCCTCGCCGGACTACCTAAAACTAAACCATATGTCCTGGTTTCGGCTGGGATAGAGTTAATTTTCTTCCTAGCAGCAGGCATAGTGCTGTGTTTTGGATTTAGTAGGAGAAGAATGTTGATAACATGCTGATGTTTTTAGTTGTTGCTGAGTACTGCTCATGCTAGTCAAGGACTTTTTCAGCTTCCCATGCTCTGCCAGGGGCACAAGAAACTGGGAGGGGGCACAGCCAGAAGAGTTGATCCAAACTGACCAAAGGGCTATTCCCTACCACATGACGTCATGCTCAGTATATAAACTGGGGGGGGGGTGGCCAGGGAGCAGGGATCGCTGCTCGGGAACTGTCTGGGTATCGGTCAGCGGGTGGTGAGCAATTGCATTGTGCATCACTTGCTTCGTGTATCATTATTATTATTATCATTATTATACTGTTACTATTAGCATTACTATTTTACTTTATTTCAATTATTAAACTGTTCTTATCTCAACCCAGGAGTGTTTCTCACTCTTACTCCTCCGATTCTCTCCCCCATCCCATCGGGGTAGGGGGAGTGAGCGAGTGGCTGCGTGGTGCTTAGTTGCTGGCTGGGGCTAAACCACGACACCATATGACTAAGAGTGTCATCCAGATGCTCACTGAACTCTGACAGGCTTGGTGCCGTGACCACTTCCCTGGAAAGCCTGTCCCAGTGACTGACCAATCCTCAAACGTGTTGGCATTGTTCAACATATCTGTAGAGGGTAAATCTAAACATGGCAAATCAAATTATTTATTCATCTGATGTTTTACAGTGTTGCATATTGCAACATTTGTTTTGTCTTTACTGACAGTTTTAAGAGATACTTCCTTCTCTCTATCTTCATGCACAAATACATGTATGCTTCTTGAAGATTATGGTACTTCTAATGATGATTTTAGTTCCTCATTTAACTATATAAAATATCAGTCTAATTGCAAACATTCCTGGAGACTTCCATTTTCTGTCAATATGGCAGAGTCTCAGTATGTCAAGAAAAATAATTTCTAGTTATAGCACCTCAGAAATACAGGTCCAGAACAACTGGTTTCTTTAAAGATTCTTTATCATTTCCATTTATACCATGGTTTTAAATTATATATAAGTGTGCATATATATATATAGTGTGTGTGAGTGTGTATATATAGACTTTTTCATTACTGGGAGTAACTTTGCATGGAACAGTGATAAATCTGCAGCTGCAACTTTGAAATGCTTGAAGTATAGAATGTAAGAATGAGTAATTCCTAAGTGGAGTCTCAGAAGCAATAAATAGAGTCTTCCATTTTGCACTGTCTTAGTTTAAACTCCTGCAAAAAATTTCAGGAATATTTTATTGAGAATAATTTCTTATTTCAATGTCTTTGTTTTTAAAGATAGCATGAGTAGATTGAAATTGTTTTGGTTATGTCCAGTGTGTTTGCATTTTATTTACTTCTTACATATATTTACTTCTTACATAATACTTAAGTATATATTTGTTAAGTTCTACATTTGTAAGTTATGTATCTAGTAAGAAGTTTTGCATATTAGTATAGCAAGGAGAGTTAATATTTTCATTACTGTAGCAACAATCCATATTGTTAAAAATGGATATTAATTGAGAAACTAATTATTCATTAATTTTCAGAAAGTTCTTCTCAAACTTCAAAAGACAAGTATCACCTCTCCCAAAACTTTCTAATGCCTCTTGAAACTGAAAATGTAAAAAATATTCATTACACAAGTCCTTCTCCTTGAAATAAAAAAAAAACCACCAAAAACTTGAGTGTAAATTTCTGAGCTGAAGAAACAGCTGAAGGAGCTTTTCATTAATTGCAATGGCAGCACTTGTTCAGATGCTCTCTAATGTTCAGTTAATTCTACAGCAGAGATGCTAACTGAGAAGATCAGATCACATTATCGGTAAGCAGCTTCCTATATGACACTCCTCACTTCCTCACCTTAAGTCTATCTATCTTGCTCACCAAAAGCAGTCTAACTGCAGTAGCACAGATCTCAGTGGAGTGTAGTTTAATCCTAGGAACGCACAGTCTGGCACATTTGGTGCACAGTACGGGAGGAAGGAGCGGGAGGCGGACCCAGTCAGCTGCAACCAGGAACCAAAACATAATATGAGAAGTTGCCTGCTGAGCAGGAAATCTCACAGGGAGGCCTAGCAGGTTTGTGTCTGGCTTCCTATTTAACTCATGCCCAGGGAAGCATGAGTGATCAGGAGTGCTGCCATCAGGACGTGCAAACAAATGCAGGGCAATTAATGTGGGGATTGGTATGGGAGGGAGTGCATAGGGGCCCAGAGCTGCTGCTCAAAGCTGCAGAAATCAGTGCAGGGATGGTGTTGAGATGCCAAGGGATGGTCTCCCCTTAAACAGGGAGTTGCAGAGCATATGGATTTTTATTACTGAGGGCATATAGGTACATACTGCTAGAGGAAGTATATCAGCCATTATTTATACCTATTTTAAATTTAGATTTAAGATGAAGAATTTGTAACTGGACGGGCTCTCCTGAAGCATGAAGACCAGCCCCAGCTGCTGGTCTTCAGCAGGCAACTGCTTCATCATAATTCCTTTAACTAGCTTCAAGATAGCACTTAATCAGCTTATTAGGTTTGAATTCTCCCTCCCCCCCCCAAGGGTGTCACTCCTTTGATGGTTAGAAATGTTATAATTTACAACCTAATTTAATTCATGGGCAGTTTATATTCATCATGTTCTTGTGTCAACATCGTCCTTTACCTTAAATCGGGCTTTTTTTTCCTCCCTGAAGTTTATGTATGCAATGTAGGTTGTGGGAAAGTGATTTATCTCCTCAGTTATATCTTCTCTTACCCTTTGTTTTGCAGGAAAAAGAAGGAAACCCATTTTTCTTCTTCAAAACAGGCATCCTGCTCCCCACATGTTCCTAGAAGCATTATTGTGTCAAATCTACTTCAATATGAATAAATCTTTTGCAAACGTGGGTGGCCAGTACTGTATACATCACCAATGCTTTTTACATAAACATATTTTTTCACTTGTCTCTTCTGAAAATGCCTCTCCTGGATGCAGTCTGTGATGTCTTTTCTGTTTTTCTTTTTCACATTCTGATCTACCAGCATACCCAGATTTGTTCTTCATTAATTGCAAATGATCTTGTGCTTGTCCTTATTTGAACAGCATCCAATATTTTTTAGACCGTATCTCCACTTTTTCAAAAATGTTTTGGATTCCAGCCTATTCTCTAGCACTCTTGCTACCTTACTGGTGTTTTGCAACATGCCTGCCACTCTTAATTTCTTGTTATCTAAAACTTAGATATTGAAAAATGTTACTGAAAAGTAGAGCATCAAACCAGATTGCCGTGGAAACCTGCCATTCTCACTGATAATCACTGTCTGACTGTAGGTTTCCTACCAGCTTTGCACCCATTCTTTCTGAAAACTAGACCCTGCTTCCTAAGTTTGTTTATGAAATGTCATGTGAAACAATGTCAAAAGCCTTACTAACACCAAGATATCTGACATCCACTGTTCTTCCTGTACTCACAATGCCTATTACCCTGCCATAAAAGCAAGTAAGATTGGTCTGACACTACCTGACTTTGACAGATCCATCCACACTCTTACTCATCACCTTGTGTTCTTGTAGGTGTTTACCAGACTGTTTGATTATTTATGCCAGTACTTTTTCTAGGAATTGAAGTTCAGCTATGGGTTTATAAATACCCAGATCCTTCTTTTTGGTTTGTTTTTAACAGATGGGCACCACAGTTTTGCCTCTCATGTTACTGTTGAAAACTGCAAAGTCATTAAATACAGTTTTATTTCATCTTTACTGCCATTAAGAAAATAAACTAGCACTCAGATACATTTAGAAGCTGATGCAAAACTACATCCCTGATAACAGTGGGTGCTGGGAGAGAGAATTTCAAAAAAAGCAAAAGACTTATTCAAGGACAGAGATTCCAGAATGACAGGAGTATGGCAAAATCTTTCTAATTTTCCTCAAAATTACTATCCAGAAAGAGTTTGCAGCAGCACATTGTTTCAAAATGGATGTCAGCCTCTTATGTGTACATGATGCAATCAGTGCACCTCTGAAAACACTAACTATAAATGAAAATGTTAACAGTGTAAGGACAAGATTAACAAAACTTAAATGTTCTTACTCAAAGACACAAAATTTGAGCAATACATCAGGGAGTGCAATATAAAAATACTCTTTTGTTCAAAATAAGAAGCAGTAAGCAAAGGTACATGTTATAGATTGTTAATCACAAAGTCCTGAGAAGAAGTCATGAGAAATTGATAGGAAATCTGACACAGTCATACTGTTGTGGAGACTTATGTCTTGCTTTGCACAGGTGAGAGGCAATTGGTTAGGCTTAGTGTAGTACGACACATGTCAAGCCCATCAACAACTGCTGTAATCACTAGAAAATAGACTGCTAGAGTGTAGTGCAGGTGATAATTTAGAAGAACAGATAGCAGGATCAAGAGCTTTCTGAAATGTCCCTCTGGACTCCTGTCTCAAAACACTCTTTGGAAAGTGAACTAGCATATCCTTTTATTCAGAGAACTAACAACTAGATATAATGAAGACTTCTAGAGCAACTAAAATCCACCTTTCAAGTCCCAGCCCTAGGACTGTTATATTTTATGTTAACAAGTCACTGGATAAAATCCACAAACAAGGTTAGGTAGGAATTAGGATCCACGATTCACTATCCCTTTGAGAGAATTTGAACTACTTGTTTACCAACTTGTACTATCTCTGGCTCAGTGAATTTTGAATTCATTTTGTTGCTCATGGAATTGCAAAGGAGAAATCATGTTTAATCCTTTTATCATAGCCATAGGACAAGACTGGACTTTGAATTTTCTTTCTTGGGAGGAAAATCTGAGTTTGCTGTTTCTTGTGGAGATGAACTAGCCACAGTCATCTATGAAAAGCTGGTGCCATACAAACAATTTTTTATGGAAAGTACAGACTGCAATTGCATTCACATTTACTACTTGGGCACAAAGAATGTTCAACAGGTCAATCCCCTCAAGAAACCTGCAGCATGAAATGCCAGTATGTAGATCTAATTCTGATCAGGTTTAGAGGGGAGGTAAATTGTTGTGCTGTACACAGAAGGGCAATTCTGAGTATTGATGTGGGGAGCTTGGAGCTGATGGCAGCTGAACAGAGGTTTTCTGGTTTGCACTTTGCATTTATCATTGCAATTACATTTTAAAAGTCATATCGTGTGTAACTTTTAATGAAAATAATTTACCTTTCACTTATCTTCTACTACATATAAACTGTTTAAGGTTGCCTGCAATCAACAGAGTTCACCGGTTTTGACTGCTGTTGCACTAATAAATTCATTTAGGCCAGCTGTGTTCGTGTGACTGTACCAGCAACTGGAGTGGGGCAGCAGCTTCGGGGGGCCTGTATGTCCAGATGCCAGCAACTGGAGTAAATGCAGCTGTTGGAGGGGCCCACATCATACACCGGTATATATATATTCTCACCACTGTACCTCCACCCTGTCCAGCTAGACAGGGGAGCGGGATGAGGCTGTTGGTGCTCCCCTGCCTTTGTGTGGGTCCTCTGCATATCTGTCTGATCTGTGGCTGACCATGTATATGCATATATGTATGTATATATATGTGTATGTATATATGGTATATTTCTGTGTGTGCACACCTGCTGCAAACACATCTTCAGCCTCACCACTGATCGGACCTGGGGACACAGAATGAACGCAGCCTCGCCTCTCAGACTGTTGGATCCAACATGATATATTTTCCTCTAACAGTTTTCAAAGCTGAAATTCTCTTAAAAGCTGAAAAAAAAGACAAGGAAAACCTTGTAATGAAAAAATGTTGTTTATTGCTTGTTTTCCTTTTTAGTAAGTCAGTCAATTGTGCTTACATTGCTTGTCTAACCATGGTGTCCTCTAAGGCAAAGAAGAAAACTTAATGTAGCTAAAATAATGGCACCTCAACCCTGGATTTGCATTAACAGAATTGTTAAAATTTATTTTGTTCCTTATTTTTCTAGACCAGTAATTTTTGGAACCAAATATTACTTGGCACCCAACAAAAACATATCATCTGTTTCTTTCAAGCCCATCTTAAAGACCGTCTGTGCCTTTGTAATGCAAGGAGGCAGAGAAACAGTCCTTCATTTGGTTCGTTTTTCAGCTGCATAAGTCAATTTGACTTGTAGTGATTTTTTATTGAATGAGAAAACCAATAGCTTTTTTTTTCTTTGCATTGTGCTAATGAAAAATTAGCTTTTGCTAAGTTTTCCATGCTGTATTTTACTATGTTGCACAGAATTAATAGAATTTAAGTAAACGTCAGATAACTTGCTAGTCTACTTCTACTGTTTTGAAATACATTGTTGTTGAACCCATGTGTATCTTTTGATTGAATTTTTTTTCCCCAGTAGATGAAAGAAAATTCTTGATATATCACACTGCAACTGAAATATTGTGGGTCACTTTGATCATTCATACCACTGTTTCAATTTGTACATGCTGTGATTGCAATAGATTATATGAGAAGAGGAGAGACTGCATGGAATCCTCTGAGCAAACTCAGATCTCAAGGATGTCACAAACAATTTGGAAGACCAAGAGAACCAGTGCCGTAACAAGAGCTCAAGGAATAGTGTATTATTACAGTAGCAGGTACATTCAAATGAAATTGGTGTTTGGTACACCCAGACACCTTCACAGAGCTGCGTGAATAAAGGCTGATGATGTCTCAAAAATCTGGAAGAACCAAGAACATCCCTGGAAGGAAATTCTTAAAACCATTCCACATGTTTTTAAAAGCATTTAACACTGTCCTGCATAACATCCTTGTCTCTAACTTGGAGAGACATGGACTTGACAGATGGACCACTCAGTGGATAAGGATTTGGCTGGATGGTCACACTCAAAGACTTGCAGTCAACGGCTCGATGTCCAAATGGAGACCAGTGATGAGTGGTATTCCTCAGGGGCTGGCATTGGGACCGGCGCTGTTTAACATCTTTGCTGGTGACATGGATAGTGGGACTGAGTGCACCTTCAGCAAGTTTGCTGATGACACCAAGCTATCTGTTGCGGTCGACACACTGGAGGGAAGGGATGCCATCCAGAGGGGCCTTGACATGCCTAAGAATTGGACCCGTGCAAACCTCATGAAGTTTAACAAGGCCAAACACAAGGTCCTGCACATGGATCAGGGCAATCCCAAGCACAAATACAGGCTGGGCAGAAAATGGATTGAGAGCGGCCCTGAGGAGAAGGACTTGGGGGTGTTGGTTGATGAGAAGCTCAACATGACCCAGCAATGTGCGCTTGCAGCCCAGAAAGCCAGCCATATCCTGGGCTGCATCAAAAGAAGCATGGCCAGCAGGTCGAGGGAGGTGATTCTCTCCCTCTACCCAGCTCTCGTGAGACCCCACCTGCAGTACTGTGTTCAGTTCTGGGGCCCTCAACATAAGAAGGACATGGACCTGTTGGATTGAGTCCAGAGGAAGGCCACAAAGATAATCAGAGAGCTGGAGCACTCCTCCTGTGAAGAAAGGCTGAGAGAGTTGGGGTTGTTCAGCCTGGAGGAGAGAAGGCTGCAGGGAGACCTTATTGTGGCCTTCCAGTACCTGAAAGGGGCCTACAAGAAAGCAGGAGAGGGACTTTTTACAAGGGCATATAGTGATAGGACAAGGGGTAATGGCTTTAAACTGAAAGAGGGTAGATGTAGATGAAATATAAGGAAGAAATTCTTCACTGTGAGGGTGGGGAGGCACTGGAACGGGTTGCCCAGAGAAGCTGTGGATGCTGCACCCCTGGAAGTGTTGAAGGCCAGGTTGGATGGGGCTTTGAGCAACCTGACCTACTGAAAGATGTCCCTGCCCATGGCAGGGGGGTTGGAACTAGATGAACTTTAAGGTCCCTTCCAATCCAAACCATCCTATGATTCTATGATTCTATGATCCTATATTTCATGGCTCCTGCAAACTATTGGTAAGGGCTGTTAGCAGATTCAGAAAGATGTGGCCTTCAAGGATTTCTAGATTCTTTGCTAACATAATCATTGAGGTAGGCTTGTGCTGTGGTTCAAATCAATAGGCAGCTAAACACTTCACAGCCTTTCACTCACTCCCCCTGCCTCAGCTGGATAGGGGAGAGAATCAGAAAAAAAAAAAGTAAATTCATGGGTTGAGATAAAGACAGTTCAATAGGACAGAAAAGGAAGGGAAAAAAAAAAATGTACAAAATGTTACGCACAATGTAATTGCTCACCGCCCGCCAACTGATACCCAGCCAGTCCCCCAGCAGTGGTTCTCTGCCACCCCACTCCCCAGTGTATATACTGAGCATGACGTCATATGGTATGGAGTAGCTCTTTGGCCAGTTTGGGTCAGCTGTCCTGGCTGTGCCCCCTCCCAGCTTCTTGTGCACCTGGCAGAGCATGAGAAGCTGAAAAAGTCCTTGAGTAGTGTAAGCACATAGCAACAACTAAAACATCAGTGTGTTACCAACATTATTCTCATACTAAATCTAAAACACAGCACTATGTCAGCTACTAGGAGGAAAATTAACTTTATCCCAGCTGAATCCAGGACAGCTCAAAATGCTGGTCTTGGTTCACTTAAAATTACCCCTGAGAAATTTTTAGCAAGGGCCTACTTAAATAAGACCTTCCGCTATGAAGCCTATTTGGTGGACTAATTCCTACCTACAAAAGTGCTCTTAATTATCCTTTCACACCACCTTATCAAACAAATTTTCTAAGGGAAATTATTATAGTTCCCTACTGATTTTTTTTTTTTTTTTACTTATATCATCTGTACAGAAGGTGGGTTACTCAGAACAAGCCGGTGGTAGGGACAAACAACCACAGGAATTACTGAAAGCCCTTGTATTACAGTAATTCAGATTGTACAAACTACCGAAATTGGTTGAGTGAGGGCATAAAATCCAGAGGTCCACTCAGTAATGCTGCAAGGGTAACACCGGCTCTAGACCTCTGGCTACCTCTGTTTCACTGAAGGTTAAAGGTCTTATTTTGCCCACTATAAATCAGTGGCAAGTCTTAAATGATTTCCTTTCCCCTTTCTGCAAATACTTTGCCTTTCCTTATTTTCAGAATGGACATCACACACTGTGTTTTTTGTTTTTCACATTACTTAATGTCATCTTGTGTAGCAGAGGATGAGCCTGTTGTGGGCATCAAGTGCCCATGAAATAAGAATCAGCACAGATACTTTCAGGAACAAATGATTGACTGGAAGAAAAGAAATTCAGAGCAAAAAATGAAAAGCAGAGCAAAAGGATAAAAAGGCCTGAAATGTGGGGCAAAAGAGGAAAACAGAGAAAACCAAGGATAGCTAAAAGGATTTTTTTTTTCCCTTTTTTTTTTTTAAAAAAAAAGGCATTTTTAAACAAGGTATGTTCTCATCCATACTTTAAAGGCTGTCTTCTGGGAATTGCAGCTTCTGTGATCTTCTTTGCCACACCCTGAGCTCAGTTATTCATTCCATTTAGACCACAGAGAATTGCAAGTGGCAAAATTTTTGTCTCTTTTTGGTGATGGCATTGGTTGCATCTACACAGTTTTACCCACTTTTGGATGTCAGAGACATTCTTTTCAGCTGCATGGTTTCCTTATGTCTATATTGGAGTATTGCAACACTAACTCAAGGGCACCAATGATGAGTACAGCAAGTGGTTTCCCTCTTGCTGAAATCAGAAAGCAGATCACTCGGGTGCTAAGTGGATCCAAGGTCCTCCAACAGTTAGGTGTCAGTTCATGCATATATGCCATTACTAATAAAGATGAAGTGTGGGTGAATGATCCTAAAACCATAAGAGATTGTGCCAAATCAGCCCCCAGTCCTTCTCACTAGAGTTCTAATCGGTCACTAATGTAGACTTGTCAACTAAGAGTCCAGTGTTGACAAGGTCCCTATATCTGTTTATTATCTTTGTATTATTATCAAATAGGAATTTAAGATTCCTTAATTAAAGATTAAAAAAGTTACTATGCTACATCGGAAAGTTTTTTCAAAGAAGAGAAGACTCAGTCATCTTTGCAGTATCATAAATAACCTAGTGATTAGACTTTACTAGGGATGTCACATCCAGTTATGGATGAGGTGGTGCTGGGACCTGATTACAGATTTTCCATATTCCATAAAGTGCCTAACCATTAAACTTCTGGGAGTCTATTCTTTGAATTCCCTCAGAAACTGAGAAACTTTTGTTAGGGAAAATGTGACTGAAAACTAAATATTCCAGTGAGAAATTTTACTATCAGGTAGTTGACATATTCCTGTTTCCCTCAGCGGCTGAAACCCCAAAACCTAGGCTTAACCTGAAAATATATTTATTAATTCTTCATAACTGATGCAGATTTCAGTTATTTTTCATGTTACTTTTATCAGATAAGAGTATTAGCATATTCTGATTTTTCAAGATAAATTCCTACATAATTATCCTTCTTTGGTTCAAAAATCCAATATTATTCTTATATACTGTATACATGTACCTAATTTACCTTTTTTGGCTGATTTGAGCAGTCCATGATCCCACTGTATCACAGCTTATTGTTTATAAACAAGCCTTAATTGCCTCATTTTTCAAGCCATTACTCAGCATTGCATTTAAGCCAGATATATTAGTTGAGAACCATCTTCTGTATTTTGCTCAGCTCCCCTCTCTGAAAAAAAAAAAAATTCTATTAACTTGGTAGCATGTCAGATTTTATACAAATCTGAATAGGTACGCCTGCAAAAATCTGTGAGCGTTTGAGTGTTTTCCTTACATATTGAGAAAGAATATTCTTAGTGAACACCACCACCTTTCTATTGTCTAATTTCAATGGGTGTGTCAAGGGTTGTTACAGCCATAATAAACTCATTTTTTATTGTTCATGGCAGTACAGATACAGTGCATCTTGTCTGTAAATAAAATGCAGTAAACCTGTTTCAAAACAATTTTCTTTTGTTCGTACATATTTAAAGGAATCAAGCAGGTAATGGGTCATTAACCTTTTAATCTCCCAGAATTCCCAGATGAGGCTTGGAGAACCTTCAGGGGGACATGGAGTACCTGCTCGCACTGGGCTCGGCTGCCCGGGCGCTGGCAGCAGGGCCTTCAGGGGCGGCCGCTGTGAGGGGCGGCCGGGGCTGCCCCGCGCCGGACACAGCCGGTTCCAGCTGGCTCCAACCGCCCCGTGCCAGACACAGCCAGTTCCAGCCGGCTCCAACCGCCCCCCACAGCGCACGGCCCAGCCCGGCAACCAAGATGGCGGCGCCTCAGGGAAAATGTATTTGAGAAAGGGGAGGGGAGGAGGCAACAAAAGTAGTGTGAAACAGCAGAAGAAACGCCAAAGTCAGAGGAGGGGGAGTCGCTGCACAGCAGAGCAGATATTCCCTGCCACCCACGGAGGACCTGCCCTAGAGAAGGATTTTTGAAGCACTGCAGCCTGTGGAAGAACTCACGCTGGAGCAGAGGAAAGGTGTGAGAAGAAGGAATGGCAGAGTGAAACTGCTAAGTACTGACCATACAGTGCCCTTCCCCATTTTTTTGCTCGCTGAAGGGACTGAGTGTAATCTACAGTGATAAACAGAGGAGTCTGGAGTGAAGGAGTGAAGTTAAGCCTGGGAATGGGGGGAGCAAAGGGTTTGTCTCAATGTTTGTCTTTTTGTTTCCCACTACTTGAATCAGTAATTAAGTATTTACTTTAACTGAGAATAAATTAATTTTCCCAAGTCAAAACTGTTTTGCCCACAACAATAATTGGTAAGCAGTTTCCTTGTCTTTACCTTGACCTATGAACTTTCTCATTCCTGTTCTTCCTATTTTCCCTATATGGGGTGAGTGAGTGGCTGGGTGGG
Organism: Pelecanus crispus; assembly: GCF_030463565.1. NCBI lineage: Eukaryota > Metazoa > Chordata > Aves > Pelecaniformes > Pelecanidae > Pelecanus > Pelecanus crispus. The sequence goes on from NC_134643.1 coordinate 27,509,251, forward strand.
AGTTTGGCTGCTAGCCCAGACTAACCCACCACACTGGTTCATCAAGTTATATGCCTGAACAGGAGTGTACATGGTCAATAGCTTCAAGGAAGTTGGTTTACGTAAGGGGGGAGAGGTGAAAGCTTTAGGCTGGAGAATTTGCCTGCCTTCATGGCCCTGGAGGAACCCCATTCCACCACCTCCAGTCCCAGCTGTCCCCATCAGAGCACTGAAGATTTTCTTCCCCCCAGTGACTGACCATGGCTGCCTTTAGCGTCAAAAAGCAGATGCTGTGGCTGGGGGAGGTGTTGTAGAGGGGAAACATGACATTGTGCAAAAATAATTTGCTTATCCAGCTTTTGGGACTGGAGAGGTTTGAAAGCCCATGTATCATCTTCATTTAAAACCAAATCTCCCCAACCCCCCAAACACAATGGACCTGTCAGTTTATGTCAAAGTACCATACTGTAACAGAAAGTATGGCCCAAAGGGTTAGGCTTATCCTTTAAGAAAAGTCACTTAAAGAAAATTTCATATTTATTGTTTTCAGAATCTTTGAGATACACATTTCCCATCTTTCAGCCTCAGTATATATAGCTTTTTTGCTGGTGTCCTACCAAAATGTTTTGCGTTTATATTTAAACCTATATTTTTCCTCAAACAGACACCTTGGCTTACTTCACTGATTCTTATAGTATTGAGACCACCACAAACGTCGTAACATGGACCGTAAGTTGTAGTGATTTCAATGGCTATTTTACATGCCATTTAAAAGAGTCCAAGGTAAATCCAAGTTCCTCAAACATTCTAATACAGTACTTTTGAGTATTTAAGTATGTAAATTTTCAACAGCTTTCTCAAAACAGGTCACTAGAGGCTCAATGAAGTAAAAACAAATGTTTTTGACAATGGTGGAATTTAGAGCTGTGAAGGGATAATTTACTAGGTTTGTTGTATATTTATTTATGGTTCTATGAAGCTTTCACCTGACTTAATATTGACTTTAATCATACGTGAAAGACAATTGCTTTGGAAGCTGTGTTGAAGAAGAAAAGACAGATGCTGTATGCAAGATCAAGTTCAGCAGTAGCTTAAAAAATGGATATATATGTGTATATATACAATATATGTATTCTAGGGAAATATCTTACACCAATATGACTGTTACTGGGTTTGCTAAGCAAGTGTAATTCACTTAAATTTGGTGCTCTTTGAGTAGTAAGTGTAGTTTTATTGTAGTGTAACTTCCACTGAATCTCATAGTGACTGTACTTGCTTGTAATGGCTATCAGTTTAAGATTGCAGGGTCATGTTAACTTTTTTGCATTAATTTTTTTTTCTCCTTTTCCCCAGTGTAATTGGTTCCATACTTTATCCTTGCAGTGTGAAATTCATACAAAAATTATGTATAGGAGACGCAAACTAATTTCATGGGAAAATATACACAGATATAGATATCAAAGAAATGCTAGTTAGAATGATGATTGTTTTCCAGTTCAGCCTCCCTGTTGAAGCAGATCTATCATCACATTAGATCAGGTTGGCTATGGCTTTTCGACTAGTTGATTTTTGAAAGCCACTGTAAATGGAGATTACCCAGCCTTTCTAGGTGACTTACTCAGTCTCCATTCCTCTCCTAGTTAATTTTTCCCCCCTTATGTGCAGTCTGAACCTCCCAACTTTGCATTTGTAGCCATTTCCCCCTGTTACATCATCTGGTACTACCAAGAAGAGTTTGGTTCCGCCACCTCTGTAACTTCCTCTCAAGTAGTTGTAAGTTGCCTGTGTCAGAAATTTTCCCGATTTTCATTATCTGGAAGAGACAACTTACTCCTGCTATTCACTTTCATTTATCTTCTCCAGTATGGTCACATTTACAGCCTGATCCAAAGCCTGCTGAATCCAGTGAGAAGATAACCAGTCACAGTGAGGGACTTTGATCTAGGCTTTTTGTTTTGTTTTGTTTTTCCTAGCTTTAAAGTTATTGCCAGCAGAATGTCTCAATTTTTGTCTTTCATTCTGCCAGCATATCTCTGTAGGGAGTATTATTGAAAAGCTGCTTCCAATGACCTATCAGGGAAGAAAGACTTTTTTTCAGTCAACATGCTGTTGCTTGCAATCCTGCAAGTCTATTACAGGGGAGTTGTTGTAAATAAGCTTCTGCAACCCAATCTCACCAAGATTAGAAATTCAAGAGAACGTGCATAACCAAGTGTGAAAAATACATTAGTTGTTTCAGTGTCCAGTGAAGTATTATTTCTTCAGAATATCAAGTCAGTTAAAAATAATCATCAGTTGGATATATGAGTGCAACTTGACTATTAGCTTCTGATCTTAATCTTTCTTCAGGTTTTCAACCTTCTTTAAGTTGAGAAAGGAAAATTAGTAAAAAATTGCACTTAGTAACTTCCACTCCAAACTTTGCTGGCAGGGCAATTGGCTCATTATATCATTTCAGGTCTGACAGAGTTTCACGGTGCCAAGAATCTCTCAGCTGGTTTGTCTTCCTGAAAATTTTGCATGTTATTTTCATTTTTCTCAAAAGATTTAAATGATTGGGGCAGGGGGCAAGAAAAAAAATATGCGTAGCATGTACCTTCAAAGAATCATAGAATTAGAGAATCAGAGAATCATAGATTAGCCCAGGTTGGAAGGGACCTTGAAAGATCATTTCGTTCAACCTTTCATGGGAAAGGGAGCCTAGATGAGATTATCTAGCACCCTGTCTAATAGCATTTTGAAATGGGGACTCTGCTACATCCCTGTGGAGGTTGTTTCAGTGAACGATTGCTCTTACTGTAAACAATTTCTTTCTTCTGTTGAGATAAAATCTTTCCCAGTGCAACTTGCATTTCTTGTCCCTTGTCTTCTCCATGTGGTGCCTTGTGAAAAGGGAGCCTCTGTCCTCTTTGTGGCCACCCTTTAAGAACTGGAATACTGTGATGAGGTCCCCCCTAGACATCTCTTCTACAGGGAGAAAAGACCTAACTCCTTCAGTCTTTCCTCATAGAGCAGGTTCTCCAGCACTTTGATCATCTACGTGGCCCTTGTTTGTACCCTCTCCAGTCTGTCTGCATCTTTCTTGAATTGTGGGGACCAGAACTGGACACTGCTCTCCAGGTGTGGCCTGACAAGTGCTGAGTATAGTGGGACAATTACATGTCTGTTGCTGCTAGTAATGACCTGCGAATGCAGCCCAGGATCCAATTTGCCTTTGTTGTGGCAGTGGTGCACTGCTGACTGATACTCAGCTTGTTGTCCCCCCCCAAGTCCCTTTCAGCAAGGCTGCTCCCCAGCTGCCCAGAATCTAGCCTGTACTGGACTCTTTGGTTATTCTGTCCCAGATACAGGACTTGGCACTTGTTTTTTCTTAAATTTCATGCTGCTCTTGCTAGCCGACTCTTCCAGCCTGTCCAGGTCTCTCTGCAAGATGTCCCTCCCTTCTGATGTGTTCACCTCACCACCCAGTTTGGTGTTATCAGTAAACTTAGTGAAGGTGCTTTCAATCCCATAGTCCAGGTCATTTATGAAGATGTTGAACAGCATGGGGACAGTATTAATCCCTGGGTGACTTCACTTGTGACAGGCTGCCAGCCCCAGTAGAAACCATTGATCACCACCCTCTGAGTGTGACCTGTTAGCCAATTTCCTACCCATCTCGCAGACCACCCAACCAGTCTGTATCTTGCCAGATAAGCTTTAGGCCAAATTGCTATTCTGTAAGAGTAAAGGAAAAGGGAGGAGAATTATAGAGTACATGTCGTAAGAAATACCCTCTACATCTTGTATTAAAAGGACATTAATATTTCATAATCAAGCATGTTAAGATTAGGCAAAACTAAAATACAAGTTGTTCATGCAACCTTAATTCTATACCCTTGGAAATATAAATTATAATCGTTTATGTGATGAGAGATAAGAAATGTATACCAGAACCATCCACATGAGGATTTAATGGAAAGGGGGAAATGGCTGTTTGTAAAGCATGTGCAGAGCCTGGCTCAGTGTTTGCATCTGAGTTATCTGAAATTGGTTAGTTTTGTGAGATTTTAACATTTTTATTTAATTAGAATCTATATTTTAATACTATTAAAAGCTATGAAAATTATTACTTTTTTTTTTTACTGGGAAAAAATCTGAACTCCTTTCCCTTCTTCTTCACCTCCCTCCCAATTACCCTTAGCTAGTATATAGCTCTCCAGGGAGTCACTCCTACATCTAAAATAGTTCAACGCCTTCCCTGAGAAATGGAAAGAACAGGACACTTGTCATCCTAGAAACTTTTTCTATTCACAGCTATGCTAGAGGTACCCTTACACAAACTTTTCATCGTCAATGCCAATATACTTAGTCATTCTTCTACCTGCTATTGCAAGACCCAAGTTATTTTTTAATGGATTATACTTCCTACTTCTTAGTAGTGTCACTGTTCAAAAATAATGTGCTGTGAAGTACTTAGAATTACTATCAGTAAGTGGAAGATCCAAGAATAGGACTTGCCTTAACCAATAATCTCAAACAATGCAATTTCTAGTTCTCATATTTCTTTTTATTTTGACAAACATATACTTTAGCATATATACATGTTACTGAAATGGTAATCAGCATGCAGTTAGCTCCTGTGTCTGAGAGTTGAACTAAAACTCTTTGGAGTAGATGGAAATGATATCATTAATTTCAATGGACAAAGAGCCAATTTTTGTAGAGCAGAGGTAAAAGCCAAGCCTGACAAAGGTAATAAAAATTTAAAGAAATCCTGCCTGGTTTTTATGCTTTGTCTACTAGGCAGACAGAAGTAATTCCACTTCGTCAATCTGGTACTTTGTAGTGGCTTTTTGTTCACTTCTGGGAAGGAAGGAAAAAGAAGTAAATGTGTTTTAATGAGTGTCTGTTATTCTGTTAAACTAGAGATAGTCATCTGTACATGGAATTTATATTATTTTGGTAATGGTCATCGTTTAAATTCTGTTGCTCACCAGCTTTCTGCATATTACTTCTATAAGTATTTTTGACATGTGTCCAAGAGGAATGTGTTCTGGATATTCCCCTAAAACCAAATCAAAGTTTAATTTCCATTAAAGAGAATTAAATACAAGTTTAAAAAAAAAAAAGGAAAAACCCCACACTTTAGCCTCTTCCAGCAGAGCATGTAGTTATGATGAATCTAAAAAAGAAATCAGGATCTAATTGTCCAGATCATTGCTAAGGAGTCCATGCATACAGTGGCTCTGTTACTGCAAGAGAAAGCAGCATGTGCTGGAATTAATTTCTGCATAAAGTAGTAACACTAAATCAAGGTCTGATGTTGTTTGAAGGAGTAGGAAGAAACCTGATACTTACAGTATATTCAGATAGTCAGTAAAGACGTAGATATTTTATTCAAAGGATATTTCTTGTGCAAAATGTAAAGTAAAAATTTTTGAAAACCCCTATAGAGAAAATTGATGGTACATATTTACCGTGAAATTTTGAATATTATAGTACTAAATAAGCTATCTCAATACATACCTTATCAAGTTGGCCTGCACAAATTTAATCATAGAATCCCATGTGTTTTTACTTTGGCTAAGGCAGGGCCTCTGTAAGCACATAGGCAACATCCTGGGCTGCAGACCCACTGCCAAGCACCCCTTGTCAAAAAGATGGGACTCTGTACATTAGCCATCTACATCCTGGCCCCATCTCCTCTCACGGCTGCTGTCCCACAAAGTGGGAGACAGTTCTTTCCTGCTTCCAGAGCTCCACTAAAATGGTGATTCTGAAGACTGTTTTTAAAAAAAAATACTTTCTGGGACAAGACAACAATGAAATCAAGATTTCAAAGGATTTATAAACAACCACAGATAACTCACAGATAAGCCCAGGAAGTACATGGCCTTTTGGAAGAACAATAAAAGCTTCTACTCAAAACCCAAGTTCAAAATGTCTACATTTCCTTAAGTTTTATTCAGCCCTTTCAAGATCTTGGGGCCTATGCAGACCCCTTCATCCTGTTCCTGCTCTCTTTTCTCTTTATAAGTATCAGTGTGAAGGCTTTCCTTTTGTAATGTTCTGGATTCCTCAGTCAACTAATTATTTGGAAAGACTTGAAAGACTTCAAATCCTTCAGCAGGTGTTCTGTTGCTTCCTTATAAGCTTCCCTGAGACAGCTCTGTCTTTAGCTTTCAGCTTAGTCATTGAGATAAGGGGCTGCCATTTCAAAAGTAACAATAACGTTCTGTTATTAGCTCTCTGCTCATAATCTCTTCCAAACCCAGAGAAAAATAACAAACAAGGAAACAATGTAGGTGGAAATCCTTCTATACCCCACATGAAAATATTTTATACACAAAAAGCACCCACCAAACAAAATGAAATATAGTAATATATGCATATATTAGAACCAGTCATGTGTACTCTGAGTAGAAAATTTATTAGAATATATGTTCTAAGTTATAAAATAACAATTTTCCGATACACATCTAAATCAGGAAAACAGAGGTATCAAGCCTCCTACCACACTTGTTCTAAGAAAACTAAAAGGTAAGCCACAGAGGAAAAAAACTTTTAGGTTTCTGATACCTCTGTCACGTTGCTTAACAGAGGGTAATACAAACTGACTTCATACTTCACCCGTCAAGCACATGGCATTTCTAAAATCTTAAATAAATCATTTTAGGTAGTATTGTGATTTTGGAAACATATAAAGCAGACATGAGTAGTAACAGACACACAATCATAAACACTAGATGTCTTTTCAGAAAAAGCACTAATCAGTCTAGTGGAAGAACAATGACTTTTTTTTTATAATTTCAAGGAGAAAAATTATTTAAAGCTAAGATATTCCCATGAGCTGGAGAATGAGCGACAGATGTTTTCCTATAGACTGTGTTTAAGTCTCCTTAATAAGTCCCTTACTCCAATACTGGGCTAGCTTTGTCATTTATTTTTAAATGTTCCTGTGTCAGGATGTATTATTATCAGTACCTCAGAGGTATATATGTGTAGATTTTCTTTGTGGAATTATTCAGTGGGACAAATTCATACCTCCTTTTCCTTATTTTGGTCTCCATCCTCTACTCGCCTCCAAATTTCAACAAAATATGTCAGAATTTTGTGTGTCTAAGATTTCTACCTATTGATTTGTTTAGAAATTGCCTAGTTAAATTATATGGGGGGGACACATAGGCAGAGCAACCCGATACACTTAATTTTCTTAATAAATCCGGCATCAAGACTCCACTACCAGTTCTTCCTCAAAATACTGTCTCACATTGTGGGGCTCTAACTTTCAGCTGATCAGGAACAAGAACCTAAAAAAAAATAATAAAACAAAGAACAACTTGCTGTTTGAGAACTGTAACAAATAGTACTGCTCTTTTGTACTTCTTTGTAGGTCAGTGAATTTTACTTTTTCAAAACCCCACCCAATCCCTGCACTTTGACACCATTTCAGTTGATTTCCTTGGAAAGCAACCAAATGTTCCAGAAACGGTTGATTTTTAGCAGGATGGCCTGGCATTTCTGATGGCTATATTAGAAAATACACGTGTTAGTTTTAAAATACACAATCATTTCTTCACTGCTTTCAATTTATTTTCTTCTAAATGTAGTTTGAGTGTAAGAAAACAAGAACTCAACTCAGTTTAGTGTTATCACCTGTTCTGTACCTTCTATTTTGTGCAATACCAATGCAAACTACTTCAGTAAATGTTGCACCATGTTGGGTAAATGAAAACCTTGCTAGAATCGGTTGTTAAACCACTTTCCAAAGCAAAATTTGGAAATAACTTTGAAAAAGAAACAAATCATCTTCTACAGCAATAGTGGTGTGTTGCTCTGTAGTAAGTGAATTCCCAGGATCTACTCTGTATGAAACAAAGGCAGAGTCTGACCTCAAATGATCATAAATTGCAATAAGAAAAAATGGAAAAAACAGAATTTTAAAGCAAGTGGGTGTTTGGAATGCAGAGCTTGCACATCCATTTTTCTAAGCAAGATTTTAACTTCCATCTGCTCTTTGGTTTATATCTTTGCAATACAGGGCACCTTTGAAAGTACAACTGAATCTGTCATCTACAGATTAGCATATTTGGTATTAAGAAGCCTACTTAAAGTCCTTTTAGGCCATTCCCTCTGATTCATGTTCATCTTTAGCATACTGCTTTGAGGACAGAATGGCAAAAAGACAGTTAATGCTATGTGTCTTTTTCCTTTTTTCTTCCAGTATTTGAAAGAATTCTCCGCTGTTTATTTAGATACTTGCTTGTCATTTCTCTGCATCTGTTTTCAGCAAATACTGTATGGACTTGAAATCTCTATAATCTTAAGAATAATGGAATAATGAGGATTTAAAGGATTGTTCTACATTTAAAGTCAAGATAACATGATCTTATTTTTTTCTTCTGGCAAAAAAGAAGCAAAGACATAGAAAATGAGGGAAGATTTTATCTGAGTAGTCCTTTAATCTTCTCCTTTGTAGGGAAAAAATCCTTAACCACTTCTTTCTCCTTTTTTATCTCAGGAAGAACGATTGACTACAAAATCCCACAATTTGAAAGGTATTGTCTCTTATTTAAGAAGCCATAAAAACCAATCTATGCAATATACTTTTATGGCAATCTATACTCTTAAATAAGGAGTGGGTTAAAACCATTAATCCTTTTTTTTTTTTTTTCGTTTAGAAAGATATGTTTGTTTTCTACTCTTGTTAGAGTAAAAATAGTTAGACTGGGATTGACAGAACTGGTCTGCTTAAATGCCCATGAATATCATTCCATTCCCATCATCTCTTGGTGATACAGAAAAACCTGATCTGTCTCACCACACTTTCTAGTATAAATTCTGCACTAAGAGTTTTCCTTGAATTGAGATTTGTGGGAATAGGAAAACAGAACAAAAAAGAAGGATGGTTCCTATATTGTCATTATCACACTAAACATTCTTTGTGCCTTGTTCCTGTGATATCTGAGTGTGTAAACATGTGCGTGTCATTGTATTAAATAATATCTGATCAAATATTTCAACAGCTGAACATTAGTAGGGAGTAAAATTTCTAAAGTTTTTTCCACACCTAAGGCCTGAGGTTGTACAAGACATCCCACACTGATCTGAAATTGCATTTGTAACCTCCCTGGGATACACCTCCTCATCTTGGTTCACATGCTTATAGATGACTCCATGAGCCAAGTGTGGTAAGAGGGCATAATCAGGAGAGTCACTTTAAAAGTGTACTATTAAACTGAAAAAGTTGTGGCTTCTGAAAGTACCACAAGCATTGTGTGCTGAATGAGTTATCAAACTTACGGATTTTTTTTTTTTTTTAATTTTATTTCTAGTTTCCTAATGTTGGAGTTATCATCCCAGTTTTGGCTGGGATAGAGTTAATTTTTCTCCTAGTAGCTGGCATAGTGCTGTGTTTTAGATTTAGTATGAGAGTAACACTGATAACGCGGATAACACTGATGTTTTAGTTGTTGCTAAGCAGTGTTTACACTAAGTGAAGGACTTTTTCAGCTTCCCATGCTCTGCCAGGTACACAAGAAACTGGGAGGGGGCACAGCCAGGACAGCTGACCCAAACTGACCAAAGGGGTATTCCATACCATATGACGTCATACTCTGTACATGAACTAGGGGGACCAGGCTGGGGACCAGTGATCGCTGCTCAGGAACTAGCTGGGTATCGTTTGGCAGGTGGTGAGCAATTGCATTGTGCATCACGTGTATATTATTATCATTATTATTATTATTACTACTACTACTACTACTACTACTGTTTTCCCCTCCTTTTCTGTCTTATTGAACTGTCTTTATCTCAACCCACAAATTTGACTTTTTTTTCCAGTTCTCTCCCCCATCCAACTGGGGAGGGGGGGAGTGAGCGAACGACTGTGTGGTGTTTAGCTGCCTACCGGGTTAAACCACGGCAGTTATATAGTTCAAAATTATAACAACAGTAAAATTTAAGACATGGTATCTCAACTAACCTTTGCCCACAATACTGCAATGGTTATGACCACATCGCTTCACCCTTCAAGCAGACTTTAACCGAATCAGTGTCAGGAGCTGTAACAAATGTCAAATGTGAATTAATTTTGCATTGATATGTAATGAATTATACCATGAACTCACCTTAGTGCGACATCAGGTACTCACTGAAGTGTTGAGCTGTTCTTTGGGAACAGTGAAAGGAAAGCATTGACACAGTAGGCATTGTACTTAACATCCAGATTGTGCAGATTTATTGCATTACCATAAATATAAAAGACAATTTATTATAGCTCACAATAATTGAGACAATTTATCTGGCATGCTGGGAAAGCTAAAGCTCATACTTTCTATATCCAATAGGAAAATATTTTTATTTTGTAATACTTTTAGTTTCACTGAATTGTGAAGCGCTTTCAGCTTTGGTGAAGGACAATGGATAAATGCACTAAATGACAGATTCTAAAGAGTCATCAGAATGTTAACAAATCACTGCCTCTTCTCATCATAATGACAATAATCTAGGATTTAAGTAAGTTAGTATGGACACTAAATAAGATAAAAAAACCTTAAAATCTAGTATAATGTGGCTTTATGCCCCATTATAGCAGCAGACATTCACAGAAGAATCAAAGAAGTAAATTTTCATGTGCTGTCATCTAATCTAATCTAAACTATTCATAATTATAGGCAGGCCCTGAATAACTTTTGTCACAGGAGGACCACTTGATAGACTCTTTTGTTGCAGAATGCTTTCCTTCTTGATAGATGCAAGCCCTGTGTTTGTCATTCTCTTTTTTCTTTTTAAAAGTGTATCATCTTCTTTATTTTCATTCTGATGTACCTATGCATTTTAATACCTGTAGGAATATTTATCACTTTCTTTTTTACATACAAAGTAAACAAATATATGCAAAATATAAAAATAAAAAAATAAAATAAAAAGGATGGTGAGCATGAAGTAATCTACTGTGGCAGTTTCCTCTCCAAGTCCATGTTGACAGAGCATTCAATGGAGTCCAAAATAAAAGAATAGCAGCTCACTTATATTTGGACTTAACAGGAACCTGCAAAGGCAGATGATCAAAATGGCATAAAATATGTAACAGTCTTAACAAATAATCTGTTTAATGAACCAGGAGGTACTAAAGATAAAATTCGTCACAGTGACATCAGTTTTAGGGTACCACCCTTAGAGTTCCATTAACTCAGTAAGAAAGAAATTAATTATATGGATTCATATATAAAGAAAGTAAAATGAGGTCTCACTTATAAATACTTGCACCAGTTGTTCTAATAACTTGCTTGCTTTCTGCAATTAAAGCAGACAAATCATGGAATTTTATACACCCAAAAGCTCTGAATGAGTCTTGTGAACAGGTATATTGCCCTTTGAAGGTAACTAAGAGTGAAATTATCTTTAAATGTACATGAAAGCCATGCTTTTCACAATTTCTTCAACTTCAACTCCTTTATATAGTATAATCTATATAACCTGGATTAAAACTGCCTAAGTTGTTGCATTTGAATTCCATTTATTCGGAGCTTCACTTATGAGAAAACAAAGATCAGGGAGCTATAGAAAGCGTACAGAAAAGTATGCATTCCACATATTCAACTACTCTGAGCATGTTTTACTGCTGTGTGCTTTTTTCTTATGTCCTTCACAAACCATTATTTAAATACAGTTTCAGGTGTTTAGTACTAATAAACAACTTTCACAGTTCTCTTTTACCCTGTGGTTTGACAATTTTTGGAGAGAAAGCTAAGATAACAGTTAAGATAATGACTGCAAAAATTCTTCTGAAGTATGAAGTATATTGCAATGAACTGAAGAGTTAATACAGAGGTCTTTTCTTCTGATTTAAAATCACAAGTTAGATCTGCTGGTGAAATTGAATTATCAACTTAAATGCAGTTCCAGTTCAGATTCTCTAGCACATTTATGTTTTATGAGTGTGGAGTGGGACTGATCTTTCCAAGTTTAGTTCACCTAAAAGGCGGGGGTCTAGCCTAAGGTAGCTGCTCTCAGATCTTTCTGTGCTCACAGAAGAGAGAAAAGCACCCCAGCAGATAATTAATTCTGTCTTAAAACAGAGCACTAAGGTAAGAGGAATGACAATGTAATCTACAGGTGTGCCCCAGGGGATATTCTGTAATGAGACTAATAACCCAGCAGATCTCACAGTACTCAGTGAAGAGCTCTAGAAAATGATTCAGACAACCCAAGATCCAGGAATTCAGCTTTCTGTTCCTTAGGTAGATTACTGGCACCCCTGCATGTGCAAGGAAAGCTAATTTTGAAAACTGGTAACACCATGGAGTGAAAAGCAACAGCTCGAAGTAAATGATAGGAAAATTATCTCCATGGAGCAGAAGAAGAACCACTCTCTCTTCCTCCATTGATTTAAGCATCAGAATCTTGCAACATCCTTTTGGTTATATCCTATAAGCCCATTTCTTTAGGAATTGTCAGTTCCCTCATTGATCTTTCTCTTTCTTTGAACTTTCTAACTACCATGAAGTAAGTTGAAGAATACCTTGGATATTTTAGGGATTTCAAAAGAAATTGCCTTTATCTCACTGTGTGATAACATCATTTTCTGAGGTTGCATTTTTTAATGTTATGGGAAAGAAATACAAGAAAATAATTTACTAAAAGACTACAAAGAAAGAAAAAGAATGGCAAAAGAGATGAAAAATAATTATCAATAGAAGGAAAAGTGTCATGTAAAATATTGCTTAAAACATACCTTGTAAATTCTCATAGTCACTCAAAGGGCAAACTGGTTTTTACTCCATTTAGCAAAGAGGTCACCTGAGACAGAGATTCTTCCTTGGCTGGTGGAAAGACAGGAATAGGTGTCAGCAATTCTGTAAATGTGAAAAAAAAAATGGTAACCTTGATTCAAATCCAGAGTGGTGCCATAAAACTGAACAAGGTTTGATCATCTAGTCATGTTAATATGTATTAATATAACACTATTATGTTCTTTGTGTGATAGTTACATAATCTCAAGTCTTTACCTACCAGTATTCAGATTTCAGAACAAAAAAATGAACCAAAATGAACATGACAGCTGTCTTTACATCTTCCATAAATTTCGTATTTGTGTTCTATTAAAAAATCAGGGAGTGGGTGTTGGACTGATCCTAATATGGCTTAATGAAATCAATGCATTTGGTTAACTACCTTGTTTTATTATATTTCTTGAGTGTGTTTTTCAAATAACTAATTTTGCGTCTGTTTTTCTTTTCTGGTTTTATGCTTTATAATCTATTATCATAGATCCCTCTTTAGGAGATCTGCGCTATGTGCTTTTTTTTGTTTGTTTGTATTAACTCAGCAGGTGGGTCTCCAAACTATGCATATGCAAAATTTGTGTAACATTTAAAACACAGCTGGATATGGTCGCTCTTCACTGTTACATGATACAGTTCCATTTTACATGATTGGGGCAATAATTCCCTTTTCTTTGTTGTTGTTTTTTTTAAGAGAAAAGAGAGAGAAAATGCACCACAGGACAGCATTATTGAAAAGATTAAATAAGAGAGCTTGCATTAGTAAATGTGACTGCATAACTTCTTTCTTGGGGGAGTTAGATTAATTGCACATGTATCCCAGTAGAGGAGATGCCTCCTGTATAGAAGGCCCCTGGAAAGATACCGTTGTAGAAACTGTAGTTTATTTGTATGGAAATAATATTTGAAAAAATCCAGTTTTAGCTTAATTAGACAGTATAAAATCCTGAATCCTTGCAAAAAGAAAGGTCTTGTAAGCTTTGGTATTCACGAATTGTTTTGAGTCTGTGTGTTTTAAAAAATGGGCTGAATTCCAGTTGCAGTTACCTAGCGGAATATGGCCTTCTATAGATCCTTCTCTCCATTTCTTCCCATTCCTGGCTGAAGACTGCTTCTGTTTAAAGTGAAAACACTTAATGATAGAATTTCTATACTTTCTTTCCCCAAGCAAGTCTAACGAATATTTTATACAACATGCATTTTTAGATGCATTTATTCAGCCCAGTAAATAAACAATTTAAAAAATCCAACAGAAGAACCCCATTAAGTTACTTCAGAATGGCCTTTCATTATCTGTATGTTTCCTTGAAATATTGGTAAAAGGCAGTAATAAGTATAATTGTTACCATTCTTTGATGTCTTGGGACTTGAATAGTTTATACTATAGTGGTTGTTAGCTGACAGATCTTCCCAGAAAAAATGGCAAACTTAAAATCTTCCGTTATGAAAGATGTAATATTTTCAGTAACTGTCGAACATGGTCATCAGCTGTTGGAATCTAATGAGAGGACGAGTAACATAATGTCATTCACTCATATTTGTGAATATCAGTCTTTGCTGCAGATGTGCACTTCATTTGCACAAAGAGACAGCAGGGCCCAGAAAACAGGGGCAGCTAATTGTACCGTTTTGTTCACTAGCATTTTTCTATCACAGACTCTTGAGTCTGGAACCTCCATGGTTCTTATACTCTTTGCTAAGGTGCAGAATTATGACTTAGCATAGACTGGTGTTCATAATATTCATCTAAGATTATTGGGTCTTCTACAGATTCTTAGATTCCCAGAGTGAACATCCTATGCAGCTCTTCTTTTATTGTGTTTCTTAGAGAAAAGGGGACTTAGCAGGGACATGAATTAAGTGGCAACTTGAATTGCAGGTTGTAGTTCTCTGCTCTGTTGAGAACTTTCTGTCTAACAAATGCTTCTGTTGTGAAAAACTTGACACATTTTTAATTTAGAATACAAGCATTGTATTGTTATTAGAAATCCTGTCTTCTCTGTATTTCTGTTTGTATCTATTTCTTCAGATCTTTTATATACCCATATACCTGGTTCATATGATTCTTAAGTGGTCATAAACTCAACTCTACCAGCTTCAAATTTTATCATTTTATCTTTGGCTTTCTAGTGTTACTAACAAAGTCAAGGGTTACCTGACCTGTGGGTGTGTAGAGAACATGACCATGGGTTCACAGGATTCAGTAATACACTAGAACACGGAGGCTTTATCTTTTAAATTTCTATACTTTATTACAGAATACCAAAAATACCACAAAAATCTCCCATTAACAAGTAAACTACCATGAAGTCACTGGCAAGTACTGTGATTAATAAAGCAAATATATATAGTGTATTATAGTTAATAGATTATAGCTTATTAATTATATATCAATAGATGTATGTCATTTGTAATAAGCTATTACAAATTACTATCAGCAATCAATAATAGTATCAATCAACAGTATGGCAGCAGTTAATAATAGCAGCAACCAATTGTATAGCAACACCCAGCAACAACCAAGTAGGTATATACAATTACAGATTACTACAAACCTCATTAGTGAAGCAACTTGCCAACAATGTAACAGCAGATATAGTTATCATAGATTATTTATAGAGATATGCAATACAGGTATCAAGTGAATTAGACAGATTTCAGAAGGGACCAAACCATCCCAGAGGGGAGGACACACAGATCCCAGAGGGGGACCCAACCATCCCAGAGGTGGGAGGACAAACCAAACCAACCCCAAAAGAGGTGGACCGATACGATAACAGTTTCTCTTCAGAAACGATCCGTTTCACAGAGTCTGGAGTCAGCCAGGCACCCGTGGTGAGAGTCCAGGATCTCATAGAAAGTTTGTGCAGAGAGTTCAACCTGTTTAGGAAAAGAAAAGTACGTTCAACATGGTAAATTCTCTGAGAGAGAGGCTCCATTTTGGATAAAACTTAAGTCCTTTTTATATCAGAGACATAAGAGGGTGTAGGACATCACAACTTCAAGCAACTAATAGATGCTGTTAATTTTGATTTTTCACCTGTAATGGCCAATAGATGATGATTTTTTTTGTTCTTTCAGACCAATTTTATTTTCCCAGACTGTTGCCACTTCTTCAGATGATAAGTTGCCATTACAGTTTCTTGATTTTGAGCTTATCAATGGTATCTGAGATGTGTCTGGTTTCTACGTACCCCAGCTGTACTTTGAAGAGGCCAGATGCACTTTTCAAGGATGTTTCTGGCTCGAAGGCCTACATCCCAGGTTCACAGCCTCCAGTCTGGCAGACACTTTCTCTGTCAGTATTTTTCAGCAGACGTTTTCTTCTGTTCAGTAATTTTCACTTTCTAACCAGGCCACCTTTTTGGCATCCCACATCATATTTTCACCAATGATCAGTTTAAAATCTGAAAAGTCTCATTGCTTTCTCTTTAGTTGTCCATTTGTCTTCTATTCCAACATAGATGTGGCACCTAGGGACATGGTTTATTGTTGGACTTGGTAGTGTTAGGTTTATGGTTGGACTCGATGATCTTAAAGGTCTTTTCCAACCTAAATGATTCTATGAATCTTTTGTTTCATGGGTGGGGAGGGCACACGAGGAAAAGAGCAACATACCTGCCCCAGTGATATCGTTGTGGTCTTCTTGATGACACTGAGCACACTGTTCTGGAGCAGGAAAACTTAAGGAATTAGGTATCCATGACACTTCTTACAATCTCTCTTGTACACCGCACATTACCTAGATTGTGCTGTTTGTTAGAGTGACTAGGACTCCTCTCACCTTTGTTTATCCATATGAATGTTTAATCTGAAATAGTAGGGGTGGCTCCTACGCAGTCAAATGAGAGAGAGAAACAAACCTGGAGAGAGACTTTTCCCATCATATGATGTATAGCATTGCCTAAATGGAATAATTGGAATCCCTTTCTGGTGATATGTGTCCTTTCATTGAATGTAGATTACACTTAGTGTGATTTTCAGACAGCTAGAATCCTCTGGTTCTGATATAACTTTGATTTTGGGCATTATGTACGTTTTCTGTCTCCCTGTCTTTGTGTCATCTTTCAGGTTCTCTGCTGTGGTTTTTGGCATACTGCAACTCCCAATCAAATTCACCTTGTTGAATTACAGTACTACTGTCCATTCTTTATCAGCTTCTTTTTGGCCATCCTTCAATTGCTCAGAAAATTGTCATTTACTTGTTAAAAGATAAATTGAGGTCTCATTGAGTTTTTTGTTCCATATGCCTATTATGGTTGGGTCTCCTATCAGACACTCAGATCCTTATTGGGATATTTACCTCTAAGTTGTCTCCTTACATGCGTGTGATTACTCAGTAGCAATGCAATCTGGCTGCAACCCAGATCAAAAAGAAGAGAATTTTCTGCCCATCTGTCAGGTGGAGCAAGGTTCAGTTTGCATCTGAGCTTTTTTTGTGACAACTATCTACTATGAAGGTTATGTATCTGAGCTAATGTATACACTGTAAAATCCATTGCAGGAAAAATATAGAAAATAGACCAGTAGAAGTGGAATTCTGGGAAGATAAAAAGAAATAATAAAATAAAGTGAAAAATGTACACAAATAGACAATTTGAAAAATGCAGTAAAAGTAGACCAAGCCTTACCTAAGTATTAAACTATACAGTACAGGAAGTGTTCACTGAATATGTGCCCTGAGGACAATGGATCAAAAGATCTGCATTGCATTTAGAGCTTTTACAAACTTTTACTTCTATCTGTTGATGAGTCCAGGTAATCAGTGGACCTAGTGGAATTATTGAAAAGAATAGCCTATTTTTTCCTAAATATTTAATATCATATGTTGTTTATTTTATTATATCTCATAAAAATATAATTAGATTACATTTCATAGATTACATTTGGCTATAAAAGTATAGATTATATATATTTGAATTAGATCGGTTTTTTAAGTAATTTTTGAGACAATATCTTGCACTAAAGAGTTACCTGTTGTTAATCATACTTGCAAATCTTACTATTATTTATGATTGGAAATTACTGAAACCCAAAATCCACTTTTTGGTGACTAGCAAACAACTTTCTAGCCTAAAGAGTAATTGTGTAGGACAAGCTGTGGTAGTAACCTCCAAATGATTATTTTATCTTGAAGTCATTTAAGAGCTTGAATCCTCTGTGTAGACCATAAATAGTAGCACTAAATGTTTTCTTGTGATGTGGCTGTGAAGGGGTCAGTTAGCACATCTATTCATTTCCAATTGCTTCCACTGACACCAGACCTGTCCCTTTGTCACCACAGAGGGAGATGGAGATGAAGAGGAATAATGAATGAACTAAAAATAGAGGAGTGAATCTATTTGAGGATGACCTGATAGAAAGTCATAGAGAAGAAAGGCAGAGGAAACCATCTGGATATTTTCTGAACAGTAACCTGGCGTGACATCTTGCCTCTGTTAAAGACATGGAGTCTTTCCATTGTCCTCACTGTCCTCAGAATTTCCCCTTTCTTTTCTTAGTTTTTGAATTCTGCTTCTGGTTATTTTTCTCCCTGCTGCTACTGACTTGATCTTTACCCTTCAAAATGCAAAATTAAACAAATCTAATTAAACAGAAGTCTGGCTTTTCCTAATAAGAAAAGAGACAAGATTTTGAGTTTATCAGTGTGCAAATATATGCTCCTATGAAGAACTTAGGAAAACGTAGTGGTGACAAACCTATAAATGAAATATTTTATTACCCCACTGTTACTGAGACAGAGTCAGTGTGGAAGGACAAAATAATTGTGGCGAAGGGGCAGAGAGGCTTGAGTTCAAATGTGATGTATTTTGGAAATTATAAATAAATCTAAAAGAAAGAAGCTTGAGAAGTTAGAATCTGATTTATCTTTTAGAGCATTATTTAATCCTAGTGAGACTAAGAAGAAAGGGGAAATATAATTTTTATTTATGGTGTAAAGCGTTCCAGAAAGTTAGTGAAAAAGGGACAAACCTCCTGCATAATTTCAGTTCAGAATAATTAAATATTGGAGAGGTTCTGATTTCCAACAGGAATTATAACATTGCTCTTTGAGCCTATATTACGTACAGATTTCTGGAAGTATGTGAATAAGATGTGAAATTGAGAGGAAGCACGGGAGGATGAGGGCAGGAACACCTGTTTCAGAATGTGTTTGCATTCCTGCCAGAAATGATTTCTTAATCATTCATCGTTCATTTTGTCACTGGTAACACTAAACACTCCTAGGCTGAGTTTATGGTCCAAGTAGTGACCAAAATAAAGATTATTGCACCAAACCCCAAGAAACTGGTCATGAAATAGCATCTGAAAAGTGTCAGGGGAATCTGGCTGAATCTGGCAGCCCAGCAGAGTGGAGGCTGCCATGGGTCCCTGCCCTTGGGTCCATGTTGAGCAAAGGGGAAAGATCACCGCCTTTCACCTAGTGCAGCCCAGGATACTGCTAGCTTACACTGTCATGTAAACAGTTACAGTCTTTTAGTTTTGTTCAATCTGAAATTATGCATTCTTGTAATATGTCACATCCTTCAGCAAAAATAAAAGGCCAGATAACTGCTGTTTGGAAGGGGAGAAAGATGGAAAATAATCTCAACATACTGTCCAGGATATCATTTTGTCTCAGGGTTTCTTTTTAAGCATTCCTTTTCAAGCAAAATTATTTTTCTAGCTCCACTTTTGCTGTATTCTCAAAAATATTTGATGGCAAATTCATTCATGTATGTTACTGAAATCTAGGAATCAAAATGAGAATAATCTAAGAGCATAGAAAGAGAAATCCCTCAAGGTTTAAAACATAGCTAAGTACACAGCTATCATTTTGCACTAAGGTGTTCCAGCATACTGGAAGTCTCGGCACTCATTGAGAAAAATGTGGGAGGAAAGCATTTATAATTGTTTGGAAGAATAGGACAAGGTTTTCTAAAGTAATACTTTTAAGTGTGCACATATTTTTGTGGTGACTGGAAGGCTATGAAACAACTCCAGTGCAACCAATTTTTTCCTCCAAGCACTAATATTTCTCATGTGACATCCACAGGAATAAATTGGGCCCAAAGTGTCAGCTTAAGTGTTTGTGACTAACATGGGAAATTTAAGAAATATAAAACCTCTCAAACCATGGAAAAGAAATCCTGGCTCTCAGGCAATGTATTTGATCTTTAATTTTGCTTTGCTGTGCATCTAGCGCAAACACTATCTTTTTTCCTCTTGGCTCTGAAGAAGTTTCGACAGCAGCAAGCAGCTATTACTGCTTCTAAACACCTACATAATAATCATCATAAAAAAAAAGAGCACAGGATCTATTCTCCCTTCCTCTAGAGAACTTAATTTCTCTGACAGCAGGGATGTGTAGAATCAGCTGCAGAGTTAGCAAAAGTTTAACTGTCTGACTCAGAGCAGAAAGTTGATATTAGATACTTGACAATGAAGAAAGAGAGAGAGCCCCCCGTCAGCACCCAAGCCCTTCAGTTTCTAGAAATTGGTCCCACTGGAAGCATGCACTTGATGTTAAAAGATGACCTCTGCTCCATGTTCTGGGGGAATGAAAAAGAAAACAAAGCAACTGCTCAGGCAGTGTACTTGGAGAAAAAAAATATTCTCGTCCAAAATGAGTTAACAAGCTTAACTGCAGAGATAAGCAAGGAATGATCTGAGCATAGCCTAAACCAGTGTCATTTTCCCATCCACCAGCACTTCAATATTTCTGTCATTTATTTCTCAGTTTTAATATGAATTGATTTCCCTCTCATTTATCACTTCTGTAGTTATGATAGTTTTATAGAACTGGGGAGGAAAAAGACTTGGAAGCTAGGAAAGTAATTCACACTGGCAGGGTTTGAGGTGAGATTTTGTGGCACTTTTGGAAAGCTGTGGGAAAAAGAATATCAGATAAATCCTCATTCATTAACAATTATATACAAGATAATACTACATGCACACTTTTCAATAGGAACAGCAAAAACATGTTTCCAAAGAAGTGAAAAGACTGTGAGCTAGAACTTTAAAATTGTACTGGAAATTCTGGTTGTAAATATATTTTGAGAAACAATCCAGAATTAGCAGAGATGAGCTACATGATTTATTGGGGTTTTTTTCATCTTAATTTCACTGAGACTGTGAAACTGTCCTTCAGTTTGTGCAGCTGTGTTGTGTTGCACTTGTGCACTGCTGCTGTTTCTCAGCAGTGTGGCAAAATGGTGATGGGTTTATCAAAAAGGATATCAGGGTTATGCAAATATGTAACCATCCAGGTCTGCCCAAAATTCTGTTGAAGGCAATGAAAATAATGCTATTTATTTACAAGAGCCTATTGAATCTTAAACTATTAGAAATTGTAACTACGTACAGTTCCCTGTATTTGGAAGTTCTTATCCAGGCATCCTCAGGCAAACCTCTGACACTAAAAAGAGTTTGTCTGAGTAAAGACTGTGTCAAGCACTGTAAGGGTGCAAACTCTTAAGTTCTATATTATCACTAAAAAGCCTGATATTAATGTTACTGTCATTCATCCCCACTAAGAGGAGTTAGCTTGCCAGTTTTCTATGTTAAAACAAAGAGAATAGAAAATGTATCCTTAGTAAACCCAGTCTTATAAAAACACAGTACAATAAAGCAAAGGTGAATACTAATAATGACCAAATATTGTCAAAAAGAAAAGTATCCTTGCCCAATATTAAACCCAATCATCTTTCAAACAAAGAAGCAACCATGATGCAGTGCAATTACTATAATATTGTCCTCATTATTTACTACTAAAGGCTGTGCATCTTCTTTTTAATCACAAATATAGTCTCTGGATCAGCAAAACTAGAATATATTGGTTATTTTTCTTTCTTGTGGATAAATTGTTGATAAGCATTGGTAACCTAACAGCCATATTTTTAGATTTCTACTAACTTCATAAATAAGGGAAATTTTTCAGTTAAATAAATTTAAAAAAAAACCAGGACAAATAAAAGTACAAGTGATAATCCCTTCAGTAGCCAGGGCTCTGTGTTTGGCTTGTCAATTTAATTGTAATGAATCTTTTGGGTATTTATTTAGATTTTTAAAGGCTTCTTTTTTTTTTTTTTTTTTATTTTATTTTACCCCCAGTGTTATAAACTTTTGCATCAAGCACTTCAATTGTTTAGAGTAAGGATTAATCAGTGGGATTTTTTTTCTCTGACCATATGATACAACAAAGACAGACTGGTAGGGCAGTGCACTCTTTAACCAGTACACAGGTTTTAAACATGCTGAGACAGAACAGTTTGACTATTGGCATCACTGCTTGGCTTAGCAATTACACAGTCGTAATTCTCAGGATGATACTGGTGGGCTTTGGCAGAGCTGTGCAGTACTGAGACCTGCAGACATTGCAGAGGACATGACCTTGCCATGGATCACCTCATCTTTCATTGCAGGAGTTAATGTATACAAGCAGAGGTGATAGCCTACATGTTGGATGTGTAATTGTTCAGCTGAATGATGGCAGTGTAATGTCCACAATTCTTCTATGATGCATACGGTTAAAATAAAGAGCAACACAACAAATGGGCACATATAAAACATAGAGTGAAGAAGAGCTTTTTTTGGTTCCAGTCAGCAGCAGCATTTATTTTACTGGTTAGATATGAGCTATAAAGCAGAGAATATGAGCCGTGTTTTAAAGGTTGAGGGGAATGTGATAAGATGAAAGCTTGTGGCAGACAGTTTGAGATGGATGGCACAGCATTTGTAAGAATTCAGTGTCTATTTTCTCCATTCTTCAGATGGGAGCTAAGTGACTACTAAGTGTATATGGAGACATAATCCTGAAGATATGGAGTGGATGAAGACAGTGGGAAAGGCAGAGAAGGAAGTATCTTACCAATATGTTTGTAAATGTAGCGCTGCATTCTGAACTCAAATGTTTTTGGTACATGCAACACAAAGGCTGAGGAAGTCACAGTAATCACAATTCACAGTGACTGAAACAGAAAAAATTTCATGAGACTCAGAGCTGGGGCTTTGCAAGTAGAAACTATACTGTGAGAATGACTGAGTCGTGTGTTGCAAGCCATGGAATTGTGAAGAAAGAATCATATTAATTTCAATATCTTTATCCGTGTTTCTAACAGCTTCCATGATGGGATTTTTAAAGCTTCATATTTATAACCAAATCACAATCCATATTACTTTACACATTTATAATAACTTTGTGCAATTTTTTTTTCTTTGCTTATTTCTTTTTATTTCCACCAGTTTGGGTACTAGAACTGGATAAGAAAATGTCAGTATTTAGTCTATGTTATTTTTAGATTCTCATGACCATATTCTCTGGTGCTGGGTTCGTAACACAAGGGGTGTTTCTTTTTAGCTAAAAACATGCTGTTTAAAGTAACCTTTTTAGCACAGATATGTAAAATGTTTTTGTGTTTGGAAGCTTATATCAGTATCTAAACTGTTGCTCTTACTAAGAGAAATATATTGATACTCAAGCAAATGTATTTTACTACGCAGATAGCATTACTTCGATTCTAATATGCTTACAATATGTACATTCCTTTTCTATCAGTGCCCACTTATCTGTAAATATCCATCTCTCAGCTACCATTTCATTATTTTTCTACCCCAGTTGCATGCACATTATTCCCTTCTTTGACTCACACACAACTTATTTTTTGTCAGTCTTTTAATTTAATCATTCCTTCATCTTTTTTTTTTCTTTAATGACGTATATCCTTATCATGCTACAGAGTACCTAGGAGACCAGGACAGCCAAAAATGGAGATTTAATCACAAATGGGCCTTTTAGTTGTCTAATTAATTATACATTAACATGTATACACATGTATGGATAAATCCATATAGATAGGTACAAATATTTGTCTCCCTGGGGTCTTTGGTTTAACAAACTATACACTTCTTTCAGAAACTCAGGTTACAGACTTGAAACAGCTTTATAGGATGCCTGAGTATCATTTTATACAAGGTTCCATGTCTAATGTTGCAGGTAGTCAGGGTTTACACATAAAGATTTTCATAGATTTAATTCTGATCTTTTTGTTAATATCTCAACAAAAAGTATTGTTTCCTCTCTTCATATAAGATCCCACTGAGACATAATATTGCATGTCATTCATATTCCCCCTTATCAGCAGAATGCAGTTTGGCTAAGCTGGAAAGATGTTTCTTCCAAAAGGAGACTGAAGAAAAAATAAACCCAAACCATGATTTTTGGTTTAACTCCCAGATTATATAAACTAAATATCTAAATTGTGATTAAAATATCAACTGATTGTGAGTTGGATGTGATTTAGAGATACATGTTCTTGCTGCAGAAATGCAGGTTGTTTTCAGTCTGTTACAGAGATTATGAGATCTATGGGACTCAGAAAAGGCATTTGCAAGTTGTTTATATGTATCTATTTCACATCATCGGCTATTACATTTCTGTATATTTAATTCAAATGCAATGGGAATGCAAAAGCTAGAACTGTAAGTTCTTACTGATAAGATCCTAACCCCAGTTTGAAATAATCTAAAACTTGTAGTGGTTTTAATGCATGTGCAAATTCCCTGGTTTCAATCAATCTCTATTTAGCATTCTGCAAAAATCAGTGCAGGTTCACATTGTACTGTAGTCTGTATTTATTATTATAACCCCTCAAGTGAACACCAGTGACATTAGTTTATGGTTTAAACATATCTGTGGCTTTGCACCAGTGTTTTTATTGTCAGTTTTATCTAAAGGAAATGGCACATATACTCTTTGTCTTATCTACTTTCTTTAAAGTGAAACAAACAATAACTAAATTTGAAACGGGGGATTGTGGGTTTTCAATTTAAATGACTGGGACTGTGATTTTTGACCCATAAATTTGGCAGAAAAATAGTTTTTAAAGGTTTGAAAAACAAATTTTCTAAATTTAAATAGGGAACAGTACAAGTATGAACTAAGGTTTAAATTCTCAGATCTGCCTTAGAGGTATAGAAAATTTCATAGGTTGCTTCAGAAATCTAAGTCTAAATTACATCATCTTGATATTTCTAATATTTGATCAAATTAACAGTATTCTAATGTATAACCATGAATTTATTGGTACCAAACAATAGTGAAGAGCATTGGGTGGCCACTGAAAAATCACTTTTTCATTTATAACAATGAAGAAATGTGTCTGGATGAAAGTCAAATCAATGCAAAGAAAACCAAAAAGCCTGTTAATGTTATATCATCACTCCACTACAAGGGTCACTCACAATAAGGTAATGAGGTTTCATCTTAAAAAGAAAACATCTGTTTCCCTGCTCATTATTCACCAGCAAATGAAAACGAAGATTTTAATCCTAAATTAGTGAAAGAGAAACCAGAAGTCTGAGAAAAAGGGGTAGTTTATAAATATATTAAAAATAGATTTTGGATCAGAGAACAAATTATGAAAAATAGTTTTCAATCTAATATTTGCACTATTTACAAAAAAAGAATGTGCCACAAAGCAAAAATGAAGGGGGTTTTAAAGACATTACTTTCTGTAAGGAAAATGTATATCTACTACAACAATTATAATGGGCTAATATTTGAGTTTTATTTTAAAACTTTGAAAAATCTTAATAAAGAAAATGTTGTTTTGTAACAATATAGGAAAGACATGTGGGAAAAGACCTAATGAAGAGGAATGGAAATAGATATAGAGAGCAGGTGTCTCATTTTAGGCAGGTGGTGTTAGAAAATGAAATTATTAAAAATTACTCTTACAGTGGTGTCTAAGGCAAGCTATAAAAAGTTCTATGGTAAAGAAAGATGATTCGTGGAGGAAATATTGACTATCATACCTAACTGCTTAAGATCCTGAAATGGAAACAAATATGCAAGGATATTCTATTCTTTCCTGTTGTAGTGAAAACAGTTGTGGAACAGTAAAATGAATCAGTACTACTCTTACTAAGTTTAGCTAGAAGTGTGCTTTCACTGTATGAAGAAAAGTGGTTATCCAGGAGAAACTTCTTAATTTAATGAAGTCAAGGAAATATAATCATTTAAGCAAAACTCATCCTGTCTAGAAAATTGGGAAAACCGTCCAGACTTCTGCGAGCATCGTATGGTACAAGCTGGCATAAACATTTGAACAGCAACCGATTTGCTGGAAAAAGAAATCGTAGCAGCCATCACCATAAATTCAATTGTAGCATGGGAACCAGGTGAAACCAATAAGGTACCAAACCCAGACAATATTTATTGGGTCTTCTTGTGTTCATTTTTAGCATATCAGTGTTAGTGTACAAATTGGGAGTATGAGAAAGTCCCTCTCCTAGGAGTTATGATCCAGAAAACCCAAACCCTGAGCCTTAGCAGTATCAAAAAATGAGCCTTAGCAGTATCAAAATATGTGTCTGAGACCATGATCCACACAGCTCATTCTCCAACAGTGCCTAAACCCAAAAGAGTAGCAACATCCCTAGTCCAGTAATATGAGGAACTGAACGTGAGGCAAAAGTATTCTGGTCTGGAAAGATAGGCTCCTATGATCCATTTATCCTGTGTGGCAATCCAGAATTCAGGTACTTTTCTACCCAAATTGCCCCCGAGGCAGTGCAATCCTAAGCAGAGAGACAAAACCAGACTCATTCAAGACCACAGGAAGAGAGAAGAAGAGCTGCTCTTCACAGCCCACCTACTAATTTGGCAAGTAATACTTTAGGAGGAAACGGTTTCCTCACCTGCCTGTGAAGTCAGAGTTGTCACATCCGAGGTGACATCTCCAGTGGTGGAGAAACCTCTTCCAGAGGAGGAGTGCTGACCATTTCCGCAACTCCTGAGAAGGCTGTCCTGCTGCCTGGAAGAAACACAAAAGCCACGTTGCCAACCACGAGTGACCAGGCTTAGTGGAAAGGGGCTGCCCTAAACTTCAGGTCTTGGTCCATTTCCATTTCACACCCCACTTCTATTAATACTTACATGACATGAAATGCATGAATAAATTCTAGACACAAAGAAGGGCACTCCTATTTAAAACAAACCAAACGAAACCAAACAACCCCCCACCCCAAAACCAACAAAACAAACACAAAAACCAAACAGGAGCTTTGTTTTTCACTACGGTAATAAACCAAGATCCCCTTCAAAATATATTTTTCACAAAATCCTCTGGCTTCTCTTGTGAACTTACTGCTTCTTGACCTTCTTTCTCACTGAGAAAGAATTAAGGCAAGTAAGAAGAAGTATAAGTATATAACTTTTCAGCTACAAAAGAAGGTTAAATCTCCCTTCCTGACCTTTGACAAAACCATTGTGTTGAAATATTTTCAGAATGGGCATTGTGCTCGTTTCTATAAATTGCTAGTATTAGTTAAAAAAATATCTTTTTATGTCTTGATTTGAAAATATGTTGCTTCCGGAGGTCCAGATATAATGGAAAAAGATGAATTTGGGGCAAGTGCTTTCTCTGTGAGTGCTGATCCTGAATAGCTTTACCCTGTGATTCTTTGTGTGAGATGATACAGCTCAGCATGAGCTCATGAATGATCAAGAGTATTTAATCACGCAGAACAGGATGCGCAAAGATAAACTGGAGCAAATGAAAAGAAGTATTAAGTACAGCAATCAAGATCTGTGATTTGAGTCTGCCTTGATTGTGACAGCTTAATGTTTCAAAAGTAAGGTTTTTTTTTCATTCCAGGTGAAGCAAGTAAACACATAGTTTCATTTGCTAGAAAGTCTGTGAATTCCAGAAAGTCTGTGAACCCTACTCATGCAACATATGTCAAGACTTCATGTTCACTTGCTTCTAAGAAACCTTACACAACATTAACAATTACATTTCAGACTTGTGGTTTCTGCCCTTGCAATTAAATGGATCTGCCTATCTCCCAGATTTACATAAGATTGAAGTTCCCGTTAGCTCCAAATGGCAAAAAATTGCTAAATTAACTTGAAAGAAAACAACATTTGGGAAGTTTCAGAATAATCTCCATCTTAGTCCTTTATGTATATTTTCAGGAAAAGCAAGTTGATGGAATGAGGAGGGAGTGGGGAATGGCTCAGTTGTGCACGTGGGCCTGAAGAGGGAGACATTGTTTCATGCTCGGGACTGTTTTGGGGCTTCCCAGCCATGATAATTTCATTATGCAATGGAAAAGAGTGGCATTTCTTTTCTTTTCTTCCAAAAGCAAATTAACTCAAACTGGTCCACAAGAGTTTTACAACTCTACAAATGCACAATTTTACAAACCAAATTTTTAAAATTATTTAAAATTTAAAAATATATTACATAGAAATTGAAATCACGAAAGTGATGGAAGAAGATTTTGGAGGGAAAAAAAAAGGCAGCATGTGAAGTAATTATTAAATTCTAATTCAAAATACTTTATTTCTAATCTTTTTCATGTCCATATGCGCCATCTCTTGAGATACTGAGGTATACGGAGGCATAGAAATGTAAATATTATTTTTTCAGCAATACTGTATAGATTTGAATGATTAATACTACTTTTCATCCTCACAAAATTCCACCACAAATTATCAGGCACCACTATTAATTATCATCCTTATTCATATTTGTTGAAACAATGGACAACTCCCCATCAGCCAAAATAAATATGCAAGTAATTGATTTCCAGCACATGATTACTGAAAAGGAGCTTGAGAACAGGGTTTTAAGGTTTGCAGCCATGCATGGTGAAGGTGGAGAATCTTGCATGTAGCCACAGCAGGTTCTACTACTTTGTCTAGCACACCATATCCACAGCTCCCTCTGCAAGAAAGAGCTGCCAGCAGATTTGATCCAAGCTGCCAATATTATGCCAGCCTTCTCTTTGAAATTAATATTATGCCAAATAATCTGGAACCCCTCAATTTCTTCTAATTTTTATATATATTGTTTATTATTATTTATTATTGCATATACTGGCTGTTCGTTACATGGACAAAAGGGGATAGGCCTCGTAAGGAATAAGCACAATCCATGAAGCAGAAAACCTGACAAAATTTAGGGTAAAGGAAGCGGTCCAAAAATAGAGGAGTTGATTTGATGTCTAGCTAGTTGGTATAGTATATTCAAACTTGGGTTTACTGAAGGACCTGAGTTTCTTCAGTAGTGTCTGTCATATAACTAACATTAACACGTCATGTCATGAGTTGCTACCCTTGTCCTGCCACTCGTTTGTGTTTGTAATCATATCACTAAGTGAA
Organism: Pelecanus crispus; assembly: GCF_030463565.1. NCBI lineage: Eukaryota > Metazoa > Chordata > Aves > Pelecaniformes > Pelecanidae > Pelecanus > Pelecanus crispus. Next base: position 27,538,150 of record NC_134643.1, read on the forward strand.
AGAGTAGCACAGTTTTTTCAGGAAAAACTCAAATGAAGAAAGGAATAGAGGGTCACATTCAAATTACTTGCAGTGGATTTGAGCAATGTTCATGAGGTTAGACCTTTCAGGAGGAATGGGAAATTTTGGGTTTCCTCAGTATCAGGTCTTCCATCTAAAGGGTGGATCCTGAATGCATATACTGCCTACAGAAAGTTACTTAAATAGTTGATCTTTCAGTAAAATTATATTCTTACTTAAGATCATAAACTATCCAATTCACCCTTCCTGCTAAGTCCACAAACATTTTTTTCCAGGTAAAGTAATGAACATGCCTATTGTATTTTATTTTTTCTTTTAACTCAATTAAATTTCTATGGTTCTTAAAGAGTCTTATAAAGCATACTCTATTAATATTGCCCCTCTGAGTTTCAGGACTTGTAAATAAATCAGGTACAAAAATTTCAGTAAACCTGATCAATTTAATGTTTTTATGGGAACTTTAAAAATATCACATAGACTTTTTGATGACTTTTGCTGTTACAGATGTTTTTAGGTAAAATGTTTAAAATGTAATTTTAAAATATAGCCAAAATATAAACACCATTAGATATGGTTTCTCATTAAAAGGTCAATATTTGTTCATTCATAGAATCATAGAATCCTTTAGGTTGGAAAAGACCTTTAAGATCATCCAGTCCAACCATTAATCTGACACTACCAAGTCCACCACTACACCAATTAAGGATAAAGATCAAAAGATAAGTAAAGATAAGTATTTATAATTTCTTTTATCCCCCCCCCCCCAAGTAATTATGACATCTGAAAACAGAAAAGAGCTTTTTGTTAAGTTTCCAAATCCCTTCTTTGTACATGAGGTCAAATAGCATGTCTTCAGTTCTCTGCTCAGCAAGGCTATTCAAAGCTAATTAATTTACTCCACGTAACAGATATTTAACATATACATTCCTTTTAAAAACTCAAAACTACCCAAGTTCTCTGAAAACTTGGAAAGATAAGAAAAATAAATTTGTAGGTGAATAAAATCTTACTAAAGGGTAAGAAAAACCTGTGTCTGGATAAACATTTTATTTATCAGGTACAAATGTGGCTTTAAGAAGTAATAATATCACTATGTTAATGTAGAAATATTAAACATTATTCATATGCCCTGGTGTATCTCAGGCACCTACAAAGTGGAACCTATGACATAGGTCCTATGGCAAGCCCATACTGAAGCTGCAGCTGGAGGCCAGGAGCGTACTTTATGGCATATAAAACAGTACTGATACCTATGTTCAAGCAACTGCACCACTCTCTTCTCAAATTTCCGTGTACTATAATGAGCACTTAGACTCCTGTTAAAGATGTAGATACTTAGTTTCAGATTTTTTTCTCTGAAGAGGAATCCTACCATTTGTCTTTAGGCTACGTTTATAAAGAGCTACATTTTTTCACATTTCATTCTGCTAACCTGAATTAAGAAATGCTATTTTTTCCACTAGTAGGAAGATTGGTTGTTCAGCTGATTTTTGGACACATTTGGTGTTATCTCAAAATGAAGTTGCGGCCAAAAAGTGTCAGCACATGAAATCAGTTGCAAAGAATAACATTGTAAAGCTAGTTGTATACTAACTCTTCAAATAAATGAGTTGTGATTAAAGGTTGATAGCTTTACTGGAGGGAGCTGAGTAAGACTGTAGCAGCTAGCCAGCAGTTTAATCAATTAATCAGATTTCTAAAAATACCTTGACCTTTTTTCTTTTCCTTTTAATTGGGAAGATAATCCTCTGATATAAGAAATATAATTGGTCTGTGTCATGGATTTGAGCCTAGGATTACAAAGGCTTTAAAACCACTTGTTTAAAGACAGAAATATGTTGGAATTCGATTTTTATGTTTGGCTTAGCACTAGGAAGATGTTGATTTGTAATTACAAGAGAACATATGTCACATGGCTGCGTTGCAGTAGTTTAGAATTTTAGAAGTCTGCACAGTCTTCATTCAGGCCCTAATGTTAATCACTCAGCTACCTTCTATAATCATGTATTTGAATCTCTGACAACACAACCACTAAAATAGTTAAACAAACTTTTTTGAAGTATAATTTAGTATGCACTACAAAACTATGCTGTCTTTATCATCAGGCTGAGCAACTACCATTTAGAACATTTCAGAATTTCATGCACACTCTTAACCTGCTTGCCATACGTGTTGTTCTCTTGTATATTCTTATAGCTTTGTTCTTTCTTAAAGTGTGGTGCCTAAAACTGAATTCTTGTACCACAACCAAGGATCACCAGTGCTAAGTAGAGCTGAATAATTGTATTCCCTGTTGTAGAGGGTTGAGAGAAAAGTTATGTCAAACAGTGCTTGGCATCCAGTTGTCTGCTTCACTCCACAGCCCCATTATGGTCAACAGTCACCTTAGCCTTTCACACACACAGACTTCTTTGGTTTAGTTTAAATGTACTTTTATTGATAATTTAAGTCAGGACTTTAATATTTAAATATTTCTCTTAACCACCTTTTAATGCTCTGGATGTAGCAACTAGTTAATGATGTATCCTAGAACTTTTCTGGGACCAAAGCTGACCAGTTTAGAGTTCTCTTGTCCCTCCTTTTTTTGCACTTTCAAAGGTAGGTTTATGATTTTTTTTTTTTCCATTTCCAGTCCTCTAAGTCTTTTCCTACTCATCACATTTTCTAAAAATACCATTAATGCTTCAAATTCTTCACACAGTGCCATAAACACTGTAAAGTGATTTTGATAAGCACTTGTAACTTAAATACAACTATCTCACCAAAGTATTCTTTGACTTTTTCTTTCCAGAATCAGACCTGCATCACCATCTTCTTGTTAAACATAACTTCTGCGATGTTGTTGCTACTCAGGCTTCAAAAAAGAGAGAACCAAAAACTTCAGCTGTTATTTGCTCTTCTTTTCCATTTAGTCTGGGACCTGTATTTCTTTTAGCTTTCCTCTTATGCCATTTTAGGACCTGACCTTTTTTTCCTTTATTTCTCTTTCTAATTGAAACTTATATGTTCTGTGACATTTCTGTATATAACCTTACAAACATGGGCTCTTCCTTTCTAATATTAATTATATGACCCAGAGGACCCATAGCCATAGGACCCTTTTATATGATTTCTTTTTGCTTTTCAGGTCACTGAGGATAGCCTGATGTAGTTAAAATGTTCTCTAACCATGCTTTCTGTCTTCTTTTTGCATTAGCTAGTTTGCTATTGTCCATTAATATGGTTTCTTTTAGTAACTGCCAGATTTGCTGCATTCCTTTATCTCTCAGATTATTTTCCCAAATGACATAGCATGTGAGTTTCCTGAGTTCCCTATCAAAGCTTGACTTCTTAAAGTACCTTATTTTCAATTCTTCTGTCACACTTGTTTCCCTTAAGATAGTTCACTTTATCATTTTGTGACTACTTTCACCCCTTACTACAATGAACCTTTGGCACCTCAATCAGTTATCCCTTTTAGACAGAACTAAACCTAAATTAGCTGGTCCCCTTCTAACCTCCTAAACAAAGTTTTTTCCCAGCACATTTCATGAGCATGATTGTCAGTCTATAGCCTGTCATAATATTTCTCCAGCAAATATTTAGTTAAAATTCTCTGCTGCCACAACATTCTAAATTTTTAATAGGCTAAGAAATGCTTCATTGAACTCTTCAACATAGATTTGTATGGATTACTGCCATTATTCAATCCTTCTTGTTTTCTCTTTTATCAGGACAAAGAATATTAGCCTTTCAACTCTTAATATCTGGACATAAACATGATGAATATACACAGTATTTCTTTACTTGTCTTTCCTGGAATATCAACGCTCCAGATAAAAAATTTGTTCCCCAGAATTTCTGTGATACTAATCATGTTATATAAAGAGTTGTACCAGGATTTCTAGATCTTTCAATCAATTTCATGTTCTTGTGTTGCATTTCCAAGATATGGCACCTTGGTATTTTACAATCAGGCTCAAGCTTGCTCTATGATTCTTTGAACTCTGTACTATAGTAGCCATAGGTACACTGCCAAACTCACATTAGTAATCTGAGTTGAAGGATGGTGTTATTATTAAGCCTGGATGACTTGCAGGGGCTCTACAAAAGGTGACTAAGAAAACCAAGTTTGCTTAGGCTAATATGCTATTTACACAGGTGACATTTCTAATGGAGACACCAGTTGAGAACCATTTCATCATTTCCACAAGTCTTTTATCTTGGATGGAGTTTATCCATTGATAAAAAGGCCAGGCAGGTAGGTACTAAGCTCTCAACAGCACAAAAGAAACACAAGGATACTTGCTGGGGAAGAGGTTTAGGGGAGGTGACCTGAACTGTCAGACAACGTTTCTGTCATTTTGTGATAAATGTATGAACAACTCCTCACTGCATAGAGTTATTGAAGAACAACTTGGGTTATATTCTTAGCTGATGTAAATTATCACTCCTCAGTTTACTTCACAGATGATATTACATAATTTCAAAGCCTGTTACACTGTTTTTTCATATTACATGTAAAGATTTGCAATGGTGTTACATGATAGTTTCTTACCTAAATGAAGATTATTTGCTTGCATACAATGTAGTGCTGGACATCAGTGACCAGGACTGCTGTTTACAGATTTGAATCAACTCAAATTAAATCTGACAGATGCCCATTAAGTGTAATGGGAGTTGGACCATCTCTCTGTCACAAACAGGAAAGGAAAATACTCTTCAATAACATGCTGGGAGCTATGTCTAGTGATAAAATATGACTGTAACATAAGAAATGAGCTGAAAATATGTTACAGCAAAAATGCTCCCAAGAATGATTTAACAGTAATACTTTAGAAAAAGAACATGTAATTTCTATTTTGTACCAAAGTAAAATACAGAAATTACTGCTTCAACAAACTGGATAACTTGGCATCATCTTTGTGGGCACTCATAGGACACTCTTAAGTGAGTGTTCACTGATGTGAGAAAAAGGTCATCCTAGATGTGTCATCTCAGATATTTCACAAATCAAAGGACGTGGTGTTTCCACACATTAAGGAGCTAATTCTGACTCTGCCAGAAACCTTGGCTGTACATAGCTGTGTTTCCTGAGGTGGAAAGAAAAAAGCGGATTATAATTCTTACACACAAAATCTATTTTGTCATTGCTGCAGAAAGAGGGAGAAATAATCTGTGCTTGCCTTATACTTGGCTCAGTAAGATTGCTCACAAGAGTATCACAGAACCTGTGCTGGTATTTATACTCAGTTCTATCCATTTCTGTCCCTTTTCCTCATCTCTCTAACCACTTGCATATATGCAAGTCGTGGTTTCAGAATGGTTACTTTTCCTCCACTCAGCTGCTTGCGTTGTAGGCAGCAGGCGCTGGGGAGGAAAGGAGGTGTATGCAATCTCTTGCATCCTTTAGTAGGTGAAAAAGGTGGACATGGAATGCGTCTGAGCTAGAAGTGACCAAGGAGCCTGAACTTCAGGTATGGGAGGAGAGAATTTTATTAGTGCAATTACACTATTGTGTTCTCAAAGAGAAGAGGTAGCAATCTGTGATATTAACAATGAAATAATTTCAAGCACTGACAACAGATCAAGCTGTATGGTAGGAAATACATGAGTGCTAGATACAGACAAAAAGCCCCCACAAAGAATCTTTTTCTGTAATCAGGAACATTTTGAAACAGTAGTTAAGAAATAAGTTACAACCAGATTGCAAAATCAGTTCTGTGAAACACACAGCCAGTTCAAATCTTTAATAATGGGAGTAATTACAGTTTGCTGTGTTCACAGAGCTATGGTTAAGATTGCACCAGCATTTCTATTGTAACTCCATACTTCCATGGGCTTGTAACTCAGCTGTACATGCTGGGAGTTTTTGTTGTGTTTGTTTTGCAGTGGAGCTTAGCTTTGTTATGCTATTTTACTAGCAAAATATTTAACCTTATTAAATGCAGAGGTTTAGAAACAGGCTATAATACATTGTGTGGTGTGACTCTTTCTAGCCAAAGTGTGCTTTGAGCACATATGATAAGAGGTGGAATGTTAGGTTTAGACAATGGTAACTGAGAGCGAGTGAAACTTTGTGTATGTATCAGTGCATCTGTACTTGTCGAGTCAGTAAAGCATGTGCGATTCCACTTTGCGTGCATTTTAAAGGCAACTGAAGTAAGACTAAAAGATTGGGCTGAGTCAAGCTTTTATGCAGGTGTACAGATGGCTAAAGCAGAACCATGGGCATTTTTTTTAAATGCTGCTATTTGAGGAAGAATGTATATAAATTAATGACTGATTGATGTACAGGTTTTCCAGATAGAAGATAGAAGATATTTGTTTAAGAACACCAAAATGCATATCTCTCTCACTTCAGTAGCCCTGTCTGGGACTGTGTGCCTTCTCCATTACATGGCACAACAATAGCTGTGGGGCTGTTCTTATGTTGTGGCTTTAGAGAGCCCTATGATTAACTGCAAGACTTATATAATGGATCATTTATTGGAAGACTTGTCATGTGTTCTAAAATACACATTTTAGGATACAGGTAGTAATTGTTTTGTCCAAAATACATATTGACTAATTATGTATGATAATTTTTCTTTTTAAAAAGTATTATAGTTGTACTAAAATGCCTTAGTAGTAGTATTCTGCACAGTATTTATGTTAGCCAGAATTGTGATAAGCATAACAATTTACATTTGTATAGTTGTTTTTATCCCATGAGATCTCTGAGTTGTTTACAAGTATTAATACTGTTTTAGTGGTTGTTTATTTTAGTTTAAAAAGAACCTAATCGGATGTTTACATTACACTAATTTTGCACTTTGAGACATTTCTGGTGTGCCTTGCCATTGCTAAAAATAACCAGTATAATTGAATTTAATTTTGTTGCTGTTCTTTCCCATAAGTAACTGTTGCAAAAACAATTTAAATCAAATACTTCCAGCTCTACAATATCTCTTGTTTTAATGCTTTAGTTCCATGCTAACAGCAGCATCAGCAGCAGTTGTTGCTGCATGCTGAGAAGAGTGCAAGGCTTGTAAGGTCTTTGGAGGCTGGCTGTCCCCACAGCCAGTTCAAACCATGGAAAGCTACGTATAACTGGCCCCTGGGGAGCCCCAGTGACCAGGAGTGCCACAAACAGGTTGTGCAAAGAGGGAGAGGAGTCTGAGAAGAGCAGCATGGCAGCTTGCCTGGCAGTTTGTGCAAGAAGGGCAGTGCACTCTGCCAGTTGTCAGGCTACTGCCTGCTCTGCTCACCTTCAGGCTTAGGCTGCAGCCCTGACAGTCACCCCAGCTAGCTGTTGCCTGTGCAAGCTTACCCAGCAGCTTGAGGTCTTCAGGGAATTAGAAAGGATTATTAAGCAGTGCTTTGAGATCTTTGACAGTGTGATGGTACAAACCAGGTGGGGGCTGTGCTCTGCAGCAACCAGGAGCCATCTATCTAGCCAGGCTAGCCTGGGACAAGTGGATGTAGCCTCCCAGACAAAGCTTTCTATCAGGTAAGATGCTGCCCAGGTGGAGGACTGCAAACTACCCCATGCTCCTGGGTACAGGAGAGTGCAAGCTCCACCTGTTCAAGGTATGCTCTGGTGGAGTCACTCAGGCAGAGGCTGGAGGAGACGCCACCAGTTGCACAAACTAAAAGATGCAAAAGGAAGCAGAGAATGCTAGTATTGGGCGACTTTGCTGGGAGGCAGTGAGGCACCCATCTGCCAGCCTGATACACAGTCAAGGAAAGTTTGCTGCTTGGCCAGGAGCCAAGATCTGGGATGTCACAGGGAGACTGCCACAACTGGTTAAAAGCACAGACTACTGTCCCCTACTTCTTTTCTGTGTGGCCACCAATGGCACTGTAAAACATTATCTGGGCAAGATCAATCAGGTCTTCAGAGCCCTGGTGGCACAAGTGAAGGGGACAGGGGCCCAAGTGATCTTCTCCTTTATCTTGCCAGTCAGAGATAGAGGTGTGGGCAGAAGTCAACACATCATGTAGATCAACATCACACCAATTTGTAAGAAGGTTAAAAAAAAGAACCCTGGGAACTACTGACCAGTCATCCTTGACTGTGTGCCCAGTAACATTATGGAACAGATCCTCTTGGAAGCAGTGTCAAGGTATATGGGATGACAGGGTTGTGATTAGAGACAGCCAACATGGCTTCACCAAGGGCAAATGGTGCCTGACTACTCTAGTGGCCTTCTGCAATGGAGTGACTGCAAGGATGAATAAGGGAAGAGCAACTGATCATGACTTCTGTAAGGCCTTTGACATGGTCCCACACAACATTCTTCTTGTTAAATTGGAGAGATATGGGTTTGAAGGATGGACTATTCAATGGACAAGGAACTGGCTGCACAGCTTCATCCAAAGAGTTGCAGTCAACAGCTCAATGTCCAAATGGAGATCAGTAACAAGTTGTGTCCCTCAGGGGTCTGTATTGGGACTGGTACTGTTCAATATCTTTATTAGCGTCATAGACAGTGGCATTGAGTGCACTCTCAGTAAGTTTGCTTCAAGCTGAATGGTGCAGTTGATTTGCTGGAGGGAAGGGATGCCATCCAGAGGCACCTTGACAGGCTTGAGGAGTGGGCCCATGTGAACCTCATGAAGTTCAAGAAGGCCAAGTGCAAGGTTCTGCATCTGGGCTGGGCAATCACCACTATCAGTACAGGCTGGGGGATGAATTGATTGAGAGCAGCCCTGTGGAGAAGGACCTGGTTGTATTGGTAGATGAAAAATTGGATATGAACCAGCAATAGGTGCTTAAAAGAAGCATGGCCAGCAGGTCAAGGGAGATGATTCTCCCCCTCTACTCCACTTTCATGAGACCCGACCTGGAGTACTGCATTCAGCTCTGGGGCCCCCAACATAAGGACATGGATCTGTTAGAGCGCGTCCAGAGGAGGGCCACAAAAATGGTCATTGGGCTGGAATACCTCCTGTGAAGAAAGGCTGAGAGAGTTGGGGTTGTTCAGCCTGGAGAAGAAAAGGCTCTGGGGAGACCTTATTGCAGCCTTTTAATATATAAAGGGGGCTTATAAGAAAGACAGAAAAAGATAATTTACCAAGGCCTGTAGTGACATGACAAGGGGCAATCATTTTAAACTGAAAGAGGGTTGGTTTAGATTGGACATAAGAAAGAAATTCTTTACAATGAGGGTGGTGAGACACTGTAACAGGTTGCCCAGAGAAGTTGTGGCTGCCCCATCACCTGATCTAGTGAAAGATGTCCCTGCTCACAACAGGGGGTTTGGAACTAGGTGGTCTTCCAACCCAATCCATTATATAAATATATGTTCTATGGTTCTATGCTTACAAGCACCTTAGAGCTAATATTGCTAGGAAACACCTGTATACACTCATACATCTATAAGTAATTAGCAAGAATTTATTGGGACTTAAGCAGGAAATTTAAGTTTTTGCTGAATCATACTGTGTTTTAAGGTTGATACTGCTCCTATTGAAATAGCAGAGTTTTACAACTGACTCTCATGGGAAGAAAATTGCATGTGTAATTGCATGCACCATTTAGCAAAGAAGGATCTGAAACAGCACATTCTCCATGACACTGATTTCCACCAGTGCCCTTCATACTGACATCTACTTTCTGTTCCCACTGGATCCCATTTTATTTGTCTTAAATGTTAAGAGAACTCATGAGATTTTAATCTTTGCCCAATTTAGATGATTAGCCTTCAGCTGCTTCATGTGATTTTTTGCCTTGTCTTTCTTCTGTCACCATGGAATAGTTCAAATACTTCATATATTCAAATAACATTATTTTATTCTGTAAAGAAGTTTATCTCAGTTATGATGTTCTGCTGAGATTAATTATATTGGAGAGATGTGCTGTACTGTTTATGATGTTATCTACAAGGTTTACAAGGAAAGTGTCCATGCTGCGGTAAAGAAGCAGGAAAGAAAGTTCCCTACAAAATATTCCCCTAGAGTGGTCACTCACAAGAGCAGTAGCACACATACTCCGTCCTTTGGGAGTGTCAGGGATTGATTCTGCATAGTTTCCACATGAGGAAGATAATCTTGTATACACCCACACTATCCTCCTACTGCCCATCTGCACAGCAAAGATTTTTACCTTTACTATCCTCACTCAGTTCTCGGATCTTTAGGTATTAATCAAGCAGTCATGTCTTATACCACTAAGCGCTGCTGTCCCCTTTGCTAACACTACTCAGTGTTGCAGTCTGAGAAGACTAGACAGTAATATATGAACAAAAAATCTAAACCCATAGCAGCCCTTTGGACTACCTGACATAGCCCTAGAGGCCTAGTTGTTGGGCTGTTCCTTCCATAACTTACGTCAGGATGGAAGCTTGACAAAACTATCTATGAGTGAAATCATTATATAAAGTCTATTCATTGGCAAAATGTTGTAACTTACATGAAGTAGCCAGCGGGCATCACTAACCCATCAGATTGGGAGAGAAATCAAATAGATATTTGAATATCTAAAGGCTGATGGATATTTTGTTATTTTAGCTATATAATCTTGTAAACATATTAAAATAATTTAATATTGTTCAGTGCAAATTTGACTAAGCTTCTAGTATGACTTTCACTAACCTTCCTTATGAGAATTCCTTCTAGTGAATGTCACAAGATCATTAAACAAGTTCTTTAAAGAGAGCATCTTTGTCAGGGTCAAGTTAGTTGCCCCAAGATGTTGTGTAACACTTTGACTTGCTGGCTGGATTCTTCTTCATTTTCTCCTCACTGAAATACTCCTCCTTCCTTTAGAAATGAATCATTACAATTTACATATTTGCCTTGATGTGACAAAGAAATACATTCTAAAAAAAATTGTTAGACATTTCCTTCTCAGCTGTATTTTTTTTTCCAGAGAATTTGTTGTATAATATTCCATTCCTTTCACTAATGTCAGGTGCTCTAAAAGACCACAACATATTTGCTTCATTGTTTGCAAACTATCATGGATATTACAAAACCAGAACAGGAAAGTTGTTTTTAATTAAAACCATGTTGGAACACAAGTAACAAAAAGCAAAGAAATTTGGGTGTAAAACCTTGGTTTTACTACTAAACTGACTCTTAGTACAGCTATTATATTTTACTATGGGTCCCAGTAACAAAGTAGGGTATTAGATGTGCTTAGCCAAGGTACCTGATTAATTGGTATGAATTGGATAATGACTTGATTTCTCATGGATTTAATAGCTGCCATTACAGGAAAGATTGGCTTGTTGTCAGCCAACAGCATTAGCTTTCCTTGAATAGTGGTTAAATGTCATAAAACAGCACTTAGTTTGATTTATTTTATTAATCAAAACCATACTTGTTTTATAAAGGTCTCATGATCTTGCATTTGATATCTGCAGTGTGATGTGAATCCATCAGCCTTTAAAACCTTCAACATCTTGAGGAACTGTTCTTGGATACTGTTGGCATTCTTTTCAGAGAACACACCTTAAACATACCCTTGAAATTTTGCAAGCAGAAGCAAAGCTTACTTAATTTCTAATAAAAGTAAAAGTTATAAACATTGGTGAAGTCAGTAAGGCTTTACAGGGACACGGGTGTTGGCTGCAAATTAGAAGATGTGGGCCTAAAAGCCCACTATTCTATTTCAACTAACCAATTGCATCACTGCTAGAATTTCTGTTGACCTATGCAGAACACTTTGTATCATTAAAGGGCTCAATTAACTTTAGGTCCAATTTATTAAGATAAAAGGCATTTTTACTGAGTTATAAAGAACATAAAGTTTGTCCTGTACTTTTGTCCTGTACTTTTCCCTAAAGTCACACTAACATTTCTCAAAAAAATATTGCAAGTAATTAAAAAACTTCTGTTCCATGACTTAACAACTGTGATAATTGAGTAAAAAGCCTGTGGTTAGATAATACAGCTGAATCACAAAGCTTTTTTTTTTTTTTAAGGATGGAACAATAGCTGAAGTTTTGAATTCAATAGGCAGCTGCTCTCAGGAAGAGAAAAATTTACATGAAATAATAGGAATTTAAAACAAAACCCCTAAAACTTACAGAAAGGAAGGAATAATTACCTCTAGCTTGTTATCTAAGAGGAAATCTTCAATATGAAAATTAATAATTTTTAAACATTCTTTTGCCTTTTACTATAATGATATCTATTTTTTTCCCTCAGCCTGAAATGTAAAATACTAATTTACTCATGGTGATCTAGGACAAGATTCTAAATGGAACATGGCCAAGCAAGAACTGTCATTCTGACTTTGCAATTTCATTTCTTAAGCAAGAATCCTGTATCTTTATGGAGTTCTCAGATTTTAATGAAGTTATGCATGGATTGAGTGGTTTGCTTTATAGACAAAGATGTGGAATTGGAGCTTGCAGTAGGGAAAAAAAAAAGGAAGTCCCAGCTGCAATATCCAAGAGAATAAAGAGTATGTTTAGTGAGACATTTCAATTGTAATATTAAGGTAATAATACGATTTCAAAACATTGAACATTAAATACCTAATGCACTGCATTGAGAGAAAGTAATAGTCGTAGAGCTTTAGGTTGTCTAAAAATATTACCTACCTTTCAGTTCTTGCTCAGAAAATATATTATTATCAGGAATCATTTAAACAATTATATTATACTTCAGCCCCTGCTTAGAAAAAAGGCAGTGGCATATGTTTATGTATGATTTTTCTAACAAGGATGTGATGTTCCTGAAGTTGAACATTTTTTTTTTCTTTTTGGGGGGGAAAAAGGAATATTTTGAAAATTACAGTGCAAATATTAACAGTAAATGTACTGGAAGTATTACTTTCAGTGCTAATAAGAATAGCATTAATATAATTTCCAAGCCACCTGCTCAGAAAATGGTTTGTTACACGATGTCAGTTATGTCACTTTCAGTTTCAGTAACTAGGCAGACAAAAGGCAAAGAAGAAAAGCAATTTCCTTTGCAAACTTTGAATTTGAACGGGTTTTTGTTTCCAGAAGGTAAGTATAGCTGACAAGAGGAATCAAGTATCTGAGTTCTAAGAAATTTGTTGCTGAAATAATTACATTATATTTTTGAGCAATAAGTTCCTTTTTGTAAGATTGTAATTACTCTAGACAGGGGAAGCTTACTGATCCTTTTGAATGTGTGTTCAGTCTGTCTTATCTACCTATTCATTTGTTTGACCCACATCAATGTAAACAGTCTATAAAAATGTTGATAGTGTCTGAAGTTTTACATTCAAATTTATGATAAATTATATCAATATAGAAAAATAATACAGAGATGTGAGGAACAAATTATGTGAAAAGATGAAAAGTTCTAGCTCTAAATTAGTCATGGCTGTAGAATGCTGCATCACTGTACCATATATTTAGGTTGCCAGAACAATAAGTAAGATGGGAGTAAATGAAAGTTAAAAAAACCCAGCAAACTGAAGGGTATGAACACCAAATGTACTGGGTTTGGATGGGATGGAGTTAATTTTTTTCATATCAGTCCATAATGTGCTGTTTAGACTGGTAACCAAAACAGGGTTGATAACACAGCAATGTTTTAGCTATTGCTGAACAGTACTTGCACAGTGTCAAGGCTGTCTGCTTCTTACTCTGACACCAGGAAGCAGGCTGGGAGTGGGCAAGAGGTTGGGAGTAGACACAGCTGGGACAGCTGACCTAAATTGACCAAAGAGATACTCCATGCCATATAACATCATGCTCAGAAATAACACCAGGGGCGGGGCGGGGTGTGGTGTGGTGTGGTGTGGTGTGGTGTGGTGTGGTGTGGTGTGGTGTGGTGTGGTGTGGTGTGGTGTGGTGTGGTGTGTGTGTGTTAAAAGAGAGCCATTGTTTGAGGACTAGATAGGCATTGCTCTGCTGGTGTTGATTGCTTTTGCACCACTTCACCACTTGGGGTTTTTTTCTCCCCCCCCCCCCCCCCCCCCCCCCCCCGCCTGCTGCCAAACTGTCTTTATATTGATCCATGAGTTTTCTTGCTTTTTGCTCTCCCAGTTCTCTTCTCCATTCCACTGGGGGTGGGGGGGCAGTGGCGGTGTGAGCAAGTGAGTGGATGGGGGCTTAGCTGCCAGACAGGGTTAACCTACAAGGTCAAGGTAAGAGTAATTGCAAAACAAGGATAGGCAACCATTAATGTAATTTTTCCTCCTCTATCTTTTAAAACAGGTGGAAAATCAATACAAAATAACCATGGATGAATCCCAGAACTCTTGCTCAACAACTGCCTATGCTGTTGGATCTTACCTTTTAACTTCTTCACGACTTCAACAGGAATTTTACCTGACAAAAGACTGAAGGACTTGGCTGCAAATATAAGGCAACATTACAGATGACATTTTAAAAATGTGGATGTGATGAAAATTAGATTTCTGGCAATTTCATTATGCTTAATTCCACTGACAGATAAATATTAAAGCCATGGTTTCAATGACCAAATCTATACTGCTAAAACCATACCTTGGCTTTGGAGCATTGGTTGTCCATGCTACCTAAATTTTAATTGTGTTGGTTTACTGGCATGTTCCAAGAAGATTCCCAAGCATAATTTTGGGAATAGCACATGCCAAAGACCACTCATGACAGGCAGCACGGATAGGTCTGCAGTGGTTTGTTTCCTTCTATTCTATGTAGTCCTTCAGCACTATCCATTTCCACACTCAAGTAGAAAAACATAAGCAAAATAATATTAATGTATGAGAGCTCCCTGAAACTGAGGGAGAATCCAGGGTCAACTGTTGTGCAAATTAGACACAGCCAGGCTATGCCACTTGGCTTCTGGACTACTGGTTCCTGATCCTGTGTTTTTTAGCAGCATAGATGGAGCTCATGTTTCCACAGGCTATTTACCCTAAGCATGCAATGTCATTGTGTATTGCAATCTATAAATAGCAATATGAAGTTTTATCTGGTTAAGAGACATGATTGCAGAAAGAACTGAAAAACTGATGACAGCATGACGACTTCTAGTTTCCAAACTGTGCTTTCCGTAAGAATGAATACTGTATTTTTTTATACTGAATGCACAACACAGTGTAGACTGCTATTTTTTTTTTTTTTTAATCAGGTAACATTAAATAATACCTAGTTATTTACTGTTTGCTTCCTTTCTTCATGTTATTACTGCTTCATTCATCTTTGTATAGACCAGTCTTAAAAGTAAATTTGTTTAATTGTTCCTACTGGCTACAGCTGTAATGCTACCGGTGTCTATACTCAGGTTCCCAAAATCATGTGGCTCAAGTTGGTTTCATCTGTACTGCCAGTAGTGATAATATCATTGAGTGTGAGCCAGTCCCCTTTGGGGCTTGAGTAGGCCTGACTGTCCTCACAAAATCTTTTGGTTTATTCTGAATTACAACTAGAATGAGATCCAAAATGCTGAGGTAGGTGATCTGGGCTCAAGTATGTACTGGCTGTACAGATGAGGTGACCAGCCTCTTCTTTATTCAACAACCCTTCCATATTACATTTCCGCATGCCAGTGGGACCCTCGTCATTGTTAGTCATTCTA
Source organism: Pelecanus crispus (assembly GCF_030463565.1). Taxonomy (NCBI): domain Eukaryota; kingdom Metazoa; phylum Chordata; class Aves; order Pelecaniformes; family Pelecanidae; genus Pelecanus; species Pelecanus crispus. The sequence continues at coordinate 27,553,624 of NC_134643.1, forward strand.
GTCATAGTAAAATACTATGTACAGTAGAACAACCCTAAATAACTTTGCTTGCAATTAAACCATGCCAAAGCTGAGAAGCACCAGACTGTCTTTGAACATTTCAAAGACATGAATGATTTTACCTTCTATTGTACCCTCATAATACAAAAAGCATCGAGACCTGGTAGAGTATTGTGGTGGTACATCTTCCCCTCCCCCGTTTTTCTGCTCTGTTTTTCCCCTTTACTTCAGCTGCTTTACAATCTCAGGAATTCCAGGCTGCAGCTTTTGCGTAGCGAGTTGGTCAGTTAAGCGCCCCTTAATTGTACCAGAAACTCCTACGTGGCTGGAGCAGAGAGCGGCCCTGTTCTTATCAACATTCATATTATGGCTAACGAGGGGAACGAGAATGAACAGTTACCGCAGACAGCCTTGAAGCAGAGTAGTATCATCGCTGCTGGAATTCCAGCAACAAGCCGACCCGAATTGTGGCTCGGATGGAAATTTACTGGTAATTAAAGTCAATCATCTCACAATCCTATAAACTGCAGTCCTAAGTGAGGCCCTTGGAACTCTCCTGGACCGCCGCGGGCTGCACCAGCATCTCCCTCTGATCGAAATGTCTCTTGGAGTCAGCGAAAACTAGCAGATTCCGAAAGTCTGCTGCTACCAGAACTCCATTGCCGGAGATCAACAACAGAGCCTGGACTGCTGATATTCTTCACTCCTCGAGACTCTACTCTCGCCCATTGAGAAATGCCAAGGCATTAGACGAGAGTATTTCACTAAACTCGAGGGGAATTTTTAACAGGTATACTATTTTCATATATGCATTTATAGTTGTAAGTGTGCATGCATGAATCAATTTAAGTAGTTTTGTAGATGTATGATTTAATTTTAAAAGGAGTTTTATATTGCTGTATTACTCTTACAGTATTACTCTCCTAAACTGTTGACCAAGTCCGAGACTAAGAGTGGGCCCAGCCACACCTCGGCTCCTCTCTGAGAAGGAGTTTAGAAAGCAAGGGGGTCTAGTCTAAACCTCGTGACTCAACGGGAGGGCCCCCCCACCCCTTGCCTTTATTCCATATATACGCAATGCTTTTATGAATCATTTTAACTCATTGTGATTTAATTTTCTTTTATGCGCTTCCGTGTAGTAATAGAGTGAACCTTGCCATCTTCGAATCTGTAACTAAGTCACTGTTTTGATCAATTTTGTCTAATCACTTTATTAATCATTGATGATTGAGTGCTATTGAAAATATAATCAAATTCTGCAATTTGCTACAAGTAAATTCTAACTGTTACTAAATCAAACTGTGTGAAGTCACTCATTCATAGTGAATTGACATAATCAGCAGGATTCACAGACCTGCATTCATGACAAGTATCAATTAGGCTTTCCTAAATTTTCTTTCTTTATGTATATATTTATTTCTTTCATAGTGGTAGTGCTCACTTTTTGCTGCATAAGTAAAGTTTAAGCCAGTGGCTGGTCCAGTTCTTAAAGTAATATGTCAGTAGACAGTACAAAGGGGAAGAGCACAAATATTTTGCTCTTTACAAAAACTTATGCAAGTCTCTCTTTGTCTTGTATCTCATATGCAACATCTTGGTGTAAAGTGAGCTATACTTTTGCTTGGCTGCTTGCAAAAGGTTTATTGTCAGAAACAAGTTCCTTCTCTTGTCTCAGGTTCTAGCTTTGCTGTACCACTTACTAAACTACCTGTCAGCTTGTATAAAATGGCTGCAGATAAGCTGTAGACACACTGCAGTGATCCTAGATCACACATCTGAGTGTCATCACCCCTTTTCCTCAGGTGCCCAATTGGTCTGTGATGTGGCTGGTTCTGTTTTAGTAATAGAGATGGTTAAGGATTTCACTGTTCATATTGCTACTCCACTGACTTGTAAAAGAGCATTCATACACCTGACTTAAATCAGTAACAGAATAAATGTGGTTTCTTATGAGAAACTCCTTGAGAGCTGAGTACTTTGAATAATAATATATTATTATTATGATGATGATTATTATTATTTCAAGTGGTTGTTTACTTAAAGGTCTGTATTCCAATTGATATCCTGCTGACATTTCTTTCTGCTCAATGTTTTTTGTAATAGTAAGTGCTTCCAATTATGTTTGGAGGCATTTAATGCAATCAGTAGGAAATTCGTAGGAGAGGGGAGAATCAAACTATCAGACCTCTATCAGGCTTGTCTCCACTCGAGTTTGACAGATGTGAACTCTATTCTGAAACTCAGTGACTGCACTTACAGCAAATAGAAAGGAGGAAGCAGTGGCTTCCCAGCTTCCCTGATACCAAAGTGGTCTGGGAGTGCCTGAAATATGGGTGACCCTTGCACAAATCTTTCTTTTACTGAATTTAAGCAGAAAGTAGGCTCCGGTAGCCCTCCAGTCTCCTACCAAACTGCAGCATTTCTCATTCTCTTGTGCTGAACATGGTCCACCATGTACAATAACTTAAATATTGATTTGGAACATGGACTTTAATTATTTCATATGGATGCATGGATGCACTACTGAATTGCAGTATTTGCCTGCCCTGGAAAATATTTAAGTTATGGAAAATGGAGTAACATCAACTAGAAACACTGAAAGCAAGCTGTTCCAGAAACTCTTATGAAGCAATGGCACTCTTATAAAAAACTGTATTTCAAAGCCTTGCTTTAAATTAAATAGAAGCCAAATAGACATGAAGGTGAGTCTAGGATGGACATGAAGACAAGTGTCTCACAACTTCAGAGGAATGCAGGAACCAGTGGGCTACTTGAATAACTGGACAGGGTTTGGATGACAAATATTCTTAGAAAGAAGAATAGATGAAGGGATTGTCAAATGTGGAAGTCTGGAATGACCTGAGTTACCTAAATGCTTTGGTGCCTTCAGGTTGTAAAATAGATGCAGAACAGCACAAATGCAAGAACACAGGACATTTTATTGGTGGAAAGTCAAATGTCCATAGAGGGGAGCATTATTTGAGGTAAAGATAATAAAGTGGAAGTTAAGTACATAAATTGATTCCTTAACTGAATTGAAGATCACTAACTATGTTTCCAGTTTACCCCTGACATACGTGATATTTCAATATAGAAGCTAGAAAATTTGAATGGATCTCTGTGGAGCTACCATGGAAAAATATGCAGAGAGAAATCCTAACAAAGAAATTAGAATTTAAAACTTTCTCTATGTAAAGTGCCAGTTGAAGACATAATGTGCAAGAACTCATCAGCAGGATAAAACATACTATGAGTACCAAGCAAACTAGCTACAAGAAGCCTTAAAACATTGTTCTAAAGAACTATCTAAAAGACACAATTTTGATTATATCACAAAAAAACCCAAACCCAAAAACCCCTTAGACTCTCTTGGTCTAGCAGCAAGATTGTTGTATCAGTAGCTCATCAGCATTTGCCTACATACCAGAATGATAATATCATCTTTTCTACATTCACAGACTACAGCAGAACTTCAGAAATTCCCTATTTCAAGCCAGTAAGTATTGAAAAGCAAATATTTCTCTATTAGTATTCTAAGACACGTGGTGTTACCTAATATACTTTTAATCTTCAAAATTTAAAAAAAAAATCTAAAAGTGTGTTAAAAAGAAGACATGCTCAGACATGAATCACTCAGATGTTCAGAACATCTATAACTGTGCAATGACCACTGAAGCTCTCATCATTTTCTGAGAAGTTTGGGGTTTATTTTTTGTCTGTGAGCTAAGACTCAAAAGGCATATTTAAATTTTCTGTTTTTCCTAAATCATCAAACAAACTTACTTTTTCACCCATATGTTACGTATACCTTTTTCTGTTCTAGTGCATATAACTCTAAAATATTCTGAATCAGAAAGAAGGTACTCAGTTTAAATTTTAAACGTTGATTTCAATGCCAAGGCCAAAATGGAATGATAAACAGCAAAGTATACATCAGCAGACAAGGAAAACTGTTCCTCAGAAATAGTTGAACAGTTTACTAAAGTAGTGAACAGTCTTCCTGACACTATGGACCACAGAGTCATATCTTCCGTTAGATAAAAGGTACATACCAAAGACTTCATACGTTATTCATAAGGGAGGGAGCGTTCAGGGGACAGGTCACAAGTAGGAGATGACAGGGGCCCCTTCCATTTCCCAGTGGCTCACCACAAACTTTAGTTGAGTGTCTGAGTGACCTTTGAAAACTAGCAAGATCATTCTCAGTAAGTCCCATTGCTCTGGGCTTGAACTGCCCAACACCCTGCTTTCCAGCACAGCCCTGCTGCCAGTCATAGGACACTGCTTTGGCAGGGGAACTGCAGCTGAACCACTTGTAAGCCTCAAGCAGACTCATACTGTATCCCCCTCACTGATCTCAGGTCAGTGAAAGTGAACATTGGGGCCCAACAGCTAGAGTGTTTCTGAAGAACTTGGAGCTTCAAGATCTGACGAGCTTGAAGCCATTGTACTGTAATGCCATATCACTTGCTAACCTCTGTGGTTTGCCTTGGCACACAGAGGGAGGAAGTTGTGGAATATTAACATCATGATGATGTGGAGGTAATTAACTCATAGTCAGTGCCTTGTGCTGAGATCAGGAATTAGGTATACTGTTACTAAAGTAAATACCAATTCTCACTTCAATGTGCAATACTGACAAATAAAAGAGATGGAATGATAGAGATACTTGAATTACATTTCAACTACAGTCTTCAGGAGAAAAAACTGTTCACTAGCACCAAATAAAAACCTTATATTCAGGGACAGAAGCTCTGTCTTTAAACTTTAGAACTGATAAAATCAGTCTTCTGCTTTTATCTGATGGAAAATATTACAAATATCTAAATGGGAAGGAAAGGGAAAAAGTATTCAAAAGTGATCAGGTGATTAGGACAATTATCCAGGAACATTCAAGTTCAAATCCCTGATCAAAATCTGAAAGAAGCAGTATTTGAACTTCTGGCTCTTACATCCAACTGTATTTGCTGGCTATGCTGGACTGGCTTATTCTCTTATTTCAGCTGTAACTGCCTGAGGTATGTTATTTCTAACATGCTGTGTGCATCTGTTTATGCCCTTCTTCATCCAGTGCTATGGCTGTAAAATCGCTACTCACTCCATTATTAATGTAATACTTAAAATAGCAAATAAAATTAGGTAAGTTGTCTTTTTCTTGAAGGCAAAACTAAAGTAGACTGTCCTATTGAATGAAATATGCCTCAAGCATTTATATTCTAACATGGTGAAACCTGAGAAAAGCAGGTTTATGAACTGTGCTGCTTGCATTCCTTGATTCTACTACAGGATGTCAGCTTACGCTTCAATTCACAAACAAGCACAATGGAAACTGTAACATGACCCTTTCTGCTTTCTTCCAATGTGGGCTGAATTCTAATGTCATAATACAATCAAACAAGGTGAAATAGTTGTTTTGAAAACCCTCAGAAGCATGTTACAGTGTTAGCTTGGTGGTGTTACAGATAAGCCTCACTATTCATTTGCTTACACTCTTCTGTAAATTGAATCTCTCCACTCCAAAAGGAAAAAAATAAAATAAAAAGGATACAAAGAAAATAAATCTGTTGTCTGACATTTTTTAGAAGTTTGGAAAAAATGTTAAAATGTCATTCTCTTTCTTTTCCCCAGTGAAATGTTTTGAGGAGGTTTGGAAATCAATTTATACTTTTTGTTTGTCAGTAGGCTATCTTTTTGATTAAAAATTCCCTTTTTGTTTCCTCCTGGCTCTTCAGTGGCAATTCTGTAAGTCTGGGGCTGCACTTGTGGAGGGCATACTGAAAATTAGCATTTGCTGCCTAACCAGGATTTGTGAATGCGTGAGTCTACCTCCTCACTGGACAGCAGGTTAAGAGATTAAGTTTTGAAATAGGTAAAAATATATTGGAAGGGAGAGGGAGAAGAATAGTGTAGAACGTTTTTGGTGTGTGTTTTCAGTGAAATGGTTTGTCAGTTATTTTCATTTTTACTGTAAGGGGGGAGCTGCAGGAGGGCAAGTGACTCAGGCCTGTTCAACCTCCTGCTCAAAGCAGTACAGGCCAGGGTCTTGACCAGTTGAATTTTGGAAATCACCATGGAGGGAGATTCCACTGCCTCTCTGTGCAGCCTTTTCCAGTGCTTGGCCCCTGTCACAGTGAATAAAACACCCAGTGAGAATTTTTCTTGCTGTGACTGGGGCTACTAGCTCTTCATCTTTCACTGTACAAATCTAAGAGAGAAATGTGGCTCTGTCTTCTCTATAACTCCCCTCTAGGTAATGAAAGACTGAAATTAGATTCCACTGTAGTTACCTTTGTTTTCTGCATGCCAAACAAGCAACATTTCTTCAGCCTTTCCTGATATGTCATGTTCTTCATCCTCTCTAATGATCTTCATGATTCTTCATTAGACTCGGTTGATATCTCCCCTTTACGAGGGTGTCCAAAACCAGACACATACTCCAGATGCACACACTGAATGGAGAATAACTATTTGCCTCAATCTGCTAACTACACTCTTGTTAATACAGCCCAGCAGGCATTTACTCTTCATTGTTGGAAAGTATCTTGTTGTCCTGTAGGATCCCAGGTCCTTTCCCAAAGACATGCTACTGAGACAGTCTGTCCCCAGCCTGGACTGATGATGGACTTGTTGCCTCCCAAGTACAACACTTTGTGTTCGTGTTTACTGAACTTTATGAGATTCTTATTAGCCCATTTTTCCAGTTTGCTGAGGTTCCTCAACAAGATCGGCCCAGCTGTCCAGCATCTCAAACATGACCCCCAATCTGAAGTCATCCAAAAACCTGATAAGGGTGAGCCCTCATTGAAGTCACTGTCAAAGTTGTGTAGTAGTATCAGCCCCTTTATCAATTCCTGAGGAACACGACTTATAATTGATCACTAGGTACACTTTGACTCATTGACCAATACCCTTTGAGTCTGACTGTCCAGACAGTTTTTTCACCCAGCTTGTAGTCCATCCAGCTAATATTTATCTCTTCAGTTTGGCTACCAGGACTCTGTGGAAGACGGTATGGAAACCTTGATATAATCAAGGTAAAAGCAGCCCACTGCACTCCCTTCAGCCACAGACCCAGTCATTTACTCAGACCAAGGAAAACACAATTTGCCCTCAAGAAATCGATGCTGGCTATACCCACTCACCATTTTTTTTCATGTGCCTAGAAATAGCTTCCATGAGGATTAGCTCTATTATTCTATTATTCTATTAGAGTCCTGAGGGAATTGGCTGATGTAGTTGCCAAGCCACTCTCCATGCTATTTGAAAAGTCATGGCAGTCAGGTGAAGTCCCTGCTGACTGGAAGAAGGGGAATGTTGTGCCCATTTTTAAAAAGGGAAGAAAGGAGGACCCTGGGAACTACTGACCTGTCAGCCTTACCTCTGTGCCTGGGAAGATCCTGGAGCAGATCCTCCTAGAAGCTATGCTCAAGCACATGGAGGACAGGGAGGTGATTCGAGACAGCCAGCACGGCTTCACCAAGGGCAAGTCCTGCCTGACCAACCTAGTGGCTTTCTATGAAGGAGTGACTGCATCAGTGGACAAAGGAAAAGCAATGGATGTCATCTATTTGGACTCTAAAGCCTTCAACACAGTCCCCCACAACATCCTTCTCTCTAAATTGGGAAGCTACATATTTGATGGGTGGATTGTTCAGTGGATAAAGAATTGGCTGGATGGTTGCATCCAGAGGGTCGTGGTCAGTGGCTCGATGTCCAACTGGAGACTGGTGACAAGTGGTGTCCCTCGGGGGTCCGTACTGGGACCAGTGCTTTTTAATATTTTCATCAGTGACATAGAGAGTGGGATTGAGTGCACCCTCAGCAAGTTTGCAGACAGTATCAAGGTAAGTGGTGCAGTTGACACACCAGCAGGACAAGATGTCATCTAAAGGGACCTGGACAAGCTAGCCTGTATGAACCTGATGAGGTTCAACAAGGCCAAGTGCAAGGTCCTGCACCTGGGACGGGGCAACCCTCAATATCAGTACAGGCTGGGGAGGAAGGGATTGAGAGCAGCCCTGCGGAGAAGGACTTGGGGGTACTGGTGGATGAAAAGCTGGACATGAGCCAACAATGTGTACTTGCAGCCCAGAAAGCCAACCGTATCCTGGGCTGCATCAAAAGAAGTGTGGCCAGCAGGTCAAGGGAGGTGATTCTGCCCCTCTGCTCTGCTCTGGTGAGACCTCAGCTGGAGTACTGTGTCCAGCTCTGGGGCCCTCAGCACAAGAAGGACATGGACCTGCTGGAGCGGGTCCAGAATAGGGCCACCAAAATGATCTGAGGGCTGGAGCAGCTCTCCTATGAGGCCAGGCTGAGAGAGTTGGGGTTGTTCAGCCTGGAGAAGAGAAGGCTGTGAGGAGACCTTATTGTGGCCTTTTGGTACTTAAAGGGGGCCTATAGGAAGGATGGGGACAATCTTTTTAGTAAGGCCTGTTGTGACAGGATGAGGAGTAATGGTTTTAAACTAAAGGAGGGTAGATTTAGAGTGGATATAAGGAAGAAATTTTTTTAAGTAGGTTGTAGTCTCACTCCTTGTGTATTACAAAGGAGTGTACAGGATGATGAAAAAATGGAATATTTGCCCTACTTCATGTGGATTTGTCACATTGACAAGGACTCAAATAGACATGAATTGCGTGGGGGGATCTTTTCAGAGCTTCCAGTGTCCCAGCAAATATTGCCGACTGCTTGTATTTTTATTATATGGACCTCCAACGTACAGCTAGTTTTTGCTAAGAACGATTGGGAAATCTTTGTCAACAAGGACCATTTCACTGGTGGATTTCATTCTTTACTGACAGCTCTATGAAAAAGGAAAAAAAGTCTTCTAACATTTCCCCTTTTTTAATAACATGAATACTGTACCTTTCAGAGTTTTTGTTGTTGGTGGTGGTGGTGGTTGGTTGGTTGGGTTTTTTTTTTTCCTTTTCTTTATGTTTCTTTATCTTCTCTGAATCTACATTTTGGAATTAAAAAAAAAATTTATAAACATAGGTCAAACCATAAGAATGTCCTTGAAAATGCAAGCATGAGAAAGTTCTGTGCAACTAAATGGAAAAACACAAGTACAACAGTCATTCCTGCATCTGCTATAATATACCAAAGTTTGCAAATTGCCTAAGTTACTCTAGGACAAGGGCTAATGTTGCCAAAGTCTGCGTCTTGTCTGTACAATTGTACTGTAAAAAATAGATGGTGAAGAAAGATTATTATTAATAAAAGCTTTTAAATTGACTCAGTTCTGCCACAAATCTAATTTGGGTTATAACTATGATAACTAACTGTTGGACTATAGCACTTACATTATACTTAATAATCAACCCCTCTTTTTACAACAGATAAGAATAACTATTGCAATAACTTGTACTACACTACTTAGATCATTCTTAATGATAAACTCCCTTTCTTACAGCAAATAAGAATTTGCATCATGTTTTTATCAAATCAAAATAGGGATAAAAAAATTATCACCACTGTACAGAAATCACTGTTTACTTTGGGTAATGTGGTTCTGTTAGAAAAGAATAGTGTTTTCTAGCCTAAATGGAAGTCTTTGATTTCCTCTGAAAAACATGCACAAGATGATATGCAATTTAAAAAGAAAATAATACCAAGAAAACAATAGCATGAAAGTTATTTGGAAACTTTCTTCAGTTTCTGGGAAGACAAGAACTTCCAGCAGTCTTTGAAATGTTACCAATTTATCAAGACAAAGTAAAATGTCTATGGAACAGTAACAACAGTGGGAAAAAAAATTTAAAAAGTTAATGTTCCTGGATGTCAGCTCTTAAGATATTATTCAAATTACTGAATAACAATGAACTATTCAAGCAAGCACAATTAGCAATTATTATGAACTGGGGGGTGGGGGGAGGAAAAAAAGTACATTTCTGAATCATGTAAAATGCACAGTATTTTTGTTGAGCTGGTTGTGATAGCAAATAATGAAATGGTAGTTCTGTGATGATTAGCAGCTAAACAGACAACTTCATCTTCATTCCATTTTATAGTGAAGATGATGTAGTGTGATGAATAGGTCTATATATCATGAGTCATCCCTCTGAACTCAATAGACCTCCTTGCACGATTAATGTCATCTATAGCAGACTAAGTACCAAAATTTTTGTTTAAGATATAACTCTGCTTGATTCACTATTAAATCTCTCTTTGCCTTCATATTGCAGGTTTGGACTCAGGTTTAGTCAAATTATGTTTATGTATATGCTTTATGTCAAGAAGAATTATAATCGCTTGCATTGAAAAAAATCAAGCAACAGACTCTAAAAGGAAGAAGGTGGTTATTATTTTAGACTGTTTTTCAGCTAAAAACTGTCTTAGTTGCTTGTTGGTTCCCCCCCCCCCCCCAATGTAACACTTTATATTTTGCAGATTTCTAACAATAACAGTCCTAAGAAGCTCAAAGGAAATATTAATATCACTACAACTAACACCTCAGTAATTCAGAGAGATTGTTCTAACTCAGTTGATGGAGATGAAGAAACAGGAATAAAGACATGTGGTCAACATCTTCAGATGCAAAAGACTGAAGCTAAACACTGTTTCCTATATAATAGACACCTATTGTAACCTGATTTTTGGAGAAGCTGAGAAACCAGTGCTGACTTTTAACCACTCAGTTCATTCAGGCTGTTACCTTTATCACAAACTTTCTGAATGTTATAGAGCAAGGAAAACAAGACTATTAATTATTCTAAGTTAGGAAAAGAACAGAAAAGAAAAACAAAGCCACCAAAAGGTTTCCCATGTTCTTTTTGTCAGACATGTTATGCAGTTGTTATTTTAATGTGATGACTGGGTTTGTCCATGTTTTTCATGCAGTGCAGATCCAGCTTATATCACTTAGTCCAATTGTTCTCTTTTTACTATATAGGTATGGAATTCCATCTTTTCAAAGATGCATTTAGTCCCATTAGGAGCAAGGGAAGAAAGAAAAAAAGTTTTGTTCTTAACATGAAGCAAACATTTCAAAACTCTTATTTCTGGAAACTTTCCAAAAGTAACTGAGATTCTATGACACTGATGAAAATAATTTTTGTCCTCTGCTAATCTCAAATATCTGTAAATTGGGAATTCCACCAATTTGTTGGTGTTCTATGCACAGTGAAATAATGCAGCACTGATGATAAGGTGAAATCCTGGGCCACAGTGGAAAACATTTGAATCAGAGATTACACATTCCTTCCAAAATGAAACATCAGATAAGCTCTCAAACTATAAATAGGCAGTGGACATGATACTTCTGTCACTAATGACTCATGTAAGGAAGGCTTTTTTATGTGTGCGCATGTGAATTTATTACTGATTTATGAATTATTGAGTGCAATTACTAGCAGTCATTTTTTCCAAATATACTCTTTAGGCATTAAAAATCTTGGAAAACAATTTTCCTTGAGTGCGCACTTTCTAGAATCCAACTTAGTTTAACTTCTGAGATTTAACTTTCAGAGGCTTGAAAACACATATGACATTAGTAAAACACTAAGATTCATCCATTGAATTGCCATGTGGAAAACTCTTTAGGGAGCAATGCATTTTGAGGCAGATAATTGCCATTCATACTTAGTAGTGTAAACTGTTGAAGGCAGCTCTAGATTTCCAAGAAATTACTCTCAGCTTCTCAGACATCCATCAAAATTTCATCAGTGAAATCACCTTTTTAAAAAAAATCTGTATATTCACTCAGGTGATGGGCAAGCAGTTCTATTACAATAAGATTCATTACTAATTCCAGTTAATTTTAATTATTTTTTTCAAGTTTAATTAAGCTTATATTTCCACATTAAACTGCATAACTCACAGTATTTAAAAAAAAAAAACCAAACCCTTCTACATTTCATCAGTCTCATTTCAGATATAGTTAATAAGTAGAAAATCCTCTTTGGAAATTAAAGAACCTTTTTACATTATCTTTATAATTAACTCAGTATTAAATTAATAATGGAGACGTAAAGTAAAACTTTAAATTGAAGCTTTGAAATACAGAATTACAAATAGCTGATCTAAATAAAAATACAGATGAAAGAAAAAGGTGAGATAGGCCCACTTCAGGGGAAAGTATAATGAAACTAAGTCAATGACTTTTGTGTGTATATATATATATGTGAGTGGGTGTGTGTATTATATATATCTCCAAAGACTCTCCAAGCTCCTGATACTTCTGAGTTCAGACTATGGATACATTGTGCTATACTTGCAAGCTGTATTGCCTAAGAAATTAGGAATATTGTATTTCACTTGTAACCCAATTCTTCTCTAGGGGAGCAGATGGACTTCTAGTGTCCCATAAGAAGCATCTTCTAATGCTTTCTATTCAGGCAGAATAACGGTTTAGTTTCCGGATAGTCTCAACTATGTGATTTATAGCATGGCTGAATGTGTGCCATAGAGCACTCCACAGTCCTAGTCCCTCAAGCAGCAAGACTGGGGAACTGTTGGAGCCCCTTCTGACCCTTATATATGGATTTTGCCCAGTTGAGATCAGCGCATGAGGCTGGAGAAAACGTGAATGAAACATTCCCTGGATTTGTTGCACCAGAGAATTGGAGCATGACGGCTGTTGGGTGCATCCAGACATGGGAACTAAGAAGCCTGGTTCCTCAAAATAGACATCATCTCCAATCCTGTCCCCACCTCTACTGTTGCCATAGTGGGACTCTTTATAATATATGGGATTAATGACCCAAAAGATCAGAATCAGCTCACATTTCCAGAGGACTTTTCTAATGCTGAAACATTTAAATACTTACGTTTCACATTCCTCTCACAGCAGCATTTACAACACTGGCATCAGTATTGTTAAAGTGTCAGTCCATTCTAAAAGTAATTTTTACAACAAACCTTCTCTTAACCTCTGTTTGCCAATACTACAATACTTGATGATATTGAGATTTCATCTAGGTTTCAAACGATCATGTTCAATTTTATATTTCTTCTTCTGTATGTCAATAAAGCCAGAACAATTTTCAGTTCTTGTCTAGGCAGAATGCTAATTCAAACTTTAAAAAGAGCTCTGTTACATGAGGCAAACCTGCAACATATGCCAGAGAGAATTAATTCACTTCTTTCCAAATAGAATAAACAAATCTGTACATGAATAAAAATTCATTATATTTCTAAGTGAAAACTCAAAAACGAAAACCACAACAGAAACAATTCATCAGAAAAACTCAATTGTGAATGTAAATTACATGCATAGTGGCAACACTTTTCAAATCTACATCACCACCTATTTCCTTTTCATTCATATCAGTCTTATTTTTTTCTCTCCTGCCAAGTGACATGGGTCATATAAACTTCACTTTTTAAAGGGAAGAATTTAAAAGTAAAAGGAAATCATAATTTGAATAAAAATGAGAGGATTTAAATACATTTCTGAGGGATGCTTCTGTACTTGAAAGACTTTGCAAAATAAGATTTAAGTAAGTTGATACAAACAGCATGTGATTGGAATGTGAAGTTTTAAGGATGTGCATTTACCATTGATAGGTATCAGAAATAGACCCAGAAGAAATTGCCTAAAGACTTAGGGTTTAAATTATGATTAACAATAATAACTGTATTATAATTACTGTAGATGTTATTATGAGAGAACATAAAATAATGATTTAGTGAGGAAATTAAAATATTAGATTAATTTAGAATAGGCTTTACAGAAGCTGCTAGCAATCGAACATCACCCCAATTGACTTTCAGCACCTAGGTCCCTTGATCATTTCTTCGCGAATCATGGTTCTTCCCATAGAAACTTCTCATTCTTCAAGTAATATTTTACAATGCAAAAATGCCTAGAGGCCTCAAAAGGTGCTGTCCTTTGATCATAGAATCATAGAATCATAGAATTGTTTAGGTTGGAAAAGACCTTTAAGATCATTCAGTCCAACCATTAACCTAACATTACCAAGTCCACACTAAACCAATCAAGGGTAGACTAGACTAAACCATGTCCCAAAGTGCCACATCTACCAGTTTTTTGAACGCTTCCAGGGATGGTGACTCCACCACCTCTCTGGGCAGCCTGTTCCAATGCTTGACTACCCTTTCCGTGAAGAAATTTTTCCTAATATTCAATCTAAACCTCCCCTGGTTTGGCTTGAGCCCATTTCCTCTCGTCCTATTGCTAACTACTTGGGAGAAGAGCCCAACACCCCCCTCACTACAACCTCCTTTCAGGGAGTTGTAGAGAGTGATAAGGTCTCCCCTCAGCCTCCTCTTCTCCAGGCTAAACAACCCCAGTTCCCTCAGCCGCTCCTCACAGGACCTGTGCTCCAGACCCTTCACCAGCTTCGTTGCCCTTCTCTGGACACGCTCCAGCACCTCAATGTCTTTCTTGTAGTGAGGGGCCCAGAAATGGACACAGTATTCCAGGTGTGGCCTCACCAGCGCCGAGTACAGGGGGACAATCACCTCCCTGCTCCTGCTGGCCACACTATTCCTGATACAGGCCAGGATGCTGTTGGCCTTCTTGGCCACCTGGGCACACTGCTGGCTCATGTTCAGCCGGCTGTCAACCAACACCCCCAGGTCCTTTTCCGCCAGGCAGCTTTCCAGCCACTCTTCCCCAAGCCTGTAGCGTTGCATGGGGTTGTTGTGACCAAAGTGCAGGACCCGGCATTTGGCCTTGTTAAACCTCATCCAGTTGGCCTCGGCCCATCGATCCAGCCTGTCCAGGTCCCTCTGCAGGGCCATCCTACCCTTGAGCAGATCGACACTCCCACCCAATTTGGTGTCATCTGCAAACTTACTGAGGACACACTCAATCCCCTCATCCAGATCATCGATAAAGATATTAAACAAGGCTGGCCCCAAAAGGGAAATACCACTAGCAGAGGATGGTTTTGATCCATCGACCTCTGGGTTATGGGCCCAGCATGCTTCCACTGCGCCACTCTGCTTCTCTCATTTTTCTACAGTTCCTCTTGCAAAGGACTTAAAACCTAAGACAAGAGACCATTGTTGAGGGAAGAAGGGGGTCAGATACAGGAGGATGTTCTACAGATGTTGGCTTAGCTTAGTCCCACCTAACTTTACACCTAATGTGCCCATGATCAGAGAGAAGTTGCCATAAGCTCCCTCCATTTTCAGTGGGAAGAGACAGGTATCTGCTTCTAATCTGGGGTTGCTGCATCCTCAGTTACGAACAAACAACACAGGGAGCATGGGGAGATTATTTCCCTAGTGGGATTCTTAATTAGGACCAACATGTTCAAGTTTTATTTATTTCATATTGTGTGTATGCACGGATAAATGTAATGTTGGGATTATTTATGATAATTATTCCAGTGCAAGGGAAGTCTGAAGAAGGAGAAACTGCCCATTTTGATCATCTGTGTGCTAAGTGAAAGGTACCTTGTACACCCCAAGCCACTCATGGGACATAAAATGAAACTCAGACACCTCTTGCAGAGTAACCATGAAAAGGGTGCTGTACTAAAATTGGAAAAGTAAGTAAGTGCAGAAGACATATAAGGAACTATGAGGGTTGAGTAGGTGGATTTAAAACATAGGGAACAATGTAGTTCAAATGTCAAGCAGAAGAGACAATCTTACTATATTTCATACTTGTTCTCCAAACTTAAAAAAACACCAGACAGGAATAAAATGTCTTAGCTGAAAATAAAAAGTTTACATGACATAATTTTATAAATATACCTAAAAACGTCAGTGAAGTTGTCATTATCCCGTTAATTTGGTGCTGTCAGGCAGTCATTAGAGAGTTACTGTATTGTAATTCACCATTTTTTTTTACCTCTATTATCACAATTATTTTTTTTTAAGATCCAATGTCGACTGTGCTGTTCTTCTTCAAGGGAAAATATTAGTTTCAACAAACCACAAAGAAGATCAGAGAATAACATAATTCTGGAGCATATGCTATATACAGATTCAAATTCTGAAGTTGATAAATGCTTTATATGACAGAACCATACACAGAATTAGATATATGTAATATAAGATTATGATATCACCTAAGAGTACAAAACCAGAATGTTTTCTTTGGGAAAGAGATCTAGAAAGCTGCTACATAAGTTAATGCTTCATTTTGGCAGGAAAAAAAATACTTAGATTGAACTAGGTACAGTGTCTTCTGTTTTGGAAATCTAACTATTTATTGTGAAGCCATACATCTGGCATTCATATTGAGAGTGACTGATAACTCCTGGAAGGAAAAAAAGATAAAGGGGCTGTTTCAGACTCAGTGCAATATTAGCAACAAATTTCCTCATTATGGAAAACTCCATGCCTTAACTTTTATGAACACAATAAATTTTGCCCTATTCTCTTTGGGTTTTGGTTTTTTTTTTTTTTTTGGGGGGGGAGGTTGTTGGTTGGGTTTTGTTTTTTTTTTTTCCCTCCAGAAATGTTTCATGTATTCCACTTTCTGTTTTTCTCAGTGGACAATGTCAAACACTAGAAAATAGGAGGCAAGTTACAAAATGCCCGTGGTATTTTTGGATTTAAAGAGATTCCTTCTAGGTACCTAGCAAAGTTTAGTTTATCCTTCAAATAATTTATAATTTCAAGGAAAAAGAGCTCCTTTAAAAATTGAAAAAGAAATATATTGATTCTGTATAAATCATAGTACTGGAGTCAGTGCTGTAAGATTGCTAAGGGTCATCATTAGACAGTTAAGAACTGTGCATTTTAGCCTGTATTCAAAGTGCTTTACTCAAAAGAACACCCAGAGAGAGCAGAACAGATGTAGTCAAAGATGTAGAGCTAGTATTTCTTCTTTTCTCATAGAAGACTTAAATGCAGCCTTTTCTTTCAAGAAATTTCTAATCCTGATAAAGGCAACTACAGAAAAAAATTGCATACTTTAACTAGGAAAAAATATTACATATTTTTCTGGAAAATGCTAATGTCTAAAAATATTTCCTAAGAGTAGACAAGTTGCATAGCTTAGTTCCTATGCTATTTTGTATTTGATTAAATATAATAAATTATTACATTAAAAATAGTTACATAAACTTGTGTGGTGGGCTGACCTTGGCTGGATGCCAGGTGCCCCCCAAGCCGCTCTATCATTCCCCCTCCTCAACTGGACAGCGGGGAGTAAATTACAATGAAAGGCTTGTGAGATGAGATAAGAACAGGGAGATCACTCACCAATTACTGTCATGGGCAACACAGACTTTACTTGGGGGAATTAATTTAATTGCCAATCAAATCAGAGTAGGGTAATAAGAAACACAACCAAATCTTAAAACACCTTCCCTCCAAACAATCCTTCTTCCCAGGCTCAACTTCACTCCTGATTTTCTCTACCTTCCTACACCAAGTGGCACAGGGGGCCAGGGAATGGAGGTTGCAGTCAGTTTATCACACATTGTCTCTGCTGCTCCTTCCTCCTCAAGGGGAGGACTCCTCATACTCTTCCCCTGCTGCAGCTGGGGTCCCTCCCATGGGAGACAGTCCTCCATGAACTTCTCCAACATGTTTCCTTCCCACGGGTGGCAGTTCTTCCTGATCTGCTCCAGCATAGGTCCTTTCCATGCATCATTTCCACGGGGTGCAGTCCTTCAGGAACCTGCTCCAGCACAGGCTGTTAAAGTGTGAGTGAGTCTTGCTGATCACTCCCTGGCTCTCCAGTTGACGAATCAGGTTATGGATGGGAATCAGAGAGTCTTGGTTGGTGCAATATTACCACCAGCACACTGTTGTGGTAGTGATCAGCACCTGTTGCTCTTCACCCTCAGCAACCCCACAACACAAGGGTCCTCCGAGAGACCAGGCAAGGTAGACAGCTTTTTAATGTCCTCCATCTCCAAAGCAGCTATACCAAAAGCCCACCAGTACCCTTTTGGGTCCTTGAAATACCCTCTCCTGAGGTAGTCTATGCCAAGGATGCCGAGAGCCTCTGGGCCAGTCACAATGGGGTGCTTTTGCCACTCATTCCCGGTTAGGCTCACTTCAGCCTCCAATACAGTTAGCTGTTGGGATCCCCCTGTCACTCCAGAAATACAGATGGGTTCTGCCCCTGTATAGCTTGATGGCATTAGGGTACACTGTGCACCGGTGTCCACTAGAGCCTTATACTCCTGTGGATCTGATGTGCCAGGCCATCGAATCCACACAGTCCATTAAACCTGGTCGTCCCTTTCCTCCACCTGGCTGGAGGCAGAGCCCCTCTAGTTCTGGTCATAGTATGTGTTACTCACTACTTGTAAATAAGAGTCCGGAGTTCCTTCATTAAAATCAGGAGTGAACTCAGCCTTTCACTCTGTCTGGGGAACTGCCCACTGGAAACTGGGGCAGCAATTTTCCTGGAAGAACCCCCTTTTGTAATTGTTTTTCCTTGCAACTCATGTACCCATGCCTCTAGAGTCGAGGTAGATTTCCTATCCCACTTCCTCATGTCCTCTCTGTGGTCATGCAGGTAAAAGCACAGGGTTCCCAGTGGTGTGTACCCTCTGTATCCTCTCTCTTGAGCAGAAGAATGCCAAGTCCTAATGGCTGAGATACTGGTCCCTACAGGTGGGGAGTAGGAGCTATCCTCTTTGAGTTGCTAGACCTCCTGGGACAGTTTCTCCACAGCTCAGATGAGGGAGGAAGAGGTACTTTCTTCATATTCCCAGAGTTGGCCAGCCAATTCATCCACAGTTGGTTCATCTCCTTGGGAAGCTGGCAGCTCATAGCTTGGACGGGCGTAGCCTTCACTGGGCAAAAAGCTGGTTGGGTGGCCAAGCCCAGAGACTTGTGGTAAATGGAGTTAAGTCCAGTTGGCAGCCGGTCACGAGCGGTGTTCCCCAGGGCTCTGTTTTGGGTCCAGCCTTGTTTAATATCTTTATCAATGATCTGGATGAGGGGATTGAGTGCACCCACAGGCCTTATGAGGAGCGGCTGAGGGAACTGGGGTTGTTTAGCCTAGAGAAGAGGAGGCTGAGGGGAGACCTTATCGCTCTCTACAACTCCCTGAAAGGAGGTTGTAGTGAGGTGGGTGTTGGTCTCTTCTCCCATGGGGTTAGCGATAGGAGGAGAGGAAATGGACTCAAGCTGCACCAGGGGAGGTTTAGATTGGATATTAGGAAAAATTTCTTCACGGAAAGGGTAGTCAAGCATTGGAACAGGCTGCCCAGAGAGGTGGTGGAGTCACCATCCCTGGAAGTGTTCAAAAAACAGGTAGATAGAATCATAGAATCATTTGGGTTGGAAAAGACCTTTAAGATCATCCAGTCCAACCATTAACCTACACTACCAAGTCCACTCTAAACCAATCAAGGGTAAACTAGACTAAACCATGTCCTGAAGTGCCACATCTACCCATTTTTTGAACACTTCCAGGGATGGTGACAACAGTTTATATCTAAAGAATTATATATGTGCAATCAATCCTTTATATTACCTAGCTAAGATTTCAAAGTTTAACATGCTATTAGTCTCTTACCAAGGATCTGTTGCAGCAAGGAATCTTTCAACCTTGAGGACAAACCTTGAGAGGCTTCCCTTCTTAAGGGGAGATCCTGGTGTGCAGCCCACTGCCGTGCAGGAGAGCTCAAAGGGCTCTTCAGCTGCTCACTATTTAAGGAGTAAGATGACTGACTTTTAGTCATATTTGCATACTGACTGCACTTGTTAGTTTCTGCCAAATTTGTCTTGAGTTGGACATTGACCAGCCCTGTGGTTAGGTAGACGCATTGCCATAAATTAGCCTTTGGCTATTGTGTTGTTATCTGTCTCCCACGAATCTACTTAGAGCCTGGATGCATTCATCACGACCAGACACATCCATCACAACCGCCACTGGTGGTTATCACTTGAGCAGGGTTATGGTAAAAGGTCAGGTGTGTGTAGCGAGGAGCACCGCCACACCAGGTCACCATAAATCATCTCCAGCATGGCGAATTCCTGCAGGTACTGGATACCTCTCTCCACAGTGGTCCACTTGCCTGGGCAATATATAACATCTTCCCTGAAGGAATATCTGCCTGTTCAGTTCCCTCTTACTCTTTAGTTTGACCAGCAGGTCTCAACTCAGCCATGCTGGTCTCTTCCCTTCCTTGCCTGATTTTTTACACCTGGGGACTGAGAGCTCTTGTACTCTATGGAAGGTGTCATTAAAGATCTGCCAGCTCTGTTCCGTTCCCCTGTCCCCGAGGACCGTCTCCCAGGGGGTCCTTCTGACTAACTCCTTGAAGAGCTGTAGGTTTGCTTTCCTGAAATTTAGTGTCCTGACTGTACTCCTCGCTTTTCCCAGGTCCCTCAGGAGTGTGAACTCCACCAACACGTGATCAACTGCAGCCCAAGCTGCCTCCACTCTTAACATCACTGATGAGCTCAATTGCTTTTCCAATTGCTTTGTCAATGCCCCCTTCCCTAGAAAGGGATGCCAGTTGTTTGGTTACTGGCCCCATTATCTCAGCATTGGAGCAGCCAACCTGGATGATGGGCTGAAATCTTTTCACATATCTCACAGCTCACTCAGGGATTTGTGGATCCTTCTTAAATAAATATCAATGACAAAGCTATCTGTGACTACAAGAGATGGGACTGCATGACTCGTGCTGTTTCATTGGTAATGTCTATACAGTAAACAAAACTGTTCCAGAGTGTGAGCTTGTAATAGCTTGTGATTGTCCATACTGTTTAAATTTTAGCACAGTCCCTGGAATGGTTTGTGCCAAGCAACAATCTCCCACATAACTGCTGCATTGTCCAGGTAATTGCATGTGCTAGGGACCATTCTCAGTTTGGATTTGGCCATCTTATTTTGAGGGGAAAAAAGTGCTTGATGATACGCCATGCCATTTAACCTCAGGGCCAGAAAATGTTCCCCACATGTTTAAATTTCTACTCTAGGCATTCCCTTTCAGTCCTACATGATTATGAGATTTGGGGCCATGTAAAACCAAAAAGGTTCAATTTCCTTTAAACCATTTTGGTACAGATCTTCTTAGGAACTTCTAGAAATCTAAGGTCTTGTGTAATGTCACATGAACTTTACAGGAATTTCTCTACCAATTTCATGGAGTTTCTGTGTGGTCTCTGAAGAGGAAATATGCACTTCTTATGCAGGTGAGAACTCCTATAGACTCCACTGAGAGTTCTGCCAATGGATGTGAAGGAGAATTAGTTCACTAGTTATTTTTTCTGACATAATTAAACTTTATATAATCAAAACCCTGTAGCTCTAAGCAACTTCTGACTCTAAAGCTGTCTTTGAAACACTGGAAGGACCTGAGACATGTAAACAACATCTCAGGGGAATACATTTAAAAGGAAATTATGAAGATACAGTCCAAAATGCAACTGTAGCTTTCTTTTTTTTTCAAATAACAAAACACATCAAATGGCAAAGGAGAAAGATAGAAGAGGTAAAAGGATTTCAAGCGTACACAGGAGGAAGTAAAACAGCATTTGGGGAATTATAAATAATTTTTTCCACCAGGAAAGAAGGACAGTATTGTGAGAAACCTGGAAATTTCTCTAGCTGGGGTTGTAAAAAAGACAAAGCTAATGACAAATTTTTATCATACATGCACAAACTGATAAAAAACAGTGATCTTTTAAGAGAGAATGAAAAATTAATATACTGAAGTTGTTAAAATTACTAAGCAAAGTATTGTACTCTTTTATGAAGATAAACTCTATGCACATTACTATGTTATCTATGAAATATACCATAAAGAAATAAAGAAAATATCCCAGCAGAAAATATGGCCTACCTTGGTACTGGTTAACTGTGTGAAACCATGATTTGCATCCAAGAAAGTCTAAACTGCATGAGATAAGTTAGCTCTGTAATTGACTGTGTCATTCCCTACATTGCTTTTATTATTACTTAATATATATCAGAATCTCACAGATTAGTGTTTCAGTTTGAGAACTGACAATCCTTTACCTTCACATACAATCAGCCAAATACATAGAGATCAAGGTGGCGTTGCAATAAGTAAGATGTCTTCAGAGAGGCAAATTTACTAAGGCGTTTTAGGTAGTGGTATGGTAGCAATGAGGAGAAGAATGAACACAGAATTGTCAGAAACATCGCAAGAAGTTCCCTTATCACAGCAAGATCCAGCATGGTCTTAATCCACTTCTTTCTTTTGTCTGTGTAGTTCCTTCTTGAAAGGTTCTGATACATCTCCCCTGGCAGTGATATACATTATTTAATTTCCAAAATAAGTTAACGGTCAATATGAAGCCATATGTTCTTTCATTTCCATAGCACACTATAGCTTAAGCACCCTTCTCTGTCCCTACAATTAACACATTTATATTATTTTCATGAGGTTACTAAAATAGTAATGAAGATGCTTGAGGTGGGTTGACCTTGGCTGCCTGCCAGACATCCACCCAGCTGTTCTCTCACTCCACCTCCTCAACAGGACAAGGGAAGAAAATAAGATGAAGAAGCTCATAGGTTGAGATAAAGATAAGGAAATCACTTGCCAATTACTGTCACAGCCAAAACAGAAGCAGAAAAATAGAAAACACCTTACACCCACCCATGCTCCTTTTTATCAGGCTCAACTTTGCTCCTTCATTCCCATCTCCTCTAACTCCTTCCCTTCTAGTACCTGGCAGCATGGGGAAGATGGAGAATGGGGAGTTGCAGTCAGTTTATAACAGCTCTCCGCTGCTCCTTCCTCCTCACACTTCTCCCCTGCTCCAGCATGGGTCCTTCTGTGGGCTGCAGTCCTTCAGGATAAACCTGCTCAAGAGTGGGTTATCCATGGGCAGCAGGTCTTTCAGGCAATATCCACCTGCTCTGGCATGAGGTAGTCCATGGAACGCAGTGTGGATATCCCTGGTGTGGTCCTCCATGGGCTGCAGGGAAATAGCTGCTCCGCCACGTTCTCTTCTGTAGGCTGCAGGGGAATCTCTGCTCCAGTGCCTGGGACACCTCCTCCACTCCTGCTTCTCTGACCTTCGTGTTCCCTCTGCTTTTTCTCACTTTTTGTACCCTCCTCCTCCCCTCTCTCTGTGAGATTTTTTTGCCCTTTCTCAAATACATTATCACAGAGGCACCACCACCTTGGCCGAGGGGCTCAGCCATGCCCTGCGGTGGGTCTGCTGGAATCAGCTGGAACCACCTGGAACCAGCTGTGTCTGGCTCGGGGCAGCCCCAGCACCTCCTCACAGAGACCACCTGGCAGCCCCCTGACTACCAAACCTCTCCATGGACACCCAACACACACTGCTGTAGGCCAAAATCAAGACTGGAGCCATTGTCATAGACTCTGTACAAATACAATGCAGTAGATAACTCTGTGCCAAGAAGACTTTATAGTATATAGTTCATTATAAACACAAAGTCCTTCAGTCAATTCTATGTTACTCATCAAGGGAGGAATAGCAGTGTACAGATGCGAAAATAAAGAACCAAAACACTAAAAACTTTATCTAGACCATTCCTCCAGACCAAGGTGTTATGACAGGGAGAGGCCAATAATGGCAAACTGCCCAAGGCAGAGGTCAGAGGGATCTTGCCATAGGTCATAAAAGATTAATTCCTTGAAAAGCTTATCTAGAGGCAGTACTTGCACATTACAATAGTGGCCATAGACTGAAAACCTGTATAAACACTGAAGAACAGAAACACAGAGTTATATTATTTACTGAGAATTTCAGCTTTGAAAAAATTGGATCCTGAGTGATCTCCTTCGTGTTTGCACATAAAATCTTGAATATACAAAGCACAAATTTGAATCTCAAAAATTTGTATGCAATAGAAAAAACCCAGACACATTCCTGACATTCTAAAAAATTAATTTCCTTTGGCAATGGTAAATTTGGCACCGGTAGCATATGCACATATATGCACAAAGAAGAGAACTTCCATAAAAGTATTAGCCAAGTATTCCTTGGGCTGTTATAGCAGATAGATTAATGCAAACAAAATACCACCACCGCCCAAAAAAGAGAGAAAACTCCTAAAAATGTTGCTTGCGAAACCTAAGTTTTTAGGGTCTGTGGACCATATGTCAGCCTTTGAGAAATGTAAAGGTTGCAGGAAAGAGTTAATGTTGAGTGTAAGTGATGTTAATGGTTTAGAGAAAAATCTGTTAAGTGGAGAAAGAATCCTATTTGGAGTGACTTCTCTCCTCTTGGGTTCCATGAGAGCCAGTTCAGCACTCCGGTTTTGTTCAGCAAAGCAATTAAACACATGCTTAATTCACTCTGATTACATCTGTAAGCAGTTAAAGTGCTTATAATTAAACATGAACTCTATCCCTTTGCTGAACATGGACAGATTTAAGTATGTACTTGTTCAGCTGGAGCACAAATGCAGAGCTGCTGCAAAGAGGCATCTCTGTATCCCAAATAAAGGCAGGGGATATAGCCCATCTGACTGGCATCTCTAGTACCACTCTTCGACCATGTATTATAAGTTTTGCTCCCTTCAGGTTTTATATTTTGATATCCATATATATTTCCAGACCCTCTGTTAAGGATGACAGAGCAGTAATTCAATACTTTTTTTTACAAGAAAATTTTCTGACTTTCAGTCCTTTGAGTTTTACCCTTACGGCCAAAGATTTTGCTTACCAGAAAATTGATGCTTGTATACGACCTGTTTGGTCTCCATCATCCCAGACCACATGGGCTTGATGTATTCCAGGGGGTGGATCTGACCTGGTGCCCATGGACCTGGGCTGAGAAGCTTTGCAATGCACTCCCCACTGCATCTGGCTCCTGAACACATTATGAGATTTGACAGTGTACCACAAAACTGGATAGATGAAGACTGCCACGACCATGTGGTTCTCTGCCTGAACAAATGAGTCTTCCCACAACTGATAGTGCCAAGATATCTGAACTTTTTTTTTCTGGTGCCAAATCAAGTTTGACAGGGTTTATTAGCTTAGGATCAAGGCCATGGTAATATTGCTATTTTGCTTTAGCTTGAATTCTCAGCTTGAGGATTGTGCCTGATCTAATAAATCCTATAGAATTGAGCTGGTTCCTCATAATGCCAGCTTGGCTGTCTGTAACCATTGTACATTGCTTTGTTATGCTCAGTTTTGAATCTTGATAATCCACAGTTTTAAAGGGACAATCGAAACTCTTTGACTGTAGCTCACACAGTTTCTGATCAGGCAGAAACAAGAAACTGCTTATAAGAAAACAAATTCTTTCCGGTAGCAAAGGGCTCCAATCCACTTGATTTCTCTTCCCCCACCCCCACCCCACCCCCACCCCTTCAGTGAATCAGGCTGAGAGAAGCTGAACATCTTTATTGTTTGATATTCTAAAAAATGAGGTCAATACTTCCTTCTCTTGCACACTCAAAGGTGCACACAGTAGTTTTGGTTCTTACCTTTAATCTGACATTATGTATATAGACTCTGAATTTTCTAAATCAGTAATTCAGCCAATGTATCTTCTGACATGAGTTACTGCTTACTACTGCTTACTTGAGGCAGAGCATTAGCATAAGTTAGTATGGAAAGCCAAGAGTCAAATAATCATATTTCATAGTTAATAAATTATTTTTTGTTACATTTCTATGTAAAACCAAATCTCCCTCCACAATCACTGTTTTGTCAAAAATGCTTACTATACTAAAAAGATTTCCTAGAATCATTTGTGGAAATCATTCTTTGTTAGAGCAGTTTACTGTAAAGTATTTTCTTTAAATACAAAAAGTTTTGAATGGATGCACAGAAACAGGGTATTTTCTAGTTCTGTGACTGTATCTCTAAGAATTGGAGATTTGTGGCATTAATAGGAATGATTAAAGACAAAATTTGTCTGCCTTTCATATCCTGCAATATCAGCTTAAAATGCACTCTTTCGGCAAATAATCATGACAGTAAACTCATCTGCAAGAAAAGATGAAGAACACAATGAAGAGATGTAAAAACCAGACATGAATATCTGTGAAAGACAGAATGAATTTATTTAAAATGACTGTTCATAAAAATATTGTGCTTTCTGTCCCTTGGGCTGGGAAGCAGGAAGCAAGACACTGAACGCTAATAGTGATGTTCCCATGGTCAAATACCAAACAACTGAAATCACACAGTCATATTGCCATTAAATTCAACAGATACAATATTTCACATTTGAACTGATCTATGCAAACAATAAGTAAAAGAGTGAGGTGTCATTTATACAGAAATTAATTTCTTCTATGAAGAAAATATGTTTATAAATGTTTCCTGTTTATTGGCTTTAGTGTTCTTAATTTCCATCAGACACTGATTTTTCACCTGATTTACACTTACAGAATATACTGAGTGAGTGACATTTGCCACCTGACAACCTGAGAACTCTACACCTGCATATCTTTTTAAGGCTTTCACACACTACATGTACAAAGTCCTCAGAAATTAAGAGAACTTGAAAAGTAGTAATAACAGCTCCTACAATGGATGGATGTAAAATACACTTTTCAAAACTAAAAGAAACCATTTGAATCTCTGATATGTGGTCTTGCGAAGATAAATATTAATGATTTATCTACATGACCTCTTTATACCAATGCCAATCAAATAATTGTTGAATTCTGCTTGAATATTATTTTGCTTTGGTAAATAATAATTCCAAAGGGTAGTAATGCTCTTTTCTTACACATATGTTTTATTAAAAAAAGTGTAAAGCCAGGTATTTCACACCTTTATGAATGTGTGTGTTGTCCTAGATATACAATTGTAAGTCTCACAGCGATTACTATGAAAATATAATAACCACAGCTCAAAACTGAAGCTTGATTGCTAAGGTTAAACTATATATTTGTAGTAGTTGGTGTCTTCTTATCTATGAAGTTTTTACTAACATTTGTAATCATGAGATCTTGTTATACCTGTGCTAAGCAAAAATGAAGTAACTATTTGACAGAATATGAAGACTTTTGCAGATGTACATATGAACGGCTTTTGATAACTGATGGTATTTTCATTAAAATAATTAGTAAGGTGACTGTATAGTTGACTCTATACCTACAGGTTTCAAGTCACAGAATTAATTGAACACTTCAGCAATCATCTTTAACTTCTTATTTATATAGTTAACACTTCCATATCAGGCATTTGAAGATGATGCCTTATATAAGAAGGTAAACAAGTTACTCCAAATGTTCCATTTTAATTTTTTATTTAAAGTAGGTTTTGATTGTGTTTTTTTTTTTTTAAATAAGATAGTGACACAGAACAGATCCCCTTTAACTGCAATTTTTGGTTTTTTTTTCACTTGGAAACTACTGCGTGTAAACAATTAACTACATGCCCTACTTTTCATGTCCAGTATTTAACCTCTGAGCCCACTGACAGTCCCAAGAGCATTCTGGTAGTGGAGAAGATAGCGTGGAGGGTAGTGCACTTCTGCAAAATCATTGTATCGTAGGATCTGGTATGTACATGCTACAGCGTGCTAGGTTTTAGACTTGCCTGAACTTCCACTAGTAAACTCTCAGCTATTTAAGAAGGATTGATTTCCAGTGGGAGACCTCAGAAAACCCTGGCAATTTCACCTCTAACCCAAGCAGCAACAACCTCCAAGACTTTGGGAAGCATGGTTAGGATTCAGCTGAGGTTTAGCTAGTGTTCTCATGCCCAGCAACAATTTTTGCCTCAGCTGGCCCTACAAAACTTATTTGTGCCATTTATCCAATTGGCAGGTACATTTCTTTAGCCCATTTATTCTCATATTGCTCCAAAAGGTATTGAAAAAATGTCTTTTTTGTGTGCCTATTTTATTAGTCTTTTCTCCTACAGAAACAAAGCTTAAGAGAACATATGACCCATGACTTGTCCTCATCCTCCTCTAATAATCCATTGTTTTATTTCTAAGAAATTGGTTGGTGGTCTGGATGTCTTCCAGATAATTACTCCCTATACATGTTAATAAAAAAGAAAAAAAAAATCCACCAAAACACCTACAGGGCTAGAGGGAGATTGGAACAGGAATATTCACAGTTTTTTTCCTTAACAAACTTTGATGCCAGTCTGCTAATTTCTGCAGCTCACAATTCACCGTCAAATTGTTATGCTGGAGCAGGTAATAGGTGTATGGCAGACAGAAAAGAAAATTTTAGTATAAGTCAGTTAAAAAGTCAATCAAAGAAGCTAAGAACGTGCAAAACGGAGGCAGTTTAAAAGCTGGTATAGCTGCCATTTCAGCGAAGACACTGAGGCAAAGGGCTCTGGGAGGATCATGCCGGGGGACCCTTCCTAAGGTGGCAAAAGCACAGGCAGAGGAGAGAGGGCACCCCAGCCCCCCACTAGAGTGGGACAGAGCGGGAAAGAGTGAGGTGCTGAGCTGCTGTCGAGCGGCAGCTCTGACACAGCACGGCTGGGGATGGGAGGGACGGCGGCCAAACCCCCTCAGGTACAAAAGCAGCCCCCAGGGAGCGGGAGCCACCAGGAGCGCGGCGACCAGGACGGCGAACATGGCGTGGCGCGGCAGAAGGGCGTGGCAGAACCAAAAGGCCTTTTTGTGCAGGCAGGGTGTGCAGGAAAGGCGAAGTCTCTCTCCTAGCTCAAGAGGTCGGTTCAGTAAGTTCACCTGCTGAGAGGGAGCCTAGCCATGCCCACGGTATCCACCCGGTGGAAGGCTGCATCCTCTGCACTAGCCAGAAATGATGTATCTGCCCAGACTGAGCTCCCGGGGAAACACACAGCTGTCCAGATCTCCGGCTGCAGGGAGTGACACCAGCTTGCACTGGAAACAGATGGCAGTAGAGGGAACAGCTATGTATGATGTGATCAGATGGGCTATCTACTTGGCCTGGTGGCAGAGCTAGGAGAGGAAGTAGACAGGCTACAGATCATCAGGGAGTCTGAGCAAGAGACAGACTGGTGGAACCACACTCTGACCTCCCAGAAACCCGAACAGGGACAGCCACTAGAAAAAGCCTGTGACCAAAGGGATCCAGTGTCCTCCCCTCACCAGGTTGTAGACAGGGTCTTAGAGGGAAGCAGGGAGTGGAAACAAGTCCACAATTGGGGCAGCAAGTGAACCCTTTCCTTGCCCACCACGACTCCCC
Organism: Pelecanus crispus; assembly: GCF_030463565.1. Classification (NCBI taxonomy): domain Eukaryota; kingdom Metazoa; phylum Chordata; class Aves; order Pelecaniformes; family Pelecanidae; genus Pelecanus; species Pelecanus crispus. The sequence goes on from NC_134643.1 coordinate 27,582,575, forward strand.
AGGTGCCTCTGCACAATAGGTATGAGGCTCTAGATGTGGAGGACCAGTCAGTGGATGATGTGGGTGTCGATCCATCTACACCAGAGGAGTCACTAAGACGAAAAAGACCTACCCCCCATATTACTATCACCTCTACAAGGAAGAAAAGAAGGGTTGTAGTTGCAGGAGACTCCCTTCTGAAGGGAACAGCGGGTCCAACATGCTGGGTGGACCCTCCTCATAAGGAAGTCTGCTGCCTCCCAGGAGCCTGGGTCAGAGGTATCACCAGGAGACTTCCCAGCCTGGTACGGCCCTCGGACTACTACCCATTACTGCTCTTCCACGTGGGTGGTGACGAAGTTGCAGTGCATAGCCCAAGGGTGATAAAAAGAGACTTCAGGGCCTTGGGACGGTTAGTGAGGTAATCTGGGGCACAGGTTATCTTTTCCTCCTTCCTTCTAGTTGTGGGAGGTGACATTGGAAGGAACAGGTAGACCCAGTCTGTTAATACATGGCTCTGTGGCTGGTGCCACCATCACAACTTTGGGTTTTTTGACAATGGGATGGCCTACACAACACCAGGCTTTCTGGTGTCATATGGGAGCCAACTTTCACAAAAGGGAAAGAGGGTCTTTGCTCAGAAGCTTGCGGGGCTCATTGGCAGGACTTTAAACTAGATGTGAAGGGGGAGGTGGAACATATCAGGCTTGCCTGTGACAAACTGTGGGATGGTACACAATGGTTAGAGGGACGAGGTGCTACTATGAGCTCTCAACCTGTTGCCCAGAGACATGCTGGGGATGCTGCAGCACAGCTGAAGTCTTGTGGAGATGAGCTGGGGGCTCCTGAGGTAGTAGGAGCCAACAAGGAAACCTCTGTGAAACACCTCAAGGGAAACAAGGGATGTTCCACTAACACGGCAACACAGCCAACAGCCGAGATGAAAAACCTCTACATGAACACACATAGCATGGGGAACAAACAGGAGGAGCTGGAAGCTACTGTGCTACTAGAAAGCTATGACCTGATTGCCATAACTGAAACTTGGTGGGACGAATCCCACAACTGGAATGTGGCTATCGATGGCTGCAGGCTGTTCAGAAGGGACAGGTGAGGAAGGAGGGGCGGAAGCGTTGCCCTCTACATAAAGAAATCGATACAGTGTGAAGAGCTGACTCTGAACAATAGCCATGAGCAGGTTGAAAGCTTATGACTAAGAATCAGAGACAGAGGCAACAAAGGGAACCTTGTGGTTGGTGTCTACTACAGGCTGACGGATCAAGGAGAGCCTGCTGATGAAGCCTTCTTCCTCCAGCTCCATGAGTCTGCAGACCCTTGTCCTACTGGGGGACTTCAACCACCCCAACATTTGCTGGAAAAGCAACACGGCGAGCTGTAGGCAATCCAGGAGAATCCTAGAATGCACTGAGGATAGCTTCCTAAGCCACGTAATAGACACCCCTACCCAAGGGGATGCAATACTGGACCTGATGGTCACCAGTGCAAGCGAGATCACCAGTGACCTCAAGATTGGAGGCAGCCTGGGCTGCAGTGATCACGCGTTGGTGGAGGTCACACTCCTGAGGGACCTGGGAAAAGCAAGGAGTACAGTCAGGACACTAAATTTCAGAAAAGCAAAATTCCAGCTTTTCAAGGAGTTAGTCAGAAAGACCCCCTGGGAAACGGTCCTCGGGGACAGGGGAATGGAACAGAGCTGGCAGATCTTTAAGGACACCTTCCATAGAGCACAAGAGCTCTCAGTCCCCAGGTGTAAAAAAATCAGGCAAGGGAGGGAAGAGACCAGCATGGCTGAGTTGAGACCTGCTGGTCAAACTAAAGAGTAAGAGGGAACTGCACAGGCAGTGGAAGCAGGGACAGGTGTCCTGGGGGGAATACAGGGAAACGGCCCGGTTGTGTAGGGAGGGGGTCAGGAAGGCCAAGGCATGGCTGGATCTGAATTTGGCAAGGGATGTAAAGAATAACAAGAAGGGCTTCTACAGGCATGTCAACCAGAAAAGGAAGGTTAAAGAAAGTGCATCCCCCCCGATGAACAGATGAGGAGAAGGCTGAGATACTCAACAACTTTTTGCCTCAGTCTTCACCGGCAACCTCTCTCCTCACCCATCCTGCGTCAATGGACTGCAAGATGGGGACCAGGGGCGTAAAGCCCCTCCCACTGTAAGGGAAGATCAGGTTTGAGACCACCTGGGGAACCTGAATGTACACAAGTCTATGGGACCTGATGAGATGCATCCCAGAGTCCTGAGGGAATTGGCTGATGTAGTTGCCAAGCCACTCTCCATGCTATTTGAAAAGTCATGGCAGTCAGGTGAAGTCCCTGCTGACTGGAAGAAGGGGAATGTTGTGCCCATTTTTAAAAAGGGAAGAAAGGAGGACCCTGGGAACTACCGACCTGTCAGCCTTACCTCTGTGCCTGGGAAGATCCTGGAGCAGATCCTCCTAGAAGCTATGCTCAAGCACATGGAGGACAGGGAGGTGATTCGAGACAGCCAGCACAGCTTCACCAAGGGCAAGTCCTGTCTGACCAACCTAGTGGCTTTCTATGAAGGAGTGACTGCAACAGTGGACAAGGGAAAAGCAATGGATGTCATCTACTTGGACTTCTGTAAAGCCTTCAACACAGTCCCCCACAACATCCTTCTCTCTAAATTGGGGAGATACAGATTTGATGGGTGGACTGTTCGGTGGATAAGGAATTGGTTGGATGGTCACATCAAGAGGGTAGTGGTCAACAGCTCGATGTCCAACTGGAGACCGGTGACAAGTGGTGTCCCTCAGGGGTCTGTACTGGAACCAGTGCTATTTAACATCTTCATCAGTGACATAGAGAGTGGGATTGAGTGCACCCTCAGCAAGTTTGCAGATGACACTAAGCTGAGTAGTGCAGCTGACATGCCAGAAGCACAAGATGTCATCCAAATGGTCCTGGACAAGCTGGAGAGGTGGGCCTGTGTGAACCTGATGAGGTTCAACAAGGCCAAGTGCAAGGTCCTGCACCTGGGACGGGGCAACCCTCAATATCAATACAGGCTGGGGAGGAAGGGATTGAGAGCAGTCCTGTGGAGAAGGACTTGGGGATATTGGTAGACGAAAAGCTGGACATGAGCCAACAATGTATACTTGCAGCCCAGAAAGCCAACCGTATCCTGGGCTGCATCAAAAGAAGCATGGCCAGCAGGTCAAGGGAGGTGATTCTGCCTCTCTACTCTGCTCTGGTGAGACCTCAGCTGGAGTACTGCGTCCAGCTCTGGAGCCCTCAGCACAAGAAGGACATGGACCTGTTGGAGCGGGTCTGGAAGAGGGCTACAAAAATGATCTGAGGGCTGGAGCAGCTCTCCTATGAGGCCAGGCTGAGAGAGTTGGGGTTGTTCAGCCTGGAGAAGAGAAGGCTGTGAGGAGACCTTATTGGGGCCTTTCAGTACTTAAAGGGGGCCTATAGAAAGGATGGGGAGAATCTTTTTAGCAAGGCCTGTTGTGACAGGACAAGGAGTAATGGATTTAAACTAAAGGAGGATTGATTTAGACTGGATATAAGGAAGAAGTTTTTTACACTGAGGGTGGTGACGCACTGGCACAGGTTGCCCAGAGAGGTGGTGGAGGCCCCATCCCCAGCAACATTCAAGGTGAGGTTGGATGGGGCTCTGAGCAACCTGATCTGGTTAAAGCTGTCCCTGCTCACTGCAGGGGGGTTGGGCTGGATGACCTTTAAAGGTCCCTTCCAACCCAACACATTCTATGATTCTCTGAAAACCCCAGCTCTATTAGTAACAGGGTTCATCAGCCTACTGACTTCAGAAGTTATTTCTCTGGAGAAATACAGAGGCATAGAGGATTTAGAAGTAATTTGCACAAGTGTGCTGGTTTTGGCTGGGATAAAGTTAATTTTCTTCATAGTAGGTAGTATGAGGCTAGGTTTTGGATTTGTGTTGAAAACTGTGGATAATACAGAGATGTTTTCATTATCACTGAGCAGTGCTTGAACAGAGTCAAGGCCTTTATTGCCTCTCGCACCACCCCACCAGCAAGTAGGCTGGGGGTGCACAAGAAGCTGAGAGTGGACACAGCTGGGACAGCTGACCCCAACTGACCAAAGGGATATTCCATACCATATGATGTCAGGCTCAGTACATGAAGCTGGGCTAAGAAGAAGGAAGGGGTTATGGCATTTGTCTTCCCAAGTAACCATTACGCATGATGGAGCGCTGCTTTCCTGCAGATGGCAGAACACCTGCCTGCAGATGGGAAGTAGTGAATGAATTCCTTATTTGCTTTGCTTGTGTGCGTGGCTTTTGTTTTACTTATTAAACTGTCCTTATCTCAACCCATGAGTTTTCTCACTTTTGCTCTTCTGATTATCTCCCCCATCCCACCAGAAAGGAGTGAGTGAGTGGCTGTGTGGTGCTTAGTTACCAGCTGGGATTAAACCACAACAAGGAAATGCAATAAGGACCGAGTTTTTCAGCCCTCAAGCTGCTAAAATGCCTTCCATGTTTTGGTCTCTAGTTAGGCACCTGAAAGGCTTTCTCTTTCATCCCTCACATTAGCATTGAGAGTCTTTCCTGTGATTTTTACTTTATAGAACAGTTGAGGTATTTCAATAGTAGATACTTTTCCAGACAGAAACACAGCTCATATTTATCATTTGATAGCTGATGAATAACAGTAATTATAATAGTATTAGGCACTTGAAGCCATTTCCTGTACATTCTGATATGGCCACTGCTTATAAGTTAGAACCAATAATAAAAAATAGATCTCTCTTGTTTTATTAATAAAAAACAGTCCTTCCATTTATTATACATTAAAACTGTGCTGGAATATCTAGTTAGGGCAAGGACTGATTTGTTGCAACCAGCTGCAGGAAATTTAATTGATGGAGAGCCTGTTTCTGAAAGCTGTGCAGAACCATGAACTTACTGAACTAGTCCAAAGGTATGGGTATAAAATACCCTAAGACTGGACCAGATTTATTTCTCTGAATGAATGGCAATTAAGCTGAATGTATCAGATTGCGTGTAATGGTCTTATCAGCTTTGTATTTTCACTAGAAACAGCCTCAACAGCCTGCATTAGATTAACACTACTAAAATGATCTCTTTTAAAAAGTACACAACTCTACTTTGTCCTTAAAAGTCAGATAAATCAATGGAAAGAGGAAAGTCAAATGAAAAAGTGGTAAGGAATCTATCTTTGGAAAGCGACTCTGGAGTGTGGCTTTTATTTTTGAGCTATGCCCTTAATGTGAAATTCTGTGACCATTTTAGCCTAGCTGGTCTACGATGAGAGAGAATAAGTGCTGTTATACTAATCCCTGCAAAAAACCTGGAGACAAGAAAGCATTCTAAGGTGTTGGACTTTTTGCGTTGTGCAAAGACAGGTAGATCTTCTATAAGGTACTTCTTTGCACATAAGGAATTTTTAAATGTCATGAATGTCTTTCATTTAAATACAGGCATTGGGCCTTAATTACCTCTTGTGTAAGTCCAGTAAAATCCATTTGAATTATGTCAGTGGTGAATTTAATGGTGAGCCAAGGAACAGCTGGGAGTACTCTTAAAGAATATTGAAAATGGGACATACAGAGAAAGAGTACAAAGAGAAGAAAAAGCAAATGCAAATTGTTTAGAAAATAGATACAGGTGGCAAAATAGTTTACAGCTCATAGAGCTGTGGTTCATTGCAGCACATTTTGTCAGTATCTTATGGTACTGATTATTAAGAAAGTGTCGTGGTTTAGCCCCAGCCAGCAACTAAGCACCACGCAGCCGCTCGCTCACTCCCCCTACCCCGATGGGATGGGGGAGAGAATTGGAGGAGTAAGAGTGAGAAACACTCCTGGGCTGAGATAAGAACAGTTTAATAATTGAAATAAAGTAAAATAGTAATGCTAATAGTAACAGTATAATAATGATAATAATAATAATGATACACGAAGCAAGTGATGCACAATGCAATTGCTCACCACCCGCCGACCGATACCCAGACAGTTCCCGAGCAGCGATCGCTGCTCCCCGGCCAACCCCCCCCAGTTTATATACTGAGCATGACGTCATATGGTATGGAATAGCCCTTTGGTCAGTTTGGATCAACTATTCTGGCTGTGCCCCCTCCCAGTTTCTTGTGCGCCTGGCAGAGCATGGGAAGCTGAAAAAGTCCTTGACTAGCATAAGCAGTACTCAGCAACAACTAAAAACATCAGCCTGTTATCAACATTCTTCTCCTACTAAATCCAAAACACAGCACTATGCCTGCTGTTAGGAAGAAAATTAACTCTATCCCAGCCGAAACCAGGACAGTATCCACCCCTTATTCTATACCATCTACGTCATGCACAGGCCCTCCCCTTTCCAATGTGTTCCAATTAATCACCACCCCTTTCCCTATCTTGATATACACACAGATATCATTCCCTTCGTCTATGGCCCATCCCTCTAAAATGTCCATTGAGTTCATTTAGCCCATGACTTTGGGTTCCATCTGTCATCACAGTCTTTCAGAGCAGGAGAGGTGGTGTGCAGTGTTGGACTGTTGCATGCTGAAGTCAGTTCTCATTCCAACATGGTTTCATCAAAGTTCATTTTCCTTAGGCTGGGCAATTCTTACTGCAATACCATTGATGCGGCATATAGCAATCATAATATATAGTATTATATACTTAATATTAACCTACTATATTATTATATTAACATGCAGTTAAGAGATAACATATAGTTAAGAGATAACATACAGTATTATAAAGCAATTGATATTATACAATTCAGTTCATTGGCTATTTTCACCCAAAATCAAATTCCCTTGAGGTACACATTGGGCTTCCCCATCCTTTCGCATCACCCACCAAGTGCACCCAGGTCCTTGAGCAAAAGCAATCCCACGAATGGGTTTGCCTTTGCCAGAGGGGGAAGTAACCCAGACTGTCTTCCCCAGCATATTTTTCATGTGCACTACAGGAACTTTATCTCCTTCTACAGTACGTAAAAGTTTTGATTGGGCAGGGCCAGCTCGATTGGCAGATCCCCTGGTGTTGACTAACCAGGTGGCTTTTGCTAAATGCGTATCCCAATGTTTAAACGTCCCACCACCCATTGCTCTCAGGGTAGTCTTTAACAATCCATTGTATCGCTCAATTTTCCCGGAGGCTGGTGCATGGTAAGGGATGTGATACACCCACTCAATGCCATGCTCTTTGGCCCAGGTGTCTATGAGGTTGTTTCGGAAATGAGTCCCGTTGTCTGACTCAATTCTTTCTGGGGTGCCATGTCGCCACAGGACTTGCTTTTCAAGGCCCAGGATGGTGTTCCGGGCGGTGGCATGGGGCACGGGATATGTTTCCAGCCATCCAGTGGTTGCTTCCACCATGGTGAGCACATAGCGCTTGCCCTGGCGGGTCTGTGGGAGCGTGATGTAATCAACCTGCCAGGCCTCCCCATATTTATATTTCAGCCATCGTTCACTATACCCAAGGGGCTTGAACTGCTTGGCTTGCTTGATTGCAGCGCATGTTTCACACTCATGAATAACCTGTGCAATACTGTCCATAGTTAAGTCCACCCCTCGATCACGAGCCCATTTATACGTTGCATCCCTTCCTTGATGGCCTGAGGCATCATGGGCCCACCGAGCTATAAATAATTCACCCTTATGTTGCCAGTCCAAATCCACCTGAGCCACTTCAATCTTAGCAGCCTGATCTACTTGCTGGTTGTTTTGATGTTCTTCAGTGGCCCGACTCTTAGGTACATGAGCATCTACATGACGAACTTTTACAACCAGGTTCTCTACCCGGGCAGCAATATCTTGCCACAATGCGGCAGCCCAGATTGGTTTGCCTCTGCGCTGCCAGTTGCTCTGCTTCCATTGTTGCAGCCACCCCCACAGGGCATTTGCCACCATCCATGAGTCAGTATAGAGATAAAGGACTGGCCACTTTTCTCTTTCAGCAATATCTAAAGCCAGCTGGATGGCTTTCACCTCTGCAAACTGACTCGACTCCCCTTCTCCTTCAGCAGTTTCTGCGACTTGTCGTATAGGACTCCATACAGCAGCTTTCCACCTCCGATGCTTTCCCACGAGACGACAGGACCCATCAGTGAACAGGGCATATTGCTTTTCATTTTCTGGCAATTTATTATACAGTGGGGCCTCTTCAGCACGTGTCACCTCCTCCTCTGGTGATATTCTAATGTTTTTTCCTTCTGGCCAGTCCATGATCACTTCCAAGATTCCTGGGCGACTGGGGTTTCCTATTCGAGCCCGTTGTGTGATCAATGCAACCCACTTACTCCATGTAGCATCAGTTGCATGATGTGTAGAGGGGACCCTCCCTTTGAACATCCAGCCCAACACCGGCAGTCGGGGTGCCAGCAGGAGCTGTGCTTCAGTACCAACCACTTCTGAAGCAGCTCGAACCCCTTCATATGCTGCCAGTATCTCCTTCTCAGTTGGAGTGTAGCGGGCTTCGGATCCTCTGTATCCCCGACTCCAAAACCCTAGGGGTCGACCTCGAGTCTCCCCTGGTGCTTTCTGCCAGAGGCTCCAGGTAGGGCCATTCTCCCCGGCTGCGGTGTAGAGCACATTTTTAATATCCTGCCCTGCCCGGACTGGCCCAAGGGCTACTGCATGAACTATCTCACGTTTAATTTGTTCAAAGGCTTGTTGTTGCTCAGGGCCCCATTTGAATTCGTTCTTCTTCCGGGTCACTTGATAGAGAGGGCTTACGATCTGGCTGTAATTTGGAATATGCATTCTCCAAAACCCCACAACACCTAAGAAAGCTTGTGTTTCCTTTTTGCTAGTTGGTGGGGACATAGCTGTTATTTTGTTGATCACATCCATTGGGATCTGACGACGTCCATCTTGCCATTTTATTCCTAAAAACTGGATCTCCTGTGCAGGCCCCTTGACCTTACTCTGTTTTATGGCAAAACCAGCCTTCAGAAGGATTTGGACTATTTTCTTTCCCTTCTCAAAAACTTCTTCTGCTGTATTGCCCCACACAATGATGTCATCAATGTACTGCAGATGTTCTGGAGCTTCACCCTGTTCCAGTGCTGTCTGGATCAGTCCATGGCAAATGGTGGGGCTGTGCTTCCACCCCTGGGGCAGTCGGTTCCAGGTGTACTGAACACCCCTCCAGGTAAAAGCAAACTGGGGCCTGCACTCTGCTGCCAAAGGGATGGAGAAAAATGCATTAGCAATATCAATTGTGGCATACCACTTAGCTGCCTTTGACTCCAGTTCATATTGAAGTTCTAGCATGTCTGGCACGGCAGCACTCAGCGGCGGTGTAACTTCGTTCAGGCCACGATAGTCCACTGTTAGTCTCCACTCCCCATTAGACTTTCGCACTGGCCATATGGGACTGTTAAAGGGTGAGCGAGTCTTGCTGATCACTCCCTGGCTCTCCAGTCGACGAATCAGGTTATGGATGGGAATCAGGGAGTCTCGGTTGGTGCGATATTGCCGCCTGTGCACAGTTGTGGTAGCAATCGGCACGTGTTGTTCCTCAACCTTCAGCAACCCTACAATCGAAGGGTCCTCTGAGAGACCGGGCAAGGTGGACAACTGTTTAATTTCCTCTGTCTCCAAAGCAGCTATACCAAAAGCCCACCGGTACCCTTTTGGGTCCTTGAAATACCCTCTCCTGAGGTAGTCTATGCCAAGGATGCACGGAGCATCTGGGCCAGTCACAATGGGGTGCTTTTGCCACTCATTCCCAGTTAGGCTCACTTCAGCTTCCAGTACAGTTAGCTGTTGGGATCCCCCTGTCACTCCAGAAATACAAATGGGTTCTGCCCCTCTATAGTTTGATGGCATTAGCGTGCACTGTGCACCAGTGTCCACTAGAGCCTTATACTCCTGTGGGTCTGACGTTCCAGGCCATCGAATCCACACAGTCCAGTAAACCCGGTTGTCCCTTTCCTCCACCTGGCTGGAGGCAGGGCCCCTCTAACACTGGTCACAGTATTCGTTGTTCACTTCCTGTAAATGTGAATCAAAAGTCCCCTGATCAAGGTCGGAAGTAAAATTAGCCCTCTTACTCTGTCTCGGGAACTGCTCACTGGAAACTGGAGCTGCAATTTTCCTGGGAGAACCGCCTTTTCTAATAGTTTTTCCTTGCAACTCACGCACCCGTGCCTCTAAGGTTGAGGTGGGTTTTCCATCCCACTTTCTCATGTCCTCTCCATAATCACGCAGGTAAAACCACAGGGTGCCCCGTGGTGTGTATCCTCTATATCCTCTCTCTTGAGCATAGGGACGTTGACTCCTAATGGCTGAGACACTGGTCCGTGCAGGTGGGGAGTAGGACAGATCCTCTCTGAGTTGTTGGAACTCTTGGCATATTTTTTCAGACAGTTTTTCCACAGCCGAGACACAGGCCCGTAGGGAGGAAGAGAGCTTTTCTTCGTAGTCCCGGAGTTGTCTAGCCACTTCATCCACCGTTGGTGCCTCGTCGTCTTTCCAGGCTAGTATTGCCAACGAGTTGGAATACGATGCTGGTGCGCTCCGTACCACCTTCCGCCACATGGATTGTGTGCACCTGACTTCATCTGGGTCTTTGGTTAACCGCTCATCATTCAGGTCACTGTAAATCACCTCCAGCACGCCTAATTCCCTCAGGTACTGGATACCTTTCTCTACAGTGGTCCATTTGCTTGGGCGGTATAAAACATCCTCCTTGAAGGGATACCTTTCCTTCACGCTTGACAGAAGTCGCCTCCAGAGGCTGAGCGGTTTTGCCCCTTTTCCAATTGCTTTGTCAATGCCCCCTTCCCTGGAAAGGGATCCCAGCTGCTTGGCTTCCCTACCCTCTAAATCCAGGCTACTGGCCCCGTTATCCCAGCATCGGAGCAGCCAGGTGATGATGTGCTCGCCTGGATGACGACCGAAATCTTTTCGCATATCTCGCAGCTCACTCAGGGATAGGGATCGGGTGGTCACCATCTCATTTATGGGTTCTTCCTCCTCTGGTTCTCGTGATGGCCCTGGTTCATCTTCATCCCTTACTAAACGAACTGATTTCCTCGTGTATTTCTTCTTCTGTATAGGGGCAACTGATACCGGTGCAGGTTGGTTCTCTGGTTTAGCCGCAGTGCCTGCCACTGGGGTTGGAGTGGCTGCAGTACCTGTGGTGGGTGTTGGAGTAGCCACAGTGCCTGTGGTGGGTGTTGGAGTAGCTGCAGTGCTTGTGGCTGTGGTTGGAGTAGCCACAGTGCCTGTTGTTTTGTCATCAGATCCAGAGACCTTCTCTTTCCCTTGAGGGTACTGAATAGTGTTAAACAGGGCTCTATAAGCATGGGCCAGTCCCCAGCATGTTGCAATGAGTTGTGTCTCTTTGGAGTTGCCAGGGTGAGAACATACTTCTTCCAAATACTTTACTAGTTCTTCAGGATTCTGCACTTGTTCAGGGGTAAAGTTCCAAAACACTGGAGGTCCCCACTGCCCTAGGTACTTGCGCATACAATCCCACACACCCTGCCACTCATAACTATCCAGCCTTGGGGTAGATCTCTGGATGGTATTTTTAAACTGCTTACTGACCTTTATCAAAATGGAAACAACATTCCCAAGAATTATCAATAGAAGTATCTTAACTGCCCAGGGGTGTTCAAGATACAGGAAAGTTGTTGTAATGAAGGAGGAAACATCATAGAAGAAAGCAGCAAAGGTGCCATTCTGTATTTCCTCCACAACAAGCCTCTCAGAGTAAGAAGTATAATTGCTAACTCTCTCTATGAGGTAGTACCCGAAGTACAGTAGTGACTTCTGTATGAAACCCAAATACCAAAGAATGCTCAAGGTCAGGGCTTTGATAAGGAACCTCCCAAGCAAAAGATCATGAATCACTGCAGAGCATAGCACACTACACAAACTGACAGCAAGCTTTAACGCGTGCTGCAAAAAAAAGAACATGGTGCAGATCAGAAGAACTAATATCGTGACCGGCAACTGTTAACAGACTCCTTAATACACTCTGATTAATCTGTTGTTATCTCGTGTCCCTGTTCGGGCGCCAAAAAGGACTGTCGTGGTTTAGCCCCAGCCAGCAACTAAGCACCACGCAGCCGCTCGCTCACTCCCCCTACCCCGATGGGATGGGGGAGAGAATTGGAGGAGTAAGAGTGAGAAACACTCCTGGGCTGAGATAAGAACAGTTTAATAATTGAAATAAAGTAAAATAGTAATGCTAATAGTAACAGTATAATAATGATAATAATAATAATGATACACGAAGCAAGTGATGCACAATGCAATTGCTCACCACCCGCCGACCGATACCCAGACAGTTCCCGAGCAGCGATCGCTGCTCCCCGGCCAACCCCCCCCAGTTTATATACTGAGCATGACGTCATATGGTATGGAATAGCCCTTTGGTCAGTTTGGATCAACTATTCTGGCTGTGCCCCCTCCCAGTTTCTTGTGCGCCTGGCAGAGCATGGGAAGCTGAAAAAGTCCTTGACTAGCATAAGCAGTACTCAGCAACAACTAAAAACATCAGCCTGTTATCAACATTCTTCTCCTACTAAATCCAAAACACAGCACTATGCCTGCTGTTAGGAAGAAAATTAACTCTATCCCAGCCGAAACCAGGACAGAAAGTCAGGATAGGAATATTTGTTGCTGTTCCTTTTAAGTTGCCTGATGTCTAGGAGTCCTGGCTCCTAAGTCATTGTCTAGCCCAGCTCTGAACTTCCTTCCCCCTGTGTGTGCAGTGTGCCAGGGGGAGCAAAAACCTGTTGTCCTAGTTAGCTTCACTAGACAGTCCAGTTTACCAGAAATCATGGTTGCAAGGGGATCCCAGGGCCTTATTATTTCCTAAAGCTGCACAGGAAATGTGTATTGCAACTCATTTATCTCCCTTGCACTGGGAGAGCTGGAAAAAAAAAAGTCACCTCCAAGTTGATCCTAGTAGAGCAGTAAGACAGAAAACGAGATATTAAATGCTTGCTTATAGTCAAATAGTAGCTATAGTAAAATCTGATGAAAAAAATGATAGATTTTTTGGCACTTCAGAAAAATTATGAATTTCTCAGATGTAGTACCCAGCAGCAGTTTGGATCCTGAAAGGGGAAGTTCACCATCTTAAAGAGATGGTTTCAGAACACTTCATTCATATTTGATATAGATTTTCATAGCTTATTCTTATATCTATAAATGCTGGAAAATTGATGAAAAGAGAAGCAATCTAGAACACAAAATGGTGGCACAAGATTCTGAACTCTGACAAAGTAGCTCATTCCAGTGTACATTATTTGAATTTAAGTGCGTCTTATCCTACTCATTTAGAATGGAGATAAAAAACTTGTTGTTGCCATATCTTTCCCATTGATTTATGTCAGTTTTTTCATGGGTTAGTTTGAGAGAGTCTTTTCTGCAGTACAGTGGTCTCCTACAATTCACTTAGCAGTAAGAATGAAATTACAATGACACAGAAAATCAGTGAGATATAATGTTTAGATCTTACTCATTGCCAGCTGTGAGTGTCCTGATCAAATGCTTTAAATTTAATATTTAATGAATACGGCTAAAAAAAGAAACTAAATGACCTGAAAAAGGAGCAAATGAAAACCACTCAGGAGAGCTTGCATGTTAGAAGGAAAAATGGAGTAGAGATTACTTTAAATATCTTACTTGTTTTCACTTCCTGAGTTGCCTGAACCATCGATACATGATCTCTTCATCATGCCACCAAGCACAGCACCTGCCTGCCAGGGTACAACTTAAGAACTGTCATTGCTAACCTTGGAGTTAGCAGGCTAGCCTGCCTCTATTGTCAAAAAAGGTATAAAACCCCATCCTTTTGAATTAAAATATTACTACCCCTGAAAAAAGAAAAAAAGCACCATCAGTCAGGTTTCCTTCATTATGCCAAAGCAGTGAATGAGTCATTTCACCGCATTCTCATTTTGAGTACTAAAGAAATTAAACATGTCACTTTAATTCATTTCAGGATTTACTTGTGTTATATCAACATGACATGGTCGGCCTTTTGGCCCAAGAACTTTGTTTTTTAGTGTTTTGGAATTCTGTACCTTTCCACTTATTTTTTTCCTTCACTGAAATGCAATGCTCCCTTGTGTTAGTGATATTTCTGTATGTGCTACGTGACAGTTCCAACCTTTCAAGGACTTTGACCATGGCACAGTTTCCACTGGAGCTGTATTTCAAGGGAGGAAATCCTTCAGCATCCTAGGGAATTTTGCTTGTGCTTCCATCCACATAATTTGAGCATACCTAATACTGTGACTTTCTGTTTCAGTCTTGAGATGGCACTGATATATAATAATTTGACATTGTTGACCTGAATGGATTCTGCTTTCATTTTGGTTCGTTATGAGCTCATGTAGGTTAAGGGGTTTCACAGTGTGTCAGAATTAGATACAGCCCAGCAAGATAATTCACACCACCACAAATAGGCACACTCATTCCCTATCAATTCAATAGAGAGGTTAAGTTCCTTAGAAAGGTAATCCACAAAATCTGTGTGTGATAATGGACAGCCACTCAGAGCAGGTACAAAATACAGCAGTGAGTGAGAACTCCAGAATCTCCCACCAGCTTTGATGACTGACTCAGGACTTTAACTTTAAGCTCTTGTATCACTTGGGAGCCAAGAAGGGTAGGCACGTAACTGAGCAAGGCTCACTCTTTTTAAAACCAGAGAAGTAGCTTTAGGGCTCTTATTTTTTTAAAAACCCTTGGAATTAAAACAATCTTCCCAAAAGCAGGGAATTAAGGTTCACTTGCAGTGTCAGCCAGAAATGATTCAGATGCTCCCTGTTACTTTCCAGAGGACTTTTCCAACTTTCAGACAGTGTATGTCATCCCTGCAGTTAGAACTCTAGAGGGGATATCTGGCTGGTGCCTATAATGTATCAGCCCCCTCCACAATGAAGTTCAACTCCAAGTCTCCAGACAAGAGCATATGTACAGATGCATAGGGAATTTTTAGGCCAAACAAGAGTCAGACCTGGTAAATTTTGGCAGCTGCTGAGGCTGAGTGCCGACATCAAAGTGTGGGCTTTCTGCACTTGCTTCTTGTTGCTTTTCAAATTTAAGACATCTTGTAGGAGCAATGTGAATTCGACTGGCAATACAAATACTAACCTGCTGTCCTTGTTTTAGCTGGAATAGAGTTACTTTTCTTCCTAGTAGCAGGCATAGTGCTGTGGTTTGGACTTAGTATGAGAAGAATGTTGATAACACGCTGATGTTTTAGTTGTTGCTAAGTACTGCTTATGCTAGTCAAGGACTTTTCAGCTTCCCATGCTCTGCCAGGTGCACAAGAAACTGCGAGGGGACACAGCCAGAATAGTTGATCCAAACTGCCCAAAGGGCTATTCCATACCATATGACATCATGCTCAGTATATAAACTGGGGAGCAGTGATCACTGCTCGGGAGCTGTCTGGGTATCGGTCAGTGGGTGGTGAGCAATTGCATTGTGCATCACTTGCTTTGTATATTATTATTACCATTATTATATTGTTGTTATTATTATCATTACTATTTTACTTTATTTCAACTATTAAACTGTTCTTATCTCAACCCAGGAGTGTTTCTCACTCTTACTCCTCCGATTCTCTCCCCCATCCCATCGGGGTAGAGGGAGTGGAGCGAGTGGCTGTGTGGTGCTTAGTTGCTGGCTGGGGCTAAACCATGACACCTATGCAGAGAATTCAAAGGTTTCAGAAATTAGCTGGCTCTGACAGGTCTCTCGCATTTAAGATCTTGCAGCTCCAAGTGCAGCTGCTTTAAGAAGGTACTTCCATGGCTGCTATATCCAGGCTATCTGTAGGAGACTATCAATTCTGAAGAAGATGCAACAGAAAGCAGTGTACTGTTCATCAGCTGCACCATTTACGGCTCAGAGTTTGCTAAAACAGACAATGAACATCTGCCAGTTGTCACCCACTGTGCTGTGCTGCTCAATCCTTACACATCTTCTGCCATTTCTGACAAGAAAAAAAGGCAGGATTCCTTAGTCTAAGACAATGAAAAGGTTCATATAGCACCACCTTTTGGGAACCAGAGAAGGACTGCAGGATCTCAGATTTATGGAATGAAAGTTGGTGTTAAGGTTACTTCCATAGATGTCACAGTCCCTATTTAAAATGCCTGAAGTATTCAACTACTTGATATAAAGAAAGTGACCTAGGTCCTCCTGTGTCCTGTACCAATGATGCAACAAGTCATAACAAAGGAAGACTCAAAGATTTGGTGCCACACATAGAACTTGCCTGGACCTCCTGTTTACATTGAAATTGTAAATGAACAAAGTTGGAGGCTACAGCTCATTATGATCTGTTACCTCCACTTTGATGTGAGTGCTCATTTTCTGTTACAACTGTTTTGTTGTTCTATTTACAAATGAAAACAGTGGGAAGCCAGGAATAATGCTGCTTAGCTGACAAGTCACTCTGTCAGTGGTCTGACACGATGGTAAAGTACTTCTCCGTCCTTGACTTCTCAGTACAATGACAACCTTCCTTTGCTTCTCTTTCCTCAGTGAGTGTTATGTGGAGCTCTGATACCTGTCGCCCGAAGTCAGAATTTAGATAACTACAACATGATGTGTGAAATTGCAGTCAAGGCTATGACATAGAAAATTTCTAAATAATGCAGACAGAGCCTACATGAACAGCACAGTATGCAGCAACATAAATTCGCCAGACTCTGTAAAGCTAGGCACCCTTCTAAATATTTTACCCTCTTGATGTATTTTTACAGCTAGATATTCTATAGAAGTAACCAAATACGTACTGCTTCATACATACTTGAAAATGCACAGAATATACTTTAATAATAGCATTTCAGACTGGTACACATGAATCTTTAGAATTATCCTCTGTCACAATACCACAACATTAAAAAAAGCATATTATGAAAATACATTGACTCGATGTTTTTCTAATTGGCTTGCACACATTTTTAGCTAAGGAAAACAGTAAACTGCTGAGGTTTTAAATTTGATTTAAATTTTCAGTATAGGCATGGGAAATTATAATACCAGGTGCTTCTTCTCAGCTGGATTTATTTCATCAACATGCCCAGTGCATGAAGGAAATACTTAACAATATTAGCTGCAACAGGACAGTACCCAGAAATGTCATAGAACAGCAGGACAGAGCCACCCTACCGGTCTTAGGAAGATGATTTTTAGTTAGCAGCCGCCAAGGAGAGGAAACTGCTTTGGCACCAGTGCAATAATATTTAGCCATTCACTTGCCATATGAACATGCCTATGAGTGTAGTTGGCCAAACCTCAAATACACTGCAGTGTTTGGGATCCTTTCATTGATAGTGCTTTTGATAAAGAAGTGAAATGGATGCCTGGTATGTTTTTCTTTCACAAAGGCCCTCATGGCAGAGCTAATATTACAGAGTCATTGATAAACTTTGCAAGAGCCAGATCCAAAAGCTACAGACCCAGTGAATTAATCAAGTGTTTCAGGATCTAGTAGTACACAGAGAGCTCTGCTGGAACATTCATTCTTTCCCTAGTTGTTTGCTCTGGTTTAGATGACAGAAAAATCATATGCCCTAGTGACTTGTGAGAAGGAGAGTTAGAAACACAACTGCAAAACCAAATCAGATTTGTTTGCTAGCCACAAAGCTGATTGAAACAACAACAAAGTAAACCAAGGACGCTTTTTTACATTTTTAATGCTTTTTCAAGATGATGTAGAGCATGCTGTCTAAAAACTTAAATTGACAAAGGCAGACACTTCAAATCACACCATACCTACAATACATACAAATATATAACTACCAAATATCTTTCTGTGTGAATTAGACTCAGTAGCCACTAAGTATATATTATTTTATTCTGAGTCTTTGTTTGAACATTTCACCTGGGAACACTTTAAATCTATTAGATAAACTGACCTGATGCAATTACAAGCGTGCAACCTTTATACCAAACTATTAGCTTATGTATTAGAAACCAAATTGTTTTGCCCTTTATCTTCCGCTAAGTAAAACTGGAAGCATGGCTCTTGACTTTTCAGGGCAAGGTTGGGAAGGCAGAGGAGCACTATATTGTCAAGTAATTTTAATTTGAATAAATGTACAGGGCACAGGTGGATTTAACTCTGTGAAGAAAAGTGAACCCAGCTAAATTCCAGTAATTTCAAAAATCTAACTCAGGATAGAAAACCCTCCCAAGTACTGCTCAAATATATTACATCTAAGTGAAACATTACTAAACTTTCAGGATCTTTTTCTTTCTCTCTCTTGCTCTGCTTCCTTGCCTGGTCATTGCCAAGTGAGAAAGTCTTTGTTTTGGTTTGTTTAAAAAAATTGGATAAAACAGGGTCAATCATATATGACATCACCTTTACTATATACTTTTAATATATGACATGGATTTTGGACCACAAAATTAAATGAAGTTTACCTTCACCTAATTTCTACATGCTAATATGATTGATCAAACACTGCCTTGGGATGGATAATTTCTTTTCTAAAAGTGATTGTAACTAAAAAGCCAAGAAAATGTTTCTAGTAACTTGTGTTCACTGCTTCAAATTCTGAGGTAACATATGGTGTGACAAATTATAGTAATAATCGGTTGGCATCTTAAAGTAAATGTTCTTAAGAACAATAGCATGTGCTCTAACCTACCCACATATAAGGTAAATTCTGAATATGTTATAATATTCCCCAAAGATTCTGTAATTAATAAGGAACTTTGATATTGTGGAGTTAAAGAGATGGCTCAGCCTTTAAGATACCTACTAAGGAACTTCTGGAACTAAGATTTGGTTACCACGTTAACAGATCCTGACATGAATACGTGTCCCCACATATTCACGAGAGACATTTCTTTTTTTCTTAAAACAAATGAGACATGTATAAGAATCCAAATCTCAGTACTGTCCACAAAAAAGCATATCTTAATAAAATATAGCTTACTAAATACAACCTCAAAACTGTCAGATGGAAATGTACCTGTTTTTCTTTTATATTGATTTGAAAACCTGGGTGATTTGCTAGTGTGATTCTAAACTATAGATTACCTAAATGATTAATATTACTTTTCAGCTAACTTCCCTCTAATATCCACTTTTTCTGTATTTAAACCTTGTCTATTAAAGAAATATGAAATGTGAAATACACCATATAATTTACTTTTAAGAGTCAGCTTCAGAATATTTGAGTAGATGGATAAATACAGGAAACCTAACTAGACAGTTAAAAGTACTGAGCATAAATACGTCATACAAATATTTGCCACATTCATAATCATTATTATCAATGTTTTAATTGTAAGAATGGTTTAGTATCTAATATTTTCTCTGGAGGTTTATCAATTTTGTGGCATAATGCTGCTAAGAAGGTCAGCAGAGTCTCTTCAGATTAAATACCCTGATTTATGAGGAAAAACATTGTTGGCACAATATTTTCACCCTTCAGAGATTAACCAATGTGAATTTGTTAATCTGGGAAATGCTTCTTCAGCAGAGGATTTTGCATTAGCTATAATAGGTTTGGATTAAGTCATTATTCAATTATCTAAGTATTTAATTGTTTAATTATTGGAATATTTGTCCTCTTTTACAAGTCTGTTTATAACCTTATCATCTTGTGCAAAATATTGTCAAATTCAATGCGTATTCTTTTGGCTAGAAGAAGACATCTGCTTTTACATCAGTGAGAGCAGTTTGGAATAAATCTGACCAAAGGTCAGATGTACTGCAACTTATTACCCCTTATTGTACCTATTTTTCTTCATTAGCTATGAAAGGGGCCTAATATAATCTGCTCACCTTAGATTACTGAATTTATGTGGGAGGAATCCCATTCCTAGAATCCTGCAGAGGTACTGAAAGACTGTATTAAGGACCAATATGCTTCTGTTGGGTACATGTCTGCGGTGGTACATCCCCCGTCTCTGTTTTCCTGTTCTGTTTTTCCCCTTCACTTCGGCTGCTTTACAATCTCAGGAATTCCAGGCTGCAGCTTTTGCGTAGCGAGTTGGTCAGTTAAGCGCCCCTTAATTGTACCAGAAACTCCTACATGGCTGGAGCAGAGAGCGGCCCTGTTCTTATCAACATTCATATTATGGCTAACGAGGGGAACGAGAATGAACAGTTACCCCAGACAGCCTTGAAGCAGAGTAGTATCATCGCTGCTGGAATTCCAGCAACAAGCCGACCTGAATTGTGGCTCGGATGGAAATTTACTGGTGATTAAAGTCAATCATCTCACAATCCTATAAACTGCAGTCCTAAGTGAGGCCCTTGGAGCTCTCCTGGACCACCGCGGGCCACACCAGCATCTCCCTCCGATCAAAGCGTTGCTCAGAGGCAGCGAAAACTAGCAGATTCCGAAAGTCTGCTGCTACCAGAACTCCATTGCCGGAGATCAACAACAGAGCCTGGACTGCTGATATTCTTCACTCCTCGAGACTCTACTCTCACCCATTGAGAAATGCCAAGGCATTAGACGAGAGTATTTCACTAAACTCGAGGGGAATTTTTAACAGGTATACTATTTTCATATATGCATTTATAGTTGTAAGTGTGCATGCATGAATCAATTTAAGTAGTTTTGTAGATGTATGATTTAAAGTGAGTTTTTTACTGCTGTATTATTCTTATAGCATTACTCTCCTAAACCGTTGACCAAGTCCGAGACTAAGAGTGGGCCCAGCCACACCTCAGCTCCTCTCTGAGAAGGAGTTTAGAAAGCAAGGGGGTCCATTCTGAACCTCGTGACTCAACGGGATGGTCCCCTTTATTCCATATATACGCAATGCTTTTATGAATCATTCTAACTCAGTGTGATTTAATTTTCTTTTATGTGCTTCCATGTAGTAATAGAGTGAACCTTGCCATCTTCGAATCTGTAACTAAGTCACTGTTTTGATCAGTTTTGTCTAATCACTTTATTAATCATTGATGATTGAGTACTATTAAAAATATAATCAAATTCTGTGATTTGCTACAAGTAAATTCTAACTGTTACTAAATCAAACTGTGTGAAGTCACTCATTCATAGTGAATTGACATAATCAACAGGATTCACAATGAATGACACAAATGTGACAATGTCCAGAGGTAGGAATGGCAATTAACAGAAGGCTAAGGAAGGCAAATGGTGAGCAATAACTGCTTGCAAGTTAAGTGTTGAACAAACTTACAAATCTCCACATGCAGCCTACTTTCTCAACTTTAAGCAATTTAAATTAACTTTTTCTTGTATGACCAGGTCATTAAGTGAAATCACAGGTAAGCATCTTCATGGTACAGCCTGAAAACTTACAGCTTTATTAAAGAGAATGGAGTTAAATTTATTTATGCTACCTCAAGATCACACCCTTTGATTCTTTTTTAGGTAAATGGGACACGCAATTATATGATACATATTCACCACTTTCTCCAATATCCTGATAAGCAATTGCGGTGAGAACAACTCAAGCAGGCATGACAGAGCAACACTAGAGGAGAAAATGCCACAGCATTCACAATAATTCACATTACTAGGCAGTTAAAATTAACATCTCAGATCCAGAACTGAATCATCTGTCCTCAAAATTTGTAAAAAGCTAAACAGTCACTGCAGACCGTGGTTTCTTATTTAGAATGACTTTGATAGTGCTTGTTAGCAGGAAGTATGGTGTCAATAAATACTGTCATAAAGTGGAAAAATATATGTATTTCTCGATTTTTTAATTTAGGGTGAATTTACTGTGCCTCATTACTTGGAATGCAACAAACCTACAAAGGTGTGATGTGTCAGGCCTGTCAGCCTGACCTAGGTGCCAAGGAAGATTATGGAGTGGTTCATCTTGACTATACTCAACAGGCTTTTGCAGGTCAATGAGGGGATCAGGCCCAGCCAGCATGGGTTCATGAAAGGCAGGTCCTGCTTGACCAACCTGATCTCCTTCTATAACCTGGTGACCTACCTAATGGATGAGGGAAAGGCTGTGGATGTCATCTACCTGGACTTCAGCAAAGCCTTTGACACCATCTCCCACAGCATTCTCCTAAGGAAGCTGGTGGCTCATGGCCTAGGCAGGTGTAGTCTTCACTGGGTAAACAACTGGCTGGATGGCCAAGCCCAGAGACTTGTGGTGAATAGAATTAATTCCAGTTGGTGACCGGTCACAAGCAGTGTTCCCCAGGGCTCAATTTTGGAGCCAGTCTTGTTTAATATCTTTATCAATGATCTGGATAAGGGGATTGAGTATATGTCCTCAGTAAGTCTGCAGATGACACCAAGTTGGGTCAGAGTGTCAATCTGCTCGAGGGTAGGAAGGCCCTGCAGAGGGACCTGGACAGGCTGGATTGATGGACTGAAGCCAGTTGTATGAGGTTCAACAAGGCCAAGTGCCAGGTCCTGCACTTTGGTCACAACAACCCCATGCAACGCTACGGGCTTGGGGAAGAGTGGCTGGAAAGCTGCCTGGCCGAAAAGGACATGGGGGCGTTGGTTGACACCCAGCTGAACATGAGCCGGTGGTGTGGCCAGGTGGCCAAGGCAGCCAACAGCATCCTGGCTCGTATCAGGAACAGTGTGGCCAGCAGGAGCGGGGAAGTGCTGAGCACTGGTGAGGCCGCACCTCGAATACCATGTTCAGTTTCGGGCCCCTCAGTACAAGAAGGACATTGAATTGCTGGAGTGTGTTCAGAGAAGGGCAACGAAGCTGGTGAGGGGTCTAGAGCACAAGTCCTGTGAGGAGCGGCTGAGGGAACTGGGGTTGTTTAGCCTGGAGAAGAGGAGGCTGAGGGGAGACCTTATTGCTCTCTACAACTACCTGAAAGGAGGCTGTAGTGAGGTGGGTGTTGGTCTCTTCTCCCAAGTAAGTAGTGATAGGATGAGAGGAAATGGGCTCAAGCTGCACCAGGGGAGGTTTAGATTGGCTATTAGGAAAAATTTCTTCACGGAAGGAGTAGTCAAGCATTGGAACAGACTGCCCAGAGAGGTGGTGGAATCACCATCCCTGGAGGTGTTCAAAAGAAGTGTAGACGTGGCACTGTGGGACGTGGCTTAGTGGGCATGGTGGTGTTGGGTTGACGGTTGGACTGATGATCTTAGAGGTCTTTTCCAACCTTAATGATTCCTGGTTTTACTTTAATTAAAAAATAATCCAGCCACCAAGCCAGGAAACACAAAATTAATTATTGTTCTACCCTTAATTGTTTTAGTGGTGGACTTGGTAATGTTAGGTTAATGGTTGGACTTGATGATCTGAAAGGTCTGTTCCAACCTAAACAATTCTGTGATTCTGTGGTCTAAACTAGATCTTTGAACAACTGAATTGGATTGTCCAGGTAGCCAGAACTAACAGCCCCCATCTTCCTTACAGGCAGGGAGAAAATTAAGGAATTTCAGAATACAAATGACATGACCTAGGAGGACAAGCACGTCAGAAAGTGCCTACTTTCTCTATTGACTATATCGACAGTCTAGACGGTCAGATGATGTTATTGGGTCAGAAATATCACTCCCTTTAAAACCAAACCATTATTATCAAACAGACTGATTTGGAAGTTAATACTTCCTGGAATAGAGACAGAGCAGAACTAGCAAGTGCAGGTACCAAGCTTGGTCAATCCAGATCCTTCCATTTATAATGGTGCAAAAGGCAATGAAAAATAGTGGCTGCAAATTCCATAGCCCTGGCCAGAACACCATCTCTCGAGAAAGCATATTAATGACTAAATCTGAGGGTGAGTTATTGATGAGTGGATAATGACTGCCATGTGCTTGTGGACCAAATCATTGCCTGCTTTTTAAATTATGACCGCAGAACGCCGTGCATGACTTTTATAGTCTGCATTACTGCTTGACTCCTCAGCCTACTTTGTGGCATGGTTTTTATCTATTGTTTCAGACCTTAACTGATAATAACAGGCAGGAGAGAGTTCCTTTTTTTTTTATATTTATCTGAAGTCAAAATAATTCAAATATTTACAAAAGATCTAGCACAACCTGAAATGCTTTCTTCTTACAGTGGATTGCCATTACACAAGCCCCTAGGATGAGTGAATATTCCGCTAATGGGAATGTAACAGTAATGAATCACTGGAGTCTATGTCTTTGTCACAGAACAAAGATGAATCAGCTGAAATACTATCCAGAAGATTATAAGTCTAGAGTGATGGTTATCATTAGCAAAGTTAAAGGTTCCACTGTCTGATTTGTATAGTGTAACTCTCAAACCTCGCAAAACTGCTTACAATTGAGTTCTCTGGGGTCCAGTTAATAATTCTGACTATCTCACTATCTTGTTGACAGCTTCTTGCTGAAGGTCATATTCTGATGAAGTGGATCATTTCAAATACTTCTTTTGCCTTTTGAAACTTAACCTGAAGTACTTCTGGGGAAAAAATAAAGATGCCCCAATGCTCACTTTTCTTCATATATGCATTTGAGAAATTATATATAAAAAGAAATGATATTTCCTCACTGAAAAGTTACCCCAGATATCTGACAACCTCAGGGAAATAGCTGCATGAATCTGGGCCAGGTGAACTTCACTGGACTTGACAGAAAAATGCATCAGTGTGTCCTTGCAGATTT
This sequence comes from Pelecanus crispus, assembly GCF_030463565.1. NCBI lineage: Eukaryota > Metazoa > Chordata > Aves > Pelecaniformes > Pelecanidae > Pelecanus > Pelecanus crispus. The sequence goes on from NC_134643.1 coordinate 27,607,111, forward strand.
TGTCATCCCTTCTATTTGACTACTGCCACAGCCTATGTTTTTTGATCCAAGAAAACACACAGTGTTTTCTTACCCTTTTACGTAATTTGTAAGAAGAAATGGTTCCCTATTTTCCTTTGGGGAACAGTGGAAAGACACTGGAGAATTATGAGCCCAACAATGATTTAATACCTACCCTTGCTGTAAAATTTGAATAAAAATCAGACCTGAGCTCTAACCTACATTTCCAGCCAGATATACTAGTACAGGTTTATGGTGGGTGGACCTTGGCTGGCTGGCAGATGTCCACCCAGCTGCCCTCTCACTCCCCCTCTTCAGCACAGCTGGGGGAGAAAATAAGATAGAAAAGCTCATGGATAGAGATAAGGACAGGGAGATCGTTCACCAATCACTATCACTGGCAAAACAGGCTTGACTTGGGGAAAATTAATTTAATTTATTGAAAAAAAGAAAAAAAGGAGTAGGATAGTAATGAACAAAAACTAAAACACCTTTTCCCCACCCCCTTCTTCCAAGGCTCAACGTCACTCCTTCATTCCCAACACTTCTACCTTCCACAGGCTGCAGTTCTTCAAGAACTGCCCCAGCATGGATCCTCTCCATGGAGTACAGTCCTTCAGCAGTGGACTGCTCCAGTGTGGGTCCCCCACAGGCTGAAGTTCCTGCCAGAAAACCTGCTCCTGCAAGGGCTCCTCTCCACGGGCCACAGTTCCTCTCAGGAGCCTGCTCCAATGTGGGCTCTCCACAGGCTGCAGCTTCCTTGAGGGCACCTCCACCTGCCTCCAGCATGGAGTCCTCCAGGGGCTGCAGTGCAGATACCTGCTCTACTGTGGTCATCCATGGGCTGCAGGGGGACAGCCAGCTTCCCTATGGTCTTCTCCAGTGGCTGCAGGGGAATCTCTGCTCTGGCACCTGGAGTACCTCCTCTCCCTCCTTCTTCTCTGAGCTTGGTTTCTGCAGGGCTGTTTCTCTCACATTTTCCTCACTCCTCTCTTCCACAGCTGTGCAGAATTTTTGCCCTTTCCTAAATACGTTTTCCCAGATGCACCACCATCTTGGTTGCTGGGCTCAGCTGTGTGCTGCAGTGGGGTCTGCTGGAATTGGCTGGAACCGTCTGTGTCCGACACAGGGCAGCCTCGGCCTTTCCTCACAGAGACTAACCCTGAAGTCCCCTCACTACCAAAACCTTGCCAGAGACACCCAATACAAGGTTTAAAGCAAATACATATTTGGATAACAGCCTTGCACATGAATGGTAAGGAGTTTGGTCTAAAACTTAGCACAAATCTTGAGGTAATAGTATCACAAAGGCATATCCTGAGAGGCAAATCTAGTCCTCAGTACCTAGTGTTATTCTGACTGACAGACAGTTCTTGCCTTTTCCTTCTCCATGTGTACAAGGAGAGTCCATTCAGCTCCAGCTTTTGGATTATACAGTTTATCTTGTTGCACCTGCTTTTGTATCGTGCAATTGTAGGTCTTACTTTGGATTCTACAAATTCAGTAGGTGGAACCACTGTATCTTTAGATCATTATTATTATCCCTCAAAACTGATCTGAACACCCAAATCTGCTCATAGGAATAGGATGGAATACAGCCAAGAACTTTGTAAAAATGTGTAAGACCTAACATTTCAAAACAATGGAGTTGCCAGTTCTGTGAGAATCAGAAAATCACGGTTAGTAGGACTATACAAAGAGGGACTATAGAAAACTTTCCTCATGACCAGCCAGGTTAGCTCAGTTAGTTAGAACACGGTGCTAATAATGCCAAGTTCACAGGTTCAATCCCTGCTTACTGCAGGGGGGTTGGACTCGATGATCTCTCAAGGTCCCTTCCAACCCAAAGCTTTCTATGATTCTATGACCAATTGGTTTAGATTCTGAATGCCACTGGATGGCATTCTACTACATGGGAGTTATTTGCTCTTAGCATCATCTGACCTAGAAGTAACACAGAGCAATCTGGTGTACATAATTGGCAATGAGCACAATATCAACTATATGATTTTGAGAACTATCAGCTGTACAAAAATGAGTGCAACATATCTTGAGTAAGACAGAGTTCCTTATAATCTCAGAATTAACTCTGCTATGATGTCAGTTGTGCTATATATATTTTCATTGTCTAATAGCAGAAGAATATTATTAAATCTCCTTACAGGATTCATATACTGGGGATGGAGGTGTGTGTTATCACACCTAAGTACTTTTGTTTCAATATACTGGATCCCATGTGTTTTCTTAAAAGACCAGATAAAAAATACTGAGAAGGTATCTGACAAGTTAGGTAAAGTACTATAAGATTTATTTTTTTATAAGTTTGTTTATTGCTCCCTTGGTCTATTGAATCTTTCAGAAAAGCAAAATTCATTACTTTTAATGTCATTTAAAACTTGCAAAGAAAATGGTGACTTTGAATACTGAATATGGAAAAGAGATGTGTGTTCTTTTCGCCTACTTTCTTTCTTTTAAGGCACTGCTGCTAAATATTTACAGAAAATAGTTTTAAAGTTAAATGAAAAGCAATGAACTCATGTCAACTAAACCATCAAAATATTTAGGGCTCTGGAGACAGACAGGATGAATACACTGATCTGAGAGACAGCAGGCCTGGATTTCATGGAGGATGCCAAAAAAAGTAAATGAATTAGAAAAGAGAATTTATGAACCTTGAATACAATTCTCGAAAAACTTATATCAAGAGGTTTTTGAAGGGATGTTTATTTTTAAATTTCTTAACCTGACATTGGAGTTAGATGTAATTTAGAGTATACTGCAAAGTTTCAGATTTAAATTTAAAGAAATATTTTTAAAAAATGTAAATGGCAGTAAAAACTGCCTATATTTGACCTGCGCTGCAGATTGTGTGGGCATCCACAGATGCAAATATTCTCACTCAAGGGAGTTTCTCTGGGAGATTTTTGTTGCTTCCAAGCTCTCAGAGTACCTGGTGGGAGGTGGGAAGAGTGGGGTTTTATGCACCTCCTCCCCTCTGAATGAGTGTATCATAACATTTCCAATGCTTGTGTTTGCTGGAGTTCTGGTAGAGATTACACTTCCTGAGCTGAAAAATCACTGTATATTTTGTAGTGTTTTTTTAAGTAGGTAGCATTCTTTTAAGTACACTTATACTGTGTATTGAACCTGATTAGAGTTTGGAATCATGCATTAATTCATTTTCTTGCCCAGAAGCATCCACTGTATCTCAAAGGTGAGAGACAAATCACCCTTCCCCATCAAAGTTTTCATTTGAATGGATGCCACTTTAAAATTAAGAGGAGTTTAGCATGTCATTCCTGAAATATTTAAGGGGCTAGATTCTGTCTCCCTGCTGAGTCTGGAGCCAGTTTACTTTTAGGCGTCAAGTACTCTTCTCTGCTATGTTCCCTGAAGCAGCAAACCAGATTATTCCCAGGAAGGTACTCAGACAACTGGAGATAATAATTATCTGTTCATGTTAGAGACTGGAAATTATTTTCTCACTACTATTCCATGGGGGGAGGTTCTGCTGACACTTGAATGACAATTTTTATTTGCCACTGCTCAAACCTTCTCTAGCCCTACCTGCTGCTGAGCTGGAGTCTTGAGGCAGGGTGTGATAAGTGTGCCCTTTCAGCAGATAACAATGACTGGACATGGGAGAGCAACTAGTCCATACATTCACCAACCATCACAAAATCTCTCAGCTTTCTGGTGTTTTCCCCAGCATCTTCCACTACTGATTTAAGCCAGAGTTTACTTGTCTAATGTGGCTACTGGCTCCTCCTTCCCCACTTCCCCTCCCAAAGGCATAGACAGAAAGCTAAGACCCTTCTCCCAGAATGGCCACATGTGGCACTCTGAGGGGATTATGTTCCTTTTTCCACTTCCTATCTGATGTTCTTTGATTAAGTGTTTTGATTCTGTATCTTAATTAACACATTCTAGGTTCTAGTCTGCATGTCTCTGCTACAGACTTTTGAGGGTATAATGGTAGAAGTTTATATGTACAATGAGAAATAATAAATGCACAGTTTTCTTACTTGATTTGTGCCTAGTTTTCTATTGAAAGTATTAACACATAACATGATATCATGAATGTTTACACTGTTATTCACTAAATGGCATCACATTCCTTTTTGTACATACTCTTAGTTTCACAGGTTGTAATGGTTAGCTATTGGCTACCTTGGCAGTGCAAAGAAGGTTTTCCAAAGCAGGAATAAAAAATGTAGTAATTACATTTATAAAGCAAATGAAACAAGTATTGCAGCTATTTGATGTTGAATACCTATGGCCTCTGTTGCCTGAGTAGAGTTAGAACAGGAACTGTTTGATTTTTCTTCTACTCACCCTATATTTAAAGCGATACAGCAAAGCTTAATAATTTCATTTAGTTAGCCAGGTTCTTCTCCTTCATGCAGATTTCCCTTGTCTCACTACAAGTCTCTGTCTTAAGTTCATGTCTCATATCGCTTCTTACTTCATTAATTGTCTGTATCAGTTATCATTCCCTCATTTTTCACCAATAGAACCCTAAGTGAGTACTGCAGATCTACAGTAAGGTAAATTATAACAGTATGTGACCCCATAAACCCCCCCCCCGACTGTTAAGATCAGATATCACAAGAGTTAGAAGATGAAGTAGTGCCTTCTAGGGTCGATTGCCACCTTGAGGACTCTGGTGATGTAGCAGTGTACTGGACATCACACTAAAATGTCCCAAAGGAGATTCTAAACCCCAGACTACAAACCTAGACTTAGCACACAGTCTAAACAGAGCCTGTACAAGTTACTTCTTTCAGCTGTTGGGGAGAAAGAATGTGCGTATTACAAGAAGTTTAAGGGATGTTATAGGATAGAGTGCAAATCGGCTGACTTCCAATTTAGTGATTTAGTGAAGGAGACAGTCCTTCCTGTTAATTTGGCAATGTGTATTGTAGAATGTAAGAGGGAGAAGATTTATATTTCAATAATAAAATGTTTCCATTTATTACAGATCATTAAGAAACTTTTTTTCACTCATCACTAGGGACTGCATTCAACCAGAAGTAGGATTATTGAGAGATTCTTCATACTGGATTATCTCACTGCTCTCTGTTCAGAGTACTTTCTTGAATACAAGAGATTAAATTCAAATTTCTGTATCAGATCAGACAAGGGAGTTGAATGTAGATTCTCACTTACCTAATGTATGCCTTAACAACTGAGGCACATTATTTTTTAGTAATAGCTCTTCTTTTCTGGCATGATATTTTGCAAGTGATGCAGGACACTCCAAAATATGGAAAAGCATTTAATTTCTGCTTAACTGAAATGTTTACACAACTCCCAGCATTTTTCTGGTTTAATATATTTCTGAAAAATGTTAGTGTCATGTTGGCCAGAATCAGTCTTTCGTGCAGTTTTTTAATTTTATTGCCAAATCAAAGATATAAATTACACAGCTCTGCTATTAGATTGTCTGCAATATGTTGCCTAATTGACTTACTGTGATTTCTTTTCAATTGTGTTTTTCTATTGGGGAGATTTTTTTTGTAAGTCTGGGACTGAAGATAATAGCATAAGGATGATGTCTTCCATCACAGCTTAGAAAATTAGACAAAACTCATGTCAGCTTTCTGTCTGCATCATATTAAATGCAGTCATTGGAACTATGATTATGCAGCTTTGACAGTTAACCATGAAAAGTGACATATAGCTTTACTAAGAAAAAAGGAAACATTAAATTGTCCAACTGATTAAAAAAGAACTTCAACTCATGCAATTAGTAACGAGAAAAACAATCAGCTAAGGTGAAGTGATAGGCACAGGCAGTGAGGAAATAATGACCTCTAAAGAGACACCAGAGTGTTTGTTGAATAAATTATGACAGCTCTGGTCTTTGATCATTCCTAGCCAGCCTTACAAGGAAAATATGCCAGCAATAAGAAACAAACTAACATTGTATGTAAATATCATAAGTTTTTTCTAGAGGAGAAAAATCTTTATGGAAAACATTTTTTTTGTGTTTTTCTTTTTAGTATCGTTTTAAGTCCCCATTTCATTGACTAGCATCCTAAATTTTAGTCAATTGCTTTGTAACTTAACTGTGGTATATATCTTCTACTGGCTTATGAGTATAGTTCTCAGCTTTAGCAGACTTTCTTACTATTCTTCAATATCTTTCAGTTAGTTCTGTCACCTAAACAGCACCTATTTTGCTCCTCCTCACTAATACATATATCTTCATATTTTCCAGCTTGGTTTTTTCCTACATTCCCTTTCCAAAAATACTTAACTATTATATTCAATATCATTACATCAAACAGACTTAACAACTTACTTTGCAATTATTAGTCTTTTTTGTCCCATAGAATCATAGAATGGTTTGGGTAGGAAGGGGTTTATGTTGGAAGCCCCAGAGCTGAACACAGTACTGCAGGTGGGGTCTCACGAGAGCTGGGTAGAGGGGGAGAATCACCTCCCTCGACCTGCTGGCCTCACGTCTTTTGGTGCAGCCCAGGATACGATTGGCTTTCTGAGCTGCAAGCGCACATTGCTGGGTCATGTTGAGCTTCTCATCAACCAACACCCCCAAGTCCTTCTCCTCAGGGCCGCTCTCAATCCATTTTCTGCCCAGCCTGTATTTGTGCTTGGGATTGCCCTGATCCATGTGCAGGACCTTGTGTTTGGCCTTGTTAAACTTCATGAGGTTTGCACGGGTCCAATTCTCAAGCATGTCAAGGCCCCTCTGGATGGCATCCCTTTCATCCAGCATGTCGACCGCAACACACAGCTTGGTGTCATCAGCAAACTTGCTGAAGGTGCACTCAGTCCCACTGTCCATGTCACCAACAAAGATGTTGAACAGCGCTAGTCCCAATGCCAACCCCTGAGGAATACCACTCATCGGTGGTCTCCATTTAGACATTGAGCCGTTGACCGCAACACTTTGAGTGCGACCATCCAGCCAATTCCTTATCCACCAAGTGGTCCATTGGTCAAATCCATGTCTCTCCAAGTTAGAGACAAGGATGTCGTGCAGGACAATGTCAAATGCTTTGCACAAGTCCAGGTAGATGACGTCAGTCCCACCCCTAAAGATATCCTTTCATAATCTTTTAAACATGATAACATGATTTCATCTTCTGCCTTTTAGGGGTAAAGAAAATTCTCTGCCCAGTCAGGAAAGGACTATAATGAGTTCTTTATTCAATTTCCAACCCACCCACCTGCCTTTTTTTTTCTTTAAACCTTCGGGGCATATGAAAAAGCTCATCTTTTTTTCTGTTAAGGCTTTGATTAAGATCCTAGTTGAAAAGCAATTAATATGGATCTTGATGTTCAATGGAATAATTTGTTTATATATAAGTAGTCAAGGACTGATGAAAAGATGTAGGTCATTGCTATGAATAACCAGAAAAGTGATAGGTAAAGAAAAGCTGGGGATAGATGGAGATGTATTTATGTTTTCAAAAGATTCTTTAAAATGTCCAAAAAGTACTAAAGAAGTTAAGCAGCCATGGAATCATCAGTAAATAACTTGCATTAATAAAAATCCTAGGAGAGCCAAAGGAAAAGGTAGAATTAAATATATGTCATGCTGTCTCAGTGGGGCAGTAGCAAGACAAGCTTTTCAGGAAAAAGTAATATATTTTATTATACCAGTCAGTGTAGCTGAGGAGGGGAAAAATCAGATCTAGAAGATGTTGTTCAGTATCATATTTCAGTAGAACAGAGTAAAAAAGCATATACGCTCCATACATCTGTTTCAGCTCTGGCTTGTGTGCCAGAAAGTATGACTGTGTTTCCCAGTTGGACTTATAATGGATTTTAACTCTCCCTGTAGATCTTGTTTCAGTTTTTATCATGGCATAATGCAAATCCTTGGGTAACTTAAGTTTCCATAAACGATGCCAGATTATTTATTGTATTTATAGATGACATGGAAGTGGAAGCAGGCTAAGATGTAGCAAAATATTTTAGTTGCTCAGAAGCAGTAGACCCTGACAAACCAGCAGCAACTTTAAAAACATTAGGAAAATGAACATCATTTGACTAATGAAAAGGAATGCAAGAAAAAAAAATGTACTTGCTCTAAAAAATGTTTTACAGGGAGGCAATATTTACTAACATATTTGTTCAGAGAATAGGAAGTTAACAGCATTAACTAGGGAAAAGAACATGGACATCAAGGATATCCCAGCTGTCAGAAATTACTTCTTCCCCTGTTTCATAATGCAAGAAAAGTGAACATTCAAAGAGATTTGAAAAATTGTACCTGTAAAGAAACTCCTTTTCACACAGTGTGTGTTTTGTCTTTGAAACTTATTGCCAGAGTTCTTGAGGTCAAAAACTTTCCAAATCCAATGTTTATAAATTATATAGTCTGACATTTTTCCTATGACATTACTGTGGCAATAACAACACCTAAAAAATGCATATTAACTCCTGTGCTTCAGGGCTTATACAAAACTCTGAGAAAAGACCTAAGACAAAAGGCAGACTATGTTACCTCTACTACCTCTATCTCTACTGTGCATATACTTTTCTCAGAAGAGGCAGTATGGGCAACTTTTAGACAAGATACCCAGCCAAGCAAATGAGTGATCTGATATAGCATGGGAATTCTTACAAACTGAGAGATGCAATAGAGTTCAAAGCTCTCAATATCACTTCTGTCCTTGCTGTTTTGCTGAGTGCAAATGCTTTCATGCATTCTGATGCATGCAATCAGCATTACCTTCCCTTTTCTAGTTCCAATTCCTTACAATACAGATTGCCCATCTTTTCATTTTCCAGATCCCTTTGTACTTCAATCCCTTATGAATATATTCTCTCTTCTTGTCCTGATATTTCTGCTACTGTAATTAGGTCTTTCTCTGCTTGAAAGCCCATTATTATATTTCCAGTTAATAGTATCATCTGTCAATATTTTGATTGATTCCATGATTGTCTTGATTTCTGTGATATCACATTATCTTTCATTTAAACTTTCTATCAACTTTGATGTACAAATGCAAAAAAACATAACCACAAAAAACCCATGTAAAAACTGCAAGATCTCTTTACTTGCAGCCTCAGACATTTAGAATGCAGCAAGTGCACCAGAAAGAGAGAAAAAAAATACGTCAAGCCATTCTGAGAGTAAAGCCATACACATGCAAAGCAAAGTATAATCATTTAAAGAAGATGGACATATGAAAACCTAGAAAGAGACAGATGAGACAGCAGAATGATAACCACATATTCAGTAATAATTACTTTGACATTATGATATGTACACTGTAGTGTCAACACTTAACATTTTCTATTGGAAAATATTTAAGTATACTATTCACTGCAGAATAGAACAGTTTAAGAGGATCAGGAAACCAGATGACTCCATATTTATGATGTGACCGGAATACTCGCTTTGTTTCTTTAAAGTGAATTTTTGTTCATATATAAGGTTAGATCCTGACCATTAGATTTCTAACTGTGTACCCTTCTTCTTTCTGGTAGTTACTACAAAATATATACGATTTATTTGGCTACAAAAATACCACTGGAAGCTGAGATTTGAAAATCACTGTTTTAGTCTTCCATCACATGGTAGATGGGCATAACTGCACAGAAACAGTATAGAATCATAGAATCACAGAATCGTTTAGGTTGGAAAAGACCTTTCAGATCATCAAGTCCAACCATTAACCTAACATTACCAAGTCCACCACTAAAACAATTAAGGGTAGAGCAATAATTAATTTTGTGTTTCCTGGCTTGGTGGCTGGATTATTTTTTAATTAAAGTAAAACCAGGAATCATTAAGGTTGGAAAAGACCTCTAAGATCATCAGTCCAACCGTCAACCCAACACCACCATGCCCACTAAGCCACGTCCCACAGTGCCACGTCTACACTTCTTTTGAACACCTCCAGGGATGGTGATTCCACCACCTCTCTGGGCAGTCTGTTCCAATGCTTGACTACTCCTTCCGTGAAGAAATTTTTCCTAATAGCCAATCTAAACCTCCCCTGGTGCAGCTTGAGCCCATTTCCTCTCGTCCTATCACTACTTACTTGGGAGAAGAGACCAACACCCACCTCACTACAACCTCCTTTCAGGTAGTTGTAGAGAGCAATAAGGTCTCCCCTCAGCCTCCTCTGCTCAAGGCTAAACAACCCCAGTTCCCTCAGCCGCTCCTCACAGGACTTGTGCTCTAGACCCCTCACCAGCTTCGTTGCCCTTCTCTGGACAACACTCCAGCAATTCAATGTCCTTCTTGTACTGAGGGGCCCGAAACTGAACATGGTATTCGAGGTGCGGCCTCACCAGTGCTCAGCACTTCCCCACTCCTGCTGGCCACACTGTTCCTGATACGAGCCAGGATGCTGTTGGCTGCCTTGGCCACCTGGCCACACCACCGGCTCATGTTCAGCTGGGTGTCAACCAACGCCCCCATGTCCTTTTCGGCCAGGCAGCTTTCCAGCCACTCTTCCCCAAGCCCGTAGCGTTGCATGGGGTTGTTGTGACCAAAGTGCAGGACCTGGCACTTGGCCTTGTTGAACCTCATACAACTGGCTTCAGTCCATCAATCCAGCCTGTCCAGGTCCCTCTGCAGGGCCTTCCTACCCTCGAGCAGATTGACACTCTGACCCAACTTGGTGTCATCTGCAGACTTACTGAGGACATATACTCAATCCCCTTATCCAGATCATTGATAAAGATATTAAACAAGACTGGCTCCAAAATTGAGCCCTGGGGAACACCGCTCATGGCTGGCCGCCAGCTGGACTTAACTCTATTCACCACTACTCTCTGGGCTCAGCTACTCAACCAGTTTTTTACCCAGTGAAGAGTACTCATAGAACAACATCTATTGGAAATGCACTTTATTTTTCCCATACTTCAACTGAATTCTCAAGTCAGGCAGCTACATGTAGTGCATCAAACTGCCTGCTAAAGGCAGCCAAGAAATTTTTGACACAATATTTTTTCACTGGAAAATGAAGATTTCTTTATGTCAAAACAAGCAGTTGTATCTTGCTGCAAAGTTGCCTGCCTGTTATTTACAAGATATTTTAGGAATGAAGGAGCTTTTTCTTAACAAGTGTGCATTTCAAGGAGAAAGGGATCTGAGATCTGGGAGCTGTACGGGCTTTCATATTTCTTGTGCCTGTAACTCATTAGACTGGTAAAGAGAGACCTGGGCATTCAGGGCAATTCATCATGTTTATTTAAGGAAAAAAATTGAAATGGACTGTAGTTCCATTTTTGGCAATAAAAGGTTTGAATGCTTCCTAATATTCAAGATATTTCAAAAGAACAAATTTTCATTTTGGTGCCTAAAGATGTCTAGTTATATCTCTAAATAAATTTCCCAAACCTGAAAATTCCAGTTTTTATGCAGCCCCAGTTTCCCTCTTTCAGACCACAATTTGTCACTTGAATTAGCTACCGCACATTACTGACACAATGGAAAAGTGTAAGAAGCAAACAACTGCTGGCTCTACTAACAGTTTGTGTTCTCTTCCCCTAGTCCCTGCTTTTACAGGAGATACAACAGAAATCCCATATGGACAAGAGTAGAATAAGGATCTTTTAAAATTATTATTATTTTCACAATGTGTATGACCTAGGAATGAAAGTTAACTGGGTTTGATTACAGCCAGTATCTATTTACCTGCTGAATAGGAAGTAGTTATGGAGACATATTTGAGAATTCACAAATGTTTTTTTTTTTCCAAACTATAAGACTATGTAAGCTTTTTAATTTTTTTATGAATTATCTCATGAAACCAGTGAACTGAATGAAATGCCCCACTACATAAAGAATAACCCCAGAGTCACAAAAAGTTCCGAGTGATCAGCTATTATTATTGTATAACTTACAATATGCAGATTACAGACCCAAGGTGATAAAACCCCCCATCATTACACTTATTCACTGAACCGCCCTGTTATGTTATGGTCAATAACTTCAATAATTCCTCAAGTTAAGGACTCCAAAATGCAGCTACTGTGAGTATTGCAATGACAGCAGAAGTCTTAGTTACCCTATGGCAGACTAGGCACAGGAAAAGGTGAATTTCTTTTGTGAGGTTGTATTCACTGTTGCAACACTCTCTATTTCTTTCTGCTGTGTGTCTGTGTGTTCACAAATACCATCCTAAGTAATTGCTGCATCCTCAGGTACATCTACAGCAGTTTGAGAATATCACCCCAAAACTGATATAGGTAGGGATCTAAACAGATGTCACACTTTGAAGTTCAAAAAGGTGTCTATCTTCAGAAATAGCATCACACTAGCATTTCACTTGCACAAATATCACTGATCATGAATGAAGATATTCTCTAAAAATTATACCCATGCTATAGATCTTGCTTGCATGAGTTTTCAAATTAAAATTTATTTATGAAAACTCCAAGCTATTATTCAGCCAAGCACACTCATACTTTGAAGATTTACTTATGGCATTCTGGAAGCGTGTGGAACATATCGCTGTGTAAATTTATCTCTAAGCACATCTATCTACAGCTTACATATTAGCATCATGGACATTGGATCATTTTTAGCTATGCAGACAATTGCATGGAACAAAATTATAAAATCTCATTCAGCTGAGTAATGCAATAAGTTCTAAAGAATTTTCAGGTAGAACAATGTAAACTAATTCACAGCTTTGGTCCAGGGTAAAAAGTTGCACAAAGTAGATACTAATGCAAGAGGTCTTAATATTCTACAGGAATGCAGAAAAGTACCTATAAACACAAAGTGTTTTGCCTGCAAATATATAATCACACGTCTTTCATGTTATTTAAAAAGAAAAAGAAACTTTGCAGTAAGAATACTGGCCAAGGCACAAAGGGATTTTTTAGGGATTAGTCATATTATGGGTCCATTTGTTCCTAGGAAATGCCTGGTATCTCAGTCCTCATCAGTTAGGCAGGCAATGGTATCACCATATCTCACCTATCTCCCAAAGGTTATTATATATTTTCTTTCCACTAGTTCACAGTGAAGGCAAGTAAGTGAAAAGAATTAATTTTTATTGGATTTTCTAATAGTGTCCTTCTGAATAATGCTGTAACACATCATACAAAAGAAAACTAAAAGGAAAATGAGCAATGCCAGATTCTGATTATGCTACCAATGGTCTCTTAAAGATTCTCACCACACATCTGAATGTGAGAGTCTCTCTACTGGCTAATCACAACATTTATTTCAAATATGGATACTTGATAGATATGTCTATATCTGTTTTTTTAACTTGCTCCTGTCGTCGACCTTCTCCAGTATGAAAATGTTGCCTGTGTTGCACTGTCAGCTGCTAGATAAACAAAGTTATGAATGAAATATGATGCCACTGGAGCAGCTATATGAATATTCCTTTGCAAAATGAAAGATGATCAATGCTTCACATCTTGATCAGCATCCCACTAAAACGCCACACTACTGTTGCAGAGTATATATGCCTTCTCTAAGCCAAATTCAACTCTAAGTCACTCTGAATCTAAAATAACTCTATTAAATTCAGTAGAATTTAATTTCTCCATATAAATATGTGGTATAACTACAAGCTAAAATGAACTGTATTTGATATATCTATCCTATATAGATATATCTATCCTATATACATCTATCTGCCTAGTCCTCCTGTTTATTACTTAATAGTTACTGGAAAGAAATAAATTTTCAAGAAGTTTCAGTGTGTCAGACTGTTTAGGATATCTCCACAAGACAAATACATCTATTGAGAAAGGTGTTTTCCATTTCAAAGGTACTACAGCCTCTCACTTTTGTGTGCTATGAGAGTATCTAATGGCTTCCAGTGGGAAACAATATTCATTCCACTTTAAATGAAAAGCGCCTTTGGTATTTGAATGTATTTATGAGCCTGTGAATATAGAGCTGTGCTTACCATTTCACAGTAACCCACTGAAGGATTATACTGAGGCACAAGATAAGTACAAGTGCCTGAAGTAATCTGGGCACATGAAATAAAAACAGCCAGAGGAAAATGAAAATACTAATAAGTAGCTCCTATTCTTTTTCTCCCTTTCAATTTTGATTAACTGCACAGTTTAACTAACAAATCACCTTCCCTCAATTTTGGTAATAAAAGTTTTGATCAAATAATAAAACATAAAACTTGATACTTTCTTTTTTATTATTATTTTTTGAGCACTGAAAGATGGTAGCTATATTTATTCTTTCTTGGTAGCTCTACTTATTTTCATACAAAACCATTGAATAATTTGAAACCAAACCAGCTGGCTATAAGGAAAACATCCAGGCAGAATTTTGTATTCTTCTATTATATTTCCTCTTGGAAAACACACAAATTAAGACTTTTGTCCCTTTCCTGTTAACAAGTTATTCGAAGACAGGATTAACTTCTTATTTATGTGCTGATTTTAAGTTGTGCTTTCTCAAGAGTTTTACAAACACTCTAGAAATGTAGAATCACAGAATGCTTTGGGTTGGAAGGGACCTTTAGAGGTCATCCAGCCCAAACCCCCTGCAGTGAGCAGGGACAGCTTTAACCAGATCAGGTTGCTCAGAGCCCCGTCCAACCTCACCTTGAATGTTGCCAGGGATGGGGCCTCCACCACCTCTCTGGGCAACCTGTGCCAGTGCTTCACCACCCTCACTGTAAAAAATTTCTTCCTTATATCTAGTCTAAATCTTTTCTTCTTTAGTTTAAATCCATTACTCCTTGTCCTGTCACAACAGGCCTTGCTAAAAAGATTCTCCCCATCTTTCCTGTAGGCCCCCTTTAAGTACTGAAAGGCCGCAATAAGGTCTCCTCGCAGCCTTCTCTTCTCCAGGCTGAACAACCCCAACTCTCTCAGCCTGGCCTCGTAGGAGAGGTGCTCCAGCCCTCAGATCATTTTGGTGGCCCTCTTCTGGACCCGCTCCAGCAGGTCCATGTCCTTCTTGTGCTGAGGGCCCCAGAGCTGGACGCAGTACTCCAGGTGAGGTCTCACCAGAGCAGAGCAGAGGGGCAGAATCACCTCCCTCGACCTGCTGGCCACGCTGCTTTTGATGCAGCCCAGGATACGGTTGGCTTTCTGGGCTGCAAGTGCACATTGTTGGCTCATGTCCAGCTTTTCATCCACCAGTACCCCTAAGTCCTTCTCCGCAGGGCTGCTCTCAATTCCTTCATGCCCCAGCCTGTATTGATATTGGGGGTTGCCCTGTCCCAGGTGCAGGACCTTGCATTTGGCCTTGTTGAACCTCATGAGGTTCACAGAGGCCCACCTCTCCAGCTTGTCCAGGTCCTTTTGTATGACATCTCGTCCTTCTGGAGTGTCAGCTGCACCACTCAGCTTGTGTGTGAATTTCTCACTGGATATTTGTTGTAGCAATTATAGAGTGGAAGTATTGATATATCTGATCATCTGTGTTGTACAGTGTTTCTTGGATTACAGGAGTAATAATTGTTTGAGAGAGTTCCAAAAGAAGAAATTGTCAATAGCATGTGTTTAGATTTAAGCAACAGTCAAACCATTCACATATTTATAGGAATGTAGTCTTCCACAAACATTCATTCAACAAAAGCAGTCTTTATCTTATGAAGAACTGGATATCATGGACTGAACGATGTTACTGAAAAAGACATTTTCACATGTGAAGTCAGTAGAGCAGTGGTCCATACGGTGACTCAGGGATGGCCATGTTAGTTGTCCACCTCAAAGTAGTTTTATGATATCTGCTTGATCACATATTGCTAACCCCTGTTCTTCATTAGTCATTTCCAACACTGGAAAAGTCAAAAGAAGGGATAAAAGCACGTTTTTATCAATGTTTCTGCCTTTCCTTCCCTCCATTAAGTAGCTGCCTGTGAAAGAAGAGATGGTCAATATTCCCATACCTGGCATGAGAGGTGATTCAGCATAGGCTGGAGTGAGGAAAACTGCCATGCCAGATGGAAACATCACATTTGAAAACTGAGATGGCTGTGTGGAAACCAAGTGTCAGAGCGGTCAAACATCCCTGGAGCCACAGAGGGTGAGAAGGAAGACACAAAAAATCTCAACACTCATTTGAAGTAGAAAAGGCATCCCAGCAGCTTGCAACCCAGAGGACGGAGTCTACACCAACTACCTGATTCTCCAGAATTAGCCCACAAAAGAGTTAATACAAATATCAGATTATGTGCTTTTGATCTGTAATTTATTTGGCATTCTCCCTGTGGACATGGTCTGGAATCTGTTCCTTGTGAAAACAAGGAGCAATCTCTGAAAGAATCTGTTACTTGGAATTCAGATCTAACTGGAAGAAACTCAAGAAAATTCAGGGAAAGGAAATCTTAGTTTTGCTGAAGTCATGCAAAAATGTTTTCAGGTATTAACAATGTTGATGCTCGTAAAATGATATTTGGATCATTGCAGAAAATGTTTTACTGATTTAAAATTTTGTCTTACAGACTAGGAAAATGTGCACATCTTCCTTAGATCACAAAGGTGAAAAAATAGAAGTCCCCACACTGTATCTGCTCCAGAACAAAACCAACCCCAAACCACAGCTGAAGTAGTGATTTTCAGGGTCTGAGTTAAAAGGAAAAGAGCTAACCTGCCCAGTAGCTAACTATACTATGTTGGATTGCCCAGATGATTCAGGCAGCAGTCACTTGGGGCTTTGCTCACCTGTGCAATCTGTTGGCTGGGCAGTCTCATGACTGTACCAAGTGTGCAGGTTCAGCTCTGCAATGACAGCCTAGGACAGCTGTGCAGTATAAATGTTACCAAATTAATCCTGCAGCCCTCAGTGTAAATCCCATGGTCAGAAAGCTTGGCTGCCAATACAGAAATGGTCCTACACAGGAGAAAAGCAATGTAGCTGGTTCTTGCTTCATACCAAGGAAAGTAATACATTATACCTTCAACCTCACATACTGTGACTGGATGCAGGATTCATAGAGCTCTCTCCTCATAGCGCTGGCAAAGGAATGGATTCCCACATCTGCAGCTGGAAGAGGAAGACCATGAGACAAATAACAAAAAAAATATTGATCCATAAACTTTTTGTATAGGACACAGGAACTGAGTCTGTAATGACAGTTGAGGGTTTACAGCCCTTTATGGTACCATTCCCATTTTCATTTATTGGCTTATCCTTCCCTCTGATTGATACTGCACATCACTGAGATCTCTGGAGAGTTACAAACATGCATTTGAGTATCCCAAGAGAAGTAAAGAGGGACACTGTGAGGAGGACCAGGTGGCTAAATCACTTGCTGGAGAAGTATAGAAACTGAGCCCTGCTTTTTACAGTGGAGAGAGGTTATGTTGCTTCTGATCATTCATCAACACCAAACATTGGTCAACATCAACATCAAATACTGTTCATCAACACCAAAGCACTTAGGAAATAGATGACACAGGTTCAATCATAAGCAAAATAGGTGGGAAATTCTAGAATATATCTCTGTGAGTAAAGGTTTGTATTTTTGCATCATTCACTATCAATGTGATCTTATTAAATATTATTTCAATTTTATTGAATAACATTGCATTTTAATTTCTCCTGATTTTTCTTATTAAACTGCTCATTGATGATCTTGTAGTCCATAATTCTAAAACAGATTGAAAGTTACTTGCCACACAACAAACTGTGTTTGCAAATTCTCAAGTTGTATTACTCATACATATAGAAACGTCTTGGCTGGTATCAAATAAACTCTCACATATATAAAAATATGTATGTGTATGTATGTAAATATATGCCTGTGAGAGATGATTTGGATATATTTGTGTATATACCTAGATTTAATTTTTAGTTAAATGTGATTCAGTTACTCTTGAAAGTATCATTGTTGATTTAAGAGGACAGCTGAATGTACCAGTGTAGGCTAGACATTCAAGACCATGCACACCTTATGGTTATGTTATGGTTTTTCTCTGTGGTCACATAGAAAAAGTAGAGGAGAGGAAGCAGAAAAAAGGAAGCATTTTTTTACCTCTGTGCACTAGTGACAGTGTCAGGGAAGGATGGTCATATGCAAAGATATTTTTTCCCCAGAACAAGAGGGAAACAATTGAACCTGTGTTACTGATAAACCAGCACCATTTTCTGTGTATTGCAGTGCAACATGGAGTATGGCATGAAAAATATCAAATTTACTGGTCTTGTTCAACTGCTTTCTTTTATGATGGACAACCATGGAACAAAGCCCACATGAATGTTGCATTACCTATTACAACAAACCTTTAGGATTGCTAGTTTAGTTGCTACTTCATCTGTTAATCTGAAAGCTGGGGTACAACACACATAAATTGCAATGATGGGTGAACTGTTCTGCCAAAGAGAGAAAGAAGACAACAAAATGCCTGAAGTCATTGGTATAAATACCATAGAGGTACAAACCTCCTTGACTGTGGACTCAGCTTGAAAGGCAGTAGAAACTAGATACATGATCCTGCACATGAGAAATATACAGTCCAGATGTATGTACTAATGAAAAATCTCACTCAGTGAGAGTGGAGGCTTTCTGAGGAGTCCAAGTATGTTCCAAAATTCATGTCATACAACTAACAAAGGAAAAGGCAATACAGTACATGTTTTACCTCTTGTTGCTTTCTTTAGAGATCATGCAACTTCCCTTTACACACCCTTTTTATAATACCTTCCCCTCTAAAGATATGGTGGGTGCCTGTAGTCTGAGAGAAAGGAATTGTCATTTGAAGTAGAATTTTAATGATGTGCACTGTCTGTCAAAGGCACATTCACAAAAAGTAGAAAAATATAAGCAAACAAATAATATTCCCAAATGCATGCTTTTTGCAGTGCAGATGGAATTTATAGCAACATAAATCCGTGCATTACAAACATAAATTATACACAGTGTACCCAATATCAAAGCTTTTAAAGAAGATACATAGGGAATTTGAAATGAACCATCTAGTAATTGGTCATCCTAACTATATGAATTTTAGGAAAAAAAATTATGCATCTAATGTAATCATAAGTATTATGCCTTGATTTTCCAGTCCAAGATCCTGGCTCAGAAAATGTTCTTTTCATAGCTGGATTTCTGTACTTAAATGCAGTGGTGGAAAGGTATAAAAGTGATCTACTGCTGGCTAAGGATGCTTTGGGTTTCGGACTTTTTTTGGCTTGGAACTGGACAGAAGTGATAGTACAGATTGTGGCTGATCTTGGTATGGACTTCCATTTCTTGTCTGATAATCTTGATCAAAGTTTCACTGTAAGTATTATTTTTAATACTTTGTAAAACATTACAGACAATGAATTATTTGATCCATATCTATGAGCACTGAAAGAAGGTGGCTCTGCTTATTGTTTGACCTGCAGTTGAAAAAAAAAAGAAAAATCTAAAACCAAGTCAGCTATCATCAAAAGAAATCTGAATGAAGCTTTATCTTTTTCATTTGCACAAAATAATTTCTTCTCATAACTTAGGAAAAAAAGCTTTATTCTTTTTGTTTGCAAATGATCTAAAAAATTTAATTAATATATCAAAATATCTGTTAGTTTACATATATTTTATGTACAAAAAAATTAATGTATGGTTTACTCAGTGTTTATTTGCTGTAATAATTACTTGCTTTGAGTACTTTTGTAATTCTTTCCATTTTATTCATTATTCCTGAATAAATTTTTGTTTTGTGAACATAATGATTTCTTTACTTTGCCTTTTAAAGCAGACACATACCCTTCCAAATAAGCATCAGCCTTAAGAACTATTTGATTAAAATTTCCATCACTTCATTATAACACAACACAGATTAACACAGAGCAATTCATTGTGTGATTATGGCAAACTATCCAGATGTGCTTTTTGAGCTGCACCATAGCAAAGATTCTTTTATGATTGCATGTTGCCTCTATCTTCTCATTAACATCTTTTGCTTTGTAACTATTGCAGAAAATAAAATGGTCAGCAACAGCCATAAGAAAAAAAAAAAGAAGGATCACTGAGATCTATTCCAGTCATAAGACATCTTTAACGCTCATTTGCTCTACCCAAACAGTATTTAAAAGTGCTCCTGCAGCTGCTCAATCAATAGGTAAATTACTTCTTGCTGTTGTCTAGGGGGGCAGTGACTGCCTTCATGAACCAATAAAAAAAGGTGCCTATATGGCAATGCAAGGTGATCAGCGTGACTGCATGTTCAGCCAAACTTCCCACATTCCCATAACACTCAGGCAGGCTTCCCCAACCTTCTAAAGCACACATTTTGCAAACTTTTTTGTTCCTAAGTTCAGAGACAAATCTTAACTTAAAAAATTATTACTAGAATAAAAGATTAGCAAAGTCCAACAAATTAGAAAATGTTAATTCAATAGATTTATTGAAAGAAGTATGAAGGTTTCTTATTTCTTAACACACAATAAACATTTCAATAGCTCTAAATATTTAGTGAACTTGCCACATATTATCAAAGAATCAAATATGAGTTTTAAGTTGGGAAGAAGTATATTAAGTAAAGAAACACTGCTGAATTGGGAGGCAGTTTACAAAGAAGACAAAATGCTGCTAAGAAAAAAAGGTATCCTAGGAGAATAAATACAAATTTTGTGAAGTAAAAGCTATACAGGTTTTTTTTTTTTCTAAATAAGCATAATTAAGGGTAATTCAGGTGCTTTTGAAAGCTGTTGACTAGAAGAATCATAAGAAACACCTTCAATTATGACAAATGAAGCACAGAAAATATTTAAATGATTTATTCATACTTCCACTGAATATGGTGAAGTTAGTATTGATCCAGCCCAGCTTTTCTTACTCAGTAGAGAAAACAATTAATTATTATATTATGTTTAATAAAGATATTGAGATTGAAAGGTTTAAGAATACTCATCAATTTCACAAAACCAAAACATTTTAAACTGGAACTGCTGATAGAAAATATTTACTACAATCGTTATTAGGAATGAAAGAAATACCGTAATTTACTTTGTTAACAAAAGAATGATACAGTTCACAATACTCATGGTAACTATACAATAATTTAAACAGCAAAAAAATTAAAAACAAAACCACAGTAAAAAGTTGATATCTGGGATGTTAAAACCATTTGTTCAAGGTGAAGATCTCCTTCTGCAATACTCCAGTGTCATGGCTGTAGTGCCTGAGAGAAGCAGCTACCAAAAACCTCAAGCAATGACACCTAGACAAGAATAAAACCTCCCACACTAGTTAGTCAAGGCCAAGTAAGTGTTTTAAAAATCTTCCTCATTTCCTGTTCCAAACAGCCTGCCCAATACTACACACTGGTAAATCCCAGTGAAGATAAGCTGTTCATAGAATCATAGAATCAGAACATCTTAAGTTGGAAGGGACTGACACAGATGAGTGGAATGTACCTCATTCAAAAGAGAGAAGCAGCAATATGTTTTAGAGAGGTAAAATTATAACTTGACAGAGTTTAATAAATGCAATGGAATTTAACAAATTTTAACAGTAGTTTATCAAGGTTCAATTAGTTTGATGGCAAGGTTCACCTTATTAATTACTGCATGGAAGAAACATACAAAGGAAAAGTGAGTTAGAATGTTTCATACAGAGACTGGAGATGCAAAGGGTAAGGAAGATCCTCCCGTTGAGTCATGAGGTTCAGAGTGGACCCCTCTGCTTTCTAAACTCCTTATGGACCCTAGGTGTGGCTAGGTCCAATCTTAGTCTCAGACTTGGACAACGGTTTATGTCTAATGGAATTATCTATATAAAGTTCATAATAATTAATATTGAGTAGCTACAGGGATTAGTAATGTTTCATTAGTGTTAATTCAGCATGCTATCAGTCACTTACCAAGGATCTATCGCAAGTAAGGGATCTCTCTGTCTTGTGCAAGGAAGAATCTCCTAGTCTCAGGTAAGGGATTGCAAACCTTGAGAGGCATCCCTGCTTAAGGGGAGATTCACCTGGTATGCAGTCCAGCTGCAATTCAGGGACAGCTCAAACTGGGCTCATCCTGGTGGTAGTATTTATAGAGTGAAGTACTTGGCTGCTACTCAATAGTACAGACAAAAGATATCTTCATTTTAGCTCTGGTATCTTGTTCAGTACTTTGGTTATCCTACACTTTTGGGCTTCAAAACCAGCTTTAGAAATATTTTTCTGAGGCACATTCACTGCCTTGTATGTGAGCCAGGAGCTTTCCAGCTTGCAAGTTCTCCACAGGGCATGAGGCCTGTTGCTCCTTAGTCAACCTGAACCAAAGTATGGATAGGGGTCAAGTGCATCCATCACAGGGACGCATAAGGATCATTAAGTCCAACAACCTGCTCCTTGCAGGACTACCTAAGACTAAAACATATGACTAAGAGCCACATCCAGATGTTTCTTGAACTCTGACAGGCTTAGTGCCATGCCTGTTTCCCTGGCGAGCCTGTTCCAGTGACCAATCACCATCTCTATGAAGAACCTTTTCCTAATGTCCAATCTGAACTTCCCCTGATGCAGCTTAATTCCATTTCCTTGTGTCCTATCGCTGGTCACCAGAGAGAGGAGATCAGTATCTCCCCCTCCACTGTCTTCCTTGAGAAAGTTGTAGACTGAGATGAGGTCACCCCTCAGCCTTCTCTTCTCCAAGTTGAACAAACTAAGTGATCTCAGCCACTCCTCATAAGTCTTGCCCTTGAGACATTTCACCATCTTGGTCGCCTTTCCCCGGATGCACTCTAATAGTTTGATGTTCTTCTTATATTGAGGCACCCAAAACTGCACACAGTACTCAAGGTGGGGCTGCACCAGTGCAATGTAGAGTGGAAAAATCATCTCCCTCGACTGGCTAGCTATGCTGTGCTTGATGCACCCCAGGACACAGTTGGCCCTTTTTGCTGCCAGGGCATGCTGTTGGCTCATATTCAACTTGCCATCAGCCCAAATCCCCAGATGTCTCTCCACGGCGTTGTTCTCCAGGCTCTCATCCCCCAATTTTTACGTATAACCAGGATTACCCTGTCCCAGATGGACAATCTGGCACTTGCTCTTGTTAAAATTCTAAGTTGATTCCTTCTTGCCGTGCAACAATTATCAGTGACCTTTTCCAATCTTTTCCTGCATTTTAGTAGATGTACAAAATCAGAAAAGGAAAAAAAAAAAAAAAAAGAGCTATAGAACCTAAAAAATGTCTAATGTTTCAGAAACAGTAGAACGAAAAGGTGTACTAAATCTGGAATTTACTATGAAACATTAAGCACTGTGGGGAATGTTCTGCTCTTGGATGTGAAAGGCAGAGCTTGATCATTGAAGTTTTCATTTTCGGTATGCACAAGACTTCCTTTAATATCTTATGTAATTGTATATCCTTTGTATTTTTAAATAAAGCTTTTAAAAAGGATTTCTAAGCAGCAGAGGGGAAAAAAGGGGTATTACAGGAAATAGGCTGCAGAACAGCAGTATTAATTTATAGAAAACACTGAATAGCTTGAAAAGAGAACTGCTTTTCATGAAAAAATAGGAAAGAGATGCAAGAAAAAAATGGCAGGGTGAAACAGAAATAGATAAGCAGATAACTCATATTCAATAGATTCTGTATAAAAGCAACCCTACAGCAAATTGTTGTAGGTCAAATTTAGAGACCTACACTGAGAGCTCGGCTATATGAGAAAGCTACATCAAATTTGGTTGCAAATCTACCACTTAGATTTTCACTCCACAGTAAGTACATTAAAGCCAGTTCAGATACACAAACAGCAGTTAAAACCATAAGCACACTGCTGTTAAATGCAGGCCATCTTTCACCCTTCAGTTTGTACTGATGAACAAAAGACACTTCTTCCCATAACATGTCTTTTTGAACTATCACCTAGACACAGCCTTGTGATGCTTAATCTGCCAGTCCAACCTTTAGTTTGACCACAAGTCTTGTTTTGTTTTCCTCCTACATTTTTTTCTTTCTTTTTCACTGTCCAGCTTCTTTGTGTTTGAGCATTTGAGTTCCTTCGATAATTCTGTTTTAAAATGACAAATGCATTTTCTCATCTTTAATCTCCTATGTGCCAACCAACTTCCTGCTGATCCTGTGTTGTTTCTTGCTGTTCAGGAATGAGCTAATTGAAAGGGAAACTGTTATTACAAACTGACGAAAAACCTTTTTACTTTTTTTTTCTTTAAGAACATCTTTTTTATTTTTACAGAAGAAAATTTTTATGAAGACCAAAATTATTAACTCAGATTATCATGAGAATGAATCTATTTTACATTAAATTCCAAGTTTTGGAATCTGTTAACTGAAATTAAACTTCAACTAATCAGAAATATTGATTAATTCAATTCTATGAGAAATGCAGATGCTGCAAAATCCATTTTTTTCCTGAACATTTCTTTTCAGATACTGCTTATTTAACATTTGTTATACCCACAAAATGTGGATATTATGTCTTTTTTTTGTAATCTCTTCTTCAGAATGAAATTCATGGTGATAGTTAATTGCAATATTAACACTGTTGCCTTCTTACTAAAATCATTGATCAAAAAGAGTGTGAGTAAAAAAAAAGGTCTACATTCCAATTAGTTTAAAAATTAGCAGTTTCTGAAAAATATGATACAACATATCATAATTACAATTATTTTTTCATTAGAAAAAGAATGGGAGGAGGCAGATGGAGACAGTTCCTACCAGTAGAGGATCTATGGTATCTTTTCTTTTTTCTTTTTTTCTAAAATCTCCCATGTCATCTAGTTGTCTTATTTAAACACAGCCTTCAGCAGAACAAAAGCTCTTGAGCAGGGCTTAAGTATGAGGACCTCCAGACATTACTAGTGAAAGGTATCAGCAGCTATGCTTCCAATGAACTTACTTGCCTTTGCCGTAGTTCTGAACAGTACAACACTGTTGGACTGAATTTTCTCATGAGTGTAATTCATCCTGTGATGCACTTGACTTCAGAAAAAGTTGAATGAGGTGCTTTTGCACTGTTAAGTCATACAAACCTGCCCAAGCCATAGAATTTCTCAGAGACTACAAGGTTTTCTCATTGCACTTTGTTTCCAGAGAAATCTCTGTTACCTTGCCTCATAAGGCCGGGCAGTTAGTATTACCTAGACTTTTGGTACTGCCTCTTGTTCTCAGATACAGATGTTTAGATGCTACTGAACCACATACAACCTCAGCTTCTGTACTTCCTGTGGAACTGCAGTCTTCACCCTCCCTCATGACTAGAATAGAAGGCAGCAGAAGAGCAGGAGCCTTCAACTTTTGGGATGGAGCAGAGCACTGCCTACACATGACAACAGAAAAGAAACAAGAAGGCAGGGTGGACCACCACAAGGGGTTGTCTTGGGACAAACATGGGTGAGATGACATATACAGCATATACAGTCTGGTGACATATACAGTCTAGTGACACAAGGCACACAGTCACTTAGCAATTGCACTCTGACTCTGTTTTCTATATCTGAGAAGAATGTTTTATCAGTTTAAGCAACACTATAATATGTGAACCGTATTTAAATATTTATTTTTTTTGTTCCCAACTACTGGCAGGTAGCTTAGCACAAGCTAAAATTTCAGATCCTGGAAGTGCTGAAGACCTGAGTATTTTTGGAAATTTATGAAAACAGAGCAGTGTGAACTGAAATTTTGCTTGTTTGCCCTTGTGGTGGTTTGACTCTGGCTCAATGCCAAGTGGCCACCAAAACTGCTCTATCACTCCCCCTCTCAACTGGACAGGGGAGAGAAAATATAATGAAAAACCTCATGGATCAAGATAAGGACAGGGAGATCGCTCAGCAATTACCATCACGGGCAAAACAGACTTGACTTGGGGAAAATTAGTTTAATTTATTGCCTACCAAATCGAAGTAGGGTAATGAGAAATAAAACCAAACCTTAAAACACCTTCTCCCCACCTCTCCCTTCTTCCCAGGCTCAACTTCACTCCTGATTTTCTTCTACCTCCTCCCCCAACGTGGCACAGGGGGATGGGGAATGGGGGTTGTGGTCAGTTCATCACATGTCGTCTCTGCCGCTCCTTCCTCCTCAGGGGAGGGCTCCTCACACTCTTCCCCTGCTCCAACGTGGGGTCCCTCCCATGGGAGACAGTCCTCCATGAACTTCACCAATGTGGGTCCTTCCCATGGGCTACAGTTCTTCATGAATTGCTCCAGTGTGGAGCAAAAAAACTTTTTCCCTTCCACAGGGTGCAGCCCTTCAGGAGCAGACTGCTCCAGTGTGGGTCCCCCATGGGGTCACAAGTCCTGCCAGCAAACCTGCTCCAGCGTGGGCTCCTCTCTCTCCACAGGTCCTGCCAGGAGCCTGCTCCAGCACTGGCTTTCCACTGGGTCACAGCCTCCTTTAGGGGCATCCATCTGCTCTGGCTTGTGGTCCTCCACGGGCTGCAGGTGGATATCTGCTCCACTGCTAACCCCCACGGGCTGCAGGGACACAGCTGCCTCACCATGGTCCTCACCACGGGCTGCAGGGGAATCTCTGCTGCGGTGCCTGGAGCACCTCCTGCCCCTCCTTCTTCACTGACCTTGGTGTCTGCAGAGTCCTTCCTCTCACATATTCCCACTCCTCACTCCAGCTGCAGTTTGTGTCCTGGTGGTTTGGGTTTTTTTTTTCTTCTTAACTACATTATCACAGAGGCACTGCCACTGTCACTGATTGGCTTGGCATTGGCCAGTGGTGGGTCCATCTTGGAGCCGGCTGGCATTAGCTCTATCGGACATAGGGGAAGCTTCTAGCAGCTTCCCACAGAAGCCACCCCTGTAGTCCCCACCGCTACCAAAACCTTGCCACGCAAACCCAATACAGCCCTGTACTACAGTGATACTAATAATGAAAAAGAAAACAAACTCCTAATTATATTACATTACTTGTGCTCATGTTTTTTTTATTTGCCTCAGGTGGCTGGGGAAGTAGAATTTTACAGACCTTTGTGAGGCTTATTCTTTCAGTACTCTATTTGCAACTTGGCCTGTAAACACAATTGCTACAAAACCCTGTAAGAAAGCTTTTCTGTGTGAGTTTTCCAATTCAATTTTTCATATGAGAAATTTAATTTGACTGGATAAAAATTTTGGTGTTCATCTGAACCCTAAACTTTTTCATGACCTCATGTTTTTTTTTTCAGAGAATGTCAGTAACATGTTTCGGAAAGTACTAGACATTTATTACTAAGTTTTGTTTACCTTCATTCTTCCTTCTTCCCCCCATCATCTGTATAAAAGAAAGAAACAAAAAACCCCTCAAAATAAACCTTGTTATATTGGGCTGAATAGTTACGTCAAGGTTTGGTTTACACATTACAAGTTTTATGAAGTGATTTAGAAAAGCTTTTCTGGGCCTTGTTATTTGGACAAGAAGAGAACTCCCCTGAGCTTATCATCAAACACTATAGAAGGACCTTATCCTTATACTAGATTCTAGTAAGCACTGTAATTTAAGCATCTGTAAAGGAGCAAGGACATTCTTCTTCCGATAAGGTGAGTCAGAGTAAGTTGTTCCCCATTTCTTTATTATCTGCAAAAATTTCATTGTCTTCATCTGCCTAAAAACCATTTTAATTAAGTGCAAACTGTGATTTCCTTTTAAGCTATCAAACTCACCGCAGACTATCTGCTCAATGTAATTAATACAAACTTTTTTTACTGTCTTTCTGAACTTTGTATTTTTTACCTATTTGGATGTTTATCTAGACTTTTATTTACTTTTATACATTCCCCACATCTTTTTTTTTTTATTCCATTTGTATTTCAAGCAGTTATTTCAGGATGGGGAGAACAAGGAGTTTATCAGAGAGTCAAGGGAACTTTAGTCTCTCCCTGACCTTTGTTAGCTGAGTACAGTGTGGCATGCAGAATCCTTGTCATGTAATGCAGTAGCAACCCTACTGCTCTGCAGTTCCTTGTTTCCTCCCACCTCCATGTTACAGCTAGTTTGGTAAGACGTGCCAGTTCTCAGTGTCAGAAGCAGCCTCCGGTGAGCAGACTTCCAGGACCCAGTCATTTTGTCTGACAAATATAACTGTGTCCAAATTCTGACAAAATGCTAGGTAAGGCTCAAGTCAAGAGCCAGCTCAGCCCTTAGTACTGCTGACAGTGTTATATTAATGCATGATTTAATTGACTATAAAAATGGCAAAGAGGTTATTATCATGATTTGTCTCTCAAAAGTTTCAAAAGCAAAAGTATCCAAGGCCAGATCTATACAATGAGTTAGACACAATGTAGAAAAGCTATTCAATGGGTTTCTGCACTCAATTATGTACTGCAAGAATTTCTAGGTACTTTCACCATTGTTTCCTATTCTTGCCCCAGAATCACCTTATTGTAGGCAGATATGTACCTAAATCCTGCCTAATCACTGCTAGAATCAGAAACCTGGAAGAGCAGCATCTGTGTCCTTTAAGGGACTCATGCAAGAGGTGTGCCCAGAGCACAGCTAAGATAAATGAACTTGTAAGTACTGTATAAAAACATAGTTAGACACTATCTACAAAACAGCATTATAGTATCATACTCACCCATGAAGTGAGACGCACAAGCTGAGTTGTCTTCTCAATTTTAGAGACTCAAACCTACACCTTTATAATTGGATGCACTTAAACAAATTGAAACTAACTGTATGTAGCAGGGAAGGGAGGTAGACAGTGCTGCTTGATACCCGCCCTTCTTCTGGTGAAGCGGTGTGAAGTTCATAAGGTCAAAGCTCATGAAGTCATTCTTCTAATTGATGAATTCGTCTGTCATCTAACATTTTTAGTTAAAAATACTGCATTCTGCTTCCAGGACTGTTTCTGTGTTCGATAATAAACACTCACACATGAAAAGATAACTGTTGGGCACTGATAAAGCATGGAGACAGACACACCTGCTCTGCCTGACCCAATTTTTCAGATAAGGGCCTTCAGGAACCACAGGGTCTCTTAAAAGAAAACCCAGTTCAACAACACACAAAAAGAAAAAAAAAGAAAAAAAAAATTGTCTCCTAAATGAACAGACATTCCCTTGAGTCTAGGCACTACAGGTCTGGAGATGACCTAAAGAACAAAGAGACCACTATATTTAGCATTTCTTATCAGTTAGCACTGAAGTTTTAAAAAGTGCTTTTGCAGAGTAGGATTCAGACTGAAAGCCAAACTTCCAAAACTTCAGCAGTGTGATATCCAGCACTTCTACACTTCAGTCCTCCGTCAATTTTCAACACATAAATAACCTGTAAATACTAATCTCAAACTTGCCTAGTACTCTGAGACAAACAGCTTTCTCTATGCCATTATTAACAAAAATTTTGCAAATTATATTAGGAGCTCAGTGACGTTGGTCAAACATCATTATCTGTAAATCATGTACTTGAAGCCTATCTTAGCCAATTACTCATCAGCACATAGATGTAAGATTCAAGCATACAGATTTGTGTCTGAAGTTTTGGGGGTTTGGGGCCAGTTCTTGCAAAGGACATGTGCACAGATATGTAAAATATTCAAAAGCCCAAAACTTAAGGGTTTTTCTAGCTTAAACCTAATTTTTAGGTTTTAATTTCAGCTATCAGATGATCTAAAAAAAATGCTTCTGCCTATCTATCCTACAAAATAGATGTGTTTTGACATTAGGAGCAAAAATTTGGTTTGGGGTCTATTATTAAGTTCTACTAGTGGAAAGTTATTTAGGAAATAAAATGAGCTGTTTAAAAGCTCAGTAAGAGTATAGCCCAGTTATATCAATAATCTGCTGGTGAGATGACAAAATGCTACCTCATTGCTATTGGTACTCTTGGAAATAATGGGATAAACTGCTACTCACTGTTTATTACAGTTGACTTTCAAGAAAATTTCTAATCCTATCTTATTTTCTTTTCTTAAATTAATAAAATGAATGCTTGGAGGAGACGTAATTCCAGTGGAATAAAATTTTGATAACAGAGCTAGTCAAGGTTAATTAATATCTGTCATAATCATTCTCTGTTACCAAACTGACTGTGAAGTGACAGCGATGTTCACTTGGTTTAGTTATTCCTTGAATAGTTTCAATAAATAGTTTTCCATGACAGGTTGGCTATGAATGACTAGCTATGTTTTGTATGTGGGTAGCCGTGCAAAGTCTACAACAGTAGTTCTGCTCTTTGATTGATGGTTGAAGCATTTTAAAAAAGAGAATAAGAGACAGTGAGTGATGTATTTCATCATTATGAGTTTTCATGAAAACAATTATTTCAGCTGTAATCTGGTGCATCTTTACAATTTGTAAACATTTTTGCTAGTACCTGTCACTTCTCTGCATACTCTTAGATGAGTGTAGGGGAAACCCCCACATCAAAGTCAGAAGAATGCAGTATATATATTAGCAGTAATATTCTCAACAATTTTTACTATTTCATTACCTCTTGTGAAGAAAAATAATAAAGGTAAAGAAAAAACATATTGGAAAGACAAATCTTGTGAACTCAAGAAAGTCTCCATAAGCCTATTCAAATGATGATCAAACGGGAGAGCAGAAAGCTGTAAAAAGGATCAGCTTTCCAAGATAGGCTTTAAATACTAACCTGTAATGCACTTTGTCCATTAAAAGTTAGAGTTCATGCCACTAGTTTGGTCCTTTGCCTAGCAAGCATATTGATTGTACTGAAGTGAGGATAAAGACCAAAACATCCAATCTCACTTTTGCTCTCTAAAGATTTGAGCTTTGATCCAAAGATAATGCAAATAAATAGGAGTCTTTTATTGTTTTTCAAGGACTTTTGGGCATCCCTATATGTACCTAGAGTGGAAATCATCCTCACAGAAGAAAAAGTTTCAATCTAAATATCAGATTTTGTAGGAGCGATTTTATAAAGTAATAATTTTTCAAATTTTTATGAAGAAGCAGAGAAAGTATACGGAAGTATTTCAAATAAAAGTTTAATAGTAGCAAACTGCCATAAAAATAGACATAGGGGTTTATGACAGGAAAGCATGAAGAAGAAAAGCATTATGGTGTTAACTGCATTGTTTATTTATCTTGTGAACTGTTTGTGTCTTTAAAAGGTTTGCAGTGATAAATACAGGAATGTATACTATTGATCTGAGTATCATACTGCAATGTCTGAGAACACATGAGATTCTAAATTAGTTTAAAAGAAAGGAAAATCATCCATTATTCAAACAAAGACATTTCTGCCCCCTCTGAATACAGAATTACACTTTTAACATCATGTTAATGACTCCAGATAAGGAACAAGGCAGAAATGTAGTCTGATTTTTTCTGTTGCAGTGCACAATTTCTGTTACAGAGCTTTTTCACGCAGAGATTTGAAACAGTGGGTTAAGTCATGTAAAATAGAACCCCCTTAGAATTCTTCCTGGTTTTAATTATTTTTAATTGTGTATTACATAAATAAAGGGATATTAGTTTAGAATGGTAATTTTTTTTATTAAACAGAGATTAAAAAACTCCTATTAATTTAATCAATGTCACCTTTTAAAGATAAAATAGGCTAAACCAAATGTATATGCAGAAACAAATTATGCTTTTGTTTAACAAATGTGATAGTCTAAACCAAATCAATTTAATTTTGCTACTTTTTCCTTATGGACATGGGAAAAATATTTTTTAATGTTAATTCTCATGTCAGACTATGCATTTTTAATATTATTTGTGCCTGGTGAACACAGAGTGAGGTTGGCTTGTTCACACTATGTAATACAAAAATAAATCTTCCGTAAACAATTAAAATATTTTGTCTGAAGTGATTTTTCAGCACAAGATCATTTACTTTCAATCTGTCCATGATTTCTTCGAAGATCCTGTCTCCAGAGAAATCCCAATGATCCTGTCTGCAACACCTCTCTGCACTTAATAACAGTAGTAATTTGGTTGGTATTGCTTGTGATCAACAGCTGAGCATAGATCCTCTGATTAGGTTTTTTTGCACCAATTTTAATATCAGATAGAATCTCCTATTATCTAAAAATATTAATTAGAAATGAATTCAGTGTCTTTAATTTTCATGGGAATACTGTACTATAAAAACATTAAATAACAAAGATAAGTTAGAAGCAGTATTTAAGCAAATTGTTACTGTAATGAACTTTTATGTATGATTGGTAAGAAACAATTTTTGCTCCACTGACTACAATGGCACTGGTATTTCATTCATAATTGTTCATTCATTCATTGTTGCATATAACTTGTGCAAAGCACTACCTCTAAAATGAAGTTCCACTTTGAAGAATGATGTGGAAAATGGAATCAAGGCATCTGACAATTTCCATATTAAGTGCTGCAATTACAGAAATAAAACCATACCTTCAAAAAAACCCATACCTTTTTACCTTCAAAACCATAGTAACCAGTAATTAAATCCCTATCCCAAGGGAAAATTATGTTCTAGTGTCACATCTACACACCTTCTCTGAGTGTTATCCTTCATAGTTGTCCCATGAATGTATTAAATAAACTTAGTGAACATTTTTTTTTTGTAAACTTGGTAACCTGAAACCCTAAGAAAGTTGGCAGCTAATTATTCATCCTTTTTAGCAAACAGGGAGAAAAATAATCCAGATCTGCTTGGAGACTTACAACTGACAGAAATAATTTACAAAAGAGAAGTCTCTTTTGACATTTTTCAATCAGGGAGAGAAATAGAGTGCACAGACAGACACATTAGCATTTCGGGGATGTGCCAGTGTTTACATTTTCATTAAAATAGAATACAAGTACAATAAAACATTATCATCTCTGACACCTGGATGACTGAATGACACTGAATGTGCCTGAACTGAAGACATTTTAACTATTATTGCAGTCTAAATATGTGAGCTAAGAGAGTCCTGGCTAAGGCAAAACAAAATCAGAGTAAGGTGACAGCTGTCTTCTGGATTTCTCCCTTCCACTTGCAATGTAGTTTAGCTCTGACGCTCAAACCTTCCTCTCAGAATGAGAGTATGCGATAATACAAAAGGAGGTTCTGTGGCAGCAGCAAACCTAACAGGAATGGCTCTAGAGGTTGAATCAAAGACTGTTCTTGGCCAGCATCCTGCATCCAATAGTTGCTAATAAAGCATACACAGAGAAAGAAAAAAGGAAAACTCAAGCACATACTCCCTTACTTCCAGCAATTCTTGGATCAAGAATTCCTGAGACAAAGTGTAAATTGCTCAAAGAATACATCTTCACTATGTGTCTTGGAGGCACTAAGCATTATTAAGAATTATCATTAAAATATACATTCATCACACAATCTACAATCTTCACAAACATCACTTACATCAACAAAAGAATTCCCCACACCAAAATCAAAATAACATCATCACAGCACTGACAAA
The DNA here is from genome assembly GCF_030463565.1 of Pelecanus crispus. Taxonomy (NCBI): domain Eukaryota; kingdom Metazoa; phylum Chordata; class Aves; order Pelecaniformes; family Pelecanidae; genus Pelecanus; species Pelecanus crispus. Next base: position 27,640,281 of record NC_134643.1, read on the forward strand.
GGTGGACAATTTATGAGCACTCCGTCCCTCATCCCTTCACCCCAATTACAACAAAAATTTCCCACAACATTCAGTCCATGTTTTGCCCATTACTTCTGCCAATTCCTATCCTTATCTCAAATTCCTTGAGAGCTCCACACTGGGAGCCAATACGAACTGTGGTAAGTTGACCTTAGCTGGCTGCCAGGCGTTTACTAAGCCACTCTCTCACTCTCCCTCCTTAGCAGGACAGGTGGAGAAAATCAGATTAAAAATTCCTAGGTTGAGATAAAGTTTAATAAAACAAAGCAAAGGCCTCACATGGAAGCAAAGGAAAAGAAAAAGATTTATTCCCTAATTCCCATAAGCAGGTGATGCCCAGCCACTTCAGTACACGTAGGGTTGCTTCAGAAGACAAACACTTTAATAACAAATGTTCCGTCCCCACCCCCACCCCCCTTCTTTTTCTTACCTTTTATTGCTGAGCGCAATGTCATATCATATGGAATATCCCTCTGGTCAGTTTGGGTCATCTGTTCTCGCTATGCCCCCTCCCCACCTCTCTCCCACCCCCAGTGTCTTGTTCAGGGGGAGTGGTTTGGAGAGACAGCCTTGATGCTTGCAAGCACTGCTCAGCAGTGGCCAAAACATTGGTGTGGTGTCAACACCGTTCTAGCTACAGATACAAAATACAACACTATGAGGGCTGCTATGGGGAAAGTTAACTCCATCCCAGCCAGACCCAATACAAGGAAAACTTGTGCGAAACAAAGTAACTCCAAAGCCTGCATATGAAGCTGTTGGCAGAGCTGCTCACTACCAGTGAGATTTTTTTTCTGACAAATCTGCACAATGTTGAGAATATACTATCCTCAGGCATTGAACACAACATTTGAAAAACACCTAGACAGTTGTGTGCCTCTTAGATATATATTCGTAATTTACTGCAAACCATATTTGGGTTACCATCGGAGTTCTTACTATTAGTAATATCTGGAAGTCAAATCTTCATATCAGATTATTATCTGTATTTTGAATACAAGATAAAAAATATGTCATTAAATGAACTCAAACAGTAAGATTTGCTGCCTGTATAAAATTCTTTTCTGTCTTTCTAGGCAATGGCTAAATTTGTGCAGGAATCAAAGATATGGATGTTTTAGAGGTCATGTTGACAGGTGCATCATGAGTGCAATTCTTATCTACAGGGGATTAACCAGTTTTCTAAGACCATTAACTTCTGAGCTCTTGGTCATTCTTTCATCTCTTTTGTAAGGCTCAAAATGCAAAATAGTGGACTGCTACAGAGATGGTTGTGTTCCAGATGGCATGGGGGGGGTATAAGGTACTGTACATAAAAACCTTCAGCATCCATTCATTTTTCTCTTTGATCTCTTATACTCCCTATTCATATTCTATCAGATTAATGCATCACATAAAAAGGTCAATCATGCTTATGAACTGTCTCTTTTGTGTGAGACCTGATGATCACTATGTCCCAATTCTGGTAGGGTCCTCCAAAGATTGTCTATGATAATCCCCTGCTCAGAGACATGATCAGCTACAGTTGTTGCTGACAAATATTTGCCTGCACTTTGTTAGCAGTGGTCCAGTGGTAAGGTTTGGGAAATTTATAACCCTTTTTCTTTTACTTGCCTTTTCTTATGCTCACTGCATGGTGGATACAACTTCTCCTGGCTGTTTTCCCATCACGACAGAAATTGTTTTTTTTTCTGAGACAGCAGGAATCAAATGGCAGGCTGATGCTTTATGATACATCTGTGCATCAGACTGACTTGTCTCCATCTCTTCTGTTCCTGTTAGGAGCTGCAGTAAGCAGTCCCACTACACCACAGTCCAAGGCCTCTTACTGTACTTGTGCAATGTATTTCATTTCTCCCTACTACATGACCTGGGACTTCTTGTTACCTTTCAGAACATACTGCTTTTGTTGCAGACCAGGAGAGACTTCCCAAGCAATCTGTTCTTCAGCTTCACAGTTCCCTTCCTCTTTGCAGAAGACTTTCATACATTTGAAAGCTGTAATCATGTTGCCTCTTGACTTTTGTTTTTCTCTCTGAACAAGTACAGTCCATTTAATCTTCCCTTAAATTTCATGTTTCCTTGACCTTGGATCATGCTTTATGCTCTCCACCAGACATTCTCCAATCACACCATATATTTTTGGATTCAGGGACTTCAAGTTGGATTCAGGCCTTCATCTGTGTTTCCCTTTTTTTTATCTGTTTGCCAAGTTGACAAATTTTGCATTAAGTGATGACATTGGTTTCTAATAGCTGATACTTAAAACATTAGCATGGGAACTTGTGCTTTGACAGACATTTATGTATATGTTTATATAGATATATTTACATTTTTTTTCTAGTGGAAAGAAACCCTTGCTTTTATCTTCAGTTTTACTCTAGCACAAACATCCAGCCCATCTGTTCAGTGCATTCTCCCTAACATCATTATTAAATAGCTTTAAACAATCCATTTACAGCAGAAAGCTGGTGGTCAGCCACTCTTTTACCCTGAGGAACAGTAGTTTGACAAGTGACCCTGAATTTCTTCCAGTAATGTATACAGCAAAAAAAGAACTGGCCCTAACCCAGCTGCCAGGCTTTGATTCAGGAACAAAGACTTTCCAAGGCAAGAGTTATCTATCAAAAAGGCAGTCCCATACTCAGGGAAATATATCTGATCTAAAGCTGATAGAGTGTGAAATCAAAGGTTGTGAATGGCTACTCAAGGGAAACCAAATATATTTCTATAGGGTTGCAGTACAAATGATGTTGGTAATGGGTTGTGGCAGGACAAAGGGCAGCTGAAATAAATACCAAGATCTAGCACATTAGCTTTACCTGATCAAAGAAGTGTAAGATGGCACACTGACATCATAAAAATCATCCCTATAACTTTTCTGTATTAAGTCACTGATTATCACTTTACTTTGTCTTCATCTCATCAATTTATCTGATAGAAAGGGTTCATCCAAAAAATACCAGGAGGATGCTCTGGCTATATAATTATTCTGGTTGAAGACTCTTCTTTTCTAAAATGTTCATACTGTGAATGACTAATTTCTTTATAGGAAATGCTGTCCTCCAGGAAGCAGGTTAACTACTGACAACTGTTCAATTTACCTATGTTTTTTGAAGACCTGGAATTTCAAATATAATATATTCTGTTCAGTGATATCTTCAAAACATCAAATGTAATGGAAGACAATAACATATAGCAGCTGTATGGTTATTAATCAGTCTTTTTCATATGAATGTTTAAAATGTGGATTTAAAGGTACCTGTATTTATTTTTCTAGCTTAATGCTGAGTAAGGTTCAAAGCGATTAAATATTGGTTTTCTTTGGTTTATGTTTTTTTTTAAGAGTACCCAGATCACTATTCACAAAATTCTGAACCAGAAATAGTAATTTCAAAAGCAATTACTTTAGCTAAGCATATTAATAACTAAGCATATGTGTATGTAATTAAAGGATCTGCTATATATGAATCAGTGTGGAGAAAGATATTTCTAGTCATACTGTACTCCCTTTTATCATTTTTGCTAAACTGACATATTGTTACACTGAGGATAAATAGGTTGAAATACTTCTGTAGATCTCTCAGGTAAAAAAGTCAGTACTCGTTTATACTAACATTCATTTAAATATTCAGGAAAGGAATTTCTGAAATGTTTGAGTTCCAATTTAAAATTATTATTTCATATGTTCTAATTTAATGTACTGTGAATTGATTCTGTTGAAATATCTAGAACAGTGCATAGGTGTATTGATTTTTCTTTAATATATCAAATCTAATTAAATAGTGTCATATGACAACTAGAATTTTGTGGTTCAATATAGTAATAAGGACATTGTTTTAATAAATATATTTCAATGGGACAGTAAAAGTGCAGTGGTTTATCAAAACAGTTTCAATATTAATATATTGACTGTGAAGAACCTGAGAAGGTATAAGTACAGAATTAATACATAATCTTCTTGCTATACAGTATCTTAGAGAAAGGTTAACATATTAATGGGTGGTTGGAATTTTACAGCATATATTTCATCCAGTGCAGCATTGTTAATATGCAAAAGCACTGCCAGAAAATGACCTCTGTAATGGTGGAATGGAAGCTCTTACAACAATGTCTATATAAGACATTATTGTTTAATTTTGTTTTCTTTTTCACAATATCATTTAAAATCAATATTGCAAAATTAAAACAGCATTAGGAGACCCATATGAACTGATAATATGCAAATTCCTGAATGAAATTTGATTGTGCTTCTGTTAAAGCAAATGGTAGCATTTTAATGATCCTTCCTGTAGTCATCTTTGTAATTTTCAGAAGGTAAAACAGCACATCATCTGATGGTGAGGTGTTAGACCCTAATATCTGCAAGATTTTATGGTATTATTCATTACGTTATGTTTCAGTATTCTGAGATAAATATACCATAAATAGAAAAGTATCAAGGTAAAGATGAGATAGCGGCCATGATACTTTGTTTAACTAAAAAACTTTTACGACAAATAAATGAATTAATAATGATGTATCAAGTTAATCAAATTCCTTTTTCCATTGGCTTCTGCAAAATAATACCGTCTGCAAAATCATGTCTTTTAAATACCTTCTAAATTAAAATCTTTATATGTCCAGCTTAGAAGGAAATAGAATTTTAGAATTATTTTACTCAATTTTTCACCTTTCTCAGCTCTTAAAGGATGAAATAAACTATTTGGGGTCTGACCAAGAAAAATATTCTAGTCACCATGCAAATATCTTAGTTATTCAATTTATCATCCGCTGTTGGTTGTTCTCCCACCTCCCCTTTCACCAGTAAAATGAAAAAAAAAAAAAAAAAGTTTTTAGGAAGACTCCAAATTATCTTCTTAGTCCAGGAAACTGAAGAAACATTTAGTCATGGAGAACATCCGATGATATCTCTAAACCTGAGGAGCAGTGTCCACTGCACAACTTGCTAATCAGAACTTCACGAAGACCATCTTCTAGCCCTGAAAGGCCTATTTGCCTGAAGTTATGTTGGAGATGAGTTATTTCATGTCTTTCTTTCTTCTTCTGCCTTTTGATTGACAATTTACTCCTCTGGGATGTTTTTTGAACAGATCTTTTGGACATTCTGTAGAACAATTTGGCCCTAATATTTGGTTCTCTGGGTGCTACAATTTTACAAATAGTATTAATGGTATCATTGCTTAATAGCTGCTATGAGTAGTAGCAGAAATTGTGAATACAAGGTATTCCTGCTGTAACCTTTCTTCTTCTAGTCTTCCTTCTTTGTAATAATTTTTTAAAGGATGGTTTCTGTAACATCTATATATGTCTTTGTAAGGGTGACATGGAGATAAATCTAGAAAGAACAATTTCCTTGGCACTACTACATGAAGAGTAGTTTCTTAGTTGAATGATCAAACCCTTGTTTTGTTGGTCTTCTGATTTTTAATATGCCCAGAGGTTTAATGGAAAAGACTATTTCTTTCTACAAATCAGTCACTATATTAATGACATGTTTCCTATAGAATACCTGAATAGTTTACCTGTTTTTTGGGAGCTGGTCCCAAATTTTCCTCACTCCATTCCAGAACTGTTGGTACTATTGGCATATTCTGGTATAATAGTAAATGGTAGTAATTCCTTGTAGACTGTTTAGCACCTGAAATGCAACAGCTTCTGCTTATTCTTTGGTGGATACTTCCCACTGTCACATTCTTTAGGTTATCCATGACAAAACCAGGTAAAAGCTAATTCTTCCCCCCTCACACACACATACCACACAAACATTTCACAAGTATTTGCCTGGTCATGTCAAGGTATCCTTATTGTGCTAAAGTATGTGTCTTCTGAAGCTACTCCTTACTGAACAAAACTGGTGACATTTCTAGACACAGTGGACTATCACTACGCAGTGGTTCTGCTAGCAGCATATTTTGACTATAAACCAGAGACAAAAAAAGAAAAATGCAGAAAATTCAATCTCTAGAAATGTCATAAACTGCATAACACTGAAAAATATCCCTAGGAAAATAGCTAAAGAAAGTTTCAGAGTTGCTTGGGAACACAGATTCTAGGAGTGATTCCCCAATAATACAACTGAATTACACTTCAAAAACTGAGGATTTGATTTAATATAGTAAAAATGCTAATTTTTAATCATGCCATTATGGTGTCTTCTGTCATAAAGATGCTGAACATGTTTCCAAAATAAAAGCTATTGTATGTATTAATGAAGACAGGAGATCAATAGTTATTGTGAAATGGAGAGTGTGATAAACCTGAACAAAGACATAATTGTAATGATGTAAAATGTGTCAAGGTTATTGAATGCTTTTCAAGATTCTAGTTATCCCTTTTAAGATGTGCACTAATCCCAGAAAAATTCTGAATCACTACAATTGCTTTTCAATAAATACCACCTTTGTTTAAAATCAGTACTGTGCAAGTCTATACACAGATCAATTTGAAAACAAAATGCAAAGTTTATTCAATTAATTTGTTTTAATGATTTGAGACACTGAATTATATTATACTAGGATTGGATGGTGGAAGTATCCATTTTCATTCCCGAACAGCAGTACTTTGGGGCAAAGAAAGTTTGTTTTATTTTGGGGGAGGAAAAAATGCATTTATAAATGTTAGTCATAGATAAGTTTTCTGATTAAACATACATAATTTCCACAGTGTTAGAAAATGTCTTGTGAGACTACTCTCCTGTTAACATAAAACATCTTTTTTTGAGAATACATGATAGTACAGAATGATTGCAAATGTGAATTTTTAAGGTAGTTTCAGAAGAGAAATAATGTTCTCATACACTTAGATTATGTCTATCTAGTTTTTAATATTGAAACTCATGAGTATAATAGCTGAAAAAAACATTTTAGAAATCTTTTATTAGAATAAGTGGTATTTCAGGTATTCAAAATGCAGACTCTAGATTAAGGAAGTTTTAAATCTGGAAAGTGAAATTCATGTTTAATTTTGCTATTTATGCTACCATGTGCTGTCTGGAGACAGATTCTGCTCGGTGCCCCCCCCCCCCCCCCCCCCTTTTTTTTTTTTATCACATTATTGTTCTTGGACATATGGCTCTGGTCCTATACTACACTCAAGTACTAGAAATTAGATTTCAGCCATCAAGTCATTGATTTGCCTTGCTTTGAAATATGTTTCTGGGAATCACCACTGTCCAGACATAGTAGTTCTGGGAATTAAATTGCAAAGCAGCAGGTCAAATAGGTACACATGAATAGGGGTAGAGTACATATCCAGAGCTATGAATGTTTCTCTCTTGCTCTGTAGAGGACATCTATTCTGAAGGTCCTAGCACAGTCAGGGTGTAGAAGATCAGCTTGCAAATAAGTGTAAGTGGCAAAACATCAAGCTTCTTGTAGAGTATAAATAAGCCAATCTATAAACTAATTTAATGAGAATTGTACATTAGCAGCAGAAAATACAGCACTTAGGACAAATGTACTTTAAATAAGGATGCCAGAGTCTCTGAGTCCATGACCAGAGACAGGAAGGATGCATACATTGCCTGTTTCTAATCACTAACATGTCTGAGTCTTTGTATGGGGATATTTTTCTTTGGTTATTACAGAGTGAATCATATGTTCTCTCCAGACACACAGAATGAGAAATGCTTTGGGCTTTAGCTGGCAATACTAAGGACGTACCCACTTAGTATTTTGGATGGGGAAGAAAGACATTAAGATTAATTTTCTTGTAGCCAGGGTTACTTCTTCTCTTCTCTGTATTCATTTTAGGTCATATGGGGTCAGTATTTTTTTCCTTCCAAAATTTTCGAAGATGTATCTTATTTTATTCTCACGTGTAATTATCCCTAGCATTAGTATTTTGCATAATATGCTTTATGTATTCTTTCTTTGCATTATGTTCAGCTTTATGAAATCATAAATCTGGCTTGGTTGCTATGTGATCATGCTGTGTTATGCCTATATTCTGTCTCCTGCATTATTTCTACAGCCTTTAACTGTAATACCATGCCACAGTGCTTCTAAATCACTTTATCCTGAAATCAAATTACAAGAAAAAGCTAGGGAAAGAAACCCTCTCATTCTCCTGGAAGATTCTGTTTGGTGCTTTGCCTTATAATGTGTATCAGTTTATTAATATAGCACATAGATTTTATAGCTTAGCTGTGTGTCTTATAAATAAAGCAGATGAAAAATCCTGCATGAATGTAATGGTCTGATTACACATGTAGAGAAACACAAGTTAAGAATCCAAGAGATACGCTTCTCATAGGAAAAGTAATTCATTTACTGTGCACTTCTATAGTATTTGTGATTTAACAGGCAAATAAATAAATAAAAATAAGCACTTTCATAGTATATAGCTTATCAAATAATTTTATGGCACAGTCATTAAGAAGTTCATCACAAATTCAGTTCCTATGAAAAACTGGAAGTTTTAACATTGGCACTGAAATGCCTATGAAAAGCTCCCAACACATCTGTCAGGTAGCAAATATTATCTTTATCTTGCAGGCTAGACTGTGGCAGAAGAGATGTTACATGAGATAAAACTTGCACATGGAAACAAAGAAATGCTGGAACAATATTAAAAAGCAAGTAGAATATGTATAATGGTTTATGCCTGTATTATATAAATTTATATAAGCACCTAAGTATATAATAAAACATAACATAGGATCTATGTGCATATATGTGAATATGTATATATATGTGTATTTTTTTCAAAGTTTTGCAAAAATATTAGATGATTTAGGATATGTTAAAATGAGACAATGTGGGGTCTTCAGTTATTTTGAGTATGTTATTTTTCTCCTGTATCTGATTCAGATTATAGAGAAGAGCCACATACAAGTCATTGTTTCTTTTGACTAACAACACAAAGTTGTCAAATCAGGGACATCTCACATCATGGCCATGCCAATAACTTCCTTTTTCTTGTTTAGTGTACCCACATGAATCCAATTAATGGCTCTTAAGTACCTGGAGGAAGGCTTATGAATGATTAAATGAAGGCAGAATGCCACAATATCAAAACTGTTTTGCATTTCTTTGGCCAAACCCTTGATTTTTTTTTCTCCAGGCTGCTTACAATGCAGACAGCAAGGGGAACAAGAGCTTGTAGCTGGATGGAGTCTGATGGAATGCTAGCTCCATTTTATGTAGTTTTTAGTTACTCATGAAAAAAAAAAAGTCATTTATTCTTTTCCTTAAGATGTTATTTTGCTTTATTCTTCCTCATTCTTCCACAACTCAAACCCAGTTGTTGAACATTTCTGAAAGTTGTGGGAGGTAAGAAATCTGGAAAATATAAATTCTGAAGTAGAACTTTAGCATACAACATAGCAGTATTAGAGGTTTTACAGCAATTTAAAACAAAACAGAAACTGTTGCCCCCAAAAGTTAAAACATCAAGAGTCACTAGCATGGTTTCTTATATAAAAGTAAAAAATGAGGTAACAGTTGGGGGACAACAACTGAGTAAAAGGTTTTTTTATATAATATTGAATGATTTTCTGTTTGAACCACAGTGATGATTTCCCCAATGTTTGTACATGCATGAGTGCCACAGTAGGTGATTTGTGCTAATATGGATTTAGTTTTGTACATATAATAAATGCACAATTACTGCAAGACAAACATTTGTTCATTGCTGTGGAAAGGCAATAATTTAAATGTAATTGTATTATGCAGACTCTTTTCCCCCCCTGAAGTCAATAGAGACAGTAGTAGTAAAGTATGATGGCTGGATCTAGTTCAGTGATGTGAATCTAATAAGGATAAAAGTAACTCCTGCGGTTTGGAGAGGTTGAGAACCTCAGCTCCCAGTGCTTTCAGTCACCTTTTCGGAGACTCCAGAGTTCTGAACACCAGGCTCTTGATAATTCATTTAGTTAGTGGCAATGTCTGATGTGAACTACACGGTGATGTAAGCTTAGTTCTTAGATCAAAATTTGCCTTGCAGTTACAAAACAAATCTTCTTGAAGTGAGCTAAAGTGCTGCTCTTTACATAATAGTATTTACCTATGCAATCAACAAGATCATTCCTTTTATAGGTCAAAAGTGTTTTCTTCTTTCTTTCTTTTTTTTTTTTTTTAAGATGATAATTTTATTCAAACTTTTCTTTCCTGCTTTCCCTACTTCTTCCTTTTCTTTTGTTCAGCTTTATAACATTTGAGTTCTCTAACTCCTATAAGTCTGTCCTCACTTGGAAAGTTAAGTAAATGCATGGGAAACATAATTACTAATGTCAAGTGAAGTCAGAAGAGATTACCATGATAAAACAGCCCAATGGTTTGGATTCAGGTATTGACTTTTTCACCCTTTATTTTCTAAATATATCATAACCTCATACAAAAAAGATTCACTCTTCTCTTAACATTTCAAGTGAGGATGAGTTCAACTCATTCCTTCATAATCTGTTCCAGTATTGACTACCTACTTATTTACATCCTGTTATGGTGGTGACTTTCTGTTAGTTTAATTTCATGTCACTGCATCTTTTTATGCCTCTGTCAGCAATACTGAAAAAGCTTCACTGCCCATCAGATATCCTTTTCATCTGTACGTACTGAAATACGATTGAGTCACTTCTCAGCCTTAGGATGAGTTGGAAAAAACCTGAGTTTCTTAAACTTCAAGGTGAATGACTCGATTTGTAATTCCTTAATCATTTTATGGCCATTCTTACAACTAGGTTTACTAATTCATCTTTCTTATGAAATGAGGACACAAAATCCAAGAAGCCTGCTCTACAAAGTAGCAAGATGATTCCCTGGCTTCTACTGGATATTCCTGCTCTATACCTTCAGAGACCTCACTAGTCCTTTTTGCCACAGCACTGCACTAGAAACTTTTATTTGGGACAATAGTAAACTGCGCTCACTAATTCCTTGTCCGAGTTAATGGTCTCCTAGAATCTTCCACTCTGCATTTCTAAGCATGTGTTCTTTGTTTCTGGATCTATTTTTTCTACATTTGACTATATTATACAACACTTTTCCAGGTTGAGTTGTGTGCTTCCTTCCAATATCATATAGAATGGAGGCTAGATCTTACACCTTTATTTCAAATACAGAATGGAAAGATTTACTGCAATATTTGAGGAATTAATCATGTCCATCTGTACTGTTTTCTATATATAATTAAAAGGCCATCCTGGTAGGTTCAGGAACATGAATTTCAATCTCTGGAACATGAATTTCAATCTCTGTTTCTTAAATGAGATAAAATGAATATTTGGCATGAATAGTTCTGTTTTAATTATGAAAGTGTACAGTGCCTTCTGGGCTTTGAAAGCAGAAGCAAAAATGCCCTAGTCACTTTACTAAATGTCCCTGTGTAATCCTTATCCCCACAGGGTGCGCAGTAAAGTCTAAGGGTTACCCCAAAGATGTAAAGCTGCTCACTAGAAGAGTCTGAAGGAGAGTTCAGGTCTCCTGACTTGTGTTTGCTATGGAATATGTATCAACTACATGGTACACTGCTGTTAAAAAGACCAGCTAAGATACAAGGTGAATATATGTATATATGCTCTTTGAATCTATGATCAAACCACTCTTGCCTACAGTCCTAGAAATGAAATACATTCTTAGAAAAGAAATCCCATCACACAGTTCAATATTATCTTTGAAGTTTAACACATTAACAGGAGTTTTAGAAGAACACCTGTATTACCCTCAGAATTTTCTGTTCTCTTCATACAATTTATTCAGCTTGACATAGTTTTTCCTTATTTTGTTTTTCTTAGCATCTATCTGCTGTTTTAAATGCAATAGAAATAGAGAAAGGTAGGTGGAAACACGGGGGAGGAGAGAAATCTTGTCTCTGTTCCATTTCTCATTATTACTTAACTTGAAAGGACAGCTGCGAACCTGAGCTAAACAGAGGGGTGGATCACCTAATTGTGTAGCCATGGTACCATCTTGTGACACTGAGAACGTTCTCTGTCATACTAAACAGTGTCATCAGGGGCATGACCCCACTTGCCCACCAAATCCACCCCTATATCATGTATATATCCATACTGAAATTGCAAAATAAACATAAAGCAGTGTAGCCCTGGCCAGATTTGGGAAATTTAGAGGACGCACACTGAGGGAAACAACAAAGCTGACTCAGTCAAAAGTTCTCCAAGACTTCTAGGAGGACCCTTTATGCAAGCTAAATCTATTGGTCAGCAGGCAGGCAGGATAACTGTCCCATGCTGGAGCTGTCAATGCCAGTAAGCCTACTGACTGCAGTATGTTCTTCATCCCTCCAGCACTGTTAGAAATATCCCTTCCCCTCTCTGTTTTCTCACATATGAAGGCACAGCTATAAGAGGATGTAAATAGAAGGGAGAAATGGGAGCAGCATCCTTCTTCTGATCCTCTAGCAAGGAGGTTTTCCACTGAATATTTTTCTGATTTTAACACCATTGCAGCTAAAGTAAGGAAAGCATTAGTCATCTGGCTATTTAACAATTTCACTCATCATGTAAACTGTTAAGATAGTGAGGGAAGTCACTGGAACATGTCATGATAAATTAGAAAATTATCTATTTCTTAATAACAGACAATATAAATTTTATATTTTTGCTGCTTGATTATTCTGCAACAGTCAAAGAAAGTACAAATGTATCAAATGTCATGCTGGTTATGAACTGTCAAAATATTGCTGCAGACCACTATAACTTCTGCAGAATCCATGGCAAATCCTGTCATGAAGAAAAATCCTTCTGAGATTTGTTTCTTCAGGCAAAAGTATAATTGATTTTTAAATAGTTTAGAGAAAAAATGCTAAAAATACTTCTTGTTTCCAAATGCTCACCGCATGTTTGATAGAAATACAGTCTTGAATAAGGAAATAACACTTATTTAAGTGGCTTGCAAAGAACATATTAGTCATGCTTCAATAAAATCTGTTTGATGTTTATTAATTTCCCAGTTCACTTTGGGGTCTTAAAGAAATTCTTTGGTATTTAATTTTAATTTGGGAACTGAATTTTCAGAATTATGCAGAATGTTATGATGTGAAAAAGTTGGCTTTGTAAAGCATTCACTCTGGTTTTAAAGTTTCAAGCAAGTTCCACTTTTGGCATCATTTTAGTGTTTATTGACATACTTGAAATTGCAAATGCTAGCCTTATAGCTTATACCTGAGAAAGGGCCATCGTAAGATATTTTTGCCTATGCTGAGATGTCACACTTCAATGGACTAATTGCAGAATGTAACTTATTTTGATTAATGGCATAAAATTCTTGACCATTAATATGTAAGTAGAGAGTAATTATTCTCATCATTTGAGAAGGCAAATGATATTCTTTGCTGTAAAAAGAATTTCTTTGCTACATGCTGCAAAAAGAAGTACATAGTTTAGCATGCCTGCCAATCTGTGAAGGATTATAATACCTGTAGTCTTGTGACACTATGCAAAAAGTTCTGTTTGTATCCAGCTGTCATGTGGCATAACTGAGAAATGAAGAACGCTGTTCCTGAAACCTTTTTGTTGGATAAAAAAGATTATATACATAAGTAAACAAAAACATAAAAAGATGTTCTTTTACTGGAAATTTTTCAGTATTACTGTTGAGAGCTCCACTTACTGTCCAATAGGCCTGCCACTTGGTTTGAAACTTTAAGGCAAACAGGGCTGACAGGGTATCTACTTCCATTTCTTCCTGCATGCATGGTATGCCACTCACTAGAGGTTGGTGAATACAACAAAATAATTTCTGTGAGTGTTTGCCTGAGCTTGAATGAGTTTCTTTCCCTCTCACGCTCTTTCTTATGTTTTCCTCCAGTAGAGGTTTGTGTGTCTTGGATGGATATTTGCAGAAAGTGCGTTTTAAGTTAGGCTATTGCAAGTTTTTTTGTGAGTACATTTTATATACTGGAATGGTAAACCACTTCAGAAAACAGAGGACAGGTTTCCATACAATACAAGCATAGGAGGGATTAAATGAATCACCATAGGCTGGTGAAAGTATGTGCAGTTGCACTTCATGAATGTGAAGAAAGAAAATGAAATATACACTCTTCCTGCACCCAGAAAAAATGAATCCTGTCATTTCAGGCATGTTACTTTAGGTAAGTCTAGTAGTAAGATTCCCACCAGCTTTTCAGCCCTGCCACGACTTCCCATGCTAATTTTTCTCTATGACAGACTTAAATCCTTAGTGGTTTCCTGTACACTTTTCTCTTAATAAGCGTCAGGCTTCTGTAATCAGAGATCAGATATCATACAGTGTGATTGTAGTGGCCAGTTACAACGAAGCGACTTAGCTCAGCTTCCTAATACTTACTGTTGAAGATTCCTAATGAGCCATACATATTATTTCATAAGCAATACTAGAAGTTACAGTGACAAATCCTGCCCATCCAGTTTCCAGTCTTCTGTTCAGCTGAACACTCTAAACAAAGAAGGACCTACCCCTGCCCTTGCTGGAAAAGAAATCACAAGGCAGCAGAAATCACCTTTAACTAGATGGAGGAGGGAGGGTTCTAGGAAGAGATGCCAGATGGAGACTAAAATTAAGAGTGGCTATAAGGAAGAAAATACAAGTGACCACCTTCAGGAAATATAAGAGAAATATAGAACATAGGCTCACTAGAATAGATTTGGACTAGAAAAAACATACTGTTAAGGTAAAGAGGATAATAAAGGGAGATTGGAAATTAACAGGTAGCAATAAGATGGTTTTCATAAGAGAATATATTAAATAGCATATCAAAAGATCAGTGTGATCATGGGGCATCTGGTCAGGGATGATGTGAAGGAGAGAAAAGAGTGTAAATTGCTGTCTACTATCTGTTCAATAAATCTGGTAATATAGGTTTTGTCTTATAAATAAAATGTTAGCCTTATTTAACGAGTAGTGAGCCTTTATTCCTATGACTTGTAATTTCATTTCCTCTCAGATATCTTCTTCTAGAAATCTTTCTCTAAAATCCATTTTAAGTTTTTCTAAATACAACCATTTTTTCCCCTAGTCTTCTTCATACCTCATCCTAATCCAGGTATCTGCTGTCTGTGTCTGATATTCCTGGATGAAGCTTTACCTGGCATAGTACAGATCTACATGTTCTCCAGTATTTTAGTCAATAAATCATCTGAACTAAAATATGAACTCTATTTAAATTTATCAGACAAACAAGAAATACCCATCAGGCAAAGGGGTGAGGATTACTTTTTGCCAACACATTTGCACAGCCCTTTAGTGATATCTTCTTTAATATAGTTCAGATCCTCATTTGTTTAAACCTGTCAAAATAAACTATTGCTTATTTCTCTACTTATTAGTGATAAACTTCCTAGATTAATGCTGAAGTGCTACAGAAGGAAAGTAGCTAAATGCAGTTCCTTTATGCATTGTCTATTTTACCGAATAAGTATTTCCAGCACTCAGAATTTCCATCTGATTCATACCTTCTTTGATTCCCTTTCTAACATTCACATTCACATACACCTTTGCTGACTTTTAAAATACCCCAAAATCTATCTCAGAATTTTGAAATCAGCTCCCAAGTTATGAGCTGCAAACCTAAGCATTTCTTCTTCACATTTGCTTTTCTTATCTCCACATGTAGGACAATCACACCATAGGGTGCACTGAATAAAAACAGAAAAAGAATAAATCTTTCAAGAATGCAGAGGTCACCATTCTGTAAGACTACTGCATAATTTCTTTGTAGACCAGAAGACAGTTAACATTAACATATCATCACAGTCTATTTGACAGACTTTGCTGTATTTTTGCAACACAAATATTTAGAGAGAGGTGTCAGTCAGTGTTTGATTTCCCAATTTGTGAAGCCAGAATGTTGGGCCCCACATATTTTGGAAAGGTCTTTTTTATCACATTGTAACATAAAAATACTTTGGCTTTTATTCAGTTCTGTCATTAGAAGTTGCCTGCATTAGTCCATGACACTTTCATGAATCTGGGCACTTCAAGAAAACAGGTAAAATCCTTACAGTTCTTCCTCAAGACAGCTGCAACCACAGTGACCACAGGAGTGGAGGGGAAGGGCCAGAACAGGAGGGTGCACCCCCTCTTGCTTTCCTCCCTTATCTGAACTAATCTCCTAAGAACTACACCTGTAACATTGTAGTGTCTGGAACACTTAATTCATATAGTCCCCAATCTTTACCAGAGGTCTAGAGCAGTATGGGTCTGTTGTGAGGGATGACCTTTAGTAGCCTAGAAAAGACATGCCACTGACTTAATTTAATTGCTAATTTTTGCTGTATGGAGTTCCAATATCCAAAGATTTCTCTCAAATATTGGGAGCCAAATCTCTCTTCTTTTAGTAAGTAGTAAGTAAGTAAAAGTTGTGGTACTTTTTATTTTTTTTTTCCACATGACACCAGAAGAAAATGTTTACAGTGAGGAAAATATAAGAAAGGAAGATTAAGAGTAAAACTCTGTGTGTTGGCTACACTGTTAGAGGACTCTGACCTCCTTGGCTAACAAGGTTAGGGAAACCTGAATAAGCTTCAGATACACTGTCCATCACTGCTTAATACTATTGTGACTCTAAAAGTGCAAAGCTGCCTGTTTGATTTTGTTGTGGGTTTTTTTTTTTTCCTTCAAGTGCGTGTTCCAGCTAGGATTACAGTTTTGCTGATCTGGCTTTATACAACAGATTAGGCAGAAAAGCAGTCCTGGATAACTAGCTCTGGAAACTAAACTTATTTGTGGAATTTCTGGCAACACAGATCAAGGTAAGAACACAGATTGTTTCTTGGGTACAGAGGAGTATGTGCTTTGGAAAAGATGGCCAAAGGAAGTTACCTTGCTCTCTGCTCCTGCTCAGAAGGGTTTATCTCTTTTCTATTCTTTCATGAGTTTATTTCCATAAAAGCAAGACAGGATCACCTGTGTCAAATGGTTAAAACCAAGAATGCACAGGAGCAGCTGTTCTTTTTTAATGCTGATCAAGAAATAATAAGCATAATAGGCTTACTCTGGAACTTGCTCTCTTTGTTTTCTGAAGTCTCTGTATGAATAGAGAGAGGTTTTTTCCCCCTCAAAACTTACTGAGCCTGCCTTTCTCTGGCTTCCTAACTGTTAAGAGTAAAGAGAGGAAGACAGAAAAAGAGACTAACAATCAGTGGTGTATTCTTTTATTAGGCTAATGACAATAAGCCCAAAAAACCCACCTAAGCATCTGCTTCGAAGAGACTGCTACTACTACAATGAAATATACAGTATTATTTATTTAGATTGTGGTGTATTTAGAAGTCTCAACAGAGATCGGGGTGGGGCTGCAGACCATAAGCTCAGGGTACAATTGCTTCAAGCAGCTCACAAGGTAAGTTTAAAAAAAGGAAGCAAAATGATTGATATAGCAGTTACCAAATGCTATGCTTATTAGCTGAAGTACCATGCACTGAGAACCCTACTTGGGCTAGGGAGAGAGATCTCAGTAAAGCCCAGTGGTGCATGTGACCTACTGCCACACCCTTTTGTTTTCACTGAGAGGGTTCTACTTTTATTTTTTCTACTCCCTTATCAGCCACCATTTACTTCTGAGCAATAAATGAAAAAGATAGTACTGCTCCTGGACCTCGTGGTTCCTTCCTTGAGTGGTAGGAGTGTTATTGGGATGGGATCAATTCTTCCTGTTTAAGGGAGATAAAATCTGGCTGGGGACTGCATCAGTTTGCTGCATAAGCAGTGCAAAAAACGGCTGAAGACAACGTTTGGGAGCTGCTGTAGACTGTACATATGCAGGAAAATAGACAAACTCTTTGCATGAGTGATTTCAACTATCTTCAGTAGTCTGCTAAGAGATGTCTGCTAAGAACAGTATACAATATAGTTGTCCCCAAACTGGTAAATCCAGACTTTCTGTTCAGCTGAAAAATGTGGATTTGGCTGCTTTGGCATGCTGTTATGATGGAAGGTCATACTGTGATTCTTACACACCTTGTGGTTCTCCTATCTTAAGCAGCAAGGAGGGGAGCAGCCAAGGACTTGTAATCTGAATGGACAAGTTAGGGGGAAGAACTCTTTCATATTCATCAGGCTTTGACTGCATCATGGCCTGTGATGAATCATGAAACCCAACCTGTGCTTATAGCTAGTTAATAGTACTTTTATTTCATTGCCTGCCTGCTCACATAAATACTGGTTTAATATTTGCATATGCTGATTTTATCTGGAGAACAGGGGGCAGCAGTAACCAAGTTAACTTAACCTTGGGATCATATTTGCACATGCTTGTTTAGCTGGCAGCCTTTCTTTATACACACACATCCTCCCTTTCCGATCTTTTTCTGCCCTAAGAATATTAAACAACTTCGCTTCATGAATGTTGATACTAGATAGTGATGAAATAGTTACCAGGCTGAGTAAAAGTCTGGAATATTGTCTTTTCAGACAATTAGCCTTCTTGAGGGTGCCGAACTTCTCTAGTTCCAGTGTAAAATAGCCTGCTATCATATAGATTCATGGTTCTGAAGTGCTCAGAGCACTTGATTTTGCAGGCTGCTGTGTATTAACAACGCCCAATTAAGGCAATAGGAATTGAAATACATTAGAGAGCTCAGAAATGCAACATTTACGATAGGTTTAAGTTCTGAATATTGAAATACACAACCTGAGTACAGGTGAATTTTTAATAGTCTACAGCTGGCTCTACCCTGTATCAGTGGGGATACATCTTCCTATTATGTACCACATATGACAGTACATGATCACATACATCAGTGGGGAGAACAGACTCATTCCTTGCCTATTTTACATGTAATTGAATTCTCCTTCCAATAGCTTATAAAAATCTCTTTCACAGATCCTGATTTACTGTGGTTTGAAAATTTGCAGCTTTATTAGACCAAAGTAATACAACAACTCTTAACATTTTGTGGTTTCCTAGGTTAGATTTCTGAGAAATATGGAAACATTGTGTTTTTCAAATGCAATAAAATCTCCAGAAACTATATAACCTTCTGTTTATTAACAAATCAAGCAGAAAGCATGCAGATGAAATATTACTTTCCTCAAGTTCTTTTACTAATGTTTTTCTTTTCCTAATGCTTTTCCCCTGTGCTGCAAAAGCTGCCTGTACTGTTAGAGAAGGATAATTTATTATTGATACTTACTTCTGAAGTTGTCCTAGAAGAAAGCAGCAGTTCATCTACAAGAAAAGAACCCAGATCCTGGACACAAGGTCAGTCATGCATTTTGTGTTGGCAGGAGCTGATAAATTCTGTGGAATCCTTGGCTGAAGAATGGGAAAACTAGTCTTCAAATTACTTGCCAGGCTTTCTTGAATGGTGGGATTCTTATAAAGGTTTGAGAATGGAGAAATAATTAAGATGACTGCCTTATGTTGAACCTTTCAAAAATGTTCCTCTTTGTCAACTGAACCTTTGTTCAGTGTTTTGCATGCTCTGAAATGGGTTCAGCTAATGCAAAAGGAAAATGCCATTGAGTGGATATGCTAGTTTGTGCCTATGAGTAGTTATTTCAACAGAATTTCACCAGACCTCCATTAACCATCTTTCAAAATTTATATGGCAGGCCTCTAAAAAAAGTCACTTGTCCAAGTTTCATCTGTAAAAATAAATATATTCAATAAAGAACATAGGCAGAAAATAACAATAAAAAGGTGAACTGCCTTCAGCCCAGTTGTATAGTTTGTACCGTGTGTTTGCATTGCAGCAACGTTTAGGCAAAGAATGCCTCTCCTCAGGGACTAAGTGCCTTTTTAGTCTTAATTGGTTTTGAGTATTTCTGCCTGCCTTCATTCCTTCATACTTATCTCTTTGTATACTTTACCCATCCTATGAAAGATCTTGCACATTCCACTTAAAAACTTATCTTTTACTGCTGTGTAAACATCTCTTCCCAAAACATCAGTTAGATGGACTATATTCTAATGTGTAAATTCATATATATGTATCTATATATACACATACACTTTCTAGCCTAATGGCCATTTCTTGAGGCTGTCATACACACATGTCCTCAGGCAGTCCTGTGATTGGCTGCCAGATGCACATAACAAAAGGAAGCCTCCAATCACTGCATACAGGAAGGTGACCACTTTAAATTTTATTTGTTTATGTATATAAAAATATACATTTATGTACAATATAGTCAAGAAATGGACATCAGCCAATCACAGAGCAGTATGAAAACATGTGGGTGATGTTGTTTTAACAAAATGGCAGCTCCCTGCCATAAAATGGCCATGACCTGTCATAAAATGGTGGCCAAAACAAAGTGGTGCCACCCATGTAGGTAGGGAAAGGGCCTTCCTGGTCTGGTCGTCTTCTGGGTGAAGTGGTAGGGGTGGCTGGTCCTGCCAGGCACTCACAATGGGTGACGTAACTAAGGGAGAGGGAGGGAGTTCTGGGGCAAGTGGCCCATGAGGCTGCTGGGAGAGGGGTGGGACATCTGCCAGAAGCTGGTGATGGGCCGCCACCACTTCTTGCCTAGTTTATCAGTGGTACCTGTACTACAGGCCATCATACAGAGAAAAATAGCAAAATATTCAGAAGGGTGAAAAGATTTTGAAGGATTTTCCCCTTTCTGAAAATGCACACATTTTGGTTGAGGCTTGCAAGGTTTTCTGTATCATGACACAGGTTACACTCCTCTCTCCACCACAATGGAGCTTGCTTTCTCCATCTTTAGATAGCTCCATAGGCTGTTCAGTATTGAATATTGTTTTACCATGTGCAGGGTTAAATCAGAGTAAGTCTTTTAAAGTAGTCATTTATTATGTTTACTCCAGAGGTGAAATACATTGGTCACGTGATGGGACAATTTTTTGAAGTCTGAAATAAAAGACATTTCTGACATTTCTTTTGGAAACAGAAATATTTTTAAAATAATTCCTATTCTTTTACAACATTTACAATCAGTGAAGCATGAAAGTAATAAAATTATCAACAAATAAAATGTACTTACATATTTTATCTCCCAAGGCTGTTACACATTCACTTTACTGTTCAGTAAAGGGGTAAGTTTGTATAGTTTTATGTTTAGATTGCATGCTATATTATGTTAACCATCTTTCCCTCTAGAAACAACTGTCCTAGAATTCTAAGACACAAATCCAGTTTCTGACTTCCACATGTGATGCCATTAAAATTTACTCACATTAAGCCAGCTGCAGAATCAGGGTTTATTAACCATCTAAGTAAGGTCAGCTTTAGGGGGTGGGGAGTGGGAACGGTTTTAAGACAGTCCCTTCTGCAAATCCTATAATAATGCCACTCTTTATAACTCCCCTTCTTCATCCATCTGACCAAAATTTGAAGCCTATCCAGCAACTCCATCCAACTGCTCCTGGTATGCAGTTTATTCCCTCATTGTAATAAAGATATTAAGGACAATAGAGATTAACTGGTTAGTACGAAGTTTAGCACCTGAGTCCTTTGCATTACAGAGGAATGCTTATTAAATTTTTAGGATCTCTCTTTTTATACATAAAATAGACTTGCTAAGACTTTTCTGATGTTGATTTTTAGTGTACTTATTTTGAAGAAGCACAATACCGAGTTTTTCAGTTTAATTTTAGAATCCCAGAAAAGATGAATGTAGTTTTTAAAAGCTGTTTTCTTTAGGAAAATAATAAAATCTGAAATTTAAATTGCAAATTTATTATAAGTTATATCAGTGTTTCACAGCATGTCTGAAAAAGTTTGCAAAATGATGTCAGGCATGCACTAATTATTAATTACTCTTTTTTTGTTGTTTGTTATCTGTTAGTTTTATAGTATTATAATCTACTGTATGTCATTCTACCTCTTACAGTGTGTTGGTTTGGACTAATTTTACCAAGTATTAAAACCAGCTGCTACCAAAATTAGTATCGAGTGCTTGCTTTATCTTCTCAATTAAACAACCAGTCTTCAAGACCAAATGACAGCAAGGGAGGGATATATAATATAATACTGTTGCTTTCTTGGGTAGTATTTTGCTACTCGGGTATTTCTGTTCTAAAGACAAATACAAACCCCATTCATGCCAGTAGTATACCAACAACCATAACGAAACCTCAAGAGTGTGCTAAAAGCCTATTTTACGGAAAAGACGTGAGAAGACATCAAGAAATACAGGCTGACACCCAGGTCTATTCAACATGTCTGATCAGACCTGAATCACAGATACCAATGCATTTTGTCCCATGCAAATATTGGGAAGAGAATTACCTCAGACACCCATGTTTTGCAAGTTCTCATTATTTGGCTGTGGGAGAAGGTCTTGGGGCAACACCAGCTTACCCAAGCCTGGATGGAGAGGTGCAACATTTCTGGGCCTCCAGAAATGTTCTTCTCTCTCTTGTTATTATTAGCACAGCTGATAGTCATACAGCTTCATGCACCACTTGCACGGCCCAGAGGAGTCAAAGTTTCTGCTTTTAGAGAAGTTCTGATTAAAAAAATCTCTTGATTCTTAGGGACAAAAAAAAAAAAACCAAAACCCTAAAAACTTAGAGATGAGGGGGAGAAATGAAAGAGAAACAGAATTCTGAGTACAGAACTTCCTGGAGTGACACATCTGGGATTATATTGCTTTTTGTTTTATAACATTAAGGCAAAGAGCACCATATCTACCAATCTGGTGTAACAAATAATTTATCTGTTACTTCAATTGCAATAAAGATATCTCAAGAGAAAAAACAAGTGTGCCACTGACTTATCTCTGATCACTCCAGGGCTTTTTAGCTTCTCTAGCTCACATGAAAATAATAGAACTAAAAAAAAAAAATCCTTTATCATAATATTTTTTAATCTTTTTTCATATGCAGTACATGAAAATTACTTGGAAAACAGAATGTTAAGTTGTTTACAAAAATAATTAAAAAACTCTTTAAAATCCAGTCAACAACTCTTTATCTATTCTCCAAATCTGATAATCATAGAATCATAGAATGCTTTGGGTTGGAAGGGACCTTGAGAAATCATCTAGCCCAACCCCCCTGCAGTGAGCAGGGACGAATGTAGTTTCTAATTTCAAAGATTCCCATGTGAGAATGTGCAGCTGGGCATTGATTTCCACAAGTAATTTTTGTTTTATGATAAGGTAGTAAATAAACAAGAAGTATAAATTTCCAAGAAGCATATATCCGACATTTTAAACAGGCATTGAATAGCGCCTACTGAGAATAATCAAATTTCTTAAACAATTAGACATAAAAAGCAGTGCATTTTGGGCCAGTTTTAGTACACCTTGGGTAGTGGAATAAAATATTAGACTGTAGACCCAAGTGATTCTAGCCTACTGTGAAGTATAATAATGGACCTGAAATGCACAATGCCTAGAGCAGTTTATTGTCATTATAATTTAGAATTCATACAGAAAAACAATGGAGTCTCACTAGACTTCTTTGATAAGGGTTTGACATTACAATGAGAAAGCCCTAGTTAAATCTGGAAATCTACATTAGTTTTGCAATAAAGTGTAAAGGCTTCATTGATTGTCAGATCTCCCTTTATCTTTCTCTTCATACCAGCTTAGTTGTGATTTTTGTTAAAACAGAAAAGCCTCTGTTCTGGGAAATCATACAGCAGTTTGTTGACAACTGGAGCAGAATCTGAAGTCTTACACAGCCCTTTATGGAAGAATAGCTCAGATATGTTAGTCTTGTCACTGGTTATTGGTTCAAAAATAATGTTTTAATCAATGCAAATATAGTTAGCAAGCTCTTCCAGGACAGAATGCTTTGTGGGTCATACTGTTTACTGCCTTTGGCCAAAATTCTGGATGAAAACCCTGAAGTACCATCTTCAATATAATGCAAAAAGAAATCACAGTCAGCTGATATCGTTCAGCTCCTCTCTGCAGGCCTATGAGATTTTACTGTGTTGCTGCAAGTGGAACCCAAAACTTGGTCTAAGAAAGTGAGTATCTCTTTACACATGCCATAAAAGACAGCATAAATCCCACTGTGAAATACTGAGAATAAACTATTTGCATAGTTGTCATCTGTGCTTCATAGCAACCACAACAATTTGTATACACATAGTTTTACACAGGAGGGAAACATATAGATTATAATTCTGAACTACTGATAGAATTAATCAGCCATTCATTCCTTACGTAAGAAATAATCTAAAAGTTTGTGAGACTAGACTTGCTGAAAGAAAACCTTTTCTAGAATTGGATAAATGGGATCTTAAGAATGGGTCATAGAGATATTGCCATTGTAGAAGTACTAAGCTGGGTGACTACAGATATGTAATAACTAAAAATAACTTTTGTCTTGCATCATGCAATCTTGAAGCAGTGCTTTGGGATTTGGTACGTCTTACTGACGAAAATGAAAGGTGTCTTTAGAAACACCTATTATATTGATACAAGACTTTTTTTTCAGGTTGTGAAAGAATGAGGGACATGTTGACAACAAATTATACATTCATATTTTTCATTAAGACATGCCTAACTTTTTTTCTTCTTCTATACAAAATCTTATCTTTCAGTGGAAGAATCCTTTTGCCTTTTTGTATCTTTAAAATGGTCTTTTGGCACCATTTGTTTCCAAAAGACAGAAATGCAATCTGCAAGGAAGACTTGTGTATGAGCAAGCAGTGAAAATTATTAGAAAAGGGATGAACATGTTGCTGACTGAGCTGATAAGAATTCTCAGCTATCAGAAGAATTAGAGATACATTGTGAAGGGAAAATGAATATAAATGTCTGTTCTTCATATTAGTATAAAAACACAGTCTATTGCATATCTCCAAACATTGCAGCAAGAAATTAATGTCAAGTCTTCTGACTGTGGCATCTGAATCATATAGATTTCCCTAGCTTAACCTGAAGAAAACATACTTCCATTCATCCATGTCAAATGTACATCTGTCAGCATTGCTGCTGCTTTGGGTAGAGAATGATGTTGCCACTCCACTAAATTATCTTTTATTTATTAATGAGAGAATTTCCAGAAAGGTAGGCTATGTATGTGTGTTTATAGTCATCATTTCAGCTAGGTCATGTCTATAGAGTTTGAAGAACAGATTTTTCATTCAAATGACAAGTGCATTTAGGTAGTCTGCGTGAGCTTTAGTACAGATACATACTTTGGGAAAATGCCTAAATTGTAAGAATGTTGTCCTGCATTTTTTATTTGGGGGGAGGGATGTCTTGCAAGTTGAAGTTTTGCAATCTAAAGCAATGATCTTTTGCTTTGTGAAAAGCATTAGGAAAATGAATCTTGCAAGAAACACTCCAAGGAGAAAATACTTGATTCTGTTAATTGCAAGCATTTATAGGATCAAGTCCATAGTCAAGTACTAGAAATGTACCTTGGAAATTTGCATTTTGTAATTTATTTATGAAGAAATTACCAGCAACCAGAGTTTCTGATTTCATTACCACTTTTGTTTTATATATATGCTTAAAATTGAACATATAAATAAAAGACAAGGGGGGAGAAGCAGTGTTTGAACTAAGTAACAAAGTTTCATAATACTTAATGTTATGTGCAGCTTGTACTCTGTCACATTAATATCGGAAATTTGTATAGTCCATTTCAATCTACACAGTCTTGAAATGCCATAGTGACACTGCTGTCTTGCACACTAGAAACTAAATGCAACCACTTTCAGCAGAGTGGATCAAGCAAAGTAGTCAGGGATTCTTGGAACTTATCTAAAAGATTCAGTTTTGGTGAGTTGTGCAGACCACCTCTAAAACGGCAAAAGGATGAATTGCCCCTGAAGCTATAAATCAAGCCTTAGCTTTCCACATTCCTTCAGCTCCAGAACAGGGGCTTAGTTTACTTCTGAAGCTAGAGAATTCAAAACCTATCAGTCCTTTAGGACTTCAGGACTATTGTCAGAGTTTGGTCTGTTAGTATTTAGTCATGACACACTCTCCACTGGGAGGAACATGTATATATAAATAAGTACTATTCAGAAAAAGCATATCTTCCAGGCCAAACATTGGAAACTGGAATATACTGGGAACTGGAGACTTTTCACAGTAGTATGTGAGCCCTAGTCAGCAAATTTTGAAGCAGAATGAACTTGGTATCAGGAAAAAGGTCTCTATGGAAGCCTCTGAACTGAGGGGCATTCATTCTGTGCGATCAGCTCCACGAATTCTCTATAGTCAAGGGCGTCCCGCTGAACTTCAGTCTTTTCCTGCAGGACCAGTTTCATTTCAAGGTAAACAGAAGCTTGGGGGAAATATTGCCTATCTCAGCCTGACATGCAGTTTGGATTCAGTGAGAATCTGCAATTGAGCCCTGGAGCTAGGATGAAGTAGCCTGTGAAAAATAATACCCTCTCCATGTTATTATACCTCTGCGTTAGCTGATTTTAAAAAGTCTGAGCACACATTACCATACTGATAGGTATTTCTGCCAACATTTCCAAATTCACTTCTACTTCAGCCCACGAAAAGAGTAGATTCTGCTGCAATGTTCAGAACTGGATCCAATGTATTGGAGAAGATAGAAAGTGGTCAGGTGTGGACTTTGCCTATTTCTGATACAAGTAAATCACTGCCAGTATTGCACAGCTGTTACCTCATAGCCTATGAAAGCAAGCTATGTTCCATTTAGTTTTCTTTATGCAGTAAAATTGCAATCAGAGTTTAGTATTCTGAAATAAGGTTCTTGGTAACAAGTGGGTTGATACATGAACCAAGAGGCAAAGCTTGATTTTTCTGGTATCAGTGGAACAGAAGGGGCTGGGAATACTTTGTTTTGACATGTAAACTTAGCAGATTAGCAATAACTGATGAAGGATAAAAGTATACAATGAGTAGACAGTTCTACAGTGACCTTTCCTATCACATTTTCATGCTAATAATGGTCAAAAAACACAAATATAAAATAGACCCTGCACAAGGAAGAATTTGCAGTAGTGTTGCAGTTTTTATTTTCATTGGCAAATATTCAGAGCTAGACAAATCTTCATCAAGATAAATTTTTAGTATTTCATTTGCATGTAAGGACTTAAACAGAATATATACCTGATTATTGAGAACTCAGTTAAACTAAAGGATTGAGTTTACTGGAAAGAAAGGGATCCCAGCTGATATTCTAATACTGCTTTTATTATTTGCTAAAGAGATTCAGATTCCTGAATGTCTGAAACTGTAATTTATTTATTTATTTATTTGTTTCATGTTCTAGTTGAATGAGAAGGTTTTATTTATCCCAGGAAGATGAAAAGCTGAACTGACATGCATTTCATTGCTAGCATAGTATTCGCTCTCCTTCAATGATCTGTATCAGCCCTTCTGTTCTTTCCTTCTTACTTAGTACAGTAGTAATGCTTACTATTAACATGGACACATGATTTTCTGAGGTCATTCACCTGAGACAACAAAGCAGACATCTTAATAAATGCAGTAGAAACCTTTGTTCCATTTTTTTTTTTTTTTTCCATCACAGAAATATTCCATAGAGTCTTCTGTTTGAAGATTTGTTGTTTAGCTGTGCCTTCTGCTGCTGTGGTGGATGTCTCTGCTCCTGTGGCTGAGTTATCAGATAGGATATCTTAAAGATTGTATGTTCATATATATCATTGCCAGCACCCAGCTTGGTACATCTCAGGTTTAACAAGGTCTGCATAAATCTCTCTATGCCTAGGTTCCCTACTTCTGAAGGTTCCAGCTGTAAAGAACCACCCAGGAAAGCTGATCTCAGATCAGATCTCAAACTCTGTGTCTCTCCTTCAGATTATTTCTTTTTTCTGCTACCTTCCACTTTGGTGTCCAATCAGGGACAGGTTATATCTGTTAATGTCTTTGATGATTTACACCATAAAATTCTTTTGGAATTCTTCAGCTGACATAAAAAAAAAAAATCTTAAGGGTAAAGAATAGAGCATAAAGTGGAAAATATCAGCATGATGGTGATGATACTCATCAATTCTCCATCACAGCTTGATGCTGTGCAGAAACTCTTCCTCTGTCACCTTTCCCCAAAAAAGACATAAAGAGAACTAGAAAATTTAGAGGATTGTGATGGATGATCAAAGTTGTGGAATCACAAGGAAAAACATCATGACCATCAGCCTAGAATGACCAATCAGCCCTTAGAAAAGCAAAAACTGAATGAGAATATATGAAGTAGCATTGTATGTGACTACACCGTTGTCTTAGTTCCGATTTAGAGTATACTTTTGACGTCAAACTCCCAATTATCACCATTTCCCACATTTTACCACATTTACCAAAGCTGCTGCTGTTCCAGTTTGCAAGTCCAGCCAGTAGCAGGGCTGAACATATATTTCAGAAGGGCAAATATGCATGCATGCACACACACACACAAGCACACAGAAGACTGAAGTTCACTAAGTAAGTATACATACAACCCAGTCTCTAGCTGCTGTCACATAGACTTTCCAACACACACGCACAGTAGAGTGACATTACAAAGGAAGAGTAGTGAGGCTCAGTCAGACAAACGTACTGACCAGCCACTTGCTTACATACAATAAGCCTGCTCCCCTCCTCTTCATTTTCACATAGTTGTATTTCTCCCTCTTCCACCTTGATCCTTCTTTTCTCCACCTTTGTCTCCTCCCAAGTAAACAACCCACATGTAATTATTTTTGCTCCAGTGGTCTCAGTTTTGCTACACCCTTACCCAAATTTGGTATTTCTGATGCTGTTACCTTGGTCTTCTCAGCCTTACCCCATATTACCAGTACGGTTACCTGAGTGCTTCTTCTCCAAAGATCCCAAATATTCCCCACAATTATCTGTGAATCTTGGCCGTTTCTCACATAACTCTCCTTTAGCCATCTGTGCCATCCATCTATTCCTCACAGCACTAGCTGTAACTTCTGCCAGCATCTCACTGTGTTATTTGTTGTGTTCAGCAATTTCTCATGTCACGTTCTGTAGTTTCTCAGAGTCTGTTCAGATAGCTAGACTTCATGCCGGGGCTGCATATCTTAACACTCAGCACCAACCGTTTCACTTTATGGTTCTGCTCATATTGAATGACATTGCTTAGTAACATTGATGCAGCTGCTACAATCATTAAGTGCCATGGTAAAAGTAAAAAGAGAATGATTATTCTTCTAGTACACTCATGCACTTACATACATTGAGGGTAGTATATACGCTGTTTAGCCATTCACCAGATAGCAAAGCAACTTTTTCCATAAAAATTAATTTAATTGAATGGAGGGGTAGGTGTGCAGGGACTTAAGAAATGCACACAAGGACTGTATATTTGTGTTTGAGGTGAAAAATAGTTTAAATTGTGAGTGCTAACAGGCAGCAGACAGTTGGGAGTATGTGTGTGTGTGTGTGTGTGTGTGTGTGTGTCTAGGGGAAAAGGGGGAGTCCAAAATTGAAGTTCTGAACTCTCAAGCAGAGGCCTGCTACTTGCTGGCAACTGGTACTGACTGGCTGTTTGTAAATTTTGGTAACACCTTGACTAAGCAAAAGTATCTTGTCCTAATCCTCCAATTAATAGAGACATGAGACAGCACTACCAGTTAGAAGGCTGATCATATGTTGTGCTTCTGCATGGTTTAGATTGGGAAAACCATGGAGTTTACATCCAGAAATAAAAGCTGGTGCATTAAAGAAGGGTTCCCAAAAAGAAGAAGTGATCCCAGAAAGAAGGGAGCCTGGAAAGAAGAAAGTGAAGGTCCTGAGTGGAGGAAAGGTCCTGGAAGTTGGAGAAGATCCAGGAGATCAGAGAGCTGAGTGGGGACAAATGCTGGAGGATGCCCATAAACCTTGACCATTAATGCCCAAGACTGGTAAGTTTAAGCAGATGCACAGCACAAACTGACATGACTTTTTGCCCAACATTCCTGGGCCAGGTGCAATCCCCCTGTGGGGAAGGAAAGTCAAGAGCAAGCACTGGGGGTTGGGAGCACGTGATTGGATGAGGGTGTGAGATAATCAAGTAAGTTAAAAGCTCTGATCTAGTTGGTTCTTAAATAAGCCCCAAATCCACCATGGGCTGTCATTTACTCTCTCTCACCCATGACAGTATGATGAGGAGGATGGAGAGGCAGGAGTAGGTTGATCAGCTGGAGGGGATTCTTTCTGGAGGCTGAATTTCAGTGGCTTTTTGGAAGGGATCACTGTTCTGGAAAATGTTAACCAATTCATCTGTGAGACTAGACGCTTGACAACTACCTGAGTTTTCTGTCTTTCACTACTGACTGACTTGATAGATTTTGATTCATCTGAGAAAGTTGATGAGTACAATGAAAATGTGATGATTCAGAAAGAGGCAGAAACAATGCACATGCT
The DNA here is from genome assembly GCF_030463565.1 of Pelecanus crispus. NCBI lineage: Eukaryota > Metazoa > Chordata > Aves > Pelecaniformes > Pelecanidae > Pelecanus > Pelecanus crispus. Next base: position 27,670,469 of record NC_134643.1, read on the forward strand.
AAAATATCTATGTCAGTGTAAGAGCTAGTGATACAATATTTAATGATCAGGCATAAACTCAAAACAAAGCAATGTGTATTTTCAGGTAACACACAGTTAAAGGAATGTGTTCCCACATGGTATTGTGGTAGCCAAAGTTTTACACGCAAAAATGTGTACACAAATTGGTGGAAGGAAAACGTGCCTAGAGCTGTAAGAAAATAGAGCCAGGCCAGTGCATTTAGTTCTCAAAGAGGCTAGGTGCCTACTTTTGCAACTTCAAAGCAGATGTAGAAGAAACACAGTGTACTTGTCCTCTCTCTTATACAAGGTATGTGCCAATGGACAGTATCAATAGAAGGTTTATAGGTTAGGTACAGTAAGGCCATTCCTGTTGAACTCTTGGAATTCCATTAAGCTATGCTATTTTTAACTATGAAAGAGTTCATCCTGCCTAAATTGCTATAAATACATGTTTTTCCATCATTAATAAACCTGAAATAATTGGGCAAGCTCTTTAAGAGCTTGTGAACATGTGTTTTAAATGGAGGAGAGGAAGGGAGGTTTAAACACACTGTATTCTTCATTAACATTCTCCAGTACAGATTCTAAGTTACTGTGTCATTACAGGTGTGATTCACTGCGTATTAAGACACCTAGGTATAGCTACACACAGATCTACATGTGAGCTAGAAGCTCTACTGAATTGCCTAAATGGTAGTATCTAGTGACGTTTAGATCCTCCAGAACACCCTGTATGTTCTCCAGCTGCCACCCCAGAGAGCAACAGGTCTTCACTGGAAACTATGTGATATTGGACAGATCTTGTAGAAGTCTCAGATGTCCTAAGATGAATGAAATGGTATTCAAGCTTTATGTGTAGGAAATTTAATGCTGCCCTGTCTATAATGACAGCTTGTTCCATGGACACCTACTCAGTACAGTCATTGGAGTCCAGAGACTGACCTTCATTACAAGTAAGCTGAAAAACTCTCTGTACTCTGAATCAGCCAAGTCTCCATTTGCTACAGCAGAAGCTCTGACACAGCTTTCATGTAGATGTCCAAATTTAGGTGTCTGAATCTGTTTAAACAGGTTTAATACATAACTTTAAATAAAGGCTATGTGTATCCTGGATATAATCCTGCTGACACAATTACAGTTTTCATAGAGCATTCAGGTTTGCACTTTATAATTTTTAATAAAAAGAATACTGGTAAAGAAAAAAACAGTAAATATTAAAATATTCTTGCTATATGCCTTGAAAAATATATTATTTGGGTTATTTGTGCCATCTGATAATAATAATGTGCCTCACTAAGCCCAGACTGTTATATTTTACTGCTCAAATCTAGAATGAATACAGATCTTCTGTGTCACTTGGTTTGTGCCAGTTAGTATTCCCCTTTCATTTGGGAAAATCCCCCTCACTGTACATATACAAAACAGGAACAGGTATGGATATATTGCTATATAAAATTAAGCACATTAATTCAAATTTTCATATAGCACAGAGCATATTTATTATGAATTAATAGCATAATTTCTGAGCTAATGATTTTGTGACAAGTTCTTCTCTTGTATTACTGAAGTCAACAGAGTTACAACAAGAAAGGGTCTGATTTATCAATATCTATGAATGCCACATTTCCAGCAGATGCATTTGGCCTATTCTGAAAAGAGAAAACAGTGCAGGAAAAATTCCCAGCTATAGCAAAATATTTTACATTTACTGTGAAACTAATATCTAGATTTTTTTCTTGAAGTACATTTCTCATGGAGTTGCTTAATAACTATCTTTAAAGATAACAGTTATTGAGGAACAAGTCTGATCATTATTTGGGAATACGTTCTGTAACAGCTTTTCTCTACTAGCTGTGTAGGCTTACAAGAGACTGGTGTTGTGTCTTCTCTTATTAGTCCTGAGCAGTCTCTAACTTTCAAAGGAGAAGCTTAGTCCCTGAGTATATGTTGTCATATACCATTTCTAAATTTCTGATGAGATGAAGACACCAATTAGTATTTTAACAATTTTCTAATACTCAGTGCCTAAAACTATCCTTGTTGTTGTTCACAAATGTTAGAAATTATGCCACTATTTTCATAAATAATGATAAGCATTGAAGAGTGTTCTCGTATTGCAAGAATATAAAATGAGATAGTAACATGGGAAATATTGAAAGATTTTAGTAGCTCCATGGCAATTTCCAACTCATACTAAAATCAAAACATTAAAACTAGAAAAAGAAGGGCAGACTTAATTTGGGAAGTGATCGTGCCCCCGTACTTGACACTGATAAGGTCGCACCTCAAATACTGTGTTCTGTTTTGGGCCCCTCAGTACAAGAAGGACATTGAGTTTCTGGAGCATGTCCAGAAAATGGCAATGAAGCTGGCGAAGGGTCTAGAGCACCAGTCTTATGAGGAGTGGCTGAGAGAACTGGGGTTGTTTAGCCTGGAACAGAGGAGGCTGAGGGGAGACCTTATCGCTCTCTACAACTACTTGAAAGGAGGTTGTAGTGAGGTGGGTGTTGGTCTCATCTCCCAAGTAAGTAGTGATAGGACAAGAGGAAATGAGCTCAAGCTGCACCAGGGGAGATTTAGATTGGATATTAGGAAAAATTTATTCATGGAAAGGGTAGTCAAGCATTGGAACAGATTGTCCAGAGAGGGTAGAGTCACCATCCCTGGAGGTGTTCAAAAAAAGTGGAGACGTAGGACTTTGGGACATGGTTTAGTAGGTATGGTGGTGTTGGGTTGATGGTTGGACTAGATGGTCTTGGAGGTCTTTCCAACATTAATGATTCTATTCTAGTTTTACTTTAATTAAAAAATAATCCAGCCACCAAGCCAAGAAACATGAAATTAATTATTACTTTGCCCTTAATTAGTTTAGTGGTGGACTTGGTAGTTAGGTTAATGGTTGGACTTGATGATCTTAAAGGTCTTTTTCAACTTAAGTGACTCTATGATTCTGTAATTCTATGAAGTATTATAACATTTTTAAAGCTTTCCATAGTTTCTCTTAACAAAAATGAAAAATCCAAAGATGCTTAAGTATGGCATATGCGAAAGGGATGTTGAATAACTGATGGATTATTGACAGGGCTATAATACAAATATGTTTCTACATAGCATATTATAGCCCCGCAGAAAAGACACACTGAAAATCATAACAAGTATTACAGCATTTGTTCTTTTCTAGAGATGTGAAGTTGTATTTTAAAGCCTTCATTCCATTTTTAATTACAAAAACACCTACCATCTTAAGAAGAAAAGCACCCAAATAAAAATTAGAGAAGGAAATCAGGGCTCTATATTTGAATAAGAATTTTGCAGTTCACCTTCCTGAAATTGGACTAAATGTGTTCTCTTCAGTAGTGTGATTAGAAAAGGGGCTGGGGGAAGAAGATGAAAATCCAGACAAAGCAATCATGGAACTAGCAATATGCCTCATCTTCAGATGTGCATCATGGAAATTCTAAGAAGATGGCAATGAACATGGTAATAAAGATAAATTAAGTTCATGGAGAACACTAGATTAAACCGAGCTTTTCTCCCAATCAATAGAGATCCCTCTGTAAATTAACATCAACAGTGGTGTATTACCTATACAGTCTGTGGCTGTTGACTCCTCCAGGTGAGGTTCTGTACGGCAGGGGAATCACCAGGTGGTGTTCCAACCCCATGAAATCAATGTGTGGATGAAAAGAGAAGGCATGCGGAGGTATCAGGGATGTGAGGACCTAGGGAACTAGCCTCCCTCTTGTCTTCTTTCTTCAGTTCACAGAAACAGCTGACTCCCTTGATAGGTTCATAATCACAACTGAGATTATCTCTAGACCGATATAGTAAAACTCAGCAGTGGATAAATGTGTAAGTACATGACATTTGTTTATTAACATTTTTTAAAAAAATCTACCCATTTCCCTTTGATGAATCAGGAATAATAGATGATTATAGCTTAGAGGTCAACATACTGCTGTATCTAGTAACATATAAATTTACTATTGCCTTATTATACACACTGTTATGGTTTTTAATCAGTTTGTTTACAGAGTTGTAAGATTTTGGTACTTTACAGTGCCGTCTTCACCATTACAGTGTTGTAGATGACATATGGACATTTCCTTCACCTCATTAGGCGTTGGACTGTTCAGCTAAAGTAAACAAGGGAATTGTTCAAAGAGTGCCTTCCTTCTCACAGAAACTGCATCACATCAGTATTTAAATTCATTAAGGCTTGGCATCTTTTATTTAGTTCTAGTAAAATGAGAAAATACTACATAACTCCTCATACCAGCTCAAACAATAACAATTCACTTGTGCTTAATTTCAAAATGTTGAAGACCCATTAATTCATTTTGATTTCCTTAGAAAAGTGTCTTTCAGTGGTTTTCTTCCCATTGTTCCTATTTAATTCCCAGAAGTATTATTTGTCTACAGAGTAATTTATAACTTAGCTTCATAACTTCAGTACTCAAACCAGCACTTAAAAACTTCTTGAAGAAAAAAGCTACATGCATACTACTAAGACATATTTCCTATAGAAACCTTTTTCTTTATATTTTTTCTGCTTTCCCTAAGGTTTTGATTAAAATGAAATTAAAATTATCCAGCTGTCATGTTCAGTGGCCATTTTTGGTATGATAATAGTCCTCTTAGTGAAAAACCAGCCATACTGTACAGAGTCCTGCATTATTTTTTTAACTTTTCTATTTACAAGTAATTATGATATCCCAAAATATGCCTCCTCTACAAAAGCCAAGGTGTGCTAAAATCCCAAAAGTCCTGTCTGTGTCTGTGTTCACAGAAAGTTAAATTATGCAGAGAAGTGCTTTTTCCTGTACGGGATATTTTGTAATGGGAAGCCAATTTAACAGTTATCTAGTCAACAAGCTTGAGGCATTCTACATAGTCCTTTATGAATAATCTTGCTAAGAAACCTGAAGATGTTTGCTAATGATATTGTCTATGAGCAATAAAACTATTGTACTTAATTTAGTCTCTCTCTTTGAGACAACAGGGGGTTCCTAGTGGGGTGAACACAGTGTCAAAAGGTTTCATATTCTGTGTTCTGATATTAAAAAAAATAGGTGCTAGTGCAATGTGGGCTTATGGTGGCTTCTAAGAACAAATTTTATGGCCACGCAACTCAAGTGTTTCTGGAACTGAAGTAGTGTGGGTGAAGTCAGAAAAAAGCCCTACAAGAGTAGAAAGGTCCGTGGACTGAGACAACCAGTAGAGTCTGAGGGGTTTATGACACTGTAGAAATAGGAGTTGCCAGCCAGTTTGATAAGAATGATTTTTGTTCATCTCATTATCTCAACAGCATTCATCTTTAGAACTTCCTTAGAAGTCCTTCAAGAACTTGAAGCTGCTGGGCTTTTTTATCTTTCCTTCACATGTTAAACTGTCTTTCTCTCAACCCATGAATTTTCTTGCTTTTCCTCTTCCTATTCTCTCCCTTGTCCTCTGGGGCGGGGCAGTGGTAACTGAGCGGTTGTGTGGGGGCTTAGCTGCTAGCTCAGGTCAACCCACCACAGCAAATCAATAATAACATCATATGTCCCTGCAGTTTCCCACTTACATCTTCTCAAGTCCATGCATGTACATACAATCTTATCTCTAGTAGCAGAACTCTATTTTTGTGCAGGAAATCTGTACCAGAATGAACGGACCTGACTTTAGACCCACCTTTTCAGGAAAGAATTCTGGCTTATTCTAAAACTGAAGACTGACTAAAAATTATATGAAGAGCAGAAAGAGAAAAATGTCATGGTGTGCATTGTTTGCTGTGTGTCCACTTATAGCCTAATAATGTATCACAAAGTCATTAATAAGGAAAATTAAATAGTGCTGAAAATAAATCTTTCCTTTTCCTATAAATTTAGCAACAGAAGTGCTACAGGCCAATATTAGCTCTCAGGCCACTATGTTTGATTCGAGTTTATGGAGCAATAGATGTCTAAATCCCCCTGTGTATCTGTCAGATTAGGAAATAAGAGAAATAGAAATTTAAAAACCTGAAATAAAATATTCTGTGTTTATAACAAAGAAAAAAAAAAAAGTTTGTCTGCTTTTGCCTGCTTGCTTGCTCCTGTTCAGCTTTGTGCTGTACCTTTTCTTTACCCTATAAACATCCAAGTCAAGGTCAAGCTTCCTCTAGTTATTAGAAAGATGTGATCAAGTGTGACAGAACTGCAGTATATGATATTGCCTTTCTTTTTCCCCCAAATAGTCTGGGGTTCTGGGACTGAAGCCTACCAAAATGCAGCAAAGTAGATAGGTTATAGCTTAGAGGTTCATTACTGGATTTGGATTGCTATGAAGCACTATGTTCAGATGCCCCTGAGGAGGTTGCTTTCTCAGACTGACAGTCATTCATTGTCTAGCTGTGCTGCTTCAGTAGGTTGTTTTGTCTGGGAATCATCCTGCAATTAATAAAATTTTTAGGGACAAAAAGCTGGTTTTAATCTCATTTCTTCTTTGAAATTAAATTGTTATTGGGAGAGGATATAACCCAGCTACATTCTCAGTGAAATTTTTCTCCCTTTTACTTATTTCATCCATGTAACTCCTCTGCTGTGTTTTCCATGTATACTGTTTCTTAATTATCTAGGCATGCCAATGCTTGGTAGCACTTGTCAACAGGAAATAAACATGGGTTTTTTTGCAGCTTCTGAGAACTTGAAGCAGGAATGATAGTAAGTCCCTTACAGAAGTGCAGGTAGTGCACCCAAAAGCTAGCAAATGGGAAAAGCTGCTTTAAAAAAATTGTGAGTTCTGTTTCTATGAGGGCAACAAGCATTGAGGAGCAGACTCCTTGAACTATATGGAACCCATGATGTAAAATGGGGATCACTCACTTCCTACCAGAAGTCAGGAAATTAATCTTTGTTATCTGACTTAACAGAATGTCAGTAAAGCATTAATTTTCACGGAAGAATTACAGTTTTCTATACTGTGACTGTCTTCTGCCTATTAAGTAGATGGTGGAAACTAGGAATTAGCAACCGTTCAGATAAGGTTCAGATAAGGAAGGATGGGAAGTCTTAATAACACATGTATTCCTGAAGTTTCTCTAACTCTGTCTGTGGGAAAAGGCTATTTGACTACATTCCATTGTCTGTCTCAAGTTGGTCAGAAACATTCTTATGCAAAGGTCATCTGAACTTTCTACAAAATATAAGCAAGCAGATCACTTTACTGCTTGTCATCTATGCACATGGCAGATGATGTAAGAGCCTCCTCAGATCAATGCAATCTGGAAGAAAACATCATTTTGATTCTCTCAAAATAAGATTTTTTGAAAAAACTTACTTTTGTGAAAGATTTTGATTTTTTTACTTAAAGGTGTTACCTTTTCAGAGAACAAATTAATATAGTTCAATTTTTTATATATGCAATTAATCAATGTGTATGTGGTTACCTGCACAAATGTTTCTTCTGTATGGTTTACTGAATCACATCCTAAGTGACATGGAATAAACCGGTTGAGACATGGAATAAAGAACGTGAGAAAGACATGAAAGTGAGAATGAAGAACATAATTAAAATCAGAGGGAACTGAAGACTTTTGGGGGACTTGAGGAATGTAAGAGTTAGCACTCCAGCATTTCAGAGAAACACTCATGTTTTTGGCAGTTTTACTGAGCTGAATAAAGATAACCTTTTATGATTTATGAATCTTTATTGAGTGCCCATTTTTAAATTAATTTAGCACTAGCTTCTAGAAAAGGTAAGGCTACTGTTTCTTTTTGTTCTCTCTGAATGAACAAAAAGAGAAAGTCAATGAAATTGAAGTGGTACATATTTAAATTAATAGGAATCAAGTGTTCAAATTAGTCATGGAATTCCCTGTCATGGGTATGACAGGGAATTCCAGGGGTCACATTTGTAACAGAATTCAGAGAGAGCTAATGATGATACTGCCAAGGAAATAAATCAACAGCTACATTATGAATGATAGTTCTGTTTACAAAAACAGAAGAAATTTATATCCTTATGTTGCAGGAAATAAGCCAATCATTTGCTGAGTAAGACTGAGAAAGAAAGAAAACGCTCCCCTACTCTGATTTTTCAAATCTTTTTCACTATAGAAGACTCTCTGCTGCTTCTGGGGCGTCTGGTACTGGCCACTATTAGAGATTGGCTGGCTGGAAAGGACAAATTAACTAAATTGTTCTGGCAGTTCTTACATTCCTATGACATCTGGTGTTTCTGCCATGTTACTGATATGTCATTTTGACAAATTGCATTATATCATGTGATAATAACTAGCAACATCATAAAATGTAAGCGATGTAATCTGAAGTGACTCCACCAATTTAAAACAATCTGTTATTTTGTATCATCTGCCTGTTACCAATTTAGAAAGCTGGGAGGAACAAAAAAAGGTTAATTTAAGTCCAGATCTAACCTCTAAAATATGTTATTGTTTCTGCTCTGACAGGTTTACTTCTATAAATACAGATGTGAGCTACAAGCCATAAATGATGATTTAAGAACAGCTAAATGGAATGTAAAAATCCTTTATGGAGGAAAGAACTGGGAGAAATTAATATCCTGGCAGCATAAGATTATCATAACTATATTCACTAATTTCAGCTGTGTTCATGATCTGATTCAAAGCAGAGAATGAGATCATACGATTGTCTGAATGCCTAACATATGATTTGAACTGATTCAAAACTGATTATGCTGAAGGATTTTGAGGACTAGTAGCTTGATTCCTGAGATGAAAATATAATAAGAATGAAGATATTAAGCCAAAGAACTAGTATTTTAATTACAAAGGTGCAATAATACATTTGAAGAAAAGCTAATTTACCTTCATTTGCCAAATTCCTTTTTCCCATGAGCTATTTGGAGTACATTTGAAGATTCAGATTCCTTTAATTTACTTGCCCAGCTGTGGATTTCTAAGTAGCTGATTGATTTAGAACTGGTTTTAGTGGTAAAATGCATACAGAGATGTTAAAGTATGTAGTTATGGATGAAGATGACTGTGGAGATGTCTAGAGCCTCTGATTCAGCTGCCTTTCTAATAACAGATTTAGGGGTTGTTTTTTTGGAAGGATGTAGGTGAAATGGAAAGGAATGGCTCTGGTTTTTATAATGAGTGGGCAACAACTGAGCTGTAAAATAAACCTACTGTCATTAAAGTTGTATCTAATCCTGAGTTTAATGTGAATACTTAGAGAATAGTGACTAAACAAACACCTCTATCAAATGCATATAATGAAATAAATTAAAATATAGGCAGAAACCAAGTATTTCTCCTTTTTAGATTTTAAACCAACAGTAAACTGGGCTGTCATTAGAGAGCATTATCATTGATTGTCTTTTGCTGCAATCCACTTTCTAAATAGGAGGCATGGGAAATTCCACCCCTATTATTATAGTATAAATCAGTGATATTATCTGATATTTGAAACACACTGACTGGAGAACAAGAATTCAGTTTTCTGAGAAATGTGGAATTTGCCACAATTGCACATTTTTTTATTGATCAGAACAAAACCTAGATAAGATTTTCATGTTAATGGAATTATACATTCTTGATAATTTGGCAGTCACCTAGAATTGTTACAAAATGTTATTTTGTAGTAGCTTTGCACAACCTGAGTGAATATTTTAACCAGTGAACCTCTGGGTAGATAAAAGATTACTCCCAGAAATGCTTTGATTTTTGTTGGTTTTGCCCATTTTCTTGTCTTCTACACCAATTTATTGTATATATTAAAAAATATTAATTTATTGGGCACTTTGATTTTTCTTTGTGCCAGGTTAGGGTAGGCAGAGGTGTGGAAAGAAATGACAAGAAAAAAAGTGAAAAATGACTAGGGTCCATCCAAAGGGTAAAAATTTTAATGAAACATTTAATGAGTTATTTGAATTGAATTTGCATGTGTTTAGGATGTGGATGTGAGAGGGGAAACAGCAGAAGAGTGTTACCTCCCAGCCTTTTCTAAAGGCAGTGAGTTGAACCCTGGTATCCTAAATTAAAAATCCATGTTCTAGTTTGGAGGGTTAAAAGGTACTCCTTGCAAGAGTCTCACCAGGCATTGTTAAATATTCAGAAAGCAAGGCTTATTCCACAAAGGACACACATAAGGGATGGGTGAAAGAGGGAACTGAAATTTGGTTTTCCAGTGTTTTATAAGCACTGTGTTAACATACACATATTCAATCTCCCTTTTTCTCAGAGATTTGTTTTTGGTAAAATTATATGTCACTAAGAAAGGAAATGAGTAATCAGAAATTTCTAACCAGACAAGCATGCTGGGGGCAATTGTTCAACAACTGGCTGCTCATGCACTCCACAACTTAAGCTAGCTTGCTTAGGTGTATTCTTTCAGTTACCTTCTTCAACCTTCAATGGCTGGAGAATGTACAAAGAACTTTAATCTTCATCAGGAGATTTCAGAATTCAATGAAAAAGGATTCTGTACCAGAAAACTTTAAACAATATTAAATAGACTGCCTAGACAACAATCTAGCCACAGGCTTTTTTTTTTTTTTTTTTTTTTCCTTTTTATTAAAAACAAAACAGTAGATACTACCTTCTAGAAATCTGGAGAATGTCAGTCAGGTCTGCGATAGGTCACTGATGTCTTACATGTACAAGTAGCGTGGGATTTGTCCCATCCAAAGACACTTCAGGCTCCTTTTATAAGAAATTAAGAAAACCAGACCCTGCTTGAAGGTGAGTTATTTTTCATAGGCACCTGTCTTACCAGGAATTGGATCATTACTCCTCCAGGTGTCTATTTCTCTCCACTGATTTTAAAGTTATGTAGGGCAATGAGGTGGGCATTAGATAACTAAGTTAGAACTGATGAGTCCAAATCTGGCTATCAAAGCATTATACTCCTGAGACTAGGAGTCAATGCTTCCCAGAGATCAGTATGGAAAAATCATGCGACTCGTTAATTTATGAGTAGTGCTAACTTTCCTGGATTTTTAGGAACATTTAACTGTTATCCACTTCATGCTATGTAAAGATGTATGTATATGTCTATATTTACTCTACAAAAAAATAATGTCAATCTAAACCAGTGTTTTAGTAAAATTAATGTTCTGGAACATGTTTCAGGGACATATATTTCCCTACATAAATCGGAAAGCTAAATTCTTTACTTCTAGAGTCTTCCAAACAAATTTAAATTAGGTAATCCAATTATAGAGTTGTCATTTAAGTAATATTTCTATTGGCTGTAAGAACAGTTTTACTAAAGTCACAACTGATCTGGAACTGTAGGATTTAGCTGTAAATTATAATAAAATGATAAAATTCTATGTATATGTTATACTTAATGAAATACAAAAAGAAGTAAAATGGATTCTGTTCCTGCCCTGTGTGTCTCTAAAGAACATGTGGGTCAAATACTTCAAGTCAAAACTCTGTAAAAAAATTTAAAATATCAGGCATGTTCACTTCCATCGAAAGAGGTCGCTTTGCATTGTGTAAGTAACTTCCAGAAAGACAGAAGTATGTGCAATCTGGGTGGGTTGTTTTGGTTTTTTTGGGTTGGTTTTATTTTTTTTTTTTTTACTAAAGGAATTCTGTAGGCATGCTAGGTAATGGGAATTTCAGACATTATAGTGCAAGGACATTTGAAGGTAAGTTTCATGCATTTCTTCTTGAGCACAGAAGCAAATTCTTGCCTTGTTGAAATAATAGATCCAAGATTTCACCTGCAACATTTCAGATTATGCCCATCCAAAATAGATGTAAAGGAGGGAAATAGTACTGACAGTCAAAAAAGGGGTTGCAAAAGAATTGAAAAAACCCAACAAATATGTTCTTTGAAGAATATAATTCCCACAGTTTCTGCAGACTGGCCATTCTTCTGGTACAACAGTAAGAGTGAAAGCTGAAGAAGCTGTCTGAGGACTTTCACAAGAGCTCTAGAACTTTTTAAGGTTCAAGCTTCATGATTTATAAGTTCATATATAATTAGTTGCTTCACTGTTTGGATCCACATGGATGAGTTTTATTACAAAGGTCTGGAAAAGGCAGTTTGGTGTTTTCACCCAGCAGCTGATTCACAGTGTATTTCCAGTAAATTATGGTTTTCTTTATTATTTCTGAAATTATGTCTACATGGTTTTAAACAGTGCATTACAGGGATTGTAAATATTTAAGATAACAATAAAATAATTAATATTTTAATAAAAGATAAATTTTCCACATAAGTAACTTTATGAGAAAATGGTAATTCTTTTTTGTTTCTTACAAAGAATAACTTTCGTCCATGACATTATTACTGACATCAAAATAATAGCTTTTTTCTTTGTTTATCTCTCAATTTCTCATACCATTTGGAACCCCCTGTAGAACTGCAGTACCTTCCAGGATGTATTTAAATTTTCATCTCTTTTTGTTTCATAAGTGTCTATAAGCAATACAGTAATTCTCCATTACATCCTTGATATGGATGAAATGCTTCGTCTCCATCTTTGCCAAAAATTTTGATTGCTTCTGAAAGTAAAAAAGTTAAGATAGACAGAAGTGTTATGAGGTCTACTGAATATTACAAATTATTATTAGTGAGCACTCTTATTTTAACTATTCTTTATGTGAAGGATTGTCTTCTATCTTCTTGTATTTTAAAATAAGTACATCAAATGGAATTTTTGTTTGAATGGTTTTAAACCTCTATATGCTTTTGGTTTGATATTTTGGAAAGGAAGCTCTTGTTTTAATAGGGGGAATTTTTTTCACCCATTTTCCTGAAGCATCTATAATTGCATTTAGGGTATCTCAGATACCTGAAGATCAAGAGTTTAAATTAGTTTTCTTTCCTTCACCTCTTCAAGATGTGTGTGTGAAACCTATGTAAAAATATTATTTAATATTTATCTATATGGCTTGTGATCTGACATGTGTGGGAAAGAAATTTTTTTATAATAATGATTATCATCACATATCAAGGAAAATTACATTATCACAAAGCCTGTGAAAAAAATGTAGAATTAATACTGAAAACATACTTCTAAGAAACAATAAATCTGTTAAATGTGCATTTCCACATGTGCCTGCAAACATATGGTTACAAATATTACAAATTCTAATAAAAATTAGAATTGCCTAAGCATAAAAAATATTCCTTAAAAAACAAAGAAGAAATTACACTGCTAAATTACTATAAGCATGAAGGATTTAAACAAGAACTTAATATGGTGAAAATGTATCTTTGCTTATGAAAATCAGTGAAAAAAGTATTCTGATGCTGTGGGGCTTTGCATACACTGTTGAGAGGTAGGATAGTTTTAGTATAGAAAAATTTTGTCAATGAGTAAGGCTCAAGCATTCCGCCTTGGGAATGTGATTTGGTCTCAGACTGCAACTATTGTTTACTCCTGAGTTTTAAGCTTGTCTTTGTTTTTTAGCATACTGGTACTAATAGTGTTTTATAAATACAGTATGTCCTCCAAAAACAAATCTTAGGAGAGTATATCACAAAGATGTCTAGACATACCTAAAATTCAGAAAATCACTTAAAATATCTAAAAAGGCTTGAGGTTCATTATCTATTTACATAATTGACACTGAGAAGATTTATACTGGACTACTCAGAACTGCAATTTATTAGAATGTAGAAATACTTAGAATACAAAAGCATGAAATGTAAGAGTTATTTTATTCCACCATTTATATTTAATGATGTGTGGTAATGAGTCATTACTCGGTGCAAAATTATGTGCAAAGACATGTAACTAAACTGCCTACTAAACCCACTAAGAAGTACGTCTACAAATCTGAAGCAAAATTTAAGCCAATATTAATTCAATATCTAAAATAATTATGTAATAATGGTAAGTTAAATCAACTAAAAGCAACACAGTTATACTGGACTCTTTCCTGTGTGTGAGCAGATGAGTTAAGTTAAAAGGGAAAAAACCAACCGTTCCAACCATATTATTCTCATATTAACAATTCACTTGCTAGGAGGACTCATAGCCATCAAGACAATTAATTTAAGAAAGCATACAGAGTAGAAGAGGGCTTTCAGTCTAACTGAATAAAGGAAAAGAAAAGGATGAAGCAAAAAAGAGCAAATTCCAGGTTTGAATCCAAGTTGCATCTAAATATGTTCAAGTCTTCTCTGCCCCTGAACAGAAACTCTCATTTGCTGTTGATGCCAGTATAAGCAGTAATTCCTTCCAGCCTTTGCTAGGAAATGACTGGCTGACTGTCATGGTTTAGCCCCAGCCAACAACCAAGCACCACGCAGCTGCTCGCTCACTCCCCGTACCGCGATGGGATGGGGGAGAGAATCAGAAGAGTAAGAGTGAGAAACACTCCCGGGTTGAGATAAGAACAGTTTAATAATTGAAATAAAGTAAAACAGTAATGATAATAACAACAATATAATAATATACAAAGCAAGTGATGCACAATGCAATTGCTCACCACCTGCCGACCGATACCCAGACAGTTCCCGAGCAGCGATCGCCAATCCCCCCCAGTTTATATACTGAGCATGATGTCATATGGTATGGAATAGCCCTTTGGTCAGTTTGGATCAACTATTCTGGCTGTGCCCCCTCCCAGTTTCTTGTGCACCTGGCAGAGCATGGGAAGCTGAACAGTCCTTGACTAGCATAAGCAGTACTCAGCAACAACTAAAACATCAGTGTGTTATCAACATTCTTCTCCTACTAAATCCAAACCAGAGCACTATGCCTGCTACTAGGAAGAAAATTAACTCTATCCCAGCTGAAACCAGGACACTGACACATCTGGAAAAGGCAAATTGTTCTTACCCCCTTCTGTTATAACCCCAGGCTTAATCTCAAGACTCTTCAGTAAGAGCTCCAAGAATTTGAAACAAATGTCCTTCCTTTACCACTCAAATTCCACCTGCATATGGGGAGGCTTATCTGCACTAAGTATGGAAGTAAGAAGAGGATTAGCTTGGGTCATTGAAATGCTTGTTACTACAAATTATCTGCTTATAGCTTTGAGCTAAACTATCCCTCTGAAACACTCGTGTATATGGATTCCACTTACCAATGTACTCTCCAAGAGTTACTGTACTTACATGCATGACTCCAGCTCTGAGGTTCGGTTGTCTGTATGATGCCTGCTCACAGGGAGCTTTATGAGATCAGACATCCACACTTTGGAAGATTCATCAAAGACTGAGATGCTATAAATACCTTATCAACCTGGGGAATCAGCATGGTGTCTGCATAAATGAATCAATAATAATAACAAATGCAAAGCTTCCAATGTGCTGTGCAGGATCTTGAGTGAATATCTTTCAGGGACAGCAGCCTGAGGAAGAATCATGACAGTATTGATAATCACATTAGTCTGGGAAATTTTGGGGTGTTGGAGGTTAGCAAATGTGCCTACCTAGAGTGTCAGATATTTAAAATAAATTGTTCGTGAATTAACAGCAGCCCAAGTATAGATCAGTCGCTATGTTGGCTCTGTAATTTCAAATAAAAAAAAAAGTTGAGAAAAATGTTATGTGCTCAAGAACCATGCCCAAACACAGTAAAAGGTGAAATCCATCAAATGAATTATTTGTTCCAAGCTGTCAGATTACTATGATCATTTTTCCAACTGTATATGTCTTTAGGTTTTTGTATTTCTTTTAACATAAGTCTCTCTACTAACATGTTTCTTTTTTCTTCAAAAATAAATCCAGAAACCAAAATGAGGGGGCTGGGAAAGATTCTGAGTAGAAGCACAGTGAGTCAGGTAGAGGGTAAAAATATCTTTCAGATACTCCTACTGTACTTGTTCAGTGTAATAAGTATGGAACTTATGTGGGGTTTTTTTAATTTGTTGTCACTGAGCTCTTCAATCATTTGTGTTTTTCCCTAGACACTAAGAATACAAGAGCTCTATGTCTTGCATGAGCCTAATTTCTCTGTAAAATCACAGATTTTAAAAGAATTGCTGGAGGGCTTGTGTCTCTTAGCACAACGCCTACAGAAGTGGGAAGGAAGAAGTTTGCTAAGCTAACTCAAAGCAACTCAGGCAGGATTTTATCTATGTGGACATTGCGCATAATGAAATAATGGGATTACAGGGGATGTATTCTATCATTCTCAATTGTGGGGAAAAAAATCACATTAAATATTGTTTGAATTGTCATAGTGAATATGTGGTTCATTTAGCAAAATGTCCACATGGTTCAATTTATGTTGAGGACAGTTCTAAGATGTTAAAAATAAAAATATTGGAAGATAAAAGTGCTGTGAGAAATAATGACACAAAACCCACAGTATCACATCACTTTAATAGTTTGAAACATTTGGTGTCCCTAATGTAGCTCCAATTGCAATAGATCATGCACTGTAATTAAAGAGATGAGGTAATAGATAAAGAAGACCAGGACAGAAATAGGTTTTTTGGATTTATAATTTTGAAATCAGTTCCTCAATTTGAAATTAATGGAGAAATGGAATTATACAAGCATTTGGAGAATAGATGAAAGGGGAAACGTTGAATCTTGCTGAAGAAAGAGAGGACTGCTGGAGCTTAAAAAGAACAGTTATTTCAGGTCATACCAATAGATCACCACCTCCAGCATGCCACCTCCAGAAGCAGGCAGTAGAGTTTGCCTGTGGAAGAGGGATGGGTCAGAGTCAGCAGGACATTGTGGTACTTTGATGACCCTTCTCCCAGCTCCCTGCAAATGCTATCTCAAGAACTTCCTCATTCAGAGCTTGTATTTATTAGTCTCAGTGATCTTTATTTTCCCTGTTTGTCCAGTTGTTTTTTTGCGTTCACTCCCTATAGCAAGGAATCCTAAAACATAAGTAAATGAGTGAAGAAGTATCTCCTTTTGCTTGTTTTAAATGTCAACTGCTATTTTGATGCGATCACTTCTAGATATTCTATTAGATGGAGAGCAAGAACAATACCTTTCTGTTCACTTTCTTTCTGTCATTCTTGCTTTTTATCAGAATTGGTTTTGCCTTTTTCTCAGCCTGGAGACTCCGGGTTTACTTGGTCATTCCTCACAAGGAACGTGGGTGAAATTACCTTCTTCCACCAATCTCAGATTCTGTGAATACATCTAAGACAGACAAGGCAGCTTCACCTCCCTCCTGACTATCAGATTTTATCCTTCATTAGTTATGTCTTACATACGGGTGAAATATGTGATTTTATGGACTTCAGAATATACAGCCATTTTCCAGGAAATTTGTCTCAGAGATAAAATATCCCCTATTTTCTACTCACCAAGTAATTTCATTATTTTTTTCTCTTAAACATTTCAGCCATACAATTGGGGAACAGAAGATAGGGTTATTTAACTAAGGTCACCTGTCACTCACTCATCAATGACAAATGACATGTAGCAGAGTCAAAATGAGTGTTCAAAAGCTGGCATTTCCTTCTACTAGGCTATTTGATCAAGGCTAGCAACACGTTGAGGCTGAGAAATTTGTCTTTGTGAACAATGGCAAATGAGAAAGAACAGAGGTATTTTTCTTTAGTTATTTATGCAGAATAATTTGATGAGTTCTTGGCAAGCATGTAGTAAGCCTGAGTGAACGTTTCATTCTCCCTGTTGAATGCCTCAACAATCTATATCCCCTTATATGTTGCAGGCTTTCCTACACATCTTGGAGAAAAACCTGCTCTACAGTAGCAATGTCAAAAGGACTATTATGATTTCCCTTTCTTCTGTTTTGTTTTTTTGTGTGAGTATAGTAGATATCTATATTAGTATATGTATGGCATACAAATTGTATCTATATTGTATGAAAATTGTATATAATTGCATATATATTATATACAAATATTATTTACCAGGTTACCTACTCAGGTAACACAATATTTTGAAGCCAAATAGTATGAAAATAAAATAGACTTGTATTTTTAAATTTAGTCGCCCTCTCCATGCCTATGGACTTTCTTTCTCACAGCACTGTCATTTCTTTTAGGGCTTCTCAAATCTTCCTGGCTTTTTGTACCAGCATTATTACCAGGAACTGGCAACTGAATTCACTGAAAATTGAACTTCAGGTCATGTTTCACTTTTTCACAATAACACCCCAAATAAACACCCTCCTTTCCAAGGCTGTCTGTCATTTCTGCTGTCTGTGCTTAGAGTTAACTTTGGCTGGAAAAGTCACCTTGAAGCTCATTCGGCTCACTCTTAAAGAAGTACAGTGTGCTTAATTCCGTAATTCATTCTTAACATGAATTGTGTTTTATATCCAATATGACTCATTCACAGATCAGCTGTCACCAGCTGCTAGAGACTGTTATGTTCAGTGGAAAGTAAAGGAGTTTTTACCATAGTTAGAAAAAATTTAAATGATTTAACAATGAACATTTATAAGTGCTCATTTAGGAAGTAAAAAACTCATCTAACCATGATTAAGCTGATTTAACTACAATCTGAAAATAAATGCCAGTTTTGTTTTCTTCACAGTATGGCTATTTATAGTAATGTCTACTTCCTGTTGTATAAGATGTTATTGTCAGTTGTAGTGAAATTTTACATTCAAAGAATACTCTGTGTTGGAAATGCATCAGGGCTTAATGTGAGGCTCTTTAATGTACAGGTAAATTGTTGGCACATCATGGGATAATATCGTGAAGAGAAGCAGGAAACCAAAACAGGCAAATGCCTGCCAAAGGTCTGAAAGTATCATCTTATAAAGCACCCACAAAGCTATGAAGTAGTGGCTGGTCCTGTATTTCAATTAAGAAAAAACAACTGTAAGACTGTCAAACTGAAGAAGGAATTTTTTATAGTCTTTGACTGTGAGCAGCTCTGCTGGTTTTGTACATAAATTCTTCCATCTCCCCAGTTTGTCAGTGTCCTGTTGATGGTGATATATCCTGAACAGGAGGATATAAAAAAGTGAAGGTTCACTGATACTGTAAAGAATAAGAATGCCTAACTTGACTACCCTGTGTGTTGACTATGAAAGCCCCAAAATCTTACTGCCTTCTTTTATTACCATATCATCTGGCAAATGTATGAACTATTGCTTTTTTTTAGCACCTGTTTTACTATTACTTCTTTCCAGCTGGTTTTACACAAGGTAGTATTTGTATTGTAAATGAAAATTTTACATATGTTTTTGCATAGTTTTACTTTGAGTCACTATGCATAACATTCTTTTTATCATTTGTAAGTCCCTTTGTGTGAGCCTTGTTCTCTTTAGTGTCTCCTATGGCTTGCAAATGAAAGCATTTGCAGCCCAATGCCAGCATTGGTAACTTATTTGGATGAAGTTAGCATCAAAATCCTATGCCTGTTTTGTTTCTTAAAAGTCAAGCTGTGAACATCTAGGATTATGCTCTTATAAATCCTTAAATTTTTACCCACATTTTGTCATAGCATCTTGACAAGCCACAGAAGTATTGTTAAAATTGGCCACTATCAGAAGAGCTCAAATAATTTAGTGACTCCCCATGTAAGTTTGGTAACTTCACCACTGAGATAGCTTCTCAAAGATTTAGACCTAAGTTAAAGTTAAAAAAGATTCTGGTGACAGAGTTATTCTTCTCCAAAGAATCTACTTAACATTTCAAAGAGCATCACTCCCTTTCAAGTTCACCAATTTATTTTAAAAGATGTACCTAAGAATAATCACCAATGTTTGACTCTCCTTCCATAACAACGTTTTATCAGTACAATACAGAGGCTTTTGGTATTTATTGACAATTAGTTCTGGTCTAAGGTTTCTTTCATTTGCTGTAACTTTTTTCATGTCATTATATTGCAGAAAACAATAAGAATTTTCACTGTTGAACTTCTGCAGGGAACAAGCAGATCTGACAATCTTGTTACTTACATTTAATAATTCCCCAAATGATCTGTCATGAAACAAAGTTGGATCAAATATAGGTTATATGCATAGCATACTGATAAAAATATTTGTTTTCAGTCTTGGCAGACCAATATAATGCCTTACAAATACTTCCAAAATAATAACTCATGCTGTAGTAATGACATTACATTTTCAGCAGCTTAAGATAGGTAAGATATAAATGAATGACAACTCTTCCCCTGCTCTTGAAAGGGAAAAGAACTTGTCCATTGAAATAGATATATGTTTTCACACCAAATAAATTTAGGTAAAATAGCAAGTGTAATAGAACAATTTGTTCTTACCAACATGAATCCACATAAAGAAGTTGGTGGATATTTGTAGGGATAAAAAAGATAAAAGTGTCGGGGAGTCTATATATGGATTTACCAAGTGTTACTTTAGCTGAATTAATTATTTTTTTGTTAATCATTACATGGGTGTTTTTCAGAACAAATTCTATCAGTTAACATCACATAGATAAGTGTGATGTAGAGGGATAGAGGCAATGTACCACTTTTCCTTTTTGCTGTCTCAGAACTGAGTAAACACTGAGATTCATCAGGTCAAAGGTCTAAATAAACGTGAACACTTGGATGCTTGTCTAAACCCAATGGTTAAGCCTAAAATATTTACAGTCAAATCAGATTCTGAGCTACTTTTCCTATGCATATATGTCAGAAGGAGAAAATGCATGCCTTCCCAGAAATAAAACCCGATATGGGACACTCTCTTCATATTCAAACTGGCAAAGCATTACATACTGTGTAGTCACACTGACTTGGTGTGATAGGCATCATCTGCTGCTGTGATATCAAATATAGACTATCTTCATATAAATGAAAAACAAGGCTGAAACTTGCACATCAGAAGTCTTAGTGAGACATGTCAACCATTCTGCCACCTCTCCAACTCTGCTAGGTTGTGCAATAGCAGATTCCAATCCTTGGAAGAAGGAACAAAACCCACATCTAGCAAACACCAGGAAGATTAATAATAGAAATACATTTTGCATCTCAGATGATAACTTATTCTTTGAACTGTTTAAAGAGGACTGTAACTGCTGTCCTTCCAAAGCCACCACCTAGCGTTATATGACATGTGCCAAGTATAACTCCAAATTGGAGGTAGACATCATTCTTAAAATTTGTACTGACTTGAATTCTCATTTGAGCATTACATACATGATAAGTGATTCCTTGTATACCAAATAATCTGATGGAGTTCAAGGGAAGGCCTTGCAGAATCAGGCTCCTTTGTTTTGTGGGATCAAATGTGACTTTATACAAAAAGGAAATCCAAAATTAATAGGTAATTCTAAATACGTATGACAGGAAAAAAATGTCTTCAGTACTGCAACTGACTTATTTTTGAACATTTGGAAACATTTACTGTAATCATTCTTTAATTAGGTTCCACTGAACCAAAGCTATAGTGGAAAGGGAACATTAACTTTGCTGTTCTACTGACAGTCATGAAGCTAGCCATGTCCTCACTTAACTTTGATCTATGTATCATAATCAACCAGCTAAACAAACTATGCAGATTATTTTGATATGACAGAAACGAGTCATGAAAAAAGATGGGAGAAAATTTTAAATATGGAAACCTTATATTAACTTTTATAGACCCTATATAGAAAAACAGTTGACAGGATTAATGATTTTCTTTTAATGCTGTGACAAATAGCAAATTCTTCTGATATGCTTTTTTTCATATTTCTGCAATAAATAACTCAATATGTATTTTGAAAATCCCCTAGTTTTCAATATTATGAAAAAATGGAGGTTGTTTTATTTTTTCCATTTAAACAAGAACTTACAAAGAAAACAATCCCAAACCAAAGGAAAAGTGGACTTCCATTTACATTTAAGACAACTTCTTAGTGGTGAAAAATGTGTTACTGTTAGCATTGGTAAATTATGTCCTTCCTCTATTAGCCACATTCAGTAGAACAGTGTCAGGTGTAATTTATCTGTACTGTATTGGTTGTTTCCAGTCCTAAACAAGGCAAATAACTAATTCCAGTTAGTCGGACACTCATTTGTTTTGGATATTATGAAACACTAGCAATGAAAGACATTTATAGGCTGCATTTCCATGAGAAAGTGTCGTGATAATTTTAAAGCATTTCCCATAGGATAGAAGAAGTTGAATAGAGGATAGAAGCTTGGTAGATGAGGGGAGAGCAGTGGATGTTGTCTACTTAGACTTCAGCAAGGCTTTCAACACTGTTTCCTGTAAGATCTTCATAGACAAGTTGAGGAAGTATGAGCTGAATAAACAGACAGTGAGGTGGATTGAAAACTGGCTGAACAGACAGGCCCAGAGGGTGGTGATCAGTGGCATGAAGTTTAGTTGGAGGCCAGTAACTAGTGGTGTACCCCAAGGGTCAATACTGGGTCTGATCCTGTTTAACGCTTTCAATTATGATCTGGATGATGGGACAGAGTGTACTCACAGCAAGTTGGCTGACAACACAAAATGAGGAGGAGTGAATGATATGCCAGAGGGTTGTGCTGCCATCTAGAGGGACCTTGCCAGGCTGGAGAAATGGGTTGACAGGAACCTCATGAAATTCAACAAGAGGAAGTACAAAATCCTGCACATAGGGAAGAACAACCCCATGCACAAGTATATAATGGAAGCCAACTCTCTGGGAAAGCAGTTTTGCAGAAAAGGACCAAGGGATCCTCATGGACCAAGTTGAACATGAGCCAGCAATGTGCCCTTGTGGCAAAGGTGAATGGTGTCCTGGGCTGCATTAAGAAGAATGTTGCCAGCAGGTCAAGGGATGTGATGGTTCCCCTCTACTCAGCACTGGTGAGGCACTGGTGAGTGCTGTGTCCAGTTCTGGGTTCCCCAGTACAAGAGAGATGTGGAGCTACTGGAGAGAGAGTTCAGCTAAGGGCCACTAAGATGATTAAGGGACTGGAACATCTCTCGTATGAGGAAAAGCTGAGTGAGCTGGGACTGTTCAGCCTGGAGAAGAGGAGTCTCAGGGGTGATCTCATCAATGTGTACAAATATCTGAAGGGAGGGTGAAAAGGATGGAGCCAGGCCCTTTTCAGTGGAGCCTACTGACAGGATAAAAGGCGATGGGCACACATCGAAACATGGGAGGATCCATCATTTTTTTACTGTGAGGGTGACCAAGCACTGAACAGGTTGCCCAGCGAGATTGTGGAGTCGCCATCTTTGGAGATATTCAAAAGCTGTCTAGACATGGTCTTGGGCAACTGGCTGTAGATGGTCCTGCTTGAGCAAGGATGTTGGACCAGATGACCTCCAGAGGTCCCTTCCAACCTCAACCATTCTGTGATTCTGTGAAGACTTTTGTCTGTAATAAATGAAGTAGCTTTCCCATAAAAGATAGTAGTCATGCCTTTATCTGATGTCTTTTCTGACATTGATGTTGTTGCTTTTCCACATCTTTATTGAAAAACTAAGAGAAACAACAGGAGGTCATCAAATATTAAATATCAAATAGCACTGCAGTGGGATCCCTCATGCTGGTCATCTCAATGAAGAACAAATGTAATATATATAATAGCAAGAAAAGGAGCCAGGAAAGGTGAAACGTAAATCTTTAAAAATGATGAGAGCTTTTATGCTCTGGATAATGTTAGTATTATCTTTTTGTCCAATGGTGAGCTACCCAAAGTCACTGGCAGCAGGAAGGAAGTACAGACTAACCAACAAAATGTTGCCACATCTAGGTTCTGAAAAAAAATTACATTCAGTCCTTTTTCAATGCTTAATTTGCTCATCACCACTAGGCACAGAGAAGCTGGGTTTCCCTTTTTAGTGGAGAAGTGTGTTAAACCTGTTATTTTACTTTGTCATTGTCGTTATTTAAAGAGTAATTATAGCTATGCCTACTAGCACAGTTCTATTATAATCCTTGTTTTTCAAGAGTTTATGACTCAGTGAATTTAATTCCCACTGGAATGGAACTCAGCTTACAAGATGTCAAGCTGGTTGCAATTTGTTCCTAAAAGGCTTATTTAAATTGATTAAACCATATTATTTGATTTTGCAATCCCAAACCAGAAAGTTCTATTCACAGATTTTAGATGCTTGCTTGACCTACTCCAGAGACACAATTTTAAGAAATTGTAAGCAATTAGCCACAAGATTTCAAATGAGAACTTCTTGTCTTCTTCTATATTGAAAGACTTTAAGCAGCAGATTTATTTATCTTTAAAAAGAAGCTATTGCAGATCATATTTTTAATAAGGTTACACATACACCACACTTGCGTGAGCCAGCTTCTACATAGATACCAGAGAAACAGATTATTTCTCTAATTAGAAATATTTTGATTTTCATTGGTGGAACCCTGAAACAAGTAAAGTTCACCTGATCATGGAGCTATACTACAGATTAGACCAGGTACAGTAGGGTCAGCATGTCCTTCAATGACTTTGTTCTTATGTTCTACAATGTCTACGTTGTGTCTCAATAACTTCTTCCACATTTCAGCTGATTCAGCTGCATTTGATTCCAAATGTAGTTAGATATCAAAAGCCTTTTGGGGTTGCTTTGAACTGTCAAGGAGAATGTAAGACAAGAAATATTGAGAGAGAAAATAAACAAATAGAAAACAATATCTACTGAAATTGCCCCATTATGCACAGCTGTAAATGTAATGAAATAACAAAGTCATCCTAGAGCCTTCTAGAAACATTTTCGGCTCTCAGTAAGACTAACATAACTGCTCTTCAAATAATTCACTGCCTGGGTGTTCTGAAATATAATCACTCCAGTCTTGTTCCACAAATCTCTAGTTTCAGTTCTTTAAAATCACCTGGCATTACCTGTACTCCTTACTCTCTGAAAAAGAAAAAAAGAAAAAAGATATTCGGTCAGCTAATTAAGTAAAATAATTATGTAGGACACTTAAGAAATTTGTTTCCTGTAGGAAGGACAGGATTTAGGTCCTGAGGAGGAATTTATAGAGCTTGTAGGTTTTTCAGGCAGCCTCAGGGCTGTGAGCATCATGATGTTCTGTTTGTATGAACATGTATGGCAGAAACAGGAAGAGGTTTGTAGCTTGAAGCAGAAGACTACCACTGTTAGAAGTTAACTGTAAGAGGTAACAGAGTTTTGAAAAAACACAGAGGTTTTGCTCGTGATGTAACAGGGAAGGAACCCGAAGAGAGTTTAGGGGAGAGAGCTGGACAAGGAGCTAACCACTCCATGACATCTGGGAACTCCAGGGCCTTGCAGAGATACCTCAGCTGTTGTTGGCCAAGGTAGTTTGGGATTCTACAACAGCATAGCCACATTGATATAGTGCTTGATAAGCTTATACACATTGCTTCTCATCTGGACTGATGAGCTTGGTCCCATGTCCATGTCACATATTCTCCCTGGATCCTGAAGCTGATCTGTGCACTTACTGAGGTGTCTCTGTGCTTTACTGAGTGGTACAATTTCCTTGCTGGTAATCCTTCTCCCCTCCCCAAATATTTAGTGACTGCTGAAATCGGGAGTGAAAACGAAAGCAGTCTGATCAATGAAGAAATGTTGAGAGTCCAGGTAAGAGACTGAGATACAGCAAAGAGATTCACTTGTGAGGGACACAGAAGTTTTAAAGATAGAGGACAAGAAAAGAAAATAATCAAAGACAGGCCACAGGTGAAAGGGTAAAATAACAAGGAGCTCTGTGGTAAGCTAATGATGGCACTCCTCACCCCTTGGTTTATCATTGCCGTGAACATAAAATTTACCTTGAACCCATGTCCTGGTTTCAGCTGGGATAGAGTTAATTTTCTTCCTAGTAGCTGATATAGCTCCTTGTTTTGGATTTAGTATGAGAAGAATGTTGATAACACACTGATGGTTTAGTAGTTGCTAAGTAGTGCTTACACTGCTCAAGGACTTTTTCAGCTTCCCATGCTCTGCCAGGTGCACAAGAGCCTGAGAGGGGGCACAGCCAGGACAGCTGACCCAAACTGGCCAAAGGGCTATTCCATACCACATGGTGTCATGCTCAGTATATAAGCTCGGGGGAGCTGGCTGGGGGGCAGTGATCGCTGCTCAAGGTCTGCCTGGGCATCGGTTGGTGAGCAGTTACATCACTTGTTTTTTCCTGTTTTTATTCTCTCTCTCTCTTATCTGTCTCTCCTTTTCATTACCATTTTATTATTATTATTATTACTACTACTATTATTATTATTTTACCTCAGTTATTAAACTGTTCTTATCTCAACCCACCTGCTTTCTTACTTTTGCTCTTCCAATTCTCTCGCCCATCCCTCCGGGGGGGAGGGTAAGTGAACGGCTGTGTGGTGCTTGGTTGCTGACTGGGGTTAAACCGCAACAGCCTGAAATCCAACATTGTCTCAGTTCAAGACAGCAAATTACAGAGACATAATCTTGAACAGGGTAGGAATGGCCGTCTCTATGCCCGAGTGACATCTCCCCTCACACTTCAAAATAGACTTTTCTCATAAGTTTAGTATCCTGAAATTTAAAGGAAGCACACTATATTATTTTAAAT
This sequence comes from Pelecanus crispus, assembly GCF_030463565.1. NCBI lineage: Eukaryota > Metazoa > Chordata > Aves > Pelecaniformes > Pelecanidae > Pelecanus > Pelecanus crispus. Next base: position 27,696,765 of record NC_134643.1, read on the forward strand.
GGTATCTCATCTACTTTGGGAGTTTTAAAGTCAGTTGTACAAAACGAGCTGAGGAAATCCAGACATTACGATTGTTACAACCAAGCCATAGAAGTTCAGCATTAAATCTACAATAACCTTGAAGAATTGTAGTCTTAATACCATCATATTAAAATAATGTATTGCTTATACTATAGTTCCACTGGAATCTTTTTGAATTAATATTTTTTAATTAATATTTTTGAAGGGATTTGAGCAGTCATTGTCAGAATAAAATGCATCATAAGAAGTGACATCATAAGAATGGAGAGACAAGGGTGGTCGGTCCTCTTTGTCCATTATATGACACTTTCTTAAGAATTAAATCAATATCTGATGACTACCCATGCTGGAGTATTTTAAATATTTAGGTATCCACACCTATTACATTCAGTTAAGAAACAGACAGCTGAACATTACAGAACAACAAGTCTCAAACTACAGAAATGGGAGAAGTGAAAAAAGCATTCCAAATCAGAGATCCTGTAGGTCAGCCAAAATTTATTGCAATCTGCAGCAAAGACAACTGGGCAAACTTAGTAACTGAAATCTGCAATATCACTGCCAAAAAAAAAAAACCATAAAAACAACTGATGCTTTTTAAGGAAAACTCATGACTCAGTCACAAAAAAGGAGAATAAGAACACAATGATTTTATAGTATCTTCACCAGTATGTGAAATAGATTGAAATCTGTTGAGTATTACTTTCTGGTTTTAAGGAATATTTCATGGAATTTGTTCAAAGATTAAATTATTTTCTCCAAATACTGAAAGCAGCCACTGCTGTAAGCTACAGTAGTAAAAAAAAAAAAAAAAAAAACCAAACCAAACCCAACAAAAAAAAGCCTGAAACGCTGATGTTTTGTGTGCTGTGAATAAGCATATATAACATGATATTTACTGTAGGAAAAACAAATATTCATTTCATATTCAGGAAAACAAAAAATATCCAAGGGGAGAGGAGGGGAGGGAAGGGGAGTCTTTTTGATCCCATAAGGCTCTGCAGCCTTTGGTGATGCTCCCAGGTGGCAGATGTTGGAAGTGTTGAGACACTGCACCACAAACGCTGACTTTATGTGTATATATATGCAGAGCTCACTACTCTTGAGCACAGAGGTGGTATTAACAGCTTTAAGAAATTTAATGGAGCTATTTTTGATTTTCGAAAAGCTGGAATGAATTCAGAAGAAAGTATTAACAATAGTGATCTGGGCCTGGGAAAATGCATCAAATAGTAAACAAATTTATGTAATGCTATGCTCAGCCTGTGTAATTTACCCTATAAAAGTGTAGGGGGCAGCTAGTATTGTTAGCATGCACACTGGAAAGAGATTTCTGACACTGCATTTCAAATGGACAGTAAATGATATAGGGGGACAAAATGAAGGGAAGTTTTAGGCAGGTTAGCTGAGAATAATAATTAGGCATAGTGGGGGTTTTGGGTTGCCTTGTCAGTTTTTTTTAATCATAATGACTCTAGAGTGTCCTGGTTTTGGCTGGGATAGAATTAATTTTCTTCCTAGTAGCAGGCATAGTGCTGTGGTTTGGACCTAGTATGAGAAGAATGTTGATAACACACTGATGTTTTAGTTGTTGCTGAGTACTGCTTATGCTAGTCAAGGACTTTTCAGCTTCCCATGCTCTGCCAGGGGCACAAGAAACTGGGAGGGGGCACAGCCAGAAGAGTTGATCCAAACTGGCCAAAGGGCTGTTCCATAATATATGACGTCATGCTCAGTATATAAACTGGGAGGATTGGTCAGGGAGCAGCGATCGCTGCTCAGGAACTGTCTGAGTATCGGTCGGCGGGTGGTGAGCAATTGCATTGTGCATCACTTGCTTTGTATATTATTATTATTATCATTATTGTATTTTTATTATTATCATTACTGTTTTACTTTATTTCAATTATTAAACTGCTCTTATCTCAACCCAGGAGTGTTTCTCACTCTTACTCCTCCAATTCTCTCCCCCATCCCATCTGGGCAGGGGGAGTGAGCGAGCAGCTGCGTGGTGCCGAGTTGCTGGCTGGGGCTAAACCACGACTGAGGAATAGGCTCATTGGACTTTGCATCCTTTAAAGTGTTTATATCAAGATCGGATACATTTCTGAAAAAAAAGTTTGAAATAGAATTTTTCGTCTTAATAGACTGAAAACTTTTAGCCGTTTTTATGCAAGGGATCATACCAGATGATCACAGTAACCCTTTAGTATATGTGCATAAAGCACAGTTTTAGTTTAATTAACAAATTCTTTTGTTTTCTTGAGGATCTTAGTAATGTAGCAACATTGAAAGCTGTGAAGTGACAGTGGACCCATGATGAAAATGTTTGTTCTGGACTTTTTATATAATTCTTATTTCCTTTCAGTTCCCAAACTCTGTTTTTATTGTTGTTAGTGCACTTTGAGAATATTGGCAGGTGTAGTTACAAAGTATGTAAATTTAAAGCACTGCTATACTAATAGGAAATCAATATATTAGGTTTGATTTTGAATAAATTGAATGGGCTTTTTTAGAAAAATATGTGTTCATGATCACAAAATTTTTTATTTCAACAAAAATCATAAACACAAAGAAAATTATGATATCCACCAAAATATTTGGTATTTCAATTTTTGAAATTATTCAAGGTGGTGTTTTGGAGGACACATAAATAAAACTTAAAAAAAATAATTCAGTAGATCAAATGTTAGCCAAGTCTATCCTTTGCATAATGAAAATTATATTCAGTCAAAATATTATCAATGGTTTACTATTATTATTATTTTAATAAAATTTTGTTTCATATGTTAAGTACTGTAATTAACGTATGACATAAAAATCTTGAACTCAATCAAAACTTGAGCCTGTTCAGGTTTTTTGGTTCAGATTTACATTGTTTTTTACAGGTTTCTGGAAAATTATCTCATTTTTCAGTAAAAGGAGATTGTGCAATTCATATTATGAATGAATTTTTTTCCAAATAGGTTATAAATACCTCATGATTAAAATGAAAATGTAAAAAAAGCTGTAGTTAAATTGCAAGCTTGCACAGAAGAACAAAGGCTAAACATTATTTAAAATGTTTATGTTCTTTGATAAGTTTAATCTCCCTCCAATTACAACATAAAGTTCAATACAGTATTTTTTTTTGCCAACTACTGATTTTGTAATAGCTTTCTATCGAATGCTTATTAAGTATACAACTTTTTTTTTTTGGTTTAGGACAAATATAAAACTATAAACCTGGTAATGAATGCAAGCAGGAGTTATTGTTTCTGTTATTTTTAGTATAACACCAACGGGTGACTCCAAACTAAGTCAAATTAAAATGCACTGGATCACTGGTTCAGCACTCATGACAAGTGAGACCCTGTTACCAGAAGGTGCCCTCTGGATGTGACCTTCACAATAAATCTATGGCATGGAGATCTCTTCCTGTCTGCAATGAAGAGGTGGAGCCTTTATAATTCAAAGGCAGACATGTCTGAATAGCTAGATTTTGTGTTGTTTGTGCTTTGTATAATTAACATATATTTATCTGCTTCTCAGTCATGGACTTTAAAAAATTCAGATGAGTTCCAGTCAAGAAAACTCTTCAGCTGGTGTTCCTTATGTTTAGTAGTCATGCCTAATTTAGCTTTGAGAATGTACAACTCCAACATCTTAAACTGTTCAAGGAATTCTTCTTCTGTAGAGTTGAAACTACTAGCCCTGTTTTGGTTTTGGGGGAAGTTTTTCAAAATGAGTAGTCATAACAAAAAAATTGGCTCATGCTTACTGCTTAGGTATAGACATCTAAACAGCTATTTTTGGTAGGGTTGTTCTAGGGTATTTTTCATGCACCAGCTACTTTTCTGAATGAAGAACTTCTATGATTCTCATCTCTTTGATGTCTAGCTCTTATACTACACAGATTAGAAGGTTCTGTATCTCTCAGTGAGGTAGTTTTCTCATTGTTGCTCCTCTGAAGTTTACAAGTTTAGCATTTCTCAATATGTTGAATTAAAACCATCCTTGATTAATGATCATTGCAGTAATCTACCTTCAGTTCTAGTAACAATGAAATGAGACTCATGAATGTAAAATTTGCTTTTTTCAATTCTGACAGTGTAATGCAATCTAACAAACAGCAGTTAGCCAAAGTTCAGTTATATCCTCTGGGTTTTAATTATTCTGTTCAAATCTGTAACAACAGAGCAAATGAAGCGAATATGAGAAAACATGTATTTTTGAGATGTGTAATGTTTAAAATCACTGGATAGATGAAAGACATTTCATGAGTTATCTGAAATTCTCTAGGCTATGCTACATATTTCATAGAAACAGAATAAATAGTTTCAAATCTATTTATTTCTCCAGTGATCCCTTGATTAGGAAATCAGATATGAAGGAGTTAAACAATCACCATTGCTTAAAAAACATATTTACTTGTCTTATGCAGGATAGTTTAAAAATCATGCCATCATATTGATTTATATCACAGTGCTCAACCAGTTGCCACTGAGTAAAAAGGTGCAGAAACTACGTTAATCTGAAACCCATATCAAATGAATGGGTCAAAGAAACAAAGTTCAGTCTTAGCTTCATCCTCGGTCGTAACTAAGGAATAAGGCTATATCAGTGTTACTGATTCTGAAATGGTTTGGTTGTTAAACTCTGATAAAAACAAATAGAAAAAAAATCCCTAAAACCTAAGTATTTTCTCCACCATTACTAATATAAACCAGCTATGTATCCTATTTTTGTATTTTCAGAAGATTCATGGGACGAGATCCAGAATGCCTAAATTCAAATTTAGAGAGAAACTCAGTGCAATGTGGAAATTCTACCTTCCAGCACCAACTAAAGTTTGTCATGTATGTCCTGAGCATCATGATAGATGATGTCCTCATAGAGAGATACTGTGTGGTGTTCACTTAGCAGGCTAATGATAAGTGTGGACCACATTGTATGCCTGAGCAAACACATGTCTTGAGAAAATCAATGAAACTGATATTGAGTTGGACCTCTTCTTCTATGTGTATTTCTATTAATTTCTTTGATGTGAGTATCCCATGTACACAGATTCCCCCAGGGCCCGAATTTATTTCGTCCATCTCTGAACTTGGCATCCATTAACTCTCTTATCATGCATGGTTTCATTTTGTCAATTACTTTCTCGTAGTAGTATGATTCTTCTCTAGTTGTTGCATTCAATAATTTTTTTTTTTGTTTTTTTTCAACAATGTCTCTATGTTGCAGCTGGTGTGGATAGGCGTCAGTTTTGCTGACTTCAGGGGATAGTTATGTGAATTCCATTACTTTTATTGATCTGCCAAAAGGGGAAGTTTATTCAAAATTCCTTTTGTTAGTAGTTGTTTTGTGTCCTGAATTATGAAGATTTCTCCATATATTTTTATCCCAATACAAATGTACATGTTGTCATTATTCATTTTAGTGCCAAAGTCTTGTTGCAGTGTATTCCTCACATCAGTTATGATTTTTAAGAATTACTAACTTTCAATTTCATTAATATCCCTCATTTTTTTCTGCAAAAAAGTGCAATAAGTTTGTATTTTGGGGTTTTTTTCTTTCTGTTTGTACTTTTAAGAGTAAATCTATATTTACTTGGAATAAAGTAATGAAATTCCCTATTTTTTAAACCATTACATTTTAAAGATCAAAAGAGCAAAGTTAGGATGATGGGTACTGTCTACAGCATGTTTTTGTATTTGTATCTGTATACAAAGTACTTACATGAAGACACTATTAAGGTACTCATACAGAAAAAGAAGTAATTTTGAAGCTCAGTGAAGAAAAAAGGGAGTTAAGCCATGGTCTAATCATTAATATATTTGTCTCACTTTTTTCTTATTAATGCTATTAGATTTGGTGTCATCTTTAATCTTTGTTTTTATTATTATTACTACTCAGTATATCTCTCTGTTAGAATGATTGCTTTTTAAGAGCTGTGTAAGTAGCAAAGTATCAATCAAAGACTATATTATTGCAGCCGACCCTATAAGCTAATTACACCTAAAAAGAGATTAAAGCAGAACTGGGAGTCATATCCTACAGAAATTTGAAAGAAAATATATAAAATCTTTACCTCTGAAAATCTTTATATCCTTCTGTAGGCTGGTTGAGACTGAACACACATGGGTACAATTCCCTCACACAGTTCTGAGATAGTTTGCCTGTGAAACATGCAGCATGACTCTTTGGTGTTATAGAGTACTTTATTTGTCTTTTCTAGAGAAGAACCTGCCTGCATCACAAGAGGTTTTGGTTTTTGTCATCAGCACTAACAAACTGATAAAATCTTTGGTGCTATACTGCACTGCTATGAATTCTTCTATTCCTTGTAAAACCAATCATTAGATATTATTCATGGCATCTCTAGGAGTTGAGGAATAACTTGTTGTTGTTGTAATTCATCAACCAAAAAAAAAAAGGGGAAAACTAGAGAAGGAAGCTACGCTAAAATTACGCAAAATTTAATTTTGTGGTGCTTTTTTTTTTTTTTTCAAATAAATAATTGTAAAAGAATGACTATTTATTTCAACACAAAACAAGTCATTTCGATATGAAACAAAAATACCATACTGGGTACTTGTAAAAGAAACAAATTAAGGAAACAACTAGTTTTACCAAAGAGCCAAATGAGTAATTATCCTTTTACCAGAAGCACAGAGTCTAGCAGTATTTGTCAAGGATGAATAGAACTGTACTTCAATTCTTGTCTCTACCAGAGGAGCTTTTGAGCTTGTCTCTCCCACAGGCATGTTCAAACCACCTGACTGGACAATATTTTAAGATTCAGGTCAATAGATAGTTGATTATTGTCATTGACTATTCCTTTCTTTTGAAAATGGTGTTGGTATAAATAATTGTTCTCTGTTGTTTCACTCCACAGAAAGACATTGACACCACCAAACTAAAGACTTTTTTTTGTTTCTTACCAGAACCTCAGAATATGCCTCATATACACAATACTACTAGGACTACTAGAAAAGAATCCAAACCCATTTCTTACCTAGAGGAAAGTATTTAAGTTTGTTTATTTTATTTGAGCTTCAGTCCACTTAATATGCAAATATGCAAATATTGAAAAGCTATTTAAAGTTCTACCTTTGTATCTGAAAATTGCAGTAAATGAAAAATTTAATGGAACACTTATGATATCCTGGAAAAAGTTTTTTAAGCCTGCATAGTTTGCTTGTTTCAAGATACAACAACCTGATATATAGACAACCTAATGCACAGTTTGCCCCACAGCTTGCTTGTATGGACTCCCTTGCTTGTATGTACCATGCAAAATTCCAGAATTTCTTTTTAGGCTCTTGTACATCTTGTGCTGCTGTTCCCTCAGGAATGTCAGTGATGTCTAATGTGGTTTAATGAACTCCAGTGAGACCTTAACTGAACAAATAAAGAGCCACAGAGGCACTTAATGAGGTATGTAATCAAGCACCAACACAGTAGGGAGTAAGACCCAGTGGCAGAGAGCGTGCAGAAAAGACTATAATTTTATATATTATGACCACTAGTGAATTAAAAAAAAAAAAAAAAAACACAAAAAAAATTCTATACTATTGTCTACTATTCATACTATTGAGCACTACCAATAAAAGTTTAAAAACCCACAAATCTCTTATAATGTAACAATTTCTATGCTTGTGTAACATGAACTGTTTCTTGGTGATAACATTTTTATTTAATTATGTGTGTGAGCATCATAACTTATATTGATGAACATGGATTGGCATAGTTGTTTAAGCCTATAATGAACTAAATGTTATACAGAATACAATTTTCCTCTTCATTTACTTTAATTTATTCTAGTTCTAAATGCCATTGCCTTCCATGATTACAGAATAAATCTCACTGTAGGATCAATTACTACAGTTTAAGAATTAGACTTAAGAGTTGTTTTGTAATTATGTACAGGTTTTGTGCCATTAGATCTCAGCATTATTCTTTTTAAAATATTTTGAGACCTAATGACACAAAACATTAGAGCCAACATCCCAGGACACTTAACTATTGAACTTTTATCAGCATTTGACTACTCATTTGAACTACATTTTGTTAATTTGGCCAATTTAATGTTTTAAATGAAAATGCTAGTAAGTAAAATCAATTTTTGCTTATTTGTGCCAAAGAGAAAAAACATTGATGAACTCAGGTGGTGGAGACAGACCCATAAACACTGCATAGTTTTTCCTTGCAGAAGGAAAGAATGAGCTAAGTATTTTTTCAGATGTTTTTCAGGTGTTTCTGAATTGCTCCTGTAGAAATGGACATGTATAACAATCCCGCATAAAGAAGCAGTTCATTAAAAAACTTCTAGCTGGATTCAGCAATTTGTTGACAAGTGAACACTATTATTCAAACGAAAGAATTCACTAACATGCCACACTGATCCTAATTCATAGTGCAATCAGAGTGACCCCATTACTGTAGAATCTCTTATCAGAAGATAAAGGGTTAGGATCTCCTGTTTTCTAACCAGCTATATAATCTCCACTAAATGAAAGACTGATTCAGAAGCATTGTGACAAATTACCATACTGATATACATGCTAATCAGCCCTGCTATCCCTTTATGGCTATTCTGAGACTAAAACTTACATTGCTTTCCCCAGAACTGATCCCTCATTTTATTCTGTAGAAAAAGAACAAGAAAAATGAGCCTGCCTCTGTTAGCATCAATTGTTATAAACAAGCAAAATTTCAAGTATGACATGAAAACTAATGTATTAATCATAGTAACCAAAATTCACAGATGGAGTTATAAATGAACCCAAACAATTCTAAGCAAAACTACTGAAAATCCTTTTTCTTTCTTGACAGCTGATTATCACCCCTTATGTGCTAGTGACCTGGTCCAGGTACAGGCTATAGGTTAATTTATCACTTTGTGCAGCATACATGATAAGCTTGTAGGTGATTTTAGCAATCCCATAACTTTGCTGGGGAAGATCATACACATCTGGAAAGGCAATCAAGGTTTCTGATGAGGTCAGATGGTAGAACAGTGATTCTAGGAAGATTTTTTTGTTTTCTTTCATATTTGCATTTTCCTTTAGAAAGACCCATGTAAATATGTAGGATTAAACTTCCACAAGCAGAACTCTGTTCATAAGAGGAGAGGGGAAAACAAATAAAAAACAAAACCAGAAAGAGGTATATTCCTCCTCCTTAATTTTCAGTTTGATCCCAATCTTACTTAGAGAAAGAGTGGCATTCTTCTGAGCTATTTGATCTTTCTTAGCATAGGCGTGACAATGTGTCAGTGCCTGGGTACGGGGTGGGGTGGGGCAGGGAGTGACAGATCGACAATGGGAAAGTGCATGAGACTAATGCACTTGAAATGGTGGGGAATGTCTCTGCAACAGAGAAAATTCTGTACTCAGCGTTTAAAAAATAGAACCATGTACCACCACGGAGCAAATAAAATGCAGAAATCTCTCTTTGGACTTATATACAGTGGTTTAACAGCATGCTTAAATGTCTTAAGCAGGTGCTTAGATCACCTTCTCAATCACTAGTGCAAAGCTTAATATGTTCATGACAGTATTTCAGTTTGGAATATACCCTTAAATTCATTTCACCAGCCATCCACAAACATCCTTCTTCAGTGTGATTCTATGGAACAGGAAGATGGATAGTGAAGCTAAATCAGAAAGTCAAAGGCAACCTGTTCTAATGCACCAATGACATCCGTAGACACTACTGTAATAAAGAAACCACCTACCTGAATTTCCATTTGGGGCTGAAGGAAAAGAAATGTGGTAGTCTGATAGGTTGACAGTTTGATGGATTTGTGGAAGCAAAGAAAGTCAATCTGGTTTTCCATTTTACTCCTGTAAAGTCCAATGTCTGGCTGAGGCAGAATATTTTTAAAGGATCCTTTATTCATATTTCACCAGCTCTTACTGACTCTGAAATACCTTCCAATCCATTGCACAACAGAAACCAAATACCTCCTCTGTTTTTTGGGACAACAGAGAAATTTCCTATTTTGAACAGAGGCCAGTTTAACATGTAGCAGATAATGACAAAAACATTCACTTCATTCAGTTAAGTAGTAATGTTCAAGATGATTTCTATAAGCAGTTGGAGATCATCTAATAGGCTCTAATTTGTTTGTTTCTTCTAGATTTTTGAAAGGATGTTTAGTACATGCAATCTTAATCTCTTTGCTTTGATCTTTGCCAATTTACTAGTGTCAGCTTGTTGTAATAAACAGAATTACTTTCTATTCTAGAACAATATTTCTATTAAATAATCAAAATAATGTTGATTTTTTTTTTTTTTTGAAAGAAGATATTCATCTGAGAGTTCAAATAGTGACTCTGAATTCATTCTAATGAACTAGTTGTATTTGAACCTGAACGCTTAGGAGTTTAGTTGCCCCTGACTCCATCTTTAGCCAGTATAGAAAGAAAAACTTACCTCCACAGCAACTTAAGTTGCTCCAATCTGAAATGCTCCTAGGAGAAGCTTGTCTTTTCCATTGACTGTGGAGGAAGATTAAGACTTCTGCAGAAAGACCTAGTTTGCTTCAATCCTGCTGAAATTGGGTTGTTCACGTATTCTGTATTGCTGCATGATACTACTGGTATCTGGATGAATTGAGGACCTTTATACACATTTCATATACATACATATATATATTTTTTCATTAAACTTACACGGCTTCTTGTATTTTTCTCCATTTCTTTGTCAGCTTCTTACATGAAGTCATGACACTTTGCGTCTGTCAAATTCATTTAATTTGTCCATGTTTTTGGAGACTCAGAAACAGTACCTAAGGAGATTCAGAAACATACAAGTAATACCTACAAACACACACACATGCATAATGGAAATCACCAAAATGTCCGTTCTGCAGGAAATCAAAGAAAAACATCCCAAAGAAGGGATAACTTGTCACATCTACAGAGGATATCTTTTCCCCCCTAGATTTTAGTTACATTGGAAGTATAAGTCCTATCACCATATTAGAAACATGATTTAAATATTTTAGAATCCAGATGACTCACAAAGAGGAAAAAATATATTGTGCCAATTTGAGTCTTTTAAAATAAATCTTATCTGACTTTTGGTGTAAGTTACTGGTTAGCTGGATGAAGAATTAGAGGTGACAATCCTACTGCTAAAGTTACCCAATATCAGAACACTCAGAGAGCTTAACAGGCTGGTTACCTTAAAAGTAACAAGCAATGGCCACATCACCCTCTCAGTTTCATAGCAAAAAGCCTTCTCTTACTTCATTAGTGAGCTGTGCTTTGACAGAGCAATATTGCCTAAAAGTAATTTTGAGTACTTTCATTAGTGGACCACAGGTCTCCAAATTAGTGAAATATCTTTGAGCAGCTTAAACTTGTGATGGAAAGCATTTAAGCGCTTAACTGCCCCTAAGTTGTTTGTTTTCTTAGACTAGGTTTTAAAAGTTTTGCCCCACTGCAATAGTGAAAAATGGCCCATGAACCCTGAATAGCCTCGGATGGGCCATTCAGAAGGTGTTGCAAAACACTATGTGTATCACTAGTGCTATGTTGCCCAGTAATTAGACCTTAACAAAAAATGCAAAATATTTCCTATAAATGTTGATTCAGTTTCAACATCTGAGGGCAATAATAGGACCTGCAAATACGTTCCAATGAATAATAAATTATGAACGAGCATCTTGCATCATTTAATCATTTTTCCCTTGAGAAAAAAAAATAGTTACACTTTTCAAATCCTAATGTTTCTTGCCTATTTGAAGAACAATTATGCAATCCACAGGCATAGTGATCTTTTAATTTATTTTGTTTTCCAAATTAGTAAAATCATAGAATCATAGAATCATTTAGGTAGGAAAAGGCCTTTAAGATCATCTAGTCCAACCGTTAACCTAACACTACCAAGTCCATGACTAAACCAGTTAAGGGTAGAGTAATAATTTCATGTTTCTAGGCTTGGTGGCTGGATTATTTTTTAATGAAAATAAAAACTAGGAATCATTAAGGTTGGAAAGGACCTCTAAGATCATCAGTCCAACCATCAACCCAACACCACCATGCCCACTAAACCATGTCCCAAAGTGCCACATCTTCACTTTCTTTGAAGACTTCCAAGGATGGTGACTCCACCACCTCTCTGGGCAGCCTGTTCCAATGCTTTACTACCCTTTCTGTGAAGAAATTTTTCCTATTTTCCAATCTAAACCTCCCCTGGTGCAGCTTAAGCCGATTTCCTCTCGTCCTATCTCTAGCTACATGGGAGAAGAGACCAACACCCACCTCACTGCAACCTCCTTTCAGGGAGTTGTAGAGAGCGATAAGGTCTCCCCTCAGCCTCCTCTTCTCCAGGCTAAACAACCCCAGTTCCCTCAGCTGCTCCTCATAAGACCTGTGCTCCAGACCCTTCACCAGCCTTGTTGCCCTTCTCTGAACACGTGCCAGCACCTCAATGTCCTTCTTGTATTGAGAGGCCCAAAACTGGACACAGTATTCCAGGTGTGGCCTCACCAGCGCCGAGTACAGGGGAACAATCACCTCCCTACTCCTGCTGGCCACACTATTCCTGATACAGGCCAGGATGCTGTTGGCCTTCTTGGCCACCTGGGCACACTGCTGGCTCATGTTCAGCCGGCTATCTACCAACACCCCCAGGTCCTTTTCAGCCAGGCAGCTTTCCAGCCACTCTTCCCCAAGCCCGTAGCGTTGCATGGGGTTGTTGTGACTGAAGTGTAGGACCTGGCACTTGGCCTTGTTGAACCTCATACAGTTGGCCTCGGCCCATCGATCCAGCCTGTCCAGATTCCTTTGCAGGGCCTTCCTACCCTCAAGCAGATTGACATTCCCACCCAACTTGGTGTCATCTGCAGACTTACTGAGGGCACACTCAATCCCCTCATCCAGGTCGTTGATAAAGATATTAAACAGGACTGGCCTAAAACTGAGCCCTGGAGAACACTGCTTGTGACCAGTCACCAACTGGATTTAATTCTATTCACCACAATCCTCTGGGCTTGGCCATCCAGCCAGTTTTTTACCCAGCAAAGAGTATGCCCATCTAAACCAGGAGCAGCTAGTTTCTCCAGGAGAATGCTATGGGAGACGGTGTCAAAGGCTTTGCTGAAGTCCAGGTAGATGACATCCACAGCCTTTCCCTCATCTACTAGGCGGGTCACCTTGTCATAGAATGAGATCAGGTTGGTCAAGCAGGACCTGCCTTTCATGAACCCATGCTGGCTGGGCCTGGTCTCCTGGTTGACCTGAAAATGCTTGTTGAGCGTACTCAAGATGAACTGGTCCTTAATCTTGCCTTGCACTGAGGTTAGGCTGACAGGCCTGTTGTTCCCCAGATCCGTTTTCCGTCCCTTCTTGTAGATGGGCGCCACATTGGCAAGTCTCCAGTCGTCTGGGACCTCACCTGTTAACCAGAACTGTAGATTTTCTGTTCTAGCCATAGCCCCAGACCTCAGAATTCTGGAATGCTATTTCTAAGCCTTTCCTATATGTCCCTATACAAATCATATCTCAGTTTTATACCTCAGGATTATGTTTTAGAAAATTCTCCCAAAGGGGAGTTTTTGTTGCTGTCTTTTAAGAAAATAGTGAATGAGAATCATTTATAGTACATAAATGGAAAATATTCTTGCCATACAGCTAGGCACACATGCAAAATTTAAGAAAAATATATCTTTCACAATGACCTTTCTGGCAGTACTCTGTAATAGAGTCAAACTATTTTCACACATGATGAGAAGCTTTACCAATTGCAAACATCAGTGTAATAGTTCATTCATGTAATAGTTCTGCTTTCAAGGATACCAAGTGGTAGGCTAGTATTGTCAGTATCTAAATGTCCAAAGAGTCATTTGCTCTATCAGACTTAAACTTTTCATTCTTACATTTCAAATCTCCTGAAGATCTTACCTACTGGACTTACCCACTATAATGACAGAGGAAAATAATTTCATGTATCTTGGGGAAACCTATCAGAGCCTGACAGGCTTCCATGGTGGGGCCAGATGAGATTTTAAGGGAATATTTGCCTGTGGGGAATAGCAGTGTCTGCCTGATGCCTTTGTGCATCTTCCCTACAGAGCACATTTTGAAGAGCCTTATCTGCAAAAAGATGCCAAGTTGAGAGTATTTGTCTTCAACCTAAGTTAGTGACTTCTGTTTTTTGAAATATCCATCCAAAAAATGGGCCCTACCTGTGTAACATGCATTGTTTTATGATTCCCTTCACATTATTCCCTTTAACTGCTTTAAATTATGTATTTGCCAGCTGTGTTTATTCAGAGGTGATATGAATGAGTGTGAAGTCAAATTAAAATAGCTTTAGAGCCTCCTAACTAGTCCATAAATCTGAAAGCATAAAGATTTCAGTTACATTGCCATTTTGATATTCAGGTACTGATGAGAACATCTAGTGCTTGAAGATACACACCTTTATTTAGTGAATCACCTTATGCAGCCTTACAACACAAAATATTAATGCACTTTTAAAAAGCCTTTATTCAAGCTAATATTTATGCCTCATTTAGCTCAAGAGGAATGACCCGCAAAACTATCCAATGAGAATAATGACATAAATGTTGGTTTACAGATTGACCTGTGAAACTCCGTGGCACACTTTCACAAGTACACACACACCAACCAATATCTGCCTCCACACTTAATAATCAGGTCTGATGAGCTGATGGGTCTTTGCTGGACAAACAGTTCAGATATAAATACTTCTGGCTGCAGTAAGTAAGAAAACAGAAGCAATATATATACATGACAACTGCATTTATGGTCTTCCTTCCTTTTTAGCAGAATACAAGGAAGAGGTATGCCAGTTCATTTATTATACTTTGAAGCCTGAAACCAGTTAGCTACTACTGAGGTAAAAGTCAAAAGAAGGCAAACTGTACGGCAGGGGAAACAATATGCTTCTACAAAATAAAGGTAAGAGATCAGACTATAAAGAGGTAAGATAAGAGGACTTCCTCTATTGCATTTTCAAAATTGATGAACTTCTTTCCAAAGAAAGGGTGAGACCCCAGACGTAAGCTGGTGCTAGTTAACACAGGGGAGATATTGTCCGAAATGAATTTATTTTCTCCCTTGTTCATTTTTTGCAGCGTGTCCAGGAGTAATGGCAACCATGGCTCTAGTAAGCAACTGCATGCAGACAAATAAATTACTGTCTACAAAGGAGATGTAGAGGTGAAGCTTATGAGAAACACTAACCCCTCCTGTGAGGAAGACAAAGGTAACTCAGTAGAAGGATACCTAGGGAGTATGAAAATAAAAAATATATCCTGCTCCACTCATGTATGAGCATGAATATATGTGTATAAATGTACATGAATGTCCCTTCTGGGTATCATGTTTATTCTGTACTTCCAAATACTATTGCCAAATTGGTATTAGATTAGAGTATGGGTACTGTTCAGTCAACTGAAAAGGCAGTTCTAACTTGGATCAGCCTCATAACCCATATCTGTATGCATTGATTTTGGATGCTATACCTCTCCCTGTATCTCAGCATTGTGTACTATTTATTTTTGATTTTCTATTAATAAACAGTCTGTTGTGAAAGGTACAACATTAATCTTCCTGGAAATTTTGCAGTATCTCAGGGCATTATCACTCTATCTACTGGCATTTGAAATAATGTGGCAAAAAAAGAAAAATGAAAGAGAAATTTATGTGAAAATGCCTTCTTATCTAGCAGAAAACATTAGTAAAACAGTTTTGCATTTACAGTGAGAGCAAAAGAGCTTGAAATAGATTACTTGTTCACCACCAATGGCAAATGCTTCCTGAATTAGTATGCAGCACATATGAGCAATCTTCACCAAGCAAAATAGCAATAGATGCATAGTAATTATGTTAGAGCAACGTAGACATTATTTAGGAAGGTAGAACTTGGAGTGCATCTATGGGGCCTGGAGGAGACACAAGACTGAAATCCAAGTGATTGCATATGCATGTAAGCACATGAATTTTCACAGCCACACACAGACACATGCGTGCTCTAGCATTTACAAGAAATATGCTGCATTTTTCATGCATATCACACAAAGAGATAGAGCAGACTACTACTTTCAGCTAAGATACCTGCAAAAGAATACGATAGCAATTCGAAACTCTTAAGTGTTGCTTACTAGGTAAATAAAGGAACATTCTATAGGAATAAAATATTTGGTATTGTGTTTTAAAATATTTGCAAATTATTAAGTATTGCATACTTCATTTTGTCATCTGTCTTTTTTACTGTAATTCATTTGGGCCATATTTTCTCTTCATTACTATTAAGTTCTTCAGCTCATTAAATTGCTATCCAATTATGTCAAATTACTCATTCATGGCAGTATACCTAATTTTCAAGAACTAGCAAATTTGTACTGTCGAATGTTCTGAAAATGTGTTCAATACAGAAAATTGTTTCACTTTGTTTAAACCCCATCACATTAATTTAGTGAAAACCTGGACCAGCATTTTCTAATCTAAAAATATAATATTATTATCTTAAGGTGCTCTTATGCATCCAGCTCTGGAGCTCTCAGCATAGGAAAGACATGGACCTGTTGGAGCAGGTCCATAGGAGGGCCACCAAAATGGTCTGAGGGATGGAACACCTGTCCTATGAAGAAAAGCTGAGACAATTGGGGTTGTTCAGCCTGGAGAAGAGAAGGCTCTGGGCAGAGCTTATTGCAGCCTTTCAGTACTTAAAAGGGACCTATAGGAAGGATGGGGACAAACTCTTTAGCAGGGCCTGTTGCGATAGGACAAGGAGTAAAGATTTTAAACTAAAAAAGGGTAGGTTTAGACTATATATAATGAAGAATTTTTTTACAATGAGGGTGGTGAAACACTGGAGCATGTTGTCCAGAGAGGTGGTAGATGCCCTGTCCCTGGAAACATTCAAAGTCAAGTTGAACAGGGCTCTGAGCACCCTGATCTAGTTGAAGCTGTCCCTGCTCATTGCAGGGGGATTGGAATAGATGACCTTTAAAGGTTCCTTCCAACCCAAACTATTTTATGATTCTATGATTCATTGTCTTAAGACCCCATTTTACTTTATGGAAAGTAAGTAAAAAATAAGACACTTGTCCTTGATTAGAATGAAAAAATGTTTTACTACAGTCTATTCAAAGTTAAGACCATAAGTAGCTGACCTATTTGAGAAGCAAGCTCCAACCAATATCTGTTCTCTGATATTTCTTTTATATCTAAGAAGAAAATATACTTACTGTACCTGCCACATTTAATATATGCATGGTCTTTGTTTCCAGGCTGTTACACATTGTTTCTAACTTCTTTAATTTCTTCTTAGGCTAAAGGAGGGCTAGCTGGCTTTCAACTTACATCAACATTGCTGGTTTCTCTCCAGAGAGAGATACATATTTAGGTGAAGTATTGAGTTAAAACTTATTTAGTTAAATCTTGTTCTGAGGAGGGAGGGAAGTCCTTTAAATAGAAATTTGGTAGAATGTGCATCTTTGGTAAGTGGACTCTGTAAAGTTGCAAAAAATGCTTCTTTTGTAACAAAATATACACCAACTTTGTGTTCAACTATGCTGTCAGACCTAGGGACAATTCTTCACAGCCCACACATTGATCATGAACTTGCAAATCTGTCCTGGTTTCAGCTGGGATAGAGTTAATTTTCTTCCTAGTAGCTGCCATAGTGCTGTGTCTTGGATTTAGTATGAGAAGAATGCTGATAACACCCTGATGTTTTAGTTGTTGCTAGTAGTGATTATACCAGTCAAGGACTTTTCAGCTTCCCATGCTCTGCCAGGTGCACAAGAAGCTGAGAGGGAGCATAGCCAGGGCAGTTGACCCAAACTGACCAAAGGGCTATTCCATACCATATGACATCTTGCACAGTATATAAGCTGCGGGGAGTTGGCCGGGGGGCAGCCATCGCTGCTTGGGGACTGGCTGGGCATCAGTCAGCAGGTGGTGAGTAATTGCATTGTGCATCATTTGTTTTGTATATTCTTTTATCATTATTATTATTATTACTTTCTCTTCCTCTGCTGTCCTATTAAACTGCCTTTATCTCAACCCACAGGTTTTACTTTTTTTTCCCAGTTCCCTCCCCCATCCCACCGGGGCGGGGGCAGAATGGGGAGGGTGAATGAGCAGCAGTGTGGTGCTTAGTTGCCGATGGGACCAAAATCCTAAAATCTTTATTTACTTCACAGAGAGCAGAGTGAATATATAAGCCATTCTTTTCCATTGGAAGATAGAGCACAGCTCTTGCAAGAGTTTGTCTGATGAGGACAGCAAAATTTTGTCAACTCTACTTTCTTAAAGGAGGTTTGTATCTTTTAAGCCTATAGAGGTACAGATTTGTCTCTGCAGCTGGTTGAAATCTGGAGGGAAGGTGAATTCAAAGGCTTACATTCGCTGAGTTTTGAAGGTTGCGCTACCCTGTATCAAATCTTGGAAGCAAGAGAAAGGGAGTTTTCAGTTATGCCATCTTGATGTAGTTTCTCAATTAGATTTTTATAGTTAGGATTTATTTCTATTAAGTGAAAAAAAAAAATGTACTGGTTTGCATCTGGAAGTCCAGAAATAAAGGACATAACCCACTGTCAGCTGCAGCGATGCAGGCCCATTAGAACTGCAGAATAATAGAATTGCAGCTGTTAGTGGGAAGCAAGAGAACTTTCTCATCCCTATACTTTGACATTTCAGCTGGAAGCCCAAAGAAAGATGTCCAGAAACACCTCACAGTTAAATTAGGCTCCATTTGACACATACCTCCTAGCAGGATCTTGTGAAAAGGATAGACTATCCCATATAGACACTGTCTTTCATAAAATGTGGATAGATGATGAAATTGGTGCTTAAGAATGGAATTTTCCCAGCTGTACCTGAAAGAGTATTAGCCTTCCTTTTGGTCAGCTAGGATGTTGGTTTGTTTTCAAGCAGAATATGGATGCATTAGCCTAGTAAAAGCCAAAAACTTGAGGCAATTTATTGGAAAGTCCTTCAGAAAGCTTACTATTCAAACATCTTTATGACCCTGCTGGTTACAGTGACGGAATATTTTCCAAAACAGGCGTGGCCAGAACAAGAGGCTTCCCATCTGTCTGAGGAACTGCTAACTCTAAAAATAGCAGAGGGAAAGAAGGAAACATTATAATGGAAATGTGTTGCTGATGGCATCTCAGATTGGAAGTATATGAAGGATTGCCTTTTATCAATTTCCATGGATTCATAAGCAGGGATCAGACATTAGAGGAGGGATCCAGTTGTCTCAATATAGGTGTTAGAATTTTTGCTGCTCTGCCGCTTCTCATCTGTCCACCAGCTTTTGGTCCAGAAAATCAAGAGTCTGCTAAAGGTCCTTGTGTCATATTTTCCAGCCCTATGCAGATACTTGAGGCACCTAAAGTGGTTTAAGAAACCCACATTTTGGGAACTGAATCCTACCCTGAGTGTTTATCAGCTAACATTCTCCTGTACATTTGCCATTTGAAGAACAAAGTTGCTCCTAAAAGCAAAAACATTATATTCTGTTTCAAGCATTAGACAACTTCCAAATAAGAAATCTGAAGGAATGAGGCCACTTGTGGATGTCTCCACTGAGAAAAATGTTATAGCCATTACTCTAATAATATGTTGTAGGGAGATTATGGAACGCCAGAGAACAGAAAGTCAGCAAGAGACTTTTCTAATTTATTTGTTACAGAGATCCTGCAGTCCAGGCTGTAATTACGGCTTGGCAGGCTCCCAAGCCCATCACCATACACCCGTATTGCTGCCTGTAAGA
Source organism: Pelecanus crispus (assembly GCF_030463565.1). Taxonomy (NCBI): domain Eukaryota; kingdom Metazoa; phylum Chordata; class Aves; order Pelecaniformes; family Pelecanidae; genus Pelecanus; species Pelecanus crispus. The sequence continues at coordinate 27,716,538 of NC_134643.1, forward strand.
CATGCAGTGGGCTTTATTAGCAGATTCTTAACAGCAGTTCAAGCTTTAGCTGCCATTGTGGTATTTGAGTTTGTGACCCTGTTAGGAAGGTCCCTAGTCTGAATTGTCTGCCCTTTGTCAGCCACATAATAAAGCTATCTTGGTTAGGCCTGGCACAGCCAGAGCCTGTCCTGTTATTTCTACAGGTTTGTAAACCTAGTGTCATAGCCAAAGCTTCTCTTATGTTCAGTGGTTCTGCTAAAATCTTTGCCTAATTTTCCTCAGGGACCTCACAACTCTATGATCAAAGAATTAATACAAAAAAATATGATACAAGGAAGAAGATCCTTCTTCCACTCTGTACAAAGCAAGGAGAGCTGATGGTATGTGGGAGATAGCTGGTGATTCAGAACAAGGGAAAGTTCAGGATTCCTTTTTCTTACCATTCCCCAAGTAGCATGGAAATTATCAAAAAGACAACAGAATGAGAAAACCAAGATTACCAAGCAACAAGCACACTTGATGACAGGTGGTGGAAGCTTTAAACATAAAATTATAACCTTATAAGGTAAGTGGTTTTCACAGTAGGAGTTTATCATTCTGCATCTCAGTAGAATATATTGAAGAGTACAAAAGAACAAAGATGCTATGTCAAACAGCAGGGTAACATTTTCAATGTTCCTAGCAATAGGACAGAATTATCATAGGACAACTTACTTGTAAAATGAGGGTGTTAAGTTTTATCCTTTCCAGTGGCATTGTGAGACTGCTCCTTGATGATTCTAACTACCCAAGGAAAACATAGAGATGCCTTCCTTCACAAGTCTGCATTCTTCTATACATTTACCAGACAAAATGGACAACACTGGTCTGTCTTTTCAGTCCAACATAATTATCAGTGGTAGACTGGATTAGAAGAGTGTCTGTAGGTGTTACTAAATGAACATTCACTGTAAATACTGCAGTCTCTCCAGAATTGTAGAACCCTACTGAATTGGATAAGATAATTAACTCATTTCTAAATGACTGAAAATCCTTAGGACAGTGTAGGGTTTTCTTTTAACTCTCACTGTATGACTGCAGAGATAAGCATTTTGATTCTGGACTTTTCTACAGATTTAGTATGTAAGTAGGAACAGCCACACACACATATAAACCACTTTCTTTGATGTATAGAACACCAGTGTCATTGTCTGTATGCTTTGGAAACACTACTCCCATCTGTATTTCCCAGTAAAACAATCTATAATTTACTAATTCTGGTGACTTTTATCCCTCCAAGGAATTTGTTAAAGATTTTCTGTGTAAAGCAGTATAAAAACACACAGTTGCAATGGTAAATATAATACAATAACTAGCCTCTCACATTGCATCGGAGGAAAAATTAAGTCTCAGAGGTGTTTCTGGTATTTGGAATAAGAGTTCTCATCACTTTTTGACATGGGATTACTCCTCTGGGCCTCCTTTTCAGTGCATCATTTCTTATTATGGTGCAGTGGTGATGGTAAATATGCAATAGTGGGCGTATGCTCCTCTACACATGCCTTAAGGAGTTTAAGTACTGTCTTGTTAATGCCATACAGTATATACACCACAACTCTTCTGTATAATTCTCAAGTTTCTTTCCTCCCAAAAGACAAGAACCCATGCATTATGTTTTTTTATGGAAAGAATAAAAGAATCGAGTTGTTACAGACAATTCATGTGACTGGGAAGATGCTGTGGCACTAAACAGAAACTAGAAGAGTGAATTATAACAGCACTCATTTGGATGTGGAACCTACTCAGTAAGCACACTCAAAGCTGCAAAGCAGCACCCTAAGCCTCTGCTCATATATGCAAGCCTCTACTCCATATCAGTGACCAACAGGGTTCCCAAATTGAATGGTAAATTACAGAATAGTTCTATTAAGCTATGTCAGACTTGTGAGGCTACAGAATCACAGGGAGATGATAAAGCGATGCAAACAGTTATGGTACAGGCCCAGCTGTGAAGGAGTAAGAGATGGGAGACAATTCTAGGTCACGTTCAGTATGAGAGACAGGACAACTCTGCATCTTTGAGCTCTAGTGCCTCCAACAACCACACTCAGGAAGACTTTCCTATTACATTAATCCCAATTACTGACAGTCTGATGGCAGAGGTGAGCATTTGGAAACAAGACGTCTTCAGTTTCCGGACTTAATTTCAGCTGACATGCTTAGTCATGAAGAGGTATGAATATAGAAAAGAATGCTGTGGTGCTTCCCAATACACTGTAAAAAAGTGGAATCCTATATAAAGGAAAAAGTAATTTTCATTGTCTGTGGGCCAGATTCTTAGCATCTATAAAATGGTGTCAAATCAATCTGGATAGGATTCCATGACTGTGTACAAGCGAAAAACTTGACTTTTAATATGAGATGACAAAAAATACAGTTAATGGTGCATTGAGAAAGATGTTATTAGTATAACACAACTTGTTGAATCATCAAAGCTGTCTACTAGATTAACAACCAAATGATAAATTAATACTCAGTACCTACGACCCTTGAGAAGATGTGAGAAGTGAAAGCATTTTTTTCTTACTTTTTTATACTGCTTGATTTAATATCCCAACAAATATAAAATACTTTGTGGGAACTTAAACACCTGAAAATATTCACGCAAATGGCATCAACCTTTAGAACCCCACCAACTTATCAAAATGGATTTTATTTTTTCAAAACATAGATTTGAATCAACATTTCTGTTTGCTGTACCTTTTAGATTACAAACTATTTCATTGCAACAATTTCACTGTATTTATGAACATAATTTTTCATGTTATGGGCACCATAATAACACAATTCATAAAAATATTTCTAAATTTAATAAAAATGTACATTGGTGATATAGTTCAAATTACATTGGAAGCTGATAACCATTAGAGCAACTGTTAATCTAGGGTGGATAAAATTCAACATGTGTTTCAAGTATGCTTCTTTGTCTTCTGGGTTGCTGATGAGTTTGTTTGGAAGAAACTCAAAGGAATTGTGTTGTTCATTGGGAATGAAGAACAGATGTGTGTAATGAGTGTCTAGGGTGATATGGAAATCTGTGCAGCTATATATTACATCAGATTTTTTTCCTATCATTCTCAATTAGCTATTGGAGAGCATTGACTACAATGTCACCAGCTGCTCTTTCAACTGACTGTACAATATTTACTAAGTAAAATTGACCCTATATAGTGGATTTTATTCCACTGTCTAGTTAAAAATTAAAGGACAGATTATAGTGAACCAAGATGCCTGTGCTTCTTCTATCCTCCTTCTCTTCTATTTTTTTAAACCTCTCTTTTCCTCTTATTTTTACCAGCAACTGAAAAGTGAAGTACATGAAGTACATGAGTACTAATTGTTATATCTTCTATTGGCTTTTACCTTTGAATCTCTACAATTTCTTTTTTTCACAGTCTAAATCTGTAAAGAAATTATAGGACCTGGAATATATTACTAGGCATGGAGCTACAAATGAGTTTGTATCAAGATGCCTACCCTAGGTTATATGAATGATTAGAGCAATCCTCCTTGGAGAGAAAACTGCTTCCTTTTTTACAGTACTGTATTGAAAAAAAGCTGAATTATTATACAAATCTACTTGGTTTGATACACTTTATCAGGTTGATCAAGTAGGATCTCATTCATAAATCAATGTCTTCTGTCAAAGGAAAAGTCCATGACAAATTCTGACAAATCTTTCAATTTTGTCTCAGTCAATACATTCTTGTACTTAGCTTAGCTTGAATTCTAGAGACAAAGGGCAAGATCCACAAAAGTCCTTTGATCTCTAACTCCTTTAGACTATGTAAGAGTTATATCCTCTTAAAGATATTTTGTAAACACAGGCATCTGGTAACTTCAAAAATGACCTTTAGAAAAACGTATTTGCTTTTCTAATTGTTTATATTATTAAAGACATTATACCACTTTAATATGGACAGCAAACATTCTGAAAGAATATATGGCAATAGATCCAGACCAAATAAATTCTAATTTAGGTTCCTTTCTCAAATAACTTGAGTTTGGGCCTTTCCTCTGTAAAGACATATTCTTTTATGTACCAACACAAGTGGTATGTGTATGACACCTTTATTTTTGAACTGTAGTGTCCAGCAGGTACCTAAACACAGACTTCCACTCATTCTAGCAAGGGCAAACTCAAAGTTCTGTGATGAATAAAAACTGAACAGAGCCACACAACTGTGCTGTAAGTTGTCAAGCCAAGTCTGAACACGTTTGCCAGGTGTTTGGCACGGTGGGCAAGAGAAAATATCTCACAGTGATTAAAAAGAAATGTTTCTTGTAGACATTAATTCCTTAATTCATTTCTGCAGGGATGCACCCTTTTTTGAAGCCGATAGCATGAATATGCTCTACATAGGTGCATTGTTTCAAAGACACTGAAAGAAAGAGGATTTATCTAGTGTAAAAACCCTTAGGGCCCAAAGTAGCACTAAGAGGTTATAGCATTAACAATTATTTAATCTTTTCTTTAATCAGGGCAGCCAGACCTCAGCAAACGTCTGCTCAGTATTTCTGTGGCAACACAGATACACATTGCATGCATCATTTACCTAAGAACTAGCGGCAGCCAAGTTTTAGTGTGAGGCTGGAAAGAACATTTATGAAAGGGCATCTGATGGTTTGAATAATGTTCCTGAGTATTGAACTGAATACCAAAACTGTGACTTCTTCTAGGAGAAGTAAACCTCCTCTAGCAGGTTGAATGAGGGATTTTTAAAATTATAGTGTGAAACAATCTAAGAAGCCTAAGAAGTATATCTAAACTAATTTAGATCACCAATAAAAACAGCTTGAACAAAGATTAGCAATTATTTCTGCTTAATTTGTTACTTTGGAGTGATTTATGCTGCAGTAGATACCCACAGCCTTATTCATCTTTAATTTTCCCTCTCTGATTAAAATAGTGAATTCTTCCATTGTTAGGGCTGGATTTTATGGCAGCATGTTACTAGTCAATCATCTGCAATTTCTACAAGTGCCTCATCTAATACAATCAATAGATTTTTTCCTGGTTTCAGGTGTCATCTATACAATAAAAATCTGTCTTTCATGTGGCTATAAACTGACCATGGGTCATGAAATATAATGAGTGTATTTCACAAAGTGAACAGATCATTACTCATTCTCAGTATTCATTGAAAGTACAAGTAAATGAAAGCAAGTTAAATTTTAGCTTTATATACATCTAAAACTTAAATCCCATTAAAGGCACACCTGGCTAATAGTCCATATTCCATTCTTGCCCATGTTTAATTTGATGAAATGTTAAAGTTGAATTTTTCTAAATGTTATATGATGGCAAATAACTCAAGGGCCAGGATAACAAAATGTTGAGCCATCAGTTACCTGCTAAACAGAAGCAGACTGAAAAATCTGAATCAGAAAACTTATCTGTTCCTGATGGACTATTGATTTACGTCATTAAGACTTTTCACCATCAGAAGAAACATAAGTCATTGCACTACTCCAAATTGCTACTGACAACTTTAATTATTTTATTAGGAGCTATATGTCTGTTTATATTTAATCATTATATTATTCCTTCCAGTTTATGAGCAAGTGAATAGGTATTAATAAAAAATATATTCATTTTTATAGCCAAGAGTATAATTAAATATCTTACAACAGAAAAAAAAATCTCAGTAAAAATACTTGTACACATGAAAAGTTCATGGCTGTAATATTCAGTATCAGTCTGAAATGGATAATTATTGTTTTTTTCCAGTAACACATTTTAAGGTAAAGCAACTAAAATAATTTGACGCTAATTCATAAAACACTAGATTCACAAAATCACTTTTTCTACCACAGTCTTCAGTGAATTCTAATAAAACCCAGGAAAATGCAGGACCTTACTAGGTCTGTAAGTTTCCACAGCTTCTTCATAGGAAATGCTATTGTCCCATCACTTCTTGCCCTGCTGGAACTTCCTATTTTTGAAACCGCAGCCATCAACCCCTTTCTCAAAATAGGCTTCAGAGATGAGTCAGTCAGATAACACAATGCCTTACATTCAGTGAACCGCCAGACAGAAACTGCCCTGGGTGTCAGGACATCCAAGTTCAGCTTGTTCTCTCAATGATGAGAATGTCAATGCACATCTTCCAGAAGAGCTCAAGTCTAGTATGGTTTTCTGTGGCAGGTCTTTCTCAGTCCTTCCAGCTGAAACCGTTTGGTTTCGAATAAATAAAGACAAATAAAGGAACTAACAGAGAAACTAGAGCTGAATACATCTACCTTAGCTTAAGCATCTAAAAGTTATATGTCTAAGTCTGTTGTACTCAAATGAGTCTCTTTTTAGAGTCAGTGAAGAGAAATAGGCACCAGAGAGCCATTTGTCTTGTGCTGCTATAGCCATATCAGACAGGCCAGATGAATCGCCCTCTGGAGGTGCATGTTTCTCTCCATTGACCGTGAATGGAGCATAGGTGACTATCTCATACTTAGATGTATAAATTTTAGATGTCTAAAGTTAGATGAGATAAATTCCAACCCCATAGGTTAAGGCAACATGCTAGGATAGGAGGCCATAGAAAAAACAGCTGTTACTCAAATTATCTGGAAGAATTTTTACAAACTAAAAGTCCACTGTCCCAAGCAAAATATATGAAACAAATTTTAAATGTCTCAGGAAAATACTTTGAAAACATGTAAGACTAACTGGATAACCCAGGAGGGGTTAAAGATAGAGACAGGAATAGATTTCTCCTGCAAAAAACCATAATCACTCATTTGGGATGCACATGTACATTTACTTTTTGTGCTGTCTATGCTACCTTCTTAAAAGGGACTCTCACCTGTTTGATGTATATTCAACTAATGAGAAACACTTCTTTTGGATAAGATTCTCCTCATCTAAGTTTTCAGTTTCTTTATGTGACACTCATAACTAGCAATTAAAAAATTAAATTGTTAATCTCATAAGACCTTCCCATTGACCAGTTACTACTTCAGCAAATTGGCAGCCTTGTTAATGGCCACACATTAGGACATACCTTTCATTTGTTTCATTGCCAAGAAGGCAAGGTCCCTTCAGACAGTCTCTTATCCTGAACCTTATAAACTTTACATCTTGTGCTTGGTGAGCTGGAAAGAAGTACATTGTATGATGCTGTGTTAATGAATTATATACTAAAATATGCAAATGCATACTGCTTTGCCATGCTGCCATGCACATAGTGGAGTTATAATAACTGGTGTATAATGTATGTTATTTGTTTCCTTTGTGAGTTTTGTGTTTAACCAGCATTGAAATGCAGGTGATAAATCATTAACTTTTCTGAAGTAAGCATACTTTAAGGAGCAAAAGTATAAATTACTCGATACAACATTTTGGTTTTGGGTGAGGTATTTGTATATTCACATACTTCTCCTGTGTTCGCAAGTGTTCTCAATGTCAAGCAGGCCAATTGCATCCATCAGATCAGAAGTATATTTAAAACCAAATTGACACACTCATCTCTGAAAATCTCATTTGTCTTCCTGCATCTAGCAATGAGTGAAGTACATCTGAGCCCCTAGATTCCAGTCTTATATAGTGATAATCAATTTTATATTGTGGAGGATTTTGTTTGAGCAACATGTAGCACTGAACAGAAATAGTGGTTAAAGTAGTGTGATGCTGTTAACCTACTTCATGGCGTTTTAACTTTCTTGTTTGCAAGACCCGATTTACCACCTTGCCTGAGTAAGGAGGCGTGCCATATCCTGCCAGTTGCCTAGCTTAAAAATGAGCATGGAAAATATTACTTGAGGATTATATAGCACAAACAGATTTTGGCTCTTCCAGGGTCCTCAGGTAATCTATAACACTGGGCAAAAGTTTCTCCTCTTTCTCCCTTTTACTACAGAGAAAGGAGTATGAAATTCTGTAACTATTATCAGTGATAACTCATCTTGTTTGAACTGCATACGTGGCTCTGGAATTCACACAACTTTCCCTCAAGGACAAAGCAGGAAAGTTTACTAAACTTGTCAATGTGAGTCTGCTTCTTGATTAAAACATAGAAAACTTACAGTTGCCATAGTAAGAACATTTTCTCTAAATTGCTAACAAAAATACCTTTTGCAATGTATTTTATTCTTCTCTTCTCTTATGGTCATTACCAGCATCTACTGACAGCTGTGTGAAGTATGTAAGCATTATCTCAAGAACAGGCAAAAGGTTCATACACAGAATGCATGCCAAATTTTAACCAAATCTTATCAGAGTTAATGATTTTCTAGAATGGCATGATAAGAAAGACTAAAATAGTTTGTAGCTAATGTAATGAAGCAAATATATTTTCCTGCAATTTACATATTACTCTGCCTCTTGAAATTTGTATCTGATTTTTAAAAGAAAAAAAAAAAAAACCCCAAACTTATTTAAGTTTTTAAACCATCTTCAAAGGTTTTATAGTTTAGATAATTGCTTTCCCAAATAAACACAGCTTATCAGTTTTCTGGGGGAAAATATAAGTCAACCCATCATTCAGGATGCACCCACAGAGCAAATTGTTTGTGTTTTCTCACATTTTATTCACTTGCTTAGCATGTCTAAACTAAAGAATATTTCATATATCCATTACTTACAATTTTCTCTGATTGTTTTTTCAGATTTTATTGTATCTATCATGTAGTCTAGTGTTTTATCTATACATCCACAATGTCAGTAGAAAGCTTGAAAAGAACAGTTTTAGATATTTCAAACTTTTACTTATTTTTATTTTTAGTTGATGGAAATTGGCTTTTCACCAGGCAGAAAAATGAAAAGAAACAATCCAACCAACCCTATTAAAATAAACAAATTAAAAGGTCATGCTATCCCACCAAAAACTATAACACACATGAATAAAACTTGACAGACATATACATTTCAAGATATGTTATGTGTTTAATTGTCAAATAATCTCATTTTAACTGTAGGTCAGATATTTAAAACTTTCCTTATTTAGCCGTATTCACTTTGACATCAGCATGATTGCAGTAATTAGTAGCTCACCTATTTGTTACATTGGACTAAATCATAGAATCATAGAATCATAGAATGCTTTGGGTTGGAAGGGACATTGAGAGATCATCGAGCCCAACCCCCCTGCAGTGAGCAGGGATTGAACCTGTGAACTTGGCGTTATTAGCGCCGTGTTCTAACCAGTACAACTGAAGACAAACATCCTACCTTTTCGTTTCATTGACAATACAGACAAGTAAAGACACAGGCACTAACTCAAAGAATATTACTTCTCTTAGACAAATGAAGCTGCTCATTGGTATATTTCCATGAATGATCAATCTGCAAAGATTGTGGGGCTTCAGATGAGACATGCTTTATTTAATGACCAGACTCTTCAGACTGAGTCATTGGTTATTATCTCTTCCTTTTCGTTTAGTCCTTTGAATCATTGCAATGGGGAGTAATATTATGCTAGCTTTGCTAAGTGTTAATAGATCTAGATACACAGTGAAAGCCAAAAAGATAGTGTTATTTGGAAAACCTTTTTTTTTTTTTTGATGTTACCTACACCTGCTTAAAACTTCTCAGCTGACTAGCATAAATATTGATGAGCCAGTCATGACCCTGGTACCTCAATTAGGCAAGAAGAACACTGGGAGGAATACATTCATATTCTGTCGAGCACCAGGAGCTGCTATGGGATGACTTCTGCATCTCAGAGTGCCCACAACTAAAGCTCACCAAAGAAAACCTTGTTGTCTCCAGCTAGTTGGACTCGTCCCATAAAATAGTCTCAGTACTTACACTAAACAAAAAAAATATTAAATTAATTCAAATGAAAAAACTTACATTTCTCAGAAATAACTTTGTAGAAAACATTGAAATCTTCAATGAGTGAAGGCCAAATATGAATTAAATTGATGTGATGAGTACAGATGATATTCTACAGCTAGAGTCCTGGAGAGGACTTGCCTCATCTGGAGAAAGTGTTCTGGTCAGGATACATATTGCAGAGTTTCATATTCTACCTACTAGGAAGGATTAATCACCTGCAGGAACAAGGTGGGAAACAATTGGTTTTGCACTGAACAGTGCTTTTGCACCAGAGTATGTGGGAATTCTCTGGGAGTAGATGCTGAGCAGAAGCCAACAATGCCAACAGAAATGAGATTATTATTTTACTGGAATGTGTAAATAGGAGTTCCTGTGTAAGGTACATGAAGCCCACTCTCCACAGTGTCAGTAGGCCTCTGCTGGTTCACAGGTTCATTTTTTTTCCAGCTCTGAATAATACCACACATTTTTAAAAAGAAAGATAAATGTACAGGAGGTTCAGAGGTAAACAGTAAGAATGATTCAAAAAATAGAAAGGCTGAAGAGGAAACATTACCTCACTTGGTCTGGTTAGTGTGAATAGGAGCTAACTGGAGGGAACAACTGTCTTCAAATGTATCAAAGATCATTGCAAAGATGATAATAAAAAACTGTTCCTCTACAGATAAAGCAAGTAATGATCTTAAACTGAGAAAGAAATTCTAATACATGAGCACAAGGGGTAAATTAAAGTTACTATCACAGCCTGACTTTTGAGTACTTGCCTCTTTGAAATCTTGATGTTCTTTTTGTATATTTAAAAAGTCATACGTATGTGCACATTTGAAAGAAAATGCATTAAGATTCATCCATTATGTTTTCACTACTCTTTTTTGAATAAATGAAAATATCTATCGCTGCTCTAACAAGCATGGATTCTTTTTCTTAAAAATGGTTCATTAATCCCATCCTCAAAATCCTAATTAGGTACTTTGAAGTGTTTCTAACTGTAACGCCAATTTTCTCAAGTTCTTTGAAGGCAACCAGCTCTCCTTACAAGGCAATTTGTATTTTTTTTTCCTTTGCAACAGCCCCAGAGGTGAGTGTTATCTCATAGTAACACACATGTTATTTTGTATCTCACTGCCTAAACAAGCAAGATATTTTGTGAACAGAATTTAAAAAAAACCAACTTGTTTTCCATTTTGCTTCTACATTCAGAACACATTAACCTAAGCAAGGGGATTTTTCTTCTCTTTGTATTTCTCATAAAAATCTATTTCCTCTTCAGTGTCAATATGACCCTTAATTGTTACCACATGATTAATACTGGAAAAATTAAACAATATCTCATAACTCTGCATGCACCACTAGACTGTTTTAGTGGTGACAAGATAAACATATTTTGTGCTATAATGTACAAACTCCCCTATCACAGCCTCTAGGAGCCAATATCTCAACTTCACCATTCAGTTCCTCCCACTCCAACCCCAGTTAACACTAATTTTTACCTTACGTAACACTACTCATTTTATATTAATGTTACCTTGAATGGATTAGGCAAGATATTCTTGTACAATATTTCAATGGAGTATCTTGTGTATATTATTTGAAAGACAGACCTTCTGCAGTCAAAGAGGTAATACCATAAGCATCATTGCTTTGAACAGGTACAGAGATAACACTGAAAATAAGATATTCTTTATTTCCCAGCAATAATGCTGACAAGATGCAAGTAGAAAAAATACATTTTCTGGTGTAATATTGTTTAATAAAAAATTCAGTAAATAGTTTGATTCTCAAATCTATGTGATTTCACAGAAGTTTATATACTGTGCATTTAAAAACAAAATACAATTATGTCCCCTAAAATGCTTTCCAGTAGTTTCCAGTAATAGCTTCCAGGGATGTTTCTGAATAGGATATTTAACATTCATGACAAAATATGGCATAACAGTTCATTTCTTTGGAAAAACTCAATCTAGCAGTCTAGCATATTTATATATTTTACCTTTCCAATGGCTCTATTTAATTTTCAAACTTTAAGATACCAAAACAAGCTAAATGTCTTTCTCAAAAACTCTTTTTGCTTCATAACTGTATGCACAGAGCTAAATATACAGATGTCTATTTAGTGCTAAGAAATCACTTACCTGTAACACACAGACACAATGTGTTAGGCATACTTTCCCCCCATTATCAAAACTTTGTTTTTTTAATATACATTCAGGTCAGAAAATGTTGTATTTTTAGCATGGGAAGAATTAGAATTCAGAATACACCGTGGAACTTTTAAATATCAGATTTACATAAGCTTCAGGACAGGAAAAAAAATATCAATTAGCTTTGTCTGAGGGCAGATACTTCTCTGAAGATCGAATTAATTTTCCTTGGAAATGCTTGTTTCTTGCCACTGATTGAAGAGCCAAACTAGGTAAAGAGATAACCCTAGATACCTTTTGGACAGAACTAGTTCAGGGAGCTGAATTCCACCAGTGGAATCTTCACTTTTCAATTTCTGACAATTTAGAGGTCTTATTTGTATGGCCCCAACTCTAACTCAACTCAGTATTTCATCACAGTGCTTAGTTCATCTAACAGTTCCCATTTTCTGAGTTCAGATTTTCTTCATAAGGGTACTTAAAAAAATCAAAGGCTAAGTTTTAAAGGATTGTGCTCCAGCAGTTTTCTCCACATTACAATCTTCCAAATGCCACTGCAGCTACCCAGTTATATTGCCATTTACTAAGTATTTTCATTTCTGAGATTCTGAAGCACTTTTGCAATACCTTTCTAAGGACTTGCAAATCTTCTGGGCTTTAAGCAATTTAAGGATGGCAATTTATTCTCTGATGAGTACCTGGAAAAATTATAAATAAAAGCCATCAAATACTGAACTATAGGATTTAAGTGTTTAAGAAATTATATCCAATATATATATACACAACAAATACACATAGCAAATCTTTCATTAACATAATTTGTACAGAAAGCCAAAAGCACTTTAAATTTCCAGGAAGAACAGCAACAAGGATCTAACTTTTCTAGTAATTCCAGCCAAGCATATCAGAAACTAACTTGTTTCTTGCTTTTTCTTTTTTTTTTTTTTTTTTTTTTTTTCTCCTTACAGCCTGTGGGCCTGATTTGCTCCTTGTTTGGTCATTTAGACATCTACGAAGTGACTTGTTCTTTGGTTTTCGGGTGGAGTCTCAGATCAAGTTAGAATGAGCAAGTTGCAAAAGTGATAGAGCCATTTGTGCACTGGGGTTTACCCCAGAGTAAATTAGCATATTCTGAGTACCTGCCAGAGAGCAACAAGACATAAGGAAACCCAACAATAATCTGGGTTCTTTCTTCTACAGGACACAATATTGCACCTTGTTAAATTAGCTTCTGGAAAACTTTAACTGCCCTCTCCCCTGCCTCCAAAGAACCTGGATCACTGGAGAACAGTAAGATCCCTGCTTCATTCAGTGTTCCTGGCCGGACGTCTGTGGTAGTTCATGGCTGCTTTTAACAACCTTACCTCTGATAGTTTATTAACCTGGCTTGAATACTGCTTCATTCTGACAGAATAATAAAATTCTTCTGCTGATTCAAATATCAGCCTTATCTACTGCATTACAATTTATACTGAGTTGATGACTACTCTCTGAAATTTTGGTGAAAGAGAAGGTTAGAAATATTTTGTCAAGATTCTGCCATTTCTCCCCATATTTGTCTCTATGTAAACTAAGTATGTTTTATTCACTAACTACAAGGAAGTTAAAATTGTTCTTTGCACAACAAGTACACTGAAAGAAACGGTAGCACTGTAAGGATCCATTTTCCAGTCTATGCTTAGTCTGACTAGAAATAGATGCATCTCCCTTTGGACTTCCACAACACTAACTATAAATAAAGGGTCCAATTCCAGCTTGCTCCCCCCACTTCTCATGTTCGGAATTTATAGCCTGCCAGTCTTTATCAAGAAACTTTCTCTAGATGATATTAAATTTAGTGATAACCTAATTAATACCATAATGAGTGACACAAACTCAGCACTTTGTAACGATTGGGCAGGAAAAAAGCATGCCACGACATGATTTGCTTCAATGAATGAGACCTGTGTGACAAGTCCAAGACTCACAGGACAGCTTTAAAGTACAACAGCATAATTGCAGTATCCCTCAGACAGTCTTAGAGAAGATTGTGTCATCTCTCTCCGCAATTTTCCCTTGATAGTTTTATTAGTAGTAGATCATTTTAAATGGGTATAAAACCACTGCACATACAATATAACCAAGTGACCAATTAGATTAGAAGCAGTAAAATTTTAATATAACATTCTAGTTTGAAAGGTATCAAACAGATCCTCATTAAAATATAGAGATTAAAGTTTGAGGGAAAAGATTAGAAGAAATTAGTATCCCCCATGGTAGTCTAATTATTTTTCCCCTACCTACAGTAGAGTAAAAAAAATAATTCATCCAGTAGATAATAAATGAAGGTGAGAATTAGAAAAAGTGAGAAATACAATGCTAGAATGCTAGAAATACTGTGATTAAAAGGAAGATCGCCAAGGGATAATATTCTTTTTATTGTAAGGAAGCACTTCACATAGGATCTGAACTTGCAAGATGAACTGAGCATCTTATGTTGTCACAAAGGAGCTTTGGCTCACATGCATGTCAGTGGGAACTTGGGGTTTTCAGCAGCACTCAGGATGAGCTCAGAATTTGGTAGAAATAGTCCCAAACTAGTGAACATTCAGGTATGAAACTTTTAACATGAATAAACCTGAATAAAAGTGAAGTGTATGTTCCCCTAGATTTTTGATAGCTTTTAAACATTATTTTCAGAAGCTAAAACACCTCCACTGCCAAATGGAAGGACTAAATGCAGTACACTGAACAAAAATAACTGCCTTAGAAGTTCATTGTCATTTCTTCCTCCATTTCATAGTGCCAGGGTAACTTTTCTGCCAGCCAATGTTGGTGGTAACAGCAGTGAGCTCAAAAATCAAGAATTTCTTTGAAAAATTACAAAACAAACTGCTTTGAGCTCCCACCCAAAGACTGTGGAAAATAAGTGTCTTCACTGCATACCCTTAAAAGTCCATACTTCTCCCACTTGTAGTCATGAAGTTTGTTCACTATAAAAGAAACCTTTGGGCAAAATAGGAATCAAATATTTTGATATTAAAACAAAGTAACATCAATGTACCAAGAGCATGTCCAGTCCCACAGTGTTTTGGGTAAAAGTTCTGTGCTTCAACTGAATAAACATCCCAGCTCTTGGGATTGCCCACCCATTTCTTCCAACAGCAACATCAAACTAATGGTTTGTTATGGAAGTACAAGCAAAAGCCAGGGTCAAATGTTCATCTCAGCTATGTTTGTCTGCAGTCTAATGAGAACATGACTGAAAAACATGCCTTGTCTCTTTTTGACTGTCTCCAAATTTCTCTGCACTTTCACTGTACACCATCTCCTGTCACCACTCCGTGGTAGCATTCACCTTAGGTTTGAGTGCATCCATCATTTTTATTTAGTTTGTTTCTGATCAATCACACAGAAACTATAATTTCCAACCTAAACGATTCTATGATTCTATGATTCTGTTACATCATAAAACAGAAATTGATGCATAGGATAATATTCTTTATTACTAAATCAGGCATTTGTTTTCCATCAAAACATGGGACAAAATTATGCAGCAAGACCTACTTTAGGCTTTATATATGACCATACTTGCAACTTAGCTTTTATCCCTCAAACCTTCTTAGCAAGGCAAGAGAACTGAAGAGTCAATAAACAATATGTGAGAAAAACTAGAAAGAACTGTCTCATTGAACAATCCTTTCATGTTGAATATTAGTTTTATGTATATATAATCTTCCAAACTTTTCCTAAAGCATTTGGGTAAATGTAATAGACTAACTGATATAGATTACCCCAAATGATGCATATTTACATTAAACTTCAGTCAGCATTTATGACCATATTATATTGTTTATACAGTTCAGACTCCCATGCTATCAAGATGACAGATAACAAAACAAACCTTATACATGGTTTCTGTATTTCAAATTAGAAGCTTTCATATATGTATGTTTGTATGTTCTGTTCCCCAGTACACCCTATGCAAATGTAGACTTTCTTGTGTAGGGGAAAAACAATCTACTACATATGTCATCATACCTGCAATTCATTCATTTAACTCAAATAGAGTTTATAAGGTCTAAATATTCTCTCACTGATTATTTATTTTATTTTTGCACAGACAGCATTTTTATCAATGGGCAGTATCACGTTCCAGTTGCAATGACCATTTTGACTTAGTTATTCCACTTGTTCTGTTTCTTCTCATCCAGATTT
This sequence comes from Pelecanus crispus, assembly GCF_030463565.1. Classification (NCBI taxonomy): domain Eukaryota; kingdom Metazoa; phylum Chordata; class Aves; order Pelecaniformes; family Pelecanidae; genus Pelecanus; species Pelecanus crispus. The sequence continues at coordinate 27,732,672 of NC_134643.1, forward strand.
GCAGCGTATCACCTAGCACTTTGCTTAAGTGTTATAAGAATAGATATAGAATTGTTCAAGAGGAATGAAGGGGAACAAAAAGGCTGTTGAAGGACACATCTCGTCGTTGCTCAGTCTTGCACTAAATCAAAATTCTATCACCTACATTTCTTCTTCACAATTTCCCTTACCAGTGAGTCAGGTGGACAGAGCAGCCTGATCATTGCTTTGTGCCATTGTTGATCACAACACCATCAGCTCCAATCTGTGTGACAAGCACAGCTGGTGATCAGAGCTCTAATAATTGTGAACTGAGATAAGAACTCTCAGCATAGATCTCCTGTAAAACATGAAGCCCTATCAAGGTATTACATGGTTAAGGTTACCTCTTAGGATCTAACAGACAGCCCTAATTTCCAAGTAAAAACATCCAGCCCAGACTGGATTCTGAAGTACCAGACTGATATTTTAAAGTCTGCCTTCAGGGCTCAAAGGATGAGCTTGTTATTCGAGTAACCCATTTGGAGAAGGAAAATGGCCACAACTACTGAAAAAACAGCTGTGGCAATTCATTTCATTTCTTCTAGCAGCTTGAATTGTTTGGCACTGAGGTCCATCCTAGTATATTTTAGTCTGAGCATATTTATTTACAGTGGGTTTTTTTTTCATTTCTAGAATGCTGAAAACATGCAGGATTAAAAAATAGGCTTTATTGCTTCCTCATCAAAGGGACAGAGCAATTAGGCAGAATGCAGGCACACTGTGAACAAAGATGGCTTCATCGCTTGTTAACTTCCCCCATTTTCATGAAGGAAAGTACCACCCTACTGCCAGAAAATAAAGCCAAGACATATGCAAAGTGTAGGTTGACACTGCGTACATGCCATACACAGGTATCAGGGGTGGCAGAGTAACTACTGTGCCTCACCGTGACTGAAAACCCTAGGAAAGCAAGCAGGATAAAGATGCTGATAGCATGTACCAAAGAACAGGCTTTCCAGGCAGCTTTTTCTTACTTGGTAATCTTCAAACTGAGACAGAGTTTGAAGCACAGTAGACATACAGCCGTACTAGAAGTATACAGGGCTGAACTTAGGCTGGCTTAATGACTGTGACTGAGACAGCTTTTCCCGAGCTGAATTAGACCTGCCTTCTCAGTACACATGAATCATTTAGGCTATATTGTCTTTCAGATTACCTGCTGCTGTCAAATAAATTGCATCCAGAATAGTGTATATTTATTTCTCCAAGCCTGACACTTCCACAGCTTATTATTTTTTTATGATCTTGGTGCACCCCTGACTTTCAGTTTTCTAGAAAAAGGTACTACAAATGTACTTTTTTGGTGTGGAGATCTAAATGGTTATCGTCTCAGCTCACATATTTACAATTTATATGTATTTGTACAGATTAACATCTAGACAAAAGTCTAGATTCATTCCCCTTGATTTTAAACACTTACTTCAGTTGTCTAAATTATTTATGCCCAATAGGCACATACACATGATACATATATACATATACTCATGGCCAGCCAAGCTGATTACCCACTATGACTGTTCAGGATGAAAGCCTGTTAGTGAAAAATATATACATATGTACATACATCTATATGTATGGATCCCTCTGCTAAATAGCTTTACACAGTCTGTTCAGTAGCTGGCCCTGGCACCCCGGTCTCCCAGCTGCCTCACACACAGACACACACACATGCAACCATGAGTCCCTCCAGTAGCTGGTTCAGATCTATGACCCCTCCAGTAGCCAGCCCCCAGACCCCATGGTCTCTCCAGTACCTGGCGTGGACTCCCTGTTCCCTCCAATATCCAACTCTCAGACCCTCTGGTCTCTCCAGAATCCAGCCCAGACCTATGGCCACTCCAATACCTGTCTGCCAAGCCTCTTGTCCTACTTGCCAGCTAGTCCAGCTTGATGCACGCCAGTGATGACACACTGACATACACACCTGCACACAATGTACACATGCTCTGGTGTCCCTAGTTCCTCCCACCACAGACACATAGGTCCCTGAAACCCCTGGTCCCACTTCAGTTGCTGCACTCAAATCTCCAGACACACGTGCACACAGGACAGAGATCTCTGCAGCGGGGAAAAGAGTTAGAAATGGAGTTTAATGAGAAAACAGGTCAGACTGTGGTGATCAGGTGCAGGACATGGCCAGACTACCATGCTGGCCAGGACCCTGCCTATACACAACTGGTTCCTTTCAATCCCTTCTTCTGACACTTGTACCTCCCCAGTCCACCCCTCTTTCCACGCCTTTGGTCCTTGCTCTGAACATCCCAGAATAAGTATGGCACAATCCCAGAAGGATCTTCCTGGCATCCCATATTGAATGTCATGTCCACACAGGGCAGTAAACCCCCTCCTCAGTCTGTAAGGTGAATGAGGGAGCCTCTCCCACTGGCTGACTTTGGTGGGTGCCACCCCAGGGCCACGGGCTGATGCTCCCCTGGGATCCCCTGGGGAGGAGCTGCCTCAGGGGCTCCCTTTGCTCTGATGAGGTTGTTGGGGACCCCTCTGCCAGTCGTTGTTCCTCTGAGCTCCTTTGGGTTGGAGGAAATGAGCCTTTGATCGCATAAACCAGAAATATGCAATCAAATTAAACATTTTTTCCCACAAAACCAGTATGAATTCTCATGATTTGGAGACAAACATCTCCATTTCATTACACAGGCTACTGTATATGTCAAATTACCTACCAATAATACCAATAACAAAGCCAAGAATCATGAATAATTATTTCTCTAACAGTTAATCTGCAATTTTTGAGAATTAGTCATTCCTTCTAGACAGCTGAAAGTAAGTTTTTTTATAGACAACTTAACTGGGTAAAAAATACATATCTGAAGTGACAGAATATCAGGAAACAGATAAAGTAATAGGGTAAGAATCATTTCATGTAACTTATTCATCTAAATTTTGGGCATAAAATAGATTTCTAAGAAGGGTAAATGGAAGATGCTGCCATATCTGCTTAATAGCCTGTGTGTTACGACATGTTTTAGGTAAATGCAACTTGAAATTTTCAAGAAGTGGATATTTCACTTCCTGAATTGGTACGTAAGCAAGTAGGCTCTTGTAAGAAGATAATCATCGGTATATCCACTGCCAGATCTGCTTTTAAGAAAAAGGCAGGAATAGCTGCATTTTCTGCAAAGTCTAATACCACTAGTTTTGGTGTGTTTCAAATGTGCTCTAAACATTTAGCTACTTAAAGGACTATGGTGAAAAAAAAATCTTATTTCTGCATGACATTTGTATTCATGAATGAATGTAAATTGGGGTACTCACAGCAATGTGTGAAGTCACAAAGCTGAGCTAAGACTCTTCATGACCATGGGCATGTCCATAAAAATTCCACAGATAGAGCAAGGACAAAACAATTATTTACTCTAATACTCTGATGGCGTTTTAATGACACATCCAAAGCAACTTGGAGGCTATGCCCTGGAAGAGAGGTATTCACTACACTAAAAATACCCTCATAATAAACAGTTTCATTGGGTGGCCCTCTAGAAAGGGTGTCAAGGGAGGAAATAGGTTCAGAGACAGCTACATTTGCCTCCTATTCAAGTCAGTAGTGTCACAGGGCTACTGGTAGGGTCTGAAAGCTTGCAAATCTGCTCCCTTAGCTCTGTATATTGTCTAGTTTGATGGGGGATTATAATCAGGTATGTTTGCCGACTCAGAAACACAAAATTCACTTTAGAAATGTGAAAAGTAATTAACATTTATTGTGTTGCACCCAGGAAATAATAGATTGATACACAGGAACTGCTTGAAAATTTTTCTTGATATGCTTATATCATACATTTATCACAGACTTGATTCTGTAAACACTATAAAACAATTAAGCAAATGAAAAGTCTAATTTCCTTTATCTATTTATCAACAGTTTCTGTGATGTTTGTCCTACTAACAATATTTTAAAATAAAATGTGTTATGCTGTCTAACTTTAACCAATCAACATGCAAAGAATGTTGGGCTAAAAGATTGCCCAGCCTACATATGATATATATTGTCCCCGATGCAAGAGTCCTTTTAGCAAATTATTGATAAAATCTGCAAAGTTTGTTTTCCTAATTTACATACATTATCAAGGGGAAGTCTTTACTTTTGGCCAGCATCCATTCATAAACAGCATGAGGTCACTACCACCAAATTACAGGTTTAAAGCAATACAAGTTTTTGAGGAACTGTCTAACCTAATAAGAGGAGTAGAGACTACTGAGTGACTACCAAAGATATGCTTTCTCTCAGTAAGAAAAAGTAATCTGCCACACAAGTGGAGGATCATAAATCTGGACTTACCTTGTAAGAAGTATCGGAGGTAATTCAGTAGACTAGTGGAGAAACAAGTTTGGCTTCAAGCCAGAAGCACTGATTTGATACTATAAGAAAATGTGGCAGGAACAAGGTTGCTTTTTCAAAGGAAAATCATACTTACCAAATTTTGTGTATCAGCAAGCATGGAAGAACTGTCAGTAACTTTTGTTTTCAAAAGACTTGAGTTATGTCTTCACTGCAGTTTATTTGGAAAGTAATTAGGCCCAAGTTTTGATGTTTCAAAGTTATCTTATCAAAAAGGATCAAATATAATGATAAAAGTAACAATTATTATGTACACATTTGACAATTAACTGCACTTTTCATATCTTGGATCTGTGTGTTAGTATGCTCAGTGTGTGGTTACCACTGTAATCATAGACATGCAGTAAAATTAATCCCATTTTCTTTGTAATCAGGCAATTTTCTTGAGTCTGTTGCTGTTTACTGTCAGAAACCTACATACACCTGTCAAGAGGCAGAATTTTACTTTTGTGGAACATGTTGACACAGTTCATTTATTTCAGGCTACAGCAGTTTAACAACATGGGTTGTCATCAGTTAACATCAGTTAGGAGTTTTGGTGTGACTTTCCCATATCAAAAAGAGACAAGATTCTTATCTCTCAAAAGGGATAGGGATATTTATTTATCAGAATAGCACATACGATTTGGGCAACAAATTCAATACAGTACTAAGAATTACCATCTTAATCTGTAGTTCCCTTAGTCACCTGATTTCTTTGCTTTTGTGTGATAGGGAGCTTGAGGGCATTCTTTCTTCCTTCAGTTTAAGAAAAGTACAAAGATCCGACCTATATTACTTCTTTATTTGCAAGTCCTATTGCAGGAGTTCTGGTTGCCTTTGCAGGTCCTTTTTCACTATCTAATTGCTTATCTTGTTTGATAATTTGGTTAAATACATGAAAAGGCATAAGCTGTATCAGTGCAAGCAGTAAAATGAAATAACACAGAAAACCCCCTTGTTATTCCACCCTTTATTTCACATACTACCAGAGAAAAACAACAGCTGCTCCACATCTCAATTTTACCTAGCATTTTTCATGTGTTTTCAGTACTTGATTTTCATGGCTACGAAATAAACATTTGAACATGTAAGACTAAGTATTGGGTACATAAATAGTTCAGATGTCCTGGAAGAATTTTTTTTTTTTTTTAAATTTCTAAAATTATTTAAATGTTTCAATTTGAAAAGCTTTTTTAATCAACTGTTGATAATTTATTATTATATATGTTAATGTCATAGAGGAAACATTACAAATCTGACACTCAACTATATCAACTTGAAACACTTTGGTTGAAGCATTCAGTGGAGTTCAGTGAAACTGAATTTGGATTTTTTGTTTTGTTTTGTTTTGTTAACATTGAAGTGCTTTGTTATAACACTGCTAATATTTTGGTTTCCGTTTTTCATTTTTGACAAATTGCATTTTTGTGGCAGGATAATTTTCCGTCAAATTCTTGTGGTGATTTCTAATATATGTATAAGTAAATAATGGAATATACACACACATGAATAAAAATATCTGACAAAACAATGACTGCAGTGAAAAGAATAAGTTTATCCTGCTTTGAGGGAAATAGCTTGCTAACACATGCTGCCAGCAGGAAAAAATGCTTCTTTTGTGAGACTGCATAGCAAATATTAAGTTTGCTAGATGTTTCCCTGTTAGCCTAACCAGTCTTCATTGTGTGATTTATTACTTGGGTACAAAACCAAATAATAATAAAATGTTTTAAAATACATGTATTCTATTTCCTGCTGTTATAAATTATGCAGCATTTACTGCTACAAAATTGTCATGGAAGTTTCACAAACCTGCTTCTGAATTTAGTTAACATTGCTGCAGAAATTAACCCTGAAGTGCTACAGATTTCTACAACCCTGATGATAGTCTGAATGCAAATGTAATAGAAGCCTTTCTTCTCCCAGCTGTTACTTTTAACCACCTGACATTATGTCAGTAATGAGAATCAGATCTGAAATAAGAACTTCTATCACTTTCACAGGAGGAAAGGAAAAGCATGATGAGAACGTCTCAAGGCTAAGATACCAGAAAATGTTAAACTTTTTTTCTTTTGCTCAGTGAATTAACATACTTTTATTTCAACCTTTTCTGCCTAAAGAGAACCACCAGGATGATTAATATAATTTCTAGAGGCAGTTTGGCACTTACTTATTCTAACAGAAGTGACAACATGAAGCAGTTCCCTGGTCTGCTATATCCACTATCAGACCTCTGGCAGTGGAAAACACTAGCTGCTTCAGAGTAAGGAAAAAAAGAGTTCAGCTGTGGAATATGGTAGTGATTTGCTACTGAAGCTGCACTCAGTGAGCCAAGTACAGTTTAAAGAAGTTGCTCCATCAGCCCAGTTGTTTCTAGGATCAAGGTGAGGTGGCATAGAAATATCTTTCCCTGCTTCCATTGCACCCTGTGCCTGGTAGAGACCAACAAGAATAAAGGGCTGTCAGGAATTATGTGGTGTATTGCATTAAGAAATTGTATATAATTTGGAGATTTAAAAATCAAGTGTTTGTTTTTATCTTCTCAGTCAGGTTTTTTGGTTTTTGGTTTTGTTTGTTTGTTTGGTTGGTTTTTTTTTTTTCCATTGTAGCAATGGGTAAAATCCACCGGAATGAAAGATGTTAAGCAATGTGACCACAACCAGCCGTACACTTCAGCATGTGTCTCACCATATCTTCTTCTAGTGACAGTGTCTTCATACAGAAAAGTACTCAAAATTGGAGGTACTTTTTAAACTCAGAAGTGACTAACACAAGCCCTTCACCATGCATATGTAGCTTTTAAAGGGCAACATGTATTCCTCTTCATCAGTTCTCAGGTGCTTGGTAAGACATCTGCTTCTGCCAGAGCATTTGATTTGTACCATGAGACAGTTACCTCCTACCTTTAGTAGTTCTGTAACACCCAAAGTACCTCTCTGAGTACTTTTTGTTGTGGTGGTGTTATTTGCTGGTTGGGGTCTTTTCCTTTTTTTTAGAGGTTGCACTGACCTAAATTCAAGACCTGGACTGTTTCAACACATGAATGCAGTTGAAAAGCAGGGACAAAACAGTGTAGATGATGAATGAGTGGGTGAAGGATGAAGTTCTTGAAAGTACTGGAAAGGCTTTGGGAGGGGTGCTAGCAGGACTTATGGGACAAGTGATTCTAAGATTTTGTCAGTGTATGGTGTGATATGGGTGAAAAGGTAGTTCTCTGAAAGTGCACTAAATTTCTGCAGTGAAGTGCTGATGGAGCTCTACCAACTGCTTTTGCTGTGAAAATATTTGGGAGCAATTTAACAGAACATTATACACAAAGCCAGCGGATTATTGCACACGTCTGTAGGCTATATGCAAAGCACTCTGTTAAGACAATCAAAGATTAGCTTGCCATAAAATTATTACAGAAGATAGTCATCATTAATTAACATATAGTTATTGGCCATAAGCCCACAACGTCTAGCTAATAATAAGAATGAATTGCTTAGCTATCTTTCACTTAATGTATTTTATTGCTATTTGACTACACCAGCATTGATCTAAGACAACAATAATTCCCCAAAGGTTTGTGCTCTTGAGTCTCTGCAAGCTTCATGGATTTTTGGGAACACAAAAATCCTTAAAGAGGTGTTCAAAACCACAGGGAATATGTAATAGCCCCCAACCCCTGATCCTTGAATAATTTTCTATCTAGGCTAAATACCATGCTCTCCTGATTTTTAACCTTTTTCCCCCTAGAGACACTACTCAGACTTCTCTCTTCTGCCTCATCATCTGTTTTCCTCAGACATTACTTATTTTTGAAACCTCTGCCTCTATGACAAAGCTGATTGAAGTTAACCAAAACATTCAAAAGTGTTATTGTAGAATCACACAGGCAAAACAACGGGCTGTACACATTCAGATCATATACCCAGGAAAGTAAATTCAAAAGGTTAATGATTACTACTGATAACTAGTAGTTATATCCTACTAGAAACTCCATTTTCAACACATTAAGGTCCAGCACTTGGGCAGGCAATTTTGTTTTCTGGCTGCATGGAATGCTGCCTATTACTTCTGGAGACATGTTCAGCTGCATGTAGTCTATGTCCCACTACAATTTTGGAACATGCCTTGCTTGTTGAGTCCTGGGAGAGTCCTTTTTCAATAAATAAATAAATAAATAAATCCATTCAGGTATTTTAAAGAATTTACCATTCATGAATATGCTCAGGTTAACATGCTGCCACATTTTGTCTTGGTGGGAGGTCACTGAGTACTGCAGATTCTTCCATCTGAACTCTTATCTCTCCTTCCATTAAGGAGGAGGTGGTCTTTTGTATATGATATAGCAGGGCTGCCTTAAAGTTGAAGGGCTTACTCCATAGAAACAGAGAAACCTGCTTCTCTAGTTTAATCAGTTGGAGAGCAGAAGATTATCACTTAAAATGAAAATTTTAAAATGATTCAGATAACTTTTCATGGATAGACTTACTTTGATTTGATACTGCATCATGTGACCTGCCAATTATAGGTATTCTTGAAGTACTTTTTTCATCTTGTTTAACCAGAATTTGAGACTATTACCTTCTGTTATTTGATATAGACTGCTTTCCTAAGTGGAAATATCTGAAGTGTTGAGATAGTGTCTCCCTCTTTTTCCCCCCTATAACATTTCACCAACATCTATGCAGACAGCCACAGTCATGTATTGCTATTCTGTTAAATTTACTTTCCCTCAGATCTCCCGCTGAGCTGAACACTCAATTTCCTTTCAGTGACCTAAAGGCTGGAAAGCCAAATAGCATATTTGTATTCTCATGCTTAGAGATTTATATGGAGATTGTGTAGACCCTTTCCAGTCAAGTATTTATCCTAGTCTACGAAATTTCTTAGGTACAAAGCTATATTGCTTGTTCTATGTCTGACTGTTTCCTGCAATAGGCTTGATTTCAGACATTTTACTATTGTCAGGAATACCTGTTGTCTCAAGACCTCCACCTTTTACCTGACATTTTAGCTCATTTATCTTTGGGTTTGATGTGAAATTCTACATAGTGAATCTTAAGTAGAACGTACTTTATCTTTTTCTCATCCATTAAGCATTGTGAATGGGATTTGCCTGTTTTAATGAAGCACCAAAAGTTAAATGTCTTGAGTTTAAGCTAGATATGTAGGCTCTCATCCCTTATGGCCAGTGTCTTTTAGTCAACAATTCAGTCAAATCAATTAATCTCTCCATGTGTCTACTTTTCTCCATTGAGAATAATAGTTAGCTTGGAGCTGTATGTTTAGCTCATATGCATCTACAACTGGATTGGATCAATCTGTATGTACCACTCTGCGATTACACATGATGGTCACTGCTGTTTCTGTAAACATGTTCACACTAGTTTTAATGTAGCTACTTGCAGCAGTGAGGTTATGACAAGGCATTCAACACAAGCTGTAAAATCTTTCTGGATTTGGTCAGTTGCTGAACTGTGTGTTGCAGCATACCACATGGCTAGAAATGTCTACTTTAAAGCTAGTCCTGTACAAACTGCAGTCATTGTAGAAATTCACTAAAATACAGCCTGTTACACTCTCATGGATTTACAATTCTTCACATATCTTTTAAATTCATCCCACTGAGTCTGAAAGAAGCAAGAGCAGTATCATTTCCATGCTGATGAAAAATATCTCTCTTTAGTTCAGGGAGCATCTTAGGACAGGAATTCTCTGATTGACATAGAATCACAGCAGAGGAAGTGATTGAAACAGAGACTCTGTCCTTTGGATCTCCTTGGAGACAGCCTAAGGTGGAGATTGATATAAATCTCCAGAGATCTTCCAGTCTGAAGTGGGTGGCTACCACTACTGAGTCTCTGAGAAAAATCATCCCATCCTTTACTCAGCATTGGAGCTTTTGGGGAAATATTAACAAGGGAAACCCTACAGAATTTTCCTGCAAATCTTTTCCCAAGTGAAACTCAGTGAAATACTACAGCTTTAAGTTTCCATGTCATCTCCTGCTAGAATAAACTCACTCTTTTACAGATCAGGTCTTTTTTTTATAGTTAAGGAAGCCAGCTTTCAAGTGAAATGTGGTTTAGGAAAAGAATAAGCTTCTATTTGTCTTTATAGTAGAATGAAATAACCCTGAAATGTAACTACAAGTACTTCAGACACCACTAGTACAAATATATAGACATATATGTATATACATACTGTATTTGCAGTCTTGCCTACACTTTCTGTGTAGTAGTAATAATAATAATAATAACTTTGTACTTACTAAGCTCCATTTATCTGGTGACCTCATGGAGCTTTGAAAATATCACTTTAAGTAGCCCACTAGAGTTCTCTATATATTGTTATAACACTTTAAAAACATAATTATGCTGAAGAAAATATAATAACTGTGATTTTTATTTGTTAGGAGGGGAAAGTTAGTTTATAATAAAACCAACTGATATGTGTGAGGTTAGGTATGGTAATTGCACCTGGAGCTGAATGCACTATAAACACTGCAATGACTATACAACTACAACCCTGTTAATACACCCTGGTTTTCACATGCCAACAAAGAGCTCTGTTGAATCTTCCACAGTAATTCCTTCCTACCTAATCCAGACTTCTGTTGTGGCATACAGAGGTCAAGAAATACAGTAGTGCACTAAGTCATATACTATTTTAGACAAGTTGTCCATCCTAATACTATTGAGAGAATTGCAAAGAATACAAAACATACACATACAGAAAAATATTGATTCAGATTTTAAATCATTAATGCCTTCTCATATTTGAACGTATTAATTAAGTCTAATATGCTATAAATTTTTAAGCAGCTTAAATAGTCCTGTCTATTTTATAGATTTTACAATTACTGAAACAGTTGCCATTAGCAACAGATCTCATTTAAAACCATAACAACCTCCTTATAAACATTAAGAAACTAAATTCAATTGAAATCTTGAAGTCTTGAATCTTTGACACATCTTCTAGTGTGGTAATTATTATATTTTTTGCCAAACAGAACTATGAAATAAATTACAAATTCTGAAATAAACGTATAGATATGCAACTTTTCATTCATAATGTGAATGCATATGTCTGAGGATGGTGAAACCTCATTTGCCATGTTCAGCCAGAGAGGGGCAATCTGCAGAAATGTATGTAGCTGATAAAATTAATGTGTAAAGGGCAAGAGGAATTTCATCAATGCTTCATTCTATGCTGAAATACCTAGGAAATGAAAGAACTTTGATAAGAAGTCAGAATTTTGGCCAAACTCAATATCTTGCCTATCTCCTTGTGTTTCAGTAATCCATACTTGCCATTACCGAGGAGCAAAGATGGGGAAGGAGGTAAACTCGCTTTTTGCGGCACCAAGACAGGGCAGCTCCTGCCTATATGCTGCTAAGAGGGCTTCTGCTGAGAGTGGCTGTTCACAGACCCCACTGGGCTGCCAGTCTAGTTGGAGTATCCAGCATAGAGATCTTGCTCTTTCCTTCCTTTTCCAGGCCTGCTTCCAACAGTGTTCTAGCAATCCTGAAGACTGCAGAGGGCAATGCAATAAAATCGCCTATAGTGACTTTAAATTCTCTCTCTCCTGGGTAATGGTCAGTTTGACTATTTTGCTGCCATCATAAAAAAGCCACAGTGAGGCTGGAACTGAACTCCTTGCTCTTTGCTATGCCTTGTTTCCTGCAAATTCTAGCATATCATTTATTGCTTTCATTAACCTTCTCCGAAATTCTAGCATTAAATCTTTTGAAGTGATCCTATGAATGTGGGACTCGGCACCTACCCAGCTCAGAGCATTGCTTCATATAACAGGATTATGGTATTTATATGCCATTTTTCAATCCCTGTAATTCATCCAAGCAACCTGTTTGCTGCAATATACCAAGAAGCTATCTTCATTGAACAACAATCACTTAGATTCTTCTTAAGAGAGGTCAAAGTTCAATGCTAAGGTCTTTGCATTGCTGATTGAGTAGAAAGAGAACCCTTAACTCTTGACAAGGAAATTAAGGGGCTTTATTCTCTCAGGAGCACTCAAGCGCTCATTGAGTCAGGATGTCAGAGCCTTTGAGAATGCACAAGAAATTCAGACAATTTTTTGCAAGTATGCATTAGCTTACATTTAACCAAATTGAATTCTGTCTGCCCTCATGCACTACCTACATTAAGCACTTCTAAAAAATTAATTTAAAGTCCTTCTCAGAGTGCGAAAAATGACACAAGAAAGTGAAGATGATGAGAGAGGTTTAAAATGAAACAAAAGAAAATGTGGCAAAGTGCAGCGGTTTGACAGGTGAAAAGGCCTTCATTAGAAAAGGGACTGAGCCTGGCTAACCACAGCTAACTAGCAGATCCTGGCTTTTGCTATGAACACAGCTGTGGCCACATTCATTCAGATCAGCATGTCATACAGCCTGGCTTACTGACACTGGCACTACCTGCCTAATCTCTGGAAAAACCCTCTCACCTCAAAGATTCCTTTTATTATCCAATGTTAGAAAATGGCTCATGCCTTAAATCAAAAGGATTTATATTCCTTCCAAAGTGATTTCTTTTTTCTGTTTTATTTTGGTTTAGATATTTCACTTTAATACCTCTCTTCTTACCTCAGCTAATCATAAAAAAATCTGTCCCTTTTTCAAATCCTCCTGAGGTCATGGGGTCTGATTCACAAAGTGCTAAAATGCCTTAAAATATGATGTCTAATATCCACTGACATGCTCAAAAGCCACCCAACTGTTTGATTTAGATATTAGAGCCCACTCCCATGGCTGCTGATTGAGCATTCAAGCTGGGTATTTGTGCTGGCCAGAGAACACCCTTAAAAAACTGGGGATCTCTTGTGCCGGAGCACACCCAGAGTGCTGGTGTATTGCCAGATACACCAGGATGTATCACAGGCAGTCTGCGTATTTTCTGTGTTTCTGTAAGGGAGATTGGAGGCACACAGGTAGCATAAAACACGGTATGTAAAGCTGTTTTCCAGAGAGCATGCTTTCAGAGGAGTGTAAACAAAACCAGTGGGGATTTACTACATAATCTCCATGTTCCTTTTGCAAATCCTGTTGGAATGGAGCTGCAATTTTAAGCACCTGACTGCTTTATTAACTGTCGCCCTTACTCTTGCTGATATTGGGGGTAATGAGTACTGCAGGCTAATTATATGTTGTGGAAAACAATGATGTTTTTTACTTTCCCATCATTCAGTTTTACTCAGTATCCTTTTGTATTTGTGTAATAAGAAGAAGTAAAGTGGAGTTCATGAAATGTCTTTTCTGTACATTTAACTGTTTCCTATATTGTCACTGAAAAGTCTTTAAAGGTATTCCTAAATATTTCTACATGCTCAGCTTCATTGTGCTTGCTCACCTTGCACCACACAGTCAGTTAAAAATACATTGCCAAGGGCTGTTGAGCTGATGTGTAGCTGAGTTTGTCACATACTTCCTGAATTGCCAGGAATCTGTTTCTGGGCACTTCATTTGGCTACCAGCATATTTTGGCAAACAAAGGCTGTTTGCTTATTTTTAGAGAATATGACTCTTAGGTACAAACTCACATCATTTTTTTTGGCTATACCTTTTTTCCTGGCAAAAAACTTCCCTTCCTTTAAGTTTCCTCTACCTTTATGTCAGATTCATGGTGCAGAGAATTGAACAAAGGAGTCATGCTGGAGAATACTGATTTTTCATAACTTCAGCTAGAGCCATGTTTTACAACTGTCTCATTTAAATTACAAATTAAAATTAATAAATTATGAGAAAATTGGCCCTATGTGATATGACATACAAACCTATGCAGAAGAGTGCCCCAAGATTTTCAAACTGCTTTTTAATCCCATCAATCAAAACTATGTAATAGCAAGTAGATAAAGACTGGATTTTCACAGCTTCTTAGACTCCCAGAGGCCATACAGATGATTTTCTCTTCAAGAGGTATTTGCTGCTCATGCCTCTGCTTGTATACTGCTCTCCCCCACCAGTACCACACCGTGCAAAGCAATGGGTGAAATGCCCCTGTTCTGCACCAACTACTGTTGCTCATACTTCATTAGTGAAACACATTAAACCTGTCCGGGAACAATTTCATCTTCTACAGGGTCAGAACTAAACCAGGATCTATGATATCCATCTTTGCTGCACATAGGATATATTCAGAAAAGAAACTGGGTAATAAAATGGCCTAGAGCTTTCACTGCTATAAATTCGTCTGCCTCCACTGAAATCAATGGACCTGGGAAAATTTATATTTGGTGAAGGACTGGTATACACACTTTCTGGGCATGATTCTCTCTTGCCTGTAACTAGTGTTTCTAGTACCAGCTATGCAAAGTAAATGCAAACCCTTCCATTCTGCACTGGTTGTGCTTTATACCTGCTATTTTCAATTACTGCTTATCCTTTCATTCTGCAGCTAGTAGACTGTGAAAAAGTTTCAGTCCTATATGTATATCAGGTGGTTACTAGGCCTTTTAGGGCAAAGTAGTTGCAAGAACCTCTTGATATTACAGGTCTAAGCAACCGTAAACAACTTGTAGCTTGTATGAATAAGCATGCATCTTCCAAGGATAAGTAAGGTATATTCTTATATTAGATTCCACATATAACCAGACTGACTGAACAGATTAGACAAAAATCTAGAATAATACTTGCTGTGAAATAGTATAGATGAATAGTGACTCTGAAATCCAAATTTTAAATGATTCTGTTGGTAAATTAATAGAACTGTGTTTGTTTGGATACTATCTCATGGACAGACAAAAGCTTCTGAACTAAGATTGAACAATGATACTGAACATAAAGTGGGATTCAAAGGAAAAAGATGTTTGTTTCAGAGGCATACTCTTTTTTCTTAGGCCAAGAAAGGCCTGATCTAGCCTTTTGGACTAAGACATGAGGCTGTGGAAATCAGATTGAAAATTACTAAGTATAGTAAATACAGTAAATATTGTACTGCAGCAACTTTCATGTGAAGTTGGAGACCCTGAAGTTACTTCATGCTTTTTGCAGGTTATCTCCAATCCCAGGACTGAAACTTTCTGGAACTGATGAGGTCATATATTCAGTGAGGAATGTGATAATGCATTTTTATATACCCTCACACATGTCATGGCAGATACTGCTGTTCCTTCACATAACTGCATTATTTTCTTTTAACTATGGTTCTGCCTTGTCCATTCTATCTGGCATTTCTTTTTTCTTTCTGTGGAAGTGTCTCAGTCTTCCAAGGAGTGTTACTGAATTATTATTGCAGTCCAAAAGATATTTTAGTAATATATGTAATGAACTTTGCATTAAAAAGAACCCTTTTAAATATCTTAATGTAGTCACTGGGTACCATTATGTCTCCAAAATGGTTATATGTATCTGAACTGATGCCCATTTTATAAGTCTCTCTCTGGTAGCAGATTATGTAGTGATTCTGTGATATAGGTCTTTCGGAACATGAAGCTTTCTCTTTTCCTTTTTCCTTTTCCTACCAAACAAATAACGAGGAGCCTGTTATGAATGACTTGCAGCTCAAAAGGAAATGACAGAAGGAGAAACCCATCTTCAGTGTGGCCTAAGGAATCCTGAGGAGTGGGAAGCTTTCAGAGCCACATCCTTTTTAGTCTTCCAATTTGAAATCATGTAATCTTGTCTTTTCAGCATGTGCTTGAAAGTTGATATAGTCGACATTGTAACCTGTCCTGAGTTAAAGCCACAAATTAATTTAAACCAAGGTAGAGGAATTGAGAAAAAAAAAAAAAAAGTAAAAGGTTTGAGCTTTGTTTCTGTTGGTC
The DNA here is from genome assembly GCF_030463565.1 of Pelecanus crispus. Taxonomy (NCBI): domain Eukaryota; kingdom Metazoa; phylum Chordata; class Aves; order Pelecaniformes; family Pelecanidae; genus Pelecanus; species Pelecanus crispus. The sequence goes on from NC_134643.1 coordinate 27,748,802, forward strand.
TATGATAATAAAAATACAATAGTCCCAGCATGATGGATACCAATTACAAAATATCACTTTGAAGTCTTGGTTAATGAAGAAGGGAAACTGAGGTAATGACAGGATTAAACAGAAGAGCAGGTGAGCCTCTTTAGATTATCCTGATTATATATTCACATGCCTCCAGCTGAACTGTCTTCAACTGCTATCTAAATAAACAAGCAGGATTACTTTCTTGTACCCCTGTGTCACTAGATACAGGGATAGACTTAAACATCATCTATAAAAGAGGGTTTGCAAAACAATAATTATCTGACATCCTGTCATTGCTAGGTATCAACAAGCTGAGGTACTGGTTTATTTTTGTAACTCAAATAAAGAATTTATTTGGGATGACTTGATAGCAAAGGGGTGGTTAAGAATCTGTGTGACCTGATAACCCCACAACAGATTCTTGATAGAATCATAGAATCATAGAATCATCTAGGTTGGAAAAGACCTTTAAGATCATCCAGTCCAACCATTAACCTACACTACCAAGCCCACTCTAGACTAATCAAGGGTAGACCAGACTAAACCATATCCCGAAGTGCCACATCTACCCGTTTTTTAAACGCCTCCAGGGATGGTGACTCCACCACCCCTCTGGGCAGCCTGTTCCAATGCCTGACCACCCTTTCCGTAAAGAAATTTTTCCTAATTTCCAGTCTAAACCTCCCCTGGCGCAGCTTAAGCCCATTTCCTCTTGTCCTATCGCTAGCTACTTGGGAGAAGAGACCAACACCCACCTCACTACAACCTCCTTTCAGGGAGTTGTAGAGAGCGATAAGGTCTCCCCTCAGCCTCCTCTTTTCCAGGCTAAACAACCCCAGTTCCCTCAGCCGCTCCTCATAAGACTTGTTCTCCAGACCCTTCACCAGCTTCGTTGCCCGCCTCTGAACACGCTCCAGCACCTCAATGTCTTTCTTGTAGTGAGGGGCCCAAAACTGGACACAGTATTCCAGGTGCGGCCTCACCAGCGCCGAGTACAGGGGGACAATCACCTCCCTGCTCCTGCTGGCCACAGCATTCCTGATACAAGCCAGGATGCTGTTGGCCTTCTTGGCCACCTGGGCACACTGCTGGCTCATGTTCAGCCGGCTATCTACTAACACCCCCAGGTCCTTTTCGGCCAGGCAGCTTTCCAGCCACTCCTCCCCAAGCCTGTAGCGTTGCATGGGGTTGTTGTGACCGAAGTGCAGGACCCGGCACTTGGCCTTGTTGAACCTCATACAGTTGGCCACGGCCCATCGATCCAGTCTGTCCAGGTCCCTCTGCAGGGCCATCCTACCCTCGAGCAGATCGACACTCCCACCCAGTTTGGTGTCGTCTGCAAACTTACTGAGGGTGCACTCGATCCCCTCATCCAGATCATTGATAAAGATATTGAACAAGACTGGATTTAGGACTTGATGGTACCTAAATTTTGAAATCAGGGCTTTGATATGCTACATATCTTAAGAAATCTAACAAAAGAGTGTTATTGGCCATGCTTCTTTGAAATTGATAACATTTTTGCAAAACTTTTCCTTCGCATAGTCTAACCAAGAATGTAATTTCTGTGGAAACATTATTGCTGTAGGCTTGAGCTTTGGTCAGTTGATATTAATTTAGCTCTAAATGTAACTATTATTTGAAAATCTTATTTTGGTGAGTAAAAATATAAGGTTGTAAAAGCTGTAAGGTTGTCATAGAAGACCCAAATATTCTAATTCTTGAAGTCAAGAAATAGTTCCAACTCAAGAATTACAGATGACAATGAGTAGTCTCTAAGTAATTAGCTATTGTTACCTGGCCTTGCTAGAGTAAAGTCCTAACAAAGAATTGCAAATAAGGTTCAGAATCAGGTGGCTTATTTTCCAAGGTCTGGGGCTTTTTTAATCCCTGAATTCTCTTTGAGAGTTTAAGTGTAGAGCTCAGTTTGTGGAACTGGTTACTGCAGTCAAAGATCTCATTTCAAAAGCACTTTTTTGCTCCAAGCCAGGTATTTTCTGGTCTTGATAAATTATCATGAATAATGTGTTAATGAAAGCAGCTGCTGGAAAGCTATGGAAATTAATATCTTCAGGCTCAATGACAGAAGACATTGGCACATAGTTCATGCAAAACAATGTAGACAGAAATTTTGAAATACAATCATTTGGTGGATTGATCTTTTAATTAACTCTTGAGTGAAATGAAGATAATCAGTAATTCTATTGTATTTCTAATCTTTCAAGAAATTGGTCTAGCCAGCTGTACATTATCTGTGTACCAGCTGTCCATTCTTTCAGGATGATATACAACCATTTCATTTCCATTTTGCTGATTAAACATAAGAACATTTTCCTGGGTTTTGTTCCTTTTTGAGTCATCTTTAAGATCCCAGTTCAAGGATGCAGGTTATCATGGGGTCAAACTCCTTAAAGATGTCTAAGCACTAAACTTTGGTAGCCTGGCCCTTGTAATGATAGATACAGACTGCAACAGGACACCAGCTTTTATGTGGAGAGCATAGGAAGACCTACATTTTTCCAGAGAGGGTAAAAAAAGCCATAAAGCTGAGGAGCTCCTCACTAGCAGAGTAGCTAAGGGTGATGAGGTTAGAGGCGTGGAGTTTCACGTTGTACTTTTCCCAGGGACTATTATGCTTTATTTTATAGTGCAGGAAAATCTTTTTCTCTACCTGGGAACCCTAAAAAAAAGGAACATTTCTGGTTTCAACAGAAGCTCTTCTTTCAAGAATAGAACATAGTCAACCTCTTTTTTTGTAACTATCTTTTCAAACTCATGTTTACACTTTTTATTAATATACATTAGTCCTTTGTTAAATATTGGAGGTGAGGACCCACTCAGACTCTCTGATTGAAGCTGTTTCATGTTGCATAAAAATGTCACAGAACTTGGTTTTGGAAAGACAGATAAAATATACCCAAGAGCTCTAGATTTGCCAGACATCTAGCTTTGATCTAGATTTCCTGGTCTAATATTAAAATGTACCCCACATTATTAAAAGCCCATTTTGGGGGGTCACCACATCTGTAGCCTCATTCATCTCCAGGCAGGATAATTACATCCACTGTTCATCAGGCTCTGGACACTACAAAGCTTCCTGGGATATCCAATCTAGCTTTGTTGAGAGCTCCTTCAAAGATGGAATTTTCCTCTTTTGTCAATCTGTCAGGAGCAAACTTCCCAATTTTGACATTTAATTAGATGGGGCTCGTATCTTAGCTCATATAAGATGCTAAATACTCTGGAATTGTTTAACTCCCAAAAGATTAATGAAGGAGTGTCTAAAAAAGAATAGTAATAAATACATTAGAAGTTAATTTTGGGGTAGGGGGAGACTTATTGTCTAATAGTGTGGCTTCAAAATATAATTTTTAAATGTGTTTTTGGTTCAGAATGAGTTCTTTCTAGCAAATGTGATTAAATAATTTCTTTTAAATTTCAAATCTTTTCCTGCTGGACTATCATGTACTATGTTGTAACCAATCTTACTGATTTTCACACTCCACGGTGGGTATTTGAACAAAGGAGTTATCTCCCGCTAGGAGAAGACAAGGCTCTACTGTAGTTATATTTACCAATACACTATAGATGTAGCTTCTTATCCTTGAAGACGAGACTATAACTGTCTATAAGAAAGTTAAATTAAACTGCAGTATTTCAGCAAAACATCCTAAACCAGAAAAAGAATTCAAAAGGGGATCTTAAATCTGAGCAAACACTAAGGAGGAATCTCAGATAAGATGAAAAAAGGTACATTCACCTTATTTTCAGTAATAATAAAGTTTAAAAAAAATAGAAAAGCACAGACAAAAAAAAATCTCAAAAGATATTGAAAAATCAAATTGTGTCACTGCTGAAGTAAACAAAAAATAACCCGATCAGCACAAAGGAGTTACCTAATCTATGCACAAAAGAGACAATAGTATATCTTGAAAGCCCTAAGGTAAATATAACATTCTAAAAGCCACTTCTGATTATTTTTTAGCTCTTTTCAACATATACTCTCTAAAGTTTTTCTCCAACAGCTTTCCTATTTTTTCCTAAAATCTATTTATATTTGTTAGTTTTTCTGCCGCTGGTGGTGATTTATTCCACATGACAATTATGTTGAACAAAGAAATTATGTCTAAAACTATTAATAAACATTGTTTCCTTAGTTTAAAAAACCTTACTCATTCAACATTAGCTCCAAAACACCTCACTCATGCCTGCTCTATCCATCTTGTTATCCTACCTGTAGTCTATCATGTACCCAGAAGTGAATTTAACTCAGTTCTGATTCTTTTGTAGAAATTATTTGAATATTCCTAAAATTTTAAATTAAACTGAAAACAATGCCCTGAAAATCTCAGCCCCCTTGAAAACTATAGGAATAGGAAGTCTACATTTAAATGTAGATTTGGGGGCAATATTTTTGTTAGGTGTTTATTTTGCACTTGTGTTCTGACAGCAGTGTCATAACACAAAGTACCAGGAAAACAGACTTGATGCATTGGCAGTCTCTTCTGCGAGGGCAGTTCTTTTGTTCTTGTTTAATGAACCTGAAGCCTTAATTGCCATTTCATTCTAAAAGGTGCTCCATCTTCCTCCCATCAGTGACCCAATGTGGGGAAGCTTGCGCTTGACCTGTTGCCCTGCTGTAGCCATTCTGAAGGCAAAGTCAGTGCTTCCATTTGCTTGCAATAAGCTAGATCAACTGATACCATAAAATAAAGACAAATGGATCAATAAATAGACTAGTAATACAGTACATTATTCTTATATAATGTATTTAAGCCAAGAAGAGCCCAAAATGCTTTCCTGATTGTATCAAGCAGTCACTCAATTCTGAAATACAGGTATCTCACAGGCAAAATTCAGCAGCCACCTTGCACCTGAAAAAGCAAACAAGAGCTCTTTATGGAAGCCAAAATGACTTCTTGAATCGAAAATACAGTGAGAAGTTAGATGGGCATAGGGAGATTCTTCTATAGGTTTAATATCAATATATAATGATACAACAGATCTTTCTTAAATATCTCCACCTCAAAGATCAGACTGTTTTTTTAACAATGATGGTTTAAGTCACTTCTTCTGGTCCCACCAAAGCGCATGAGTTATACAAGTCTGTATCTTTCAAAGTCTGTGACTCACTGGTGAATGCAACCAGTTCTGGCTCATTACAACTTCAATTTGAATGTACCGAGAAAGGACTGACTTTTTTCAAATGAAATTACAGATTATTGACAGTAGTAACATACAGTCTCTTAAAAAAAAAAACAGTTTAAGTAGAAATTGAATGCAACCTAACTGCAAAAAGACCGCAAACACTCTTCAGGATATACCAAAATGCAGAACCTCACAGAGTGCCTGGATTATAAAGAGAAATTTGAGGACTGGTGGGGAAAGGGGGGGGAGTGTTGGATTTTATGTTTCATTTTATTGTTATTTTGCTTTGCTTTTTTCTTGTTAATTTAAATGAAAAGATCATATATAACTAAGACCACGGAAAAATGAAAATTATAAAAAGAGTACCCCAAGGCATGTAGTATAAGCCCAAAAGAAGATACTGTAAATCTCTGCATATTTTTAAACTGCATAATACAGATAAATGGAATTTTATTAAAGGTCTCTGTAAAAATCAGGAACTGTATACTGATATTAGCTATTTTTCTATTTTTCCAGCTAATATGACTACCAGCAGGACAAAGAGGTTAAAGGGGATATAATAACAAATAATGTTCAAGCAGATGTCAAGAAATGTTTTTTCAAACAGAGAATTATTAAGTGTAGAGCAAGCCTCCCAGGTGAGATTGTTGAGGCAAAAACTCTAAGGTCATTAAAGAAACAATTATATACCATCATGGAAATAGTATACTAAAGAAAATTAGCTTTAATAAGTCAGTAAGCTTCACTAATTTTCTCAAGGATTTTTTTTTCTCTCTAAATCATATTTATTTGTTTAAGCTTGAGGACATGTGCTTTTTTTAAACTGTGAATGGAAAAACAAGAAAAACAAGAATGGAAAAGCAAGGGCCATAAAATGTAGAATATATATGATATAAAAAGTCATTAATAGATAAGCCTCACTTTAAGGTACCACAGGTCACACTTTGTGTACACAGTGTTGAAATAAAAGCTGATGCTATTTGCAGAGTTATGATAACATTATCTGAACCCTTTTACCTCATCACCTCATTTAAATGGTCAATATTAGCATACTCAGTTGTCACCCTCAGTTTTCTTTTTGTGTCTTTCTCTCTTTCTGTTGATTAAGAATCTGCTGCCACTTGTTTAATAACCACTTCAGGAAAGCTGGCTGATTCTCATGACTTATCAGACTGGTGCAGAGCTCCAGTCTCTGCAGTAAAGATCATAAGGGACATGGCAGTATCTGCTATATAAATAAAGCATGCAATTACTAGCACTGAAGAGTAGAAATGGCTCCCAAATACTTTTCTTCCTATGGTAACTCTCACACCTAATAACAGGACAAACCTTAAGACTAAGTGTTTAACTAATGGGTATTGTAAGTGTGGGAACACATCTAATGAATTCATTATTTTAACTGGGTTGGTACATGTTGGATCAAGAAATATTTGCAATCAATATTTGTAAATATTTGGGTAAGTAGTATGGCTAGGGACAAAACATTTTATTCAGGGCATTCAGATTCCCAGACAGAATGAAAAGAATCCAGGATTTGACTGGGTTTGGAGATGCAAAACCAGGTCTTTCAACTAATTTTTGTACTGTATCTAAACACAGTCAGCAATGCCATCCACGCTATGATTCTCATTGAATTATATAAATACACTGGAAACACTAAAATGAATTTAAAACTTGCAAATAAATAGACCTACTAATACCCTAAACAGAATCTAGTCCATAAAGAAGAAATTTTCAAGGGAATCATTACCTTCACTGGGACTTTGTTGTTACTATTGATGTTATGAAGTGGTTGCCTAAATACCCAGAAGGATAAACCATTTGGAAATATTAGGGAAACAGATAGCAAGAGGCAAAGAGAAAACCATCAGAAAGAAAAGAGCAATGAAAACCCTTTTTCATTATTGTTTGTACAATTAAATACATCTTGAAATCTTGTGTTACACTGTGAATGCCAGAAGATCCCACAAAGAAAGTCGTGCCTGGCTACCAGCCAAAGTCACAATCTTTCTGGTTTTGGAGTGCTCAAACTCAGAGCAATGTTTTTGATCATAGGATGTGTCCCTGCTGGCAGAAAACCAACATGCAGTACTTTTGTATTTCCCTGTGAGTATGGACCATGGTGTTGGTTATATTGACAAGTTGACAAACACGTCAACTTCTTTATGCAGATGAACTTTAAATTATAGATAATTGATTGCTGTTTGACTGGACCCCTCAGTTCATTAACCAGAATAGGAAAAGATCTGTTGCTGGTTTAACTAGATGGATTCCTTCCACTGGTAATATGAATGGACTCATGATAATTGTCGCTCTAAGACAAGGCTTCCTAATGATTCTGCTCTTGGAGTAGTGCCATTAAACTGAAGCTAAAGTTTCGGAACAAGAGAAATCCTTTATTTCAGAGGAATATACTGCTGATTCAAAAAGATTGACCTGGTGATCCAATAGAACTTTGTCAACTTTAATGAAACACTGTACCAATTGAGAAACATCACCAAAACCTGCATTTCAAAGGCAGGCTATTAGTTCTGCTAAGCTTTCCTGTGCAATTGTTCAGAATAACTGAGGAAATGGCAAAAGATCCATGCCTTGAGAACAGTCTGTTTTAATCAAGGTTGAATGCGGACCTGACCAGAATAGTGATGATACTGAGCAACAGCTCAAGATCTTTCTTTAACCTCGGAAAGACAGATTAGGGGTGGGGAGGTGTGCTATACTCTATAGTAAAACTTTTCCTTCTTTGACATAAAAGATATTTTGTGAACACAGATTTTGCTTCTGTTTGTACAATGTTAAGGGCGGTGAGCCGGGGTAAGCCTTTAAGTCACTATGGCAGAACTGTACTCAGTCACACATCATCAGCTGTGTAGCAGGTACAGCTGGATGGTCTGGAAAAAACTGCAGTGCTACAATTGAACATCCTTTGCTATTGAACCAACTGTGCAAAGTTGAGAGGTAGGTGCTTCCTGAGCAATAACTAGCAATCTCTTTTTCCTGCTGGCACTTTATCTGTAAAGGAGGTTTTCATTTGTCCTTCCTTCACAGGTGTTTCGTATATATTTTGTGCAAACTGTTCAGAATTCAAAAGAAGAGAAACACACTTCAGGGGTCATTAGCCTGGTTTCCAGTGTGGGTGTGTCTGTGTCCATCTATGTGCCCTTCCTGAATAATTTTGAAAGATTGTTTTCTTCAAGCAAATCTGGCAGAAAAGCAGAGACATCAATGATATCAAATATCTACAAATTTAGTGAAAAAGGACAGCTGACTAAATGGGTGTTTCACTCAAATTTATCTAATTAATGTCCTTGGTACAAAAAAGCGTTTATTGTTAGATTTCCCTGAGGTTTGCACCAAATGGTGCAAATGAATACCCCAACCCTGCGAAAAGATAACGAAGGAATTTTCAGCACCTTGGAGTCTGGAAAATCCAACGATCATAGAGATTCAGGTTTCATTAATTCTGATCTGAAGCCTGAGCTTCTGGATTCACACTATCTGACATATTTTGTAGAAGTTCTACTTCTCAAGACAGTAAAAGACAGTTTGAAAATTGCCTTAAGTGTGTCGTATGATCCAAAAAGCAAAAAAGCAAATAATTGGCCCTCATATTTTTCACATGGTAATTTTAAAAAAACAAAAAACAAAAAAAAAAAACCACAAAAAATTTTTTTTTTTTTCCTTTCTTACTTTTTTCAAATAATTGGGGCTGACAATAATATGCTGGATTCTTCCAAACTGTTACATATAACATTACCTAGCTTATTTGTAAAACACTGGATCAGAGGAGCACAATCGTGTTCTACAGCTCGTAAATGAACTGTTTACTATTATTTAATGCTAAAAAAATCAATAAATGAGCTTTGCAATAAAACATACAGCATAAACACCGAGTATAGTGTTTACATAATTACTGATTGTAAAATCTTAACATTCTTAAACTACTGTTTTAGACTCATCATTAAAATGAATTTTACTGGTCAAAAAAATTTTAACTCTTTGCACAATGTGCATCTTTTTGATTTAATTGATTTGATGTGATTAATCAAAATTTCTTTGCATCCATCCCTGGGAAACACAGCAAAGAGAAAGAAAACATGATCATAGAAATTTTTCTCATTAGTCTAATAAAGTCCAAGACAAAGGTCAGATGTTATGCTAACAAGAACTTTAAACCTTCCAGTGGAGGATTTTAATTAATCTCTTTAGACCTATGACTTCAGTGACTATTGTAAAACTTTTTCTTTCCAAAAAAAATGCTTATTCAATGACTAGTTCTAGCAGAGGCTCCCCAAATTAATTTGTCAAGAAGTTTCACCCAGAGCATAAATTCATCTTTCTGTGCAAACAGTTCCATTGCAGCTCATTAGACAAAGCAAATGTAAGTAAAACATGATCAGCCTGTAAAGTATGGGCAAAATTTACTTGCACCCAAAAAAAAGTCATATAATAGAAATTCACAGGTTTTTATATTTTTATCATTTTAGAATGTCTATATTTTTTCTCCATTGATATATATATATAGACTGAAAAGTACTCAAGCTGTTAACAGTCTTTGTAGGATGGGTTTTCCCCCTTGTATTCATTAATATTAATTTAAGAGCATGATTGACCTTCAGTGCTAAATACAATTGTTGTCCTCATGCTATTTATTCAACTTGAGAAATGTTAATTAATTGGATTACCTGTGAGATATGGATTTATGAACCTCTACTGCCTATATTCAGCAGTAGAGTATTTGCAGTAAGCAAATATTGCTTACAAACAACTTTTTCAGGCATGAATGACATTCCTATTCATTCCAATACGAAAGAAGACACAAAGTTTTCTTTAGTTAAATCTATTTCACATATGGAAGCCTTTAGATTCATTGATACTGTCAGAAAAAAATAGGTCGGTGACAGGTACCTGTACTGTACTGTCTCCTTCATGTTCACCAGGGGAATACCAGCCATCTCCTCTTGCCTGTGCTCCTGCTGATCCCATGTTTATTTTGTTCCTGGCTGCACATTAAGCCAGTTTCAAGTGGGGGGAAAAGAGTATTCTTATTTAGGATACATAGGAAACAGAGATTCTACATCTGAGAGGGGCCTCACATCCTGATCTCCCAGGACAGGACTCTCTTGTTTAAACAGAGGAACCTCATGCCAGTGTTGGCCCTTGATGGGTATGTCACCTGGCCTCTGTCTGCTGCCTCAGAGTTTGGTCTCCTGTACATTCAATTTCATATGTTCCAGCCCCATGCAGGTGTCTTAGATGCCCTAGGGAATGTCAAATGGCAGTAAATGTCTAGATAACAGAACCACACCCTGATTCTCCTTACAAAGATTTTCTAGCTACTACGTAATTATAACAAAAACCAAATGACCACCACTGCTGAACAGGACTAAAGTGGATCCTGAGAGAATGGCACATTTCTCACTGATTCCCCCTACTGTCAGTAAAAGATGTTACTGACTACAGGTGCCTTAATTTACTATTCAACAAAAAGGCCAATGCTGAGGACCAAAAAAAAGTGCTCAGGCACAAGTTTATTGGAAGCATATTTTAGGTCATTTATTTCTAACATTTACAGACCTGCAACTATTTTAGCACAAGACTATAGTTATTCAAAAGATGAAGCAACCTCACCACCATGAGCAGATCCTAGCAAAATTAGGCTGATGCATTTTATGTCATGAGCATAGGTCAAATGGCATGTTGCTCACAAATTCTGTCTTATTTCAGAATAAATTATCTGACAAGCATACCGCTTAGACTACATGTACCGCAATTAGGCTGAGAAATTTTTTTACTCATCATTTGTTCCTTAAGCATATATGATACATGCATCTTAACAGTTCCTCAACATTTGTTGGTGGCTATTACACAATTGATTATCTGTATGGAATGCCATTTGAGTTTCAGCTTCTTACAGTGGGTGATCAATCAAGTCACTGACAAGTTAACAACTCTATTTACCTCTTATCATTCCTTTACTACCTTGTTTTGATTGAGCATATGGCTGTTTTGATTGTTTTGATGTAGAAAAGCAGAACATGACCTGTACCTATGCAAACTTTAAGTGTCCCACCTATGTATGTTTACAAAATGAGGAAAATGTTGAAACTTTCCGCTATTTTCAATCTTCTCAAAGGTACCACACTGGAGTCACAGAAGCACTTATCAGCTGTACCCAGAATATGATCCCTCCAGACATTCTTACTGGGGCCTGATTCCTAAATTTCTTTCATCTGTTTTTCCATCTACATTTGGAAAATACTGTAGGAATGTTCTAGAAACATTGCAAAGCTCTCAGAAGTTCATCAATATTAAGATTATATTTTCTTTTAGATTCCCAGCAATGTCAGCAGAAGAGGCAGCAACCACCTAGAAAAGTTATCCCATGTGTGAGGATGACATCTTGGCTGCTTGGAGACAGTGGTTGCTGATTTAAGAGATGCTTGCTAATTTTCCATCTGAACTAAGTTCATTTTGTAAGTGCTTTCCTCAGTAAGTAATATATCAATTTAAAGTAATTATGGAGTCAAAGGACAAGGAAGAGAAAAATCTGCCCAGGTCAGTTCCTCAGCTTTGCTAGGTTCCCTGAGCACTGCCTTTGTGTGTGCTTTCGAACATTTACAGATGTCCTAAGGTAAATTTATATTGTACCTCCAGATGTTATCACAATCTTAAAACAGACCTAGCTTTATGGCAACCTAGATCACAATGAAACTGTGCTAACACATGATCCCATGTCTGGTTTGTAATCCAACTTGACAGTATCATAGCGGGGCCAAGACTGATCTCAAATGATCAAACATACCTAATCATCACCATGTCTTCCAAAAATCGTCCAGCTGGTCTGAAGAAGCATGCAGTCATAGTAACTGAGAGACATTAGGTAGGAGACAATCAAAATCATAGAATCATAGAATTATTTAGGTTGGAAAAGACCTTTAAGATCATCCAGTCCAACCATTAACCTAACATTACCAAGCCCACCATTAAACCAATTAAGGGTATAGTAGCAATTTCATGTTTCCTGGTTTGGTGGCTGGATTATTTTTAATGAAAGTAAAAACACTTCCAGGGATGGTGACTCCACTGCCTCTCTGGGCAGCCTGTTCCAATGCTTGACTACCCTTTCTGTGAAGAAATTTTTCCTATTTTCCAATCTAAACCTCCCCTGGCACAGCTTGAGCCCATTTCCTCTTGTCCTCTCTCTAGCTACTTGGGAGAAGAGACCAACACCCCCCTCACTACAACCTCCTTTCAGGGAGTTGTAGGGAGCGATAAGGTCTCCCCTCAGCCTCCTCTTCTCTAAGCTAAACAATCCCAGTTCCCTCAGCCGCTCCTCATAAGGCCTGTGCTCCAGACCCTTCACCAGCTTCGTTGCCCGCCTCTGAACACGCTCCAGCACCTCAATGTCTTTCTTGTAGTGAGGGGCCCAAAACTGGACACAGTATTCCAGGTGCGGCCTCACAAGCACTGAGTACAGGGGGACAATCACCTCCCTACTCCTGTGGTCACACTGTTCCTGATACAAGCCAGGATGCTGTTGGTCTTCTTGGCCACCTGGGCACACTGCTGGCTCATGTTCAGCCAGCTGTCGACCAACACCCCCAGGTCCTTTTCGGCCAGGCAGCTTTCCAGCCACTCTTCCCCAAGCCTGTAGCACTGCATGGGGTTGTTGTGACCCAAGTGCAGGACCTGGTACTTGGCCTTGTCAAACCTCATCCAGTTGGCCTCGGCCCATCAGTCCAGCCTGTCCAGGTCCCTCTGCAGGGCCATCCTACCCTCCAGCAGATTGACACTCCCACCTAGTTTGGTGTCTTCTGCAGACTTACTGAGGGTGCACTCAATCCCCTCATCCAGGTCGTTGATAAAGATATTAAACAGAACTGGCCCCAATACTGAACCCTGGGGAACACCACTTGTGACCAGTCGCTAACTGGATTTAACTCCATTCACCACAACTCTTTGGGTCCAGCCATCCAGACAGTTTTTTACCCAGCAAAGAGTATGCCCATCCAAGCCATGAGCAGCTAGTTTCTCCAGGAGAATGCTGTGGGAGATGGTGTCAAAGGCTTTGCTAAAGTCCAGGTAGACAAAATCCACAGCTTTTCCTCATCCACTAAGTGGGTCACCTTGTCACAGAAGGATATCAGGTTAGTCAAGCAGGACCTGCCTTTCATGAACCCATGCTGGCTGGGCCTGATCCCCCAGTTGATCTGCACATGCCTGTTGAGTGCACTCAATATGAACCACTCCATAATCTTTCCCGCACCGAGGTCAGGCTGACAGGCCTGTAGTTCCGCCGGTCCTCCTTCCAGCCCTTCTGGTAGATAGGCGTCTGTCCTGGTTTCAACTGGGATAGAGTTAATTTTCTTCCTAGCAGCACGCACAGCGCTGTGTCTTGGATTTAGTAGGAGAAGAAAGTTGATAACACACTGATGTTTTTAGTTGTTGCTAAGTACTGCTTATGCTAGTCAAGGACTTTTCAGCTTCCCATGCTCTGCCAGGTGCACAAGAAACTGGGAGGGGGCACAGCCAGAACAGTTGATCCAAACTGACCAAAGGGCTATTCCATACCATATGATGTCATGCTCAGTATAGAAACTGGGGGGGGTTGGCCGGGGAGCAGCGATCGCTGCTCGGGAGCTGTCTGGGTATCGGTCGTCGGGTGGTGAGCAATTGCATTGTGCATCACTTGCTTTGTATATTATTATTACTATTATTATTATATTGTTATTATTATCATTACTATTTTACTTTATTTCAATTATTAAACTGTTCTTATCTCAACCCAGGAGTGTTTCTCACTCTTACTCCTCCGATTCTCTCCCCCATCCCATCAGGGTAGGGGGAGTGAGCGAGCAGCTGCGTGGTGCTTAGTTGCTGGCTGGGGCTAAACCATGACAGCATCACATTGGCAAGCCTCCAGTCATCAGGGACCTCCCCTGTTAACCAGGACTGATGATAGATGATGGAAAGTGGCTTGGCAAGCTCCTCTGCCAGCTTCCTCAGCGCTCCTGGGTGGATCCCATCCGGCCCCATAGACTTGTGAGCATCCAGGTGGTGTAGCAGGTCATTAATTGCTTCCTCCTGGACTATGAGGGCTCCATTCTGCTCCCCATCACTGTCTTGCAGCTCAGGCGGCTGAGTACCCTGGGGATGACTGGCCTGGCTATTAAACACAGAGGCAAAGAAGGCATTAAGTACCTCAGCCTTTTCCTTGTCCTCGGTGACAATGTTCCCCCCCACATCCAGCAAAGGATGGAGATTCTCCTTTGCTCTCTTTTTATTGTTGATGTACTTATAAAAACATTTTTTATTATCTTTTACAACAGTGGCCAGATTGAGGTCTAGCTGGGCTTTTGCCTTTCTAATTTCCTCCCTGCATGACCTAACAAGATCCCCGTACTCTTCCTGAGTTGCCTGCCCCTTCTTCCAAAGGTGGTAGACTCTCCTTCTTTCCCTGAGTCCCAGCAAAAGCTCCCTGTTCAGCCAGACTGGTTGTCTTCCCCGCCGGTTGGTCTTACGGCACATGGGGACAGCCCGCTCCTGCGTCCTTAAGACTACCTTCTTGAAGAAGGCCCAGCCTCCCTGGACCCCTTTCCCCTTCAGGACTGCCTCCCAAGGGACTTTCCCAAACAGCGTCCTGAACAGGCCAAAGTCTGCCCTCTGGAAGTCAATGGTAACAGTTTTGTTGCCCCTCCTCTTTATGTCGCCAAGAATCGAAAACTCTGTCATAAGGTTGCTAAGCCCAAGACGGCCTCCAACCATGACATCTCCCACAAGTCCTCTGTTTGTAAACAGCAAGCCAAGTGAGGCACCTCCCCTGGTAGGCTCATTTACCAGCTGCATCAGGAAATTATCCTCCACACACTCTAGGAACTTCCTAGACTGTTGCCTCTCTGCTGTGTTGTATCGCCAGCAGATGTCTGGCAAGTTGAAGTTGAGTTGCTAGCAATTGCGAGACTTCTGTATCAGTGAAAAGTGGCAGAACAGTTAATACTCTGTCGGGTGGCAAAACCCCTTGAAAACACCATCCCTTTGCTGTTAATTATGAATTAATGACATCTCTGAAATATGTTGGCATATGCCATATGTCATCTCCACTTGCAGAGCACACCTACCCAGAATTAGGTCTCCAGGTTTCTTCAGTGTAGAGAAAATGTTAAAAGGAACAACCATAGCCAGCTGAGCAGCACTCACTCCTAGTCTAATATCATAAAATGCAAACAAGGAATGTGACTGCACTGTAGCAAACTCTAACAGCAAATTCCCCTCTGTGGGACTAGATGAATTTGCACCAATTGGAATAGCCTTGAGAACAGCTTACTCGGTCCCATAACGTGACTGTGACCTGAGGGTCATCTAATAGTCTTTCTGCTAATGTGGGATTATTCTACTCTTGATGCTGATGGTAACAGTTATAGAAAAGAGCTTTTCTGACAAAGAAGCTTTCACTTTTTCTTTCTCTCATAGTGACTTAATTTGGAATTCCAAATTGCAAAAGTTGCCATGTTATCTTTTGAACTGTTAAAGGAAATTCTTTAATTCAAGGCCAAAAACAAGTTAAGATCTTCCTCTGTTTGTAGATGTTAGCATGTTAAAAAAAAAAAACCAAAACAGATTCTGGAGTGTTGGGTTTTTTTTTTGATTCTGAGTGTGTAGTGCTTAATACCATTATTAAGACATTGCTTTGAAGGCATGTTATCACACTGTTGTTCTCTTATTCTTGTTGTTTCCCCATGAAGATTTGAATTATTGTCATCTGAGATAAAGGCCACACTTGTAAAAAAGAAAAAGTAAAAATTTTTTACCATCCTGTTTATATGCAAGCTGAAACATTTAATATGGAACCCAGTAGATCTCAGGAGAGGGCATATTTATTGCAATAATATTTACAATTTTATCTGGTTCTGGAGTTTAAGTTTCATCTCTTTTGAGATGCAGTCCTCGTTGTGCGATATTTATTATTCATATGTTATATCAGTTTCTGGCTCAATTTATCATTGCACCTTAGGTGGCAGGGAAAATATTCTTCTCCATACTAAGGACTAGTAGGCCCTCCGCTCGAGTGCTATCCAGAGTTTTGTAAGATGTATTGAGGTAAGAAGAATAGTAGTATAAATGGGGGAAACTTATAAATCATCGTACCTTCAGACTAATTTTCAAGGTCATAGACGATGTACAAGACTCTCCTTTTATCTTGTGTTCATGTTGTTTTGGGGTATTCTTCAGCATGAATATTTCACAGTATTAGAAAAACATACACACACCATGTTTGATTATTTTATGTAATAAGAACATAGAGGTAGTCATGGATTTGATAAGAGATGTAATTCTGAATATCAAAAACATGAAAAATGTGGGTAATATAACAAATCAGTAATTTTGTGCTTTTCACATGGTTTTTGCAATTGCTACAACAGAAACTGTTGTAGAGAGATTAATTACTACCTAGGGCTAACAGCACCCATGTGCAGCTATTAAATGATGATTATGTTTTAACAGAGTTCTAGATATTGCAAAGTTTTGTTAATGCTTGAAAAATGAGATTTAACAAAGCAAGGAGTTGCTGCTCTTGATACTCCACTAAATTAATGTTAGTGGTGCCCTTGAAAAGCTATTAAATTTATATACAAGAAAAGAATGACCACTCTAAAGTACCATTTTTTTTAGAAATTGATATTCTCTTGCTTTTATGTGCACTTTAATAAGTAAACACACACACACACACACACACACACACAGAGCTGTGATTTCTGAGTGGGAAAAAGTGCTATGCTGCACCCCTCAACAGGTAATGCATTCTTTCTGGATCTTTCATCTTCTTAAACAATGCTCACACTTTGAAACTCTGAAAAAAATAAATAATAAATTTAATTACTACTTTTTCCACAAGACCCATACCATGTGGTCATATATATATAATGATGGAACATTTTACTTAAATAAGAAAGAAAGAGCAAGAAAATTATAGACAATATCACAGTAGCATGTTTGCTGATGTAAGTAATAAAATTGTTTTGAGTCTGCTAGTTAATTGCTGGAGATCTTTGATCTCCAAAGCATTTTTACCTACTGAGAGAGAGCAAGAACACATAAAATTTCCCTCTGTCTTACAAACAAACTGTTTACTATTCCTCTCCCAAGGATTATTGTGTTGTTTGTTTTGTCTTGTTTTGTTTTCATAAGAGATGGGAAATTAAGTATTTTGATGCCCATCCCCTTTATGCCAGTTTATAACTTCATTGTTTAAGTTCAATGAATACTGATGTTCCACTGTTCAAAGGTTCCTGTGTCTGACATGTACTCTTGTCAAATATGTTTTATTTTTAATCCCAGTTGAACAGAATTTATTAAAAGCCTCAGTTGTTTGACAGAGTGTATTTTAATGGACTAAAGTGTTTTTCCATTTAACCTCTTGTCTTTGGAACTTGTCTGACCCAAGGAATAATTAAATGAGATTTGATGTCTGGCTGACTCTTTTGTATCCATCTTATAAAAATGGTATAAATGGACTGTTTAGTAGTTTGTGGTCTTTACTGGTCTTGAGACTGTCTTCTTCATCTAAACAGGAGACTGGAATATGAAGATGCTGATTGTGCTGAGCAACTTTTTGAGAAAACAGGGAGAGGGTTATGTTTTGTGCTTTAGCTATTCATTCTAATTACTTTCTACAAAAAGACTCATATTGTCCTCAGTGGTGTCTTACAGTACCTCTCTTGTTCACTTTTTTATTCTCATCTTGCTTCTTATTTTCTGTATCTTAATTTTAAGAACTGCAAAAAAGACACTGTCGTGTTTTAGCACCAGCCAGCAACTAAGCACCACGCAGCCACTCGCTCACTCCCCCTGCCCTGATGGGATGGGGGAGAGAATTGGAGGAGTAAGAGTGAGAAACACTCCTGGGTCGAGATAAGACCAGTTTAATAATTGAAATAAAGTAAAATAGTAATGATAATAATAACAATATAGTAATAACAGTAATGACAATACACAAAGCAAGTGATGCACAATGAAATTGCTCACCACCCGCTGACCAATACCCAGACAGTCCCTGAGCAGCGATTGCTGCCCCCCAGCCAACCCGCCCCCAGTTTCTATACTGAGCATGATGTCAGATGGTATGGAATAGCCCTTTGGCCAGTTTGGATCAACTCTTCTGGCTGTGCCCCCTCCCAGTTTCTTGTGTACCTGGCAGAGCATGGGAAGCTGCAAAGTCCTTGACTAGCATAAGCAGTACTTAGCAACAATTAAAACATCAGCATGTTATCAACATTCTTCTCCTACTAAATCCAAAACACAGCACCATGCCAGCTACTAGGAAGAAAATTAACTACCCCAGCTGAAACCAGGACAGACACAATTTGAATGTCTACATTTATACTATACCTTTCAAAGTGGAGTTTGCACCAGTTGTCTCAATAAGATGACAGTAAAAATAACAGTAAAGGATAGAAAACATCCCTAGAATATTCTTTTTGATATTTTAATATAAGAATTCCATTTCTAGTAGTAAAATTATTTCTGACTATGAAGAGAAGATCAAATTTTCATTTGGAATATTATGTAAATACATTTTTCAACAAGAAAACAATTTATGTGTTGTCTCAAATACGTTACTTTAAAAGTATATGGCCAGCTTCTGTCTAATCTGTTGCTCCCTGTATAAGCATACTGTGAATTTAATGCAAAGCAATCTTCTATGCGACTCCTGTTTTTTTCATTGTGGAGAGAACATGCCTGCACTCCA
This sequence comes from Pelecanus crispus, assembly GCF_030463565.1. Taxonomy (NCBI): domain Eukaryota; kingdom Metazoa; phylum Chordata; class Aves; order Pelecaniformes; family Pelecanidae; genus Pelecanus; species Pelecanus crispus. Next base: position 27,767,712 of record NC_134643.1, read on the forward strand.
CAACAGAAAAATAAAAATGGGCTATGTGCATTAGAATTAAAGAAAAACTCTCTGTTATGTATTTGTATGTGGAAATGTGTCTTATCAGAAATTTCTTTGTGTTTTAAAAAACATCTGATTTTTTTTTGTCTTTTATTAGGTTAAAACTCATAAATTGAAGAAAGCAGTCAGGTATGTCTTTGACATTTCTTATAGGCCCTAGCACCCCCTCTGCACTTCATCACCCTGTGAGCTTCACCTGTCTCTACCCAGCTGCCTTCCTACCTTCTTTTCTTGTTTTCTTTGCTGTATTTCCAACTCTTCCTAATCTTCTGCCTCCAGGCTATGTGGCCATTCCCACACAGCTAAAGCGATATACACCCCAGCTTCATCATAGCTGTATAAGACTTTGCCAAAAACCTTTACAAAGTTTAGTGTTTGTAATGTGTGACTCCTAAATGTGCTAATTAATTTCTACAAGGAGGTGTAAGGTCAGTGGTAAGATTTTACACTACATTAAGTTTGACAAAGTAGGAGGTACTAATATATGTGCAAGACTGCATTGCCATATTAGAGTTGAGAAGTCTTCATTTTATCCTGGGAAAAGGGTGTGGATTAATGAACACCCAAAAGACATTCAGTCTGAAATACAGTTTGACATAGTAGCTAAAAAAGTGGGATCATCAAATTCGAATCCCTTTACCATGTCCCATCCCTCACTTTCTGCATTCACCTTTACTGCAATTTTATTTCAGTTTTAATGTGGTTATTTGTAGAAAGAGTTGGAAGCTGACACTACAGCTTTCAAAGGCTGGATTCTATGACCTTGATGCATATCAGTGACATTGAGGTGCATTGGTAGGCAAGAGTACATGTGAAATAGAAAATCTCTACGCCCTCTCTCCTGGCTACAAGAGCTTTCCCCTAACCTCCAAGGGCATTTGGTAATTGTTTATCCCATTGTATTAATATAACCAACATTATCACAACAGGTTTGGTTTAGAGTATGTGTTTTCAACAGTGAAGCTTTTGTTTGCATTGAATATGAAAAGTAGCATACAACTGCAAATAGAAGTTTCAAGATTTTCTTATTTATGTAGCAAAAGTTGTCAGAAATATGTGAAATAGAGCAGTTAAGACCATATATGGATATAATATTTTTTTCTGTGAAAACAACATTCAGAAAACTATATTGAAATATTTAGAAATACAATAATGCTGATGTTCCTCTTCTATTAATTCAACACTTTAGCAGGCTTATTCAAAATAGATATTTAATTCCATTGTTTCTTTGAAAACATTTATCAGATCCCAACTATGACTTCAAGACCAAAATAACATAATTTAAATATCTCCAAATCTGGCCTGAAAGTCATACATAGATTAATATAATGCACAGCAGTATTATTTTCAGTGATAGCTTACAACCCCAGATTAAAAGGGGGTCATAGAAAGGTCCTGGAGCAGTTACAGGTGTTGAAAATTGTACTGATCTAAAGGAAAGGAAATCTTAGCCTGTTCTCCATTATGGTTCTACAAAAACATTTGCTGTAAACTTCTTAAAGCACACATAAATAGATGGGTTTGCAGTGATGACATTTGTTTATTATTTTATCTTTTGCATTTTTTTCATAATTTGCATGATTTGCATTTGTTTCATTATTGTGGTGAAGAGATCATGAAAATGTAAAACAAGATGGGATTGGTAGAGTCTCTATATGTCAAAAATATGCCAGTGTTGTACTTCATTTTCACTGATTTCTTTGAAATTAAATTGTGCAACTGAAGCCTAAGTTAACTAAGATTTTTAACTGAGGATTACAAGGTCTAACATTTCAGTTATCAGCATTCTAAAGGAAATTTAAAACACAAATGATAACATAAAAATAGCATTACTCATACAATTTTTACTCTTATATTTTGAATATATTGACTAGTACTAGCTGCTTCCCAGAAAACAGAAATTCTAAAAGATTTTGATCTGTAAATATCCTATGATTCATTTGAACACATTATATTTTTAAGGTAAACATTTTTTTTTCCATAGATAAAAATGATATAACACCCAAATCTTGGCTGTAACTGTCTAAAATACTGCATAGAATTAGTTACACGAATATGCACATGAAAATTAAAAAAAAAAAAAGTAAATCAAAATAAATAGACTGTTATTCTCAAAATGAAAGAATCCAAATTATTTCTTTTGTTATATTCCCATTAATTTTTTTTTCAAATTAACACTTTTCAACACAGCATTTATTTTGTCTTAGTTTGCATTTTATTTCATGGGCATTGTTCCACTAAAAAGAATCCAAATGAAACAAAATCCTGGCTAGCTTTAAAATGTGCATCTACAAAATAATAGTTAAAAAAGTTTTCCATAGGGATATGTTGTTGCCAGTGATTATGCATTTGGAAATTTTGGTAACATTTTGATCGCATATTTCATCAACAGCTACTAGTAACAATTTCATTCGTTAATTTATCTAAGAATCCTTAGCAAATGTTCAGCACATTGAGAAGTCTTAATAGATGACCCTTAAACTAGTTTCACAGTTCTGTGATTCTAAATTTTTATGTGTTGTGACATGCAGATAATGATGCCCCAGAGCAGATTTATAAAATGTATGTTTTCATTGTTGGTTTTTTTTTCATTCTACTCATCATCTTTAAATGCTAGAGAGATGGCTATTATATTGATTTGTATTTCAGCATCATGAAAAGGGGCTACTTAGAAAGGATTCAGCAACCACGTTTCAGAGATTAATTTGCAAAGATACACATTACTTGAATATCTAAAAATAGTGTTGCCAAGCAACAAGCTAAAATACAAGAATGTTACTAGAAGAAACTGAAATACTTCTACAGTCTAACAATATATGCAGATTAATTCTATCCTGTAAACCTGGGAGACTTTTCTCATGTCATATTTTTAGTATGCAATTTTCAGCTAACATTCATCATGATACAGGTCCTTCAAAGATCCATGTTTCTGAAATACTTGCTTTTCTGCCATGATTTGAAGACATTGGAAAAATGCTTGAAACAATGCCAGTTGTGTTTAATTATTCATTATGCTACTGAGCCAGTATTAGTATTCTGTGGGACTCTGGAGTAATATTGAGCAGTGGTTGTGGTGATGTTTCCAGATCTAGTTTGTTCTTTGAAGCTTATGCCTTTGTACACAGACCATTTCCTGAGGGACAGGGTGATATTGGCAGGCCAGCAGAAATGGTAATTGTGTCCAAACTGTACAGTGAATGACGAGGTGATCTGGTGGGAGACTAAAAGAAAGTGCAGGGTTTAATTACAGTCTGCAAATCCACAAACTGTGAAGAGGGAGAAGCCGAGACTATGCATTTCACATTGATTCATGAGTCATTATTAACTTTCCAGAAACACTTCAATGTTACAAAACATAAAGCTTTACATAACAAGAGCTGCACCTTTCAGTTTTGCAATCCTAGATAGTCTAACTGCTATTAAAAAGTGTCACCTGAGAAGTCAGAGGCCATTATGCAAAACAGAATAACTACTTTCATGCCTGTAGAGATTTACAGTAAAGCTGAAAACAGATTTCCAGTTCACATTATAAAAATTGTACTAGAAGGGTTCCAACTCTTTTGAATTTCCCTTCCTTCATAGAGCCTTTCAGTGGTGAAAGTTTAACCCTGCTGCAGCAATTTTCAGCAGAACAACCTCTCTAATAGAAAGGATCAAGTTAAATTGTAGCAGTGGTCAAACCATGCACAATAGATTACCGACAGTCTTTATATCAACTTCCTGAAAGTTGAGAAAAGCAGAATGTACCACTGTTAATGACAGGAATACAAAAACCTTAATGGAATGTAATACTCTTTTTGCATCCTCTGGGAGCAAAAGTAACTAGTGCATTACTGGTCTCTCATCAGGCCAAATCATATGGGGAGGTAAGAAGGGAAATTGAAGGACCAAAGAAGGCAGGACACATAATGTCACATCATAGGTGAGATCATGGGGTAGGACTGGTGCAGAGAGGCCAGGCAGAGCCAAAGCAGGGTGGCTATGTCACGGGAGAGCCCTATAGGATGAGTGACACTCCAGCACAGGTACTGTGTGGACATGGATGGAGCAGCCTGGGGGGAGCCAGTAGGACTGTGGTGAGAATGTGGAAGTGATCTTTGACTGTGAATCTCCTTTAGAGGAGGAACCTTCCACAGCAGCTTAGCAGCGTACTGTAGTCATGACCATCTAAATATCATGCTATGTTTCTTTCTTTCATAAGTATTTTATTTCCATTGCTTGGAATTTAAATTTCTGCTTATAAAGATTTAGCTTGGCAGCTGTGTTTCTTTCCAGTTCTTTAGGTTCTCTAGTGGTGTCCTTCTGTTCTTTTCCCACACATTGAAAAAATAACTAGGTACACCCACATATCCTGTATACTATCAGAAATCTATGCTTTTCAGCATAACACCTCGGCTCCTGGTTATACCTCAACTGACAGTTTGTACAAGTAGTGGCTCTCTACAGAGATGCTGAATTTTGTATTCACATCTTCGAAGGTCACCTGCCACACCGCCCTGCTAGCACATCTAGCATAGAAATATATTTGTCATAAGACAACACTTTTTTGAAATTTTTGTCTTGTCAAGAGTAAAAAGTGTTGTCTTCTATATATGTCTTTAGGAGTCTAGGTTGGGAGTGTATCAATGTCTGTATATAAACAACTCTCACTCTTATTTACTTCCTGCAATAGCAACCCATTTTGAAATTATTATTCTATTCATGTTCTGGCAATGCCTATACCAGTAAACTAACCAGTGCTTGGGAACACTCAGAAGCTGGGACACACTCATCTATATTGTTAAATTAATAGAACAGTCCCTTGTATGGTTTACCTCTGTACCAACTTGTACTTTCGCAAGCAATTGCCAGATGTGCTTTGGGAGTTAACATATGCCAAAGATCTTTCCCAGTAGCAGGGTAAATGAGCTTAATAGTGCAAAAACATACTGTTCCATGTCTGCTGGCAATGTCTTATTTCCTACTACAGATATAATGTATGATTCCCATAAAGTTAGTTTCATCTCTTTTAAAGAAGCTGAATATAGCCCTGCTTTCAGTCAAGGGAGTGGCTTTCCCAGAGTATTCCCTTCTTGGAATTTAACAAGGGTGAATTTGACCAGCAGGACTGTGAGAGAAGACTGACATGCAGTGGAGCCCCCAAATGTAGTGCTAACTATTTCATGCTATAAACATTCTTTTTCCCAGATTTCCAAACAACAGCAAATGTGATTTACCCCATCAGGATTATCTGCTTTTGCAGTTTTCTCCAACATCTCTGATCAACTACCTGAATCTAGTCTCAGGAGTTACCTTATGATTTTTACTTTAGCAATAAAACAAAATTAACAAAAGAGTTCTCTTGATCTGAAAACCTATCTTTAAAAAAAATCCTGTTTTTAAAAGTGGGTTTTCTATTTCCTTTTGCTTGGATATTCTCCTAGTCAGTTCATTCTGATTCCTAAGCAGCTTGGAGCAGATGTCTGTCTAGCACAAAACTTTCCCAGATTGGGACCAATCATTATGGTGGTGCTCAGTATATTCTACCTCCCATTTATTAATAGAGCTGTTACAAACACTGATACAAAGCCACAGGAAGACAGGACAATGGTAGTCTGGTGACCCACCTTATCTATGATTGATGAGCTGATTCCTGTTAGCACTGAAGGCACCAGCTCAAATATTCTCAGCAAGTCTTTAAAGGAACAGCTCATGGAGGGAGACTTGCAAAAGTCTAAATCTTGGAAATTCCAGAATTCTGTTGTAAGACTTGCATTTTATCAGATAATTCATTAAATACTCCAGACACAGTCTTTTCTAAAGGTATGATATGTTAATCAAACCAGTGAATGGTATGGTAATTGACTATGCCTTCTAATTGATATAATCTTTTTTTCCAATTCAAGGGAAGCAGTTATGTTCAAAAGAGACAGACACTTTAGAAATGTTTATATTCTACTTCTGTTTTCTGTGGGATTATTTCTGAATAAAATCAAGCATTCAGGTTGCAGAAACAGCTAAAATAATTCTACAAATTGGCACTGATTGATCATTGAAAATGTCTGCCTCGTCTGTTGACTATAACAAAAGAGGTTGAAAACCAAAATGATCAGCACTGCATTTCTCATTTAATACACTGCAATCCACACAAATGAATCAAAAGAGTTAGAATCAGCTAAAGCACACTATACCAGCAATAATGAAAAGCTAAAAAATGCAGCCATTTTTTCATTAAAATCTTTTCATTAGAAAATAAAACCGTACTATTTCAACACTCATTTTTAAATTAAATAATAAGCCTCTTTTATGGAGCTTTGAAGTCATCTGAGTCACATCTTCCAATTAAAAATCTGGCTTTACTGAAGTCTAATCCACGTTGCTCTCACCAATGCACTTTCTTCCTGAGATATGTTTTATTCATCCTGGGGAAATTTTCTTTTTGCTAAACGTGGTTGCATGGCAGTGTGTGGGGCCAAAATGTCAAACCACAACATCTTTGTGTTTCCCCAGAGAACTGTGTCATCTAATTAGAAGCAATCCTATAACTACTTTTTCAATAACTCATACCTTTTCCAACTGCTTTTCACAAAGGCTTGCAAAATGACCTCACTTTCAACAGATTCTTCACAGTTAACAGCATACCAGAAGATGTGTGTTTGTTATCAGCCATCAGAATAAATGCAAGTGAGGAGCTGCTATGTTGGAGAAGAAAATTACAATGAATTTCTGCCAGCCCTGGAAGGCTGATGGTGGTGGATGAATGAAGGTTCCCTGTATCCCTTATATAATGCCAAAACTGAAAAGGAGTCATTCCCACAGCATGGATTTTACAGCCTTATCAGCGGGTGTGTGGCTGAAATGTAAATTTATTCCCTGACCTCCTTACAGTGTTGCTCCCCCTACTAGTCTTGTACTTTATTCTTCCCCTAATATTCACAGTTTACAAACATTACTGTGCAATAGCCTATCCTTTCCCAATCTGCTCTGCGTAAGAGTCAGTATGAGGCTGAGCTGGCCCAGCTTCCTACTGTTATCAGTGATTTACATTTAAAAGGAGTAAGCTTCATTTTGAGTTCATTCAAGTGCAAAGTCCGAAGCAAATTTACGAACTGCAAATCTGCCCAGATACGAAAATTCAAATCCACTGAATTTTACATCAGTCAAGAACTGGTCAAGAATTTTGCACCACTCAAAGTTAATAGAAGTTCCCTAAACCAAGTTAATCCACTCTTTTAACTCAATATAGGTAATTTATAATTAATGTGATTCTGGATTTGTTTCCAACTGATATTTTCATGCACATTTGCATAGCTTTCACTTTTTCCTTCAGTGTAAATGTTAGTTTAAGTTTGTGGGAGAGTAATTTAGAGCTGACAGTTATTCTGTGCCCCAAAGTTATTTTCATACATAGTTCATTTAATCGAGTTTAATATTCTAATATAATCTAGTTCAGGTGCCCCTAGCTATTTTATTCATTTATAAACTTCTCAAGAAGGCAGCAGCAGAGCATACCAAAGACGACAATTGCTTGTATTTCTCTATACTGCTTAGATAGTGTCACTTGCTTAGTTTGCAGGAGACAAAGGGTCCCATTATTTTCCCCTCAATGGTTGTCTCTTTCATTGTCTCTCCTTTCTAGTGTTCTCTCCTGTCCCTTTCAAAATGTGTAGGTTAGCCCTTAAAATAACCTTAAGAGCTAGGGTGGAACTGAAGGGGAAACAAGTGTTTAAAGTAATTTGCAAAGGAATTAATGCAGAGTCATTTTCCCTGGCCAACTCTTATCTTCATCCAGTATCACTTTAATAATTCTCTGTTACTCTTCCTTTCCTTGCTGTCATCTTCTACATGTTGTAAAAATGACTTCTGAGGAACTTTTCACATAACTAATTCATTATGGTTGCCTTTAATATGCAACACATCCAGTGCTCTGATAGTCATGATTTTTTTCTGGTTTCTACATTTTATTTCTCAGTGTATTTTACCTATTTCACCATGTCATTTAAATACACTTTACTTGAATAACTTCCTTAAAATTAAATACTATGAGTGTACTTGGGTTTACTAACTTCTCCTGTCCAGATTATCTACTGAAGTAAATGAGAGCTTGAACAACTGGATATTTGCAGGTCTGTACTTAGTTGTTCCTGGAATGTTTCCTTATCTTTTCTAAATAACTTTTTGTAGAAAAAGAATCTAAAGATGTATTTCTTTTTGAAGAAGTGTAACAGTCTACATTAGATACTGCAACTTTAAAATAATTCTGGGAGCTATTTATCTGCTTTGAAGAGAACTCTTATTAGTAGTAATATTATTTTGTCTTTGTTTACCTGTTTTGCCCTTAACAAAGCATACTAACTGGGTTTTTCACTTTTAAGTTTTACTGTTTTTTTCCCACAGCACACAAAGATGAATCAACCCCAAACCAATATAACATAATGAGTTGCTCCAAAACCACAAATCCACTGAAAATTTTTAATTATCAAAATCTCTTAGGCAAAGGAAATGCAGTGCTTCCTTTAAATGCATTACCCTGAATTTTCTTCTTTTTTTAGATTTCAAGATAGCTAGTGGCTATCTATAGAAGCAGTCAGTGTGGTTCACACATACCAAGAAAACCCTCCAATTTTTCCTTCAAAACATGAGACTTCCATGTAAAAATCGTAGTAGATGCATTCTGAATTAAACAGTGATTGAATAAATAGTGTGCATCCAAAATAGCAAGACAGACTGAGGTAAAAGACTGGATCCAATTAGGAACTTGGGGAAGAGCAGGGATAGCAAAGCTGAGCATCTAACTTCCAGGTGCCTAGTCCCCACAGTACAGACCAGAGGTTAAATTGCCTAGAATCCCTAAACAGGCGATAAGTAAACTTGCAAGCTCAAATGAACTTGAAATGGGGGGGGGGGGGGGGGGGGGGGTGTGTGACGACAGGGCAGAGAAGTAAATGTTTGAATTAACCAGCTGCAAACCTCTAAGAATAGGAGTATCTCCACCACTTTCTTAAATTCAGCTAACTCAGGCATGAGGGAAGACATCTCTTTCATCTCTTTCTACTTGAGATCTGTACTCTCAACTGTAATTAAAGACATTGCCAAGGTGAATCTTTTCTATTTCAATGAAGTAGCAACACTTACCCTCTCACTTCAGCGGTCAAAATTCTAACACTGTGCATGGAGAATTTCACTACAGCTCCAGTTATTTCTGACAGTATTTCAACTATATAAGTTGCTCGTAATGCTTTATTTCCAGGCAACCCTGCAATATAATTTTCAAGCTTTTCCTTAGTTCAACAAAGATCTGAAAATTTGGTGGGAGGAAAAGAAATACATTGAAAAAAAACACCTTAGTGGTTAGGAGAGTTGCCGAAGTGGTAGGGATTCCAAGCTCCTGTTCCTTCTTCAATTAGTCTTTCTTTTTTATTTTTTATCCAATTAATGTTTTGTCCAAAATATATCAGACCTTTGAAGGAAGAAGGGATGCCTAGGGCAGAACTATTACTGAAGTCCCTGTGTTGAAGAACTACTCAGTCAAGCTGGGTTTGTTGTCTCTTTCTCAGTCTTAGTGTTACTGATTTTGGAATAATGCTCTCTGAAACAGAGGTGATTCAAAAAGGGGGTAAACACATAGAATCATAGAATCATAGAATTGTTTGGGTTGGAAAAGACCTTTGAGATCATCAAGTCCAACCGCAAACCTAACACTGCCAAGTCCACCACTAAACAACATCCCTAAGCTCCAAATCTACATGTCTTTTAAATACCTCCACGGATGGGTACTCAAACACTTCCCTGGGCAGCCTGTTCCAAAGCTTGATAACACTTTTGGTGAAGAAATTTTTCCTAATTGTGGTGGGTTTGACCTTGGCTGGATGCCAGGTGCCACCAAGCCACTCTATCACTCCCCTGCTCAGCAGAACAGGTGGGGAGAAAATGAGATGGAAGAAAAACAAAAAAAAACTTGTGGGTCAAGATAAAGGCAGTTTAATAAAAAAAAAAAAAATAAAGCAAAAGCAAAGGCCATGCATGGAAGCAGAAAAAGGAAACAAAGATTTTATTCCCTGCTTCCCATGAGCAGGTGATGTCCAGCCACTTCCTGGGAAGCAGGGCTTTGGTATGCATAGTGGTTGTTCTGGAAGACAAACGTAATTAACGAATGTCCCAGCTTCCTCCTCCTTTCCCTTAGCTTTTATTGATGAGCCGACATCATATGGTATGGAATATCCCTTTGGTCAGCTTGGGTCACCTGCCCTGGCTATGTCCCCTCCCAAGATCTTGCCCACCCCCAGCCTACTTGTACGGGGGGAAAAATGTTGGAGAGACAGCCTTGAAGCTGTGAGAGCACTGCTCAGCAGTAGCCAAAACACTGGGTGTTATCAACACCTTCTAGCTACCAATACAAAGCACAGCGCTATGGGGGCAGCTATGGGGAAGATTAACTCCATCTCAGCCAGACCCAATACACTAATATCCAATCTAAACCGCCCCTGGTGCAACTTGGGGCTGTTTCCTCTTGTCCTATCACTTGTTATTTGGCAGAAGAGACAGACACGAACCTCCCTACAACCTCCTTTCAGGTAGTTGTAGAGAGCGATAAGGTCTCCCCTCAGCCTCCTCTTCTCTAAGCTAAACAATCCCAGTTCCCTCAGCCGCTCCTCATAAAACTTGTGCTCCAGACCCTTCACCAGCTTCATTGCTCTTCTTTGGACACGTTCCAGCACCTCAATGTCTTTCTTTTGCAGAGGAGCCCAAAACTGGACACAGTACTCAAGGTTTGGCCTCACCAGTGCTGAGTGCAGGGCAACGATCATTTCCCTAGTCCTGCTGGCCAGACTATTTCTGATACAAGCCAGGATGCTATTGGCCTTCTTGGCCACCTGGGCATGCTGCTGGCTCATATTCAGCCAACTGTTGACCAATACCCCCAGGTCCTTTTCCGCCAGGCAACCTTCCAGCCACTCTTTCCCATGCCTGTAGCAGTGCGTGGTGTTGTTGTGACCCAAGTACAGGACCTGGCACTTAACCTTTGTTGAATTTCATACAACTGGCACATCAAACCAGCCTGTCCAGATCACTCTGCTGGGCCTTCCTACCTTCAAGCATATCAACACTCCTGCCCAACTTGGTGTTGTCTGCAAACTTACTGAGGGCGCACTCAATCCCCTCATCCAGGTCATTGATAAAGATATTAAACACAACTGGCCCCAATACTGAACCCTGGGGAACACCGCTTGTGACCAGCTATCAACTGGATTTAACTCCATTCACCACAACTTTTTGGGTCCAGCCATCCAGACAGTTTTTTACCCAGCAAAGAGTATGCCCATCCAAGCCATGAGCAGCTAGTTTCTCCAGGAGAATGCTGTGGGAGATGGTGTCAAAGGCTTTGCTAAAGTCCAGGTAGACAAAATCCACAGCTTTTCCTCATCCACTAAGTGGGTCACCTTGTCACAGAAGGATATCAGGTTAGTCAAGCAGGACCTGCCTTTTATGTTGACTGGGCCTGTTTGCCTGGTTGTCCTGTAGGTGCTGTGTGATGGCACTCGATGATAACCTTCAGGAAGGCTCCAGCCTTCCTGGACCCCTTTGCCCTTTAGGACTGCCTCTCGAGGGACTCTGTCAAATAGGCTCCTAAACAAGCCAAAGTCTGCCCTCTGGAAGTCTGAGGTAGCAGTTCGGCTAACACCCCTCCTTACGTCTCCAAGAATTGAACACTCTATCATTTCGTGATCACTGTGCCCAAGATGGCCTCCAAACATCACATCACCCACAAGTCCTTCTCTGTTCACAAACAACAGGTCCAGCAGGGTGCCTTTCCTAGTTGGCTCGCTCACCAGCTGTGTCAGGAAGTTAGCTTCCACATGCTCCAGGAACCTCCTAGACTGTTTCCTCACTGCTGTATTGTATTTCCAGCAGACACCTGCCAAGTTGAGGTACCCCATGAGGACAAGGGCTAGCCATCATGACAATTCTCCCATGTCCTTATAGAATATTTAATCTCTCTCTTCATCCTGGTTGGGATATCTGCCTTGTTGGCCTTTCCCTTGATTCTTACCCATAAACAGTCAACCCTATCATCACCATCATTAAGCTCTAGAGAGTCAAAACACTCCCTAACATACAGGGCTACCCCACTGCCTCTCCTTCCTTGCCTATCCCTTCTGAAGAGTTTAGAGCCATCCATTGCAGCACTCCAGTCATCCCACCCTGTTTCCGTGATTGCAACTATATCATAGTTTTCCTGCTGCACAATGGCTTCCAGCTCCTCCTGTTTGTTGCCCATGCTGCATGCATTGGTGTAGATGCACTTCAGTCAGACTATTGACCCTGCCACCTTTTGAAGGGAGGAATCCCTAATTCCTGTGTGACCTATTCCTATGTTCTCAGGTGCTTCTGTGGTTTCTAACACATCAATAACCCTTGTGTCTTTACTGCCATGTGGATCTCCATCCCCTACCTCCACTGAGATGGCAGACTGAAGGAGATCACTAGCACACTGTCCCTCAAACATTGGCGTACCAGCCCCAGGCTTATGTCTAGTGGGCCTGGTGTTATCCCTTTCCCCATTCAAATCTAGCTTAAAGCTCTTCCAGTGAGCCCAGCAGACTTCCCTAAGAAGTGGGTCTAGCCTGCATAGTGAGCTTTCTGTTCCCTTCAGAAGGGAGTCTCCTATGACAATGACTCATCTTTTTTTACTTTATGGAAGCAGTTTTGACACAGGGCTTTGGCCAACAACCTCAGTGTCACCTCCAAACTAGATGAACCATTGTCCTCATTACTGTTCAGTTCCACTTGCAGATCCTCATACGTATTATGCAAAGGCACCTGGGCAGGTGGGATAGTCACAGAGGAGACACGCCTGCTGCGTGTGTCCCTTAAGTCACTGTGTTCAGCCAGGTGGAAAAAGGATAGGGAATCCTCCGTATCATGTGTCCTGTCTGCCTGTTGGGCCTGTCTCAGGGAAGGTAGAGTGTGATTCCAGTAACCACTAGCTCACTCCCAGAGCTCTGTCACTAAGCAGAGGAGTTCCTCTACCTGGGCGCACCTCCCACAGGTGTGCTCAGTGCTGCCATCCCGTACTGACATAAGAGCAGGGCACAGCTTGCAGCCTGATGCCTGGCTGGCAGCGTGTTCCCACTGGAGCTCTGTCTAGGAAGCTGTGTCAGTCATGGTGGGTGCAGAGTCTAGACAAGACGTAGCCTTCTGCCGGGTGGATACCGTCGCTTCCTGGTTGAACTGGCAGAGCTTCAGTGACCTTCCTGCACACCCTTTCGCATGAACTGCCATGCAAACTGCCGCACCACACCCTTGCTGACACAACATGTCATGTTCATGGTGCTCCTGGTCACTAGTGCTCCCTAAGGGCTTCTTTTATATGTGTGGGGGGCTTGGCTGCTGTTGCTTTTTGCCCCACCGAAGTCTCGTCAGCCGCTGTCGTGCGAGCTGCGGGCTCCTGGCAGCTCTCTCAGCTCCCCCTGAGATTCCCCTGGTTCAGGACTCCTGCCTGCAGTGCACTGTGCTGGAACCCTCCACTGCTGATCCTGCTGGCACCAGAGCTGCTCGCCTTGGCAACTGAGAGCACATATCAATATTTTAGAAAAGTTTATGTCATCATGATTAGTATCTAATCCAGAAAGGCATGTCTGAATCCAAGCAAAAGTAGAAATCAAACCAAAGTTTCCAATATCCTCAGAGGAAGCTTTTACCAAAGAGCTTTTAAGTTATCACCTCTACATGAGCCTTCAGGTGAGCTGTAAAACACACCAGAACTGAATTTTTCTTGAACCCCCTCTGGCAGGCAGGAGCACAGTTTTATTCAAACCCTTCAGCCTCAGTCAAGCCTCTCTTAAGTTAGGTTGAGAGTTGCCTAATGTATGGATTGTCAGGTCTGGGCTAGGTGCCAAACTGTTCAGTCCTCTTAGGACTTTGATAATTCTGGGTATGCACACAAGCGGAACTTTGTGGATCTAGAAAGCATTCATGTTAAAACTGAAGGATCTTTAATGTCAATAGTTAAATGACATCCAGAAAATGGAAAGAGATATTTCCAAGCCTGAAACGTGAGATTTTTTTTTTTTAAATTCAACAAAAGCCAAATTGTAATCACCAAAGTCAGTCTTTGTGTGAAGTTTTTCACAGTTAATACTGTTCATTCTCCTGGACTGCCACATTACAATGTGTTTTTAGCTGTCTTCCCCAGTCATGGCCCAGTGCATATGATTTCAAACCCTGTGTAGGCATCTAAATAATATGAATGTCTAAACAAAGAAGAAAAAATAAGGAGCAGGAGCTCTAGTTACAAATGGTAGTAAACTCTTTGAACTCTGAACACCTACCTGTTGAGAGTCTGTTTTCTACTGAGCTTTGCATTTTTGTGTCTATTTAGATTTTACCCTCACCAGTTAGAAAAATCCCATGTTGTATCATTCATTTGATTTTTTGGAAGTTGCAATTAAAAAGTCATTTGCAGGACAATTTAGCAATTTTATCCTATTTAGGATGACTCACCTGCTACAGAACATCAGTAGTGTGATGAAATAGATTGTCTATATTTTACTTTTCTTGAGCTAAGCTTTTGAACTGGGAGGGCTCTGATTTACTCACAGAGTCCATGTATAAACAAAATATGACTCTTAACAGCCCTTAGCTAAAAATTAAGGAGGAATTGTTATTTTACGTCAGTTCTGCATGACTAGCAAACTTGTCCTGGTGTCCAGCTTCAACATTCAGCAAAGACACTTCATAAGTAAAACTCCTGAGGACATCCAGTTACCTAAGACATATGTCTCATTTAATCAGTTTGGCATCCTTGAAACACAGCTCCATTAGTGCACAGGCTGTTTGTATTTGAAACAAACACTTAGCACTTACCAGGAACCTTTGACCATGTGTGCTGACCTTGGTTTAGACTTTAATCCACAGCAATGTTCACCAGCAGTTTGGTACATAAAAGTAACATTCATCTGAAAGTGACTAAAACAAATACTGTAAGTGATCTAAAAATGATAAAAAATAAATTAGTTCTTATCCTAATGGAATATATGTCATAATAACTCTGCTTGTAGACCAAAACTATTTTTAAGTATCATTTAAAAGGACTTAATTTGTTTATTGTCACATTTTGTGATTTTTAATGGAGTCATACACTTATACAAGATAGTAATTTTTCTGTCATGTTTCTAAGATTTTAATTATTTACATTCTTGTCTATTAAAGTTGATCTGTTGTTTCTTTCTGTCAGAACAAAAAAGTATGTCATCTAAAGGGTATTTGAAATAACTAGTGTACCAGAATGTTGTGCTGTGGGTATTACAAGAGGTCAAGTTTGTAGAAGGCTTGAGTAAAACAAACTGTTACAGATAAAGAAAAGGAGTAAGCTGTGTTGTGTTAGTGGTACGACCAAATACCCTGTCTGAAAAAGTAATAAACCACCGCAATGTTGGATTAATCTTCCCTGCTGTTATTGCTTTTACAGCTCCAAAAGTTGGCCTATTTTAGAGACAGCCAAGAAAATTATCTCCTGGAAGATTCACAAAAAGAGTAAGAGAAATGGTTGTACACATTTTTTGGCCTTTAATAAAAGTCTCTAAATCACATAGTCAGCATACCTTCAAGAAAGTTCACCTCTCTCATGCTTAGCTTCTCAAGATTATTTGGGCACTGTATCCCCCCTAAAACCTGGGCCCTGAAAATAACCTATATACATTTCTCAGTATAGCCAGGCACAGTGCCACCAAAGGACTCTTCATACTTTGCCTTGTGCTAAACTGTGGATAGAGCCAAAATGCACAGATTTCTGACTACTCTCCAAGCATCATGAGGATCCCAGCACACTCTGCTGGTAAAGAAAGACACGAGCCATGGGATTGTCCCTCTCTCTTCTCAGCATCCTTACAGCTTTCTCAGATATTTTTTTTCTATAGCAAAACTATCCACTGGCTTCCCACTGTGTTGGCTGATTTGTCCTTAAACTAGCCTTCAGCACCCCTTCCCACGAGCTAAACAGTGTAGAGAGTTAGTGAGTCATCATCTTTATGAGGTCTCAAACGTGCTAATGAGGTTGCTTTTAGAAGATAATCCACACATGACTGTTAACACTTTTGCAGATGTGGGCCTCAGCTCATGCCTTGCTGTTATGGAGCAGTGATTATATCATCACCTAGGAAGAGATCTGGACTGAAGCAATCAGAAAATGCTTCCTTGCACCAGTTTCATGATATTTTTTTTTAATTTGTTTTTTCTCTTCTCTCCTTATTCATCACTACTGTCAATAGAATTTCTTAGGCATATTCTAAAATGCCGCTGTGTCTAAAAGAGGGTGGGTGGTTAACCCCAGCCTGCAACTAAGCACCACTCGGCCACTTGCTCATTCCTACCCCCACCGCTACCAGAAGGATAGGGGAGAGGATCAGAAGAGCAAAAGTGAGAAAAACTCATGGGTCAAGATAAAGACAGTTTAACAAGTGAAGGAAAGAGAAAAAGCAAACAAACAAACAAACGAGTGATGTAAAGGCACTCGCCATCTCCCATCAGCAGACCAATGCCCAGCCAGTCTCCAAGCAACAGCTGCCCTGGAAGAAGTGAACCACCACACCCAGTTTTTATTGCTGAGCATGACATTATAGAGCATTGAATATCCCTTTGGTCAACTGGGGTCAGCTGTCCCACCTGTGTCCTCTCCCAGCCTCTTGTGCATTCCTAGCCTACTCGTTATGGGGGCAAAGTGTGAAAGAGAGAAGATGTTGATGCTGTGGAAGCACTGTTGATCAATAGCTAAAATACTAGAGGATCTAGGCTTTGTTGCATTCAGGGGAATCTAACAACTCCCCTTGAATTGGCCAATGACTCCTATTTCCAGAAAAGCTATGGAAATGTCTTTAGGGAACTTTTTGTTTAATTTTTTCTGTGTAATTTGATATTACATATGAAACATTTAAAACTAGGGTGGACACAATACTGTACACATACATTCATGCACTGCTTTACGGCTAGCAGCAGCAGCCATTTGTCTTAATGATATGTCTAATCTTGATTTCCAATTTCTGACATTTTATTTATTAATATTTTCAGGGAGGAATAGCTGAAACTGGGGCAGTGGGGTAAATGAAATACAAAGTTTCAATGTTACGTATAATCTATGGTTCAATAGCAGAAGGAGGTATATATAATCCGAAATTCTTGCATTTACAATCATTGCAATTATAAGAATTATTATAATGAAGATATACTAAATTTAAATAAGCTATCTAGAATTTTAATGATTTCTTTACATTAACAACATTCTTATGATAATTAGTCTGTATGAAAAACACTGTGTAAGAGTCTATAACATCAAATTTCAAGCAGGACTTTGCAGCACTTCAAAGTTGCCTTCCTTGATAGATTAAATAATTAGAACTGTTATTTGCAGGAATAAACCCACTCAGGTGTAAATGACAGTTGTGAACATAATATATTGTTTGATCAAAAACATTTCAAACACAATCTAAAAAAGGAACTTAGAAAAAGACTGGTTCACACACATAGTTGTAGGACAGTAGTAAAACCAAACTCGGTAAAAGAGAATTAATAGCTTTAAAATCTAGGGCTTAAAAAAATATTATTTGAGTTCATCTGAGTCTTCAGCATTCTCAGTTATGAACTACTGGATACTAAGAAAGTAAAAAAGTTCATCTGAATTATTTAGCTGCCTGGATTATTTAAATAGCACTTCTTGAATAGTGATGATTTTGTTTGTTTATTTTTATTTTGCAAAACTTGTTTCAAACAAGTACGGTTTCATGCTAGATTAAAAAATCGTCTTGGGCCACAGATCTTACATTTGGATTTGTAACCTGAAGCAAGTTTTTTGTACCGATCCAATTATAACAAAACTCCATTTTAACCAAAATGACAAAACCAGCAAATATCACTAAACCACAGGATAATGACAAATGAAGACTGTTATTTTAACAACTTCTTTTTCTAATCCAAGCATAGAATACAAATATAGCATGTTACATTGCAGTAATAATTCCTGACATTGTTAACACATCGAAGAATTTAAATGTCAAGTTATTTATATTTGGAAATTGGTCCTTCAGTGTAATCCTGCTGGATAAGCCTAAATCATTTTGGTTTATTCAGGAGTGTATGCTCACATGTTGGCATAATGATGTTGTACCAGTCTGTTAATGGAAATATAAATAAAGATATTATTCAGCTAGAAGAAGATCTCCTAAATGTAAAACATCTTCCCACATAATCAATTTTAGACTTGAGGTAGGAGAACCAGAGGAAAGAGGAACAAAACAGAATTCAGAGTCTTGTAATGAGGTCACTCGTCCTTGACCTTTTGGTGGCCAAAAGAAAATACCATTTTAGCTGCTATAATTAATTTGATTCAAGCGTTGCACACAGACATCCTGAAGCCTGTGGCATTGCAAGGCAGTGAAACAGTTGGAGACACTTTGCTCTCTATTCTTTTGTACACAGCACAACGGCATAGCTCAACCCCAAAGAAGGCTGACCAAGACATCTGTAAGTAATAATAACTCCTTGACTTTTTCAGACTGGAAAAATGTCTCATATATAGTCACTTCCACAGAGGTTGTTTAGCGGAGAGCTGCTTCTCAGCCTCTCCTGTAGTCCATAATAGTGCCAGGCCTCTGAATGTCTTCTTGGCATGTCCCTCCCTTGCTAGGCATGGCCTTTTATGCGAGAGTTTACTAGAGCGGATTATGGGGCAAGCATACAGAACTGAATTGTGTCTTGGCTTGATGCGTGATCTTACTGGCCCCTTCAAACTGCTTCAGCCTTTTAAAGGAGCATGAAGAAGGGAAAACAAAAAGGAGATTCACATTTTCAAAGAATGTAAAATACCTCAAGTGCCAGTGGTGCCAGATCTCCAGTGGTTTTAATTTCATAATTGCTAATGTGATATCTATTTGAAATTATGGGAAAGAATAAGAACTTGGAATGTCACAATCATCCTGCAAGGAACAGAGAAAGGACTAAATTTAGATTTATCACTACCTTACTAATATTCTGTAAATAAATTCAAATCCAGCATATCAGAGTGATGGAGAAGGCTTTAATTTTGTGGTTCATTGAGAGCAATGTGATTTTAGAAGAATTTGAATGAACAGAAGATAGCGATTTGGCATAAGGTTGAGGGAAGTCATTATATGCAATTTATGGGCATGGAAGAAAGCACAAAAATGAGAGTGGAGAAAGAAAGTTTCCAGGCTCGTGTCTTAGTAACAAACAGATGTGAAAGTGAGATGTACATGATATCACTTGTAAGGTGTTTATTTGTTTATGGACTTTTTTAACAAACTACTTTCTTCTTCTGAACAGATGTGTTAACTACCACAATAGTTGGTAGTTATAAAAAAGAAACTTTTCATTAATTCTTACTTGGTCCTATCCAGAATCATTGTGTGTACTATCAACAGAAAACCTGAACTATTTTGGAGAGACACATCACATTTATCAGTACCACATACTGGGGACTGAAAGTCAAAAATCACACATGTGAATTGCCTATATCCAGGCTTCTCCTACAAAAGAAAATTGAATCTTACACTGAAAAAAATACTTTGTTAATAGACAAATGTCTGTTTTTCTGAGACAGAAATTAAATTAATTTGCAATAGCAACAGTATCTGTCTTTCTGAATGGCTAAAAATTGCCAATCAGAAAAGAAGAACAGCTTTCCACATTAAATGTTTTGATCTGATTTGTATATTGTTATGAACAAGGAAACCAGAAAATGTAAATATTTTTTTTGAAAAAAAATTGTAAAATCAAAACTTCATTATGTACCATGCCCTGTTCTATTTTGTGGTTTTTATTATTGTGAATTTTGCATGTGACTTCTTTATTTCTCATAGGCCTTCTTTGAAATTTCTCTTGGATACAAAGATGTGTCCAACTATTGCTGATTGAAAGACAAATGCCTACATTCAAATCAGATCACAAACATCTGCTATTACTTCTAGTATCTCAAAACATACCTTTTCTGTGAAACATTTCAACACAAGTCTCACTAGGAAATGTCCAGTAAGTTAAAGTGATATCCTTTATTGTCCCTAACACAAAGATAGAAAACTACATAATACAGAGATAGGAAATTAACTACAAATTACATGCAAGCCGCAAAACCATTACTAACAAGAGCATCTTGAATAGCTTCATCATTTCACACTGGCAGTACATCTCAAATCAATACACGGAACTCCCATACTCAGTTGTTTCTTTAGTAGTTGGAC
The DNA here is from genome assembly GCF_030463565.1 of Pelecanus crispus. Classification (NCBI taxonomy): domain Eukaryota; kingdom Metazoa; phylum Chordata; class Aves; order Pelecaniformes; family Pelecanidae; genus Pelecanus; species Pelecanus crispus. Next base: position 27,787,982 of record NC_134643.1, read on the forward strand.
TTCCTTTGAACTTGCCTAACATTTTGTTTTTGTGGTACACCTTTTGGGAACAAAAGTAACGATGAAAACCTAGGACAAGACTTGTGCAATTCTATGCAGGCATATGAAATACTAAAAGCTAATAGAGTATTAAGCCTTCCACAATAGCATACCCCTTCTAAATGTCTGAAGAACCCACTCAGCTTCTGTATCTTGAGCCAGACAGCATTTAGTCTGCTTCAACCTCAGCTGTTTCAGGTGCCTACTACTTGCCTCTCCCAATATTCCAAGAAGGTGAGCTAGTGTTCATAATACGGTTTTAACTGGGAAAAGTCACCTCTCTTCTTTATCTGCAGCTACCTACAACATCAAAGGGTTTACTCCTTAGCTACAACAGATGAAATATTGGTCCTACTGAAGGCAGTAGAAGAGCTCATGTTGATTTGAATATGGCACATATTTTATCAAAAAGCTCAAAGGTCTGTCAAACTGAACAGCTTCTTTGGAGAAAACCCCTCATCACCCTAAATGTCTACATACATTACATGTTATAAAACTACATGTACTCGTGCAAGCTCTTAATTTCCTTGCAGGCTGTATTTATTTCACTGAATCCAGTGATTTCATAATTTTTTAATATATATAGAACATAGAAAATACATAACAGATCAATACACAACAAAATAATAATTCATCTGATTCCATTCTTAACTTTATACATTTATTTATGTATACATTTATAAAATAATAAAATGCCTAAATTCAGTACATATCTGTAAGGAATTCAGGTGTTACTAATTTTTCTCATTTTGCTGTCTCTGCATGAGCAATTTCTTATGCATGTCACGTATGGGGTTTTAAATACTTTTGTATCATTGAGACAAGAAGACATTTTATATGACCCATGAAGTCCTCTTTGTTTGTGCAGCTACGTCTATTTTTATTTGGTCCTGGGCAAGGCTGGCATGCTTAAAGTAAGTGACAACCTTGTTGCTTGTCATGAAATAGTAAAGGTCTATGTTTTCTTCCCTATGCAAAACACTTCCCTTAAGACATTTCACAAGTTTTCATTTAAAACAACAACAGTCATTTTGCTTGTCTCCTTGGAGTTCATGACTATTATTTTTTCTCATTGTTCAATAAACAGGATAATCCAAAGCAATTGGAATACATTAATATTAATAAACTGTCAACTTGTAGACATTCTGAAGTAACATTTTGTAAATAAATTGTAGATGAAGTAACATCTTGTGAGTTAATCATAAATGCATGTGAGCACATATTTGCACACACCTGGGATTTATCAGATACAGAAATATATGTATGCATACAGACATATGCTTAAAAACATATTGATTAAAGAAAAAAAAGTTTTTGTTATCAAAATAGAAGGAAACACTGTCAAAAAAACTATGATGGCAGAAATAAATAATCCCACCATCTGCTCCTTCTCTTGATCTTTCCAGATAAAGTGTGACTAGCATATTCTAGCAAAAATAATAAAACCCCCAGCAATAAATAATTAATCTCTGACATAAGATTTTTCCAATCTCTGCCACTGGGCCAAATACTACAATTCAGTAGCACTTTTTAAAATGTCTTACAGGTTTTTAACTCCTAGAGGTGCTTTAGAGAAACCAGTTCAAAGGCTGAGTTGGTAGTGTTTCATGACATCATTTGTGGAGCTTTGACAAAGAATTCTGATTATCTAATTCAAAAAGTCCTCTTTCTTAATTTATAACAGCCTTTTATAGACAGTGGTTTGGTACACAAAAAATAAACTTAATTTCTGAATGACTGGATTGAATGTATATTGTGTTTAGAAGCCTTGGCCAAACACCAAGCAGGTGGGCTTCCTGACTTCTCTTAATGCATCCGTATTTGAATGCCTGTAAGGTACTTCCATTTCAGATGTTGCTGCCTATACAGCAGGAAAGCGGGCAAATTTTAAGCTACCTACATCTTCCATCTGCCAGTCCTTTGAACTACATCATGTGTCCTCACCTGACATCTGTACCAAGACAGATGAGATATGCTGTGCTTTGGCTGGCCTATACACCCTGCAGACAGGCTGGATCCATGCTGACAAGCATATGAGGTCCGATTTTTCTTCCCCAGAATTCCCTGGAAATTTCTTCAAATCTGCATTGGATCTTGATCCAAGGGCAAGGAACAATCCTGAGTGTGAATGAAGGCATGGACCCATGCTCAAAATTGAGAACATATATTTCTGTTGTGTCACCCAACACTACACTGCGGAGAGCTGCCAGAAGTATTAAATTTCTTCTGCAAGGTGTGAGAAAACCTCATTCAATAGGAGCCCTGGATGCAGGATTTATATCTCAATATCTAAACTGCATGTGCAAGTACTTTATGTGTCAGCTTCTTTTCCACTGGCAATTGCAACAACTACAATTCATTTAGCATCTGCAAATGTAACCAGCAACTTTAATTTGTCAGCATAAAGTGACCTGACTTATGAAATCCAAATCAAAATGTTCATTAGCACTCAGTAAATATAGACCACTAAGATGAGTCTCCTTCTGGCACTTCAGACTGCATGACTCTAATTCAAGATGTTCATGCGTTGCCAAAACATCTATAAATACCATAAAAAAGATGCATACAAATGACAAAAAAATAAAATAATATCTCTTGAACTATAGAAATGATTATATTTATTAATAGATTTCATTCTTTATTTACAATTCATCCTTTCCTTTGTAAAAAAAAAAAAATTAGTTGAATTGAATTAAGGATGATAATTTCCATTTTCCATTCAGGTTTTGGTTTCTATGAAAAGGCTAAATTCTATAATAATTTCTTCTTCTGTCTTCAGAAAGGTAGTAATCTGAAGAATCCCTTACTCTTTCCTTCACAAATACTTACAAATGTGCTGAAAGTCCTTTAGCGAAAATACAGTAGACAGAGTTTCTGCCTGAATTTCATATAAAGCCACTACAAATACTGTCAAATTAAAAAAAATATATTTCCATTAGCACATTTTTTATTTTTCTTAAAGGTCAAAATAATTACTGTGCACAGTGGTATCTGGAGTGCAATTTTGCTACCAACTGTTTACTGCCTTTTCCTCTTTCTGGTGTTCTTCACCAAGCTCTCTGTCCCCCCCATCACACATTCTTGCACCAAAGCCAGAGAGGAGGTGTACTTGGCAGTTACATGATCCATATGTCAAGGCATGGAATATTTTTTTTTTTTTTGGCAATCGACTATGTCTAGGTACCTGAAGATCCAATTTTCATTCACTCATCAAATATTTTGCCTGACTAAAAGGAAAGTTAAGCAGCTGACTACATGCTCAGCATGGGGTCTGCTTCCTAATTGCTGTCTCTGTTGTCAGAGAAAAATATTTTTTTTAAGTATCTTTTGGTTTTGGGGCAGTTTATTTCTTGTGCATTTTGTAAATAAAATTTTTCACTAGTTCCTAATGAGATCCATATGCAAGTCAATCAAAGGGTTGTATCCCCATGGCCACATGTGATTCAAAGGACACACTGGTTAAAGATCCATTCACAGAGCGTTAATCAGAAATTAGGAATAAACCAAAGCCTCTTTGCTACATGAAGGCAGTGAATTTTTATTGGCTGCTATTCAGCAAATGGCAGAATTATATTACTTTTGACAGAGAGTGCCTGTCCATCTGGCCACATGCATGCTTGCTGCCTGATGAGTGCTTTGATAGGAGTTTTGATTTCTCACAGTAACAGAAAGTGTACAGTCCTCTCTCCCCATTGAAAGTTAGAGTGGTTTCCCTAAAGCATATCAGCATTCAGTAATGGTTGGGAATTTGGTTGTTACTGGCTTCTCTAGGCACAGCATAGACAAAAACCTACATTTTGTTTTGCCTGTTATTATCTTGCAGACTTCATTCCATTTTTACCCCAAGGATTCAGCTAACCTTATTTCATAAAAAGGATATACTAGTAGCTGTTCCTTACTCATCTCAAAAACTGAGACAAACCAATATTTTTTATTGATTGTTTGTTTGAAAATTCAAATTTATGTGTTAAAGTTATAACTGATGTAGGTAAAATGAAATGCGCATTAGTGGTATTGCAATATTTAAGGCTTTATAAAAAAAAAATGCTAGTAAAAATAGCATTTGTCATCATCATACCTCTTTCTCCTTTCTAGTCTCCTTGGATTTCCAAGTCAGAGGCATTTTACTTTACATACTATCTTGAGATATATATTTATGTATTGGGTTTGCATGGCAAGGTTTCGGGGGGTGGGAGGGTGGCTACAAGGGTGGTTTCTGTGAGAACCTGTTGGAATCTTCCCCTATGTCCCACAGAACCAATGCCAGCCAGCTCCAAGATGGACCCAAGGCCGAGCCAATCAGCAACACTGGTAGTACCTCTGTGATAACATATTTAAGAAGGGGAAAAAACCAACAGGACACAAAACTTCAGCTAGAGACAGGGGTGAAAATATGTGAGAGGAACAATTCTGCAGACACCAAGGCCAGTGAAGAAGGGGGAGATTCCCCTGCAGCCCGTGGTGAAGACCACGGTGAGGCAGGCTGTGCCCTTGCAGCCCATGGAGGTTAATGGTGGAGCAGATATCCACCTGCAGCCCATGGAGGGCCCCACGCTGGAGCAGGTGGATGTGCCCAAAGGAGGCTGTGACCCTGTGGGAAGCCTGCACTGGAGCAGGCTCCTGGCAGGACCTGTGGATCCGTGGAGAGAGGAGCCCAGGCTGGAGCAGGTTTGCTGGCAGGACTTGTGACCCTGTGGGGGACCCACACTGGAGCAGTGTGCTCCTGAAGGACTGCACCCCATGGAAGGGACCCATGCTGGAGCAGTTCATAGAATCATAGAATCATAGAATCGTTTAGGTTGGAAAACACCTTTAAGATCATCCAGTCCAACCATTAACCTACTCTACCAAGTCCACACTAAACCAATTAAGGGTAGACTAGACTAAACCATGTCCCAAAGTGCCACATCTACCCGTTTTTTGAACGCTTCCAGGGATGGTGACTCCACCACCTCCCTGGGCAGCCTGTTCCGATGCTTGACTACACTTTCTGTGAAGAAATTTTTCCTAATTTCCAACCTAAACCTCCCCTGGTGCAGCTTGAGCCCATTTCCTCTCATCCTATCACTAACTACTTGGGAGAAGAGACCAACACCCACCTCACTACAACCTCTTTTCAGGGAGTTGTAGAGAATGATGAGGTCTCCCCTCAGCCTCCTCTTCTCTAAGCTAAACAATCCCAGTTCCCTCAGCCGCTCCTCATAAGGCCTGTGCTCCAGACCCTTCACCAGCTTCGTTGCCCTTCTCTGAACACTCTCCAGCACCTCAATGTCTTTCTTGTAGTGAGGGGCCCAAAACTGGACACAGTATTCCAGGTGCGGCCTCACCAGCGCCAAGTACAGGGGCACAATCACCTCCCTACTCCTGCTGGCCACAGTATTCCTGATACTATTCCTGATATTCATGAAGAACTGTAGCCTGTGGGAAGGACCCACATTGGAGAAGTTTGTGGAGCACTGTCTCCCATGGGAGGGACCCCACGCTGGAGCTGGGGAAGAGTGTATGGAGTCCTCCCTCTGCGGAGGAAGGAGCAGCAGAGATAACATGTGATGAACTGACCACAACCCCCATTCCCCATCTCCCTGGTCTGCTCAGGGGGAGAAGGTAGAGAAAATTGGGAGTGAAGTTGAGCCCAGGAAGAAGGGAGGGATGGGGGGAAGGTCTTTTAAGATTTGGGTTTATTTGTCATGGCCCTACTCAGTTTTGATTAGTAATAAATTAAACTGATTTTCCCCAAGTCGAGTCTGTTTTGCCCATGACAGTAATTGGTGAGTGATCTCTCCCTGTCCTTATCTCGACCCACAAGCTTTTTCATTATATCTTCTCTCCCCTGTCCAGTTGAGAAGGGGAGTGATAGAACGACTTTGGTGGGCACCTGGCATCCAGCCAGCGTCAACCCACCACAATTTATATTTCTTCTACTCTGATCCAAGCATTGAGTCAACACCAGATGCTTAAAATGTATGGCAACAATTGGGCTCAGGCATCCACTTGATCATCTCTAGGTTTTCTGTGACTCATGAAGAACAGCATTATGTAGACTGAAGAAAGTGAGCACTGAGGGCTGTTTTATGTTATTTAATCTTATTCTGAAGCAAAGAATGTTAGGAAGACTACATACATAAAACAGAATTCTTTATTCCATCACAAGGAGTTTAAACAAAAGACATTTAGATAGTCAGCAAAATATACTAATTTTCTCTAAGTCAGTTATTTCTGGCCCTTTAGGCTTGCTTATGGACACATATGTGGAATTGCACAAAATAATTGCTTCAAGTAACAGCTTCCCACATTACACTTGGCTTCAGTTGGGTTTTCTTTCTATGACACACTAGGCTCCTCTTTGAATTGGATGAGAAAAGAGTTCAGCTATCTCCTCCTCAGGAATGCAGGGACATATTTAGTCCCAGCTTGTTCCATTTTGTCCTCTAGTGAGTGTTTCTTCAATCTTTTTGCCTTTTCAGAAAATCTATGTTTTATTTAAAAGAAAAGACAGATAAAAAGAGCAAAGACACAAGGAAGACCTTTCTTCTGTCATTGCCTTCCAGTAACTGTTACAGTCAGTTTCTCCCAGACCCACTTCAGAACTAGAAATGACAGATAACCTGTGCAGGAAAAGTGTGGCACTTCTAGAATTAGTCCAGCTGATTTCCACCCCAGAATTGCATAACCTTTTTTTTTCTCAGGATGTATATGCAAAAAGGCTCCTCTCAGCTGCAGTGAAATGGTCCCCTCTCCCCTGTTTGAAGGAGGAAGTTCTTCTATTTTCTGTAGATGATTCCTCTTTATTAATCAGCCAGACAGTTTGACAGGATGTCTTGCAAACAACATTAATTGCTTGCAATCCTTTTCATGTCACTATGGAGGCTGCAGTCAAATAACTTATTATTAGTGGAAAGCTCAATTCAGTTGCCTATACATAGGAGCAAATAATGGGATTCATATAATGGAGATAAAAGTATAGTCTAGATCTTCTAGCAAACACCATTAGCTACCTCCAAAGCATAAAACTGAGAAGCACTTCATAATGATTTTGAAAGAATTTTACAACTTGCGGTTTACAAATGCCCTCCTCTTGCAGAAATTTAAGCAAACACTTTACTGTGAACAGAAAACAGAAGGCAGTGATTTCAGTAACTATTCTCAAGTGTCTACACACAGTTGTAGGAGACCACAGAACCGAACCTCAGAGGTTCTTCTAGTCTATCCTCTCTTTCAAGGCTAGAAGAAAGGCAACTTAATCACCACTGACATCACTTCTCTGTTCTTCTTAAAAGCGTCTTGAGATAGAGACTCCCAGTCAAGCTAGTCTCCCTCTTATCTGTCCTTACTGTTGCAAAGCTTTGCTCCTGTAAAATCAAATGTCTCCAGCTGCTCTTTAAGCCTTTTACCACATGTTCTATCCCTAGTGAACAGAGAACACTTTCCTGTTTGTTTTTCATATATTCAGAGTCCATTGTCAAACCTTCCTACTGTTTTTGCCTCTCTAGATTAAATACACCTCTTCCCTTTTCTCCTCCATGGGAATTTTTCAGCAAAACACATAAAAGGGTGCCTTTATATCTTGCTGAAAGTCTCATAATACCAATTGTAAGACTATCTCTGTAGGCTGGTTTTGCTGGTTTTAATTGGAAATATTTCTACTGCTGCCTCCAGTTGGAATGTCTTAGCTTGGTTTAGGTAAATTTCTTTCTACTTGTCCTCTTTTTATCTTTTAAAGTATATGTCTATCTTTATGCTGCTATTAATACCCATGCATGCAATTGTTATATCATAAACATTACCCAGATGTCAGCTGTAATATGCTGTATTTTAGTCTAATTCTGCACTTAGACCTTGGATCCTTTTCAAAGTAGATGTTACTATCAAGAAAAATTTCCAACTATTTAAATTAAGAAACAAAAAGAGAGGCAGAAAACATGATTTGTTTAGAAACTGAATTATGTACATTTTTATGTTCTGTGATGCTTATTGTGCTGGTTTTGGCTGGGGTAAAGTTAATTTTCTTCATAGTAGCTCGTATGAGGTTATGCTTTGGATTTGTGCTGAAAACAGTGTTGATAATACAGGGATGTTTTCATTATTGCTGAGCAGTGCTTACACAGACTCAAGGCTTCTTCTGCTTCTCACCACCCCACCAGCAAATAGGCTGGGGGTGCACAAGAAGTTGGGAGGGAATACAGCTGGGACAGCTGATCCCAACTGGCCAAAGGGATATTCCATACCATATGATGTCATGTTCAGCAATAAAACTGGGGGAAGGTTGGCCAGCAGGCTGCTGCTCAGGGACTGGCTGGGCATCAGTCAGTTGGTGGTGAGCAGTTGTTTTCATTTGTATCACTTGTCTTTCCTTGCGTTTTACTTCTCTCTCTTTGTTATTTTCATTTTCATCACAATTTTTTTATTATTATTATTATTAATAATAGTCTAATTTATTTCAGTTATGAAACTGTTCTTACCTGAACCCACAAGTATTCTCACTTTTACCCTTCCAATTCTCGTCCCCCTATCCTGCTGGGGTGGGGAGTGAGTGAGTGAGACGCTGTGTGGTGCTTAGTTGCCAGCTGGGGATAAACCATGACACTTACTAACAATAGGGATAAGACAGGCTCATCACTGATGTAATATTGGAAATGTTAGTGTTATGTCATAGTTCAGGCAAACTTTGGCTTAGTAATTTTAAGAGATGAAGTAAGTAAAGCCAAACACTCTTTATTTAGAACGTTCTCTTAAGTAAATAGAGATGGATAGGTGGCAACACACACTGCCGCTGATAATAATGATAAACAGTATTTCCGTTCCAAGTGATAAAAATTTGAAGAAAAGTTCTGAGGTGAGTGATGTGTAGAGACTTTTACAGTTTTAATAATCCCAGAATAATCACAAATTTAAAAGAAGATAAATGTAAAAGTAGCTCAAGATAAAATGGAAATAAGAGTTCTATGTAACATTTCACTTACACATCCTTAGCATTCTCTCCCAGCCTTGCTCTTAGGCCAGTTTCTGCCATGGTAGAAGAGAGGCTTAAATAAAATTTGAAAGTCAAGAAATATCAAAGAGCATCTGAGATGTGTTTCAAAGCTATTCCCTTAAAATGTAAATGTGCAAAGAATATGCATGTATATTTGGTGTATAAATGTATTAAAGTATACTTAAAATTACTTCAAATAAATTAAACAATCTTTCTCATTTTTAAAAACACAATGCCGTGAAATTGAAAGCCTGCTTAATAGAAATGATACAAAGTATGTCTGAATTAGGTTGATTTTAAACAGTTATTTCTCTGATGTGAAAGCTGTTTTGGGACTGTGATAGTCTCTTCTAGATATCCACAAGTCTCACTGCTTAAAATTCACTATCTGGCTAATCTCCAGAGAAAAAATATAAGCTATATGTACTACATAGGAAAACACAAAAAATAAGGCAATAATTTGTTGCCTCAGTGATAATGAACATGGGATACAAAATCATAGCTAGACAAGATAAAATAGATTAGATATCTGCAGAGAAAAGTGTTGTCAAAATTCAGTCTCAGTGATCACTTTAAGCCTACTGTGGTGGAGCTAAACTGAAAATATTTTAGAAATCAAGTCAAATGTAGATAGTTAGGTAATACAGTTGTAGCAAATGCATATATTTAAAATGTTTCTCTTGAGAACTAGCACAACCAAAGCAAGAAGCTTCAGTTAAAAAAAAAAAAATTTGACTAGTCACATAGTACACAAATAACAGTTTTTCCCAAGGAAAAGAGTAAAAGATTAACCATTAACCAAATACCATTCTCTGGTCCTGCAGCCAAATGGCACAGGTGGCTCACACCCACAGACCTGATTTCTCTTCTCCCATGTCTGCATTAACAGGTATATAGTAAATATAGTAAATACCATACCTGCCCTTATATTAGTGGGCAGTTTGTTTGCATAGGTCCAGGAGGCTACTAAGTCAAGGCAGATGATCATGGGCTGGTGTCTGAGCCCAGGCTTTGGCTCTGTTTTGTTCAGTACTACACACATAGCCTTCCAGATCAAAGACAATCCACTTCAATATATAAATACTGACCAGGAGCCTCAGCTTACCCAAGCACATCCAAGGTTGTTAGACAAGTCATCACCACAAGAAAGCCTGCAACTTAAATATGAGGCAACCCATGGATTTCACAAAGGGCTATTGCAGTCATAAAACTGCAGATACCAACTTCCCTCCCATTATCAGCTCTCAGTCCAGGTTCTAGCAGTATTAAATAGAATAGTCTTCTACTTGTTTGTGTGAAGTGTAGATAGTCCAATTTATGAGTCCATTCTGCTGACAGATTTAACCAAAGATAATACTGAACTTCAGCTATTTAACATCTATGAAGAAAAATGTAAAGTTCTTGGAAACCACTGAGTCAAGTCATAGGAAGCTAATTTCTTCGAGGTAATTTTAACAGTAAAAATGAGACAACAGGCACCTCATGCACTTCTGACATCACAAACACTTGTGATGAGGGTTAATTTCATATCTGTCATGATAGCTAGTAATTGAGCATCAGGGTAATTGGAAGTAATGGCTTGTGTCAACAGTACTTCTCAGAAATGCAGATTTATGTGGTAAGATCTCTTGGTACAAAGTTTAATCGAGCCATGACCGTAAAAGAAGCTGAATAGCATAGCTGTTGTGCAACCTGCTAAAGACCACATTACAAAAATTACCCTAAAGATCCAATTATGAAACTATTCTTTTCATATTAATTTGTAAATCAGGACTGAAATAACATAATTTCTTGGCCTTTCGATGACCTTTTGGTGTGTGAGCCGTAATAGATCTGTGTGATAGTGTAACATGTAATGTGTATGTGAAATTAGTTCATTGGTTCGGCCCTCTGTTTCTGGGACAAATGAGGCCACAAGACAACTTAAATAATTTTTTTTTATATTGAGAATATATTTGAATATTTTGCTAAATTATAACTGCGATATCATATGCAAACATGCTATGAAGAAATGTATACAAGTAATCTTTTTCTCTAGTCGTCACAAAAAGCACTGAACCTTTCTGGTTTTACCATCCTTGGGAACATTGAGCACAACTGAGAAGTTCCATCATGTGGAAAGTGGAGTTAGAAAATAAACTTTTAATAATATTGCAACAGATACAGGGATAGACACAGGGCATCGAACTTTGCCAATTACAGGCAACATTTTTGTCCATAAAGTATTTACACTTCATTGTTCTGTAGTTAGGTCTAATTTTGTTATATTGAAAACAGATGTGGAAATACAGAGAACAAATAATTAGATTTGTAATTTGTTGTGAATTTTCAGCTGTGGGTTAATCAGCCAGAATATGGGTATAAAACAGAGTGTGATCATTGAAAAGCAAATGAAATCCTAGAATGTGTGAAGGAAAGTATTACTGTTAGAGATAAGGAAGCATTAGTGCAACTAGACAAGGCACTGGTAAGACTTCCTCTGCAATACTGCATACACTGTTCTGATAGCCTGTGTTTAAGAAAGATTAATTAAACTGCAATAGTTGCAGAGAAGGACTGCTAAGATGATCAGGGGAAAAAAAAAAGCTTATCTTGTAAGAGGAGACTAAAATAACTTAATGGAGTCTGATAGGGTATATCATTGCTCTCTATAAATACTTCAGAGGCAGATAAATGCTAAAGAAGGAGAAAGCTATTTAAACTAAAAGACAAGGTTGACACAAAAACAAATGAGTATAAATGGGAAGACTTAGGCCGGAAATTAGGAGAATGAGTGAGGTTCTGGAAGGTCTTAAAGAACAAATCTAACTAGTTTAAAAGTGAGACCGGACAAGTTAGGAACATAAGACATGTTTGTATAAGAATAGGAAAGAACTTGTCATGATGGCTAAGAAAATCCTTTCTGCTCTCTATTCAGAGGTTTCCAGTATGACCACCTGCAGCTTCCATATTAAGAACTCAGTAAAACAATCAGCATATTGTTGTTTGATTGGTAAAGGATAAAAGACTCACTACTGATCAGCTTAATGGTTCAAAAGGCATTGTATTTAAAATTCCAGATTAATGATACATAGAAAACCTATTAAGTCTGGAGGCAACACTTTATCTGAACCCCTTACCTCCAGAAGAAGCAGGAGAGAAAGGGGCCTTCAAGGGGTATTCTCTCTTAGCATTTGTGTGGACACAGAATTATGTAACTGCAAATGCTAAGGGCAGAGGAAGGGGAGCCAGAAGCCAAAAAAATTCTTTCTTCCATTTAGGGAAAATTTTACAAAAGAAGCCAGCAAGAGATTTATCATTCAGTACGGGCTGCAAAGCCAGCAAAAGAGGAAAGTGCAACTCCTTTGGACTTTCTTGGTCCTATTCTGACTTGTTATTGGTTTCAGCCCATTTCCTTACACTTTTCACAATCTTTTTATCTTAGTTTCTTTCTATACCCACTCCTTGCCCACTTATTTCTTTCCTACTAATTTATTTACTTTTATTTTTATTTCTTTTATTCCTTTCTTTTTTTAACTCCAAAGTAAATTTTGGAACTAGCATTTGCCTTTTTCTCACCTGCCTGTCAACAGCTTTTCCACCTGAAACAATTTTGTTGATTAGACTGTTAATTTGTTAGGATTCCATACTGCTGTGAATGTTGTATTGCCTAATGCAAAGGCATCCAAGTTTCCCCTGACAATCAACCTTGACAATACTGCAGTTATTTACGTGAATTAACAAATTATTGTGGAGAAGCTCAGTTGATTGAAATCAGCTCATTTATTTCTCATCTGCTGGATTTCTGCTTGCCTTGGTCATCAATTTTTTGATATCTTCTGCTGAGCTTTGAGAATACACTGTACCTCAAGGCCACTGACATTTACAAGTGAGATTTTGAGTATCTTCAAATAATATAGAGCATAAACTTACTTTATGCTTTAAAAAGAGCTTCACTGCAGTGGTGGGAAAAAAATTGTAATATGCAGGTCCAGTTCACAGTCCAAATACAATAATTTATTTTTTCAATTATACATTTTGATACAACACTTTTAGGAAATTCTGTACCTGTTGCCCAGGGTGCTTTTTGTTAGGTGTTCAACTCGGTTTGCTTTTATGGTCCAATTTGTTATTGTGATGAATTGTTGTTGTGGACTGATCTTGGCTGGCCACCACGTGCCCACCAAGCCACTCTATCACTCCGCTTCTATCAACAAGACAGGGGGAGAAAAAATACAATGAAAATCTCATTGGTTGAGAAAAGGACAGGGAGATCACTTACCAGTTACCATCATGGGCAAAACAGACTTGACCTGAGAAAAATTAATTTAATTTATTGGCAATTAATCAGAGTAGGATAATGAGGAATAAGAACACATCTAAAATTACTTTCCCCCCACCCCACCCTTCTTCCCAGGCTCGTCTTCACCCCCAACTCTTCTATTATTTTCTCCTCCACCCAAGCAGCACAGGGGGATGGGGAACAAGAGTTGTGGTCAGTTCATTACACCTTATCTCTGCTGCTCCTTCCTCCTCATACTCTTCCCCTGATCCAGCATGGGGTCCCTCCCATGGGATACAGTCCGTCATGACCTTCTCCAATAAAGGTCATTTCCACAGGCTGCAGTTCTTCACGAACTTCTCCAGCATGTGTCCTGTTCACAGGATACAGTCCTTCAGGAATGGAATGCTCCAGTGTGGGTCCCCCCCCACCAGAAAACCTGCTGCTGTGTGTGCTTCTCTCGACGAGCCATGGTTACTCTCAGGAACCTGCTCCAGCATGGGCTTTCCATGGGCTGCAGCTTTATTCAGGGCAGATCCACCTGCTCCAGCATGGGGTCCTCCACAGGCCACAGTGTGGATATCTGCTCCACCGTGGACCTCCATGGTGGAGGACAGGGGGACAGGTAATGCAGGGCAACAACCTGTGTCACCATGGTCTTCACCACAGGCTGCAGGGGAATCTCTGCTCTGGCACCTGGAGCACCTCTACCATCTCCTTCTTCTCTGACCTTGGTGTCTGCATAGTTGTTTGCTCACATATTCTCACTCCTTTCTCACATCTGTTGTTGCACAACAGGTTTTTTACCCTTCTTAAATATGTTATCACACAGGCGCTACCAATGTCACTGATTGGCTCAGCTTTGGCCAGCAGGGAGTCCATCTTGGAACCAGCTGGAACAGGCTCTGTCTGACACAGGGTCAGCTTCTGGTGTCTTCTCACAAAACCCAGCCCTGCAGGCCCCCTGCCACCAAAACCTTGTCACATAAACCCAATACACCAATGGATAAAAAACTCTTATTTTTAGTATGATTCTCAGGATGTATACTTAACACCATCTAAAATTTCAGATTCCAAGCTCCTTTTTTCTTCTAACATTTGTGGCATATCTATTTGCAATTGAACATATTAATAAAGTAGCCTTACTATACCATAGCATATACTCTGTAAAGCTAGGCATTTAAAGTCTAACAAAAAATACAAAAATAGAAGCAGGCCACCAGTGGTCAGACCATGGGTCCTTCTGGCACATTATTTAGTCTCCAGTCAGTCCAATCCTGACTCAACCTAGTAGAGATAAGTGGACTTCTGGAAGAGAACAAGAACAGTGCAAGTGTATATGACATTTCCCTGGAGTACTCTCCCTGTCATTCTCTGGTATTTCAGCTCAGGGACTTTCCTGAGCCATGTGATTTCCCTGAGCCTTGTGATTTGCCTGCTTTGTAACCCTCAATGTATCCCTCTTCCAGGTACTTTCCCTATCTTCCCTTGAACTACAAACACTTTTTGTACACACACTGTATTTTGACACAGGGTACCACAGGTGTATACTCTGTCACACCTCTTTTCCTTTGCTTTCAATCTGACTCCTAAAAACTTTTTTTGATAGCCCCTAGATTTTGTACTACAAGAGACCATTTACCCACTTCGTACCAGTCATGACTTTACAGACCTCTATTACATGGTACAAGGTTGTCCTTTTTCCACACTCATGAGTCCTGTCTGCCCAAGTCTTCCTCCTAGCTGTTGCATGCTTTTAATAATTTCTGCCCTTCTCTGTATCTTTTTTCAGGCCATTTGTTCCATATTGAACAGCACAGCTCCTAGTATCGACCCCTGCCAGACTTTCCTGGTCACTCCACCACAAGAACCACATTGAAAGTCCACATAATGCTATCCCTTATTACTTATCTTTCAAACAATTTGTTATGCATAGGAAAGGGTCTTCCTGCTTTATGCCATATTGCTTAACTTCCAAATCCTTTGGTAATGGACTTCATCAAAACTCTTTCAGAAATCCAGGAAGACTACACTAGCCTTTATCCACGTTGGCCCACTCCTTGACTCCAAAACAAGACTTTTGTCTGGAATTGCAGAACAGAACAGTACCCCCTTCCATGTTTCTGAAGGAGAGAAAGAAGCAAGCTGATTTTTAAATGTTTACTGTGGTGATGTAATACCTTACATAGGCTTTTTGATGTCAGTGTCACTTCTCAAGTCAAATTATTTGGCATTTTTGAAAATTAATCACTCAATTACATCCATATGTTCGCATTAAAAAAATAGTTTGGAAATAGACAATTTCATCACTGTGCTCATCAGAATGTGCTGGAGTAAATTAGGTTGGAGTCTACTCTGGCATTTTGTCCCCAGATATCTTCCAGCTCTGCTCTGGTCAAGAATGAGGAACATTGTTAATTCTTTGTTACTGTTCTCTTAACAGAAGACTTCAATCTCTACTGTTGTAATGTCATCTTTAATTAACATTAAATCACTCAAAACTTAAGAAAATATAACTAATGCTGAGTCACTCTATTATGATAAACTTTCCTATCTTCAATAAACAGTCCTTCATAAATCCATACTGAGTAGTAAGCTAAATTAACTACATCAGAAAGTCACTTTAGAATGAGAATTCATTAAAGACAGTGACAGCTCAGTAGGAGACAATGCACTACTCATTTCAAAAGCTATGGAGAAAGCCTCACTTGATCAAAAACTCTGTTTACTTGGGGAAAGGGTAATTTAATTATCTATCTTCCTGACAAAAGGCATCCTTGTTGACTCAGGATGTAGATATTAGCATATAGGGGATTTATTTTTTCACTTACTCTAACAGCCCAACATCAAAGAGACTTTGCCCTATAAATGAGCCCTGAAAAGTCAAAAAAAACCCCAAGCAAACAGGCAAAGGTTGAAAGATAAAAGAGGACAAGCTGCTGAAAGTTTCATTTTCCTGGCATCAATTTTGCTGAATAGCTTACTTCCACTTTGCTGAAGGAAAATATTTACCTTTGTAATACCCTGTTTCACGTATATATTAACATTATTGGAAGTTTTAAACAAGGCAATGTAAGTTGTTCTGTCTTGGCCCAAGAAAATTTCTTCTTTGTCTTTGCTGCTGCAGGCAATTGTCTATCCCATCATCTGGTAACCACCTCCTTAGTGAGCGGAGGACTGCTGCTAACTTCTCCAACTCTGGAAACTGACTGAGCTATCTCCTGATTATTTATGACCAGTCCCCAGAGCTTCTTTCTTGTCTAAAGTGTAGCTGAAGGAGCAGTAGTGAATCATTTGTGGACAGCCTTGCCTCAACAGATATCCCATCTTCCCAGTCAAATCTTCCCTTGATCACAATGTGGGTACATTATTGAGAAGAGCAATATGACAAAATGCAGCAAGGAAAGTTTTGGAGAAGGCAAAATAACGATTCTGTGGGAGAGAGCTTGAAAATGTGCTCATCAAATGTGCTGTGTTCAAATGCATAGGAAGGACGTGAACTTAAATGATGGACAGAGGGAGTGGGGAGTTCTCAGGTAAGTAAAATCAGTTTGGGTTTTGGAAAATATTACAGAATCCTGAACACAAATAATGCTGAAAGGAGAGGACTGAAAATTCTTTTGCAAGACATTCACAGAAGGAGAAAAGCCAGGAATCTTTAGTGAAATTTGGGTCACAAGTAGCTTTTGCAAAAGTGAAATAATGTAAAGAGAAATTGAGAAGGAAGGAAGGAAGGAAGGAAGGAAGAAAATTGTGAGAGGAAAACCTCAGTGTGAGAACTCTGCTGAAAATATTCGGTAACCTTAACCTTAAGTGGAGTGCTTTACTACTTCTCCTGCTGTGTGTCTTTGTCAGGATTACTCATCCTCTGCCTTTATAACCAAAAGGGTTGGGTTTTTTTCAATGATTTCTGATGTTTTGAAACCAAACAGCCAGCTCACTATTCTAATTGGATCCTGAACTGATCAGTAGAAATCATGATCTGTTCCGTGGAGGGACCCAGGGAGCTGCTTGGAGGTGTACATACATCACACAAATGACAGTGTTCCCTCATCATATAGCAGCTTCTGGCTGTAACTGGCACAGCTATGGAAGACATCATTTGGTCCGCTTGCACATGGAGAAATTTCACACAGTCTGTGGATGCTGCCAAGGAATACTTCACATTTAGAATGCCAACATAAATCTGAAGGTCACCGAGCAAGTACATATGCAGTTCAAATAATTAATTATTTTGATCAAATATCATAAAATAAGTATATAAGCAAGCAAATGCAATTTTTGCATTTAAATCAACATTTGATGGCTTTAAAAATAGTATTAGAAACATTGAAATATTATTAAATTACATCAAGTGTAGATGAATATAGTAAAATACAGATAAAAACCGTAGCCACATAATGGTCATTACATTCAATAAGGGGAGAAACATAACACAATCTCATTTACAGATTTTTTTTTTTTTTAATCTAGGAGGGTTTTGTGTAAAATTGGTCAATATTTTATTTTTGTTTGTTCAGCATGTGAAGCAGATAGCTTTGCGTGTTGAAGTTTCCCTGGAAATAACACCAGTATCAGCAATCATTTGATTTTACAAAGATATTTTTTTCTCTTCAGTCTTCGTAGTGAAAAGTTGCTTAAGGGGGTGATACAGAAAACGTAAATAACAAGTCATTTTGTGCAAATGCAGCATTTATACTTTCTGCATAATGTAAACACTAACTTATGGTAGACTCATTTTAATATCATTCTAATCTCTTCTAAACTTTTTCTTTTTTTGGCAAGAGTATTAGACTTTTAGTAACTTTAATTCTGACACAGAGCAAGGCAGAATATTGTTTTGGGAGATGAAGATTAAAAAATATAGATTGCATTTAAACAAGAAACTAAATGCTGATTTTGGACGTTGATTAGAAATAATGACATACAAATGCAAAAGAAATGTCTAGTAAGAGACTGTGCATGGCAGGAAGGACAAGGATTGATTATTGAGGGCAGTAAAGGAGGGTCTAAGGCCTAAACTTTGTTGTACCTTTGCTTTGGCATTTATTTCTCTAAATTGTTTTTCCAGTCAATATCTCTGTTTAACTGCAAACAGCTGCTGGCATGATAACAGGTTTAGCTGTAGCTTACCAATGCAATGGGAAATGCTGATATCCTTTACCTCAATAATCAACACAGCCTCATTCAAGTGAACTTTCAGTGGGTTTGGGGTTTGACCTGTTTTAAGAAGTCAAACATGATTTAGGAAAATCACAAACTGTGAGTAAAAAATTTTACAATATTCAAAGAGCTCCTTACATCAGTCTCATTCACTGTCTTTTTCATATACTATAGTATCTGAAAGCAATTTATGTATTTAGCACTGACAACATGCTTGTCCTCTTGTTCTTTTTTTCTTTTTTTTAGTGCGGGGGGGAGGGGCGGGAGGAGAGATAGAGAGAGATGCACAGTAAGATGCAGTCCTGGTATAATTAATATTTCTGTTATTCTGAAAAAATGAAGCAAATATCTGAAAATGCTTTACATTCCAGAACTGGCCCATACTATATTGCAATTGAATTTCCATCATAAATGTGGTAATTCCTTTTACTACTTTAAACTTATTTAAGCCTCTATCACCTTCTACTCTTTATTGCAAAGAAGAAATTTTCTCCCAATAGGCCAAATGGGAACTTTGAGGGTAAGCCATCTATCTGTAGCCGCCTTAGTGCTGATACAGTAGTTAGTGTATTTATTGTGCATGGATGTTATAAAAGGGCAGTTGCTTATTAAAGTGATTGGTTACACAAAAGGTCAAATTCCAAACTTAAAAGCACAAGTCATTTCCATCGACTTAATTTATTGGAAAAATTTGTTCCACAATCCTTCCTCTTAATACCTTAAGAGTCTCATTTCATTTACAAATATCCAAAGATGCTGCCCTGTCTTGCAAGCCACTGTTACACTGTGGCAGTGTGGCAGTGACCTTAGCAATGCTGAGGTAGAATAACTTTCCAAATGAATGGATTTCATGACAGACAGGCTAATACAAAAGAATGAGGTCTCTATATAAATTTTGCTTTAGAGCATGAGTTTCATAAAGTAGAGCTCATAAAGTTGAGCTGATTGGAGATGACCATCTGGGCCACTAACAGGTGGTATCAACGAACAGTGAAGGAAAGAGATTACTGTTCAGTCTACATTTCTGGACCTGAGCAGGGCAAGAAAGAATTGACTGTATAGCCTGTATTGAAAGTCCACTGCCAGAACTGGACTAGGAAAAGCTGGGAAAAGAAAATTTTTTTTTTTTTTTTTTTTTTTTTACAGGGGTCAGGCAATCATAGAACTTTCTTTCTTGAAATCATGCTTATGTATTGACTGACTATGGTATAGATTCAGTCCAGCATGAGAAAGGTATCCAGGAAAAAAAAATACACTTATTTGACATAGAATCTATGTAAAAAATGAAAGGTGTTAACATTGTTTTTTTCAGAGCACCTTTTCAGAGTTTTACAGTATTGTTATTATAAATTCTGTCCATTTGTTTGATCCAACAATTATGAGATTTCGAAAATGCCAGGTATTCCTCCCCAGTCGATATGGCAGAATACATTAAATTTTGCCTTGTAACTAGTGCTTCTGGACTTTCTGCTGCAATTGTTTTGCTAATAACATTTGCAAAAAACACAGTTTGGAACTGTGGTTATGATGTATTCTCAATTCTCATTAAAGCTGTGTAAGAAAAGAAAATATAACCCTGAAGACAGGAATGTAAAATGTCAATTCAAGAAATGGAGCAGCAACACTTTTATTACCTAGCTCAAGTGCAGACTAGAAAAAGCAAAAGAGACAGTACAGTCTGCAAGAAATGTACACAAAGAGATTGTGTCAAAGCATAACACTACGTTCATGCAGTATGGCTTGATTTGCTTACCACTCTACCTGCATTTTGCCGTCAGTGCTGATGCTGTACTCTCTGTTACATGTTTTGTAAGGAAAATAAGGGGTAAAATTGGGAAGGTATTAAAGAGCACTTTCAGCACTGGATCTATTCTGTCTTGTATTCACAAGGGTACAGATGCAGAGTCCGGTTTTATTGTGAATTCCTGAGTTGCATTCAAAGTGTGTTCCTAGCCAGGCTGCTCACACCTGCCTGGGTTTATTTGGCATGTAACTAGTTTTATGAACAATATCATCTAGGTAAGGAAGCAGGGGTGGGGGTGGAAGTCAACAGTTTTGTTGATAAGCACAGTAAGTGTGTATTTAATGTAATTTTTGCAGCCCAGCCAGCTAAATTTCCTTTTCTAAAGTGGAATGCATAAGACAGTTCAGAGGCAGCACCATCTCTCAGTGTAATAAATCTCTTGCTTCATTTTTTCAGAGACCCTGGAGGAATAAAAATCTTCAAATTGAAATATGCCTTTTTGTCCTTTTAAAATCTAGAGTTCACATCCTTTTCGTTGTTGTTGAATTCACCATCTCTTGTTTACTGGTGCGCTCATTTACTATGGCCTTATCATCTCGGTTTGGCATGTCTACATTCCCAGAGGCCAGTTCAGTGATTTAATTTCTAATTTACTCTTTGCTCAAGAAACTTTCATCTTTGAAAACTAACTGGGGTCATTCCTTTGCTGCTTCAGAATCAACTATAGCTAAGCCTATGGTGCTACAGCCTTATATATTTACAGTGCTAAAGTGAAAGTCATCATGAAGACATTTTTTATGAATATATATTCAAGTAGAAAAACAAAGGATTTGGTTTGTTTCCTTTTGCCTTCCACTTTAAACAAAGGCTTTGTAGTCTGTCTAACAGAATTGTTACACTTTCTTGTGCACACTATAATTACATCATTCAGTATGTGGTAGAAAAAGTAGAAGACAGATGGATGTGTTTAGTAAGATATGCAAATTTGTTTGATTTTCCAACTAATATAGAAAATAAATAAGATTTTTCTGCCACCTTGCAAGTGGATATTTGGGTTTGGTTTTGTTTCCTAAATTGGTTGAATTTGTCCGAGTCTTTCTCAAAAGTAAACCACTCCCTGTAACTCTGTTATATGTAATTTTTGGCTAAACAGCAAAGAATGTCTGGAGACTTAGGTAAGACTGTCTGTCTGTCTTTTATGAAGAGATATCCACTATTTCATCCCTTAGAGAATTCTAATCTAGTCATTTCTTCAAAGATCATTTCTTAGTGCAGCTGACCTTTACAAAGACTGATCAATACCTAACTTTGCAGTTGATAAACCAAGGTTCAGGCAGCATATGAAATGTTCAGAGAAGTCTTTTATTGGGGAAAAATCAGTGAAATGAAAAGAAGCAGAATATTGTTTGTCTTTAAACAGTATTTAGAACAGTGACTTTTTTTTTTTTTTTTTTTTTTTTTTTGGCACAGCTTTAAAACAGAACTTTTGATTGTCTTGCTTTTCTCTTTCTCCAGCAGACTTTTTTAGGAACCCCCAATACTCAGGTTTTTAGGTTTGGGGTTTGGGGTTTTTTTTAAAGTAAATTTTTGGAACTGCAAATTTCACACTTGTACTTATCCATTAATTTCAGCAGTGTTGCTTCTGCCCAGTCCTTGCAAATACCATGTTAGTCTTTTAAAGTTTGTTGGAAGGTATTAGGAGCAGTTTGGGTTCTATGGCATGTGGTACTACGTAGGGGGTGTGCCCTGCGAACACTGATGAATCTCTGTCATGTAAGAACTGTAATCTTGTCAGTCTCTTCCAGCCTGTGATTCTGAAAAGTAGCTTTCTTCTTCATAATCTGTGGTCTCAGAGCACATCCATATAAACCAAAATTGTGCCTGTTCAAAAAATCCCATGATAGAAAGCATCACTGAATGGTTTCACAACTCAAAACCTGTATTCACAGACAACTACTTGCATTCTGCAAATCTACCTGCAAGTCTGTATTCACATTCCACCTACAGGTGGAATTATACAACAAATTATTTTAATAAATTAGACAAATAATTAACGTTCTTTTTTTCTTGTCTGGTTAATCTGACCTTTCTCTAAACTGTGTTTTGACTCATTCGTACTTAGCACGATTCACACAGTTCCACACAGTGTAAATTTCACTTACACTGAGTAATACCTCACCTCAGTGACAACACCACTGGCTTCGATGAAACAATTTTTGGAATAATTTTATTTTTGTCATGAATTAGACTGGGAGCTGGCTGCAATGAATCATGCAAACCCTTTCTAAATACACTAGCAGCCTGACTGATTCATTTCAGCCAAGTGTAGTCATATCAGTATAGACTTTTCCAATGACAAATTATTACATTTTTCTGAAGAATCTAATTGAAAATGTACGGTCTGTTTGAGGAAATAAAATAATAATAAATGGGGAAATTCTTATTGACTCTTTTTTTAAATTTTCTGTTCTCAGCAGTCATCTAAGTTACCAGCATTGTTTCTGCTCCATGACTGATTAAAAACACACAGGGGAGAAATTAAGTTTCCTTATTTTATATATTTTCTGCTTCTCCCCCAAATTATCAATGCTATGATTAAAATCCTCCCTGAGTATATCTTGAAATGCTTGGGAATGACTGTTCTTGAGAAAGATGTTAACAGGATTATTCACTATTCATTATGCATCATTTTCTCTGTTATTCGTATGGCCCCATTTCAAATACTTCAGTACTGCAAAGGGGGAAAAAGAAAAAGATTTAATTTAGTATAGAATCCAGCCCTTTGACAAGAATTATACTTAATACTGACCTCAGTGCTTTCACAGTAATATAGAGAGGATTTGTTAGCATTAAAAATGTTGAGCTGAAACTTGAAAGGAAAAATACTTCCCCAAACCTATAAAACCCAAAATATTCTGTAACAGCGTGAAAATCATACTCACCTCCAAACACTTTCTGCCTCCCCAAAATGAAATCCCAATGAAAATTTTTACTTTAGTGAACACAAATCTGTCAAACTGGAGGATCTGATAAGCTGACAATTTGCTATCTGTACAAGCGTGGAGTCATTACCACTGTTCACACTGTCAGCTCCAAACCTGTTCCATACTATCGCTGAAAACCTGGCTTTTCTAGCATCTGACCAGGAAATTTCAAAAGCTGACCATTTTAGGGTATAGAAAGTAGCATTTGAGACAGAGCAGACACAAAAATGTTGTCAGGCTGTAAGAATGTAAGTGCATCAGCCAATACAAATTTGATGATCATCTTGGTAACACCCTACTGAGAAACTCTTTAGGATGGTATCATTTAATTCTTTTGTCTGTCAGCCATGACTGCAGCCCTACAGTTTATCTAGCTTAGTACATTTCTGGCCCAAAATAGCCCAGCCTAACTGTCAGTCTTACTCTATATGGGTTTCAAACTAATAAAATCATAAAATCATAAAGGCCAGACTTCAGCAACCATTGCTTATATTGTGTTCCTTAAAGTCAGTAGAAATTAAAGACAGTGAAAAACTAGTTCTTATTATTGATACAGAAATGCAAGATTCTTTGGCCAAATTATTTATCCCAATCCAAACCTGTGTGAGGAGGCAATCTCTTTACTTACATAAGGCTGCTGTATATCTAGAAACCTGAAAACCCCTTGGATCCTGTATTCTTGAGTATCAAATAACAAATGACATGACAATGGATGGATTTATGTGAGTTTTGCAGAAAAACAAGGCAGAATCAACTCAAGAAACAGAACAAATCTAATGTTTCCCAGAGTCACTGCATATAACATTCCTATTTCTTGCTATTGGTTATTTAGGACTATATGATAAAAAAGCAATAAAATCACTTAGAAATGAAGAAACAAGTAGCATTTTTTACTGGTTTTAGCCTGGTTTAAAGGTTATGACCACATCCCACAGCCCTAGTGAAAGGAACATACTACGTTACAAAGACCTGCAGGTAAAGACCTGCTCTAAGTAAGAGTCCATGTTTGATAAACTTCAGGACTCAATGCTGTCATCTTTATTAAAAAGATAACTAGAGACAAATAAGCACTTTTGCAAGCACTACAGACAATATTTATAATTTTTACTGGGCTTAGAGAAAATATTTGTTTTCTTAGAAGAATTGTATCAGGAAGAAAAGACTGAGGGTATTTTTAAATCTCATAGCAAAATATAAAGGGAAAAACTCTCATTTAGTTCTACTAAAGACTCTGCTTTAGAAGGAAACAGTTCTCTGTGGTCCTTTAGTACATGATAAAAGGTATAAGTATACATGTGAAAAAAAGGTTACGAACCCAGTAAAGGTTTGGTTGTGGGATGACATGGAGATCATTTCTTCCTTTTTCACTTTAATTTTTCTCCCCATTGTTTCCATCAGCTCTTAAAAGTCTGCTGTCCTAACTGTACTGCTGAAGTCAGTACAAGTTTTCGTTCATGTCAATAGGAGTAAGATCAGGGACAGCTTTAGAGTTAAATGAGGGATAAAAATTTCAAACACAGGAGTACTGTAAATATATATATTTAAGGAATAGCAATAAAAGAATTTGTGAAATAAAATCACTATGCATCTGCAAATTTATTCAGATGTACTCTGTTGTCATGTCATTTCCACGTTTCCACAAAAAACTCCAAGAAAGTTAAATAAATTTTCATAACTCTAAATAGATTGCAAATAATTTTTAAGAGATTATGTGACGCTTTTGAGACAAAGTATTGATAATAATGTGTTTTAGTTTTGCCACCTCCAGCTGTATATTTTTGCAAAATCAAGAGGAAAAATGTCTTTTGTTGTAAAGTCACTTTCATTTTAATTGTTGAGGTAGAATTTATACAATTCACTTATAAGAATTCACTTATATATAGATGACAGCAATTTTAGTTTTCTCATGTTTTACTTCTTTATCTCTCAACCTTCACCCTTCTTCTGTTAACCTCCTCTTATTTTTATATTAGCTCTTCTATTTTCACTATTAATTTTTAGTCTTCTATTATTTTGTAAGAAAGCATCTAAGACTGGTTAACTAATGCAATTTTAGACATAACACATCTTAATGGAGTATATCGCTGTTTGTTTGTCAGACATTCACAGTGCAGAGCTGGAGGTTTGCCTTCCCCAGAGTCATCATAACAGCATAGTTTATTGAAATTGCAGTTTTCATGTATATACTGGTGGCATTCATATTTCTATACAAATATTATAGTCCCAATTTGCTATGTTTTTGTTTCAATTCTCTATAGCAATCACTAAGACTTCAGCTAAGAGTTCTGATCATTTGATATTCAGGGAGCATTAAGAACCACTATTACTGACAGAACTGACTTGAAAACAAACAATAAAATAATGCATTCAGCTCGGCTTGGGGGTGACTAATGCAGGGGTGGCCATGGTAGAGTTTATACATGTTAGGAGATAGCAGAGGTTGAGCTAAGACTGTAGAATTATATCTGGTGGTACAAGAAAACAAACAGTAAGAAAAAATTACATAATTTTTTTCAAAGGAAAATGTAGGTAAACATTAGAAAGACATTTTTTTACCTTCCCTGGGTACTATCTCTGAAAAAAATTCTGATCTGACACTGCTAAGAGAAGAAGGAGAAAATATGCTCCCAGAAGCAATTTGGATACGGTTGTAGGCTGCTTCTCCTCTACTTTCGGTTTTCATAGTCTACAGCCTAGGGTCCTGTTTGCTTCTCACCTTTAACCAGGGAGTCTGGACAAACATGCTTATGGCATGTTTATTATAGGCTGAATCCCACAGTTAACATTCAGTATAGTTTTTCACTGTCAGATGCTCACTTGATGCTTATCACCACAACTTTGTCTACCAGATTTCCAGAAAGCCTGAAAAAGGTTGTGGAGGAAATACTCTGACAGATCTCATTACACACTATGGCTTGCCAATATACCTCTGACAATCTTTAGTAACAACTCCTGAGTCCTACCAGTCTGAGAAAGGATAATTAAACTCATTTAAAGCCAACTCCTTCTTCTACAAGAGACAGTACAGAAGCTTTTTATAGTGAAGTAACAGCTGACAGACTAAGAAGTCCTTGATGCAAGATGAAGCCTACAATATGTATGTAATTACATTAATTGCTTTGACACTTGCTACGCATTACAGTGGTAAGAAAGACTACTAATCATCTAAATACGGTGTTGGGAACAATATGTCTAAAAGATAAGAAACAAAAGAAGTTGTTCTACTGGGTATGATCCACTACTTCCTTGTGTGTATGTATGTATACCACTGAGGTTCAGGCTACTGTTTTAATACCTTCTTGGCATAACCTCATCAACTCAACCTGCTTCTGCAATAGTGCTTGGTCCATTCAGCTTTATTCAGCTTATTCTAGGCTTGACACACTCTAAAAATGCACAGATACAAAAAAAAAAAATTCCCTGTTTTGGACAGTTTTGTAAATGATCCAAGGGCCATGATGCTGTTACTGTGTTGGTGCTGTTTCCTAGCAATGCAAGTTTGAACCTGACCTTTGCAGAATGTGAGGGAAGTGTGCAGATGTGTTACTATTCTCATCTCTGGAGAACAGCAAGTTTATTTTAGGAAAATAAATTGTAAGGAAGACAATAATTTGAGAGACACAAAAAAAAACCAATCTCAGATGAAAATTACCTGTGCAGTGGAAGCAAAATGCTGAGAAGGACATGAAGGAGGGGTTTGGATCTACGATTATGGGATAAATAGAAGAGTTACTAGAATAGCAGGGGAGTTCATGCGGCTCATAAGAGCCACAATCACAGGAAAAATTATTTGAGGAATAGAGAAGAGGAAGGATATGAGGGTCCCGAACACCAGAAGAGGGGACACCAATTTTGAGGACAGTGGAGAGTGAGCTCTTAGATTTTCTTCCTCTCTTCTATGTATACTGGGATCAGGCATCTCTTTTCCTGTCTCTGTGGAACTTCCTCTGGTCCCACTTTAGGGGATCTTGCCCTTAGGAAGAGATCTACAGTTCCTGATTAGACAGATTGCATGTCCTTTGTGCTTCAGAGGGTGAAAAGCCCTTCCCTTCCATCCTCTGAAGGTTCATAAGAGGCCTTACCTTCAAGAATAAATCTTTGCAGAAGATTGCAATTATTA
Source organism: Pelecanus crispus (assembly GCF_030463565.1). Taxonomy (NCBI): domain Eukaryota; kingdom Metazoa; phylum Chordata; class Aves; order Pelecaniformes; family Pelecanidae; genus Pelecanus; species Pelecanus crispus. Next base: position 27,815,264 of record NC_134643.1, read on the forward strand.
CACAGTAGATGCAGCTGATTAATCTCAGGCAACATTATAGTGGAGCTTCAAGAATAATTAAGGTCATTGCTGACAAGCTCTCCCTATTTAAAGATGAATCTTTTCAGTGATCCAAAACATGCATGCTTACTCACATTGTCTTGGACTTTAAGTCTGCCCTGTGGATCATAGAACAAAGCTGATAATTCAACCTGGGGATCATTTGAGCAAGACATTCCATCGATAAAATCCCCAAGTCCCTTACATGATGAATTTTTCAAATTCTACTATATTTATTGTACACCCATAGGGCTAAAGCCATGACTTTATTCATAGCTCCAGTTGCACTTAATCACTTGACATTTATTCAGGCAGGTGAATAGAAATTTCTGCTCCTTTGGAGATTTAATATGGGCATTCCGTCTTTAATAGTGATTTGGGTTCAGTTGTTGGCTTTGTTTAAGAATAGGCTTTTTAGAGGTTAGGATACCTCATGCTGTCTGCTCACACAGAGCACAATGTTCAGAAAATCCACCAAACATGGATTTGTAACCACTCATTTTTGATTGAACTGAAAAGTACAAGCTAGTAAGTATTTCATACTTACATAGCTAAAAAACAAGGGCTACAAGGCTAAATATTGAATTTGACATCTGGAAAGATCAGCAGAAGGCATCTGGAATTCTGCATTAAAAATGTTTTTGTTTTGTTTGTTGTTGACTGGAGAGCACCATTAAGGCTTTAGGTGCTCTAGTCTACAAAAGGTTATCATTTTACAGTTAATCAGGCTTCAAATCTTCTTCTGGGATAGCATATGTTTGTGGATAAGAGACAGCTCAGCTTTTCACATATCTTGAAGAACACTGAATGTTTTGCTTTTCTAGTTTCAAATAAGCTATTAACTTTTTTAGGAAGTGTCTTTTTCTCCCTCACTCAATTTTTGAAATTTTGTCACTTGTTTTTGTGATTTGTCTTTCATGGGATGGCTGGGTTTTGATTGACTTTGCAGTTAGCAATTCTTAACTTCCTCAGAAACTGTGGTGTATTTTCTATTTCAGTTCAGCATATGAGGCTTTAGTAGTTCTGTTGTGGCTTATTGCTTAACTCAGGATTTGCCTGTAAAAGATCTTTCAGGTCCGTAGTGGGTTTATTAAAAAAAAAAAAAAAAAAAAAGTTTTTATTTAGTTTTGTCTTGTGGGTTTGAACAGCTGTCATAGTCTGCAGTTCAGTATTTCATCTTTTCTGTAGACTCCATCTTCCTTTTGCTTATCATTAGGAAGCTCATTCTTCAGAAACAGTTTTTGCTGTTACAACATGCATAGACCACAAGTGTATTTTTTTTTTAACTGAATTTTGTTTTAACTGTATTAGTTTTAACTGAAGAAATAGAAAAGTCTGATATGCTGGTCTTCCTCAATTCCTACTTTCTTCAGACTTCCTTCAGGGAACTAAGGACATTCAGCCATTTGCAGTCCTAGGCATCCAGGGTAGAAAATTATTTAAGGTCATGGTTCCTCCTGAAAAACATAAACTAGCTTTAATCAAATTTTGAACAATTTATGCAGTGTTAGAAATCTATTTGTTAATCTTTTCCAATTCATACATTGAATTCAGCACAGTGATACGGTCAGTATATTTTCATATCTGAAATATCATTTTGTTGTGTGAAATAGCAAAATTACAAATGATTCTTTCTTTAATTTGTAACAAAATTCATTAAGAGTTTTTTTCCCATATTTAAATACTTTCAGTGTTTACATATGTTTTGTATCTGTGTAGAATAATATTTCTTCCTTTAATTAGAGATGTTCATCCCGTAAAAATATCTTTGCAAGCTAAAGAAGATAAGCACGGAACTCTATATGATGACAAGGCGTTTAATAATAATAGAATAAAGAGGTTGGAAAAAATCTTGACAGATAATATAATCCATACCCAGCTGAAGCACTAGGCATGCCTCTATTTTATTAACATAATCACTTCTTAAAACCTGCCAGTGACAGACGCTACACCACTTACCCAGGTAATCTATTCCTGTGCCTAACCCTTCTCAGCTTTAAAACATTTCTACCTAATGTAACCCCTACCTCCTCCTTGCTTCAATTAAAGCCTGTTACTCTTCACTATATCCACAGAGAATAAGGAAGGTTTATTCCTTTTCTTCCTGCCACCTTTTTTGTGTTTGAAGATGGTTTCTATGTGTTCTCTCAGCCTTCTTTTTCTAGACTAAAAAGTCTTAAATCCTCTTTCACAGGTCAATTTTTATGGAGTTCTGATCATTCTTAGTGCAATATCATTGATGGTGATATGTGCCACTTTGATGCATACTGACAATGCAGCAATAATCAGCTTCCAAAAGATAATCCTGCCTCACTACTCACTGGCTAGCTTCCATAGTTGGATAAAAGCTGCCAAATATAACAGTAATACAAATAACAGTACTGCCCTGTGTCTTTGTGCTCTATCAGGATAATGCATTTGTTCATATCATGTTACCTAAAAGACAGTGGATGTAGAGGTACAGATAATGCAATATGAACATAAATCTTATCACTTGTTTTGCTTCCCAAAAACTAAAATGATGCAAAAGCTGGTTCCATTACATTTTTCATCAAATAATTTCAGAAGATACTTCCCAATTATTTTTTTAATTTCTTTTTTTACATTTATAAAAATAAAATAGCTGGGACAGATTATGCTCAATGGGGAGATAAAAGTCTAAAACCAGGGAATAAAGATCACCATCAAGGTGCAGTACACCTTTGTAAAAGATTGTCTTTGGAAAACCAAGTTTATTTTGACAGTTCAAGATTAGGTCTCCTGGTTTAAAATAAGTCAGAAAGTATTGTCCCCAAGTGGGGACACAGAAAGCATAAATTTCTGAATGGAGACACAATCACCATAGACAATAACTTTCTCAGTGGTCCCTCATCCACAATTATGAGCAAAACCAGACTTCCTGCTTAACAGATCCCAATTTCAAAAACCCTTACTACAATTTTATCAGTTGGCATTAAAATAGGAAGAGGAGAAGGTACTGAATTAAGCACTCAAGTTATTAAAACTATTTAGGAAAGCATACCAAAAGTTTTAAGCCACTCATATAGGGAGTTGTGTTTTCAGATTTTTCAAACAGAAGGACCAGTCTAACTACTTATCTATCTATCTATCTATCTATCTACCTGGGAAAATGTGCCTGTAAAAAATACTGTTGCGCTGGTTAGAAGGCTGCTTGTCTGAAAAAGAAACAAAATAAGGGTTTCTGTGAGACACAGAAGTTACAGGTCACAGGAAATGTGTTTCCTGGTAGCCATGACAACCTAAGTGAAGTTTACTTAGACTTTTAAATATTATTACTCTGTCTCAAAGTTAATCTGATCCACTGGAGCAGAAACACTTTACATGGAGACACAAGCTATTCTGGGATATTCAGAGCTGCATCTCTGAGCAGCAGCAGTGATGACTTATGCCTGTAACGACAGGCTCAGAAGCTCTACTGATGGCTGTTTCAGGATTTCTGCCCATCCTAATCAAAATTGGTCCACTAGTATGGCCATCTGTTAGTGTGGCATACTGCCCACACAAAAAGTATTATGCCAATTTCAATGTTCCAGCCTAAGATGGATTTAGAAGGCACAGAAAAAACACAGTGCATTAAAAACAGCAAAGAGCAGTCTATCCTTTGGGAATCCTACAGCAAGAGCTTGCAAAGTCTACCTGATGCCTTAGCAATCTGTGTTACAATGTATGTCTCTTGCCCTGAACTGGAGAAAGAATACCAAAAGACCTTCAGAAAGTGTCAGCAGCTTACTGTGCTACCAGCCAGCCAGTAAGTCAAGGGAAGTGATTTCCCCCTTCAACTCAGGCACTTGCCCTATGAGGAGAGACTGGGGCAACTGGTCTTGTTCAGCCTAGAGGAGAGGTGGCTTGAGGGGGACTTAACAGCGGCCTTCAAATACTGCTGGAGATTACGAGGAAGACAAAGCCAGGTATTTCCTGGGAGTGCATGGTGGCAATATGAGAGGCAGGGGTGTGGTGCTGCAGCCCCCCTGGCCACTCTGAGATCCCAGGATAAGCCCTATTTGCTGTTATCTTGGTCATAATGGCTTGGGCACATCAGGCAGTCTCTGTCCACGTCTGGGCTATCTGCTGCCTGAGTTGTGTACCAGAATGACTCGGCACGAATTGTGGCCAGAATGTAAAATACTGACCAAAGCCAATCATCTTGAGATCCTATAAACAGCGATCCAAGAAGGGGGAACCTTTTGAGCTCTCCAGGACCACAGCAGACTGTGTGACCCAGTATCTTCCCCTGAGCTGGGATGCCTCTCAGGGTAGATTTCGCGAGGATTGTCCATCGATTTCGTGAGGACTTCAAAAGCCTGACTTCACAAGGTTCAGCGACCGTCCATTGGTGAATGCTAGCATGTAAAAGTGAGTAATTCATGAAACTCACAAAAAGGGAAATTTTGATCACAGGTTAACCTTGCTGGGTGTGTGTGCAATTTGGCTATATATACATATATATTATCCCTATTCACATAAACCGTTGACCAAATCTGAGACTAAGATTGGACCTAGCCACATCTAGACTCCTCTCTGAAAGGAGTTTAGAAAGTAAGGGGGTCTATTCTGAACTTCATGACTCAACGGGAGGGTCCTCCTTATCCCCTGCACCCACGATCCCTCTATGAATCATTCTAACTCGAGTGTAGCTGAATTTTCCTTTGTGCACTTCTTCCATGTAATAGAGTGAACCTTGCCATTCTCGAATCTTTAACTAAGTCACTATCTTGATTGTAACAAATTCCATCAAATTGCTGTTTCAAATTGGCTGATGCTTAAGTGCTGTTAAGAATTATGACACCTAATATCATGATCTATCTCAAAAATATTAATAAATCTTAAATTGCTGCTAACCAAAGCCATGTAAAAAATCTGTATTCACAACAAATTGGTGTAGTCGGCAGGATCCACAAATCTGTATTTGTGACAAGGGGGCATAAATAAGAGCAAAGAAGGTTCTGACAGGGTGTAGGGAGGAACATATTCCTCATGAGGATGGTCAAGCATAGAACAGGTTGCCCCAGAGAGTCGTGCAGCCTCCATCGTTCAAGGCTATGAAAACCAGACTAGGCAAAACCATGAACAGCCTTGTCTGAGCTCAGAGAAGAGCTCACTTTGTGAAGTATGCTGCCTTAGAGACCTCCTGAGATCCCTTCCAATCTGGATTATCCAGCAGTCCTACATGTAATCAATGAAGAGGGTGGTGCTCATTCAGAAGATTCGTTAGACCATCACATTTTATATCTTTGCCTGTCTTGCATCACAAACTAAAAGTTTCATGAAAATAGAAGAAAAATGTCTTTTCACAGAACTTCCTGCAAACATGATGAATAAGGAATTCAAGGTCCAGTCTCATCTGTATCAATGTAAAGAGAGAGGGCTTGACTGCCTCAGATTTGTACTCTGTGAAACAGCAAAGACAACTCCTGACAAATCAGATTTCTGTCTGATTCCTCTACATGAGCAGTGATTGCTACTGAGACTAAAGAAACACTCTGATATTGGATGGTGTAAAAATATCCATGAAGAGGATACAGCTGTAACTGAAGCATTCACAGGATTGATTTGCTACTATTAGTCTATGATACAGAAAAATCTCTATTAGACTCTCATTTTAATAGGTAAAAATTTAGCAAGAACTTCTACCTCAGTTAAGTGATTCACTATCACTCTGGAGATGTATTACTGTAAACATACACAAATATCATACACATAATAAAAGGGAGGTAATTATCTAAATTGCATCTTGTTTTAAAAAAAATCTAATTTCCTTGCTGTTTGCACATTTTTCTTTAAATTAGATATGAGAAATTAGACAGATTAATTTCAACTGCAAAGAAGAAATTCATTTTATTGTATTTTTTAAATCAATATTATTGGGAAGTAAAATTGAGGTCATTAGAAAACAGCTAACAGAATAATACAATGAGCATATAAAGAAAAGTATATCAACAAAGAAAACAAAGTAGTTCTCAAATAATTTGAAATCTGTATACTACTTGAGAAGATATTTTCTCTAGTAATCCAGTTCTGGCTATGAAGAATTTTAACCATACAGAACATTAAGTGCTTCAAAGTTCAAAGGCAAGTGGTAGGGCACAGGATGTGAGTCAATCCTATAAATTCCAGCCAAAAAATATAGACATTATACTGTGTAGATCTCAGAGGTTAACTGTACTGTCTTGCTTTTGTGTTATTTTAGTGACTTAAATAAATTTGCCTTCAATACCATCCACAAAAGGTTATATATACATTTTTTTTTAAAAGAAGTATTATAGACTGACATATTATTCCAATTCCGATAATATAGCTGAAGCATAAAAGATTAATTTCAAATATTTATTGAGTTCCTCCAAGCTGATCTCTCGACTGAAGGCCAGTGACCTCAAGACACACATCTTTATTCTTGCACAAATGTCTATCTGCCTAAAAAAACCCCAATTTATCAGAACAGTAAAAGTTTTGAACTCTAGCTTCATTGACTTTGGCAAGACTGAACCATATTGTACCCTAAAGGATCTGATGAAATCTCCAATATCTTTCTGTCTTTTTTCTGTGTGTATCTTTCTTATTAGTAATTGGATCGTCCCAAAATAAAGGAGTTCATGATCCAAAAGAGTTCAAGGAGCAAAGTGACATATTTTACAGCTAAGTATAACAAAGTTATACTTAACTCGTCTTTCTGTTTTAGTAAAACTCATTGTTATCATTCGTAGAATGTAGTAGAGTGGGGCATCAATTTTATTCAAATGAATGCAAAGTCACCTCTTTCATTTAAAAAAAAAATCATCAGAACTGTATGATGCAATAAACATCACCAGCACAAAAATCCCCAACTCTTTCTGCAGCCATTATTTATACAAGCTCTCTTCCATTAGAAAAATATTTTTTTATTTGTATACATTATAGCTAAAGAAATAAATCAAGAAATAAACCTTGGCCTGTGAAAACTTTCAGGAAGACTTTATATAGTCATTCAATATGTTTTAAAATACATTCAGAAGAACAAATAACGGGTTGGAAGTCTTTCCTTTTGTTCTAAGAATTGGGCCTGACTTTTTGAAAGTTTTACAGGGTTTTGAAACCAGACATCTGAAAATAACAGGAGTCATGCAGCAATTACCATCGCCATAACCACAAAGTGATATATCGATGTCTGTGCATTTTAACTAGTAAATAGGGAAATAAATATGTCATACTGTCAGTACTTGACTGTGACTGAACCAAGATCTCAACTGAAATATGGTTTTAAGTTGACTACAAAACTGTATTATTAAACCCTCTGGTCGACTGAAGCCAGAATGGGTGAACATATGGGAGAATGGCTGTGACTTCTTGACTAGTCTTTTACAAAATATGGTGTTAACTTCTTTATATTTGAACCACTATTAAAAAAGGTAGGGGCAGTTGTGCAGTTTTGTGCTCTATTCAAACTTAGTCACTCACTCAACAAAGAAACCAGAGTTCAATGACAACTTCAACCTGAAGGGATGCAAGTCTACGTCCCACACAACCATGTAAAAAAGGATCTTCAGTCTATAGATGAAGAACTAGACAGGTAGGCTTCATTTTGTAGCCCAGAGGTACTCAGATGAGAGGGCACATGCTAGACTCAGCTCTCTATTTCTGGTTTTTAGACCGTTTTTTAAAATGAAATTTTGAAAGAGTCCAGGAAGAAAGGAAAAGATGTCAGTGTTTCTCATTTCAGCTCAGTGCAAAAGACACTGAACTGCAGAACCATGATCACATTCGCATCATCTGCATCTAAACTAATACATTGCATTTATTTTAACCTGGTGGCATTACTTTGAAAGGAGAGTGAAGCAGCACTCCCCACTGTCCCTTCTCATCCTCTTTGAAATGTGGAAGACAGTTTGAATCCTCACAGGACTGAAAATAAAGCCAGTTCTCCTGTTTTTTGCTAGGCTATTCCATAGGATTTAAGCAGCTCCATCACCACCACCTAATTGTAAAAGAACACAGGAAGACTTTAGGAATGGGTTTGAATCCCAGCTGCCTCCAGACCTGCCTTAAGTATCTATTCTTATTGGGCATAATGGTTCCAGTTGCTAACTCTGTGCCCTGTCTCCAGGCTTTTCAGGTCATTGTTCCGAGGATCCTAATTGTCCCAAAAAAAGATGACTCAGGTGCCAAATGCAACTCTAGTTCCCAATCCTGAACGTAAGGATTTAGCCATTTCAGGTCTGTCGTGGTTTAACCCCAGCCAGGAATGAAGCACCATGCAGCTGCTCGCTCACTCCCGCTGCCCTGATGGGATGGGGGAGAGAATTGGAGGAGTAAGCATGAGAAAACTCCTCGGTTGAGATAAGAACAGTTTAATAATAGAAGTAAAATAGTAATAGTAGTAGTAGTAATAATAATAATAATATACAAAACAAGTGATGCACAATGAAATTGCTCACCAGCCACTGACCGATAGATACCTAGCCAGTTCCCAAGCAGCAATCACTGCTCCCCAGCCAACTCACCCCAGTTTATATACTGAGCATGACATCATATGGTACGGAATAACCCTTTGGCCAGTTTGGGTCAGCTGTCCTGGCTGTGGCCCCTCCCAGTTTCTTGTGCACCTGGCAGAGCATGAGAAGCTGAAAAGTGCTTGACTAGCATAAGCAGTACTTAGCAACAACTAAAACATCAGCGTGTTATCAACATTGTTCTCCTACTAAATCCAAAACACAGCACTATGCCAGCTACTGGGAAGAAAATTAACTCTATCCTAACTGTATATTAACTCGAAACCAGGACAAGGTCCTAAAGCCTTTCTTGAATCTACTGAAAAATCTGGTGTGGTTAATCCCACCTAAGTCAGCTGAGGAAACCTGAATGCTCACAAAGCATCAGTTAACTTCAGCATACATATGTATCTATATGAAATGAGCCAAATGTATAAGACAAAGGCTAAAAAGTAGTAGTAGCAAAGATTACAGCAAATATGCTATCACACAGGTGTAGAATTAAGCTCTGTTTGAGAAAAGATTCTTCTTCTGTCTCAGTAAGACCACAAAACTTCAAAATGTAATTTTCAAGGAGATACTGGCCACATTAAATAAACACAACCTTACCAAGGGGAAATATTCATATTGAGTTTTTAAAAAGGTTTTTAAGAGACTAGAGAGATGAACACCACATCCAAGAAGATGTGAGAAAGTGTTTTGAATCACTGAAATAGATTGGAAGTCCCTGGACCTCTCATAGGTTCTGGGAACACCATATAATTATGGGCTTCTACAAATACAGGAGTCACCCCATTTTGTTTTTTGGACTATAGTCAACTGGCCATTCATTACATCATATACAAGAAATCTGTTGGGTTTACTGAGTCATGTCCCGCTTCGGAAAAGAATGGGCCATTTATAACTAGATTCTTTTGCTGAAGAACATTTCTTTCTAATAATATTGAGACCCACAGCAGATAAAAGAACACAGCTTTTTTTTCTAAAGTCCAGTCTTCATTAAAGTTATATGGATACATTCTAAAGCATTTGTTTGATCCCTTGCATCCTTCAGTAACATTTGTAGCTATCTAAGGGTACAAATGGGAAAAGCTATGCTGAATCATTAGATGCATGAGAGATTTATATATGCATATGTGAAAATAAAAAGCTGTATTGCTATTGAATACAGAGTCAGGTTGTTATTGAAGTGACATTTCAGTAAGAAATTGTTCAGATATATAAATCTGAAAAATCAGAACACCTTATGGTTGATTTGCCACTAGCAATACCAACACATTTAAAACCGATTCAAAAGTTCAAGTGGACAAGGATGAGGAAGTTATAATTGTCTTAAGAAGCCATGATTTTCTACTGGTATCAGTATAATCATAAAATGTCACGATACATTGCAGGTTTTGACCAGACAGAAAAGGTAGCATCTCATATACGTGTAAAGTTCTTTATCCTCATCTCTCATGAGCACAGATGAAGTACAGCAATTAGTTCTGCACCCCTTCCTGTCTCAAAAAGGATTATGAAAAAGAAAGCTACTGTGTATGATAGTCTACAAATATTCAAAGGACAGAGCTACCACAGATGGGAAAGAATTACCTAGAATAATAAAAGGAAGGATGATTGTGAATTATGGAATAAAATTAAGTCTCATTTGGAAGAAAAATCGGTTTGTCTTCTCCTTAAAAGAAGCAATAGAAAGTTCACCAGCTACACTAGGAAGCATGCAACATGTTAACAATAATAAATGTACAATCTGAGACTACTAAAAGTCCTGACAGACTCACACTGTCACTTTCATCTCTGGAGAAGTCTGTGAAGCCTTCTACTGGCTGAGTAGGACCCCTGCTGAAAATTACTTCCAACTTATTTTGAATGTACTTTGAATACAAGCCATAAAAAACTTCTCTTACAACTAAGGCAAACGGCATGCTAAATACGTTAGAAGTGTGACCAGAAGATCAAGAAAAATTATTATTCCCTTCTACCTGGTGCTGGTGAGGCTGCTATGAGAATAATGTTTCTGTTATCCCCAGTTCAACAGGGATGTGGAGAAAATGAAGTAGGTCTAGCGGAGGTCTATCAGGAGAATACAGAGCACATCTCCTGTAACAAGATACTGTGGGAGCTAAGCTTGTTTATCCAGGTGAAGAGAAGGATAAAAAGTAACCTAATAGTTCTCTACAAGTGCTTGAAAGGGAGTTACAAAGATAAGGGAACTAAACCTCAGTAGTGTCAGACAAAATAAGTTCAATAACTGCAGGCATGGGGCATTCAACTTTACATGAGGGGAAAAAATGTCAATGGCATAAAGGACTGTCAGTGTTCTGCACTGGAATAAGACCTTCAGAGAGGCTGTAGAAATTCCAGCCCTGCAGATATTCATGACTTGGGCAGACAAAGCTGTGACTAACCTGATCTACTGCTGACAAAGATCCTGCTTTTAGCAGGAGCTTCAACCAAACAGCTTCTGGAAGTGCCTTCCAACCAATATTTCTGTTGTTGTATGACCCTCTTGTCATAGTCCTCCAAGCTATTGATATTCAAACATCTTTTTGCCACTTTCAGTTTTTATCGTAGTGTGCAATACTGCTCACCTTTCTGTAATATATTTCCATAGTTAATTTTTTCTGCCTGTGTCAAGCTGAACTTAATTTGCAATTGCCTCTCATATTTCCAGAGAACTTTTCCTCTGGCATGGCTTGTAACACCTCCAAAATTCCTTCCCCTGTATTTTCATAGATGATTTTATTTTTGTGTTTTTCAGTAATCATTCAGAAACAAAGTTTAATTCAGCTGTCCTACCTTCAAAGATCTACACTTTGTACATCTACAGAATTTAAGTAGAGAATTAGGCACAATCAGAATAAATTTATTGCACCTATTTTAGATATCTATGTTAAGATGAAATGAAACATGCCTAGAAATGTCAGTTTCTCTCCAATGGCTAAACAAAAATGTCTAGACAGCTAGCTCAGATGTAGACATTTAAATCTGATCACATGAAGCCAGTGCAGGAGTGGCAAGGAGTTTCTGAGATCTCCTTGAGCTCATACAATAGAATGAACTTCTGTGTAAATAACTAATATTGACCAAGCAGTTCATACTAGATCCTCCTAAAGCTAAAATTCCCTGCCTCAACAGAGCAGATGTTATATTGTGTTAATCCTCTATTAAATGACTGTTTTTAACTGCTGGGACATCGTGCTATGAGCAATATTGGCATAATGATGACATACTTATCAAACCTGAAGCTGGAGAAATAACTGCTTCTTGATCAGGTTGTGTTCCTTAAGAATAATATTTTGTAGGTAGCAATTAAAATTGAGGGGTAAACAATGTTAGCACAGCTGACCATGGCAACAAAGAAGGTATGTAGGCTCTGCTACCATGAAATGTAGGATCATGAAGCAGGGGTTACTGGCTGTTGTGGTTTAACCCCAGCCGGCAACTAAGGACCACATAGCCACTTGCTCACTCCCCTCACAGTGGGATGGGGGAGAGAATCAGAAGGATAAAAGTGAGAAAACTTTTGGGTTGAGATAAAGACAGTTGAATAAGTAAAGAAAAAGCTGCGCACACAAGCAAACTAAACAGGGAATTTGTTCACTGCTTCCCATCGGCAGGCAGGTGTTCAGCCGTTTCCAGGAAAGCAGGGCTCCATCACACGTAACGGTTACTTGGGAAGACAAACACCATCACTCCAAATGTCCCCCTCTTCCTTCTTCTTCCTCCAGCTTTATATGCTGAGCATGATGTCTTATGGTATGGAATATGCCTTTGGTCAGTTGGGATCAGCTGTTCCGGCTGTGTCCCCTCGCAACTTCTTGTGCACCCCCAGCCTACTCACAGATGGGGTGGGGCGAGGAGCAGAAAAGGCCTTACCTCTGTGTAAGCACTGCTCAGCGATAACGAAAACATCCCTGTGTTATCAACATTGTTTTCAGCACAAATCCAAAACATAGCCCCATACTAGCTACTATGAAGAACATTAACTCTACCCCAGCCAAAACCAGCACATTCTCCACTCCTTATTCCATACCATTTACATAATGCTCACATACCACACTATCCAATACAACCTCATTAATTCCCCTTCTCTCCAGCTGTGGTGTAGAGCACGTTTTACATCTTACCTGCCTGGACTGGCCCAAGGGCTACTGCATGAACTCCTGTTTAATTTGTTCAAAGGCTTATCATTGCTCAGAGCCCATTTAAAATCATTCTTCTTCCAGGTCACTTGATAGAGAGGGCTTACTATCAGACTGTAATTTGGAATATGCATTCTCCAAAAACCCACAACTCCCAAGAAAGCTTGTGTTTCCTTTTTGTTGGTAGGTGGAGACATGGTTGTTATTTTGTTGATCACATCCATTGAGATATGATAATGTCCATCTTGCCTTTCCTAAAAACTGCATCTCATGTGCAGATCCCTTGGCCTTACTTTGTTTTATGGCAAAACCGGCTTTCAGAAGGATTTGGACTATTTTTTTCCCTTTCTCAAAAACTTCTTTTGCTGTGTTGTCCCATACAATGATGTCATCAATTTATTGCAGGTGTTCCGGAGCTTCGCTCTGTTCCAGTGCAGCCTGGATCAGTCCATGGCAAATGGTGGGGCTATGTTTCCACCCCTGGGGCAGTTGCTTCCAGGTGTACTGAACACCCCTCCAGGTGAAAGCAAACTGTGGCCTGCACTGTGCTGCCAAAGGGATTGAAAAGAATGCATTAGTGATGTCAGTGGTGGCATACTGCTTCGCTGCCTTTGACTCCAGTTCATATTGAAGTTCTAGCATGTCTGGCACAGCAGGACTCAATGGCAGCGTGACTTCCTTCAGGCTACTATAGTATACTGCTAGTCTCCACTCTCCATCAGTCTTGCTGATTACTCCTTCATTCTCCAATCAATGAATCAGCTTATGGATGGGAATCAGGGAGTCCCAGTTAGTGCAATATTGCTGACAGTGCACCTTTATGGTAGCAGTTGGCACCTGCTGTTCTTTGACCCTCAGCAACCCCACAACAGAAGGGTCCTCTGAGAGACTGGGCAAGGTAGACAGCTGTTTAACTTCCTCTATCTCCAAGGCAGCTATACCAAAAGCCCACCGGTACCCTTTTGGGTCCTTGAAATACCCTCTCCTGAAGTAGTCTATGCCAAGGATGCACGGAGCCTCTGGGCCAGTCACAATGGGGTGCTTCTGCCACTCATTCCCAGTTAGGCTCACTTCAGCCTCCAATACAGCTAGCCTTTGGGAACCCCCTGCCACTCCAGAAACAGAGAGAGGTTCTGCCCCTCTATAGCTTGATGGGATTAGGGTACACTGTGCACCGGCGTCCACTAGAGCCTTATACACCTGTGGGTCTGATGTGCCAGGTCATTGAATCCACACAGTCCAGTAAACCCAATTGTCCCTTTCCTCCACCTGGTTGGAGGCAGGGCCCCTCTAATACTGGTCATAGTATTCGTTATTCACTTCTTGTAAATGTGAATCAAAAGTTCCTTTATTAAGATTGGAAGTAAAATCATCCCTTCTACTCTGTCTGGGGAACTGCCCACTGGAAACTGGAGCAGCAACTTTCCTGGAAGAACCCCCTTTTGTGATTGTTTTTCCTCACAACTCATACCTGTGCCTCTAGGGTCAAGGTAGATTTTCCATCCCACTTCCTCATGTCCTCTCAGTGGTCATGCAGGTAAAACCACAGAGTGACCTGTGGTATGTATCCACTATATCCTCTCTCTTAGGTAGAGGGACTCTTACTTTTAATGGCTGAGATGCTGGTCCCTACAGGTGGGGAGTAGGACCTATCCTCTTTGAGTTGCTGGAATGGATCATGTATGTGTTAGTTAAATAACAAATAAAATATACATCAAAAATATGACCTGTAAGCACCACAAACACTGTGGAAGATACCTTAAAAAGAGTAACTGTAACATCAACAAAGGGCAACCAAGACAGAATAATTCCAAATCCTATTATTGTTTTAAAGGGTCATCTCAGTATTAGGTGGGATTTTGATTAAAAGCTTCTAGACAATTTTTCTCAAATGTTACAGATAATGACATTAAAGTTTCTTGAAAGTTAATTAGAAAGGTAACAAAGAACTAAACAGTTTAAGAGGTGCATCATGCTGTTCGCTGCCAACCAGTAGCATCTAATTATTATCTATATATTTGTAAAGTAGAATAAAATAAGCCTTTGAACAAAGTCTGCATATATCTCTGAGTGAACACAGGATTGTTTTTCACTATTGCTCTTTCTTAATAAAGATTTACAGATAACTAAGTATCCAACCTTACTTCAAAAATTCCTTTTTGCCAGACTGTGTACATCAGATAGATAATAATGTTTGACCATGCAGTATAGTTTAACAGGCGTGAATAAAAGTGTCTTCAGTAAAACACACTAAATGCTTGTCCCTGTCTCACCTAATATAATGGGTTGTAGAAATAACATAAGTTCTTTAGAAAGAATGAATTAAGTGTTTTAATAAGGGAAAAAAGTGAACTCGGACATTGGTCCACGTTTAGCAATTTTAAATCATAGAATGACATCAAGAAAGCACAATTTGTCACCTGCTGACATTGTGTTCTGTTTCACTGAAAGTTGAAAACAAGGCAGTTATAAACTGAGGTCAGAGTCAGCAGGAACTTGCACATATATAATGAGGAAAATAAAACTAATAAAAAATTCAGCTTGATTTTGAGTCTTAGGAGCTACCATCATTTTGTAAAAGTGACAGTGTGTGTATCCACAGACAGAGATATATGGTCACAAACAAGAAGAGATAACAAAAAGCAGGTCTACACATCAATCTGCTAGAGTCTGCATGGGCTGCAGGAAAGACAAAGCCAGGAATGGCAGTCTGAGAGGGGCTGGGGAGAGGCTGATGGAAGAAATTCTCCCCTGGAGAACTCTCTGCTGGTGAGGACCTGGGTGTCTTTTGCAAGGCTTGGCCCAATACTTGGATGAAGATGAGAGTTAGGGTTGAGAGAAGACAGAAGAGCTCTATTGTTTTCAGCCCTTGTTTTCTTCAGAAGCAGCTTTCCTACACCCTGCAACTTTGGCTCTGGTGTTTCTCATTCTCTCAGCCCTAACCCTGGCTCTAATCATAGTTTACACATCACACCCCAGACTAGTCCCAGAGGAAAAATTGATCTGAAGAGGAATCTTTTAGTAGCCTTAAATTTTCCTGAGCAGCCATTTATAGTCCCTTTCCAAGTACAGCTATGGGCTCAGAAAGCCCAGACTGGAGAGTTTGCCTTAAAGCAGAATCATCTTGCCTTTGGCAAGGAGTGTTTCAGACACCTTAAAGTGAAGTCATGGGCTTCCTCTTTCTCTCAAACATAACCTTAATCCTATGTATAACCATAATCTGGTCCTCACACACAGCATCCCTGGTCTTTGCTTAGATGAAGAACTGCTGGGAGCAAAATTCTTCTGGTAGCCCTCAGTTTGATTTCTTAGCCCCGGTCCAGATGGGCCTCTCGGCCCATCTTCTTTCTCACAAACTGAACCTGAGTTTACTGTAATCCTAACCATAAATCTAACCCTAGGCTGAGTCACAGACCAAGGGAACCCAGACCTTCCAAGTAGTAAATGGTCTTCAGGGGAGAAAGCTTTGGCAGTTCTATTTTACCTTTGGTAGAACTCTTCCAGTTCCACTGCAATGGGAGCCCAGGGCTGGCTCTTCCTTCCAGTTGTAATTCTATCTTCAACACCGTGCTCAACCTCACAAAAGATACACCTGAATTCTCACAGATAAAGAATTCTTTGAGGGGAATGTTTTTGTAGCCAGCAGTTTCCTTTGGTAGCTGTTTCCAGCCCAAATCTGACTGCAGTACTTGTCTTTCCCCACAACCCGAACCCTAGCCATAATCCTTACCCTAGCCTTAATTAAAACACTAGCCCATGGCTCATCTGTAGGTCTGGACCTTTCAACAATGAAATGTTCCTTAGGAAAAAAAATATTATTCCTCAACTTATTTTGGTAACCTCTTCTCAGTTCTACTCTGGAGCTCTGGGCTTCCTCCTACATCCCCCAGACTTTCTCCAGACTGGAGATTCCTTGGGGCAGAACTCCTTCGGCAGCAGTGCATTTTCTTTGGCACTGCCTTTTCAGACCCATTCCAAGTTGAACTCCAGGCTTTCTCCTTTTCCTAACCCTAACCAAACCCCTGATACTACTACATGCATCCTTGAATCCATGAAGTTCTGATATAAGGGTTGCTTTGGCAGCCCTAGCTTGCTTTCAGCACTCTCACTACAGCTGGGTTTATCTTACTCAGAGACCAAGCAAAATTTTGAGATTAAGGTTTGGGCTGAGAAAAGAGAAAGGCCAGAGCTCCAACTGGAGTAGGTAAGGTAGGAATGAAGCTCCTGAAGGACACCATGGAAAAATGCTAGACTATGGGTGAAGTTAGGTTAGGGTTGCCAGAATGAGAAAGCTATGTTATAGTTGTGTGTAATTTTGGCTGGGAAATGATTCTTTGGACAACCATATTGTAAGTAGTTCAGACATAAGCTGTGTAAGACAGGTTGTCTGTTATTCAAAGACTTCCTCCTGTTAAGTGTTGAATAAATAGAATTCAGATGGTGAACAAAACAGATTTCAATCTGTTCTCACTGTTGTGTAGATGGAATTGGTGTAGGCATTTGTTAACAGCTATAACAAAATAAACACAGGATACAGAATAATAAACTGTGCTCAGTATTGTACCTTCATTGTTTATTCCTTGTTTTAAGTATATTGAGTTCCCAAAACTTAGATTCCCCACAATTATGATCTTTAGAGTGTGCTTTACTAATGCATCTTTATGACTCTCTATCATAACATTTAATTTCTAATTGCAGATTTTCTTGTAAATGGTCAAGTGACAGGAAGGCATTTAATCAGTATCCATGGAGAAATTAATAACTTATATAAAAACAATTTTATCCCAAGGAAGAACAATATGACTAGACAACATCACTATTTAATAACTTTAAATTTCTAGACTATATATTAGATTTAGGATATTTTTTCATCATTAGATATTTTGCAAAGATTAGGCTGTGCATGATGTGAAAAGTATCCATTCTTTTAACTAATTTAAAAGAAACTCTCACAAGATTTGCCAACTCACTTAAGTGGCTAAATGTGTTCCTCTGATATACATATTGCAATATTTCTTGCTAAATTGTAGTTTCAGGAATTCCCAATTTCATTATTTCCAGTTTCTTTATTTTACAAAGGATTGATTATTTGTAAACTTTGGGGTTTTTTACTGAATTACTCTTTATTTTGGGCAGATTATTTCTCTAGAGTGTATTAAGAAGTTGTACTATGAAGTTTTGCATTTTATTTTCTGCTCCATGGGGAAACTTTTTGTTGGTCTTTTGGGGTTTTGTGTTTTTGGGTTTTAAATATCAAATAATTTTACTGTGCTACATTGAAAACCAAGAATGCTTTGAATATACATGAGAGATTAGTTAAAGTTACAGTATCTGTAGAGAACTATAGTGCATCAGGGAGAGGAGAAATCGACCTACAGAAAACCATTCCTCTACCTTTGGTATCTGGGAACAGCAGGCCTGACCTAAAAGGTCACTACAGTTAAAGGAAGTTTTTCCATTCACTTCAGTGGGGTCAGTTACAAACTGCTGCGTATAACAAACATTTCCTTGCTGTAACAGTCCAGATTTCAGCCTGGACTCCATTGTTCCATGCCAAGAATTTCCAGTTCTGTGCTGGTGGTTAGATACTTCCATGTATCCCATGACCCGGAAAACTACAGGCCTGTCAACCTGACCTCAGTGCCGGGAAAGATTATGGAGAGGTTCATCTTGAGTGAACTCAACAGGCAAGTGCAGGTCAACCAGGGGATCAGGCCCAGCCAGCATGGGTTCATGAAAGGCAGGTTCTGCTTGACCAACCTGATCTCCTTTTATGACCTGGTGACCCACCTGGCAGATGATGGGAAGGCTGTGGATGTCATTTACCTGGACTTTAGCAAAGCTTTTGACACCGTCTCCCATAATGCCCCATAATGCCCCAAATGGTTTTGTCTAGTCTACCCTTGATTGGTTTAGTGTGAACTTGGTAGTGTAGGTTAATGGTTGGACTGGATTATCTTTAAGGTCTTTTCCAACCTAAACGATTCTATGATTCTATGATTCTATGTAACTCAATGTCAAATCTCTACATTCACAATGTTATGCCACTGTTACAATACTGCTTTCACTTTTTTATAACACTTAAGGTCCTGTTTTACAGTGAAAACTTCTCCTTTACCCTCTCCCAGAAAAGTCTGCACAAAGCAGTATAACATCTTTTGGTTTAGGTTGGGAGCAGCTAATGAAAATGCTCAGTACTCCATCACTTAAATTAGCAACACAGCACCAGCTGAGATAGGTTGTACTTGTCTCTACTTATCTGCAGCAGAAAGGAAGGTATTCCACATAACTTTCTTTTTTCACACCATTCATTCATCCCCACAAGGTACTAGGCCAATTTTGAATGCCAGGGCCAGCACAGTGTTGTGTTTCCATGACAAATTTAACTAGCTGCCCAAGAACAAAACCTCTTCTGGTTCTTCATGCCTTCCTACTTCTTTATAACTCCAACTTACACCTACTTATGAGTTATATGATTAATCTTACCTACTTTCACACTTCAAAGTCTGAGAGATTAATATAAGCTTCTAGTCATGGAAAGAGACTTCTTCCATCTCAGACAGATTAATTTCCCTCTGGAGGTGACTAACTTTCCCAATTGATTATAGAAGGAGCCGGCATTCCTAGACAACCAGAATTATCTTGGAATCAGCTGTCAGTGTGCACCCACTCTTCCTCTATCATCTTCCCACAATGGCAACTGCCTAAGTCACTATCCTGCTGAATGATCTTATATTTTCATAATGGACATTGATATAATAAATATCTGTTTATTACCTGGTGTTCTTCTACTTTTCAGTTCATGCTTAAAATTTAAAGTACCAAGAACAGTATAAGAGAGCTAAGAATTTATTCAAGGGCATGTAGCATATGTTTTGGTGTTATCATGCAGAGCAGGAAAAAGAGTTTTGGTGTGTCTGGGTGAGAAAAGGGGGGGAAAAAATAGCAGGGTTTCAGACATTGCAGAAAAGAAAGAAAAAAAGATTAATGGAAGTAGCTTGTGGAACATTTCCAGGGAATAATATGTTGTGTAAAGAAGTTTAAATACAGCAGACACTGCATACAAATGTACTTTTTATGAAAGAGAGGAAGAACAACAAAAGGAAGACAGAGGTATAGAGCAAAACAAAACCCTGAAGGGATAACAGTGAGGAAAAATAAGGAGCAACAGCCCTAAAGCCTGACATCTTTTATTTGTTGCATTTGGGGGGGGGGGGGGGGGGGGGGCAGGGAAGAAATGTACATTTCAGGAGGACCAAGACTGCAGCCTATATTGAACAAAATATCTTTTCTTCTCTCTTGCTTTCCAGCAATAAGTCAAAATATAAAGTAATAGAAAATCTCTACCATTACTCCAATCTCTAATTAGGACTTCCATTTTTTCCAGTGAGCAACTTATGCTGACAATTGAAAGAGCATGCTGCTGATGGTTCTTTTTTCCTGCTGAAGTACCATGCATCTGCTCGAAAGGCTAAATTTAATGCAACTACTGTCCGAGTCCTAGAAATACATACTTTTATTTATATACACACAAACACACACACACTCAGCACCAAAGTCCAGAAAAAATATTAGCTGTCCACAGTGTACGGGCTAAAGGACACTTTATTTTCAACATCATTTTCAACCATTTTGCCAAATGGCAAATCCAAAACAATGGTTTATGATTAAGAAGGCACTGTATTAAAATAGAATTTAAGACAGGATGTGCCACTAAATCTTCCAGAGACTAAGAAATGGGTGGGTAGTGAGAGAGAAATTAGCTGCTGCTTCTGTCAATGAAATATCTGTACTGAAAGCAGTGACTCAGGGAGTGTCAATCTTGCTTAGCAAGTAGAACCATAAAGGAATTCCCCAGAGTGACAATTTTCCCATTAACATTAAAGATCATCTGGAATCCCATTAGTAACACATTCATGTCTAGACCATATAGAAGGTACAACTGTAATGAGCTAACTAAATTGTGAAGGGAATGAGGCAAAAGTATATTTTATTCTCTTTTTGAAGTGATTCCTAAAATACACCTTTGAGGACAGGCATGACAAGAGAGAAGAAATGAAGATATAGTCAAATATGCAAAAGGGGGTAGTGGCTCATGAAAAGACATTACAAGAATGGCAGTTGGAAGGAATGACTTCAATAAAATACCCCAAAGCCCTTGAAGTCGGCTTTTTTTTGTCTAAATTTTCCTGGGTTGGCTGCAATTATATGGGTATAAATCTAAAAGGTGATTGGAAAACAGCAGTCTGATAGAGAAACTTTGATAAGAAAAAGTGACATGAAGGTGACTGTGCTTTAACATCCACCAACCTGCCTTCCATCTTCTGATCCTCAGATTAAAATGACTGAACTGTCCAAAGGAACAGAATAAAAATGACTTCAATCAACATGAACACAGGATATCTAGGAAGCAGAAACATATGCTCTCATCGTTTCACAATTATCTGTCACATTAACTTATGCTCTGCTTAGATAAAGCAGAGATGCCACATGCTATGATCCAATGCTGTGAACATAACAAATCCACCTGAATAGACTCCTGTGTCTTGGTATCACAAAAGATTTTCTGTAAAAACAGCATTACAAAGGCTGTTTATTCTATCCTATTTTTATTTTACATTTGTGAAGTTTCGTTACCTTAGTTTCCTTACTTCAGGGAGGTTTCACATGCTGCTTCTACAATTTCAAAAAGTTTCAGAAGTATGATTGTCTCCAATTCTTGTAGCACTTAAGGGAAGTTTTTTAAACACTGCTCTGAAATAACTTACTACTATCCAGCTGGATGGGTATCACTGTGAATATGGAAACCTCAGTCCCTTTCAAATGCCTTAGAATGTCTTTAATTAACAGAGGAAGTGCACCCAAAAGTTGGGATGGAGAGAAATCACTCAGACCTAAAAACCAGGATAAGACAAAGCCCAAAGACCAAGCTGAATCAATCTGCAGAAAACAGGTGTGATTAGGTATCTGATACATTCCACCATTACCATGCTACCAAAACCACTCATAATCTTTAATTAATTTATTGACATAGCACATGTAATAGAGGTAGCTACAAGAAAGACTGAGAGCCACTTAGATAATAAGGTGAAAAGAAGGCAAGGAAGTACCCCTAAGGTACAGAGAAAGATACAGTAAGACCCAATCAAACTTTAGATACCTAAATAAGCACAGACACAAAAGGGTGTATTCCTGACTTATCTGTAATTGTTATAGATTTTTTTTTTTTGCAATATAAGCATGGAAGAAAAATTGCTCACAAAAATGAGCCATATTCATTCCTTCTAAGAGTTATTTAATTTCAATAGATTTGCCCAAGTGACTAATTTGTCCCACTCTATCTATGTAATATTCAAGGACAACCCTTGCTCATTTAACTAACACAAAATACTTCCAATTATACATTGCAAATTATCCATTATAATTCTTTACACTTTCAGTGGCAACCTTAATGCTAGAATTTCCTAACCTTTCAGAGTGTTTTCTTTACAATTGGAACTTTTTAAGTATTTTACAAGCAACTTCCTAGATTTTCAGAAAGAGTGTAAAGTGAAAAAAGAAAAGAACTTCCATCACACATACTGTATGAACTCTTTCTATTAATGAGTTGACAATCTTTAGACCATAGGCCCTTCTCATTTTAGTTCCAAAGCTATACGACATTATCAGTGAAGCTGTCACCCTCCAGAGAAGACATTAGGGGAAAATGAGATATCTGCTTTACCACTGGGTTCTCCTAGCTATTACTATGTTGTCTTTCTTTAAGATTCTGAATCTTTATCTGAAATTACAGTGGACTGCAGTACTGACTGACTCCTTGCTGTTTTCTTTGCCATGGTTCTCAGCCTCTCAGATTCTTCAGGGTCAAGTTCTGCTTTCCCCCTTTTTCCTGAAATGTCCAATTCCACATTTCAAACTTGCTTCTCCAATTATTCTCAGCTCCCAGATCCAGTTACTCCTTGTATCGGGTGTGCGTGGCAAGATTTTTGTAGAGGGGGGACTACAGGGGTGGCTTCTGTGAGACCCTGCTAGAAGCTTCCCCTATGTCTGATAGAGCCAATGCCAGCTGGCTCCAAGACGGACCTGCCCCTGGCCAAGGCTGAGCCAATCAGCAGCAGTGGTAGCACCTCTGTGATAACATATTTAAGAAGGGGAAACAAAAAAACCCTGCCAGGACTCAAACTGCAGCTCGAGTGAGGAGTGAGAATATATGAGGAACAATTCTGCAGACACCAAGGTCAATGAAGAAAGAGGGGCAGGAGCTGCTCCAGGCACCAGAGCAGAGATTCCCCTGCAGCCCGTGGTGAAGACCATGGTGAGGCAGCTGTGCCCCTGCAGCCCATGGGGGTTAGCGGTGGAGCAGATATCCACCTGCAGCCCATGGAGGACCCCATGCTGGAGCAGGTGGATGTGCCCAAAGGAGGCTGTGACTCCATGGGAAGCTTCTGCTGCAGCAGCCTCCTGGCAGGACCTGTGGCCCTGTGGAGGTAGAGGAGCCCAGGCTGGAGCAGGTTTGCTGGCAGGACTTGTGACCCTGTGGAGAACCCATGCTGGAGCAGTCTGCTCCTGAAGGACTGCACCCCACGGAAGGGACCCATGCTGGAGCAGTTCATGAAGAACTGTAGCCTGTGGGAAGAACCCACACTAGAAAAGTTTGTGAACTGTCTTTCGTGGGAGGGACCCCATGCTGGAGCTGGGGAAGAGTGTGAGGAGTCCTCCTCCTGAGGAGGAAGGAGCGGCAGAGACGGCGTGTGATGAACTGACCGCGACCCCTACTCCCCGTCCCCATGCGCTGCTTGAGGGGAGGAGGTAGAAAAAATCGGCAGTGAAGTTGAGCCCAGGAAGAAGGGAGGGATGGGGGGAAGGTCTTTTAAGATTTGGGTTTATTTGTCACTGCCCTACTCAGTTTTGATTAGTAATAAATTAAACTGATTTTCCCCAAGTCAAGTCTGTTTTGCCCATGACAGTAATTGGTGAGTGATCTCTCCCTGTCCTTATCTCGACCCACAAGCTTTTTCATTATATCTTCTCTCCCCTGTCCAGCTGAGAAGGGGAGTGATAGAGCAACTTTGGTGGGCACCTGGCATCCAGCCAGGGTCAACCCGCCACACTTCTTTTGATCCAAGGTAACATCTTCATCCCTCTTGATTATTCAAATTAGGTGTCTTCCCACCCATTCTGCCTGTTATCCAAAAGGCTAGAGTTAAAACCACCTTTCTTTTCAAGTCCTTCTACAAGCACCATGGTGGTAGCTGGACAGTAGGAGTTCTGCCTACTTGCAACTGCCCACTGCTTACTAGAAGTGGAGATCATGCACACCATTTTTCATTAGCAGTAAAGGGTGACTGTTCAAGACAGAATTATCTGAGCATATTTTATGCACACGGATCCTTCAAAAGAATTGTCAACCTAACCAAATCTGTAGTGAGCATGAGAGGATCAAAATTCTTAAAAGCTTAATAGCTTGTCTGAATTGGGATTGATTTTTCTTTTTCTGCAAAAGTTTTATTTCTGCCATCACAAAGAAATGGCACCTACTTCAAAATCTAGAAATGTTAGTGCTTCTTCATGAAAGAAATCATAAAAAGGTGATACAACCAAATCAACTTATCTTTCAGTAATCTTAGTCTGAGAAACAACATCCATTCCACTGAAAGTTAGTTTAAATTTAATAAGATCAACAGTTTGACAAGGTGATAAGTAGCTGAAAGCACAGCTTTATAATGGGAAATGTCTAATAACATTAAATGTGATAATAAACTCAATACCATGCGTATCAAAAGAGAATACATATGGGAAATACTGCCATGTTTTACCTTGGAAAGATTGTTTTATTTCATTCCCAGTTCCCCATGAGATCCTTCTTCCACTGAGCTAACACCTAAATGTAGGTTCTACTCTTTACCTGTCCAAAAAACAATGAAGTCTACAAGGGTTCTGCTAATGCATTTATGCAGGGACCAGCTTCTCCATCTCTGATGTCTGTGAATTATATATAAAATTAAGCTAGAGATGTCCCACTCATAATGCTGAGAGACTAATTTTACAGAAACCTTCCATATCAAGACTTTACACAATATTAAAACTCACTGCAAAGCTCAATGGAATTGCACTAGTAACTTTAATCTGTTTACAAAGAAAAAATAGGATTAAGCATCCATTTCATCAGTGTAGTAGTGAATTCACTAATTACTTTTCATAAGTCAATAATTTTTTCCTTTGTGTGTATATGGAAATGATTGAAGATAAGAATTCTGGTAATTTCCCATGCATCTGATTTAAGTTTTCTTATTTTACCAATAGTTAAAAGTAGGCATCATACATTTCATCCTGCTTTTCTTCAGCTCATGAGAAAGTTTTATTAATATTACTTTTTAAAAAGATTCCTACAACTCTGCTTATGAACTTGAGTACGCACCTGCTCATGTAACATCCATTTAGCCTGTGGAACTGATATTAAATTTGAACTCATTGCAGAAGTAGAAAAAGTAATGTAATTTTTGAGCCCAAATTGCTGGAGAGTCCTAAATCTGGTCTCTATTTTTGCCTTTTTTCCTATGATTAAAATTGTTCATTTCATTCTTTGGCCTCTCTTCTATTTTCACTGCAATTATTTCTAGAGTCTAGTAAATAGGTTGCAAAAACCATAAAATTGTTCCAAAGAACATTTATTTACTGCCTAAAAAAAGTGAAAAAGAGGACTGTTTATCTCAAGGATGCTGATACCCGATTTCTAATTTACAAGTTTCAGCAATGCTTTAAAGATATAGTGCATTGATTAGCTTTGGGATGTTCCTAATAGTCAAGTAATGGATCGTAATGGAAAATGTGCCACCAGGAGATCCACTGAAGCTTGTTCTGAAAAACCTACACATTAATTTCTGAAAATATCATTGTGACAAATGTGCTATTCAGCTGAAGCAATGCCATGTTGAGGTAGACTTCTTATGGCATATTGAGGTAGATTTATTCTCAGAAATATATTGAATAATGATCACATCAATAGAAATTTCAAATTAATCTCTTTAATTCTTGAATTTATGTTGAAGACAGACAAAAAACTTTGCAATGCAGTGGAATTCCAACTCTCATAAAGTTTAAGGGCTATTGTAACAAAGCCATTCACTTAATGCCAAGCAAGTGGAGTAAGACGGCATTGGTGGACATTTGAAACTGTTCTTTTCTATGACTGGGTAAAAGAGCAATGAAGGTGTTCAGTAGAAAACTTTTGTCTTCAGCCCACTACTCATTAGTACACTTTTGATGCTGGTGTCTCAGACTAAGAAAGAAGGAATGTCACCTTTCCAGTACTGATTTTTCTATATACTTTTACATGTATTTTTTCAATAGTATATACATAGAATGGCCCAGACAATAATAGTTGAAAGATTACTAGATATTAAGGATGAGGCTTTTGAGGCACAACGCAATCATTTCCCCAAAGATAATGTTCATCTGTGTTACAAGGACAACTTTTTCAAAAGGTAGGTCTGAAATGAACTTTTACAGAAATCATTAACTCTTGCAAACTATGCTACATATTTTTGCAAGTGTTAGGGAAAATTTCTACTAAATATACACATATAGGAGCACAGCTGCATGCAAAGGTATTAAGACATTTTAGAAACTCTGTCAAGACACTACTACACAAACTTCTTTTCTTTTCTAGAGGAATGAGCCACCCATGAAAAATATACTGAAGGCAGTTAATACACTTCTAAACATTCTGATATTATGATTTTATGGGAACATGTTAATAGAATACAAACTCAGGAAAACTATTCCTCTTGCATGAAGTAAAATGGCTCCACTGAAAATGTACACAGGCTGAACAGGGCCTTTGGAAGACTTCTTCATAGGTCTATATCTATAGAGATAATGAGGGCTGTCCAACAGAAGTTCAGAGATTTCAAGTATTCCTATACCCCTCAGGGGTAGCCTACTGTAGCAGACAGGTCTCTGCAACTCTTATGTCTACTAACAAAT
Source organism: Pelecanus crispus (assembly GCF_030463565.1). Taxonomy (NCBI): domain Eukaryota; kingdom Metazoa; phylum Chordata; class Aves; order Pelecaniformes; family Pelecanidae; genus Pelecanus; species Pelecanus crispus. Next base: position 27,841,917 of record NC_134643.1, read on the forward strand.
AGAGCAAAGCCAGGGCAGGAACTCAAGCACTAGTAAAAAATCATCAACAATGTTTAATTGCTGGCATGAAGGCTAATTTGTTTTTGGCTTATATCAGCTAAGAACCTCATATGGTGTCTGAACCTTTAGCTGGGCTGATAGCAAATGCCAGAAAGTAATTCTGAAACGCAATTTGTTAGGTCCACCCTTTTGGGGAGGTGAGGGAGAGAAAATTAAGGAGCATATATAAATGTTGCAGCATGCCACTTGGACTGAAAGCACTGTTAAATTAGTAGCATGGCAAATATCTGGATTATGCTCGGCTGACTACAGAGTAACCAAAGACTGTGGAAAGCACCTAAGGATGAGTACTTTCTTTGCCTTAGCTTTCCCAGGTCTTGGGCCTGTTGATTCCAGAAATGTTTTTTAAAGCCTCAGCAAGAAATTTTATTCCAGTCCCTCCTATTTAAATGCCTACATTCATGCATATTGTAACATTTCAAAACAGTTCCAGTTGGGTTTGCAATGTATAGTTGAAACAATCAGTTCTGTAACAGTACAGTCGGTACTTCCACTGACAGCAATGAGAGCCAGGCCATACCCTAAAATGGGAAATAAAAATCTGTGAGAAACCTCCACTGTTTTCCTCTGCCATTCTAATATTGCTAACATTTGTTTTAGAAACACTGCTAGACATTTGGCAAACATATTGGGTTTGATATTGTCAGTATAAATAAGTATATTTTTCTTAGCTTGTGGATATGGGAAACATATTGGGTCAGTCTGTAGGTTCAAATAACAATGAACTTGTAGGTATTCACAAAACAAAAGACATGACAATGGCATTTTGTGGTACCAGAGTCTGATTTGCTCCTGAGATAGTTACTCATACGCCTTCCACAGTGAAGATGAGTAGGTGATGGAACATCCCTAACCAAAAGAAAAAAGAAAAGAAAAGAGGCATAAGAAAAGATGAGAAGAGGGATGTGTTAAAATTTTAGGGTTTGTTTTTACCTTGAACTGATATGGAACTGCCTTCTTTGACTCAAACATTTCCTTCCATACAACATGACATTTATACAACATGCAAGAGCTTTTTGCCTCTCAGAAATGGGAAAATTGAATGGATTTTTTTTTTTTAAGTCTAAATAGTTTCAAACACTTTATTCTCAACAGAATATCCTGAGCACCTTACTCCAGGCAGCTGAGGCAGAAGCTTCATTTTTAATGCATTTTCTATGAAAGAGTCTTCAGCCAAAAGTACAAGATTCAAGAACTTGGGAATAAACAGAAAATGAAAGAGCTCAACAAAGTAATAGTGATTCCTGCATTAAATTGTGAAGGGTAGTTCTGAGCTCTAGCATCTGTTTTAATGCTCATGTTATGATTCTATGATTCTATATATTTTTCACAAGTATTAATAATGAATGCAAAAAAATCATTATTGTAACAGGAACCAAAACCCAGGAATCCTATGGATACTCCTCTTCACGTGGAATCCAATAGTGCAGGTAGACTCAAACAAGCTCCCTGGATGAGGACTCTTTGGTGTCACAGTCATAACAATCCTTATTTGTGAGCTACAAATAAATTCAGGTCTTTTTTAGGTGCTAAGAGACTCAGCTCAGCTGGGATACACAGTACCAGCATTTTAGTACTGTTTAGTACCATTTAGTACCACGGTAACGTTCATATGCAAAAAGGGTCTGTGGTTCTTCAGACACATGAGGTGTTAGAATCTTTTTAGAGAGTTTTTGTCTTACACTTCAAAAGTGCAGTTATATCTAAGGCACACAGAGTGCCTAAGTTCCTTGCCTTAATAGGAGATGCCAGCATTTCCCCAGGTGAAGTAAGCAAGCCACAGCTACAGCCAAAATCTCTGAATTTTGATGCCAAGGAATGTTAATCCTCCATAAATGTATTATTCAAAAATAATTGAAATAAAGTAAAAAGGACACATCTCACTTTAAAAAGTACTGCCTGTGACCTGAAGAAAAAGGAAAAACATCAACAAGTAGAATGAATATTTTTATCAAGGAAAATGAAGCATATTCATTGCCTTTTTTTCTAATAGTTGACAACAAATTGCTCCAAGTCCCTAGATAACGTCCAAATCCTGATTCACTGTTATACACAATAATATGATGTAAATTGCTATATTTAACCCCTTTGACACTCTGAATAGGAGTCTCTGTTGTAAGATGCTAATGCAGTATTTATTATTGCTTGGTGACAGCACCTTCTTCACTGAAGTTTTATTATTTATTGATGTGACCAATTTCTGCTTAGAAAACTGACAAAAATGACAAGGCCAGTGCTTAGTTTAATCCCACATATGATTTGTCCTGATGTGTATTCTGATTGTAACTGTAAAAAGATGGCATGTATGATGGTCTTTTTTCCAACATCACCACTTCCTGTGTTTTTATTGCATCTAGATAAATTAAAAGCAATATTCTAGCTGGTTTGGTTTGGTTTTAAATCAAGTTACTGTAAGAAACAGACCAGAACAATACAAATATTAAAGATAAAACTCATTTAAAGTCCTTTCTTATCCCTTTGCCTTTTTTCCTCAAAATTATCCCTTGCTAGCATAACCCAGCAGTGCACAAATTGGAATAACTGGAATAACTAGCAAACTGGGTTAACTTACACATAAAAAAATTCCTATCTTAACAGTTCTTCCCAAAGGGCTATTAACCATCGACACATTTTAGTAAGACACCAATCATAGTAACATGTAGCATCTATAACATCCTTCTCTATAGGCAGATAGCTGTTGTCTTTGGATGCTGCAACATCACTCCACAAATGTCTTATTGTGACAGAAACATGACCGACACTCACATTTAAAAAATAAAGTAAAACAAACTTCTTCCCAATTTTCTCCCCAGCTCTTCCCACCTTTTTTCTTATTTTTTTCTATGTATTTAATCCTTCTGAAAGCTCCTGGATCTCCAGTACTTGGTTATAAAATTCTGCTCTTACCAAGTAAAACATGGGTGAATGCTTCAGTTGTCCATACCACTTATGTTTTAATCCTCCCTGGAAAAGTGACAACACATTCCAAACGTAGAAGATAGTCCATCCCCTGAGTCTATGTATATATTTTAGGTATGATAAACACTAATAAATAAGGGTTTGTAGAATTTGTCACTACGTTAACAGCAGAATAAACTTCAGTCATTTGCTATAATCTTATTATTTCCACTCACTATACTACTCCCTCCTGAATTGACAGAGAGACTTAATTCATATTAGAAGCTTAAAATTTGAAGTAAGAATATGTAGTAAGAAATAAAAAGCTTTTCTAACATCAAAGAGTGTTCCTCTAATATACAAGGAAAAAAAAGACGGTATTTTCTCAGTACTTAAATGAGTTAGGGGTCCAACATTCAAATAAAATGTGAAAATCCTTTTGAAAATTACAGCCTGTAGATCTACTAAATGCTCTAAAGGAAGATAATTAACATCAATCAAAACTGAAACAATAATTGGATATTTAAGGATGGAGTGTAAATTAAGAACCATAGGCTTGCTCTTCACATGGATAAGTAAATCAATCAGATTTTCTTGATTTTCTTTTGAAGGTAGTAGGGTGAATACATGACAAACTAATATAATTTCTGATCTACTAGACACATTTAAAACTGAAGTATATCAATTTCAGATCCTTTGTTTGTAAAATGAGCATAATCACAGTTACATACTTTGTGTTACTACATACTGTTACACATTATTTGTAAGCTTCTTGGGCTGTGTGAAAGAATTTGCATTGCATTTGTGAACTTTCTTTCAAAAAAATTACTTAATTTTGTAATATTTTAATTTTTAAAAAAGATTGGAAGTTCTATGCGTAACAGACCTTATCGCTCTCTACAACTACCTGAAAGGAGGTTGTAGTGAGGTAGCTGTCAGTCTCTTCTCCCTGGTAACAAGTGATAGGACAAGAGGAAATGGCCTCAAGTTGTGCCAGAGGAGGTTTAGATTGGATACTAGGAAAAATTTCTTCACCAAAAGGGTTGTCAAGCATTGGAACAGGCTGCCCAGGGAAGTGGTTGAGTCCCCATCCCTGGAGGTATTTAAAAGACGTGTAGGCACGGCATTCAGCAATATGGTTTAGTGGTGGAAGTGGCAGTGCTAGGTTAATGGTTGGACTTGATGGTCTTAAAGGTCTTTTCCAACCTAAACAATTCTATGATCCTAAGGAAAAAAAAAAAAAACCAAAACCACTAAACCCCAAAACCCAATCAATTTATCAAGGTGTACTGCTTTAAGTTTACTAGGTGTCCTTACCTAATCCAAAGAAAACAATTTAGAAGCACTTCAGCATAATCACAGAATGACAGACCTGTTGGAAGCAGCCTCAGCAGATGATCTAGTCCAATATAATTGCTTAAAGCAGTGTCACAGCAGGTTGCTGAGGGCTGTGTCTAGAAGGTAACTCCAAGGATATCTTTAAATATCTCCAAGGATGGAGACTCCACAGCCTCTCCATGCAACATGTTCAGTGTTCAATCACCCTCACAGTAAAAAAATTTTTCCTTGTATTTAAGTGGAATTTCCTGTATTTCAGTTTGTGCCCATTGCCTCTTGGCATTTCACGAGGCACCGCTAAGGTTGTTTCTCTGTCTTCTTTACGCCTTCCCCATGACCATCAGGTATTTATACACATGGATAAGATCCCCCTGAGCCTTCTCTTCTCCAGGCTGAATAGTCCCAGCTCTCTCAGCCTCTGCATAGCTCATGTTCTCCAAGCCCTTCAGCATCTTCATGGCCCTGTGCTGGACTCCAATATGTCCATGTCCCTCTCATACCACGGAGTCCCAGACTGGACACAGTGCTCCAGCTGTGGCCCCCTCAATGCTGACAAGAGGTCCTTTTCTACACAGGAATTAGAAAAGAACTTCCATTTTCATCATGCTGCTCTTAAACTTAATTGTTAAAAGTACAAGGTTATATTTTCTGACTTGAACAAAATTTCTATTGAAGGCTACTTGACCCTATACATTTTAAGTACACCAATAGGTGAATCAAACATTAACAAGGATACAATTAGTTTAAAACACAAGGAAAAGTCAATATGGTCTCCTGGGTTAAGTGAGGTTTTTCCTCCAAAGCATAGTAACTCAAGCCATGTAAATAGAATATTGACTGCGCAAGGCTTGTGTGACGGGAAGTTGTGACAAGTCACAGCAAATTATCAGCCTGCTTAGTATGAAGTATCACGAAGACTGATTGCAGTGGTTTACTTGCCCTGTTCTACATTTGTCTGTGTCTTCTTTTGATTGCACAGCTTGTTTATGGGTTTATCATTACAGTTCCAGAACACTTGATCTGTCTTTTTCAGTAAGTACAGAGTAGCTACTAAGCAAAATATTATTGTCATATAATCAATGAAAATTTGACAGTAGTCTTGTTTCTTCTTCTGCTATAACCTGAGCTGGGCATATTGTTTGTATTCCATGAGTCTGTGCTTGATAAACATAAAATGATTTCTTTTACCAACCTTAGTGGAAAATGGATACTGAAAATAAAGACAAATAAAGTGAATAATTACAAAATATATAGCTAAACTTCAGTCACTTGGAAATACACTTACAAGGAGTTATGCAGTATCTACAAAAACAGTTGTCCAAATCCTCCTTTCATTTTTGCATCCACAAGCCACCCAACATCAATGAGATTAGATGAGTGTAGAAGAATGTTTTTCCCTTAAGCCTTCAAAATCTTCAGATTAGTAGGAATCAGGATAACTAGGGGAGCTAATAATGAAGGACACGGTCTTTTATAAGAAAACCACAACTCTGTGGTGAGAATACTAGTTGGAAATATTGAATGGAGTTAATGTGCGACTGGACTGTGTACCTCAATTTTTAGCAGATAAGTGACAGAACACAAACTTAGAGATATGCAAGAAAATAGAGAGAAGAAATGAAAATGTGTCAGCTTGGCAACAAATGTCAAAGATAACAATGTGGTAAAAATTAGGAAGGGTTTTAGAAAATGTTCAGCTTTCACCTTGTGTAAAATGAGCAGCATGATACCCTTCTGTAACTGTAGAGGGAAGATGATGTAGCATAAGATGAATAAAGACAAGGTAAAAGCATAAAGTGAATGTCTGACAGAGAAATCATAGTTGAAGTCATGAGCAGCTAAAAGGAATGTAAAAAGTGTTTAGAAAGAGGGTGAAAGAGATAAAGTCATGTGGGAAGAAAGAGGAAAGGACAATCCAACCAAAAGAGCTACTGAAAAAAGAAACAGAAGTCATGAATATCTCATACATCAAGGTATACTAAGGGAAACATCTATAAAAAACAACTCTTAAAGCTTCTATTCTGTTATTTCAACAGATCCAGAACAGATGCAAGATCCCCACTTCTGCAGGGGCCAGTGCACATGAAAATCTGAAAAAAGAAAGTAAACCCCTTTTGGCTATAAATTTTAAAAAAACTAAATTCCACACTTTTAAAGCAAACAACAATTATTATCATGGACTATTTGAACTGTGCTATTGCTCACAGTGTGCTATATGCTTATCCAGAGAAGCTGACAAGTGGAGAAAGTAAGCAGTATATGGAAGATAAAGGAGAAGAATAAATTATATATATATATACACATATATATGTTTATATAAATATTAATGGTATCCATTGATCTTCAGTCTAACAGTGATGTGTTATGGTGGTTAGGATGGCACTTTACTGGAGAAATAGAACAGGAGGAAAATCAAAGTGAGAGAAGTAACCTATTCAACATGTTTAATAATAAACATAGGTTCAGATCATCTCTGATCATTCATGGATTCCTATCATCTGAAGATGACTCATCTGGATGACTTGAGAGCAGAATTGGGTTGCTACAAAACAAGATTTGATGTAAAAGAGGAAGGTAAAAATTGAGAAAGTAGTGAAACCAGAACCTTCTTGCCTTTAGAAAATGGTGTGGACTGCAAGTTTATATTTCTATTCTCATTGCAATCTTTGTCACGAGGACAGATTCCTGTTGTGACATGCTGTGTTCTTATTATATCCTTTGCTGAAGAAATAAAATCAATACCTTATGCATTTTTCAAAGCAAGTTTACCTGTTGATGGCCGTGGAATATGTAGCTAATCTACATATGAACAGCTAAACACACTACTAGGTACATTAGACCACTGTCTAACAGTTATTAAATTTGCACTACCTTGTTCTCATAATAAAGATTGCAGTAAGGATGAGGTATAACATACTATACCTTGAATTCATTTTTTATAACAATAATGGTAATGAAAGGACATACTGGCAATGTATTTTTAAAGCTCAGTTTTCATTATAATTGGGAAGAAGAAATTTTGGACTCTGTCCCAGATGGCTCACAATAATCTTCTGGTAAAAAAAGACACGCTTGCAATAGCTAACATTTGTGAACCAGTTTATGAAGCCACAACAAGTTTTGTTATGCACTTCTGGGGCTGAAAATTAATAATTAATGTAAAATAAAGAAATATGGAACACAGAATTCTGGAATTACAAAGCCGTGACTTCCACAAAAGAAAATCTGCAAAAACATAGAATTATTACAATACAGACTTCAATTTCCATCTAAAGTCAGAAAAAAGCCCATCACTGATTTTCATGAGAGCAAGATTTGACTAATTGATCCTGCAGTTTGAAATCAATAAGATGCCTTTTCATGTGCTCTCCATGTTTATTTGGTTCTGTTCATTGATAGTTAATGACTGAACTGGGTGATTACCCCCAACCAATATAGATGCTGATCCTGTGACCAAATAAATGCTATCACTAGAACTTAGCCACATCTACCAACATGTAGGAGGCAAGTGTTGACAGCTGTTCTTAAACTGAGAACCTCCAAATCTATTGTCTTGTGGCAGTAGATAGCATAAACCCTTAGTTTACTAATAGTAGTAGTAGTAGAAGTAGTAATTGTAGTAGTAGTAACAGCATAAACCCTTAATTGCAGAGAACAAACAAAAAAACCAAACAAACAAAAAAAAAACAAAAAACAAAACAAAACAAAACAACATTAGGTCTGACAGGATACCTTGCAAATATCCCTTTACTTTCAGGATGTCACTGTCTTAAATCATATTTAGTAAAAACAAAGGTGACCAAAAGCAGACACTTCCATGTTATTATCCTGCTTCATTTGGCAACAACTGTGAAAAGCCTGTTCTGCAATACTTGTAAGACTTTTTATACTACCTGTCTCATAAAACAATACCTTGAGTACTAGGGTGTTTCAAATTCTCAAGGCATCTGGCCTGATTTCAACCTACTGACCAATGGCCACATAACTGTTCATCTTACTAAGAGGTAGGCTGAGTGGAGTAAAGCAATATGGTAACAACAAAACAAAAGGGTAAGACAAAGAGTGTGTCTTGTCTTCCAAATTCATCGCAGATCTCTAACACTTTGCTCCCCATTTACTTACATAGCACCCTAAAATATCATTTCACATGCTCAGAAATAAAGATAAGGCCCATATGCTGAAAACCAGCTTTCTATTAGTACCTATTATTCTAGAGTCACTTGGACTCCCTATATCACTGTTTTTAGCTTGTAGCTCAAAATGCAGATTTATAAATAGGTCGTAAGTAATGTAAAATTTTATCAATCACTGGTGTTTCTTCCTGCTTACTCTTTTTAAGCCATACAGCTCACATTTTAATGACAACAAAATTGTGTGTCCAGGTTTTACCAACCAGTCATCCTCACCTCCTTGCCTGGTAAGATCATGGAACAGATTCCATATGTAGAAACATATGGGAGACAGGGAGGTGATTAGAGAGCCAACATGGCTTCACCAAGGGTAAATCATGCCTGACTAATCAAGTGGCCTTCTACAATGGAGTGACTGCATCAGTGGTCAAGGCAAGAACTACAGATGTTATCTACCTAGATTTCTGCAAGGTCTTTGATATGGATCCTGACAATATTCTTGCTGCTAAATTGGGGAGATACAGTTTTGATAGATGGACTGTTAGATGAATAAGAAATTGGCTGGGTGGCTGCATCCAAAGAGCTATAGTCAATGGCTCAATGTCCAAGTGGAAACCAGTAACAAGTGGTGTCCCTCAAGGGTCCATACTGGGACCAATACTATTTAATGTCTTCGTCAATGACATAGACAGTGGGGTTGAGTCAGCAAGTTTGCAGATGACACCAAGCTGAGTGGTGTAGTTGATATTCTTGAGGGAAGGGGTGCTATCCAGAAAGACCTTGGCAGCCTTGAGGAATGGGCACATATGAACCTCATGAAGTTCAACATGGCTAGGTGCAAGGCCCTGCAATGGAGTTGGGGCAGTCCCCAGTGTCATTACAGTCTGGGGGATGAATGGGTTGAGAGCAGTCCTGAGGAGAAGGACTTGGGCATACTGACAGATGAAAAATTAGGCATGAGCTGGCAATGTGCACTTGCAGCCCAGAAAGCCAATTGTATCAGAAATGTTGCTAGCAGGACAAGGGAGGTGATTTTGCCTCTCTACTCCCCTGTCATGAGACCCCACCTGGAGTACTGCATCCAGCTCTGGGATCCACAGTACAAGAAAGACATGGACCTGTTAAAGCAGGTCCAGAGGAGGGCCATGAAAATGGTTAGATGGCTAGAACACCTCTCCTATGAAGAAAGGCTGAGATAGTTGGGCTTGTTCAGCCCAGAGAAGAGAAGGCTCTGGGGAGACCTTATTGTGGCCTTTCAAGACTTAAAGGTGACTTATAAGAAAGACGGCGAGAGACTTTTTACCAGGGCCTGTAGTGATAGGACAAGGGGCAATGGTTTTAAACTGAAAGAGGATATGTTTAGATTGGACATAGGGAAGATATTCTTCACTATGAGGGTGGTGAGGCACTGGAATGGGTTGCCCAAAGAAGTTGTTTCCTTACAATGAGGGAATGGGAAGGAGCCCTGTCACTGGAAGTCTTCAAGGGGAGGATGAACAGGTCTTTGTGTGACCTGATCTAGTGAAAGATGTCCCTGCCCATGGCAGGGGAGTTGGACTAGATGGTCTTTAAAGGTCCCTTCTAACCCAAACCATTCTATGATTCTGTTTCTATATCAAATTGCCACAATCATCCTGCCCAGCCTGAAGATAACTCAGACTTATTTTGCAATGAGAAACCTACTCAGGTTAGATTTTTGTTCCCCTATTCCTCTGCTCTGACAGTTATTCCAGTGTAAAATACAGCCAATTTCTCAGGTGTACCTGCCTTTCATGACAGAATATGTTTCCTCACAAACCTCTAGGTTGGCATTATGCCAGATTCTTGGTATAATAATGATAGTAATGCTTATTTCTACATACAATTGAGTGGAATGCTCAGTTGCATGCAGACTAATAGATCAGACTGTGATGCAAGCAGAGATGACACCAAATCTTCTGGGTTTTTAACATGTAATTTTTAACACTGTCATTCACTGTCAATGAAAGAGTGATACCCAGTATAATTATATTGGCTTACATTGTCTTAGCCAGAGATTGCTCAGGAGACCTTGAGAACTGTTGAAAACAGTTCTGAAATAAAACATCTATAGTCATATTTCAGTAATAAAAGACTGCAAGCTGCCGAGCAGAAAGGGGGAATTTATCTGTTAGAGAAGCACATCTGTCTTTCATTATGCAAGGCACCCATCACCCAACCAGTGACAAAAAGTCAATATCCTATTTACTTTTTACTTCAAAGAATTTGCAACCTGGAATCATCAGTTTCTTCTATGATAAAAATTGGCAATTGATGACAATCATCTTTTTACTATTATTTTATCTTGCAGGTCAAAGAGAAAAACAATAAAATACTTCATTCATGTGAATGTCATTTTCTTATTTAGACATCATAGATAAATTGTTTTTTTAGTACAAAATGAAAAGTGGGAATTATTATTTAATGAAGAGTAGTATTCACAAAATAACGTAAACATATCTTTTCACGATCATTTTCATATTGCTTTTTCAGAGTAATTTCCTTAATTTTCAAATGTGTTTTCTTCAATTTATCTTTCCTCAGTGTTGCTTAAAAGGTGATAACACCATAGTCAAGGATATTCACTTCTTGAAATATTATATTAAAAAGAAGCAGTAATACTAAAGAGAAGCAGAGAAACATCTTGGCTTTAGTCTTTGACAAGAAATAAAATGAGAGAACGTAAGCAATCTTTAGAGTGCTGTCTTTGCTTAGGTTGGCTCTTACAAGATACGACTTTTTTTCTTGTTAAAGCAATTGTCTTAGCCTTTTGAGCTTTGCCAATGAATGATGACTGTTTGCCTTCAGACACTTACTCAGATGAAAATACACTGAGCATTTTATTCTGAAAGCTGCTTACCTTCATTTCCCTGGCTTCAGTAATATGAAGAAAACTCAGAACCTTGCAGGAATACCTAACACTTTCAGAATTGAATACAAACAAATGCTATGGGATTTTTTTTATTAATTTGTCAAGTCTGACTGAAGTTCACATCCTGAGATACCTTCTAGAAGAACAGACACTGAATGTAATAATATTTTCTCTGCCTTAATGGTAGGGTCCTGGTGGAAAGATTAGACAAATCCATAGAACCATCAATGACTATTTAACACACTCCTGAAGAAGAAAAACTGTCTCAGGAAATCCCTAACTTGCTGATTGCCAGAAAGTGGGAGATAATATAAAAGAGTTATTCATATTTAACCTCTTTCTCATTGTTTTGGAGGCTTTGTTTGGTTGGTTGGTTGGTTTTGACAAAGCACCAAATAGTAGCTTGGCTTGGAGGGAAGCCCTAACACGGGATTTTGACCTGATCAACTAGAATAATTCTTGTGAACTCCCACTGTCACATTTTAATTGTATGTACTAAGGGTCACAGAAGAATTAAACCAGATGAAAATTATAGATACATACTAAAGAAAACAGCATAATATGGTGTAAAATATTAGAAAACATGCTTAATATAACTTTGTGTAAATATTCAGAATACTTCCTAGAAAAGCAGGTGTCTTATAATCCAAGAACAAGCTGAAAGAAGGACTTACAAATTGAAAACAGACTGTAATTGTAGTTTAAAAGATTCAGTATTAAATGATGATTTAGAGACTTCTAGTCTTTGAACTTCTGCTTATCACTGAGTTTCATAAATTCACTAAATATTTAATTTTTAACATAAACATTCCTTTCATTCCTACAGTTCTCCTTTGTACCAACACCAGCAGCAGTTTCACCTGGCCAGCTAGACATATCTCCAGATTAAACCCTACTAGCATCCAAGAGCAAAACAAAAGGAGTATACAAGACATGTAGCTCACATGTAGACATTTATAAGCAGACATACACATCTATATGTTTTAATATGTAAGTCAAATCCAACTCCAAGTGAATAAAAATTTGGTATTGTTGCACCAAACACAATTTGCCAAGTCTTAAATGAAAAATCTGCAAACAAAGAAAATGGTTTTAAAATATTCCTTTTCAGCAAGGTCATAAATATAATAGGCTTTGAGAGTAATAGTTTGTTTTCCTTGGGGGGGAAAAAAAAATCTTGAAACACCAGGCAGCTTTTAAAAACACTGTGATTCTAGTTGAATTTTAATCGCCTCAACATATACTATAAGCAGACAATAAAGAAAAAATGCTAAATAGACTATACTGTAGAAAGCTTTTAATTTTAAAATAATATGTTTTCAATTGAACAACATTCCAAGGTGAATAGACTTGTTTTACCATAACATGTTTTCTCTTACAAAACTGTGAAAGAGCAATATAGGAACATTTATTATTTAATATTTATATTGCTGTAATAGCTAGAGCTTGAAAATGAGGAATCAAGGCCCCACTGAGCAAACACATCATAACAGATGTAATTCCTCCTTACAAAGTTTAGAGTCCAAAAGCCAATAGTGCAATCACATTTTCTGTCATACTTAGGAGAGCTTATTACAAAAGTCAGGATATCCATCCAACAGTTTAATACTTCTGGGTTCCTTCTAAATTCAGGTCAAATCATCAAATCAGGTATATATATATGCCTAGCAGAGAGTTTTTTAAAGATAAATCAGAGCTTTTGTATCTTCTACCAAAATCAAGTATACCAGCATTCTAAGTGGGTTATATTGTACTTAGATTTGCTAAACCAGACTTTCAGAATTTATCATTCGTAAGTTTTCTTCCTCCTTACTTTTCGTAACAGCTTAGCTCCCACATCCGAATATACATACCAAGTTTTTATCTAAGTGTGTGTCTTCCCGAACAATACTTGTATCGTACACATGGCTGAGGTCCTTATTTACTCGTATGTGTAAATTTGTAGTAATACCAAATTTTTTTTATAAGTTATCCACTAATTTATTTTGAAATGAAGAATTTTAGCTGTCAGTTTTCATGTAGGTAGACTTCCCAATGTCCTTGGCTGCATATTCCTGAGTATAATTATATCTGTAAGGATTTCAAAATCCAGGTATCACTCAGCTAAACACCTCACTAGGTATCACAGAAGATGTTATTTTCACTATTAATGCAGAGCATTTTATGAAATTTTTTATATACACAAGAGGTCACTCTACAAAAATAAGTGCACAACAAAGCAAAATAATTTTCTACCTTGTTTTGAAATCTCAGAACCGCATTTTCTAAAATATTCAGATGGGATTTTGTGCCAGAATCTGAATGTTTAATCTGAGATAACTTCAGGTGTCTGCACATAAAGACAAGGCTGAATTCAAACCCTTGGAACCTAGTATTATCATAGAATCATAGAATGCTTTGGGTTGGAAGGGACCTTGAGAGATCATCTAGCCCAACACCCCCTGCAGTGAGCAGGGATTGAACCTGTGAACTTGGCGTTATTAGCACCACACTCTAACCAACTGACCTAACCCGGCTATTCAGGTCAGACACCCAGAAGCCAACACTCAAAGTCAACGTTCATTTCTTTTAACTTTTTATTAGCTTCTACATTTATCTATTTGCAGAAGTGAAACATAAATCTGATTCAATCCATAAAATAAGAAAACATTAAGTGTTGGAAGACTGCATTGTGAACTATTGACTTTTATTACACTATGTGCTGGTTTGACCCTGGCTGGATGCCAAGTGCCCACCAAAGTTGCTCTATCACTCCCCTTCTCAGCTGGACAGGGGAGAGAAGATATAATGAAAAAGCTTGTGGGTCGAGATAAGGACAGGGAGATCACTCAGAAATTACCATCACGGGCAAAACAGACTCGACTCGGGGAAAATCGTTTTAATTTATTGCCAATCAAAACTGAGTAGGGTAATGAGAAATAAAACCAAATCTTAAAACACCTTCCCCCCACCCCTCCCTTCTTCCTGGGCTCAACTTCACTCCTGATTTTCTCTGCCTTGTCCCCCTGAGCAACGCAGGGTGACAGGGAATGAGGGTTGCGGTCAGTTCATCATTCCTCATCTCTGCTGCTCCTTCATCCTCAGGGGAGGACTCCTCACACTCTTCCCCTGCTCCAATGTTGGGTCCCTCCCACGGGTGACAGTGCTCCACAAACTTCTCCAATGTGGGTCCCTTCCATAGGGTGCAGTCCTTCAGGAGCAGACTGCCCCAGCGTGGGTCCCCCATAGGGTCACGTGTCCTGCCAGCAAACCTGCTCCAGCGTGGGCTCGTCTCTCTCCATGGGGCCACAGGTCCTGCCAGGAGCCTGCTCCAGCATGGGTTTTCCATGGGGTCACAGCCTCCTTTGGGCACGTCCACCTGCTCCGGCATGGGGTCCTCCATGGGCTGCAGGTGGGTACCTGCTCCACCATGGACCTCCATGGGCTGCAGGGGCACAGCTGCCTCACCATGGTCTTCACCATGGGCTGCAGGGGAATCTCTGCTGCGGTGCCTGGAGCACCTCCTGCCCCTCCTTCTTCACTGACCTTGGTGTCTGCAGAGTTGTTCCTCTCACATATTCTCACTCCTCACTCCAGCTGCAGTTTGTGTCCTGGTGGTTTTGGGTTTTTCTCCCCTTCTTAAATATGTTATCACAGAGACATTACCACTGTCACTGATTGTCTCAGCCTTGGCCAGGGGTCAGGTCCGTCTTGGAGATGGCTGGCATTGGCTCTATCAGACACAGGGGAAGCTTCTAGCAGCTTCTCACAGAAGCCATCCCTGTAGGCCCCCCATTTAACAAAACCTTGCCACGCAAACCCAGTACACACTAATACAGAGAAAGGGGTACATTGCTTCTGTAGACACTTCAGGATTCTGTTGTATGACCATGAAATAAATTTGAAGATGTGTTAAAGAAATGAATCTACCATATACTTTGATTGTTAGTAAAACTTCTGAAGACAACAACAATATTTTAAAATACTCTTAAAACATGCTGCACCTCAGTAAACAGGTTCCCACATGCAGGAAGAAAATCTTGATGAATTCAAACTCATTAAAGCTCTAGCTGCCATTCTCTGTATCAGTTGTCTCTGTATATGACAATTTAGAACATTAAAAAATACAAAATAGAATTATAAACTCAGAACCCATAAAAGCCCACACTCTACTTTTAACTACAGGTGAGCAAACCAAGTAAAAGCTAGTGGGAGCCTTCACAAAAGTAAAAAGGCAGAATTTGCCTCTGAACCATGAATGAAATAACCTTATATTACTTGCCTAATAAGAATCTTGAAATAATACTGGAAAAAATAATAGCAATAACAAAAACGTACCAATATTATGAAGGCTAGCGTAATAGTGAAATCTCTTCTATTTGTACCAGCATAACATTTTTCAAAACTAATCACTCAGAAGAACTTCAGGCCTAGTAATCACCAAGTGCTGATTAATAGCCTATTTAACTCCAATTGCATTTAATGTAGCTACCAGTCATCCAAGTACTAATACATTGCAAGCTTCACAATAACATTAAATAACTGACATTGTAAGAGACAACATCAAATCAGATAGCAATGATTACTACAGGTCATATTTCTGAAAATGAGTTCCTACAAAAATATAAACATAAAGTACCGGAAGAATAACGGTAACAACATAATAGACATGACCTTGGTTCCAGGCAGGAAACCCTGGAGAGAATCACGTTTAGTTATAATTGTTTCTATAAAACAAATTTTGCACTCTAATTATAAAGCATTCACATGAAGATCTTCATCCTTTACTTACTTGCTCATATGAGCCCCATTTTTATTGATTTGTAAGCCGTAGCAGTTTCTTTTTTTTTTCATAGCTATCAGTTTCTATCAACTGTAAGAACATTAAAATGGATTTTGGAAACCATCAATAAAATGTGTCTCCCTGGGCTGATCCTGTGAACTTCATGAAGCTCAGCACAACATACTAGTTAGTAAGTTTATGGTCTTTATCCAGAAACTTAGACAAAATTTTCAAGAAGTCTGCCAGCTTGAATTTTCAATGAAGTCTCTCAGTTATCCTAGAAAAAGGTCTCATGTCTCATTGCAACAACTTTTACTCTACTTTTTTTATTTAGATAGATCACTTCCCCTCAGACACACTTTGATGAAGTACTTTGTTAGCTATATGCATTTCTTTCAATGTGATCTCAAAGCTGTCTTCATCACTGCAATGCAGTTGTCAACTGCCATGGAGAGAGACCAAATGCCACCTTAACTGTAGCCAGGGTCGAAGCTGTCCATTCTCTGAATAGTGAAGAAAGGGGTAAAAAGATGAATTTTAGCATAGTACGTTCAGATCCTAAACTGCCGCTTTGCTTGCTGCATTGGATATCACCAGAGCACGTCATGTTCCACCAGAGCTCCCACTGCAAACAGTAATGGTGTTAACAGCTGCTTGAATGCTGACCTAACTCACTAGGCATCCTTTAAAACACATGTACTTGGAGAACGACATTAATTTTTTTTTTCCCCAATAACTTCTTCCAAGAAAAAAGAGTGATCTGGTGTCAACAGCTTCCTCCATAAGCAAGAATTCTTGTCTGAGCAAATCTTTCACATGGTCTGACAGCACTGAATCAGCTTACCATCTTTTTTTAAAAGAAAATTCTAAAAAAGTAAACCACAAAACACTTCAGCATATAGTACCAGGTCTCTCACTCTCAAATTATATATTCCTTGACATGCAAAAGTTTGCCTCAGACTGTCTTACTGATTATTCAGTAGCACATATACATAAAGCTAAGCAAAATCAAACTCCTGGCAATTTATGCCAATGATTCACTTTTGGAGAGAAAAGAAGCAGAGAAACAGTTGTTAACAAAGGAAAAAAAAAAAAATTAATCTTGTTAAAAATAAAAGGTTTAGCATAAGGTCAACATAGTTACAAAGTTTTATTGTATAAAACTGATTTTTTTTTTATTTGACTGGAATATTATTAATATTAGTACTAGTATCATTATTACTTTTTCAGCTGTTCTCCAAATATTTTTGTCAAAACTGAAAATTATAAATGAAACAAAATATTTCCATTTCTTATTAAATAAAATTAGATATTTTTTAGCCAATAAGTTGTTTGAAACTATTATTTTAGTACTGTTAAATCTGCATTTTAACTTAAAAGTTTACATGAAAAATTTTACCTATGTCACTTCAACAGAAGAAAAGATATGCTGACTTAATATATGCAGCCAAGGATATCTGCACACAGCGTGAGCCAAAGAAGAATTTAGCCCTTTAGGTTAAGCTTTTGTTCTTGTAGTCAGAAGAGCTATTTGTGTTTGGCAGCAAGCCAGACATAAGCAATGGGACTGTACAGCAGGGCTGGAACCTAGAAATCTCCAAGAGAACAGGTGGAATGCCTGAAAAGTAGGATTTCCTGCTAAAATAATGTATTTCTGTACCAGTTTGCAATGACAGCGTAATTAGCTGTGGGTACATACAATTAGAAGCATTATTATCCTCAACTAGGTAGCTGCCACTGTCAAGTTTGCTGGTTTTAGCATTCTAAAGCAGGCACTCAAAATAGCAAAGACTGTTGTTATCTGCAAGAAGTACGCTTTTAGAACAACATGGATATAGTATATATTTACTTGTAGATTTAATGGTATTTGTCCATGCATTCAAACACATAGATACCACCCACAGTTTTTCTGAAATAAATGAAATGTTTGCAGTGAATCTTTGCCATTTTTCAGTCTTGGTGGATTTTTTGTTGTTGTTGTTGTGCATACTGATTAAGGAACTAGCACATCATGAGACAAGCTACCTGGAAATTTTCAAGTAAAAGTAAGCAACTTTCAAGTTTTAAACTTTATTGTCTTGATTTTTTAAACAATATTTTTTCTGTAACCTTCCAAATGGATCACAGAGGAGAAAAAAACAAACATGGAAAACTTTAGCTATTACAGTGAGCTTTTCAGAGTGCTAGAGCAACAGCAGCCAGAGAACAAATGGAAGTTGCACCAGAATCTCAGCTTTGGTGCTTGTTTAACACTGTGACAAGCTCATTCAGAATTCTTTCAATCATTAAGTGGAGATCTAAAATGCAAAATAGCAACAACAAAAAAATCAATTATTTTGGAATCTTCCTAAACTAATTTGTATCATGCGGCTGTTAAAATATTCCAGATACAAAACCATGATTTCACAACTCGGAAAGCTAATTGGACTTTTTTTGACAAGTTGAAATAATTTCAAGCATCTACTAAATTATAGCACTAAATAGAAATGCTACAGTGTTTTCTCATTAATTTGAAATATAGGCGAAACCTTTTTCACAGGACTGCTTATATAAAATACAAAGCATCATATACCTTACCTTTGTGTATTTCTAAATAAAGGCAAAATGCTTGTAGTAGTCATTTGATTAACACTTTAGATATATTGACAATGCTGTTATAGTCTCCAGTGTTTGCAACGTGCCTAGCTCCGTTTTTTCTTAGGCATCATCAGACCAAAACTAAACAGGCTATCTTGTCTTACTTTTTTCATAATCCATCAGGAACAATAAAATTTGTTCCACCCTTCAGAAACATGGCTGGTTTAAATATAAATAAATAAACTCAGACATTGTGTAGAAATATATAGGCTTTAAGACATAATGTGAATATTATCACCCGGTGGAATACCTCTACGCTACAACCTTACATCAGTTCTTTAAACATCTCTGCACATTTCCTATCTCCATTTCATTATAATTACAGAAACACATCTTGTAAATAATACAGAAACACACCTTGTAAAAAAAAAAAATAAATAAACTCAGACATTGTGTAGAAATATATAGGCTTTAAGACATAATGTGAATATTATCACCCGGTGGAATACCTCTAGGCTACAACCTTACATCAGTTCTTTAAACATCTCTGCACATTTCCTATCTCCATTTCATTATAATTACAGAAACACACCTTGTAAATAATGTGCTACTGAAGTCACTGCATTGGTCTACCGAAAATAAACATAACATTAAGTCGTTCCAAACAAGTGAAGTTTCTTGTGTCTTATTTGGAGGCAATACATACTTTAGTCCATTATAGAAAGACCTAACTTACTTCTGTAATATATCACTAGGTGGACATTCAGTCAATAGACGAACAATAATTTGCACCATGATCTTGTAAGGCCAGTGGCATCCTAAATTCCCAAGCTGATGGGAACTGAGTATTGCCCATCAGGTCACATGGCCTTAACATCAGGCAGGACTAAGCAGCAGATTAATTGTTTAATTTTACAAATTATGTGAAGGCTAACTACATAACAAAAGGAGCAGGTAAATGATCCACACAGGATTATTCATCAGCACAGTCACAAAAGAAGGAACTAGATTCAGTTGTCCTTGTTATCTTACCCATGTTATTACATCTAGATAACAATATCCTCTGCCTTTACATCTCTAAGGAGCTCAGATTCACTCAGGCTTTGCACTAGTCTGGTTTCTGCTGTCACAGGACCCAGATCCAGCCCCTTAGCAGTAGAAAATCTGCTGGTGAGCTACAGCTGTCTAATACATGTAAAAGATCTTCTTCAAGGTGCCAACATCTGGCCAGCATGGCCTTGAAAATGTATTGGTTGCAGAAGATTTATAGTTAGAGCAGCCAAGAAATACAATCATCCATCTTTCCTCTAGGAGGAAGCTGAGAGTTGGGTTACTGCGTTCTGGAACTTATTTGCTTCTATTAATTACTTCTTCATATTCAAGTTGTTATAATTCTTCTTTTACTAGTGCTTCAGTGATCTATCCTTCCTCATGAGCTCTCACATGCATATATGACATGCTTCAGTTAGGAGCTGCCTCTTAGAAAATCTCTGTATAGCCAAAGAGCAGAGAAAGGCATTTTGAGAGCCCGTCAATGATGTGATTCACTCTCTGGAGCTACTTCGCTTTCTGTTTCCCATAGGGAGAATGGTGAGGGTGATTTTGCAGTAATATAGTGCTTCTGGCAATGCCTTAGCCAGCTAGGAGGAATTTGGTCTCATTTATAGGTAAATGACAGATTGAGAGATAGAGATACACAATGCTGTTTTTTTCAGAACAGTATTTTGCTTCTGGTACCCTCACTGGTCCCCTGCAATGTGATAACAGAATTATTATAGGTCAGTTTATCCAGCTGAGCAGAAATTTGCCTGGGTATGTTCAAAGTGTGCTTGCTTCCCTCGTGCCCTCTACCTGTATGGAATGAAGCCAGCTCTAAAAAGCATTCAAACCTGTCTTACTCCAGAAATCCGAGCTGACAAATTATGTTTGTTTCTCATTATGAAATACAGAGATTAAAGTGGAAAAAAGCAAACTGGGGTACTTTTCAAATACAACTGCACAACAACAGTAGCAACCATACAGCATTTCTTCAGAGACTGCACACTTGCTTGCATTCTAATGGAAGAGCCTGGAAGAGCATATGTAACATTGCCATCTAGTGATTTCAGCTGTAACAACGTGTTTTAACAAACCTCAGATGTACGCACAGCCACTCCAGTAATAATAAACTCCTTCCTTCCTCTTGATCTTCACAAGTTATTATTTGGCACTCATATTTATTAAACCTTGTCCTATATTTATATTGGGATTGCATGAGAACTTTTTGAAAGGGCATATAACACAATTTAAAGGACTGACAGTAAATAAATAAGGGTGTTACTGGAGGAGGCTAGGGATAAGCTCACATTACCTCTAAATAACCGAAAAAATTTCTTCTTATTATAGTTTTTGATTGCATGTTACTACATCTGTTAGAGGTATTTTCACTAAAAGTTCTGTTTTCACCAAAACCAGCTTCTGGGAAGCTTTTCAGTTTCATAAAGCAAACTACTTAAGAGAAGGAAAAAATCATGACTCAAATGGACCTGAATATTAGGCAGTAGTGGCACTGACATTTGACAGGAACAAGCTGAAAAGGGGATATGCAACCACTTTGTACACATGGGAATCCATCTCTGGAATGGCAGTTAATCACATGCTTAAAATGCAATGGGACTTGAGATAAATGTAGGTTATATGAGATCAAACACGTCCTCTGTCATGTGCAGGACCACCTTAGACTAGAGCCCTAATTTTAGGCAGGCAAACTTAGATGAGCTGATTTCCACCCTGCAAATTGTATCAATGTAGGCATTCAGAAAGGTCAACAGATCTGATCTGGAACAAGATGCAGATGGAAAAGATATATGATTGTCTGCACAGTATCAGAAAGGTGTACACATGTTCTTACCTCTTCTTCTTTCCTTGATATTTTGCCTCAACACTCAATCTACTCAGCTGTTTGGATGGCTTCCTGATTTTCCAGAACAGAGGGCTTTCCAGACTAGAAAGGAATATGCTACAGCTCAGCTTCCCACACACAACTCAGCAGTATTCACTGGCTACATGGTAAATAAGGGAAGTGGGCACATGCCGTAAAGACGTAATTGATACACCTATGCCTTCAGAATTACACATATGTTCTTGTGGTACACTAAAACAGACTGAGAAAAAAAGGAAAATATTAAGGTAATTTCTTAATGTATCCACTGATTTTGTAGGCCCTACTATGGCAACTTGATGCATGCAGGTGAAGGTATTTTTTCTACTTTTACATAGGACAATTAAGAAAAAGCCTCAAACTTTGATGACACATTAGTTATGTGCTGAAGTGAAGGTCACTCTGAGTAATTTTCACCCAAGTGATTTTGGCTTTTTTTGCTTGGATTAACGTTTACTTATCTTTTTTTCTTCCTTCCCTCTTCCTTACTGTTCTGGAAAACACCAAAAATGCCTGGTTCTTGGACTTTTTCTTATCTCTACCGTTCTGTATAATTTTTTGATTGAACTGGAACACCAGATACAATATCTGCAGGAAGCAATAAATTCTTACAATCTGTCACTGTCTTAAATGTACAGTGTGAGTGCATTCCCTCACTCCAAAATGCTTCTTGTCCCTCAGAATACCAGAATGCTACTTAAAGGGCTTTTGGTTTATTTTTAAAGAAGCATTTAATATAAAAATGTACAGTCTCATAAGGTACAATACTTGTGAAGAGCTACCAGCTTGAACTCTTGGTAATTCAAGAATTGTAGGGCCTAGCAAGTTATATAAAACAACATACTTTGTTTGATTTTCTTTATGACTTACAGTGACACTTTATGGAAGCTATTCAAAATGTCAACTATACTTATTTTTCTATAGGAAGAGATGAACATTTCCTTTTAACTGATTTTGTATTGGCTTTAAGGCTTGCAAAAAAAGAACACTAGTCACAATCAGAGACATTTTTTCAGAAAAGACAGGTACATATTTGCCTGATAGGCGAAGAGACTGGGAGTGGATCTTGAAGCTTTATATTCTATTTCTTTCCATCAATAATAGTGCCACCTGTTAAACACACAAATACAAAATTACACCCTACAAATATCTAGGATTTTTTTCATCACAAAAAAAATTTACATCCACTTATGTGATAGAATTACAGTAAGTAAAACTAAAACAAGTTAATATTTGGTGCAAAAAAATGTAAATGGACATCTCTTCCTATAATCTTTTGTGAAAAATGCTCCTGGGTCCATTTAAGGTAGTGATAAACTCTAGCTAAAGCAGCCAGTTTATATTCATGCAGTGTTATCATTATTCAAGGGAAATAATTATATATTCTGGGAACTGGAGTGCATGCACAAAATTTGACAGTAAGGTAAATTATCAAGCCAATGTCCAGAGGGAGCATACTGTAAATAGGAATCATATCTTTAATTCAGTGTTCACTGGTATGATAGCCTGACTCTAAGACAGCTGAAATTGGAAAATTTGCATAACCAAGTGAAAGTTTTAAGCCTAGTTTCAAACAAATGCTTGTTCATCCTCCATAATTCAGGATTCACCTACCTATATCCAAGACATAAGCCTCTAGTGGATGGCTTCACACAAATGAAGAACCAGTGTCAGAATCTTCCGAGTGAAAGAAACTCATTTAAGCCTCTCTCCTGCCTTGCCCCCAGATAACCTTCCCCATCCAACAGCTCTTTTCAGCTACATGATCAGTCTTTTTCTCTTCTAAACACTTTCCCTTTCCTCTAATGCATGCACTAGTCTTTCCTTCATCTGTGAGGTGGAGGTTTTGGCACAGAGGCCACTGAGGATGGCTGACAGGGTCTGTGGAGTAGATATGGCACCCCATGGAGGTGTTTCCACCTGCTGACCATGATTAATGAAGTTCAAAAGGTGGGGCAAATACAAAGCAGGTAAGAACCCATGAGCAGAAGAAGTAGTTTTCCATAATGATGTCCTGGATTAATCCCAGGATATATTTTACAATTGAACAGCTACATATTTGTATGCTACCTGTATATATTTATCTATGTGTAGGGATATTATTGTTTGCTTATTGCAGCAACCCTTTGAGACCTCAGTCAAAATCAAGTCCTGCTCATGCTGGACATGACAGCAGTAAATACTGTGAATGCAAATGTTGTTGCAAAGAGCTCCAGCAGACTAAGGAAAAGAAGCAATACCATGAGTACTTTACAGACAGGTAACTGAGAAATGGAGAAATGAAGTGCCTTGGTCAAGGCCTGCAGGAATCCTGTAGAAGATCATTTCTCCCTGAAGAGCACATTCAGTATGAAATCACTGCAGTGATGAAACACAGTCAGCTGAGTACACATTTTTAGATGTTCCATAAATTTGTTGTTAGAATAACACCTTTTGCTAGCTGAATGGTGATAATGTAAAAAAGGAAGTTATCAGCTGTATATGAAACATTAATAAGTATAAATAGAAAAACTAGAAGAAAAATGAAGTAATTACTTCAAATAGTAAATAGTTTAATCCAAAAAGACACCTACATAAATCTTTTTCTGCAAAATTTCTAATGTTTACTGGTTATCAAGCTTTGTTTCAAGCCAGTACCATACATGTTACTGCAATAAATATGCACAACAATGATTATTTATCATTCTGTAGTTTTAATGATCCAGCAGACACTATGTATCAATACTTGCAGTGTTATTACTACAATTCGCTTAAAACCCCAGGGATCATAAATAATGTTTTTGAAATACTACCACTTTAGAAATACTACCAGTTAAGGTAAGAATATTGTGTTGCTCAGAATAAAAGATTGTTGTGAACTAAGTTAGCCTTAAGGAGGAAAGTTAATGTCTTAAAAATGCAGTGAACACAAAGGTAGAACAAGAGAGAGATTGCTACTTTCAAAGCTACAGATGGACAGCATCCAAAACACAGCAGTCATGAAGATATTTTTGTTTACCATTAGGCGCCATAAAGTGACATGCAAATTTAGAGCAAACAGACTCTGTGGATGATTAATTTTCTAGTTTTATGTGTATCAGCTCTTCACTTTGCAAGGGGATGGACAGGTGAACAGGAAATACTATTGAGTGCTTCTTTGGCTGTCTGCCATACTCTGAATGATGACTAATAAAATTACACCAACAGTTGGCAGATTGTCTTAGAAGTGAAAAAGAAAGTTATATGGTGAGAATCTGAACATTTTAAGCTTATCTTCATACCTTTACTTAAGCAACCGTACTCATCTAGAAGTTACTGCTTTATTATAATACAAATACTCTGACCTTTGACTTACTTTCCATAACATGTTTTTCTGTTATCTGTATAAATATTTTAATGTCCCCTTATTTCCCCCTATTCAGTGAAAGCTATTTTCACATTTAACAAAGTTGCAAAACCAGGTGCTTCTGTGCTGAAAATATCACTATGCGGTGCTTTGGCTAAATCATGAATTAAACTTTTTCAATTGTGATTGTTTTTAATTGGAAAAGAAGAAAGTAGAAAAACATTGAAAGGATAATAAATACTAGATCCTGTTCTTGACTCCTGCCATTATAAATGTGACAAAATGATAGGAATAATGAATGGATCCATTCAATATCATCTGGCAGCCAACAATTTTATTCATCAGTAACAGTACTCAAGGATGTTGGAAAAAAGCTCTTCACATTTCAGGTGCAAAATAGCTACCTTTAGTTCCTAAAGCAAAAAATGTCATTTCTCAGACTAACTAGTATAAAGGATTATTTCAGAAAAATGGTCCAATCAGTCCCCTAAAAAGCTCTGTTACAGAGGAAATTCATCATCATCAGTGACTATAGTCAAGGCACCCTCGGCTGTCTACTCTGATGCACATCTACCATCCAAGAAAAGCATTCCAGCTGTAGAAAATGGTTTGATGACATAAAAGCCAGGCTGCAGATCCTGGTATCCCTCAAATCAGAGTTTCAAAATGCAGCAGGGAGTTTTCACATAATCAAATTGATGTCTCTGCAGTTTGTTATATTAGAGACTTCCTCTGTTGAAGCAGCCTTGTGGGATTCTGTGGGGTTTTGTGTTTCACTGATGCACATACACTCCATATCAAATAACCTTTGTGAAAATGAAAACAAGAAGACATGTATTTGTTTGTCAAATAATCAGTCATGTCACTCACTTTGGAATTTGAGAATCAGGCTGGGTTCTAAATGTGTGCTGGTATTAATGATTTCTTCTTTAACTGGATTTTAATAAATAATTGTAGTATAGATCATTCACAAGAAGGAATGAAATCTATTTCACATCCCTATTATTTCCCTATCAAGAGCCACAAGAGCTACCTGCTTGTCAGCAAAGTAAAAAGCTAGACTATAAACACGCGGGAAGTACAATCATGTGGATATGACACTTCTACACAGCAAGTGAAACTACAATTTAGAACTAAATTGCATTGTTTCTGTGCAGACATTAAGAATGTCATGATTTTTCTTGTAGCAGTAAGGCACCTTACTTAAAAAAATCCTTCTTGCCCATATGACACTCTAAAGCTGTTCAGTGATACACTGCAATATACAGTTCTACAGTTCTTTGACACTTTTAATGAAATACATATTTGAGTGTAAGCCCTGTAGCCTAGCAAAACTCTCAAGCAACCCATGCTCATGAAGAAGAATGGGACTAGCTCTGAGCAGCATGAGAACCCCCAAATGGCCAGATGCCATAACAGACCAAACTGGCTATCCCATGCTGGTGAAAAGCAAAGAATGCTCAGGGCCTCATGGGCATTTCAGTAACACCATAGCCTGTAGCTCTGTGTTAAATGGTGGTTAAATTTTGAACTCGTGGGCGATAAAGTATTTTGTCTGTTTTTCTGAGCAGCCCGTTCATTCCCTATTGTACATCTTATGTAGTGCTGATCTCTTTCTGAAAGTGCTAGCAACAAGAAGGCAATGAGCAGGGATGAATGGTATGGAGGCACGTGATGAGCTGTATGAACAAAAAAGTGAAGCGCTGGTGAAGAGTCCTGAACTGCTAGAGCTGCATATCTAAGGGTAGATAGGATGGCTCAGCTCAGAAAACTAATCTGAGCTAAAAAGAAAAGGAAGTGGGTACCCTAGAATGCACAGCTTTAATAGTTACTGACAACCACAAGGAGAATTAAGGTTAGACCCTCACCAAGACACCTAGAGGGATCTTATGTTATACACATTACTAATGCAGAAATTGCTGTCTTTTTTCCAACTCTATTGTTTCTCTTTATTCATCTGCCCTCTATCCCTTTAAATTTCTCTTCACATAAATCCCTGGACTCAGTATTTCCAAATGGAAATGGATTAACATATTTTAAATATGCCCTTTTTATCAGGTTTGAAGAGTGGCTGGAAGAATTCATCTGGCTTTTTCTGGACTAATGAAACAAGAAATGGTTATTTCCAGAAGCCATATCACACCACCTAATATTAATGTATCTTGTCAGTAATATCCATTTCTGGTTAATATAGCAATGGCTACATCTTCTGCAGAGCTCAGAATATTTTCAACCTCCCTGTAGATTGTCTAAATGAAGATGTGCTGATAGAATATTCTCTGCGTTTTTGGAGATGTACTGATGAGGTAGTCTGTGCTTTTGTTCTAGCCCACACATGGATTGTCATCATTCCCTGTATATTCTGTCTTTATTAGAACTGGGGGAAAAAATTGGAGCTGGCAGATACTTCAACTTAAATTTAAAAAGAATGTAAGCTTGAATATTTTTACCCAAATTGGAATATTCAGAGGTTGTAAGTACCTGTCAAAATATTTCCCAAAGCCTGTGAACGGACAAGGTTGAGTACCTTTACAACTGTACTGCCAAAAAGCCTCCTGCTCTGTCAGATATCCATCTTTTGAGTTTGGGCAATAGTTTCTGTTTTGGCTGCTCTCTTCAGATCATGTACAGAGTGAGTGTATGGAGTAAGAAGTCTGAAGTAACAGATATGAAGAAAGGAGCCTGGGGCTTTTAGTCTGCCCAGTAGCGAGGCAGCAGCTGTTGAAAGACTGTTGAGGAAAATCAGGCATAGTCATCAAATCAGGTTACTTGGAAGAAGCAGTTGGGGTAACCCCAGGTAAGAAAGGAGCCTTGAATTTTACTTCTTACTCTCCTGATATATTGATTCATATATTTTAAGCATGAAAGGTATCACAATGATGATCTAGTCTGACCTCTTAAATGACACAGGGCAATGAACTGCACTGGGCAATTTCTATATTAATAATCTCTGTTTGACTTACACCATATTTTTAAGAAAGTTTTCCAATCTTAGTTCTCCAAATGATGAAGAACCCACCTCATCCCTTGCTGAGTTTTTCCAGTGATTGATTACCCTCACTATTAAAATTTCTGCTTTACTCCTAGTTCAAATTTGTCTAGCCTCATCTACTAATCTCTGGATCCCATTATACCTTTCCCTATTAGATTAAAAAGGCATCTACCATCAGAAATGTCTTTCCTATACAGTTACTTAAATAGCATAATGAAGTCACATTTTAACTTTATCTTGGATAAATTGAATAGGTTGAGTTCAATTAACAAGCCTCCATCTTGGCTTCAGGAAAAAGAGTAGTGATACTTTTTGGAAAGCTTTCATGAAATATACCACATTAATTCACCATTTCTCACTGCCCACCCCCTGCCTCCCCCCCGCCAAAAGCACTCTGTACAGCTGCACATGATTTTGTTTCACTTACTGACTTCCAGTAGAAATACCAATAAAATTTCTCTTTTTTTAGCATACAGTGGCACAGGCTCAGCTCCGCAAAAGCACTTAAGTTTAGTAATGCTGGTTGTTTCCAAAGACAACTTTTAGTCAGTCTTCTTCAGAAGTAGAAGTTGCTTGTCATTGCAAGGTGGGTTTCTGAGATCCTGATGTTATTCAAGAGGAAAGCTGGACATGTAGAACAGAGATTCACAAACACGAGCAAGCTGGGTGGGAAGATAGCCAGTAGAGAGACACATGTTTCTATAGGCCTGCTTCTCACAGGTTTACAAACCTATCTGAGATTGGGATTCTTAGCCTAAGGTATCTCCTGGGTTTAGACACATAAGTCATCCACTTAGGGAAAGACTTTGAAGTATATAAAACCCAATTCTGTGTTCCAAAAAGAAAAAAAAAAAAAAAAAAAAAGGAAAAAAAGATCTAATCTACTATGCTAGAGACAAAGATAACATCCATCTGCCTCTAAGAAGGATGAAACTAAGCATTCAGGCTTCACAGAGACAAAGAAAACAAAACTGAGTCTGTACATGAGTGATGAGGCCACTCATCTGGGAGAGAACAGTCATTGCCTTGTTTATGAATGCTGTTCAATAAAGGTTTAATACAAAATGCCTTAGCAGGCCTAGAAGCAGGGACTCTTTTCAGAGCTGACTGCCCTTATTAAGGAATTACAGTCTTTCTCTTTCTCTGCTCCTGTGTTCTCCTATTGATGATACAGTTTATATATATAAAAATATCATAAAATATAATTGTATAATTATAATTATAAAATGCTCATTATTAAATATAAATATAAAATACTTATAAATAAATACTTTTAAAATATATATATGTAAATTCCACCATGTCCTATTTTAGGCACATCAAATGCTTTTGTGAATCTGGACCACGTGGTTTAAAGCCAAAGTGAGACGTATTTCCAGCATCTCCAGTTTATTTTCTTGCAGTATTGAATTTATGTTCATCAATATAAGAAGTGAGTGCCTTCACCTTTAAGTGAATGCAATGAAAATGAACGTTGCTCGTCTCCTAGTTGAAAATGCTGTTAAAAACTCTGTTTCATTCTTTTGAGTCATATCTTTGCCCAAAGAAGCCATACAAACTTAACAAACCATATATGGGGCATGCCATCTCCTTCAAATGCCTCTGGAGGCCACAAGGATGCTCGATTCCTGGTAGAAGCAGTATCAAAACTTCTGTCACAGCTTTACAAAGCAAAGCACAAATAATCCAATTCTAAATTGTGCAAAGCTTTTCTATTCAACAGTGAAAGTTTTTTGTGGCTTTTTCCTTAAAAGGTTCCAGTTCCATAAGTCTTCTGCTGAAACAGAAATGAAAGCTTTTTACTGTGGTAAGACAATACTTTTCTTTCTTCTGGATCAAATTCTTCACATAGTCAAAAACATGGAGATTCAACTAAGGCCAGCTAGACCATAATTATTTTTCTGTCCTTTGTCCTGCTTGTTTACATAGCATAGCCTATTAGATCAAGTCTGTCTCTATTTGTATGTACTCTTGCTATCCACATAACGTGGGTGCAGATCATACATATATGAACATATCTCGCTTGTTTTCAAAGAAAACAAATATGAAAAATTTCTTTATTAAAAAAGGGTTTTTTTTTTTCCACAACCCAATTAATTTTGTATTTATTACTTGTAACAAGCATTTTTATTTGTTTTGCCATCTCTGCATATTGTAAAAGTGATACATTGCCAAATGTGTACTTCACACTACTCTTCCATTAAGATTATAGCTGTGGATAAGAAATTTTGTTATGAATGTAATCTGCAAAGTAACTGATCTAAATTAAATGTTTAAGCTTCTTTTTGGCTACATGTTGATTTCAGTCTAGAGACTGCTTCCAAGAAATGTGTTCCATTGAAGTGCTAAATTTCCTGATTGCCCACGCTGATAAATGACAGGTGTGGCCTTGGGACATCAAGAGGAGACATAATTTTGAGTCTGTAAAGCTTTACAGTGCATTGCTGTAACAGAATTGAAACTTTGAATGAGCTGCATTAGGAACACCTCCACTTGGAGTCCCCATGTCCACCAGTAATTATTCCAAATGGCCATAGGGCATAGTTTTTAGCATTGAGCCCACTGACTGGCTCCCTAAATTCCTTGATCTCTAGAGCTGTAAACCCAACCAAACAAACATGGCAGCAAAACTCATGCTAGCAGGTACTCTGCAGGGCCAGATATGTCTACAACAGCTTCATCCAGGACAAGATTATACAGCAGGAGTAGAGGAGAAAATGGTGATGCACTTAGGTATTCAACTAAGCAGATTTGCACTGTCTCTTACAATCTATCCCTAATTATGGACATAAGTCTATGTTTACATATTCTTCTTAGGGGTTTTGGTTTCTTTTTAATTAAAAAGCTTGCCACGGCCTTACGACTAAAAAAAAAAAAAAAGTGTTATCAGGCCCACACTGTTAAATACAAGGAAGTCCATAGTCTGATTATGAGGCTCTGAACTGAGCTGCAGGGATGCCTAACAGATCTGAGTTTGGTTTACATCTATTTTGAAAACTTTTCTTGAGGTAACAGAGCAGTATCTATTTTTTTGATGTCTTAAAGTATAAAGATAGAACAAGATTTGTTGTTATGTTCTTTGTCTTTCTCAATCTTTTGCCTAAAACCTAGCTGGGAAATGTTTCTAGATTAGTGTTTTTGAATGATTTCTGAAAAAAAAAAAAACCAAAAAAACAACCAAACCTCATGTGTCTAAAAAAGGTGAAATGTCTCTCTCCATCAGTGCAAGGATTGTGATTTATCTGAACTTTCCCCTGAAGTATAGTCCAGGTATGAGCTATGAGAAACCTGATAGGTCTTGTAAGTTAGGAACAGCCTATTACTATATGGGGAAAAAAAAAAAAAATCTCTTTTTCTAGTCCCCTTGAAAAGGCAGTTCTCAGACAGCTTGCTGTTGGTTTGCTTTCAGGACTTCTTTACCAACTGTCCTTTCAGTAGAAGGTGATAGTTTTTTCACACTTGACAACAAAAATGTTTTCATTTGCCAATTGTAGATTATTTTTCCTCTTAAATTTGTGTCTAAAACTTCTTTTCTTTGGAAAAGCCTTTAGGTCAGAGGTTCCTTCTTCTACATTTGTGTTTTTAGCACATGGGGAAGTGGATAAAAGGGAGTTTCATTTGAATGAAGGGGATTTTTTCTCATTCTGATACAAGTATGTAGCCTCAGGTGAAGAAAGAGGGATGATAAACCCACAATTCTTCATCCGGTTTATGGTGAAAAAGGAATGCAGAGCTGGGCTCTCAATCTAGTCCTAGAATTTGCAGAGCAAAGAAAGAGAGTAAGTGGAGCTAACCCTCGGGGCAAGCACTGGGAGAGCTGAAGGACAGTTGCCCTCTTTGACTTTTAGGTACCACACACCATCACTAACAGGCCCTTAAGGAAGCAATAATGACCTGGAAAACTCACATGTATAGGTTTTAAATACTTTGCAAATTGGCCCATATGAAAAGCTAAATCTGTTTCAAATTCTTGAAAAAGCATTTATCTCCATGTTTGAAACATACAGCAAAAAAGACTAGGAGAAATCAAATGCCTTTTTTCAAGGGAGATGTTATCAACTAGTAAAAGAGAGGAATAATCTGGCACATCCAGGCCATCAAGGTTGAGCTGCTCCAGTGTTAAGGAAACAGAGACAAGGGATTTCAACCTGTGGAAAGAAGAGTTAGTGGACACCTAGCAGCAGCTGAGAATACTTTCAGAAGCTCTGTACTGCCTAAGTCACCATGGCAGGGAGAGGATGGTAGAGTAGATAACATCAGCGTATTGCTGATGCCTGTGTCATGCAGTTGAGCATAGGTAACAAATTGTTCCAAGTGGAAGCTAGTGGAGTTCTAAAACATGCAGGCATCACACATAGTCAGGCTGACTTAGTGTTCATGAAGATCCCATGGTAATGAATTGCAGTATTATGGAATAATATTTTATCTGACTGTAATATTCCCAAACCCTATCCAGTGGACTACAGATTGATATGTGCATCAGCAGCACTGGAACATTTGGGCATGTCATTCCTTCTGAAGACCACTGTGCTTTGCAGGTGTTGCAAAGTGCTACCAGCTTGGGGGGACCTGACCACATTGTATTTTGTACATGGCACATTACAAAGAATTTGCATGTGGTGAAATAAGGCATAGTTGTGTTCCATCTGAAATATCCAGCTTCCATCTACTGCATCCAGAAATGCTTGAGATGCCCTTTATTTGTGTTTCAACAAAAATTTGTGTTGAAACACAAATATGGGCTCTGTTACGTCTGGCAGTCAGGATGGCTCCACCAGCAAGATGATCATGGGAGCACCAGAGAGCCTCAGTACAGTGATTCTGAGAGTGACAACAGACTGTAGGATCTTTGCAGGTTTTTCATAAAGTAGACAGTGACTACTGAGAAGCCTGTGGTGACAACATTGCCCACAATATGAAAAGTTACTTTTAGCTGCAGTCAGTACTGGCCACACAATAGTGGGTGCATTTTTACTGCATAGACATTTGTTGAGACTGTTCTTTTGCTGTTCCTTTTTCACTTCCTGTGGAGAAACTTAATGCCTGTTCTCATAACTGAGATACTAGTGCTGACATATGGTCTTCACAAAGATTATTGCCAGAGTCAATATAGAAAGTGTGCTTATGTAAGAGAAGAAATAACTTGTATTTCCTTGAAAGTCTAGGCTACATAGACAGTGTCTTTATGCTGCATTTATCTAGTGTATAAAGTCAATCTATGAAGCCTAGACCTAGGCACTTGTTCCATGCTTTGCTTCTATCAGAAAAGCAGTAGACCTCTGACTTCAGGTGTGGTTTTAATAGAAGAACTTAATGAAAAGAGGTTTCCTAAGAGTATTACAGAGTAATTTGTCTAAATGTCATAGATGTTCCACAGATTGTATAGTCAGCTTCTTCAAGGCGGAAAAAGAAGATTGCCTTTTTGGATTATCATCTTGCCCTTTCTCTAAGATGCTCATATTAAGATGAATTAAATGATTGCCTAAGCAAGCTCTTCGAAGCCTAGTGGAAACAAAGTAATTCTCTAATTCACAGTTTCCCTCCT
Organism: Pelecanus crispus; assembly: GCF_030463565.1. Classification (NCBI taxonomy): domain Eukaryota; kingdom Metazoa; phylum Chordata; class Aves; order Pelecaniformes; family Pelecanidae; genus Pelecanus; species Pelecanus crispus. The sequence continues at coordinate 27,875,354 of NC_134643.1, forward strand.
TCCATACTATAACTTCAATTAGTCTAGTTATGATATTTAACAGTAATGGATTCAATTAGATAGCTGGATGACCATGTCTTGTAAGTAATTACAAATGTTTTCATTTAAGCCAACCAGTGTGCCGATTTTTAAAGCGTGAATGAAAATCTATCTGGCAGATTAATTCTCATGTACAACCTCTTGCCCTAAAATCTTCAATCTGCAGCATTTATTTGGACTGTTCATGTATTAACAATTGCCCCAACAGTCTCCCTATTATTATGATTCAGATTATTTTCTTCCCATACCTTATTGCATACTCTATTTTTGTAAATGCTCCATAACATACAGTGACTGTGGAAGAAAATGTGCTAAGCTATAAGTGAGTAAATGACTTTGGAAATTAGTTGGAGGTTAATTCTTTGCCTCATTGGCCCCCCAAAGTAGCCAAACTGTAATTGATTTTGATGGCATTCACAAAGTGCCTTGGCCTGTTGAATAATGAAGGAGCACTTACGGAGACAGCCACTGAATATAGCAACAATTATGTAGGGTATCAATGAGACATCATTAAAAGTTTAATGCTTCCGCACTTAATCAACCTTGCCCTACCTTTAACAGCTTTGTTGCTTTAGGAAATCTGCAAAGTTTCAAGTGTCAGTGTGTTGTATATGTTTTACATCCATCAATTCAGAGAAATGTTCACTCAGGGTAAGCATGTCTAGTCCTGACACATTTAAGGAGCTGTTAAAGCATAAAAGAAAAATGATAGACAATTATTGGTGCTGGGAAAATGTCAGGTCCTGCATGTCTGTGCTGCATGGAGCATTTATCTCTCACATGGTCACAGCGCCTTAATGACAGCATCATCTTGCTCTGTTGTTTAATTACTCACAGGTAACATGAGAAAGGTCAGATTAGTTTTTAGTCAGAACAGATTCAGCCAATCAACTATCAAGCAATTATTCCCTGGGTATTTTAACTGTTTTACATAATTTGTTTTATTACTGACAATGGCAATTATATCTGTGTCTTAACAGTAATTTATTGAACTTTTTGTGCTTGTGTTAAATAATTACTCAAGCACAAGCCACGAGGAGTTTAAGAAGCTAATGAGCCTAGACTATACTGCCATGATTTGTACACACTTGCTAGTCACCTCAGTCAATGTCTGAAGAAAAAAATGCCTAATTTACTAAGCTTGCATGCAGCAGTCTACTAAGCAGCAATGAATGGGCATAGGACACTAAGGTCACAGTGCTATTTAAAAATATCACACAATGCAGGATGAGGAGGATTTTTAAAGGCAGGTACAATATCATTCCTCTGAAGACAGTTTTGCTATGGATCATTAAAGTTTTGGGACAGTAGTTCAGTGTCTGAATCCTGAACCATCAGTCCCACATTACTTCAACGACCCTGGCAATACCACCCCACTTGTAACAGAAAAGTGGTAGATGTCATGTTTCCTGATATTAGCACAGAATCCGGGATCTCTATGATTTAAGCAAGGTGTCATCTTTTCTCAGACTAGTTTTGAATATCTCTCTTTAATATATGCATTATACATCTCATTAAGAGCCAGGCCTTACCTGCACTGTCAGACACACTCAAAAACCATAGTTCTTGGTACTTATTGCTTATAAGTAGCTCCTAGATGTGTTTCATACTGTCTCAGAGAAAAGTACCTGTCATTCCACTTGGTCAAGTTTTATCTTTGGGTGCCTTGTAAAATTATGAACCCATTTCCAACATACCGCTTTTTTAAAAGATTTTCAAATCCTATACAAACACGGACTACACCTGTCCTACTAGTAGAGAAGGGGGACCGAACTGGATCCTGAAACCAAGCAGCACAGCATGTTTTAAATTGCTTAGATCTAGCACCCACTACAGCAAAACTTGTCTTGGAGAGAGCTAGCTGGAGTGTGGAGAGTACCAAGGAATGGATTAATGCATAACCTTTGTGAACCATTGTGTGTGAGTTCTTGAATTCCATTTCTGAATGTTCTCCCTGGCTTAGTTTCACAGACATACCTGTAGTGTCTATTTCTGAGCTTTAGTCATACAAGCAGTCAAAAGTATTTCTCACTTGAATAAGTTTGCAAAGTCAGTAACTCAGTCTCCAGGAAGAATTTTGATTTGGTTTTCTCCGATACTACCTTGAAAACTATTAGTGGGGTCTTCTTTCTGTAACTGCTGCACACAGGCCTTTTTCTTTCTTAATATGTTTAGCTGACATACTGCAGCAGAGGGTAATTTAAAATGTGAATTTTAGACTGAATGAAACATTTAATAAAACTGAAGGAAGCTTTTTTTCTGCAGGATTTCTGTGTCAATTATTACAAAAATTTGTATGGTAGATAGTAGGTGAAACAGGGAATATTAGTGGGGGAAAAATTTTTTGAAGTTGATGGCTGGCAGGGAGAGATGTGTTCTACCCCTGCAGTTTATGCATGTCTCTGGACTCAGCTCCAAATTTCTGCACATTCTTCTTTTTCTGACTCGAGCAGCTAAGGCACTTGAGCTCTGATTTACAAACATGTCGAGCACCCTTAAATCCAGGTGGCATAAAGTACACCAGGCACTAAGTGTTCTGAAAAGCAGGCCTCACATACTCTAGCGTAAGAGTCCAGATCAGTTGGAACTTACTACGGTTTGACTTTTTACCTTTGTTAGGCCTTTTTTCCTTATAATTTTTTACATGAACAATCATATAAGTTAAAAAAATCCTGTAGGTTCAATACAAACTCGTTCTTGTCCTTTATACAGCATACAGTACTATTACCAATGCTCAAAGTAGGAAAATAGCTGGGGTAGAACCTCTTCTTTCTGTTCTTTAGCCTTCTATTTCAGTCCTTCAGTTGCTGAATGATTTGTATGTATGCAAGTAAACCTGCAAAAAAATTTATTTTTATTTTGGCTAAAATGTTATTATTAAGTGCCTGTTGGAAGTCAGTTTTTGTGAACTCTCACTATATTATGAGAAATATCTGCAATTAGATGGTATTTCCTCTCTCCAGCAGTGTTTCTGCAATATTTTAATCTGAATGTGTTCTTCTGCTAAATGCATGAACACTTGAGAGAGAACGGACAAATTCCTTGTCTCTTCTCTTTCACATGAAGACTCCATCTCCCACTCTCTAACAGTAAGTTTCCTTATTCTTTCTTTGTGTTGGCAGATGTAAATTCTTTGGTGCCTAATTCTCCACTCTTAGTCCAGAGGTAGCTCAGGTGCTTAATTCGACCTTGCAATCCACTTAGTCAAATGTCTAATTTTAGCTCTGTGCTGATCATCCCAAACTTTATGTCCCTTCACAAATGCTCCAACCTTTTGACACCTTAGTGTCTTTAATAACCCTTGGCATATAACCTTGTCAAGGACTTTTTGAAAATACAAATGTGTTGGGTACCTGGTTCCTCTTTGTCTACATTCTGCGATACTTTCAAAGAACTCTAGCAGATCAGTAAGGCAGGATTTCCTCCTATCTGTTAACTCGGCCATGCTGCCTCTTTCCCCAGACACCATGTTTATCCATACATTCAGCTACCATATTCTTTATTATAGACTATATCGTCTAACCAGAGGTAGAAATCAGGCTTACCAGGATGTAGTTTGTAAGATTTCCTGTAGAGTACTTTCTGTGGTTGGGAGTTATACTGGCAGCTCACCAAGACTCTGACACAGTTGCTGCTTGTGATGACAGGTTACACTCTTGGCCAACTGCTCTGCAATTTCACATATGAATCCCATCCTGGTGAATACCATCCAATCCTGCGGATTTGCTAAGATGTTAGAGAAAAATCTGTTTGGTCTCATACTTTCTGCATATTTATTTCAAACTAACCTAACTCCTCTGACCTGTTACAAAAAAAATGCATCAAGTGTGAGATTCTCCCCAGACTGCTTCACCAGTGAAATAAAAAAGCAAAGAATTTACTGAGCTGCTTTGCTGTGATATTATCATCTCTGAGTGCTCCTCTTACATTTCTGTCATTAGACAGCTCCACCATTTCCTATACGGCTTCCTGCTTTTATTGCTTTTAAGAAACCTTTACTGTTAGCTCAAGCATCCTTTGAAAAGTGTTTAAATTCTTTAGCACTCTTCATTTCCTATTTACATCTGACCTCTCAGAAGTCTAACCTGCCAGTAGTTTTGCTTCATAACTTTTGCTAATGTTCAATCTGTGCCTTGTACCATGATCAACTGAATGGGCCATTTTGACCCTATGGAAATATTCATACAGTAAAAAAAAAAATTGTTTGTTTTACTTGCAGTATTATAATACACAATATTGATATGTGTCATTCCACTATATAATTAGCTTAATCAGAAATGGATATTAACATTAGAAGGATCAACTCCAAGTCAGATACAAACTAGATGTGGGAATTAAAAAATTAGGTCTCTGAGGTGGACTTCAAGAAACCTCCTCACCTCAAAATATTATGACTGTGCAAGGGCTTATTGAGAGATTTGTATCATGGATCCCCCTTACGATCAGGTTGTCCAGAGGGTGGAAAGACCTAAGTTTGTTCTTGAACATTCTTTATGTGAGTCAGCCCAAGGCAATGGGTCCTTTACCTAAGACCTGCAGAGTCTATGTCATCAATTAATGATCTTCCCTTATATTTATCAATCACTTATTCACAGCCTACTACACTTTTGTTTCAGAAATATCTCAACGAGTGAGTACCTCTATCTACTGTAGAAGACTAACAATTTGTTCACGCTCTTTCTTATAAAAGTCTGTGATATATTGGATATAGAAAGTTATAGCACATCATTAACATTTGATACTGTAGGATACTGTTTTTGTTTTGTAACTCATGTCTTTAGATTTAGTGCAGTGGACCATTTATTTCTAAGTTTTTCTAACAGGTCAATGCCATTCCTCCTGAGAGATACATAAATATTGAAAAGAAGTTTAGTGGAGCGTAAGTTTTCATATATTGCTGTCTTTGCTCCTGAATTCTCTTTCTAAACTTTTTATTTCTGCAACTTTTTGCACTAAAATTATTTCAAATTAATGTCCAGTAATAAAAATGAACATTTGGAACATTTAACAATATTTTAGTTAGATCAAATCAAAAGCTATTGTATCTATCATAAAAGGAAAGTGGCAAGGACATAAATCAATAGAACATCTGTGATCTTTCCCCCCGCCCCGTAATTCATACGCTATTCCTAGACATAATCGTAAAAAGGCAAACACTGAACAGAATATGTTACAGCCACACTAGAACTTGCATTTAATTAGAGCAATCGTGTCACAACATAGCTTACATTGTTTTCTTTCTAATGTCTCCTATAGCAGTTCTACTAGCAATGCATACTTAGTTAAGAAGCTTTCAAGTTGAGATACTAATGTAATCTGGCATGAGTAAATTCCAAAATACTGGGCTACATCTCTACTTACGAAGCAATGAATGCTTGAAAATAGTACCTTCTGCTGCCCTAGGGGTCAGATCTGTTATTTCTGAAGAAGAAATAAATTTATGTAATAGTATTAGAGTTGTATAATAACATATTTAATTGGTGCAAGGAAAAATCAGTGCAGTACTCTCTACAAGTTAGGTTGGCTCTCTGCCAGCTGATGATCTGTCCTCAAGTGCTGAAAATTCACCTAAAATTTGCTAACAAAGAGTTGTAGTATTTTGTGGCCTCAGCAAACTATACTGAAAAAGAGAATGTATTAAGGCATACTTAGATATGCTCATTTGGAGCTGGGATATTCATAAAAGATCTCTGCCTTTACCCAGATGCACTTATTAAGCTATAGCTCTATAGTGAAAGGATCAGTATGACCTGCATGGCAGAGATTTGGTTGTGGCAATATGTCACCCCTAGGAGAACCTGGGACCTTCAAAAATCTGATTGCTGACTGGTGTGTGGTTAGGCAAAATTATTGTGTTTGATATACGTAAGATCAGGAGACCCACAGTTTTAGTAACATGCTGAAGTATCTCTCAATCTCAGTACATAGAAATCTTCTTTCACAAGTATGTTTACTAGCAAAGTGTCTTATAAGAGGGACATAGCATCAATTTTGCTAACTTATATTTGACTTATATGTCAGTCATGACCCAGAAATACTGGGTCAAAATGAAAGTTCCTCTAGCTCAGGTTCGTACCTCTTGTTAATAGCTATGAATAAGGACAGTCCTTCTGCCTTTTGTGGGCTTCAGCCAGGCTGGTTGCTTATATCTTGATGGAGAGAGAATAAAAAGTAACCTCATACCTAATGAAGACTGTGCTAGGTGCCTGGCTGCTGAATAAAGAAGCACTTTTGCAGTTATTCTTTGTACTTTGCTGTTTAATATTGGGGATAGTGGGAAAACAGAGAGGGGAAAAGTAAAAGACGAGGCTCCTGTCCTCACCAAAGACCTGAAGCTCTTTCTACAGTCTGGAAATTGTGCCCTCCTTTTTGAGGAAAAGGGGAGACAGCACTTCAGCCTCTATTCATCATCCACTTTCCATAACTGCTTTTTTGTGTCTCTTGTTTGCATGTCTCCACCCATTCACTAAGGAACGCACTCCCCTTTCTCCTTTCCCACACTGTGGGGGAGTGCACATGGCCTCTTCTTGATGACATGCCCCAGATAACAGCCAATGGCAGGAATGTGAGTGCAAATGGGGTGTGTGAATAGACTGTCCAAAACTGTCCTCTGAGGGAATATTTTCCCAACAGCCTGGTAACACCACAAGGAAATTCCCAGTAATGAGGTTTGTTTAAGGCAGTCATCTTTAAATAGTAACCACTGAATTGCAGGGCGACTCTTCAGAAAACGAGCTGAAAAGAAGTGTCCAAGAAGCATGAAAAATTGTGACACCTTGGAGGGAGAAGAAAGTAACAGAGCAGCTTTGAAAAACAGTTTTGATACTGCCAGAAGTCATGGCCTCCTTGTGGGCAAGCCAGAGTGGCCTACCCATCAGACACCATGAGGAGCTTGCATCCAGCTAAAGCACAGACAGCAGGGGTGCAACATGTAGGGACCCACACACGGGGTGTGCTTATGTGACCTCACAGAAGGCTTTCTCCATGACATGTGCATTAGCAAAGCATAGGGACCAGTGTACACATGATGCTAGAGCACTCACATCTTGAGCACAGGTGTGTAAACAGGGGAACGGGCAGTTCCAGAGAAGGTATATATGTTTATAACCTACATGTCTAGGGGTGGGGGACAAAGGGGAACTGGTAATGTAGACATGTGTAGGGTGGTGGTGAGGTTAGAACATTGTGGGATTAGTGATAGAAGAGTGTTTAGAAATTTTGTAGGTGTTTATTAACATTTTTGAGTGTCTAGTACTGTGTTTTTTCTGTTTTATTGCTGATATTGATCCTGGATGCATAGTTCACTGATTGCTGGTTAATTATGTGGAGTTAATAAATCAATAAACTACTTGATTTGAATGCTGGTCTGACTTAAACCGTGTTAATCAAGTAGTTTTGCCCTACAGCACCACACAACTTTTCTCTTCCATATGTTCTTTCTGATCAGGACCCTTATATGTTCTTCACTCCCTATGTACTGGAAAAGATCTTTGTTAGAGTTGTCTTCGTCTCTTTCACACTGCTGAAAAATGTAGGCATATGGCTCATAGACATTTTGGTTTGCTCTTTCTCCCCAGTACTGAACTCCTATTTCCCTACTCAGCCCTTGGAAATCTGGTCTCTTATAATCCAATTCACCTGCCGGGCTTTAACAACTTTGTGCTACCCTCTAGCTCACACTGAATGGCTTCAACATGTCAACAGTGTCATGTGGCGCATGAATTACGCAGTATCTATATTTTCATAGCAACACAAACAAGCTAAGGGATTTTAAAGCATTTTTAAAAGCCATCTTTTTTTCATAATAATAAAAGTTTCTCAACCTCAGTAATAGTAGGGAAGCTGTAATTTAAAAACCTTTCCTTATGATTTTCACTGCTTCACTGGTTATGTTTCCTATACTGAAAAGTTGCAGTGAAAAATTACTTATAGCCAAGTAACTAACCAGCATAAGATCATACATAAATCCTGTTTGTGCTGCATGATTTGTGGTCAGTTCTTTGGTCACTAACTGTGTATCCAAATTTATAGAGCTGTTGTCCTGTGTGATCCACATTATTTGAAATGGAAGTCAGGTTTACATGGCACAGAAATTATAACACATTCAGGCTCCTGGGAAATTTTCCATGACCAAAATATGATTTTGCCTCTCTAATTGGAATGTAGCTGTATTCACGACCATAGTGCAATAAAGAGAAAAAGTGACTAGCTTTAAACTACTTAGTGTATGTACTGGACACACTCAAGCTAATTTGCTCAGTCAAGAAGAAGGAAAATTAGTCCATGTAGAATTTCATGCTATCATGGCGATAGTGCTTCAATACTCAAGATGGCCAATATAAAGTTAGCTCAGAGATCTTTGCATTCCCACGATGTCTATGGGTCACACAAAGGTTAGTGAAGAGATAAACAGAGGGGAAATAAAGAGCAGACTAATTATTTGGCAAACAGGACATAATTTCACAAGTGCATGGAAACAAACATCCAGGAACCAAGGATGTGGATCAGTCATGCCGAGAGTTGAGGACTGTATGTTTGAAATCCATGATTCTGAACACAGTGAAATTGTGGTTATAAACAACTAAACATGATGTCTCAGTTCAGAATATCAGTTTAAAAGTTTAACAAAGGCTCTGAATATACAAATAGATATATCTGTAAGAAGGGTGATTAAAAGATCTTGCCACTGTATGTTTTCTGGGTAAAGCTGCTAGGCATGATTGCCCCCTTTCAGTTCCCAGTGTTACAAACTGTGTTGTTGTTTTAACATTGGGCAGGAGAGAAGGAAGATTTTTTTCTAGCAAAGATGGAGAGCAACACATAGCAGAAAACCATATGATGAGGACCACTGTGGAAGAAAGTAGGCATCAGGGACAATTCCCAATGGGAATTGTTTGGGGAAAGAGATTGTTTGTTTCTTTATTAGCCAGCAATATATTAGTAATAAATGTATAAGCAGACTTGAAACAGTCACTAGAGACCAGATATTTGCCCTCTTTTGGATATGCTCCCATCAGTCTGTCATTCTGTCAGTCGGTGTGTCTCTCCCTGGCTATACACAATGGTAGAATTTTAAGGTTATAAGTAGTTTTATAGGCTACTTAAGTGCCTCTGGTTCTCTATGTTGCCCAAGTGTTTTGTTTCTGTATTTAAGCATGTAAATTGTGCTATAGTTTCTCTTTAGGTTGTGAAATCCTTCTTAGGATTTCAAAATAATTCTTTTTGTAGCACTTGATTTACTGCCTGCCAGTATTTATGGGTGGTGAGAAAAAAAATTATGAATGACCTAACTTGGAGAAGCTCCAAACAGAAGGAAGGAGCTACGCTTGATGTCAAGAAAATTAAGGCATGCTCTGTGTAGATTAGAAGTTGCTCATCATCTTTTGTTCTCCAGGGTGGTGAGTTACTTTTAGGAACCTGAATCCCAGAAAAATAAGTTGGGTTTTATTTAGCAAGAATTCTACAGAATTAAAAAATTGTGTCTGGCAGCTAAATGCTAAATGTTATGAGGCAAATTAAGAGATGTTTCATGCTGCATAAGGAACCAGTTGGCAAATTAGAGAATTTTAGAGTGTTTTTTTTTTTTTTATTTCAAAAGTTTAAGATAAGGCTTTATTTAACTGAACAAATGTTTTGGAACACCTTTATTAAACAAAAAATTAGCAAAAATAACAGGTACTTAAAGGTCCCCAAATCTTCTGTCCTTCTTTGCCTTGCAAAACTACTGAGATAGAAACTATTTGATTGGTTTTATTATTATTCTTCAGACATAAATTATATTGTGATTTATGGTTCTTCATAGCTAGATACAATGACTATGTACTTAAAAATGCATGCAATTTTCATTTCATTGCTGCTTTCCTTGCTTTACTTTCTCTAGTGAATGGGGATTATTTCAAGATTACTTAGGCTTTTATAAATATATGACTTTACATTCCCAAAGGTGAAATTTTGTAGACAGAGGCTCTTATGCATGTTTATGTCTGGATTTCCATAAGACATGATGTGCATGCATAGAAATGAATAACGGTTCTTTGCAGGAGGGCAATGGATTCAGTCCATTAGCCCTCACAAGCTGGAAGAAAGAGAACGATTGAAGCTGCTTCAGTCCTGAGGCTGCAGTAGCCACAGCAGCAGCTGTTACACAATGTGCTCTTAGCATGGATGAAATAGGTCAAGCTGAAGGCTGACTAGTCCTTGTATAGGCTGCAAAGTGTAATGCCCTGGCACTTCACAACTCTCACGTGCCAAGAGCACATCTCTGCTTGAATGTTGTGACATGAGTTGCTGTCACTTATGGCAATGTTCTTGCCTCATATTGCACCAATTCCTTATGGAAACATCTCCTTAAACACACACCGGTCATTTACAGATTATTGCTGCACAGCTCATCTGGCTCCGGACAGACTGGCTGGAGGTAACTGCACAGCAAGAGTATGATGGAGGACTAGCTGGTGAGACAAGGAAAGGAGAAAACCATTTTACCTCATTGTTACTCTCCTTTTCTCCTTTCATCACACTCTGCTCCATTTAGCCAATTTCCTTTCCCTGGCATCCCATGAGGAATGGAAATGCTCAAGCTTGCCCATTTTTGCTGCCTAGGGAGGGTGAGTGCAGCAAAAGGGTGGAAACCAATGCACCGTCTGAGTTAAAGCACAGCCCTCAGTCTCCAGAACTCCATGAATGAAAGCGAAGATGAGGAAGCAGCACCGTAAAAAATATGACAGTTAAAAGACGGGTGGGATAAAGGACATGCTTGCAATTCTAGCAGAATGATTGCTTGGTCTTAAACCTCTGGGATCTTTTACAGAATCCAGTTTAAGTTTAGAAAGAAATCTAATTATGAGGCTGTTAACATTCCTAAGTAGAAGCTAAGCTCAGCTCTAAACCAAGACAGGGAAAGTGCCTTTGCTGTCCTGTCACTAATTGGTCATTTGGAGCACTGGGATTGTCAGGATTGACATAGTGAAAATGAAAGGCAATTCGTGAGGCACTGATGATTAAGTAGGGAGGAACTAAGGGAAAACCTGTTTTACCACTGGTTTGGCAGTTTTAGAATGTTAGCTGTGGCCCAGCAGCAGAAAGCAAAATGCCACGCTGAGGTAGCAATGCATTTTTGGTGTGTGTTGCCACAGAAATTCAGTGCAAACAGAGGACTGCTAGCAGATGTGGTGAGCTGACCCAAGGACACTTTGGTTCTCTATGCCAATGCAAGACAGCAATATTTCATCATATTGAAGAACTTTCATTTCACACCTGACTGAAAGCCAAAATATGAAGTCCCAAAACAGATGCCACTTTTGGATTATGTCAGTCTGAGTAGTCATCGTGCATTAAAATTGCATGGGTCAGAAATAGCTGTGCTACATATGTTTAGCTGGTGCTCATCAAATGACTTACAAGCCTGCCATTGTGGCATAGCAAAACTGAGAAGAAATCATTAGAAAGTGTGAATCTGATAATCTGAGAACATGCTGGCCTTATTAGCTATAAGAAAAAGACCCTGTTCCCTGAGCAATTTCTGCAAACTGTCAAACATCACCATACATGACAGCCTTTACTTGGCTCTGGGATACTATCCACGCTGTAAACTATTTGCCCAGGGTTCCGCAGATAATGGAGATGGAACAAACACTGCAGCAAATGAACCTGTCTGTCTCACAGGGTGACATCAGATTGGATCTCCACACAAAATACAAGTATTATTATGGAAATTGTATCTTGACACTTTGATATAAGAAACTCTTCCAGAATATTTGAATATGTTATCTAAAATTATTTACCTTGGGTGGTAAAGAAACAAACATACTAATGGAGCAGCAAGGAGAAGAATGACTGCATTTTTTGTCTTTAGTCATTAGACAAATGCATTAAAAATTACTGCATAATGAAATACAAACACTAGATAGGAAGTCAGGGGTGATTTTGGAAAAATACTTATTGACATAGCTAGTCTTTATTAACTCTGAGGTGTGCCCTTGAAGCCAGCGGTAAATAGGGTATAAATAACACTCAGGGTTATGTTCAAATATGGCACAGCCAACATTTGCCACAGTCGAAGCTTCAGTTCTGCTTCGGGGAAGACCCTTCCAAGAGTTCCCCAAAGAGAAAGATATCCTCAGTTACTCTAATTCATGTGTGAAAATGAGTGGGAAATATTCTTTTTTCCCCCTCACTAATCCATAGTCCCTGAAAGTCTGACAACTGATAAGGGCACAGGCAGAAATTTCTGTCCTGTGCATGGGCAATGCCTGTGCACCATCTCCCTGCCTTCTGCATCTGAGTAAAGCTGCCAACCACACCTTATTCCTGTGGGACAAAAGGTGCTGATTTTCAGGATCAGGATCCAAGTGACACTACTCTACTTCACCATCTGTCTGTTAATTACCAGCTTGCTTTCACTCAGTAAACCAGCCTCCATCAGTTCCTGTTACTGCAGGATGAAAGACATGAAGAAGCCAGATGTGAGAATTTCAGTGGTGCAGAAGACCCAGGGGTTGTATCTGAAAGACTAGTCATAAGGGTCTGAAAGCTGAGAGAAGACAAAGAATTGCTCACTAGGTGTGATGCAGCTGAGTCACACTTCTGAAAAGCTAAACATTATTCAGAAAGCATGGTAGAAAGCCCATAACAGAGGTGATATAAAGCTATGTTAAAAAAAAAAAAAGAAAAAGATAGGATGTACGTATTAAAAGACATATTTCCATATGATCCAGTTTTAAGGAAGGATTATTCCTATCTGTGTGTATTTTATGTATACTCATGTACAAAAAAAAAAAGTAAAAATCAATAAACATTCAGTTAGAAAAAGATTAACCATAAAAATGGTACAAGTGGGTGAATTATGGAAGATCTTTGGTCCTCCAGTAAACAACAACAGGGAAGCATCAGGCATTGCTACAACACTTGTGGTGCTGTAGAAAGCAAGGGAAAAAAAGCAAGGGATATTACTGGCATCTGAACTACATTTATTTTCATTTTCATTTAAAGAATGAAAACTGTTATTGCAAGGAAGATATTTTCTCAACAATGTATAATTATATTTTTATTGGGAAGCTGGGTAAGTTGAGGAATTAAGGATGATTTTTCAGGCTTCTATAGACAAAAGAAGGAAAAATTGCTAATTCATAATTCTGGGAAACTGTCTACCATTTTTCATTAAGTACATCCATGATTTAAAGTAACTGAAATGTTACTGGTGAAACTCTATCCTGCAGTGCAAAGAGGATTAAGGTTTTAAAAGGAAGAAGGAAAAGAACATATCCAGGAGGTACTTTTAAAATAAATATTTTTACAAAATGAATCACATATGAATACTGCTGTTATATTTGTCATTGTAACTTGTATAATTCATTTTCCTACATCATCATGTTTAAGAAGAAACAAGTAAAAACATATTATTAGATAGTGTATGATCTTTTGATGAATATTGGATATTGTTACTTATCATCCTAGATATATATTTTATTATTTTTCTTGTTCAGAGATAATAGTATGCTGTTTCTACAATGTTCTGGCCACTATTTAGGTTATGAATAGATTCTTTTCCAGCTTTTACACACATGAGGATTAATCCTATACTCTCACTTCTCACTATAATTCTTATAGCTTCAGAGTGTTCCATATTTTGGTGATCCCTTCCTAAACAAAATAAGTCAAGGATCTGTGTCACAGAATGGCTTTGGTCTCTGAGCCCAGAGTCTTCTTCCAAGCAGAGGTATTTCTGTCAGGGAAACAGATATCCATCGCTCCTTCTAAAATCAGTGAAAAGAAGTATGGGTATCCAGAACAACTCAGATCTCACATGTGCAGTCTTTCTCTCAGTGAGACTGTGTCCTGTCTAGTCACTCTGTAGGGAGTTTAGTAAAACTACAAGTTAAATGTTTTAATTACATTTCTGAAGTTAAGTGGTGGGATGAATCTAGACTTGAGTTCACTGCAACAGAATACAAAGTCTTGATCTAAGTATCTAGGCTACATATGCAGGAATTAAAAGACCTCATAACCTGCCTGATAATTGTCAACACACTGACTGAGGAACTGCCTTCAGCAAGCAAAGGAGAGGTGGAATTCAGAAACATGCCTGAAATTCCACTTAAGATACTTGTCTTTCATTCTTTTATTTTAAAACTGTGAGACAATGTTTGGTCCCTCCACTTCTTTTTTTCTTTTCTTCATCTAGCTCTACCATCTTCCATCATTGAAAGCCACTACAGTTTGTAAAAGAGCTGAATACAATTTCTCTTACCTTAAAGGTATTCAAGCTTAACTGTATTATTTTTCAGACAAACTGTAGCAACAAGGAATTGAGTCATTAAACTGGGATACAGGCTCTCAAACACTTCCCTTGAATTTGTTCCTTTTTGTATAGCTGTTGTGGTTTAACCCCAGCCAGCAACTAAGCACCACACAGCTTCTCACTCATTCCTCCTGTCCCGGTGGAATGGGGGAGAGAATCGGAACAGTAAGAGTGAGAAAACTCTTGGGTTGAGATAAGAACAGTTTAATAGTTGAAATAAAAAAAAGTAAAATAGTAGTAGTAATAATAACAATATAATAATAATAGTAATAATAATATACAAAGCAAGTGATGCACAATGCAATTGCTCACCACCCGCTGATTGATACTCAGTTCCCAAGAAACTATCGCTGCCCCCCCCCCCCCCCGGCCAACTCCCCACAACTTATATACTGAGCATGACGTCATATGGTATGGAATAGCCCTTTGGTCAGGTTGGATCAACTATTCTGGCTGTGCCCCTTCCCAGTTTCTTGTGAACCTGGCAGAGCATGAGAAGCTGAAAAGTCCTTGACTAGCATAAGCAGTACTTAGCAACAACTGAAACATCAGTGTGTTATCAACATTCTTCTCATCCTAAATCCAAACCACAGCACTATGGCAGCTACTAGGAAGAAAATTAACTCTATCCCAGATGAAACCAGGACAATAGCCCATTTAAATACTCACTGCGCCAGAGACAGAAAAGCAAAGCATCAAAAGGGCTATATTTATGTCTGTAAGTATAGCTTACACCCATAAGCTAGCTTCTTTTCTGCCCTCAAAACAGGATGACTTAATCTATGCTGACTAGAGGGATCAACTCCTAGCCCTGCTAACCCCCCACTATCTCCTGAACAGAGCCTGAGCATTATCAAGGAGAGATAATGCTCCTTGATAAAAGCAATCACACACCACCTCCCACTAGAAGACTGATGCCCAGACAGCCTCCAAGCAACAGCCACCTTAGAAGCCAAAAAACCCTCACTCCCTTCTTCCTCTACTACAGTTTTATTGCTGAGCATGACATTATATGGCAGGAATATCCCTTTGGACGATTCAAGTTAGCTGTCCCAGCTGTGTTGCTTCCCAACTTCTTGACCACTCTCAGGCTACTTGAGCAGGGAGGATGGGTAGAGTGGGAGAAAGACTTGACCCTGTGCAAGCACTGTTCAGCAATCACCATAATATTAGTTTGTTACCAACATTATTTTAGCCACAAATCCAAAACACAGAACCATATAGGCTGCTATGAAGAAATTTAACTGCATCTCAACCATAGACAGTAGAAATGTATTAAGAAAAGGTAACTTTTGTGGTTCTTGACATTAAAGTACTCATAAATTACTTGACCATTAAAAAAGCGGCACAATTCTCCTTTGTTCCCTCAGCTGAAAGTCCCAGGCTGCTGGACTAAACATGGGATTTTTTCCTTTGGTCCACTGACTAGCTATGTATTCTCTGCTAATAAATGGGGCATAACAGCAAGTTATTACTATTAACAGAGTTGCCATAAGTTGCCTTGAGTCCTGATTCAAATAAAGTAGTATGCTTTGTGTCAGGCCATTAAGGAGAAAAAAATATCATGGGAAAGATTTAGAAGCATTTAATTCTTCCCAAATCATAACTGAGGAACTTTTTACATTCAAAAATAAACTTATTTATAGGCAACTATGTCACCAAAGTGGTCAAAATATCTCCACTGGGGGCATGTTAAACTCTCCTCCTCAAGTTCTTCCACTTTCCATGACCTACTTCCATATTTATGGGGGTTGGGAGTCAAAGCAAGAGAGAATAAACAGGCAGACACCTGCAGAGCGCAATCAGATGTTGTCCAGCAACTTTGAATTTGTATTTTTTCTGCCTTGTTAGACTACAGTGGTAAGTGAAGGAAAGAATTCTCAAACCAACACAAACAGCAACCTTTGCTCAAACCAGAAGTTGTCCTTAAGTCTGCTCAGATCCCAGAATACCCACAAAAGCAAACAGAAATCTGTGCAAATAATGCTTGCCTCCAAAATGCTTCCCAGCAACTAGAGTACAACACAGTAGCATGATTCTTGAATAATCATTTGTTCTATGTGCCCTTCTTTTAAGGGAGTCAATTACCCTGAACTTAGCTCAATTAGGACTTCAGGTTAGAACATGAAAAGAGGAATTATCCCAGTGTTTCTGCTGTTGACTATTCAGTCCATCAGCTATGAAGAAATTGATGATCTACTACGGAGACTTTTAGGTACAAAATGCATCAAAATCTTTTCACCATTTTACTGAAAAAAACAAAACACAATAAATAGTTTTTGGCTTTCATGAAGGTTTCCATGCCTGTCAATTTTAGTATAAATATAAAGCAAGCAAAAAGTTTTCATCTTTATTTTAAATCTTCCTGTGTATTTTCAAGGCATTCAATGAAATCTCTGTAAGACCTCTGGTAGACATAAGCAGCACTTTTTTCATAAACCCCAGAAATACTAGTAGCTGTGCGATAACATGCGTAGGAGTCTCTACATAGTGTCATTAAAATAAGATCACAAACTTTATTTAAACTACTTTAAAATAAGTATATCAGTCACTGTTCCAAGAAAGGTAAATAAGGATTGATTTAATAGCATCAAAGATGAAATAATGCAGAAAATAGAAGTATGAATTATATTTACAAACCTCAGTAGATTCCATGAAGAATTATACTTAATGCAGCTAAATTTCATTATAATACTCTCTGCCCATTTGTCCAAATTCTCCAGAGAGAGCTATTTCAGCTTTACATAATCTTCATTCTTTCAATGCTAAAAAATTTCTGGAGGGATGCATTTAAATGAATAAATGAATAAAAATTTATAGAGAGTGATGTTCATGAATGTGATGGATCTAAGAATAATGAATAAGGGGTAAATAATTTATGGCATTTCATTTTGTCACACACTGTCAAACTGTGACAATAACAGATTTCCTTATTTCCATGCAGACACAAATCACAACATGGCAAGACTGAAACAAACAAGCAGCTCAGGCAAGGCATGGTGATCATTCTGCTGGTGGAAATAATTTTAAATACTGTAACGAATAGCAGATGTAGCCACTCAAATAGTAACATTCCATTCATTCCTCATGATTTGATCTCTCCCATTTTTCATCTGTTCTTACTTAGAGTAATAGATTTTACAGCCAGAGGGATGTTGGTAATGTGGGTTTACCTACTAAATAGCACAACTCAAGGAACTTCATCCACTTACTCTAGTGGGCCATTGGTGATATCACTTTTCACTACAGCATTTTCACTATAGCATTTCTCCAAGGTTACATGTACACTGGAAGTTGGATATTCACACTGCTCATTTCCCAAGCTGTTAAATACCAGCCGGTTTTCAACCTGAAGCTCTATAGGTGCATTAACATTACCTTGTACCAAAACAAAGAATGGACCTTACTAGTGCAAGTTAGTGCAGCTCAGCTTTGTACCAACACGTCACACTGTTCTGTGGCTCTCTGCTGAATCAACCAACTGCCTTACAGGCTCTGGGTGGCAGGTGGAAAGAGCACATTTACATCTATACAGATAAACCCTTAACTGGATTCCAGTCTTTGATGGAGCCTACAATCAAATGTAAGTAATTAATTCTTCTCACAATCAAAAATCTTATCTCTAGCCTGAGTGTGTATGTTTTCAGCTCCAAGGCACTGAGCTTCTCTATACCTTTCTCAGTGAGTTTACTTTCAAAAATCTTTTTTAGATACAAATATTTTATGTATATCTTATATATATATTTATATATATATATATATATATCTGTGGTTCCCTTAATTTTCTTTTCAGTGGACTAAAAAGACCAAGTTTCTTTAGGATCTCATATCAGCTATCATCAGCTGGCTGGCTGACTTCCGACTTTCTTCAGACAGTGATTCCAATCTCCATCACTTACTATATTTTCAAAAAAATACACCCTCAGGCATATTCTGTGTGCTTTTTGCTTGGGAAAAGCTCAGCAGAAGCATCTGCACACTTGCCTCGTAGTAAAGCTACTACATAAGTTTGTCTCTTGCCATGCTTGTTACAAATACCTTAGGCTGTTGATCTTACATCATATCCCTATTTCCTTACTTCATATCCCTATTTCCTCTCTCTCTCATATCTCTGCCGGAATCTGTTTGCTGCCACTTACTCTCAACAAACTAAATTAGCCTTTTCTCAGGTCTGTGCTGTCACAGCTAGATAGCTTTGGGTACCTTTGTCATCTCATTAAAGATTAGCAGGGCATATATATATTACACTGCATTGAAGCAGTATAAGCATAACTAGTAACTACAAAGTATATATAATTATAGTTTTAATAGAACTACCACCTTGCTTTCCTTCCACTTACTCCATCTACTCTAATTAAGCAGTGATTTCAACATTGAGGACATGTAAAAAAAAACCCCATCAAGTTCAATAAATATCTACTAGGCCAAATTTATTTACATATGTATTATTCTCCTTGTAGAAGTTTTTCTCATGATACATGAGAAACAACAACAGAATTTTTTCTTTGTACATCCCTTAATAGCTTGAGCTATGTATTTTCATGCTGCTTTGAGATTAGGAATAATTTGCGTCAGTCTGTGAGTGCCTGAGTTTGTATCTATGTATGTATATTCAAAGCTGAAACACCTTAGAGGAAAATTATTCTTTTTAATCTATAATCACAGTTTATTTCAGATATACACAGAGGTTAACAGACTAAGCTTTTACATGCTTTGAATAAATAACCTTACAGGAAAGATTATAGAGATACATTTATGAAAAGTGAGTTTGTAAATTTTGTGACCCAGTTCTAGAAATGATTTGACAAAAAGCAAACATTCTTCTTTTTTGCACACACAGGTTAACTATTTACTACTATTTTTTTTCTGAGACATCCACTAAGCCCATGGCTAAACATTTCCCAAGATCATTTGTAGTCTATTTTTCATAATATATTTACTTAGATGCTTTATGTATTCTCAGCCTAAGAAAGGATTTCATTAACCAAGTGAAATACTGAAGTACCAGTAGGAGGGCTGAATCACGCAGAAAAAATGTGTCAGAAGCAGCAGAATGGTTGTCATGCACAACAAAAGACTCATACCAGATTTTGATTAACTTGATAAATTGAGAGCATTTCTAGTATATAAAAATAGTCTTAAGTATAATGTCATTCACTTGTTTATGATGTCAAAGATAATCAGAAAAAAATAATAGACTATGTTGGTATTATGACAGCATCTAGTACCTTCATCAAAAGTCAGAATAATGCAAGACTGAATGAGCTACTCAGGTCATTGCTAAATGACAGGTGTGAAGTCACCTCACTAACTGAAAATCTTGAAGCTGTTCAGATAACCTAGCAATGCTATAAGAACCTGAATACAATAGACTCTAGCATACTTAATACTATGTGAACCTAAACTCTTTCATATGTACATTATTTATTTTGTGACACAATATTACTGCCCTCCAAAGATGCGTATCAAATTAGCATTTTGGAACTCATGCATTGCAAAAGAAAAGCTTTAAACTAATACCTCACTCCTTAAGGGAGTTGGTGTTTAAGCTTTTGTTATAGCTATGTTGTTTGGGGGGTAATTGAAGAAGCTTACTGATTTAAGTGTATCTTGTATACTTTCAAAGAGAGACTTGCAAGATAGTAGAGAATGTAGGATGAACACTTTCTACATACAAGAAACCAAAATAAAGCTGTTCACAGAATTAAAGTTTCACATTTTAAAGGTCAGATGAAATTATTATGAATATTGAATCTGACCCCACGAACCACACTGACCACTGCATTTTGCAAAATGTCTCTGCACTGAGCTCATAAAAATGGTTGATGTAGAGCTTTAAGAAACTCATTTAAGCCATGCATCAGAATGGTGTTTGGTATTTTTGTCACAATGCATAAAGCAATGATTATTTAGTAGTCCCTAAATGGGAAATTATTTGTTTTCTTGAATTTTATGATATTTGTTTAATATCACTATGCTAATTTGTAATTAAATAATGAATAAGCTAGAACAGAATAGAACAGAACAGAATAGAATAGTTCCAGTTGGAAGGAACCTACAGCGATCATCTGTTCCTACTGCCTGACCAGTTCAGGGCTGACCAAAAGTTAAAGCATATTATTAAGGACATTGTCTAAATGCCTCTTAAACACTGACAGGCTTGGGGCATTGACCACCTCTCTAG
Organism: Pelecanus crispus; assembly: GCF_030463565.1. Classification (NCBI taxonomy): domain Eukaryota; kingdom Metazoa; phylum Chordata; class Aves; order Pelecaniformes; family Pelecanidae; genus Pelecanus; species Pelecanus crispus. Next base: position 27,895,876 of record NC_134643.1, read on the forward strand.
GAAGCCTGTTCCAGTGTTTGGCCACTCTCTCGGTAAAGAAATGATTCCTAATATCTAGTCTGATCCTCCCCAATGCAGCTTTGAACTGTTCCCACACTTCCTATCACTGGATACCAGGGAGAAGAGCTCAGCACCTCCCTCTCCACTTCCCCTCCTCAGGCAGCTGTAGAGAGAAATGAGGTCGCCCCTCAGCTTCCTTTTCTCCAAACTAGACAAGCCCAAAGTCCTTAGCTGCTCCTCATAGGACATGCCTTCCAGCCCTTTCACCAGCTTTGTTGCCCTCCTTTGGATGCATTCAAGTGCCTTAACAACCTTTTTAAATTATGAGGCCCAGAACTGCACAAAGGACTCAAGGTGAGGCCGCACCAATGCTAAATACAGCGGGATAATCATCTCTTTTGACTGGCTGGTTATGCTGTGCTTAATGCATCCCAGAATGCAGTTTGCCCTCTTGGCTTCCAGGGCACACTGCTGACTCATATGGAGCCTGCTGTCGAACAGCACCCCCAGATCTCTTTCCATAGGGCTGCTCTCCAGCCACTATCCTCACAGTTTATGCTTGTGCCTGGCATTACTCTGTACTAGGCGCAGAATCTGGCATTTATTATTGTTAAATTTCTTGCTATTGATGATTGTCCAATAGTCCAATCTATCTAGATCCCTCTGCAAGACCTCTTGTCCATCGAGAGAGTCAACAGCATCTCCCAGTTTAGTATCATCAGCAAACTTGCTAATGGTGCATTCAAACCCTGCATCCATACAATTTATAAAAATATTGAACAGAGCTGGCCCTAGAATTGAGCCCTGTGGAACACTACTGGTGACTGGCTGCTGGACAGATATAGCCCTATTCACTACAACCCTTTGAGCTCTGCCTTTCAGCCAGTCTTCACGCAGCGCACCATGAACCCACTCATCCCACAACCGGACAACTTGTCCAGAAGGATGCTGTGAGGGACAGTATCAAAAGCCTTACTAAAATCCAGAAAAACTACATCCACCACCTTCCCTTCGTGCACTAGGTGGGTGACATCACAGAAGGATATCGAATTAGTTAAAGAGGACTTTCCCTTTGTAAATTGATGTTGACTGTGCCTGATGATTACATTGTCTTTTAAGTGTCTTTCAATAGTAGCCAGTATAATCTCCATAATTTTTCCAGGAACTGAGGTTAGACTAACAGGTCTGTAGTTTCCTGGGTCTTCCCTCACATCCCTCTTGTAAATTGCAATAACATTGGCTAGCTTCCAGTCAGTAGGGACCTCCCCAGACTCTCAAGACCTTTGGTAGATGACTGAAAAGGGTCATAGAATCATTTAGGTTGGAAAATACCTTTAATATCATAAAGTCCAACTGCAAACCTAACACTACCAAATCCACCACTAAACCATGTCACGCATGTCTACACATCTTTTAAATACCTCCAGTGTTGATGACTCAACCACTTTTCTGGGCAGCCTGTTCCAATGCTTGACAACTCTTTCCATGAAAAAATTTTTCTAATATCCAATCTAAACCTCCCCTGGTGCAACTTGGGGCCATTTTCTCTTGTCCTACGGCTTCTTACTTGGGAAAAGAGACCAACACCCACCTCTCTACAACCTCCTTTCAGGTAGTTGTAGAGAGCGATAAGGTCTCTCCTGAGCCTCCTTTTCTCCACACTAAACAAACACAGGTCCCTCAGCTGCTCCTCATAAGCCTTGTTCTCTAGACCCTTCACCAGCTTCATTGCCCTTCTTTGGACACACTCCCGCACCTCAATGTCTTTCTTGCAGTGAGGGGAGCAAAACTGGACACAGTATTCAAAGTGCAGCCTCACCAGTGCTGAGTACAGGGTGACGATCACCTCCCTGCTCCTGCTGGCCACACAATTTCTGATACAAGCCAGGATGCTATTAGCCGCCTTGGCCACCTGGGCACACTGCTGGCTCATATTCACCTGGCTGTTGACCAAGACCTCCAGGTCTTTTTCTGCCAGGCAGCTTTCCAGCCACTCTTCCCCATGCCTGTAGCAGTGCATGGGGTTGTTGTGACCCAAGTACAGGACCTGGCACTTAACCTTTGTCAAATTTCATACAGTTGGCCTCAGCCCATCGGTCCAGCCTGTCCAGATCACTCTGTAGAGCCTTCCTACCTTCAAGCAGTTCAACACTCCTGCCCAACTTGATGTGTCTGCAAATTTACTGAGGGTGTACTTGATCCCCTCATCCAGGTCATTGATAAAGATATTAAACAGAACTGGCCCCAAAACAGAGCCCTGGGGAACACCACTTGTGACCAGGTACCAACTGGATTTAACTCCATTCACCACAACTTTTTGGGCCCAGCCATCCAGCCAGTTTTTTACCCAGCAAAGAGTACGCCAATCCAAGCCATGAGCAGCCAGTTTCTCCAAGAGAATGCTGTGGGAAATGGTGGCAAAGGCTTTACTGAAGTCCAGGTAGACAACGTCCGCAGCCTTTCCCTCATCCACTAAGTGGGTCACCTTGTCACAGAAGGATATCAAGTTAGTCAAGCAGGACCTGCCTTTTATAAACCCACATTGACTGGGCCTGTTTTCCTGGTTGTCCTGTAGGTGCTGTGTGATAGCATTCAGGATGATCTGCTCCATAACCTTCCCTGGCACCCAGGTCAGACTGACAGGCCTGTAGTTCCCAGATCCTCCTTCCAGCCCTTCCTGTAGACGGGCATCACACTTCCTAATCTCCAGTCAACTGAGACCTCCCCAGTTAGCCAGGACTGCTGGTAAATGGTTGAAAGTGAGCACTTCTGCCAGCTCCCTCAGTACCCTTGGGTGGATCCCATCTGACCCCATAGACTTGTGTATGTCTAAGTAGTGTAGCAGGTCACTAACCATTTCCCTTTGGATTACGAGGCTTCATTCTGCTCCCCATCACTGTCTTCCAGCTCAGGGCCAGGTACCCTGAGAACAACCAGTCTTACTATTAAAGACTCAGGCAAAGAAGGCATTAAATACCTCAGCCTTTTCCTCATCCTTTGTCACTATGTTTCTCCCCCATCCAATAAAGGATGGAGATTGTCCTTAGCCCTCCTTTTGTTGCTAATGTATTTATACAAACATTTTTATTGTCTTTTACAGTAGTAGCCAGATTAAGTTCTAGTTGGACTTTGGCCTTTCTAATTTTGTCCCTGCGTAACCTCATGACTTCCTTGTAGTCTTCCTGAGTTTCCTGCTCCTTCTTCCAAAGATCATAAATTCTCTTTTTTCTCCTGAGTTCCAGCCAAAGGTCTCTGATCAGCCAGGCCAGTCTTCTTCCATGCTAACTCTTTTGGCACATGGGGATGACCTCCTCCTGCACCTTTAAGATTTTCTTCTTGAAAACTGTCCAGCCTGCCTGAACTCCTTTACCCTTTAGGACTGCCTCTCGAGGGACTCCGTCAACTAGGCTCCTAAACAAGCCAAAGTCTGCCCTCTGGAAGTCCAAGGTAGCAGTTCTGCTAACACCCCTCCTTACTTCTCCAAGAACTGAACACTCTATCATTTCATGGTCACTGTGCCCAAGACAGCCTCCAACTATCATGTCATCCACAGGTCCTTCTCTGTTCACAAACAACAGGTCCAGCAGGGTGCCTTTCCTAGTTGGCTCGCTCACCAGCTGTGTCAGGAAGTTAGCTTCCACATGCTCCAGGAACCTCCTAGACTGTTTCCTCACTGCTGTATTGTATTTCCAGCAGACACCTGCCAAGTTGAGGTACCCCATGAGGACAAGGGCTAGCCATCATGACACTTCTCCCACCTGCTTATAGAATATTTCATCTCTCTCGTCATCTTGGTTGGGTGGTTTATAACAGACTCCCACCATGATATCTGCCTTGTTGGACTTTCCCCTGATTCTTACCCATAAACAGTCAACCCTATCATCACCATCATTAAGCTCTAGAGAGTCAAAACACTCCCTAACATACAGGGCTACCCCACTGCCTCTCCTTCCTTGCCTATCCCTTCTGAAGAGTTTAGAGCCATCCATTGCAGCACTCCAGTTGTGTGAGTCATCCCACCATGTTTCTGTGATTGCAACTATATCATAGTTTTCCTGCTGCACAATGGCTTCCAGCTCCTCCTGTTTGTTGCCCATGCTGCATGCATTGGTGTAGATGCACTTCAGTCAGACTATTGACCCTGCCACCTTTTGAGGGGAAGAAGCCCTAATTCCTGTGTGACCTATTCCTATGTTCTCAGGCGCTTCTGTGGTTTCTAACACATCAATAACCCTTGTGTCTTTACTGCCATGTGGATCTCCATCCCCTACCTCCACTGAGATGGCAGACTGAAGGAGATCGCTAGCACACTGTCCCTCAAACATTGGCGTACCAGCCCCAGGCTTATCTCTAGTGAGCCTGGTTTTATCCCTTTCCCCATTCAAATCTAGCTTAAAGATCTTTCAATGAGCCCTGTTAACTCCTGTGCAAAGATCTTTTTCCCGCTTTGATACAGGTGTACCCCATCTGTCGCCAGCAGGCCTGGTGTCATGTAAAGTGACCCATGATCAAAAAAAACATGAGTCCACAGGTGACACCAGCCTCGGAGCCAGGCATTGATCTGCTGCCTCTTCCAGTTTCTTCCCTTATCATTTCCTGCAACTGGAAGGATAGAAGAGAATGCTACTTGTGCTCCTGATCCCTTAACCAGTCGTCCAAGGCCCTGAAGTCTCTCTTGATTACCCTCAGACTCCTTGTTGCAACTTTATTGCTGCCTACGTGAAAAATCAATAATGGATAATATTCTGATGGCTGTACCACGGTAGGAAGTTTTCTTTTCGTATCTTTTACCTGGGCCCCAGGGAAGCAGCAGACTTCCTTAAGAAGTGGGTCTGGCCTGCATATTGAGCTTTCTGTTCCCTTCAGAAGGGACTCCCCTATGACACTGACCAATCTTTTTTTTTTTTTTAAGGAAGTGGTTTTGATGCAGGGTATCAGCTGACCTAAATGTGGCAACACGTCCAAGCTAGATGAACCCTTGTCCTCTTCATTGTTTGGTTCCACTCGCAGATCCTCATACCTGTTATGCAAGGGTACCTGGGAAGGTAGGGTACTCACAGAAGAGATGTGCCTGTTGCACCAGAAGAACTTTTTTGCCATTGCCCCCGTCCCTTAAGTCACTGTGTTCAGCCAGGTGGAGAGAGGATAGGGAATCTTCCGTATCATGAGTCCTGTCTGCCTGTTGGGCCTGTCTCAGGGAAGGTAGGGTGTGATTCCCATAGTCTATCTCTCTCTCAGACTCCCTGATACTCCTCAACCTACTCATCTCCTCCCAGAGCTCTGTCACTAAGCAGAGGAGTTCCTTTACCTGGGTGCACCTCCCACAGGTGTGCTCAGTGCTGCCATCCAGTACTGACATAAGAGCAGGGCACAGCCTGCAGCCTGACGCCTGGCTGGCAGCGTGTTCCCACTGGAGCTCTGTCTGGGAAGCTGCATCAGTCATGGTGGGTGCAGAGCTTAGAGCAGACATAGCCTTCTGCCAGGTGGATACCTTTGCTCCCTGGTCAAGCTGGCAGGGCTTCAGTGCCCTTCCATACGAACTGCCACACAAATTGTTGCATCACACCCTTATTGACATGCCACAGCTTGTTTCCCAGCCTGTTGGCTGTGCTCCTGGTCACCAGCGCTCCCTAAGAACTTCTTTTATATGTGTGGGGGACTTGGCTGCTGTTGCTTCTGGCCCCACCCAGGTCTCATCAGCCACTGTTGCAAGAGCTGCAGGCTCCTGGTGGCTCTCTCAGCTCCCCCTGATGTTCCCCTCGTTCAATAAACCCCCCCCGTGCACTGTGCTGGAGCACTCTGCTGCTGATTGTGCCAGCACTGGAGCAGCTTGCTTTGCCTTGGGTCCTGTTGTAACATCTTCTGACTCCTTCAGTACTCTAGGATAAATCCCACCAATCCACATGGACTTATGAACATTCATAAGTTGACTTATGAACATTCATTCTGTTGACTGAGCAACACTGAAACCCAAGAGAGTCACACACAAAGCAGACTGCTCCAGTACCTCACATATTGAGAAAAGAGGACAATTTGTGTTTCTGTGTCCTATAATGACAAGGCTATCACTAAGGAGAATGACTTTTCTTTAAGCAACTGTCTGTCTTCCCCATCAGTAATGCACCAACTTCAATATTTGCTAACAGAATTTCAATGTGTTCTGTTGTTATTCCATGTTTCCCAAGCTGCAGTTTGGAAACTTTTTGTAAACAAGTCTTGGGACCCACTCAGTCCTCAGAGCTCCATTGAGCACTGTGAACAAGGCACACCAGAGTAGGCTGGAAAGTGTCAATTCTCTACGGTTTCAGTGAAATTAAGTGTCATTTTATCATCTGAGAATGATATGACACACAACAGAAATCCAAGCTGCCATGGTCAAAGTTGTTTTCACTCATCATTCAAAAGGATAACAAAAGAACAATATGATTCAAACAGTACATCTAAAAGTCTTCTGGAGTTTCCCATCTTGTAGATCAGATCTTGTCAGCTGAAAAGAATAAAAGTACTAGGAGAGGGATGTATAAGACATGCCTTGCTGATTTTAATGTTCAGTTACAACATATGGACACATCTCACAAATTAGAACAACTGTTCTTCAAATTGTAATTCAAATTGTAGTCATATTATGAAGTATGACTATCAAGCATAGTAAAAATACTCTTGCTTATCTAAGACTCCGTTTATCTGAGCTGATCTAATATTTTTCTAGCACATGTAGGTGAATTACCAGACTTTGTACAGAAGACACTGAATTGAACGCCAAAATTAAACTTCTGAACATTGAAATATCCATCATCTACTCATAGAAATCATCATATTCAAAGCCCACCCATGAATTCCTTGTTTCAATCAGTCATTTTCTTGTAAATACATTTACTGAGTATCTGTTAGGGCAAAATATGTAGAAACCAACCAGGCTGGTGTGCTTTTGTATTTTACCGGTGCAGATTTTTATGCAAAATTGTACAGGATCATATCTTTTGCTGAGAATAAATCCTAGTAGATTAACTAGCATGAGCATCATAGAATCAACGTTGTCCTTTCATAAAGACTTGAAATTACAGATTCGTTATCATGAACATACACAGTTTATGGGAAGCAGAGTAGGGTTATCAAAGCATATGCTCTTCTGCAAGACATACAAGTTACCTAATTATTTAACCTTTTAGTGTTTGTTGGATATACTGAATGTCAGACACCATCAAGAGTAGTAGCTTTAACTTCTAATACTTACAGTTTTCTGCACCATGATAAGGTTTAGAATAGCACCTATAACAGATGGTTTTATTGACATATACCTTGACCGTACTTTCATTAACATGGTGCAGACCTCTTTCTGTGTTTGGGTCCTGGCACAACTACTGGAACAGAATTTATTTTTTGTAATCAATTCAGTGGACAAATTCCACTGCTTTCTTTAAGCACTAGCACCAGCAACAATGGCATCCTCACTTGTAAAGTGTTTTCATTTGTAAATCCAATTTATCATAGCCTCTAAATAGCCGAGCCACTTGAGAGCATGCTTTTCCCCACATTTCACTGTTATTGTTGAATGTGACTGTGATCTAATCTACACCAAAGTAACATCCAGGAAAGTTAGACTAAAAGCCACTAAAAACATGTTGCAAGAGAAAAAATAAAGCTAACCAAAATAATATGAAGAATCAATGTCTGAAGCTTGATTCGTGCATAGATGTTTTCAGCAAATGTAGAAATGCTTTGGTGGGATTAATTTCATCTAAGTTTAGTCATCTAAAAGTTAGATATCCAGTCTAAATTAGCACACTGCTCTCTGGTGAATCTAATGTGGTGAATACCTAAGGAAGATGATTCATCCTATCCTAAGGAGAAAAGCTGGAGAAAATTTGCTACTGAAGACTCTGAAGGTGACTGTATATTTCCAGTAGAGAAAGCCTAGTCATCTCTATTAGAGTGGTATAGCTTTCATTACGCTTTCTATTAGCTATCTAAAAGTTGGACTTTTTAGTCCAGCATAATTTTCTCAGCTCTCCTTATAGTCAATAGAAATACACAGATAGTTTAGGATAGTGATTTGTTCTACCTACCTTAGAAACCTATATGGAGGTGATATCCTATCCAAGGATGAGCCATGGATCACAGTATTAGGAACTAATAAATTGCAGCATGGGAGAAAATGGATTTGGAAAGATTATTCATTTGGCTCAGACTGTAAAATTTATCAAAATGGAACTTTTCCTCTGGTAATGTATTAAGTCAAGCAGTGAAATTACGGTCTTTGAAATGAAGTAGTCAGTAGCTGGACAACAAAAGGAAAGTTAAAGAAAGACAACAAACAGCCAACCTGAAACTGAGACAGTGAAGGGGTGTAAGGAGACCACAAAAGATCTTTTTTATGTTTTGCTACCTTTGCAGAGGTAACAAAACTTCAAGGTACTGCCTATAAAAGGCTGTCAAAAATATTAACACAGAGTAATAGATCTATGCACAAATCATCTGCTTTGGAGAAAAACATGACCAAATATATTGTGCCTTAAAAAAGTCTTTGTAGGTTTCTGAAATTATAGTAAATGCACACTTACATTTTTTTCTTTGTTTTTCAGAAATGTCAGAGTAAGCCAGCGTGTAGCACACTAGCTCAAAATTTTCTTGCAATCATGATGAATTTTTCTCTGAAGAGAAAGTCATTAGACTATCAAGACTACGAGATACAATGTAAGCAAAATAACAACTATTGTGCTTAAGTTACTGAAAGTGGTAAGTTAATCAGACTACTTCCTATCCAGGGCTTCCAGATTCTGATTCTTATAGTAAATGTCTATACTACACAGTTACAACACCTAAGCAGCAATCCTAATTTAGACACTGTAGCTAATATTCTCCATTATTGTCTGGACAACTCTAGTTCATAAGAGGGTTCAAACACTGAAATTCTTTGTTCCAAGGACTTCTTAACCTTAGAATCTCCAGTGATGGCAAATTATACTTTTCTACTAGGCACACTGAAATCAATGCATCATCAAATGCAAAGTGTTTGAATCTTCATACAGATTTTACCTACAAAGGCAGTGTTGCACTTGTACAGTCTTTGCACTCATTATTTGTCTCTGGTTGACCATAACATTCTGTTTCTCAAAATAGAAATAAAGGTCTGCAGAAATTTACAAAGTTAGTATAATTTTTTTTTTTTTTTTTTTTTTTTTTTTTTTTTTTTTTTTTTTTTTGTGAATAAGGGAAGGGGAGAGGTGTCACAACTCAAAGTGGGCTGCCCAGAGGATCGTGGAGGTTCTGTGATTCCCTTGAGCTAAATTAAGGTGAAATAACACCAAACAATCAATGAAATACTTTATTGATGATAAACAACAACCTGAACTTGGAAAGCATAACAGTAGCCAACCCAAACCAGGAAAGCACAACGATAGGTGTCCTGGTTTCGGCTGGGATAGAGTTAATTTTCTTCCTAGTAGCAGGCATAGTGCTGTGGTTTGGATTTAGTAGGAGAAGAATGTTGATAACACACTGATGTTTTAGTTGTTGCTAAGTACTGCTTATGCTAGTCAAGGACTGTTCAGCTTCCCATGCTCTGCCAGGCGCACAAGAAACTGGGAGGGGGCACAGCCAGAATAGTTGATCCAAACTGACCAAAGGGCTATTCCATACCATATGACGTCATGCTCAGTATAGAAACTGGGGGGGGGGGGGGGGGGTTGGCTGGGGAGCAGCGATCGCTGCTCAGGAACTGTCTGGGTATCGGTCGGCGGGTGGTGAGCAATTGCATTGTGCATCACTTGCTTTGTATACTATTATTACTATTATTATTATATTGTTATTATTATTATTTTACTTTATTTTATTTCAATTATTAAACTGTTCTTATCTCAACCCAGGAGTGTTTCTCACTCTTACTCCTCCGATTCTCTCCCCCATCCCATTGGGGTAGGGGGAGTGAGTGAGCAGCTGCGTGGTGCTTAGTTGCTGGCTGGGGCTAAACCACAATAGGTAACATGGGTTCTAATTCAAATATTTACAAGACAAAGGGAAAAGGAAGAAAGAGGGGGGGAGAGAGAGAGATCACCACCCTTGGATCCCACGATGTTGATGGTAAATGTGGCAGTCCTCTGGTGGTGGGCACGCTGCGGCCAGGTGGGAGAGGCAGGGCCGGAGCAGCAGCAGCCACCATGTGGAGTCTACAGTGGTGGGGGTGCACACGTGGCTCCTTGAAGCTGTGTCTTTTACAGGCTAGTCCCCAACTCTATTCTCACCGCCTTTGAGGCTTGTTCCAGAATGTTCTTCATCTGTGCAGGCGCCACTGCGGGGGGTGGGGGTGGTCGCAAGGGTTCTTTGAGGTGGTCATGAGCCCTTTCATCAAATGAGCTCCACATGACCTTCAGTCATCAGAAGGTAGAACTGCGCATCCTCTGGCATGCCTCCCGGCTCTGTGCCAATCAGCTTCTCACCTTTGGTGCTATGCAGACCCCAATTTATCGCTATGGAGACCTTAACTTGTCTCTATGTAGACCTTAACTTGCCTCACCACAATGTTTGAGACATTAACTTTTTCAGTCTCTCACAAGAGGTTATAGAATTTGGTGTTTCTCTTAGATTTTCACAGTCTCATTGCTCTCTTCTCTCATTAATAAAGATATATTGACAAGGACAAGGGACTTGTGAGACAAGGAGAACAAGACAAGAAGGCCCATGTGGCTTCATCTTAATCAGATCTAAGCTCATTCTGTCTGCAAACACCGAAGGGAAGATCTGTCCCATAACTTCAAATTACTGATTATAACATCAAAATGCTGTTTATGACTTCATTTTACTAAGTATTAAATTCATGTTACTCTAGCCATCTAAAAATTCCATATCTAGTCTAAGATTATAATTTAAAAGCCCTCTGTAGTCAATGAAAGTAAAGGGGTCCCTTCAGGGTGAGTCATCACATCTACCTTAGGCACAGTCTCCATGCCATGGTACCATTCCCTCTTCAACAACTACAACAGGAGGGCTAGACAAACGGCAGAGGCTAGACACATAATCTTTTAGATGGCTGCAGTAAAGTGCAATGAATGTTATACTAAATCACATTAATATAATTGGTCTGAAAGCATGAGGATGATAAGAGTTAGGGATCTAATTCCTTTAACCTAAGAGTTAATCAATAAACTCTTAGGTAGGGGGCTAAAACTGGTAAGGCTGCCGCATCTCTGCACCCTCGGGTCCAAGCAGCAGCAGCAAGGCTGAGCATGTGTTCCCAGCAGTCATGCACACACAGCCACACACACACACCCCTATACACCCCATGCATAAAGACACACTGCCAGCCACACAGATCAGCACACACAGACACACTCGGCACTCACCCAAATGCGAACAATGCCCATGGCCTCATCCGATCGCCAGCGCACACATACACACTGGCACAGCCACTCCTGCTCCAGCTGATGCCATCATGGACACATGGGCCTCCAAGCCCTGGTCCCACTCCAGGGCTGCACTTAGAACCCCAGACACACACACGAGAGAGCCCTGCAGACAAGAGAAGAGTTGGCAATGGAGTTTAACGGAAAGACAGAACAAACTGCTCTGACCAGGTGCTGGGCATGGCTGGTCAAGAGGACTGACCAGTCTGCAAGCAGCCAGCTCTTTTTATCTCCTTATCCTACTGTTTTCCCACACTTGTCCTCCCCAAATCATCAAGATCCATCCCCTTGCTTGCTTTGGCTTCCTCCCCTAAACATCCTGTAAGAAGTCCTGTGCAATCCCAAAATGTTCTTCCTCTGCATCCTACACTGTGTCCCATACCCCTGGGCAGTAACCCCCCTCAGGGCAAAAGATCCTCCAGAGGGTCGCTCCTGTTGATTCATCTTGATGGTTTCAGACCTGGATCATGGAGCTGAAGATCTCCTGGGACAGCCTTGGAATCGACCCAGACAGCGAGTCTCCTTCTCTCTGTCCCTAATTTGGGTTCCTGCCTGCCCTTGGGCCTCTCTGCTCCCCTGGGCTGCTATAGATGGGCCTTTGATGGGCTGATTGCTCCTGTGATGGGATTGGCAGCAGCCAGGGCAGGGTATTGAGTGTCTCCCCAACCTTGTCTCTCTGTTTCTTTTCTGGGGGTGGGCAGAGGAGCTTTTATCACATAACCTAACACACACTGCATCCCTTCCTCACAGGGATGGAAAGGTGTTTTAAATATAAGCTGGATAGCATACAATATTAATACAGGATCTCTTACAGAATATTCAAGAAATAAATTAATAAGAAAATATTATATTAATTTGTAAATTGAGAGCTTTACTAAATAATTCTGTATTCAAAATTATATTGCTTTTTTGAATGGAGAGAGGTTTAGACACTCTGAAATTATTTCTAGAAAATCCTTTGAAGTCTAATGGCAAGAAGGCCAAAGAAATATTTCCATTTAAATACCTTGATGGGTGCCTTTTCTTGGTAATGTGAAAAGGATTTATTTAAAACAATTATTAGTATTTGGTTTTAGTCAATCAGTTAATATATGAGAGCATACAGGCCGTCTGGAATCACCTGAATAGATCTTCACAATTAGCCAAACCCAGCATCACTAGGCTATTCAAACAGACTCCACTGAACTAAAGAAATGTCTGCAATTTCCAGTACTGAACTCCTGATTGTGATCTCAGGTGGCTTACAAAGATGCTACTGTCTGGATGTCAGTGCAACTGTGCTTAATTAGGATATATACATTAAAATCAACAGTAAAGCTTGTTGCTTTCAGTAAGTGAAAAGATATCAGAGAATGGATTTTTTTTTTTTCCTTTTTTTAGCATGAAAGGTACTTAACAAGAAGGTGATGGGAGCTATTTTGAAACAGTTCAGATCTGAATGCTGAATGATTTTTCTCTGGAAAGTCTGCTGTACTGGGTCCTGTAGACCCAGCAGGGTTTATCAAAAACATCAATAATAACAATGTGGAGATTCATAAAGGATAAAAATGGTGGTGAATGTCCCACAACACATTTACAAAAGTAAGGCATGAAAATAATGTCAGGGAGTAAAGCTGAAATGAGATTTCCATTGCAGCACTCTGTCATAGACATAGTTTTTAAAAAGGAAAATTATTGCAAAGTGATGTATAGTTAGTCTGCATATACCTAGCACAGTTTTTCCTGGGTATTCATTGTAGATCTCATCAAAGTCATCAAAGTAAATGCAAACCTGTTCAAAGTTATTTGTGCACTTGAATTAGCTCTACTGAGCCACTCAAAACTCTTTTGCTCTGCAATTTTGAGGCAGAGCAGGGACAATAGCTTCAAGGTTAAGGATCACTTTTATTTCCACCAGGTGTTCATGGACAGAATCCTTGATTAACACCTTCTTTGCCCATGTAAAGAATGTATTTCCTTTTTTCTGGGCAAGTAGGTTAATTTGAATGATACTGCATTTAAGTTAAAAATCATTGCAAAGCTAGATACAAGACTACCTTCAAGTGCACTCTCCTCACGTACTTCTCCTGCAGCACACATACACTTCAGTTGATCTACCAACTGGACAATACTGCTGAGAGGCAAATAAAATTACCATGAATTATAGATACAGCCCAAATCCCTCCCTTGGAAATCTCTTACGGAGGGCAAGAGTGGCATCTGAAGCAATGGATTAGCAACTCAGATAGAGACTGAGAAGCCAATGTTAATGACAGAAAATATCTGTGAAGAAAAACACCACCAAAATATCAGTATCTTCTACACAACTAATCTGCAAAGAACAGTTCTGGCAGATTAAAGGAAAAAACCTCTCTCAAATACTAGAATTGTAAAATATTTTGCTTATTTTTAATTTATTATTATGGGGAAGGAATAGCCTACTTGAAGTAGTGTTGGGTTTTTCTTTTTTTTTTCCTTTGGGAACAATGCCATAAAGCACCTCCAGTGATTTGTTGTGATCTGTGCTAGAGATGGAAAGACATACTTTATCATCAAAACATAGTTTCTTGATACATCGTATTGAAAGTATTAAATCTTGCATGCAGAATAAATAGATTTAAAAAAAAAAGTATAGCTAAGTTCTTCTATATGATGTAAATGGGTTTTTTCCCCTATTTTTTTAAGAATTCAAAAATTCTGTATTTCTACAAATATTCTGTATTAAATAGCAAATTTGTTTAGTAAGTGGAAATGAAAACACAGAGAAAATGATTAAAAGTGTCTTAATCCTTGTATGGAAGGGCTTTTGATATAAATTTATATGACAGTTTATGGAGACTGTACATCTATAATTATTCCTTCCATTTCCTTTAGAAATTGACCTTGTAAATGTGAGGCAGACTTCAAAGATATTTTGAATATAGGATTTAATCATATTCTGTACTAACTTTTGCCTCCATAAAGGGATAATTCCAGAGGAGGTGACAAGAAATACCTCTAATTCTGTGGAAATGCTGTACAGTGAGGGTTACTACTCTTTGATGATCATCTATTCAAATGGAACAACCTTGAATGGTAAGATACCTGTCCCTTTGTCAAAGCAAGACAGGTCTTCAAAGTTTTATTCTAGGGGGATGTAACTAAGCAACAGATCACCAGATGGGAGACTTTGATCACTGGAGAAGATTGCTAAGGGAGTTATCAGACAAAGAGGAACTCAGTGGAAGGGATTCACAGAGATAAAGGAAGCTGGAACAGAAAAAGGTACAGCAGAACATGCTTTCATGGTAGAAAAGTCCTTTCTAAAGTAACAAGAGTGATGTGAATAATGGAGTTTTAGGTGGGTTGTTCAACTTAAAACTGAAGAAAAGAAAAACCTTTTCCCAGTTGACCCAAAAAATGGTGGTTCATTTTTTTCAGCAAAACCCAAGCCAACAAAAACCCCCAAAGCCAGCTTTATTTTGAATCTACCAAGACTCTCATACATCCTCATGTTAAACACAAAACTTACTATGTCTCTGATTTCTTAAAATCTTTTTTACACTTTTACATCTTAGGCTGATTTTGAAACAAGTAGTTCACATATCTTTCTGACTGTTTTTCATGGATGAAACTGTTTCTGGATTCACATTGGTGAATAGCTTATATCTCTTTCAGCTGTGTATTTTCAGTAAATTTGCTGTTTGCTGAACTAATTTCACCCAGCTTTAACCACATATTCCTGTTAACTCTTTCATTTTTACTCTATGTTAATTCTTTACTTTTTATTAATTTAGCATGTTTAAATCAATTTCCTTCTCCTGAAATTTCTATAATGGCTGGGGTTTTTTTCATTGTCAAAGAAGTACCCTATATTACATCTTTCCAAGTTAACAGTTAACAAGTTAACACAATTCATGCTTTTGTAAAAAAACACTCTGATGTTTTATTTAAGGTAACTTCCTAACAAAATCCAAAACTAAGCTGTTTCCAATTTAGTACAACTTCTACTGGACAACAAATACCATCAATGACAAACCTAAAATTTGCAGGCCATTACTACCATATATCAAAAAAACCCAGCTTCCAAATCAGTCACTTTCTTGGCAGACTTGAAATCATTGTAATATAGAAACACACAGCCCAGCTGCAGCAACAGGAGAGAAGATTTTAAAGTTCCTAGGAAGGCTGGGAACATCACAGAGAGTCAGCATCTCCCAAGCAATGGAGAGCCAGGCAGCAGAAGCTGCAGATCAGAAAGCTAAGCCAAGGGCAAAGCAACTCTTACCTTTTTCTTCCATTCACATCTCAGTTCCAGTTGGATCTGGTAGCCCAGTTCACAGACGTGCTTGCCTATATAGACAAAACAATGTACACTGGAGGTCCTCTTGCTACACTGCTAGAATCAAACTGAAAAGGCAGTTAAGCAGTTTCACTTTTTTCCCTCTGTTTGCTTCTATTAAATCATCTCCACTAGATTTGACTTAGACAGCAGACTCATAAAAACAAATATTTTGCCTCTGGAACAGGAAACTTTGCACCAACTGGTGGATATTTTCAACAAAATTTCACGCAGAGAGTAAAATCATCCACCCTCAAGGGCTGGACGTCTACCCTCATTATCAAATTATACATTCTGAACAAGTTATTTGGATGGAAAATTTCCTTTTAAAAAAAATCTGTATTAAAAAATGCATTTACAAGGGAGAACCTGACTTTTGAGGAAACACAGCCTTCTACAGCCTTAGAGCAAACAGAAAGAATCTGCCCAGGGTAAAGGTAAAATTATTAACAGAAGTTTTTCACCTACAGTAAAAAAAATACACTTTGCATTAATAAGCTAAAGCAATATAATTCTGTTCAAAACAATTTTACTTATTAAGATAAATAATTATGCAGGACAACAGTTCTCTGTGCCAAGAACTGGTTTAAGCATTTTACACTGTATAATGATTACACTTGCTGTCTGAGAAACAGAAATTCAGAGATCATCCTGATATTTTTTTAAGCCTATGACAATGCATTTCAGTTAAATACTTTTTTTCTGATTTTTCTCTGGAGCTTACTGTAGAATTGTAGCATTCTTGGATAAGATGTTCAAAAGTTTTGCGGTTTCCTCAGAAGCAGGTGTTGGACAGAGTCACAAGTAGTGTCAATCTCAGAATAAGATTGCAACTTTTAAAAAGTGCAGTCTTACAGGCAGACAAATGCAGACATTTCCAAATATCAAAACTAATATTGTTGTCATGCTGTTTGTTCTTTATTTTAAACAGTTGGAAAACAAATTCAAAGACCACAGCATTCCTCAATCATCTGGTTTGCAAGTATGTGGGCTTCAGAGCAGCAGGTTCATCACAAACTAGTGACAAAGTCTTGTGAAAGTTCCTTGCATTGACCCTGGGACAATCAAATGTTGCACAGTCTCCTTTCTATCTCTAATCTGACTTTCACTTTGAAGAGTGATGCAGCAACAGCTCAGCATATTTTCAAATCATTCACCCAGTCTTGCTGAACAGCATTGCGCTTTGCATTACCATAATCTGATCTCAGAACCAGATGGTGATCCCAATGCACCTTTTTTATGACTATCAGTGATTTGCAAAAATAGAAACACGCAATACAAAGATGAGATCTTTCCCTTTGACTGTTCCTTATTTTATTTCCCACAGCATATTCCCCAAGCCTTTCATTTGTAAAGAGTCTTGTATCTCCTAGTTCTCTGATACATTTTTACTTTTTCTCATTTGTTTTGTAGTTATTTCTCTCCTTATCTCTACAGCTTCTCAAGACTGCAGTATCTCATTAAAACAAAATTGAAACTCTTAACCTCCCTATTCTCAGTAGTTTCTCAAGGTCTTTGAAGGACACAGCAATGCAATCCCATACCCATCAACTTTTAGAAACCTAGATTAACTTTTAGGAATGTTGAATACTTAAAGCAGAAGTAGGCAGTGTGATTCTTGTCTTGCCTCCATCATGCTCTAAACAGTCCCAGAACACAAACAGAATGTGTTCCAGGCCTGGGGACAGAGCTAGAAGAGAAACCTTTAAGTTAACACAAGTAAGAAAACAAGACTGGGTTTACTTTTCCATTCAGCGCAATCCCCAATAAATTAAGGTTAATTTGAGAACTGTATTTGCAGATTTCTTAAAAAACAGAGTGTGGTTTATGTACTATATTCCCTTGGAGAGGATGATGCTAAGTTGCAACTTTTGGTGGACTGACAGCAAAACTGAATCTCTGGAAGAGACTAAGTCACTCTTCCTCCATGATATTATATAAGGCCCATTCCTTCCAGGCTGTTCCTCTGACAGGGTGGACATACTCCTCTGTAATGGTTTGCTGACCAAATTATAGAGATGCTGGTGACCCAGTCAGAAATCAGCCTGTTTCTCAGTATAATTTTTTGAGACTCTTTATTCCAGGACTTCACATGATGGAGTTTTTGTCAACATTTTTTGCTGAATTCTGTGAAGCTGTGCAAAGTCTGCTCTGAAGTTTGGTTCCTATGTCTCCAGGCAGAATTCATTACAGAGCAAAAAGCATTAAACAGTCACTATGGGAGAGAAAGAGCATCAGCCAGAGAGTGAATAGGACAAAGAAGAGATTGAGAAATTCTCTCCCTAACAAAATACTGAAACAAATATTAGGAAAGAAGATCTATGAGCATTCAAAGGTTAACAACAAAGTCAAGAATAATAGCCAGTGCAAATGTTTGAAGTATAAAAATGGAAAGTAAATTTGAATAACTTTGAATAAGATTACATTATCAGTTAACAAAGGGAACTAAATGAGCCCAGTATAACTTGAGTTTGGTAAAGCTTTTTACACAATGTGTCACAAAATTAGACTTATAGAATTAAACAAAATGAGGCTGGAGGATCATACTGTAAAATGAGTAGTGGTTCAAAGACAGTTAATGTAAAATCATTTTAAATAGAAGGACATTGTTATAGGTGAGCTCTCCCGTAACTCTGAAATTTGTATTAGGTCCATTTTGATTTAACATTTCTATTCATATTCTGAAAGAAGAGGATAGATGGCGTATTAATCATTCTTACAGATGATAAGTAACTAAGAGAAGTTGCAAGTACAGTGAAAGGGAAAATACATAACGGAATACAACATTTTTAATGTTATATTAGTAAAATGCACAGAAAATACAGTTCATCTAGGGACAAACTCTCCCTAGGAATAATATTGACAATATAACTAAAATAAAATTTCCCTTCCTAGGGCAACAAAAAAAAAAAGGTTTAGGAGGCTAACGCTGTAACAAATATGGTGTTCAGGGTACTAACATTTTCTCACTGAGAACCCAGTTCAGATTTTGGCTGCCTAATGGACCTTGAGCTTCTTACATCCCTGCTCCAACACCTTCTCTCCTAAAACTAAGCTAGTTAGTGATAGGCATCCTTCCCCAAGCAAATATGTTACACCTTTCCAACTACGTTTTGTCGTGGTTTAGCCCCAGCCAGCAACTAAGCACCACGCAGCTGCTCCCTCACTCCCCCTACCCCAATGGGATGGGGGAGAGAATTGGAGGAGTAAGAGTGAGAAAACTCTTGGGTTGAGATAAGAACAGTTTAATAGTTGAAATAAAGTAAAATAGTAATATAATCATAATATAATAATAATTATAATAATTATAATAATATACAAAGCAAATGATGCACAATGCAATTGCTCACCACCCGCTGACCAATACCCAGCCAATTCCCCCCAGTTTATATACTGAGCATGACGTCATATGGTATGGAATAGCCCTTTGGTCAGTTTGGATCAACTCTTCTGGCTGTGCCCCCTCCCAGTTTCTGGTGTACCTGGCAGAGCGTGGGAAGCTGAAAAGTGCTTGACTAGCATAAGCAGTACTTAGCAACAACTAAAACATCAGCATGTTATCAACATTCTTCTCCTACTAAATCCAAACCACAGCACTATGCCTGCTACTAGGAAGAAAATTAACTCTATCCCAGCCAAAACCAGGACACTTTTATATGCAACACTCTTCCAGGCACCCAAACACTAAGGCTTACCCTTAGTGAACTGACAAGCCATGTCTAATTGACCTCTGGCATGGCTTGCACTGTTGCTTTGCCCTGTGGTCTCCCTTGAAATGCAAGAACTACTGCTGGCAGAAGTTGAGATCATTAGTTTTGACAATGTTAAATTAGGGGTCTGGCTGTCTTCACCTATTGACTGACTTAGTCCTTAACTAAACTATTCTCCAATGATTAGCTTACTGTGAGGAAACCCACTATCTTCTGCTTGGAAGGTGTCACGAATGCAGGTCTGTGAATCCTGCTGATTATGTCAATTCACTATGAATGAGTGACTTTACACAGTTTTATTTAGTAAAAGTTAGAATTTACTTGTAGCAAATTGCAGAATTTGATTATATTTTCAATAGCACTCAATAATCAATGATTAATAAAGTGACTAGACAAAATTGATCAAAACAGTGACTTAGTTACAGATTCAAAGATGGCAAGGTTCACTCTTACTACATAGAAGCACATAAAAGAGAATTAAATCACAGTGAGTTAAAATGATTCATAAAAGGATTACGTATATATGGAATAAAGGCGGGGGGGGGGGGGGCCTCCCGTTGAGTCATGAGGTTTAGACTAGACCCCCTTGCTTTCTAAACTCCTTCTCAGAGAGGAGCCGAGGTGCGGCTAGGTCTAGTCTTAGTCTCAGACTTGGTCAACGGTTTATAAGGATAAGTATAATGTATATATATGCATATATGTATATCTAGTACATAGGAAAAATATATAAAGGAAATTGGATTATATGAGAGAGAGAGAGAAATTGTATGTTGGGGATACTGAAACCCTCCCGTTGAGTCACGAGGTTCAGAATGGACCCCCTTGCTTTCTAAACTCCTTCTCAGAGAGGAGCCGAGGTGCGGCTGGGCCCACTCTTAGTCTCAGACTTGGTCAATGGCTTAGGAGAGTAATGTTATAAGAATAATACAGCAATATAAAACTCCTTTTAAAATTAAATCATACATCTACAAACTACTTAAATTGATTCATGCATGCACAATTACAACTATAAATGCATATATGAAAATAGTATACCTGTTAAAAATTCCCCTCGAGTTTAGTGAAATACGTCTAATGCCTTGGCGTTTCTCAACGGGCGAGAGTAGAGTCTCGAGGAGTGAAGAATATCAGCAGTCCAGGCTCCATTGTCGATCTCCGGCAATGGAGTTCTGGTGGCAGCAGACTTTGGGAATCTGCTAGTTTTCGCTGACTCCAAGAGACATTTCGATCAGAGGGAGATGCTGGTGCGGCCCGCAGTGGTCCAGGAGAGCTCCAAGGGCCTCACTTAGGACTGCTGTTTATGGGATTGTGAGATGATTGACTTTAATCACCAGTAAATTTCCATCCAAGCCACAGTTTGGGTCAGCTTGTTGCTGGAATTCCAGTAGCGATGATACCACCCTGTTTCAAGGCTGTCTGGGGTAGCTGTTTGTTCTCGTTCCCCTCGTTAGCCATAAAATGAATCTGGATAGGAACAGGGCCGCTCTCTGCTCCAGCCATGTAGGAGTTTCTGGTACAATTAAGGGGCACTTAACTGACCAACTCGCTACACAAAAGCTGCGGCCTGGAATTCCTGAGATTGTAAAGCGGCCGAAGTGAAGGGGAAAAACAGAACAGAAGAACAGGGGCAGGGGGAGATGTGCCACCACAGAAGGACCGTGTTCAAGTCAGTCAGTTTTTTAATACATTGAATCATACATTTCATATAAAACTTATAGCCTCCCACTCACATGTTACACAACCACAAAAAAAAGGATTAATGCCTTTGGCTTGTTATTGATTCTTGTCTCAAATGTGACCCCTCATCCGGTCTCTGACTGTCGCCATGAAACTAATCTTCACTGCAAGCCATTTAAACTCACACCCTCTGAATTATACCGTCCTGACAGATATTGCTATCAGGTAGGCCAGAGCTAACTCAAATAAATCTGATTTGTAAGCTCCTCTACTCTCACATTTTTCAGGTCCCAAATGGAAGTAGTGTGTCTTCTATCACATTTTTCTGAATCGCTATCCTGGTATTTGTAAACAGATTTCCACCTTGGAAAGCTCCCTACCTGGCTAGAAGAGGGTCTGGATATATGCTCTTGCTGTTGTGGTTTAAAATCCTCCATGCCCTCCTGAACTTTTACTCTGGCTGATATAGTCCGCATTTTGCCTAAAAGCAGACTTTTTAAAAATCAAATCAATATATTGATTGCCTAGATCTGGCCTGTACTCCATTAAAATCTGACAAGTATTTCAAAGTAGGCAGCCGCAATCAGCAAAGTGCACTGAAATTTATATTCAATTTACAAATCATAAGTTATACAGAAAAATAAAATCTGTGTTCTTGGGAAAGGGGATACTCCAGCTTCCTTTTGGCAACTGTAACAAGTGGTGCATAGTGCATTTCAGCATATTTAAAGAAAGGATCATTTTATACCCACACATTACTGCTGAAGTTTCCTTCTCTGTTGGATCATACCAATAATTAGCTTATGTTAGCAAGTGTGATACATATGTTTAAGTTATTTGAAAAAATAACAAATATCTTCCTAATTTTTGTACATACTGTTTTCCTGCCTCAGGAATAGGGCTTCCATAATTAACAATCTTAGTTTCTTAGTCCTTATTTTTAGATACTTAGCCCTTATACTCATTGGACATCTTTGTAGACATGTGCTTTAAACCCATCTATTTAATCACAAATGCAATTATTTGGGTCTTCTTACTGCCAAATCTTTTTTCCCTTTCTTGCCTGTTAAGTCACTGCAGTGCATGTGAGAACAATGCACTTGAATATCTCTCTTTGTTGTCTTCTGTTCCAGCTACACCATTTTCATTTTATGGACATTATTTTTGTTAGTTTATCTTTAACAAAGCAATTATGGTTCAGCCCACTCCTCATGTTTTTCTCGTCATGCTCATCTACTTTTTCCCCCTGGACTAAAAGTTAATTTATGTAAATTGTGGTGGCATTTTTATCACCTAAATTAATCATCTTTTTCCATAACACAAAGTGAGCACAGCTCAGATGGCAGTTTTAGGAGATCTCTCAAAGTATAAGTGTTTATAAATGTGTTCCCTGTTTGTCTAGGGGTCTCTATCAGATGTTGCTCACCAATCAAGCATAACAATTATTTAGCATCAACCATATCTCATAACATTCTCCCCGTTGTAGTTAGTAAAATGTATTTTCATATATTCATGTACATTGCCTTGGCTAAAATGTAAGTGAATGGTTCCTTTTGTCTGTTTTCTTTCTTTTTTTCTAAAGTGACCAAAAGCAAGAACCTTGCAATATAACTCTTGTAGTCACAGCTCAGTTATGATTCCCTTTTAACTTCTCCCTTAAGATAAGTGAAGGTTGCTTAAAGGCACAGATGATGGGATGAATTGGGTATTCCACTTCTATTCTGCCACATCATTAACATAAGTTTCTCTTGAAAGGCACCATCAAGCTTTTCCTCAGCTCATGACTTTTGCTTTTTCTGAATTCACATTCATGACCTATATGCCTACTTTGCTTTTTCTATTTTTTAGGGTTAGTTCATTTTCTTCAATCCCAAATTTTATCTGCCTTTTTTCATGTTTTACAGTGTTAGTTCTTGCTGCAATATCAATGTACCAGTTTCCATATTAAAATAATGAATATCCAATTTACCCTCAGGTGAACAGTCCATTCATCTTCTGTCACAAAGATTATATGAAGGGATTCACCAAAGCTACCAACATCTTTTTGTCTATGCTATACATACTTTTCGATGCTTGCAGCTCTGACCAGCTTATGTCAGATGAGGTCCTCACACCTTTTTTCAGGAGCTATATAATACTTCAGGTTGTGCTCTGTTTCAAAATGGATGGTGGCTTTGTGTTATGCTTGTTAGAATTTGCTGAGGAAGAACAATCATGAAAGGCTGGTTCATATTTTGTCACCAAGGATAAATTTTGAGTCTAAGGTTTTGTTCCTAATCAGATTTATGAGGACCATTCTGTGACAGACTTCTAAAATGTTGGTTTCATTTGTATTCTCTGGTTAAAAATAGATAATCCAGCAGTTTCATTTTTACCTCGAGTGCATCTTCATTCAAATTTCAATAACGAAGTTTCCATTTATGTCAAGCAGAGGAATGTGTGCAAGAAAACAAATTAATTTGAAAAAGCAGTAGATGTAAATGCTATTATGAAAAATAAAACCACCTTCAAATTGTCTTCCACTTCACTAACATAAAGAGCTGCTTGAAATTCTTCTGCTTACCTTCCTTATTTCCAGGAATTTTATCTTTGATGGAGCCAGGACTGATGAAATAATTTCTTCATTCAGGTTAATTTACATGTACTCATGGTAGTGCTCAGGAATTATCCTGGACATAAGTTTCTTTGAAATAAATTCTTCAGAGCAGACAGTATAAATTAGAACAGCACAAGAAAACTTGGATTACTGCAGTCCCTCCCCAAATTGCAGTGGGAACCACAAAGGCTGTTTTGATTTGCTGACGTATTGTATCTGCAAAATGCTATGGAATAAGGTAGGAAAATGAAAGTAGAGGGAGTCATTCTGTCAAGTGATTGATGTTTCTACTTTTACTATAAGTCACAGGAAAGTGTATCATCTGTAGAGCTGCTTTTATAACTAAAAAGCTCCTATCACAGTCAGTATTATCCTTTCCATGCAACCATGGATTTTACCAGCATGCCCTTGTCTCATATACAACCTTGTTAAGAAAACAGCTTGCTTTATTGTCCATTAGGGTACTACTAAGGAAATCTAATGATTTCAGATTACTTAGCAAAACAGGCAATAAAGTTCTGTCTTTAAAGATAACTCTCCTACTTCCTAAGAAATGTCCTATCACAGTTTATTGCATTAGGGTTTGAGGGGATGGATTCTTCTCCATAACACAGCGTCCAACAATCAATGACAATATGTTCAATATTGAATTTATCATAGGAAGAAGAAACCAAAATATTTTTATGAGATAAAAATTGTAGACAGCAAAATGCCTATGACTTTATAGTTTTCACTCTGCAATAGTATTTCCCTAGCTTTCCCACATTACTAACAAGAACTGAGGGAACGTTGCTTGAGGGAGTAGGCGACTGAGTGACATAGCCTTCAGGTGTGCTATGCTGTCAGCAAGTGCTATGTCAGCTGTTCTACAGTAGTGGTCAGGGTGGTACCACCTGAGGATGCCACCCCACAATCCAGCTGTGCTAGCCCATGAGCCACCACTATGGTGAACATAAGGCAGCTCGCCAGTTTGATATCAAACTACCTCAGTGTTTCTCTGCTGCAAGAACTTACAATTAGTGTGTCATTGCTGATGTGTTATGAACCCACAACATGTGACTTCCTAGAAACTTCTTTTATAGCCTTGGCCATAGCTTTGCCGCTGATTTCTCTTGTATGAAATTTGTTCATTTAGGTAAGCTTGAGTACTAGCTGACAGAAAAATACTGAACAAGAAGTTAAACTAGAACATTCTCTCTTTAGTTCCAACTTCATTTCATCTGTGACTGAAAATGTTCCTGTTTTGTTCCAGTTAGAGGTCAGCAAAAATTTCAGGGACAGCTCCAGTTCTGGATGAAATATTGATAAAATTTTGGTCCAAGTTCAGTTTGTTTCCTTGGGACCAAATTCATTAATCTGGGACATGGTACTTAGAAATACAAAAATAACAACAGATCAGAGAAATATGTATAATAGGAAAATGTGTCTCTCATGAGAAAAAAAAAATATTAAACTAGCCTCACAAATGCAGTCCCTGCAATATGCCTCAAGAGAGGAGCAGAAGATCTCATTCTCCTAAAGACCCTTTTGTCTCTGTTATCTATGGTTCAGTGTTGCAATTCATTATGACAGGTTTTATTACTACAATATTTTAAGGTTAAAAATAAAATGGGAGACTGTGCTATCATTTGCATTGCCTGAACTCTTTGGTGTCTTATTAATGAAATATCACTAGAACAAAAGTTCTAGTAACTCTAGTAACTTCTGAACAAAATGGAATATCTACTTTCTTTCTCCTATGCCATGACACTGTGCAAAAAGTAAAAAAGAGTCTGGTTTTATAGCTTATGCTTGTTTTAACTTAGTTTTTATTAAACAGCTGCAAATATGTCAACAACAGTGTAAACTTATCCTGTTAGGCGTGATTTCCATGGTCAATGACTGCAGCGATATTATTCTGGGAATAATCCTAGCAAAATGACACTATATATTTTTCACACTTCAGCAGCATGGCTTCTCTAAAGATAGTCATTCCTACTGATCAAGGATACCATGCTAGCAACATCAGTGCTGGGCACATATGGAGAAGAGAGAATGCAATTTAACATTTGCATTTGGCACTCTCAGTAGGATTCCTCTGATTTGCAAACGAGGTAGACGAGTGATGCAGCCATTAATAAAGATGTTTCACTATAGTAGATGATCTTTGAAGCATATACTTAAAAGATCAGATCTGCTTTAATCTCCGAATTCTGTTATTATTTTTTAAACTTTATGGCAAGTAAGTTCTCTATTAAGATGTAATAATAACACAATAGTTAAATTGCAATATCACCCCAAAACCTAGGTATATTCCCTTGTTACATTATTTGCAGAAAGCTTTTAATAAAACAAATATTGGTGTTGCCCAGATTAAGACTTGTTTGGATAACATCCAGCTCCCTGGAGTTCTAGTTAAGGATTCCACTGCTCTGCTGGATCAGATTTCACAGGATGAGGTTAAAGAGGCAATTGCCTTTTTAAATTATCAATGGTCCCCAGAGAAGAATGGCTTGGGGCTTATTTTTGTGAAAATGTTAAGATCTCTCAGCCAAAAGAAAAATTTATAAAATACTGAAATTATAGTTTTGAAGAGAAGTTTAATGACCTTTGGATATAGAAATTGAAATAAAATGGACCTGGGGAACATCAGAACAGTTTCCTTGCTAGATGCTAATCACGGTTCTTAGTGTGGTATTTAGGAGCTAATAAGGGGCAGCTATACTTAAGTGACTAACATATTTTTGCACAGAAGAATACAGACAAATTAGCATTGTTCAGAAGACTAAGTGGAGATAAGATTCAAATACCCCAGATTATGTTATCTGAGAAAAAAAAAAAACAACTCTCTGCTTTTTGCTTTACAGACCAATACACAGAACTGCTTGGTGTTCTAAGTTCTTCTAACCTACCAAATAAGTTGTGGTTGATCAAAATATCTCTTAATATCATTTGAATGAAGCTCCAACCCAGTGATGTGCATAGTAACTGAGGTATACACAAGTCACAGATGAATTTGTGGAAAAGCAATCCAGCAAAATTTATTAAAACCACAAAACTGATACATGTCTCTGGTATTCTTGACCTCCACACTTCTGGTGTTCAGTAAAGCCCCAAGATAGGCTTTTTATGTGTTCTATGTTTATTCTGTTCTTACATTCTTTGCAAGGTATCTGCCATCAGTCCTTATCAGAGGCAAGATGCTAGGCTGCATAGGGTTTTGATTTGAGCTGGTATGGCCAGTCATAAGTTAGCTTGAGACTAGAGGCAACTGCAGTTCCACTGGGACTGTTGACATGGCACTTGCAAGATACTTACCATAGAAATAGGAGTATGAGAGATATTTTTGGCTCTAGAGTATTTCATTGATGGTTTTAAGAAAGTTTCCACAAACCAGAGCAGCTGCCAAGACACAAATATAAAATATTTTTTGTCAGCTGAAAAAAAAAATGTTAAGTGTATGATCATTCTGAACAAGATGCAGTTTTATGTTCTGTTCACAGTATTCATCCTCTTTGGATACTTCTTTTTAAGTTTTAGGATATTTAAAAAAACTCTGTATGAGGAAAAGATGGTGAAATATCTTTCTGAAAAGCTGCATTGATTTTCATTGCTCCATGAGCCACTTAAATCAATCCCACATGTGCACAAGTCATTTTGCTGGTATTCCTGTTGCTTGCTGTATGCCAGCACAGGCAAATACTATCAAGTCTGCAGCCATGTCTTTTGTGAACAGATACCTGCCATCAATGAACAGACATTCATCTCTGCCTGCTAAGTATATATTTAGCTTTCAGCTCTGTGTAAAATGAACAAGGAACTAGCCCTTGACATTTTTGGTTCATCTACTCTATTGCATCTTATTTGGATGAATTCTGCCCTTCTATGTATCTTTTAATATCTCTAACTGAATCCCTCACCTCCCCTCCCCACTTTTTCTCATTTTTGTTTTCTTTATAATTTTGCCTTTATCTTCTATTCCAGTTTCTTATGACTCATATCTTTTTCATTACATTGCCAGTTCTGAAAACAGTGAGAAATCTGTCAAGAACAGATGTAAATGAGATGTGATAGAAGAACATTTGAGATTTATTTTAGCAATCTGTGTGATATTAAAGAGATAAGGAGGGAAAAGAGAATGCTTGTTTAATTTAGAGAGAGAGACAATGCTAGGCAAAGTGGAGAACAATATGTAGAGAGACTCTATTCCCCTAAACATAGTCTGCTCAGATTAGCATATTCAATCAAACCTTTACTACCTATGATATTGTGGCAGATGTAACATTTTTAAAAATGGAAAAGCAGGATGTGTTCATGAAAATCTTCTGCAGTTATTGACATTATTATTTGTTCAGGACAATTTATATGCTTGGTTCTTTAATAAAAGAAAGTAAAAAGCACAAATTTTGGCTTGAAGATTTTATGATTCTGAGCCCTTCTGCACTAAATCAAGTGGGTAGACTTCTGCCAGAGACACATGGATGCTAACATGTCTCCACATGAGACCAGGAATTTGCTGCTACAGGCAACTTGCAAGGTCAGGCCTTTCTTAAAAATACAACATAATAAATGAAATAAACTATCACATTTTCTTCAAAGGAATCAAAAAGAACACAGCTCCTCACACATATATTTTGACATCTATTAATTTTAAAATACATTGTTTTCAAAAAACAGATATATCTGTTAGTTACAGCTGCATATTGCATTCAATTGCTATAGTCTATTCACTTTTTGTGAATTAAGTTGTGATGCTTGTACTGTTCAGTGGGTGCTTATCGCCCAGGAGTTTGTCAGAGGCCAGTTTCCTTCATACAAGAATTTTAATTGCTCACAACTGTGTAACACAACACTCACTAGAGCACAGCCCAAGCCAGAGCCCAGCAGAGCTC
The DNA here is from genome assembly GCF_030463565.1 of Pelecanus crispus. Classification (NCBI taxonomy): domain Eukaryota; kingdom Metazoa; phylum Chordata; class Aves; order Pelecaniformes; family Pelecanidae; genus Pelecanus; species Pelecanus crispus. The sequence goes on from NC_134643.1 coordinate 27,924,429, forward strand.
CTCACAGCAGGAAATAATGCAGGAAAGACACAAACATGTGGGAGAAAGCATGGCTGGGAGAAGAGGGTAGAGCAGAACATGTGACATAGAACAAGTCACTGAGCACATGTGGAGTGATTTGGCAGCAAAGACCTAACATGCTGAATCAGATGGCAGGTCTATTACAAACACAGACAACACAGGAACAAATGAATCATTAAGAAGCATGTGAAGTGTGTGGGCCTGAAAAGCAAAGTTTTGGCTACGGGTACCGTGGTTTTGGAAATACAAAGCTGTACGTGTTCAGCAGAGTGAGGGTTGGGCATGAGTGAAAATAATTCCTTTGCAAGTCTTGAGTATTACAAGGTTACTACTCTCAGGCTTCTCTTTACTAAAGCAACAAAACCCATCTTTTGTCAACTCCTCTAACTGTGCTTCTAAGTGATTCTCTCTGGTTCCCAATAATAGTGCAAGCATGGCAATATACTACTGAATTAGGCTGAAGATATACAGGAGAAGGAAAGCCAGTGCTAGAATACAGAGAACTAAGAGATAGTAACAGAATGATAATGTTTGTTTTGTGGAAGAAAAGTAAAGAGCCAAGATCCTCCCCTTCTGAAACCAACAGAGATGTCAGTAGATTTAAAGCAACCCATGTAATACTGATACCTGTTCTGCAACCTTGCTGTAAATTATATATTGCTACATGTGTAGAATAGGGAATTTGTTAGATATATATGAAATATGAATATTTGCATTTGGTTTCAGTTTGGCTTTACAGTTACAAGGAATGCAAATGACAAGACCTATGTTACACTGACTCAGCAATGTGCCAAAATTAGAAATGTTAATATTTTATTGTAAAGTAATCCTACCATACTCCTCTGTTTTCTTCTGAATGCCTTTTTCATTTTACATGCTGTATTTTATACTGCCAAAGAAACTCCTGAACAAATGATAAATCACCAAACTCTAAGGTACTAGTCTCTCTCTCTAACCATGGTAAAGGCAGTTTTCTGACTCCTTTTTATTAATTTGCCATAGCTTTTCTGTTCAAGAAAATTACCAGGATTTCAGAGCACTTGATACCTACATTGTGTAACCTAGTAAAAAAAATAGTTGTAAACTGCCTATTTGAAGGTCTGAAGTTAGGCATCACAACTACTCTGTTATAGAGAGTCTGGATGTGGAAGCCCACAGTAATATTAACTCTACATTTCTCAAATCTCTATTTACATGTTTTGTTGCCACAACAGCTGTGTCAGTCATCTCTCATACACAGTCTGAATACAGCCTAAGTGACTCTTGTTCACTGTATATTACTTGATACACCTCACTCAGCTTGTCATGTAAAGAGTTAGGTATCTTGCTCAAGCCAGTTATCTTTGCCGATACAGAGAAATAAGCACACGAGCAGAATGGGTGCAACTATTTTCAGCAACTGTTTTGATAACATGAGCTGTCATCTGATAGCGTTTATCTTTCTCCAGCAGTTGCACTGGAAGCTGAAGAGACTGACTTGGACTTGACTCCCAATTACTGTTAATTAAAATTAACCAAAATAAGTTCCACTACTACAAACAGAAACTGCAAGCAAAATGAAATCTCCAGATTTCCACCTCATCAAGCTACCAAAGATCAGTTCTTCACTTTTAAAAATACCACTAACATTTGCAGGCACCATTCTCAGATCAGCAGTCTTACACTATTCTGATGGCTTTTAAGGTGAAATAGGCTGAAAGACAGACTGGTACACAAGCATGGTCTGGCACAGTGTATACAAACAAGGTCAAGCCTACATTACAAATAATATTGCATAGGTTGTTACCTTAATTTAATTTCAGGTTTAGAACAGCAACAAAAATGTGAAGAAGTTGCCTGGGTTTTTTTAAAGTTACTTTCTTTAGCTCCAAAATTTTTTATAGATTTATACTTTTCCTAACACTTAATATTTCAGGTTCATATTGGTTCTTTAATATTGTGCTTCAAAATAGTAATACCATACCTTAGGTGGAGAAGGCTTCTTAGAAAACTAGGGATAAATTTTCAGAGGCAATAAGACTGTAAACAGACTTTGCACCTTTACAAATTGCACATCTAATTCTCCCATGCAGCTCTCAACTCTAAATTTGTCTCCGACCTGTCATGCCATATGGTACCATGCAGTTCTCAGCATTATACAGCCTTCAATCCTATGTTAAAAAAAAAAAAAAAAAATCTTTCCCATGTGATAGCTCAAATATGGAATGCTCAACAGTTTCTTTTGAACTTTGGAGACTTTGGAAATAGCCCATGCTAAACAATATCTTTACAGTGAAGAGCTAATCATTATCCTTCAGTTCATCAGATCATTTACATTTTACCCTCTAGAGCATTTATTTCAATTATTTGGTAAAGCTAACTTCTTGAAATTTGTAAATATTCTCAATGAAAGTATCGCTTCCTCACCAAGCTTAACCCATCATTTTCTCAGGAGATAGAAGAAAATTTATAGTTGTACGCATGCTTATTCTACTTTCCGATTTATATTCAAATCCTTTTCTCCCTTCACAAGATATTTTTAATTGTGAATTTTCACAGCAGAATAATTAAACCAAAGAGATAATTTTGGTAAAACTGAAGGTAGAAATGCTTTTAATAACTTCCAAGAGTACTCCAAGAGGTTTACAGGGAAGTTCCTCTTCACCAGAAGTACAAACTCATCTTAAAATAGTGTTTCCCTGAGAATACATGTAATGTAGGAAGTGGATTTAAAGCGGAAAACCAGTAGATAAAATACAGTATGTATTCACATAAAGTAGTTGCTTCTGTGTGCAGTAAGGAATGAGTTTTGTTTGTTTCCATGCAAAGTTTTTCTTATCAGATAATCTGAGAGACATGTAATCTGTGGGCATATAGAAGTTAAAGGCCTTGTGCAGCCAAAGAGAATCAACTTCACAACAAGGCTATTATGATTCACATTAGGTTCAGGGTATCTCTTGTGTTGAGTTTCCCATGGACAGCCTTTCCTCTTGTTTCTGTCAGCTGGGTGCATACAGTGTTTTCTGGCTGTCATTAACAAGCCGGGTCAGGACAACAGTTGTCAAGTTTATGTTGTCTGACAATCTTCATTTCTCACCTCCTTGACATACTGATTTTCCTGCTCTGACAACCACATTTCTATATTTTCTATCACGGGTTTTTGAGATGTTTAATTTAAAATTAAACCATTCAATATGTGTCAATCTTATTTGAAACCTCCTCAAGCCTTATGTTTACCCAAGATGTAAATCAAGGTGGTTTTGATTTTAAATCAGTTTGGGGCTTTTAACTGGTGCTATTTTTTACAGTAATTTTTCATCATTCAAGTACCATCTCATCAAATCTGTCACTGTGGTAGAAATGTTTTCTTGGTGCATTTCCCCCTCCTGTACCCTTTTAATATACTCATACCTGGCTTCTGGCCATATGATTTTCCAGACAACCCATAACTTACCTCATATGAGGGAAGCAGAAATAAATGCAGCTACTAGATTTGCTGTATGTTATTAAGAGGAATTATAGTGATTGGTATCAGGGCAGGAACTAAAAAATTTCAGTGTCCTTTTTAAGAACTAGCTGGTAATCTCCTTTTTACAAAAATCACCCCTTAAAAGAAAAAAAAAAAAAAAAAAAAAAAAAAAGAGAGATACCTTATAACTAAAATGAGCTTTCTAAATAAATATTGTTAGGGAAGAAGGAGAATTTAATGTCAAGAAAGGAGGACAGAGGACTGAACTCTGCACAGAGTCTCTGAACTCTGAACACAGAACTCTGAACTCTGCACAGAGGCGTCTCCCACACAGTGCAGTTAAATACTCTTTACCCACTGCAGAACAGATGAACTAATATATGGCCTTGACATTTTTCTTTCTGACACTTAAACTTAGTAGAATCAATGCTGGACACATGCATGTAAATGGATGTTTCAGGCCTGCAAGTTATTTCTAAGGCTATCGATAACATAACCAGCAAAACCCTTGTGAATATTAATGTACTATAAATGACCTTCCAAGGTTCAAGTTTCAAAACTATACCAAATGTGATAACATAACACTGCAGAGGTATATCTGCTCTCAGAGTGCTCTCTGGCAGAGCTGGAATCCATTGCTTCAGTACCCATCCCATGATGGGAGCAATGGCAGTTCTGAACTTGCAGATCGTAGTTTGCCACTGAACACCACAATGTCAAACAGTGTATTTGCACTAATTTCAGCTTGTTTTACTTGGAATGCAATAAAGAAATACATAAGCTTTAGCCCTGAAACTGCCTCCATGAAGGAGCAGTAATTGCTTTCTCCCACTTAAAACAAATAGGCGGTATTTTGCTAGGAATCTTTAATGGTTTTACAGGACAGATTTAGTAAGTCCTAATTACTATCATTTGTATAATCCTATCTGATTTCTTTAAGCTTCCTTCTCAAAAAATAAAGATGCATTATAGGTTTTCTGGAGAATCTGAGCATTTATTCTGTCCTTTTACTTGAAAATCAAATTCATTTTATTGCTAAGTTACTGATGACCAACTAAATATTAACTGGAAATACAGCTCTGTGAATAAATACCCATGCATTCTCTAGAGTTAACAAAAGCCATTCTTTAATAAATTACAGGCAACAACTTCTCAATTGTTACTGTCTCTATCAAAGTTATTTACCTCTTTCTTTAAAAAATATCATGTACATCAAAGGGAAAATAGGTTATGCTATGAAATTTGCCAGCTAATGAACAGTAATGTTTTGTAATTTTTACATAGGCATCTTTCCACTTTTCACATGGAATGAAAATGTGGAGAATGATGTGGAGATCCGTATCTTCAGAGTAAATCAAATGTAATTGAGTTAGTCTGGGTGTGGCTATGCTTCATCCACCACCATATAAACCTAATTTCTGAAAATTTTTTAGCCTATCAGCAGTCCAGGAAAAAAAAAAAAAATTATGTTCTCCCCAACTGTTGCATAAAAGGAAAGCAATTATTACTCTCCTAAGGACATCAGAAGAAAAAGGAGCAATAAAAATTCATATCCTATAGACTCAAATATCTTACTGAGACCACAGCTTTGTAGAAAACCCAATGGGCTGTTATTACTTGTATTGCAGTAACATTTGTTTTTAAGATTCCTTTATGTTAAGCACTGTATGCACACATGGGAAAAAGGGTGACCCTTACCATCAAAGCAGCCGACCTCTAATACAAACTACTACAGGAATTTCAACATGCTGGAAGAAGTGAGATGAAAAGACACAGAAATAAACAGAAACAAAGGTATTGTACAACATGGTGGTGGGTGATACAACAGCATCATTATACAAACTGAAGCAAGGAGAAAAGGTCCCTTAGCATAAGTCTCTTTAGCAGATTTACTATTTTAGACACTGATGTCTCCGCTACCCAGAGGAGCCCACCTCATTTCCTGCAGCAGTTTCTTCCACTACTACTGACAGCAATGAAGTCAGTCATGTCAAAGGAATCTTTTCAGGCTAGCCCAAATGATGAAGCAGAAAAGTGAGACTAAGAGTTGAAAACAAACAAGCAACCAAGCAAGCAAACCAACCCCCCTACAAATAAAAGCTTGATCTTTTAAGTTTTGCTACAGTTAGGGGCCTGTGAGTGGTAAAACACAAGGATATTGATTGCTGCACTTCTAGCATTCTGAATCATAATCAAACCCAGACACATGGTTAAGTAGGAAATTACATCAACAACTTTAGTGAAAATTCCCTTAATGGTAACTTTTATACTACAGTATTCCAGTGCCAAACAGTTCTAATTTAAAGCACTTACCAAATCCCCAGCATTGCTGCCAGTACAGGAATGCACAGTTGAAGTCGCTGAAACAACGTTACTTCTATCCCCACATCAGTGCCACTTTGTACACCCAGAACATCTGGCATTTATGATACATAATTAGAAAGGGACACAAACCCCCATAATACGCTTTAAAAAGAAACTTAGTTACAACATTAACTATGGAAGGACTCCATACTTTATTCCTTCAAAGAGCCAGTCAAGTATTAATTAATTCTTAGGATCCTGAGAGACATTCAAGTAATCTAGTTGCTTTGCACAGAAAGCTTGCTGGAAGGTAGTGTAGCCTATGCTGTATTTTTCAGTATTTTTCCTTGGACCTTATCCTCAGAAAATAAAACATTATAGTAGGATCCCTAAAGGTTGTCCTTTGACTTTGAAAAAGCATACATGGCAGAAACATCCAGGTCTTATGTTGGGAAATGTCCTATTTTTCTCTGTCATCTTCCCCTTCACTCCTTTCCAATTTGAGCAAAAATGTCTCACTGGATTAAATACAGAAGAAAGAATTAGAAGGCCAATGTTAGACTATTATTCTTGTGTTAATATAAAAAATTACTGTTTCCTAAAACAGTTTTCCCATTGAGAAAACAGGAATAACATTTTGTCACAGCTTTCGCCTTCATAGGCTTTGAGCCTCAAACAATGATTATTAGATGATATGAAAACCTCAGATAAAATAGTACAAAAAATTCATATTACCTAGGTCATGCAATTAGAAGATAAAATTCAGGCTAGTGTTCAGAAGATGGCATATCTGTATCTTTTGCTTAGTCTTTTCTGAGGACTTTCAGCGGCAGGATACTAATCATATCTTTCTGTCTTTAAGTAGAATCCCTGAAACTTCCCTCATTCAATACATACCTAAAGATACTGACCTGGGAGTATCATATGCTAATTGTGGTTATATTTGTCATGCTCTTTTCTAGAGAATGCATCAGAGCTCATTGTTTCTGACTATACACAAAGAACTTCAATTAACACTGACATTGATCTCTTTCCAGCTACAGGGCTGCTTGACAATAGGAAGTGAAAAACAGGTCTATTCTGCAGTGGCAATTCATAAAGGTACACTTCCAGGGCAGATTACTAAATTCATTAGGTCCTAACACACTATAAAATTAGATGTTCTGAAATATTAGCAGCAGCTTTGATGAGCATCAGCCTTCCCACTTTTAGCTGTGTAAAAGACATGCATCTACCTGAAAGGAGGTTGTAGTGAGGTGGGTGTTGGTCTCTTCTCCCAAGTAGTTAGCGATAGGAAGAGAGGAAATGGGCTCAAGCTGCGCCAGGGGAGGTTTAGGTTGGAAATTAGGAAAAAATTTCTTTATGGAAAGGGTGGTCAAGAATTGGAACAGGCTGCCCAGAGTGATGGTGGAGTCCCCATCCCTGGAAGTGTTCAAAAAACGGGTAGATGTGGCACTTCGGGACATGGTTTAGTCTAGTCTACCCTTGATTGGTTTAGAGTAGACTTGGTAGTGTAGGTTAATGGTTGGACTGGATGATCTTAATGGTCTTTTCCAACCTAAACAATTCTATGATTCTATATCTACTCTAAGGCAGTGGTGTGAGGTGCCCTCTGCAGTTCATGGCAGGAGATTCATAACACTTAAAGGCTGATGGGATGGGGACAACTCTAAAGTTGCCTACCACCCTGTCCTACCTGGGGAGTAACCCTGGAAAATGGTGTCTGAAAACCACCTACCTTATCTTTCAGTGGTTATGACTGGTGAGATGAATCTCGCCTTTCTTTCATGCAGAACTGACAAAATTTGAAAACATGATGGAGAAACTCTTCCCTAAATAGGCAACCCTAGACCCTAAACCAGAAAATTATCAGGAGAATGGACTGGAGTGAAGAGGTTTCTGGTACCCTCTGTTAGTTATTACATCCTTTTCTTCAGAATCTGTGTTAAACTTCTCAAAAAAAATCTCACAGAAGAAATGATCCTTCTCTCATAAATATTCTTGTCTCTGGGAGTTAAAGATAAAGATACTACTGGTCTTAGTTGATGAAGAAAGGCAGCTAATCTAAGGCAGCCTTTTTGGACAAATTTACAAACTAAAACAAATTAGAATCCAGCCAATATGGGGATAATACTTTGCAGCATAATAACAACAAAAGATATACTATAAAACAAGAAAGGCCCTTTTAATTACCTTCCATTTGGGGAAAAAAAAAAAAAAAAAGCAACTTTGTTCCACTGTTGCTTCATGGAGTTTATGATCCACTTACTTGGATTTTACATTACATTTTCTTCGTCTGGGAAATCAAGTTATGTGTTCATAAACACTGTAGAATACAGAATATAACCCAGAAAAGGCAGGAGATCTTTACACACAGTCACAGACAAACTCACCAGCTGGACAAGCACTAAAATTCTTTGTTAATGTGTTGCTCTAAGTAGCAGTCACACAATTTTCTCCACCTGGTTTATCTTTAAACAAATTAAAAAGTGCTAAGATGGGAAAAGAAGCTATTCTGGCCAGAAAATATTTCTTGTCATTTTTCTTTAATATGTTCTTTTCTGCCTGCTGAATGAAACTGAAAGCTAAACCCCAGTATTTTAATAACAACACAAAAAAAAATCTAATTTTATAAATTGACTTCTCTTCAGAAAGGTTGTTATAAGCCAATCTTTCTATTGCTATGTGATCTGTACTGGGGAATTTTCTCTTTGAGAATGGGAGACAAGTTTTTCCACACAACTAAGGAATAACTCATATTTGGGGAAAAATATTTGCAATCAACTGGGTCTCCTAGCAACAATGTAAGATCCTAATCCTCAAAGCCTTAAGTCATCTGCACTGTTTTTAGACAAATGTGAGATAACTCTCTGTAATGTAATATTGAGGGAACACACTTTGCCTTTCAACATATTAGTTCAGGCTCAGCAACAGTAACACCATTCACTCAGGTTCAAGTGAGTGAAAAATAAGGCTCATGATCAGGTGTCTGCAAAACACCGCATTGACAGACTCAACAAGGTTCCTCACTTGTCTGCCTCAGCCTGTTGTGCACAAGTGGACCATTCTGTGCTGAAGAGCAAAATGTGGGAGCAGTCAAGCAGCAAGGGAATGGCAGCGGTTGCAGATGAGCACAGCCAGAGGTCCTGCATGAAGTCAGTGAACAATGTTAGAAATGAAGCCCGAAAGATTTCGATTGTGACACTACTGTCAGAGAGTGGGGTGTAGCTTGTTGACTGATAGATAGATTGTATTTTTTTTTTATTCCCATACGAAGATAAATAGATCTGTATTTTCTTGCAGGTAAAAAAGATGCCTTCCTGTCAATTAATTGAAAAATTACGTAGCTCACATTCACTGAGCTTTTTATTCCTGTGCCAGAAAAACATATGGAGAAGCTCTCTAACAGGGCGGTTTGGTAAGAATAAACAAGACTATGCATGAGTTAGATTTGCAGGATCACCTTTTTTCCCCAACTAAAAAGTTAAAAGACTCAAATATCCTCATTATTTCTGTCAATTCGTATTTTGTCTCCATACTAAAATACTGATGAAACCACCAACTCTGTCATAAAAAGATACCACTCGACTGGCCATTCCCTTAAACAGAGTACTGTCGAGCCAATTGCAGAATTATAACTGGCAAGTTTAATTTTGTCATGCAGCTGGCAAAGAAAGAAATTGTGTAGAGAAATTACAGGATTGCAGAACCATTATTCCTAGTAAATGCTAGGAGAGTTTTGGAGTTTCTAGATACTACAAATACATAAGTAACTGTGGATCAGGAAACTTTAATTAGCATTAGATACTTACATCCAGGGGTTGAAGGTTGGAACCTCACTGCCTTCTGCTTATTAAGTTGGTTGTGACTTTTACTCTGCTTGTTAATTTATTTCCATTTTGCATAAAATTATAATTTAAAAACCACAGCAATGACTTAATACACATTATTGTTTAAAAGCTTATCTGGCAGTTATTTGATCCAAACATTACTTACAGTACTAGCAGATTAATTATTTGTGACTTTGCTTTCCATTCACTTTAAGGTAACATTATACTTTAGACTAAATTGCCTAGGACACAGTCTACCTTGAGCTGATATTACTTACAGAGAATTTTATAAGATTACTTACAAAACAATGCACTAATAAAAATATTTATTTTCTGGCCACAATTGCTCTAATTAAAATATGAATCGCATGGTTATTTTTTTCTATATTTCCTGTTCATAGACCTTCTCTTTCACTTAATTTCTCATTTCTGTACTGTTCTAAATCTTGTTTGTCTTCTCCGACAGCTAACCTACTACATTACAATTTCAGAAGAGTTCCCTGGGAGATTATATAATCTTGCCTTGTAATTACAATTTTGATTTTGTTTTTTATAAAACCTACCAAGAGAATAGAGCAAAAAAGGGACACCTAACTGTCAAAAGCAACTTTATTTTAAAGGTACACACTATACTGGGTCTGGTTAGGAAGGCATTAATTTTATTTGTAGCAGCCCATACAGTGCTGTGTTTCACATGTGTGACTGAAACAGTGTTGATAACACAGCAATATTTTATCTATGACTGAACAGTGCTTGCACAGTATCAATGCCTTCTCTGTTTCTCACTTTGTTCCCCCAGTGAGTGGGCTGGGGGTGGGCAAGAGGTTGGGAGGGGACACAGCCAGCACAGCTGACTGATAGCTGATAATTTTATCAATGATAAAAACTGGAGTAAGAGATTATAACCTTAAAAACAGGTGCATTACCTACCTTAAAACCAAGGAAACTGTTTATAAAGGGGAAATTTAGTAACATATAAAATTTTTCATTAAATGACTACAAATATATACAATTCAGTTTTGATATCTGGGATGTAGTTTAAACTATGTATTTTGAAAAGAAGCATTATGATTGCATCATTCCATTATTTATCAAGGACCTTATCTTGGTATTACCTACAATTCATTTACAATCAGTGAATTTTTATTTAATCTTTTCTTGCTTATTGTTTTGCTTCTTCATGCTTTCTCATGGCATTGATTTCAACAGGAGGCTTTGTCTGCCTTCAGGCTGTGTTCATTCATGGCCATTTGAATTATCACGGACCTCTAATCATCAACTTAAATTTGTTTTCCCTTGTCATTGAAAAATTGATTTATTATCCAGCTCCACATTTTTAAAATGGGATCAATTTACATGTGAGTTAATACCATGCTTGCACATAGATTCATTGGGTATTTGTGCATTCATTGATATTTGGTTTTAGTGTGGAGAAGACAGAGGAATTCTGTACATGTAATGCAAATGAAGGCACTTAATTGAACAATCATTTGGGGTTATATGCATGTAAATATGGATAAATGGGATTCATTAAATATCCATAGCAGCTAGTTCATTGCTTCATGTATTTTTAGTTCACCACAGGTTCAGCTGGGCCAGTGAACACCTGTTAAAGGTATAAATTTATGTTCAGCTTCATCATGTCCACTAATATTAGATATCTAAAATATAATGATGTCATAGCAAGCTAGATCTCTAAGCCCACTTTGTACCTTCTTGAGAGAATTAGGAAATCTGAAAGGATAATTCATCTCATTCAAAGGTAAAATAATTACAGGTGCCATGAATTCCCCTAGAAGACCTTTTCTCTGGTAACTAACATAGGCTAGATGCCAGAAAGCTGAAGTTAGTGAATATAAATCCCATCCCAAGCGACATCTTCAATTTCAGAACATACAAATTTTGTCTTTGAGTTGCTCAACACAGTGTTGTAAGAAGTGACGTTTCAGATTAAGTCTTCAAGTTTAGGCAGTACATATTTAGAATTTATATAAATTAGTCTGTACCTGTAAGCTGAGGTTGGCCCTAATCATGACCCTAATCATGACTGTAATCATGAACCCACTGTTAAATTCCTATCCCCTTCCTGTACCCAGGCAGCAACCAGCCAGATGTGGGGTGGAGTTGTCCATTGGCTCAAGTGGGAGTATTCATGTGCTTAAAGATAAACACTTATCTGAGTGCTTTGCTGGGTCAAGACCAAAGTATTCTCCAGGTTTTCTGGTGGCTTCTTTATCTTTACCCCAGCTTTGCTGAATGGACTTTTAGGTTTGGGAAAACAAAGGCCACATTTCTCTTCACCAAATACAAATTCTGCATCTTCTGAGAGTAGTTCACTTGAAGTAGCCACGCATCCTTCTTACTGTCCACTGTTCCTTTTTGTCCTTCATTACCAATAGTATTAAAAGAAATTTTATTTTCTTAAGAAATAAAGAGATGTAGTAATAAAATACATTAATAACCTGACATATAGCCATTGAAATCAGTGGGAGTTTCTCCAATGACTTCAACAGGTTTTGAATTAGGTTCTAAAATGCTAAATTTAGGGAATAGCAATTAAAGAGTTATCTGATCAATAGCCAAAAGATCAGAATGTCTATAATATATTAATCCTACTGAAAACAACAGCACAATAACTGTTTTCTTGTCTAAAATGAATTATTCCTAGCCTCTGTGATATAAACAATTCCAATAATCAGCATGTACATATACAGATATACAAAACACACAAATGCATGTAGTAATTAAAAATTAAATTATGATTCAACAGATGTAATGAGATCTAAGTATTAATAACCTCATTAAAAAGTCTGATGAATACAAAAGCTCTCCCGTTATAATTACTCTTAGAAAGAAAAGAAGTATTGTTAATCTACCGAGCAGCTGATGACACAGAAAATTATGAATAATAGAAACATTGCACAAATTAATTTTAAATTAGAAGGACAGAATAGTTTGTATTTAATAATAGGAAGACCATTTTTAGCAGAGAATAGGCATGATGTTCTGTTGGAGACTGTTTTAATTATTAGACTCTTTTTCTCTCCCATGCTCCTGAATTTTTTTAAAAAGAAGTAATCTTTCTCTAATAACAGGTCTAAATGAAGCTAGGTTCTGGCTAGCAGCATCCTACAAACACTACATCATCTGAATGCTACCAAAAGGTCTCTTTTCAAAAAGTTTTGAGGCTGTGAAAGACTGGTGGGAGACTTTCCAAAATGTAGAATAACACAGAAGACAACTGCTTGGACAATTATAGGCAACAGACTTTGTGGTATTCATATTGGTTTGTTATGTACAATAAGTGAATATTATAATGGTTAAGCTAATTCTGGAGACAGACTGTCTTTTTATTAGTCTGAGCTACTTCTCATATGTAGCGGCATAGCTGCTGGAATAGAAACCTAAAAAGGCTAGGCTATCGTTGTTTATCATATTTAGCAAAGAAAATTCGTCATTGCTGTATCATGCACTGCAGTATACACTGCATTTGGCACTTTCATTAAGTGACATTAATATTTGTATTCCCACCATCACCTTCCCATATTTTTTAGTAATGCAGTAAATATGGCACATATTAAACATATTTTGCCTGTAAACTCCAGGCAATGGTATAAAATACAAGTTTATCTTTGTGTTCAGTTAGCATCATTGTATCTGTTTAGTTATCATTTTCCTTGAAGAGTCAAAATGACACAATTGCTTATATTAATCATGGCAAGAAATGCTAAGACAACCCATAAGAGAACCATTTTTTACTTATTGGCTTTTTGTACAAGCTGTATTGGCAAAGTAATTTCACAAGTTTAATGGATGACTCCAGCTTGTAAAATGTATTGGTCAAGGTAGGTCATATAGTGTAGTATTTACAGAAATGGAACCAGGCAGGTTCAGTGACTCGAGTAGTTAAATAATAATGACAAAAAGGCTGAATGTTTATCCTTGCTTTTTATGCCCTCAATAAATATTTTTGTGCCATAGGAAAATTAATGCTATAATGCAGTCAAAAGATCAGGCTTTAATTACTACAATCCCTTCTGGTCAAAAGTTACATTATGTTGTAATTTGTAATTTATAAAACCCATCATCAGAAGCTTAATATACCTGATGAAGATTGAAATTGTGCCATCATGAAGGCTGGAATCATTTGTGTCCAAAAACAAGACATGTGAAGCATCTGTAGCAGTAGCAATAAAGGAGTTAGGAAAAACCCTTCATTTTAAAATAAAAATCATTCATAGTGGAAGCTTTCAGTTAGCAACTAGCTATTAGAATTGAATCCAGCAGTCTGCTTTTATCTCAAGGATGATTTGGGTTTTCTAGTGTAGACATGTGCTTGTGAATGCAAATTTACTATCATGAAACCAAAATACTGAAATTCACATACTGTCATGTAAAGGTAAGAGGTTAACAATAAAAGGTACTTTGAGGTCTAACTGACAGCACCTTTCATTTTGTGCTTGGATTAACTATTTGCACTTTCTATTTTGAATTACGATTTGGTTGTTCACCATTGGTGAGGGGCATTGAGTGCCAGCTAATCCTGAACACTTTTCTATCTCTACCTGAGTGGTTTAGTTTTAATCTATCATTGATTTAAAGTCCACTGATGTCTTTGGCTATTTCTATATAGGCAGGTGCAGAGACATATATATTTGTTCTTACCCATGCATTGAGCGGCAAGAAACAAGCCAGCTCAGTCACACGTTCTCACAGCACCACGCTGAAGCTACTGAAATCTTTAGAGAGGTATCAGTCTATTATTTGGGCCACAGGTCTGCATTAGTGCACCTACATGCCTTCCCAACTGATCCAGCCACCAAGCCAGGAAATATGAAATTATTACTCTACCCTTAATTGGTTTAGTGGTGGACTTGGTAGTGTTAGGTTAATGGCTGGACTTGATGATATTAAAGGTCTTTTCCAACCTAAACAATTCTATGATTCTATGATTCTATGATCCCAAATTTTCTGCAGTAAATTCATAGTGCATACAGTGCCCTGTGTTTGTCCTCTCTTACCCGTGTAAACAAACCATCTGTATCAGTGCGCTTCATAGCCCTGCTCCACCCTGTCATGCTGCCTTCTACCCGGCTTCCCAGAAGGACAGAGCTGCCCTGCAGGGGAAGTGCAGCCAGTACACGCATGCAGACGTGCCCAGTGACGACTGGGAGTCTCACACAGTGATGAACTGGGAGTAAGGTTCCAGAACTAGCTGCTGCCAATGAGCAAAATGCCTGAGGTAAGAGTCTTTCCCTTGCCATTCCTGACCAGCATGAATACACTTAGCAAAGCAAGACTTTTTCATGCATCTTGGAAGAAAATACTAACATACAAAACATTATTTTTTCAGTGCTTACAGCAATACATTTTGAGCACCAGGCAGAAAAGCGCACCAAACACTTCAGATAATGTTCATTAAGTTGTAGAGTAAGTTATCACATTGACAATTAATGAAATAAAGCTCTGGCGTTTATGGGAAAGCTAGCTGTGCTTGTGATAAAAAGGAATGAACAGAATAATATCACATTAAGATGCTCTTCCAGTGGAGAAGTTGCTTCACAACAAAGTGAAAAGACTCTGCCAACAAGGCTTTCAAAGTTAAATAAATCTACTTGCATTTGCTGTTCTAATTTAGCAGGTCAGTATTTCAAAGAAACCCTAGAGATAAGCAAGCTGGCAGGAAAATGAGAGAAGTTGTGGGGAGGAGAGTGAGAAAGCGATTTGGGCCTGAATTATTCTTGGCATTTACAGGTTGTGAGTAATGTTAATAAAAATTACAGCTGCAACAATGATGACTCTCTGTTATAATACATACTGTCAGGAGCAGCCTCTTCAGTGACCTCTGGTAATATGATTCTGCTGGTGGATGCTTGAGAACTTGCTGAAGAAGCAAGTTAGAGCTGCAGAAATGGCAAGCCATTCCTCATTCTGCAAACAGGAGATTCAAAAACTACAATATGCATTGTGCAAAAATAAATAAGAAAATAAGAAAACCTTTTATTTTTCCTACATGAGAGGAACAATCCCATTCTATGGGATGTAAGGCTTATGATAGCACATAACCACAGAGTCTTTGTCTAACAGATCGATGACTATTCTTTTGACTGTGTAAAAATGTTTTTTGTCCACAGGAAAACTGCTGAATGAACAAAGCAATTGGAAAAAGCATTGCCTTTTACATGCTTGAAGCAAACACAGTAATTTATTTCTCATATCTTTTGTTATACCTTCTTCAGCAATAGTACTCTATGTTTCATTTTCAGCCCACCTGTAAAACTACAAATACAGCAATTATCTACAAGCATTTGCTAGAAAAATACAACATATAATTACAACAGCAAAAAGCCACTAAATTTGCAGTTCGGCTTGAGTTTGGTTTTATAATTTCAGTAACACCTTAAAAAGAAAAAAGCCACAAATGCTTACCTTAGCCACTAATCCTGGAGAAAATGTTTTTTATCAGAGTAATAAACAGTAAAAAGTAACTAATCATTAACACTCCACCAGTCTAGTTGCTAGAATCTGTAACTACCAATTTCCTGGGGTTTCTGCTTAATAGAAACTGTATTCATCATTTCATTTGTTCCTGAAGTACAGCAAAGTAGTCGAAGAAGCTGCATTTATGTGTAAAAGAGTCAGCTCCCTGCTGTGAACAGGCTGTTTCCTGCTTATTACAGTAAATAAAATATCTAAGCATTGTTTAAAAAACTTATTTTAATCTTGAAACTTTTGTACTCTTTCTTTTCCTTCTCCTGTCCTCCTCACAGAAACCTTGAGAAAAGTATTTTTAGTTCTAAATGGATGTGGGAAGTAGACATGTGGATAACAAGTGCCATGGTTTAATCATTATTTGTATCCCATTCACTTCTTTCACATAAAACTTGTGTCTTTGTTGCACTGAAACTATTCACTAAAATTTTGCACTTAGAACTAAAGAAGACACTGAGATGTAACAGAAGGTTTTTTTCCAATATGCTTGGTAAATTTTAATTATTTTCTCTTGAAATTTGCCTAATATTTAAAAACAATTTTTTAAAAAATATTAAAAGTTAAATCCAAAAATTGCTTTAGATTAAACAAAACATTTCAAGTCCCTAAAAGTTTCCGTTACGTTTTGAAATCACGAGCCTTTCTCACATATAATGTGAAACAATAAAGTTAAAAAACCTACCATTTAGTGACATTTGTCACGCCTGTAATTTCCTGAACTAACCAAAGTATGCCCACCAGATGTTATCGTGGCGTCTTCCAAGTTTTGTCTCTTCTTACCTTGCTGATAAACCCAACAACTTTATTTTGGTGGAGGATCTATATAGAAATTGAGAATGGTCTAAAAAAATTGACTTGGATGTGCAGAGGAAACTTAACTAAGCTCATGGAACCTTCCTAAATAGTCCTTGGCCATTTAACACAACCAAATTTTTCAGGTGTCTGCTCCAAACTCTCTTATTCTGGCTTTGAAATCCTATAGTTCTTTGCCTGGCTCCTGGTGATAAATATTCTGACCGTTACAGCTGGAAACTAGACCATATAATTAATTGCCAAGCATGGAGTTCCACATGCATAAAGACAAATGCCAGTGAAAAAATACATTGCTCAGGCATAGTACTTGAAAGGCTTTCAATGACTTTTATTTTGCTGAAAAGCGAGATCTTCCAGCTTTTTCCTGGAAGTTTGTGTCTTTATTACCATTAGTAGTATCAGTCATACCTATTACTTCAGTGTCCAAGGGCCCGTACAAAAAAAAAAAAAAAAATAAAAAGATTCACTCATTCAGCTACAGAAGACACTCTTAGAGCCCCAAATAATGTATGTTCTCTCTAATCTAAATGAACAAGACAGTTGCCAGGAGTAAAAACAGAAGAGAATGATAGCAGTCACATCACAACACTTCAGAGTTTGAAGTTTGAAGCCTGTACTCCTTGGAAAAATGATCCCCATGAATTCTGGGAGAAGCTAAACAGAATGCAATGTGAAGGAAAACAGTGTGAAGTTAATAAAGCAGGGATGAAAAGGTAAGTGGGGCAAAAGAAAAGCTGAGGTAAGGATCAAGAAAAGTGGATAGAGAAATCAATTCAGAATTGCAGAAATTTTTAAATTGCAAACATAATTTTATATATGCATTTCTTGTAAGCCTATTCTTACAGGTTTCCAAGTCCAATCACTTCTATTCTTTCAGTGTGTAAGAGCTAAAAGAATAAGAGAGCACACAGAAAACAAAAAGATTGCTTCAGATATTCCATTGCTTTCTTTTTGGGACTTCATGCAGTCAAACAGCAGCAACAACAGAAGATCATACACTGAAATTATTAGGAAGGGGAGCATATTAGACTAATTTTTTATACTGCTTTTGAAAAAGAATACTGACTTCTAGATTATTTCCCTAGTCTGATTCTGGCTAATATTGCCATAATACACCTCACAACTATGTTGGCATTTCTAGGGCACAATTTATATCATCTTAAAATAGATGTCTAAAGCAGGTCAGACAAATTGTGCTCTTGCAGTGCCTTTTACTCCCCACTGACTATAAAAAGCATGACGAGCTCAGATGTGCATGTCTACACTGTAGACATCTACAGGTAGGTGATAAATTCCACGCTATATGATTTATGATGAACTGACTTTGATGGTCAGAGAGGGATGAGTTCCAAGTGAATTTTTCCCAGCTCCAAAGCTGGATCATTTTTAGGGTTTCTCTGCAAAGTGGATACCACTGTGTCTTCTAAGGGATCGAACTCATGCTGTAGCTTTAAGTGCTGTGGCACTTAAACAGACATTCAGCCCTTACTTGTTCAGAGAACTGGTGGAAATGTGGTCATCTCTGAAACCATCCCACCCTTTTGAAACCTTCCTTGGCAGATTTGACTGAATAAACTCACAGATTCAAAAGTTATTAGGGGAAGACCAATAGAGACACATACAGTTAGCACTGCTACGTAAGTGTCTGAGGGAAACCATGATAAAAATTTCAAACAAAATTAAGAAAATGGATTCCCACCTTCCATTTAGTCATAACTAATTAATTGAAATGAGGTGTAATAACAGCATAAATAAAACCACTCATGTCAAACTCTATCTTTTGCTTCTACATTTCCTTCTTCCTCCTTTTACACAACTGAGTCTTTTATTTTATGATAAAAAAATCTCATACTGATCCCACTGAATACAAGCTAGTATTAAATATGAATAAGAGTTTCGTTATTCAGCAATATGCATCTCACTGTACATTTTTGTCTGATAAACTGTAAGATTTCTGTGGTTCAGGGACTGCCTTTTATTTATTGTTACCTTTCTAAGTATATCATCTTTGCAACTATCATACATAAATGATAGAAAGAGTAGTGTTATTTGCACAGAGAGAATAATAAAACCACTGCAGTTTAAGCAAATGTCTTCTTAAGTAGGGAAATGTCTTCTTAAGTAATGGTCATTCAGAATTTTAATATTATACACTTTCCAAATTTGTACTGCAAGACTGAACTTTGATTTGTAACATTTCAGGCTCTGGGTACATTGCACAAGCATGAATGCTATTTGAAAATAGCTGTTAGGTCAAGTGTCTATTATTTCACGTGCTTCTTTGTTCTAGCTGCTGAGAGAAACAGTAATATTTTTCTACCAATATTACCATCAAGGAGAAAAACCTGGATGTTCTCAAAAGAGTTAGACCCAAGAACCATTGAATGCATTGAAAAATCTCACATTGCTTTGGTTTTGGCCCTTGTAGAAACGACTCTCGCTTTAAGGATGAGATAAAAATAAATTACTCGTGTTCCTTCATGCACTTTTAAAGGGTATTTTCACTTAAAATATTATGCTTTAATTCCATTGTTCTATGGGAACCTTAACATGATATCCAGTTTCTTTGTGATAGCCTAGTCCTTTGTAATATAATCTCTTGAACAGAAACTGAAAAAAAAAATCTATTTCTTCAGAAGTTATACTTTCTCATTTCAAATACCAGAAGTTGTCTGTTATATTATTGGTTGGACTGGATAATCTTAAAGGTCTTCTCCAACCTAAACAATTCTATGATTCTATGATTATTTTGAGTTAAATTACTTTACTATGATACTCTGACTATAGAGTAGGAAGAGTTAGAATAAGGCAAATTTTGGTGTAAAATTCCTGTAAGGCAATAATTCTTACCTTGGCCAATTTATTTAGCCTCACACAGCATAGAACCACCGTATGGACACTTTTCTTTACAGGAATTTTTAAATGTTGTATGGTGCTGAATAGCGATTAGACATGCCTCTATGGTCTCCAAATCTATTCTCTGACTTTCATAGGCCTTGTTATCCTATGATCCTTTCATCAAATAAACAATTCAAGTAGGCAAGATACCTAGAAGTATACCTGGGAGCACAAGAGATTATGCGGTGGGAACAGGTCAGAGCCACAGTTACTTCAGTGTTTGATATATGAAGGATTTGGTCTCTTAACAGGCTTAGACAAATTCTCTATCTGAGGTTTGGACTATTTGCTATACATTTGCTAAAAGTGCTGCTGGTGTAAATTAAATGTCACAAAGAACATCCTGTATCCTATTAAGGCATTAAACTCTTGCTTCATATTCAGGTCCATGGTGCTGTACATGACACAGTTTGTTTTGTACTCAATTTGAAAGGTTTCAACGGGATTTCCTGGTTTAGAGTTATGCTCTGTAAATATGAAACTGAATTCATAAGTAGGATATTTATCAAACAAGAAGGAAAAAAAGAGGATCTGACACTTGATAATTAAATATACTCCTCTCAGGACTGGAAGAAGGGTTTAGAAGATAATTATTGATTGTTAATTTAAAAATGGCCTGAAGAGGTAATATAAAAAGTACTCTAATTAGCTTTGCCACTTAGAGAAGTTATACATTTTTTACTTTAAAATAGTTGTATTTGTTCTGTTCCAAAAATGCACATAATTAAACATGAATTTAATTTTAATTGGGTCCCTAGTGAACACCCTTAAGCCATTTTGTATTTTAAAACTTTGGCTAGTTTCAGACAAAAAACTTGTACTGGCAAATCAGCCAGAGGCATGATGTTGCCTTTGATGGACAGCTACGCCAGTAACTCTCTTTTAATAAGATGGGGATGATTTGGTTGGTGTAGAATATTTTGGTCAGTGTAGGTGACAGCCTCAGGCACAAGTAGTCCAAACAAGTGCTTGAAGCCCCATGCTTTTAAGTAACCCCAGAGGTACATCTAATCCAACACTTCCTTACGTCAGGTTACCACATATCAACTGCTCTGAAGTATCTGCCCAGTAACAAAGGAGAGGTACATAACTCAGTCATCTATTAAAGTGTAAGTGACTTGGAGTTATTTTGTCTGTGTACCTCAAAAAAGAGTTTTTTCATAGCAATTAACTTAGATGATTATAAGTGTTTCCTGCATATACATATCAGCAGTGCCCACCATACTGCTTCCGAAGAAGCTCCTATGCAGGAAGCTTACAAAGTAAAAAGTGTGGAGCTGAGGATCTGGTTTACAATCATGGGTGAGACAGTCTGAGACTGAGGGAGGTGAGCTGCAAAGAGCTTCAGGGGTAAATTAGGAATACAGTGCTATGCAACCAGGAAAAGGGAAAATTTGCCTGTTTGAGTGAACAGCCAGGGTTATTCCTTGGAGTCTTCTACAGTGACAAGAAATCAGCTACTCCAGCAATAGAACTGTTCTGCTGGTCTAAGTAATGTCCATGCTAGGAGGATGTTGCCTCCATAATGCATGGTGTCCCTGTACACTCTTTGGTTTTACAAAAGACCACTTAAGTTTCTACAAGAATATTTTTTTTCATTTATATTATTATATTGATATCATGCTAATTCCTGCAAGTCAATAAAGCTTGGGAAAAGAAACAGGACTGCTGTTCAACAAGACACCAAGACAACCACACCAATAATCAACACAAAACTTGTGTTTTCACATCAACACAAGTTGATCAACACAGGTAAAGACTTCCCCAGTAACAGAAGTCCATGACAGAGAAGGAAACCAACTGAGTTGCGTAAATAGAAAGGATGTTGGGGGGATAAGGGACCCATTTTCATTTCTTACAGTAAAGTCCCAGATAAATGTACTACCTTAGTCTAGTTGGTTGATTGATGCCATAGAGGAAAGTAGCAAACTAAAGCAGGTCTCTGGAAACTAGAAAGACACCATGAATGCTGAAATGAGTGCGAAACGTGACTGGAGGAACAGTGTGAGCATGTGGTTCTTCAGCACCTATAAAGCACGCAGTCTCATTCTGTCAAAACTGGTAGCTGTGAACAAAAACAGCCAAGGCAGGCTCTTTTTTGGGTGTTCTGGGGGAACACTGTTGCTACAACAACCGTTCCAAAGCTTCTGCAGTCCCTGCAGACCAGGTCACTCAGGGACCCTGGAATTTGCTGTGGCTTTAGGCCATACAGCTTTCCCAGTTGCCTCAGACCCAGTCTTTGCTTCTTCAAGAAGAAAGTTAAGGATAGTTATCCAACTTTGCTTAAGGGTTTCACAATATTGCAACCAACTAAAAATGGGCTAAAATGTAACCATTCAGTGATGAACATACTTATCCTTGCCATGGTCTCTGTCTGCAAAAGATAAACAGATAAATAGGATACTTTATTTCCCATTCTGTGTTCTTTGTTACTGCAAGAAATGGCAGCTAGCGCACAGTGGTTTTCAGCCATCACTAGACATACTTTTGTTTCAAAACTGAAGACCTGAAAATGGTAATATGATCTGAAATGCAGTGAAGTGTTAGTATATTTGTGCTTCTTCAAGAACTGTATTAACTCTTATTCTTACGGAGTTGTTATTAGTCACCCGCAGGCATTTTAATTATCTAGCATCTATCTACCTGATATATTTGTTACACCTCACACTTTTGGAAGATGGTATTTCATAAGCTTCATGCTTTCAACTCACTGAAATTACAAGGTGGGTATGCTTTCCAGTTATCAAAATTATAGTCACACTAGGTTCAGTGAAATTTGGATCAAGACCTCAGTGAAAGAGCACTTCTGGTGACATTAACAATTGCATTTCTCAACTCAGGTTCCCCAACTGAACTTCATGTTGTATATCTTTCTTATATAATCTTCATAGGGAAAATACTCTGTATTAAACCACTGCTTAAGGAGATGCTGAATGTCCTTACTGATAGCTGAAGAGGAAGTGGTAAGTTACTGTGAATAAAAAGGAGCCTTCCCTTAGAGAAAACTATGCTTGAATAAGGTGGCAACTTCAATAGCACCATTTCACTGAAAGAAAAAAAAAAAAAAAAACCTCTTATAAATTTAGGTATTTCTTCTTCTCAGGAAATGTCTGCCATTTTAAGAGCAGCTACTATGACTCGGCACAGAATGACTGAGGTTTTGCAACTGATACAATACAAACTCATCCCTCCTTTCTGGGGCAAGGGAAGTATTTATATAAATTGTGCTGATTTCATGTAACATTAAGGGGGCAATTCTTTAATCAAATAAATTAGTCTTCTCTATGCAAACAAACATGTATACTGCAGTCAAATCAAATATTTTATCACTCTACAAGATAAGCACTTCAATTTCATATCAGAAACTAAGCTTGGCATACAGCAATGGTATTATTAACAAAGAGAAACGCAAACAAGAGCTAACAAACAAAACCAAAGCAGTGAAATTTGTGATTCAAAATGTTAATTTTAATCTTAGCTTTATGGTGTGATGGGTATTTAGGAGCATGTTCTAATGTTCTAGCTAAGTATTACCCCTGCATAAACACAAAGGTCTTTCTGTTTGATAGAAAGACTCATAGTGATGACAGAGGACTTCAGATGAGATGTATAAGCTTTAATTCAGTAAGGC
Organism: Pelecanus crispus; assembly: GCF_030463565.1. NCBI lineage: Eukaryota > Metazoa > Chordata > Aves > Pelecaniformes > Pelecanidae > Pelecanus > Pelecanus crispus. The sequence goes on from NC_134643.1 coordinate 27,947,866, forward strand.
TTTTAAGCATTTGTAAATGTTAAGCACATGTTTAGATTGCTTTAACAAATAGGGGTAGAGGTAATCATGTACACAAGTAGCTTCATGATTTGAACCCTTAGTGTGAACACGCTGAAGACTTCTGTACAGGAAGACTTAATTTTTGGCTATGGAGAATGTAAGTTAATGAATTAATAAATCTTTTTGGCTTTCTTTTATTGTCTCAATGCATATTTTTTTCATTACCCAGTCAGTAGAGTTCCACCTTGCAATGCTTCATATCAGCCTGTGGATACCAAAGATGCATAACATATGGTATAGACATTTTTCTTCCAGCAGTGGGTGGTCTGATTCCTTAATCAAGCTGACTTTTTGTATTAAAAAGCTTAGGTCAGCTTTTGCTCTTAGAAAATTTATTTTACTTTGCTTGACTACATTTATTTTAAAGTATGCGTGTGCATACATGCATGGCTCAGTGCCTAGTAACGGTATTATGTAGCCAAGAACATCTCAGTGTTTCCATCATAATTCCTTGCTTCTTGAGATTTATCACAAGGCAATAAAAATTCGCTCAACTCTGAAAACAAGGCTTCTGTGCTTTATTTCATACAGAAAAAAAAAAAGTTCACTTTTAGCAATAAAATTGTAAGGAAATAGAGAAATTAAGAAAAAACTTCCCACAGAGCCTGAATTGCTTTTGTGTTTTTTAATATCAATGTTTCAGACCATTACTTACTACCAAAGGACATTAATGCCTAGATATTTCCAAGGGAAAATGCATTTTAAAAGGCTTCTGACATCTGTAATACATACTACTAATTGTTACACAGGGTAGCCTTTTTTGGTTTTGCTTTAAATCAAGATACTCTCCTTATTTTTCTAGTTTGATATAATTTTTTTCCTCTTACAAGAGTTATATTTTTTGGCTTCAAATAAAGTTTATATAAACTGTGTCCCATGTCTCTGTTTTCTCCAACATTTGAATGCACAGTACTGCAGCTGTGTGTCAAAAAAAAAAAAAAAAAAAGGTAGCTAAAAAAAGCTCAGGAGTCAAGACTTTGAAGAGGTTAAACACATAAATACAGCTCAAGAAGAATGTGTTATTCTGAAATTATTCCTTTTCTGCATCAGCATTAAACTGAGGACAGTCAAACTTTGAAGAGAGTGTTCTTTTCATGTTGGAGTAACAAATAGACAAATAATCATTTTACATGACAGAGATCCAACATCAAGTCCTAGCTGGGAACTTGAAGTGGACCATGAATCTAAGATGCCCACGTATCACAAAAGGAAGTGGTTATTATGAATAATTATCTGTTATGAGGTGAATGTCCTTAGGCTTTTCAGTTTGAACTATGCTACTCTGTATATTCAGTTAGGGACTCATTGCAACCAAGACATGAATTTGCATTTTCTACCTCTGCTGACTATGTTCTCACTTGGTTTGTTTGATCATTGGGAAACCATAAAAGTTTTTGGTTTTGTATCTGCTACACAGTAAGAAATAGCATAAGGGAAAACTCTGCCACCTCTGTTTCAATAGGTATTTTTCTTCTGAACTAAAATTCCCTTTTGGACATTCATGGCTGAAATACATTCATTAGACAATATGTTAGCACCCTGAAGAGAGCAGATTTTATCAGAGCAGGGGGCCATCAGAGGCTAACCACAAACATGCACACAATGTCAATGTTATCATAACACAAAAGTCTGTCCCACACATAAAATTATGCCAGTAATTCAGATAAGAATAGAAATCCCATGGGTAGCAAATATAGATCATCTTCTAGAACATTTCAAGGTGGTGATCCTCTTAAAAGCTGCAACTGTTTTGAGTACAATTCAATCTCAATGCTGAGATCTTTGCACACCATTCTTTCTCCCTGGTTTGTTTTTGCATATGCAGGATATGCCATCTTTTATTCTTCATAACTTAAATGTAGTAGTTTTTGTTGAGACAGAGAAGTGTCAGTATTACTGCTGTCAGAACTCACATGCATCCTAGGAGGAGCTGGCCGGTAAATGAGGAAGCAATACATGTTGAAAATGGGTATTTGTCTAAACAGAGACAGCATTGCTTTGCTATCCCAAGAGAATCTACACACTTCATATGCAATATCAGTGACACTGAATGAAGTCCATATGATTCTTCTTCCAGGACAAAACTCTGGCAGAGCTATTTAGCTGCTAAGAAGATTTGAGCATGAAGTCCAACTATTTTTAGGTCATGGTCTTATTACTTTGTCACTGATCTTATGCTTGAGGCTCAGCATTCCATCATTCACAATGTAAAAATTGCATAGAATTTAGAGCAGGAGTGTGGGTAAAAGGCAATAGGTTCAGGAAATGGATAGTATGTAAGCTTTAAGTCTTTTCTGAGAGGCAAGACATCTGTTTCAGCTGAGAGCAACACAGCTGAAGAGTGTCAGCTGCCATTCAGGTGAGACAAGTTATTGCCACATCTTTGTTGATAAAGGTGTTTGTATGAAGTCCTTCTCTGCTGGATAGAAGTGTTCAGAAATGGCAGGCTGCAACTTGGTCTCATAATTGTAAGGCTGTTCTTCCTGAAGCAGAAGTGCTTTCAAAGAGTTAGAGGATTTGAACTGGGGCATAGCTGCTAGCAGACATGTAGCAGTGCAACGGGATGGCTTATTAAACTGTCTTTCAGCTACACCCAGCTGTGGAAGTGAAGTAACAAGTCTAAAGTCTTTTTGGCAGCTACAGCAGTAAATGTTATGAGTGAGCCATGCGACAGTAGTCATGTAGTTGTGCAGGCATATCCTTAGATACTTCTACAGACAGAAAAGACTAGACTTGGAAGGTCCATACAGGGTCACTCAGTATAACTCGGAAACTATGAACTACACTCAAGCACATGTCTGGAAAAAGTGAGGTTAACTTTAACAAACTCTGTTTACCTGGTAACTTTGACAAGTAAACAATTTCACTCTTTTTGAGTCATTGTAAAATTCTGCTTTCTGAGGCCTTGCCTTACCACTTCATTCTAATGTTGCTTCCCTGTCACTTGATTCCTAGTAAAAATATATATTCCCTCTCTTCCCTCTCTTAATCCTTGTTAAAACCAAGTTGCTTTAAAATGTTTCTCAGATGGTCAGCCAGTGTTTTTGCTCTTTCTTCTTATTCTGTCAGTAAGTTTCCTAATTAACTCTATTCACATACAAAAAAAATTTCCTGAAGTGTGCAGCATTCCATCTGAATTTTGTCATGAAGAGAACCAGGACTGAACATGTTTCCTTCCACCTCTGAGAACTTGTGTTTGAATCACAGTTTGAATGAATAGATAAATCTAAACCACTGCAATCTTCAGGTTCACTGCAGCTTGCTGTGGTTATGTCTTTAAAACAGAGATTCAGGCCTGCAGATTCACGGTAGTGGAAATCAGGACAGATGTGGTGACAGAAGTCAGTAGGATAGATCATTACATATTTGGTATCAAGTTTAGTTGTAGGCAGCATTAATAGTGTCACTTTTATGAGCACTATAGTGACAAATATTCAAAGATCTTATCTGAATGAGGCAGAATACCTCCTCGGAGCTCCTTGGGATTTTGTAAGATTAGGGTTATAGTACAATCATGTGATATCCCAAAAAGTAATTTTGATTCTGTTACAAAGTTTTATATTCATTTAGCTGATGCATTATGCCAATAAATCCCATTTTTATTGCATTCTATAGTGTAGTATAATGTTGTAAAGATTTTATTGGAGTCCTCTATTTGTTTTGGCTTGATGGATCGAAAAATTGTTTGCATTGTACAGGCCTTTTCATTTAACAGGTATTCATTTAAATGGGTAATAAGATACAAGGGTTGTGTAATGAGATGGAAAATTGCTAACCACGTATTAGGTGATTACTATGTTTTTTGTCCAAATCAATTTTGGCAGAAAATAATAAATCTAGAAAATGGACTTGGACTGTACATTTCAGGTTGGTAATCAGTAGGTCACTCTTGTGAAAATATTTTGCCATTTGTTCTTGTTTAATGGGGAAAGAAGCCATTGCCTTATTTAATAGCAATTTCATAGTGAGATACAAGTGCCATATGAAAAGGGATATGTATCAGGGCTAAAAATTCCCCCAGACACAAAGTCATGTCTTCTGTCTTTTTTCTCTATTGAATATTCTCTATTGAGATTTTTGCTGGTCACCTCCTAAAATAACTTGATTCCACAATGTCCAAGAAGAAGAAGGACAGAGGCACAAGCTGTATATGTGATTAGGAGACTAGGAAGACAGCTCAAACATGGATTTACCAGGGAAGGCTTGGGTCATGCTTTCCCCAGCCTTGCTATGATCTCCCAGTAGGGCTCTCCCTCAGCCCTCCATGCAGAGTCCCTGTCAGAAGGAAGCTTCAGTCCCTCTCCCAGAACATATGTGCTGGCAACAATGTGACAAGAGAGAACCAGAAAATTCGCAAGGATGTTGGAGCCTTTCCTTGTCTGAAGTCCCATTGGGGGCCACTATCACACTCTTCTCAAAGTGGGAAATCTCATTTCCCCCATCCTTGGGGATGGCTGTCCCCCTATTTTATACACATGTATTTTTCACAACTTCACGTTCATCCACCTAGGGTTTAGCACAAACCAAAATTCTGAAATGTCTGTATTGCATGTCCATGCAGTCATTATCTGTGTCTTGTGTCCACAGAACAATAATTCTGATGTAATCAGGCCATAGTGGAGGATGAGTAAATTGTCCTGGTAGACACCAAGTAGAGCCTGACTAAGTCTGTGCTTCATGCTGTGTGAATCAATGTCCAGAGCTCTAAGATGTCTAGGAGCTACAAGCTATCTCCCAATAGGTTAACTAACAGCAACAAGGAGACATACAGCAGCTGCTTACATATTTCTCAGCTTTTATAGGCTGTGAGGAGATCTTCTAGGCTATTGCAAAGCAAAGTGAAAAGGCAAAATTAAGCCATTTCTGAACAATTTGGTTTAAGTCTGGCCTAAAAGAATAGCATCTGCTCACATGATCATTTACAACTCAAAAGCTTTCTTGGAAGCTGTTTCTTTCCCCAGCCCCAGAGCCACTAATTGCTAAGTTACAGCTGTGATGTACTACCAGACTGTGAAGCAATTTCAGTGCTAATAAATTAAATATGCTTCTGACCTTTCTCCAGCACTGAAACCAGTAACCTAGAAAGTCTGGCACCCATACTGTTAAGCAATCTTTCTATGCAGAATGCACTGACAATATCCAAAATGGTACTGGGAATAGTCACTGGACTGTGATGACTTCCAAACTGTACCCGGGAATTATTTAGGAGACAGGTAGTTTGCCCAGGCCAAAACTGAAGAAAGGATTGTACTAATAATTCAGCAATGTTACAACTGAATACCAGTACAATGAATGTTGCCTGACAGTGTTTAATTTACTAATATTAATGTAATATGACTCTACAGACTGATTTAATATATGTTAAAATGTCACATATGTGAACAGGTTTTCATGTTATCAAGCACTAACCACGATAACAGGGATGAAGCAGAATTAACAGTTTGTTTACTCACACAGTGTGATGACATGCTATAGCTTTATAAACATGGGGGTTTTTAAAACAAGAGAGTCCTGCACTACACCTGCAGGAAACAAGAACTACTGTAAAGCAAACAAGAATAATTGCATTAATAATTACTTGCAATGTAATTGTTACCTATACCTGAGCAAGATCAGGATCTATCCTTACCACTGTCCAAAGCCTTGGCATTACTAGCACATTGCCCCACATCACCTACTCTGAGGAACCGTCTGTTCTTTAGTTCTATTTTGTGCAATTGACAGGTTCATTATTTATGGTCCAATATAGTTAATCTACTGTTAGGCCCCTGACTTGAAATAAGCTCTGTGTGGTTGGATGTCTGCATTTGCCCAAAGCCCTATTAAAGCCTCTAAAGCTTCACAGAGGCACAAGACAGACAAAATACAGCTCACTCCAAGTTTGGGGATGTAGTATGGTCTCAGAATTACATTTAAATAGAATTGGTTTTCTGTGCTTCTATTTATGAATTTTGTTTATCATAATACTTCTCTAAGTCAAAACAAAACAAGTCTTGTTCTGGTTCTAGCTCTCAGAGTGACTTTGCAAGGAATCTCTTTCCTCCAAAAATCATACCTTCTAAACATCTCAATTCCTTATGTAAATTGAACTGGACAGGAAGGTCAGTTAGCAGTGAAATAACATTACTTAAAAGTAAATCCCCATCATGCATTGGAGCTATCCATTAGGGAAACATTAGTGAGATACAAATTTATGTTTCCCAGCTTGCAGCTTCAGACTGTCTATTTTAATTTTGTTCATACACTACTAGTTATCTGCAGTGGATTTAATATTCTGCAATACCACATTTTATGTGATCTCTCTGGTCCTCTTTGTCTTGCTTTCCATTTACTACTGCATGATATTATTTGGTTGCATGAAGGATCTTGGCTGTTACTCTGTTGTTCCATTTCTGCTGCCAGAATAGTTTTGATCAATACAGCTTGCAAAAAATTAGATCATAAAATGCAGTGCATTTAACAGAACTTTTTTCAGTTGTTCTGAGAACTTTCATTTCAAATACAGGAACAATAAATGGTCTACACCCCACTTGTGGCTTTTTAGTATATTTTTGCAGACTATTAAATATAAAATACATATGAGCCGTTAGTTCATCCTTGAAGAAACACATTGAGTTTGAAGTTTTTTAATGCTACTGTATAAATTTGTATTTCAAGATATTTTCACTTCCAACATGAAGTGTACAAGATAATGGGGCAGAGCTAACAGGATGATTTAGTACCTACCTCTAGCTACAGTATATCTCCATCAATAAAAGGGCAACAACATACAAGAGAGTTGTGGCAGTCTCACTTTCTGCGGACTGTGCAGGGTAACAAGCTTTTATGTTGTATATAACAGAGTTCACATTTCTATTACTGAAATTGTTATCCCATAACACCACACCAGGGTGTCTTTCTAATGACATTTTTATGCAAAATGTTTGATTCAGCAACAAGACCTATTCACACCTTTCAAACAATTTGTGCACAGTTAAATGAACAATTGTTCCTAGCACACAGTCAGTAATCTAATCATTTTAATCTTAATAATCCACAGAGGAAAGTCGCAAGCAGTGATTATACACTGTGTGGGCTGCTTTTGATTCACTTTCGAGATTTCCATAATAAAGATCTGCCTGGAATTGGAGCAGTTCTCCACTCCTAAGGGCTACAGGCTAGAGAGTCTCATTTTTATAAGTATTTGAAAGGAGGATTCTTATTTTCCCTCAAATAACATAGGCCTGAACACTTATCAGAATCAGAACTATTAAAGTAAAATGCAACAGCAGAAAGGGTAACTTAAGAAGCTACCACTAGTTTTGCTCAAGGAACTTGTCTTCTCTCCAGAAGCATACCTTTTCCAATTTGTAAGGATCACCTGTGACTTTTCCGATTTCTGTCTAGCTGCAAGCTCGTTTTCCCATTAATATTGAAAATGTATAAAATACACATATATTTGGCCTGTTTCAGCTGGGATAGAGTTAATTTTTTTCCTAGTAGCTGGCATAGTGCTGTGTTTTGGATTTAGTATGAGAATAATTCTGATAACACACTGATGTTTTAGTTGTTGCTGAGTACTGCTTATGCTAGTCAAGGACTTTTCAGCTTCCCACGCTCTGCCAGGTGCACAAGAAGCCGGGAGGGGCACATACAGAATAGTTGATCCAAACTGACCAAAGGGCTATTCCATACCATATGACATCATGCTCAGTATATAAACTGAGGGGAGTTGGCTGGGGGGCAGCAATTGCTGCTCAGGGACTGGCTGGGAATCAGTCAGTTAGTGGGTGGTGAGCAGTTGCATCACCTGTTTTCTTTTTTCCCTGGGTTTTGTTTCTCTCTCTCTTGTTGTTCTCCTTTTCATTACAATTTTCATTACTATTATTATTATTTCAATTACTAAACTGTACTCATCTCAACCCATGAGTTTTCTTCCTTTTGCCCTTCCAATTCTCTCCCCCAACCCACCAGGTGGGGAGGGTGAGTGAGCAGCTGTGTGGTGCTTGGTTGCTGACAGGGGCTAAACAACAACAGTCATTTTTGGTGTCCAACATGGGGCACAAAGGGTTTGTGATAATAACAGATTAATCAGAGCTTATTAAGGAATTTGTATCTGTTAATAGCTGCGGGCCACGATATTGACTCCTCTGTTCTCAATCTTAGTTTATCTGCTCTGCACCATGCTCCTTTTTTTGCTGTACATGTTAAAGATTGGTGTTGCTTTTTGCAGTTTGCTGTGCTCTTCAGTGGTTAATGATGTTTTGCCTGGGAGATTTGTTATTAAAACACTGACCTTGAGTTTTTATCTGGTATTTGGGTTTTGTACTGAAACCATTAATGTACTTCAGGTACCACCTCATGGAGACAATTAACAATTATACTACTTCTTCTGAGAGGTTTCTTATGGAGGAAATACAGAATGGCACCTTCACTACCTTCTTCTGTGATGTTTCTTCCTTCGTTACAATAGCTTTTCAGTACTTTGAACATCCTTGGACAGTTAAGATACATCTATTGGTATTTCTTGGGAATATTGTTTTGGGTTTGTCTAAGATTAATAAGCAATTTAAGAATACCATCCAGAGATCTACCCCAACGCTGGACAGTTATGAGTGGCAGGGTATGTGGGATAGTATGGGCATGGGAGAGTACCTAGGACAGTGGGCACCTCCAGTGTTTCAGAACTTCACCCTTGAACAAGTGCAGTATCCCAAAAAATTAGTCGAATATTTGGAAAAAGTATGTTGTCACCCTGGCAACTCCAGATACAAATCACTGCAATGTGCTAGGTCTTGGCCCATGCTTACTAAGCCCTGTTCAACACTATTCAGAACCCTCAAGGGGAAGACAAGGTCTCTGGATCTGAACAACAAAGTGACAGGTACTGCAGGTACTCCAACCCCAGCCACAGGCACTGTGGGAACACATTTCTTGTTTCCTTCTGTTTTGTATAGGTTCATTACTCCAGGTTTTCCATTCCTTATCTTGTAATGCTCTTCTAGCTATATGCATATTTAATAGATTATGTAAGTGTCTATCAACCTCATAAAATATGTATTTTTAAAAATATATGTCCTAGCATGTGTTCCAAAATTTAATGTTCAGGGAGATTCCAACATTTAGGGTATTATCAAAGTGACATGGCAAGTTTTCTCTCTAGGGTCAGAGTGAAAATCTAGTCTTATTATTAAAATGCTTGACTCAAACTATAGACTTTTCTCTTAGCTTTGCCATATGTTTTTGGTAAATCACACCATCTTTCTGTGCCACACTTACAGAGGAAAGGAAGAAAATGTTTCTTATTCACATTCTCACCTACACCTTCTATTTAGATTCATTCTGTGCAAACCTTATAGCTAGTCACAGAGGTGATAATAAGAAGGATAGTAATAATATAGGCATGGTCATAGCTCCAATACAGATCAGTGGCCAGTAAATTTGGGATCGTATAGCCTCTACAAAAAAAATTGTGTTTTCTACTCAGTTCACTGCACAGTTTCATGCATCATAATTTGCACCTTTACTGTCACCTTTCCTGTAGTTCCAGCAGAAAATCCAAGCACTCCCTTAAGCTACCATGTTATAGAGCATTGTATAAAGCTGTGATTTGTACATATGTCTAGAACTAGTAGATAGATGAGGTGCAGCAGATGGCACACAAGCACATAGCACAGTTTTGGTCTTTGTAGGATCAATAAAATCCATTGTATACTGGTTTCTTTTGTGTACATCTTTGCATGAAACACTTTAATTATTAATCTTAAAAGTTAACTTTGCAAATCAGCACTAAAATGCAGGACAAGGGTACGTGGACTGCTGATGGCCCTGGTATGTATATGAGGTTTTGCAGTCCAGGGCTCACAGCCTAATACCTTTCATGTATGTTACATTCACTTAAATATTGAGTGGAACTTAACAAAAATATGTAACTAATGAACATATATCCATGAAATTGTCAAGCCTGCAGATTATACAAAGTCAGCTTCTCCTTTCAAATGAAGAGTCAGTTGTTATCTCCCAGTGCAAACCAACATTTTAAAAATTTTATACTAGGTATTCAATCAGCCACACCATTAGTGCTGAAGAAGGCCACTTACATGCAAGCAAATGACAACTGATGAAGCTCCTTGAACTACTGAAAGCCACATGGTAATAAAGGAACATTGATAACATATCATTGTTTGAGGTTTTTTTATGTATTCAGGTGCATAAATAATTAAGAGAGATATTGCAGATCTTTTTCTGCCAGAACCATACATGATACAATACATAATACCATACATCATGCAATACAATTCAGCAATTCTTCCCACATGTGTAATAGTATAACCAGTTGCATATATTGACTTGAAAAGCATAATCTTGCTTAGCATTTCAGCTCTTAGTCACTTCTGTCATCCTTAACGCCTTTATAAATTAATTTCTTCATCTTTCACAAAGTTTAATTTAACCAGACTGTACATAGTCTGGTTCTAGAATCTAGCAAAGTTCTGCTTAAAAGCTTTATTTCTCCTTTGAATTGGGTTGACATTAGTTTTCACCAGAAATGTGACAGCCTTGAAAGGTAAAGCCTAGGTCACTCAGAATTGAAATGTTGTACTTTGAACAGCACCTGACAATGTTCAAACAGTAAATGCAGGTTACAACTATAAGCTGAAATTTTCTTTTATGCAGATAAGCCATTCAATATACGGACTGCTGTATTACATAAAAGCCTTTGTTTCCAAAATATCACACTGATATACCTTCAGACAATCATGAGTTCAGCCTGACTTGAGAGTAGAGTTCACAGAAACAAGATCCTCACCCAAAGTAAACCCTCACAGTCTCCTAGCACTAAAACCCAGTCTTCACTGATTTTACTTTCAGTTAATGACCAGCACTAATGAACTACTTGAAACTCTAGGTTGAAACTCAAATTACATACTATGTTCACAAGGACAACATAGTGAGACCTCCAAATGTATTTTACCACCCAATAGCTTCAGACAAATACTTTCCAAGTTAAACCCAAGTTTTAATACATGCCTCATTCTTTACTAGGACATTTAACTGCACATCTGGAGACCAGGTGGTTGCTACTGTCATATTTCACTATATCTCACTGTCTTTTCCAACAGTCCTGGATTACTTATAAAACATGGAGAAAAGATGGAGCTGTGTAAAAATCCACTTTGAAACATTAGGAGGTAAAATTACTATAACAGCACACTATGCCATGACTTCTCAGTGAGAGAAAAGCATCGAGTTTCTTAGCCAACAAGAATACCCTGACCAGACCCAGAAAAAAATCCATCATTATTATTTCACAATGATACCAAAAAGAAACTGATAGATCCAAGAAATATTAATGAATGGTCCTGACATCAGCCATCACAGTACCTCTCTCTTCTGCACTATATCTGTCTGGAGAGAAGGAACTGAAAAGTAGATGCATATAAGGTGAAAAAGAGGATGTAGGTAGACTGACAAGAAAAAAGATTAAAAAAAATAAAGCTTAGGATAAAAATCAAACATAAGGCATGTGGGAGGAGGTTAGGAAAGTCAAAAACCCCAACCCAAATTTCATAGCTAGAACCTTGGTCAGGAATTAGTGCTGGGGACTGCACTGAAGCTGAGAAAAAGAGTGGGAGGGCTAAGAAATGTGGGATGACTGGGGGGCCTGGCTAGAATTAAATGCAATTGGAAATCTGTCTGGTGAGTGCATACTAGCTCCTCCATTTGAAACATTACAAAATCAATCACACACACACAAAAAAAGGTAACATTTTTGATAATTTATTTATGGGGACTGCTCTTTTAGGATCATACGTATGTTAATCAAATTACTTAAAAGTACTCCAAGAAACTCCATGACACTTCTAGTGAAAATGTAAAAATATATATGTATGAGTATTAAAACAAAATTAGGTGGTGGGTTGGCCCCAGCTAGCAGCCAAAATCCCATCCAGCTGCTTGCTCACTTGCTGCCCCCTCAGTATGACAGGGAGAGAAAATAGAAAGAACAGGAACAAGAAAGCTTGTGGGTCAAGATAAAGACAGGGAGATCCCTTACCAATTATCATCACAGGAAAAACAGACTCAGCTTGGGGAAAATTTATTCATTGCCAGTTAAGTTATATATATTTAATTACTGATTCAGGTACTGGGAAACTAAAACAAACAAAAAACCCCAACTTTAAAACATCTTGGGAAAACACACTTAGGGAAAGCATCTTTCCTCCCCCCATTCCCCTGCTCAACTTCACCCCAGACTCTTCTCTTCCCCCCTTGTTAGTGCTGCAGGTTACGCTCAGTCCCTTCAGTGAGGCAACACAGTGCAGCACAAGGAGTGGCGGGGTTGGTGGTTACAGCCAGTACACAGCGGTTTCCCTCTGCCACTCCTTCCTTCTCACCCTTTTCCTCTGCTCCAGCATGGGTCCTTGAGGAGCTGTAGTCCTTCAGCAGTATCTGCTCTGCTCCTCCTCCTCTGACCTTGGTGTTCCCCCTGCTGTTTCACATTCTTTTTTTCTCCCTCTTCTGCCTGTCCAGCATTTTCTTCCCTTAAACATATTTTCCCAGAGACTCCACCATCTTGGCTGAGGGGCTCAGCTGTGCCCTGTGGTGGGTCTGTTGGAGCTGGTTGGAATTGTCCATGTCCAGTATGAGGCAGCCCTGGCCTCTCCTCACAGAGGCTGTCCTGCAGCCCCCACTACCAACATCTTGCCATGGATGCCCAGTGCAAATTCAGAAATATGAATGGTATGTTAGTGTGTGGGGGAAAGTGTGTGTGTGCATTTCTGAACATATAATACATGTTGATGCATTTTGTATATATTTGTGTGCACAGAAATGTAACACTCTAAATAAACAACATCAAGTTAAATGATACTGGTCAAAAAACTGCCAGAAAAAAAGGCAAAAAGAGCTGAAAAGTCCTGTCTTCAATGCATTTTAATAATTTTTTTCTGTTGCTTGTACTCTTTATAGTCAGTAGATGTTAAAAGAGACTGCCAGATACACAAATACCTTCTGAAATTTCACTGAAATCTAGCATAAGTTAATGGGACACTGCAGATGTGATTGCTGCATGCCTGATGCTTTGAAGGATTTAGAACTTGGTTTCTTTTTTTAGTCTCTTAACAGTATTAGATTCCAGCATGAGCTAAAAATATTATGTAGGTAGTCATGGTGTCACTTTTGTATTCCTTGTAGAGCTGAAGTGTGCAGCTGGAACTGTATGAAAGCTGAGGAATTACTGTGTCATTCGAAGTCAAAATTATTATGCTTGAACTGCTGCAACTGTAGGTTCTCACAGGACTACTGGCCTCCAGGCTTATGGAAGCTAAACATACTGCTGCTAGCCAGGAGAGATTAGTAAACATATTGCTTGTGCTTCTGGAAAACCATCACTGGGTACTCTCCCAATAGAGCAAGTTCTGATCTGTATTTTAAGTAGCAGCTGCTCAGCATGCTAAAATATCCTGCACAGATTTATTCTGTTTTGCTTTCCACAGGGTTCTTTTAATCTCAGTTACCCACAAGTGTGGGACAGAAGTGGAAATTTGATATTAAACTGAGTAGTTGCTGGCACTTTCCAGAACAGAGAACAGCAACCCTGGAAGAATTAGGTGATATGAAAGCAATAAAAGTATGTTGCTTGCTTTATCTCTTCTCCCATATCCATACACACACATATGTTTTCTCACTTTCTCCCATTGAAAACACACACACACATACACGCAAACACACAAACCTCCTACCAGTGCTTCATTGGGACTTAAGTATTTGTCAGAAAATCACAGAGACACTGCTGTTGAAAAGTACATCTGGAGATTGTCTAGTCCAACCCCCCTGCTCAAAGCAGGGTCACCAGGAGCAACTTGCTCAGGGCTGCATTCAGTCAGATTTTGAGTATCTCCAAGGGTGGAGACTCCATAGCCTCTCCAAGCAACTGTCGAGCTCACATGCTCCAAGCCCTTCATCATGTTCGTGACCCATCACTAGATTTGCTCCATTATGTCCGTGTCCCTCTTCTACAGGGGAGCCCAGGACTGTAGCCAGTGGTCCAGCTGTGGCCTCTCTGGTGCCAAAGAGAGGGGAAGGATCACATCATCAACCTGCTGGTAACGTTCCTCCTAATGCAACCCAGGATACTGTTAATCAGCTTTGTTTCTAGTGCACATTGCTTGCTCAAATTCAACTTCTTGTCCACCAGGACCCCCAGATCCTTCTCTGCTTTCCAGACAGTCAGCCCCCAGCCCTGTACCAGTGCATGCACTTACTCTTTCCCAAGTGCAGGACTTTGCTTGTCTCTTTGTTGAACTTCATGAGATTTGTGTTTGCCCATTTGTCCAGCCTGCTCTGGTGTACCAACCACTTCCCCTGAGTTTGTGTGGTCTGCAAACATGCTGACGATGCCCTCTATCCCATCATCCAGGTCATTAATGAAGATGTTAAGCAGTATTGGCGTCTTTATCAACCCTTTCTGGTACACCACTAGTGACTGGCCTCCAACTAGACTGTTCTGCTGATCACAACCCTTCAAGCCAAGGAGTTCAGCCACTTTTCAGTCCACCTCTATGTATGCTTATCTAGCCTGTACTTCATGAGCTTGTCTATGAGGACATTATGGGAAACAGTGTTGATAGCCCTGCCAAAGTCAAGACAAAAACCAACCACTGTTCTTCCCTGATGCACCGAGCCAATCATCTCATTATAAAAGGATACCAGGCTGGTGAAGTATTTTTTGCCCTTCATAAAACTATGCTGACTACTCACAGTCACCTTCTTGTCCTAAACATCTTTGGAAACAGTTTCCAGCAAGATTTGCTCCAACACCTTCCCCGGGACTAAGGTGAAGCTGACTGGCTTGTAGTTCCTCAGATCCTCCTTCTTTCCCTTCTTGAAGATAGGAGAGACATTCGCTGCCTTTCAGTACTCAGGAACCTGCACCACGAACTTTCAAAGATAATTCAGAGTGCCTCACAATGATATTGGTCAGCTTTCTCAGCGCTGATAAATACATCTCATCAGCACCAAAGAGGGCCTTTCCTACTTCTTTCTGATCAGGTGGTCTCTGGCAGACCCCCACACCAACTTCCAATATGCAAATGTTCCTTTCTTAGAAGCCATCATGCCTTTTATGTTGAATCATTTCCACTGAAACTGCCAGAGCAAAGGGAGAAGCTACGGGCTTAACCCATTAAACATAGCAGAATGACACCTTCTGGCTTCACTGTGCTTTGATGTGCTGAAGAAATGCACTAATTGACATATACAATGTACAATCAGTATACTAAGAGGGTGTTAGTTAAATGTGCAGGTGTGACAATATTATGTATCCTTTGGGGACTGTTAGATGCTTTCTAAATCAGAACGGTGTCAGAATCCCTCCTATCTGTCTCCAGAGGACAGCAATAGGGTCTTAGAAGAAGACGCTTTCTGAAAAGATTTTTGGAAGAGCATTCACATGACTAAGCCGCTTGCTAGGCAGCTGCACATGCCCACATAAAAAGCACGACAACTGAAAATAGTCCAAAGTAGCTACACTTCCACTTATGAAGCGAAACAATTATGAGCAGACAGTGATAGATGTGGAAGTAGTCACTCTGTAGCAGCCACCAGCTGTTATACAGAAGAAACAGGGATGAAGATGTTACCTGGACTAGGTTCAGGGTTTGCAGCTAGTTTCCTGCCACGGGCAAGGCAGGAGCTGGATACAGGCTGTGACCTAAGATCCCATTCTGGTTCTTGCCTTGCTAATACAGCCATGCACTATGCTTTTCTTATGCTGGGCTTCAGGTTATAATCTCACTGAAAGATTTGAAGAAAATAACTAAAAGCATCAATTCAGAAAAATAGAAAGAAAACAGTCACTTCTCACTTAAAATTTTTTCCTTTGCTTTCCCCTGTTTGTATTTGACATTTTATAATATATTCCTATGGTTGAACAGACTAGGAAAAAGCCTCTGCTGTATTTGACAAGTACCTTTCCAGTGGAGCTAAAATGAAATGTGATTTACCTTTATTTTCTGCACATCGCTCACACAGACTTTGGGTCTGGATAGGTTTTAAGAAAACAGTAAATAATGGCAGAGAATGGTGAAGTGTGCTTTGTTACAGAAGGAAAAAAGATCCCACTACATTTAGGAAGGTGCATCTGAGAAATGTGTTGACAGTGCTCTGTGTGAGTAAGAAAGCTGGTGACCATGAGCGAAGAGAAGAAACAAAGATAGAAAAACATAGGAAGTGCAGGAGATATGACCAAACATTCATATAAGAACTTTAAAAATCAAAGGATGCATTTTAGAATGGGACTTTAGGATGCAAGGAATGACCAGTTGCTTGGTTTTGTTATGAAATTTTCACCTATAACATTCATCTGCTGAAGATAAAATGTTAGAATGTGGGAAGAAGAAATTGAGAAAAGACAGAATTGAGGATAAAGATGAGGAAAGTAGGAATAATATAGGTAATGTGCAAGATTTCAGACTTCTTGGTATCAGTTATACACAAAAAGTAAACAAAAAGTAAAAGCCAAAGATTATACCATATCAGCAAAGAAATGTTTTGAGTTGAGAAAGAAAACACATGAGATGAGGAGGCATCTGAAAGTGCTCCTCTAATAAAATAAAAATTGAAGAGCTATTTCATAAAAGCAAATTTGTGAGAGCTGGAGATGAAGTGGTTAAACATAAAGCTACGTAGAAGTTACTACAAGATTTAAAATATAAAACCATCCCTTTGACCTGAAAAGACAAATTAGCTAGAGGGTAGGAGAAAGAAAATCATGCCATCCTAATTTCATGGATGACCAGGAAAGATCAGATAGAGAGAAAAAAGTTGTTTGAAAAATTTACCCTGCAGATCATGTTTCAGTGAGGATCTTAACAGACATAAAAATAATCTAAGAGAGTGTTGAGAACAATGGTTTTCCATTGTTTTCAGGAATAGAAACCATGTCTGTAGATGACCTATTATATGCATTGCAAAACAACCCCTAGTTCTTCAGCTTCTTAGTCTAAAATGATCTTTGACACTTACTTTGCATAAATATCCTGAAAAATATGTAAATAACCACCAACTTCAATGAGTTGGTGCAGTCACAAAACAAGAGATTCCATTAATGTCAAAACACTGAATTGTATTAAAGGTTTATGACTAGTAACCAAGAATCACTATCTGAGAAACAGCATCATTAACAGGATGGCATAGACCACTTCTTCTTTCTGCAAATGTATAACTTCCTCTAAAATCCCACATATCTTTTACTTTTCTGACAGCAGTCTAAGTTACTTGCACCTGACGCTTTCACATACACAGATAGAAAGCACAGAGAGCCCTAACAAAAGCATAGATTCAATTTCTTGAAAGCCAATCATACAATTCTATTGAATTTTTAGCACTATATCTTCAGGAAGAGCTCTGGATGGGCACTCCTTTAAATGGGCATTGAAACATTAGTGCATACAGAAATACAGATTTTTGTGAAACATTTGCATGTATTTTCATTTTCTATTGAAATGGAATATACTTATTGTCAAACATTTTATTTGAAAATATTCCAAAGGGAACTTTACAGATATATTTTGGTAGCTGAAGTACACATAAGGTCTGTGAAAAATGTGTAATAGAGTCTTCTTCGCTCCTTCTTCCAAGTCTGGTAGCTGGGGAGTTAATAGTCCTGGAAAAACAAACTCCGTTATGCCAAATTGTATAACACTCTTGCAGCAAAACTGACTTTTTATGTCAGAACTGTTAGGGAAATGGCATGGTCTCAAACGTTACTCATGGCACCAGTAAATAACTGAAATAAACGCTGTCATCTGCTATCCTAAGCCCCTAGTTCACAGTCATTTGGGGAGTGGAAATTATCATCATGCAGTACCCTAAAAGCACTAATTTTATAAGAAAACTTGGGCTAGGTTTTCTTGTTTACATGCTGTAAAGATGTGATGGCATACAAACAACTACAGCAGATGGGTGTGTTGCATTATACAGCTAGTGGACTCCTGGAAGTTTAAAGTACAAATTTCTTTAAAAGAGGAATAAAATGGAAAGGAATGCAATAAGTAACACTAAGGTTCAGTTCCCACGATAAACAACTCGGGGGGAAAAAAAAACAAAACCAAAAAACAAACAAACCTAAATTAGGTATAGAATTATTTGGCCTCATCACCTGTGATCCTTAAGTAATTTGGTTGAAAAATTTCTTTCATCTCCTCATAGCAAATATAATTCAATTGTGCATATCTTCAACATCAACAGAATTAAATTGGTGTTAGGGGAAGAAAATAGGCCTTTTTGCTCCTTTAAGGCTCATATGCATAATCCTAGACATAGGAATAACTGAAGAATTATAATTCCAGTAATTGCTCAGCACAGTTAAAGATACCTCAGAGGTACAAAAAGCTCAAAAAGCTGATGTGTTGGGCATATTATTTACACCAACCTTTGAGAGCAAATATTTATCTTGAAGTCTAATGCTACTTTTTTTCCCTAAAGATTTACTCTGTGTTGTACAGACAGCCCAAACTTGTTGTCAAATTTGCAGTCAAAGCTCCAAGGAAGCTGGAAAAAACTTGGGGGGGAGGCAGAAGCCCACACAAAAATCCCCACCAAGATCTGGTAATATGTATATTATTTTGGACTTTTAACTACTCTCCCAGTTTTCTTCCCCAGCATGTACCAGCATGAAGAAAAGGACATTTATATGCATTTTTCTTAGTGTTTTTGTTTTCCTTCAGCTTTTCTTATGTCAGAAGGCATTCTCCTCTCTGAAAAAATCAGTACAACATAACACATTTTAGGTCATCGGTATCAGTGTTCTGATCAACAGAGAGAGCTTTGGGGAAAAAAAAAAAAAAAAACAAAAAACAAAAAACAGAAAGAAAATGTGGTAAAACTTCAGGGTCTAGTCCTGCCAGGTGTTTTGCAAGCTAAAGAAAAAACTTCATTTTTTTAACATCCCAGAATCAAGCTTTCATTAGGTTCTGAGTATAGTGACAGATACTGAACTCCTGTGATCTGAAAGTATCATTTAAATATATGTAAAAATAATTCAACAGCCAGAAGTTTATGTCCCTGCTGTTCAGTCATTTTTCCTTTTCAGGAAGCACAATTCATTTTGCTTTGTTACCATTTGTTAGGCTGCCGCAATTTCATCTTTTAGAGAAGAAAAAAAATCTTTTGATAAGTGAAGCAAAAGTCAGGAAGATACAAAATGAACAATAATTGCTAAGAGAAAATGTGCATTTCAATACTTAGCTTTAATAGTATGATTGAAAAGACTGAATTGGCCCATTAAATTTAATTCATCATTGCAAACCTTTAATTCTGAACATCCATTGCAACTACCCAGGCCCCTCCTTCAGCATCCATATCTATGTCATTCATTCTGCCTTACTTCTAAGAACAAGAACAAAGTAAAAATTTTAAATTCATATTGTAGCTGAGTATGAATCTTCCTTGACATTGAATATTTTACACTTGCTGTTAACATTCTGTTGCTAAAAATAAAAGGTTATTATATCATCTGCATCAAAATAATGTTTTTTCTATTTTGCATGGTTCCTGAGTCTTTAAACAAATCCTATAGATGTTTGGACTTTACATTTTTTATTATATATTTCATGCATCATTAGCTTGAAAAGCTGTTTTAATTATAATACTACTTATGCTGAAATGGAGTTGTTTTAGCCTGTTAGGAAAAAGGGCTGTTGTGTAATTACCGATATATAACTGAACTTTTCCTTAAACCATGCAATTTCTGCACTCTAATTAGGTCTCCACATCTCATTTACATAATTTTTTAATACTCTGATGGAATGGAATTTGCTGTCCTCAGGACTGGTGAACAGTTCATTAGTAGTAGTAAAGGCATTAGAAATCCACGGCGAAGATAGCTCCCGCTAGCCCTTCTGCTGCATCCAAACTAGTTCATTCTGTTCAACATGAAGTTTCAGTTCTCACTGGCCTCTCGCCTCTGAACGTTCAAGCTGCTTATCGACGTCAAAGTTACCACCTCAGCTTCTCACATCACTTACAATGTAAATGTAAAATGTACAAACGAACAAGTAAGAAATATTCCAGTGCTCAGCTGAAAGAGAAAAGGAAAAGTGTGGTGTTTGAAGGACATTTGGAGGGCTGTGGGCTATTTTTTGTTCATCTGCACGTTGACATATTCTTTCCCAAAGCTTTCTCTTATCTATGTCCTTATATTGAATTCCTTACCATGGTATCTCAGGGTTTCTGTTTCTGTGGGCATTATTAAAAATGAGAGAAGTCCTGATCTAGGCAATCCTAACCTGCAGTCACAGAAAGTGATATCTGCACCCTCTCCCCTTGCCTAGAAAGAGAAGATCCTGAGGGCAGGATTAAGCAAGAGAGATGTGGTGGGCATTTTAAGCAGCATGTTTGAGCCTGAATGAACCTCCAGGGTTTCTTTGTCCAGTCTTTCCAGTCCAGTTAAGGACTGCCCCATTCTTTCAGCACCAGGCAGATTTCTTTATTCCCTTTTATTACCTGAAATTGGGATAGTTGTCAGCAGTCTGCAAGTGAAGGTTCCTGTATCCTTTAGATCCCAATTATCATTTCCCTGGAACATAGAAACAAATCATCAAAGCTGCTAGATCCTTCACTTTGATATCTCATTTTGTCTAGACATTGAGGCAGTTAAACTACTTATCTATTATTCGGGGAAGGAAATTGTGTTTACAAAGACCTGAATTGCACCTTTTGCTCATTAGAATATAATGTTTAGAGACGTTCAAATTTGTCTCTGCTAAACTCTCTCCACTAGAGCAAAACTTCAGATATCTGTCCCAAACTGTTATCTGGCCTTCCCATTACACTGTAACTACCTTAATACTTCTAGATTTCTTAGGAAGAGACCTTTTACAATGCATTTCTCTTTCCATTTAGTTTTGATTTATAATATATGTGCCATATTTGTGCTGTGCATTGTGCTGTGCAGTTTTAAAGTCTTGTACATATTGAGATTACATGGAACTCTAATATGGACATTGATATAGAAGTCAGTAATTTTCTTCTAATTTAAGAAAGTTTTTCCTCCTAATTAATATGTACTAATTTAATCTCATGAATATATGCTTATTAAATATAGCTGCTTAAAACTTATCAAAGTGGGTTTGTGAAGTTGTGAAGTAGTTGGGTGGGTTTTTTTTTATTATTTGCTCCAGTAATTAACAGTACATTCCCTATTACCTGAGGTTTCAAAGATGTAATGGCCTCAAGCAAATTTGTGTAACCCCATTAAAATCCTTAACACCTATGGAACCACATCCTCTAACAGGTGAAAAATAGATGTGTTTGTCTTATGACACTGTGGACACTCTTCATGCAGTGCTATTGTAGAGGACTGATTATGTATATGAATATGACAACATTATTGAAATGTTGGATGCTTAGATTTTTTTATGTAGTCTTATACTGCTTTATTTCAGTACTCTACTATTTTACAGCGGTGGTGATGAGCATTATTACCACTTTTTAATATTGTGCAATATCTTTAATATACTTAAACACTACATATATTCATGGAGAGCACCATTGCAACCAAAGTCAATGAGGACATCCTTGTTAATCTCAGTGATTTGGGGTCACACCTGGACAGAATTACTTTTTCATATACGTGCTTCCCAAACTGAAGAGATACTTCCTCTCAGTGGTCTCGGTTCACAGCTCCTAAGCACAATAATTTGCCAAGAATGGCTGTTACACTTATGGAAGGAAATTAAACTAGTTATTACCTCTGGTAAGTACTTTCTATTTCACGTAGCTTCAGAAATGTAGCATCCATTAAAACCTTTTATTATGAATCTGCTAATTAACTACTTTGCAACTGTTGTTTACAATTTATTCATCAAGAGTTTGATGCAAATTTGCCCTTATTTCTATTAATACTCCTTGATAGTAAGGCAGGTGTATTGTCTGCATATATTGGACCAAATTAAAATCTAAATGGCTCCTTTGTGTTCTAGTATTTTAGTTGTTTGGTAGAGAACACTATTTTTATATGGATTTCAAATGGGGAAAAATATCACTTTCTTTTAAGGGCATGTAAATTGTAGGAAGAGAATACATTCTGAGACATTCAGCCATACAGAGGACCTGTGAAATTCTTGAAAACTTGTTATTGTCTCCAAGCAGAAAAAAAAACTGCACTGTATTAAAAGTATTGTTAAATTAAAATTATTTCATTTAAATTATTTAATTATTTGAATGTTCTTAAGCTTTTCACACCTATAGGGAGTTTTCCAGTAGTGGGCAATCACTGGAAAACAGCTTCTTTAAGCCTTTTGATGGTACGTGTTTGCATGCGAGAGAAAATGCTTCATACAAATGACAGAGGAAAAAAGAGAGTCAGAGAAAAGAAAATAAAGAGTAAAGCACATAACACTGAGAAGCAATCTGTAAACAGCTATGCAGAAATGGCTTATGTAGTTATATCAACCAGGGTATAATTTTAAAAACTGGCAGTCTTCAATCATCAGAAGAAAAATTATTTAGAAACAGATTGTGAAAGCTTGGAAAGAGCACCTTGGGCAGTTGAAAGCTGTTCCCTTCAGCAAAATCATGCAATCCTCTTCATAATTTCATTAAGTTCCCTCTTTAAACCAGTTAAACATAAAACTGTGTTAACAACAGAGTGCTCAGAAACTTTACTTTTCAGCTTACTAGCAACCTTATTCTGATTTTCAACATTTCTCATCAGTTCTCACACATTTTCCACAGCCAACATTTTTCTTTTTCATAAGCAGATGGTCTCCCTCCTTGGTGTTTACCCAGGTGATGATTTACCAGGGAAGATTATGGGAACTTTAGCTTGCCGTTAGCTCCTGTCTCCAGCATACTGCTTCTCACCTCCCTAATCCCCTATGCCAGGTTTACAAGCCGGGAAGAAGTTGTGGTGTTGACATGCAGGGAACTCTCTCATGCAAAGGAGGGAGGAAATGTTATCTAGTATCTCTTCTGCTCATGCCTCCTCCCTCCACCTCCCCATAGCACAACTCATGTGAAAGGAGACCTCAGTGGTATTCACAAGTGGACACCTACCTGATTTATACTTTTGTTTTACCTGTAGAGAAGAATAATGTCTTCTAAGAGCCTTCACTACGCTAAGCAGGCCACGCTCTTTCAACCTGCTCACACAAGAGTCTCTCCATTCCTCATCACCCTATTTGTTCTCCAAAGGGAGACTCATCCGTACCTGATACCATACTTTTAACACTGTCCTAACATATTCTGGATATAGGAAGGATTCATCTCATTCCATCAAAATATCATCACAGTAAGGGTGTCTGTTTGTGCTATCCAACCCAAAGCTAGCCACCGAGCATGGCCAATAATGTATTCCACACAATGAAAAGAACTCCTTGACTTCAGTGGTCTTCAAATCAGGCTCATTGTCCAGTAAGTAATATTTTTTAAAGTATAGGTTGTTTCACTTGTTTAACATTTCCCATGACCAGGGTAACCCTGGATAAGCATTCAATATTTAAATAAAGTATGAACAATAAAAACCACCTTTCTCATTTTCATGATCATGTACATATCAGCCACAGCCTAATTGCTAAGACAGAACAACACTCCTAATTATACCCATTGTGAATTTTTGCTTTTGGATGGACTATGAAGTGGCTTTGTATGTTTATAAATTGCTGGATTCAGGTGAGCTTCAAATTTCTGCAGGCTGATCTCACATTAGTCCTTTGAATGACCTGTATTTTTAATTTGGCAGGAAACTACTGCAAGCTACACAGTGAAACTAATGAGGCTGCCGCAACTGTGCAGGGCAGTAATCAACAGCTACTTTATTGCTGGAGAGTGTATTAAGTCTATGCATGATGTGAACTGAGAAAAGCTTTTTGTTTCAGAAAACAATCTGATGTGTGTTCACACATTTTCTCAGAAAATAACATTACAAGCAGATATGTTGAATGGAAAAGGGCTAGGATCATAAGTTATTTTGATCTATACTTTTGATAAATCAAGAAAAAAAAATTCTGCACAATAAGTGCAAAGAGAAATTCAGAGCTGAATTATAATCCACAGTAACAAGCAGCAGAAAACCAGCAACCAATCATCTGTGAGGTCGCTTTTCACCATAGGTAAGGTTGAGCTAGAGCCTTTCTCCCATGCTGCAATCCCATGCACTGGAAACAACTGTCTGTCCTGATGCACCCATAGACAGGCACAGAAAAAATGTGCTGCGGTGTGATGGAGAAGCCAGAGTCCTGCTAGAGGATACACTCAGATGCATCTTTGGGGTCTATCTGTATATTGGGTGACAGTAACCAGGTGTTGACAGCGGTGGCCTCTGTGAGATGAGACCAGGAGCTGCCCAGGGCTGGACACAGCTGGTTCCAGCTGGCTCCAGTGGGGAACCCATGATGGAGCAGAGGAAAAGTGTGAGAAGAAAGGAATGGCAGAGAAAAGCCACTGCGTACTGACCACCCACAGCCCCCATCCCCTCCTGCATCACTCATGAGGGGAGAGGAGTGAGGAGAGTGAGGGAGTGAAGATGAGCCTGGGAGAGGGAGGAGGAAACTATTGTTTCAATGTTTGACTTTCTTTCTCACTACCCAAATCTACTTTAACTGGCAATAAATTAATTTTCCCCAATCTGAGTTGGTTTTGCCTGCAACAGTAATTATTGAACAATCTCCCTCTCTTTATCTCAACCCATGAACTTTCTCATCCTATTTTCACCCCCTTTCCTGCAGAGGAGGGGAAATGAGTGAGAGCCTGGCTGGGTGGTTGTCTGTCAGCCAAGGCTGACCACCATACTCCATCACCCAAGTACATTCTGCATTCATACCTGCCTTTTCTGAGCGACCAGTGGTCGTGATCCAGACTGTTCTACACCACGGAGTTTGTGATCCACATAACAATTAATCTGAGTATGTGCAGACCTGTCCTGTGCTGTGCTGTCCTGGACATAGGGTTGTGCCTCCAGGCCTGTGCTGTGCTGCACAAATCCCTTGACCACAGGACAAACTCAGAAGGCTAACTGTAATTGAGGAGCCTGTAGACAGCTCTCACTTGGCACCAGCAATGACACCACCTTCCAGTCCGTGGCTACATCTAAAAGTGAAGCAACATGTTCTAATGCAAACATCCTTTTGCTTGAGGGTGGAAATAATGAATAGAGCTGTTTTCTTCTAAGAAAATCCTATTAGAGCTCTAAATGCTGATGAACCTCTCCACAGACAGATGCCTTGATGGGAGGTGTGTCTGATGCTGCTCAAGTTGGGATTCCCAGCATCTGAAGGTATGTAAGATTATCTATCCTTTTTTTCCACCTTGCATTAGCTCTATTAAATGGTATTTTAGAGAATACTGTTGTGGTGGGTTAGCCTTTGCTATCAGCTAAATGTCCACACAGCTGCTCACTCACTCTCTTCCTAGCAATATGGGGGAGAAAATAAGGAGAGGTGCAAGAAAGTTCGTGGCTTGAGGCAAAGACAGGGAGATCACTTACCAATTACCATCACAGGAAAAAAAAACTCAGCTTGGGAAAATTAATTTACTGCCAGTTAAAATGAAAATGTAATTATCAATTCAGGTAGTGAGAAACAAAGTCAGATATTAAACCAACACCTTTCCTCCCTGCTTTTCTAGATGTAACTTCACTCCCGACTCCTCTCCCCGCCCCAAGCAGCACTGGGAGGTTGGGCATGGAGTTTATGGTCAGTATGTAGAGGTTTTCCTCTGCTGCTCCTGCCTCCTCACACTTTCCCTCTGCTCTCCATGGTCTCTTCCATGGGCTGCGGGGAATCTCTGGTCCAATGCCTGGAGCACCTCCTTCCCTCCTCCTCCTCTGATCTTGGTGTTTCCTCTGCTGCAGCTCACTCCTTTTTGCTCCCTCCTCTTCTGTCAGGCATTTTCTTCCCTTTTTTAAATTCGTTATCTTGGGGTGGGGGGAGGCACCATCGTGGCCAAGGGACTCGGCCGTGCCCTGCAGGGGGTCATCTACACATCTGCCTCAGGTCTACTCTAAAGGCAATATGGACTTACAACCCTTTGAATAGCTCAGGAAGCTCTCTCTCTACACTGTACAACACAATATGAAATTAAACACAAATGAAGCAGAGATATATTAATAACTAATTATTTTGTTCAGGCACCAAACAAAATTAGTCAATAAAATCAGAAAAAGTACATTCACTCTGATATAAAATTAAATTCTTTTTCTGAAAAAATTGAACAATAAAAACTATGTCACATTAAATATGTGCTTATCTTTATGAATATTTTATTCTCATCTATTACAAACTCAGATGAATTTTGTAAAAAACCATTGTTCAAAGTTGAAAATTGTTTAGCTGGCAGTTCCCAGTGAGCTAAGTGAGAAGTTAGATGTCTCCTTTTGAATTAATATTTTTATGGCTAGTCAAAAATATCTATATACACACAGAGGAACAAGTCAAGATGCTAAGAATGGTGTGAATATAAACTTATTAGGCTTTTCTTTCTTCATGATGGTAATCCCAAAGAGGTAAAAAGAGTGACTCTACTTCATTTGCTGGTATTTTACCAAAATAGTTTTGTTCAGTAACAATTATAGTTAACACATTATATCTGGCAGCTAGAAATATACTTTGATTCATTACAGTTATTTGACTCATCAGTCAAAACTGTCAAGATTCATCTTTCTTCTTTCACAGGACAGGAAAATGAAATGCTAGAAGTCTAAGTTCTTGTTATAAAAGTGCTGGTATATAAATTACCTTAGTGTCATATGCTAGCAGTTGAGATAACACAGTTGGTAATGTCCAGATACATGAAATTATCCACATGGATTATTATAGGGCTGAATAAGTTGTTGGATCCTTACTATCCATAGAAGCTGTTAAGTGACCATTTCATTCACTTGAACATCTAGGTGCTATTCTACAAACACTGTTTTTCCCCTGTCCTACTCCCTTTTTCCTACAAACACTTGTTCCTGTCCATGCAAGCAATGTGCAACAAGTGAGCGTTGAAGGCAGGAAGCAACTGATTAGGAATGCCTAGGCACAGTTTTATCAGCTTTAGGGGCTACACCCAGAAAAGTCCAGTAATTGAATTCACACACTAATACACTCAAATACTCCCATGCAGTGCTTCTAAGAAAGGGTGGTGACATTCCTGGCCCCAGAGTTTCCGACTCATATGGCATAGAATGGCTTTCATTTCTTCTAAAGCACCATGTTAAGCAATGGTGTTCCCAAGCACCTAATGGAAGGAGCAGGCCAGGATATAGCTGAATGACAGTGGGTTGTATCAGCTCAAATCTCCAAGTTATTTATGTTCAGCATTTCAGCCTTATTCATTGTTCTGAGTAGGTTCAGGCTCCAAGGGAACGTTTTGCAAAGTCCTATGTGCTCATTTGAATTTGCCTTTCAGACCCCAGCTTCAAATTAAAATTAATGGTGCCAAAAGAGTATAAATGCCCTACCCTCTTCATGCTTCCTCTCAGGGATCATCATTCACCATATCCTGAGTGTGCTTTGCTATTCTTTTAAGCTTAGTGGCCCCTGTAAATATATCTCCCTTTATAAGATCTGAGTTGCAAGGCTGTTCAACTGCTTAGTTATCTCCAAAGTTAGTAATAAATCAATAATCTACAGTACAGCTCAATGTATACAGTGTTTGAGAATGACTCCACTACCTAACAACAATACACACAGACCCAGCATCCCAAACACACTTGTCTTCCCCTTCAATATGGCTGTGTTCTGTTGCTATTGCAGTTAAATGCAATATCATGCAATTAAAGTAGATTTGCAGTTTTGCTCCCTGATCCCAAAATTTCTTTGACCATATTTTTCATTTGTTTGATGGTTTGTTTTTTTTTTTTCAGGCTTTGCTTTTTTAGAGAAGAGTTGAGGGTTATATTTACTCATACACATTAACCATAGCACTTGACAAAGAATAATGAATAATTTCTCCCAAACATTTTTTTAACTCTAACAGAGATGCTGAAGTTTGTCACTTTCCCCCAAGTATCATATTCTCTTTCTCTTGTAGGTCTGCTACCTATATTGCTATTCAAGACTGGAAAAGAGCAGCCTTTCATCAGTCTCTCCTTCTGAACATGTGGTAGAGAGCTGTGTAGAATTATACATAAAGAGCAGTAAACTCCATATGCAGATTGGTAGGGAGCTGTGTAGAATTGTACATAAAGAGCAGTAAACTTCTCCATATGCAGATCGGTGTACATTATCAGTTTTTAAGTCTCTTCCACCTACACCAGCACAATACAGAGGAGCTTTGAGAATCCCAATTTTGCCCTGAAAACACCACAGTTTCCTTATTTATCACCACTTCACACCATTAGTGTCTATCCACATGTCATATTAAAAACCTGTTACAAAGATACTTAGTTTTTTTAAAAAAAACCTTACTAAAGAAATAAAACTAGATACAGCATCATCTGATGGAAACTCTACAGTATATAACGAGAAACAAAAAAATTGTGTTTCACAGATTTTTTTAAAACATCTTGAATTCCTCCTCCTACAGCATCTAAACTGTAAATTAGCAGTCACAGCAGTTTGTGCTTGAGCCATGGCTGTCAAAGAGCAGCATGTCTAACACAGAAAATGTGCCAGAGGAGTAGCTGAAGAGGACTGGGAAACTGAATTAGTTGTGTGTCAATGGTAATTATTAAGCCACAAAGGTGTGCAGTATTTAGGCTATTTAAACAAGAGAAACTATAGCTATTACAAGCAGAAGGGTTAACATGCAAAACCAAATGAGCACAATGGCGCATACACATGTTGCACATCACCTGTAACTGGAACCACTTCCCAGGTGAACAGCTCTTGCATGTGTTGATGAGATTAATGTCTGAAGCCCAGAGAATATGTAGCAAGAATATTCATTCAAAATTAAAGTTAATTTGAGTGTGATGGTGTTCTTAGGCTTTTCTTATTTATCTTCTTCAAGCATTTGGATGACATAAAAGATGACAGCAAATCTGTTTTCACTGAAATGTTCAAATATTCGCTACAGGGGTAGGCAAAGTGTATGTTCAGTCACATGCATTTCACAAGGTACTGTCCCTTTTAGTCATATAAATTATACAATGTGTCCATACTGAAATAAACCAAACTTACAGACAACCTCAGACACAACAGGGTTTTTTTGGTGACGTAACTGCATTCCCAGACTGATTATCTGAAAAAGATTGGATCATTACAAACAAAAAAGTCTTTTCCCATTTTTTGACACATCTATACTAAAAGGTAGAATTATATTTTGTTTCAACGTCTTGCTTACATACAGTCTTGAAGTATTTACATTTTCCTTTGGATGTTAGATTAATCTGATGGTACTGAAACACTGAGTAATTTGTAATTACAGTAGCCCAGTGGTAGTTCAGAATGTGAACAATTTAACTAGCCTCGCCTTTGTGGTGACAATTAGAGTGCAATGTTATACAGTCAATTTTTTAAAGGATATCTGAGAAGTAATACAAAAGTGAAAATGTAGAACAGTACTAAAACAAGTTTCCAACAAAGTTTATAGTTTGCAGGAAGTCTGTTAGTTGCTTAGTGTAACACAGAGTACTGGGGAAGAAATTAATCAGCCAAAGAGCTTGGCTGTACAGATTTATAGGCTACTTCTGAGTAATATGTGGTTTGTTCACTTTCTCTTTGCCACCCATTATCTAACAGTGCTAAGTCTTCCTAATTAAAGAGATGATCCTTTAACTGTGAAATCTATATTCTATTATTTTCTCTATTTATTGCCCAACCTGTCTTTTTTAAACATGACTCCTGAGTTTCACTCCAGGTTGATTATTATTTTTATCAAGGGAACTCTTGCAAAGCTTCTCTTCAAGAAGGAAACTTGATAGATAAAATTAAATTACCTTTTTGGAGAAGGATAAATAGGATTTTTAACATAAAAGTAGATTGACATAAACCAGTAACACAAATATTAATGTAAATGTAAACCGTAGTAAAATTTTCTCTATATTGTGATATGACTCTTTTTCATGTGTGTTTTCAGGACATAGACATTTCTGATCAAACGTTTTCAAATAGTTATGATTAAACTTCTGATTTCAAGTTCTTATGAGAGCTCTGTGCTGAGAATATGGTACAATTACCTTGAACACATTGATGCTAAAAGTGTCCCTTCAGGACACTAACCTTACATTCAAGAAAATACAGACTAATCACCATACCAGAAGGCACAAAATCTCCCAGAACTTCTAGGAGTGTGATTCCTTCAATATTATTAAAGAAATTAAGCTTTGATTACCCTACAACTTAAGCTAATTCTAAAGAAGAAATAGCTCTTGTCCAGCCTTTCTCTAAAGCCAGGTCTTTTTCTGAGAGCACTGTGAGTTGCCAGTGTGACGGGACACTCCTGTGCTGGATGCAAGCAGGAGATTTGCAGGTTCTTCACTTTTTCTTTCACTGTGCAGATAGGCAGCAACTTACTGTTTCAGTCAGGAGTTTAATTAGAAGTGAGACTCACAGGCCATCACAGAGATGCAAGGGGTGTTCTGCCACCACCAACACTTCTCTCACTTAGCAGGGATCCATAACATAGCAGGTGAGCAAGAGTAACATATGTAATCCTTTTTCATTGGAAAGGTGAAGGTAAAGCTCAGGCAATACAGTGACAGTGTTTGTCATGGCTGGAAGTCAGAGCTATGGGAACAGAAAATGTTAACTTACTTGACAATTTGTGTTTGCTCAGTTCACTCATGAAGTTAACACAGCACATTTCAACAGCACTCACCAGTCAATCAGCCAGACAGGCCATGAAAGGCATATCTCTTTTCCCTCCTGTTTGCACCTGTTATTTGCTAAAATAATACTAAGTAGTATGATAAGGCAAAAATAGTCCTTGCAAGTAACCTCCACTAGGCATTTTTGAATGAAAATCCTTGATATTTTTAATTTAGAGTATGTGGCAAGATCACTAGAAATAGATCAGAACTCCTCAACCACAAGCTTGGAGGCTGAGTAAGTTTCTTAAAGAAAATCTTTCTGTTAGCTGCAAGGCAGGAAGGGAAAATGTTCTCACTTGCAAAAATCTGTGCATTAACCTTTCTCATCTGTGGATATAGCTACATCTTACAACAAGGGTAGATATATACTAACAAGGGCTGCAGTTAAAACAAATGGCACCTTTCTATTTGGGCAAGACAGAAAATGAAAAAAATAATGCAATTCCTATTGAATTCTGTGTTTGCATGATTGAATTGATGAAACAAAGATACACTAACCTTGTTTTCTTTATTTAGAAAGGTATGGTCCTTGGTCATTTTTTTTTTCCCCTGGGGGAATGAGCTAGCTTTTGTTCATGGAGCCATATTGAATGTCTTTCTTGCAGCAGGCTTTGGCTTCTTCCTTTCTTTTATGAGAAAATGTTCAGAAATTGTCTCCTTGTGAAAATAAGGGGTTGGGGTTTTTGGGTGAAATTCTCTTACTTGTGCTCCACCTGCTCCATCCATTAGTCTCACAGTTTATTTCACTTCTTAAAAAGGCTACTAGGCCTGTTTTGTTCTGTGCACCGTTGCCTTTCTGAAGAGCCCCATTCAGCCAGTTGCCACTTCTTTTAGGTTCCTAGTCTTCTGACTAGTTTTCCTCTTATGTTGTCTCCCCCTGAATCTTAGAAGTGCTTAATGTGCTGTTCTGACTGAGGGGGTAATGATGAAGGTTTCCAGACTCAGAGCTGTTAGCCTATACTTTTGTATACTCTTCTGCACTGCTCTGTGCAGTGCAGTGCTGACCTCATCTGAAAAATACTGTAGACTTCAACAGAAGTCTTTATTACAAAAAGATCACTTTAAGTCTATTTTTATTTTCCTGCTCTTATTTTATCTCTTTTTGTCAAAAATTTACATTATGTTCCTGAACAAATTGGTAGAGAAAGTTCTGCTTCTTGGTTTTTTTTGTGGCACCGTAACTCCACCAGGATTTATCTTTTGCTTATGAGCATCCCCTACCGTCCCTCTTAGAATGAGCTGCTCACCTAGGTAGGATTCTGCATACAATACTACTAATTAATACTAATTCAATAATATACTTACCATAACAACAACAACGTAACATAATCCATATAATAATAAATCCATTGTCACCAAACCTATGATTATAGATACAAATGCCAAAACTGTGTGAGTCAAACTCTTCAAAAGGAAATGAGAAAATGTTCAGCAAATGTGACCAAGGCATTTTATATTAATCAGAAGTTCAATTCAGAAGCACTGGGAGTAAATCTTTCTGTAAGGAATCAATAAACAGTAATAGCTGTGCCTCAGAGGTTTATACTTCTACACTAGTTGCTGTAAGATTCTTCAAATAGCCTTAGTTGTATTTATTCTATTAGTAGTACCTCACTCCCCAGATGGCTAAGATACAGCAAATCAAAACAAACTGCCTTCTTCTGGTGCTTTTGCTCTGTCTGCTGCCTACTTTGCAACACTTGCATATATATGCCAAATGTCTATCTAACACATATGAGATATGCCAGTACAATACACTGAGATCTGCAATAAAATTTTCTTAATGGGACTAAAACCTGTACTCACAGTCTGAAAACAGATGTCATTAGGCAGCAGGGCCTATATATTCTTCACTTCAGGTTTGGATTTATAATCCTGAAGAACCCTGAAAAATTCCAATAGACTGGTATAATAGACATAGAATAGTAACTAGAGTTAGACCCTGCAGAGTTTTAAAAAGTTGTTTCAATACTGACCAAGGAAGAACACCTAGAAACTTATTTCAGTTTCAGTTATGCCCTCACTACCACAGCAAAATTAAATTTAACTCCACAGGAATCAGCAAATACTGTTTAAACTTGTTTTTCACTTGTAAGTTGAAAATAGCTAGATCAAGATTGACTATTGTACGGTTGTATCATAGATGTGCATCACTTGAGTACTAAGATACAGGTCGACGATTTACAGAGTGATTGATTCCAGTGCAGTGAATGGATTTATTACAGCACAGCATAAAGGGCTGGGTGACTCTCATTTTCACAGTTCTTCTTGACCTGTCAAGTTGCTGTCTTCATGAAGATCAAATGTTCATTGTTTCTCATATAACTCAACATTGCCTCCATGATGTATGATTCAGCCTAGATATTATCATGTAGCCTTTTGTATCTCAGAGGTCTGAAGGGAGTAACAACAATGAAGATCTTAGGACTAAACTGCTCATGTTGACATCAGTCAAAATCGAAATGCATTGCCATGCCTCTGACCAAGTCACCAAAAGACAACTATGAAGATGAAGGTTACTTATATTACAGTTGAATGAAAATATGTAAAGAATTCTTCCTTACATTAAATCTGTTGAATAATTGATCAAGGGAAAGTTTAACTTGGATTTAGCCAAAGAAATGTGCAAGACGCTTTGTCACAAAACAGAGTTGTTGTCAGCACTACTCTTTTCCGCTGTTGCTATTATTATACAGTATATGCTTACATAGTATAATGCCAGTTTAAACCATTAAGTTTTCCCCTTTTATTTTTTCTTTAGAATTTCTGTTATATACATCACAGGAAAAAAAAAAAAATCAGGATCAAAGCAGCTGAAATAATTTGAAGTGTTTGTACTTCAAAACACAGTAATAAATTAAAGCTCCTTTCTGATGTGTTTAAAAGTAATTAAAAGTAATTTAAAAGCACTGGCATTAGATATTCCAAAACATAATATTGAGGTCATGAAAGTTTGAATTAGGATACTAAGCTGTAAGCTTACTTGATTTCCTCTAATGCTTTGTTGTATAAAATAAATGTATTTTCAGTCACACAGTGTCAAGCCCTGTGTTCATTTACCTTAGTTTAGGCATTTAAAAGCTTTATGTCTGAGTCATCTTGGAAACTCCATAATGAAAAGAAATCAGCATTTTCAGAAGGTAATTCATGTACCCTATCTTAGACAACTATCTTAGGAAAGCCAGCATATCCTCACAAGCTGCTCATTTCTCTTGACTGACTAACATACAGCTCTGGCTGTCTTAGACGTGAAAGTCTAACTCTTGTAAGTCTAAAATTAGGTGGAAATTAATATCCTCCCCTTCTCTTCTCAGTATGACATATTATGCCTTCTGTGTACCTCTGAAACATCTAAAATGTTTGGTAACATATCTGCTAAAATTGATTTAAATATGGTTAGATCAAACAACAATCAAAAACAAAGATGTGCCTGCAACATTCAGGTACTATCCATACCAGTAGTTTTTTTAAATTCCAAAATCTGCCTTTAGATGGACTGAGTTGGAAAGTCTAAGATGGGCATTTGATAGGACTAAACAAATCCTTTATGTATTGCATGTTGTGCTATGGGATTTCAACTATTCTGTAAAATCATAGAAACATTAGTTGGAAATATCTCTGAAGATGGCCTGCTTTGGACCATAACCAAGCAAAAGTTCATCTGCTTCTTCTGCTTGGAGAAGGACTATTGACAGAACTAGATTGGTTCAGTCATGGCTTTGCGTAGTGAAGTATTGAAAGCCTCAAGGATGGAGACTCCCTGCCTCTCAAAGACAATTTCCAAAGCTGAAGTACCCTCATAGTGAAGATTTTTTTCCTAATCTGCATCCTGAACCTCCCAAGCTACTACTTGTGGCTGCTGCACTATCTACCCACCACCACCACCAAGAAGAGTTTGAGTCCACCATTCTTGTAACTCCCATTCAGTCAGCTGCAGACTGCAATCAGAAAGTCAAGCCAACATCAGTGTATACCCAGCTCATGTGCTGTCTATATACTAATCAAATGGAGGACATTTCTGCTTTCCCATATCTAAAACAGAAGAAAAAAAAAAAAAAAAAAAAGATAAACTGGGGGCTTACAAGGAAAAGAGTAGCAGTGGCAGCTGGGAACTTCTTTCTTTTCTTGCTGAATTCTACAATATAAAATCTTTGCTGGAACAGTTTTACTTGAGAATTTTTGATTTTTCTGACTGAACACTTCAAACCACTTTGAAATTAAATATGTCTATCTCAGAAGTGAGGAAAAGTGCTGAAGTGTTAGTGAGTCACTATCAGTTGGCTAAACTCGACTGTGTGTTATACTCACTTCCTGACACAAAGTTTCAATCAAATTCCTAGTATCATGAGTAGACCTGCTGCTATTACTGCTGGTAATTCCACTTCTGCTATAAATATGGAAGAGAAAAGAAGATTTTTTCACCTCACAATGATGGTGCTGCTTGCACAGCAAGAAGCATTTATTCTAGTTCATAGCACAATATTTTGAATGTACCAAACACTGCTTGTTCTAAGAGCAGAGAATTCTAACAACCTCCTCAACCTAGATGAAATGCTTTAGCAGTTGTAGGTAGTATGTTTCTACAAGATTACTGTTACATAGAAACACTAAAACAAGACTATTGAATCAGAAAATGAAGATATGGCTGCCCCTGAAATGTAAGTAGGTCTTATGAGCAACATACTTTTTATTGAAAGATTATTTTGCAAATACAGGATAAATTTTATATGTAAATTGAACTTGCATTACATCTACAACTTTGTTTGCTCTTCACAAACATGAGAACATTACTCTTTTTGTCAGGAGTGTTGACAGAAAGAGAAGTTTTAACTTTCATCTTGATAAACAGAAGTTATTATACGCTTTTGTAAATTTTTAGACTACAGAATTTTGAATGTTTATCCAGCCAAGTGACAGAAATAATTCTAGATTATTTATCAGACTAATAGCCAACAACTGAAAAAGCTATTAAGAAATTGAACAAAATACTGAAGTAACTATACATTTGTTTTTAAAAATCATATCCCTTTTGGGTAACTAACTTTTCTAAAGAAGCTGTGATCTCTGCATGGCATTCCGCAAGCACAGAATACATGAACTATTGTGCACTGTTTGAGAAAATACAGCTGTGATGTTGTAGCTAAAAAAGATGTTTATTTTTCACCAATCACACCACTGCATCAACTTATTCTCATTGTGACTGTTATTGCAACTGTGTAGCGTTATACACACCATTGACATCAGCTTGTGTGAGTTCCTACCAAACCAAGATAAAGAGGAATAATGTATATGGTCTAGAAAATAGAAACTAAGTGAGCTGTTTCACGAGTCTGGGAACAGAAGCAAAATTTACAGCCAAGTCCTTTTCACTATGATTATTTATAGTTGGTAATAAAATGGACCATGGACTATTGGCTGACCCTCATGGCTCTACCCTCACCCCCACCAAAACAATGTGTCCTCATCTTTACTGACTTTGGGAATGCTCCCTGGTAAGTCTTTCTTACAGATTCAAAAATTAGCAAAATTCAGAGGTGAGTCTGTGATATCTTTGCATCAGCACCTCATCTGCCACTTGAATGCAAAAGACATAAACAACATAGAAAGAAGGAGGTCTACTGTCAGAGCCAACTGCAGGTGCTTCTGCTGTGGAAGAAGAAAATACACCCACGCCTTTTCCGCTGAACTCCCTGAATATCCCACCAAGCTATGCGAAAGGAAGAGAACCTTTAGTCATTTTAGATGGCTACTTCAGCTTGCCGAGCAAAGCCTGGTTTTGGAAAGCCAGAATTAGCAATTAATGCTATCATGGCATGTTGTATTACCTTTCTTTATTAAGAATATGTCTTGGAGGTGGCAAAACAGGGATAAAATGAGATTTTTCAAGATCCTAGGTAATCCAGACTTTGACAAACAAATGTGGATTCTCTAGTCATATAAGTTAATTGGTCACTTGAATTAACTTCAGTTGAAAAATTGGAGGGTTTTGACTCTTAAAGGAGTGACATTCTGGTAAAGACTTTCCAACAGGAAAGCAGGGAGCTGATGTAGGAACCTGATACATTTTCAGATAGGATTATATGATCTTGCTTCCTACTGTAACAAGGCATTGGGACTTCAGGATCAAAGAGATCTCTCCCAGACCCATGTTCTTTTTTCCTGCTTTTAAAAATGCACTTTTATTTCACTGTAGAAAAAAAAAAAGCTCAGCCTCCCCCTGCAGCATGAATACAGCCTTAAATAGTAGGAACAGTATTTTGTCTTTGATTCATCTTTCAGTATTACCCAGTCATTTATGTTTTAAGTTAAATGTGAACAGTCTATCTCAAAAAGAATGGCACTATTTTATTTCTCAGGGTTATATTACATATAATGAGCTAAAAGCTATAGCTCTTATCATAAAACAGTAATACTTCGCATTAAGAGAAATAAATTTCCTTTTACTGACGACTGCCTTTTTTCCTGAGATGATTTGCACACGATGATTTCTTTTGAGGAGAGGAAGATGTAGTTAGCTAATGTAAGCTAACGCAGCTGGATAAAAAAAAATACATGCAATAGTAGACACAACTTCATTGTCATGGTGTGATTCATTCTATGCTGTATTTCCTTCTAGCAATTTTCTAATTAAAGTCTGGAGTTTTAAAAGATTTTCTGTTCTGAAACTGTATAGCAGTGGTGGACTCAAAACAGATAAGCAAGGCAAACACTATAGCTCTGTGAACACTCCAGCTTATATAAACTTCTATAGTCTCTAACCTTACCCTCACTCTTCATTCCTCTGCAGTCCCTTACTCCCTCTCCCTTAAGCCAGCAAAAGCACTTAGGGAGCCATGCAACAAACTGGATTGAGTAAAATTAACCTTTTCACCCCCCTTTTTTGTTGGGTTAGCTTTAACTTAGATCTGTTCCTGGCCTGGTTCACTGGCCAGATACATGGATACCAATTTCAGCACTAATGACTGAAGAAAAAAGAATGAATGAGCACCCACATTTAAGCAGAGGTCTGGTCCACTTCTTTCAGCACCTGGATTAAAGACCTCAATGAATCACAATGTAAATGTTATAGAGGACATGTCTGTAAAATCATGCCACTGGAAATAAATATCTCATGTGAAACTCAATATTCTGCATCACAGAATCATTAAATTAATAATTAAGTTCATCATTAAAAAATAATTAAATGGTATTATACACTCAGAACTCAAGAAATGCTCATATGACATTCAACTATCTGTCCAGAACATATTTCTCACAAATTATATTGATGTATTTCCCTGGGCAATGCAATTAATCTCCAAACTCACATATTTCTTTGTGCTGCCCAAAGCGTGTGTGACTATTTGGTGGAAATCAGAGAAGAGAATATTGTCTTCAGTGTGTGGTAGACTGTAACTACTCTGACACAATTTGCAGGTTCAGAGCTCAGCAGAAAGCTCTGCACTGGTGCCCACATCTTACATGTTTTTGTATTTCCCATTATTTTATTTTAAATTTTATTTAATTGTGTATTCACATTATGAAGCTTATTACATTTTTGGGGGGTGTGTTTCCTGATTCTGTGGCCCAATCATGTGTAGGATCATTCCTTAAAGCTAATACTAATTGTGGATTTAGTTGACATGTATGGTGACAATGTCAATGGCAGGGTATTTTTAACACATAATGGCAGCTACAGATTTAGTCCCCTTCAGGATTAATTCCTGACAGTTATTGTCCCATTTAATTTAGGAGAGAATTTTAACTAGAGAAGTTATCATCTGATGACTAAATGTTCCTTTTTATCTCATTTGTATCAGTTGTTAGTGCACAGAGGCAT
Source organism: Pelecanus crispus (assembly GCF_030463565.1). Classification (NCBI taxonomy): domain Eukaryota; kingdom Metazoa; phylum Chordata; class Aves; order Pelecaniformes; family Pelecanidae; genus Pelecanus; species Pelecanus crispus. The sequence goes on from NC_134643.1 coordinate 27,986,466, forward strand.
TACCATGATCCATTCAAATGTATAAATAGTTGTGCCACCCATGAAAATATGTGAAAACTCTCTGAACAGAATAAAACACCGATGAAATGTGTGTTCTTTTGTTTTAATCTTTACTAACATCCACTGTTAAGGCAGCTTATAGGAACTTGTAATTTGTAGGACTGTGCAATGCTGGACTGTAGAATAATTCAGAAGTCCTGATCAATTAGAAAGACCCTTTTGTAGTAGTGTGGCATGGCAACTTTTTAAATTTTAGATCCGAGTCACATATTTCACTGAACCATTCTAAGGGACGAAGATTAGAATTTTAATTTTGATTTATAGGGAAGAGGGTAGAAAAAGAAACATAAGCCAGTATAACAAAAAAAACCCTTTTATTTACAAACCTGATACCATGGTCTAATCTCACAATAATTATTTTAAAGAAATTAATAATGTTTTTTAATTGGGTGCTGATTTTTTCTTTTTTCATGCTTACATGGCAAGAGGTGGAATGCCACCATTCAAGTTTTCTATTTTCCAGGTAAGCCAGAGGCAAACTCCTGGACTCCAATAAACAGTGAATGGACAGGACACGTGCCAAGGCACTTGCAGGTGTATCAGCCCACAGCTCACACCACCTGTGCTGTCAGTGCCCTGGAGCACTCACCAGCTGCCCCCTTCCCCCACGAGGCTTCTCCTCTCTTGCGCTTGTGGAGATGGGCAGATTTTATCCTACAAGAGCAAAGATTTTTACTGAATCAATTTGTCAGACCCTGTGCTCTTACCCAAAGCACCCTGGTTGAGACAAGTTGCCTTTTACTTGGCTGAGATGAAATGAGATGAAGTATTTCCAGAACCAAAGTCTCCTTCAACAGAAACCTTGAAAATACCCAGTCTTATGTCCTCACTCCAATGCCATTGATTTATTTGCCTTAGAAAGCTGTCAGCCTTTTATCTTCTTATCCTTGTTTTGCAGAAAGATTCACTTACACTTGCACAGCACCCTGTCGTGGTTTAGCCCCAGCCAGCAACTAAGCACCACGCAGCCGCTCGCTCACTCCCCATGCCCCAGTGGGATGGGGAGAGAATCGGAGGAGTAAGAGTGAGAAACACTCCTGGGTTGAGATAAGAACAGTTTAATAATTGAAATAAAGTAAAGTAAAATAGTAGTAGTAATAATAACAATATAATAATAACAATAATAATAATATACAAAGCAAGTGATGCACAATGCAATTGCTCACAACCCGCCAACTGATACCCAGACAGTTCCTGAGCAGCGATCGTTGCCCCCCAGCCAACCCCCTCACAGTTTCTATACTGAGCATGACGTCATATGGTATGGAATAGCCCTTTGGTCAGTTTGGATCAACTCTTCTGGCTGTGCCCCCTTCCCAGTTTCCTGTGCACCTGGCAGAGCATGGGAAGCTGAAAAGTCCTTCACTTAATGTAAACACTATTTAGCAACAACTGAAACATCAGTGTGTTATCAACATTATTCTCCTACTAAATCCAAAACACAGTACTATGCCTGCTACTAGGAAAAAAATTAACTCTATCCCAGCTGAAACCAGGACACACCCCAAGTGAGCTTGGGAACTGCCACCGCAACATAAATAACAGGCCAAATTCAGGAAAATGCCTCCTTAGAAAGGCACTCATATGCATCCTTGATTTTAGGTGTATGCCTCTGTATCATGGATATCAAAGCACAAATTTAAAGCTAAGCATGTGAAAAAGTGTTAGGGGTGAACACAAAGGGGTGTTTAAAGGCATTTTTGTAATTAGAGTCATACTATTAATGTCTATATATACATTTCTACAACTGAATAAAATGGGATTGTGATATGGCCTTAAGCACTGATCCATGCAGCCCTTGTCACACATACTGGTTTTTTGTTCACGTTCTTGCTGGCATGTTTTCACTTAGTGCCAACTAGACTTCAATGCCCAGACACACACTAAGCGATCGCACAAGCGAGGTTATTTCCACAGGGTGGTGAGGAGGAGATTGTATGAGGTCTGGCCCCCTCATTTGCATTTCTCAGCACCTCCTCAGCAGACTTTTCACTCTGAAACATGGCAGCATGTCCTCTTGCAAACCCGAAAGTCATGGAGACATACCCTCATCCATACACTGCTTGTAGCCCTCTCTCATGGTTTCTCACATAGCCCAAGGATTATTTCAGACTCTCTGATCTGAAAATCCAGATGGATGAATACTTACATTTTAGGACCAGAGAAGGACCCAGTGAAAAGTTCTGTGAAGAGAGTACATATACAACCAGTCTTGACTATTTATCTGAGGGCAATGTACCCTTGCCATGAAGAGGGTTAATTGTTTCCTGGGTTGCATTAAGAGGATTGTTGCCAGCAGGGTCAAGAGAGGTGATCCTTCCCCTTTACTCAGCACTGGTGAGGCCACACCTGGAGTGCTGTGTCGAGTTCTGGGCTCCCCAGATATGGAGCTACTGGAGAAAGTCCAGCGGAGGGCCACTAAGATGACCAAGGGACTGGAGTCTCTCTGAGATTAGAGAGCTGGGACTGTTGAGTCTGGAGAAAAGAAGGCTCAGGGGGGAATTCATCAATGTGTACAAATATCTGAAGGGAGGCTGAAAGGAGGACAGAGCCAGGTTCATTTCTGTGGAGCCCAGTGATAGGACAAAAGGTGATCGGCACAAACTGAAGCACGGGAAGATCCATCTGAACATCAGAAAACACTTTTTTACTGTGAAGGTAACCAAGCACTGAACAGGTTGCCCAGGGAGGTCATGGAGTATCCCTCTGTGGAGATATTCAAAAGCTGTCTATACAGAGTCCTGGGCAACTGGCTCTAGGGAACCCTGCTTGAGCAGAGGGCTTGAACCAGATGACCTCTAGAGGTTTCTTCCAACCTCAGCCATTCTGTAAGACTGCGACATTTTTCCTTCATATATGCAGCAGTGTGACTGTTTAGTAAGTTTTCCTTTCTGCAGATGCTGCCATTTTTTAAGAATTATGCTCTTCAAATAGTCAACGCTATTGGCTTGGGGGAGAGTGGCTGGAAAGCTGCCTAGCTGAAAAGGACCTGGGGGTCCTGGTTGACAGCCGGCTGAACATGAGCCAGCAGTGTGCCCAGGTGGCCAAGAAGGCCAACAGCATCCTGGCTTGTATCAGGAATAGTGTGGCCAGCAGGAGCAGGGAGGTGATTGTCCCCCTGTACTTGGCACTGGTGAGGCTGCACCTGGAATACTGTGTCCAGTTTTGGGCCCCTCACTACAAGAAAGACATTGAGGTGCTGGAGCGTGTTCAGAGGAGGGCAACAAAGCTGGTGAAGGGTCTGGAGCACAGGCCTTATGAGGAGCGGCTGAGGGAACTGGGGTTGTTTAGCCTGGAGAAGAGGAGGCTGAGGGGAGACCTTCTCGCTCTCTACAGCTACCTGAAAGGAGGTTGTAGTGAGGTGGGTGTTGGTCTCTTCTCCCAAGTAGCTAGCGATAGGACAAGAAGAAATAGGCTCAAGCTGCACCAGCGGAGGTTCAAATTGGATATTAGGAAAAATTTCTTCACAGAAAGGGTAGTAAAGCATTGGAACAGGCTGCCCAGAGTGATGGTGGAGTCCCCATCCCTGGAAGTGTTCAAAAAATGGGTAGATGTGGCACTTTGGGACATGGTTTAATGGGCATGGTGGTGGTGGGTTGATGATTGGACTGATGATCTTAGAGGTCCTTTCCAATCTTAATGATTCCTAGTTTTTACTTTCATTAAAAATAATCCAGCCACCAAGCCAGGAGGCGTGGGGTTGTTATTCTACCCTTAATTGGTTCAGTGGTGGACTTGGTAATGTTAGGTTAATGGTTGGACTGGATGATCTTAAAGGTCTTTTCCAACCTAAACGATTCTATGATTCTATTCTAATAATGTGGTAAAAACTAAAAACTACAAAACAAAAAGGTCAATTGTGATTATTTGCAAATCTATGTATATTTGCATTTCTATCAGGCAGCTTCTATCAGCGGCAGAGTCTTACCTCACAGTTAACAGGTCTTTATGACCAGATCTTTATGACCCTAGATAAAATCTAAGTTCTATTTCCTTCATGTCCTAAATGTGTCAGTGGGAAAACTGACACCAAGCATGACTCCAGAACACACTGGAACAGGATGCATAAACAGGATTGGGACGCACACACCAGAGCAGGCAAGATATAGTATACCCATCACCAAAAAGCCACAGAGCTGTTACTACTTTCTAGTGAAAAATATTATTGAATCAGAATCTAATTTTATACTAAAAAGAAGCTTTGATAAGGCATATGAACAACCTTCTTTCTGAAAATTGCTACAATTCTATGTCAACTGCACCAGACATATGAAATATTATTTTAATAGATGGATAACTTTGCAAATAAATAAATAAATAAGCAAGAAAAATTCAAAAGCTCACCTACTCAAAGATACAATTTCCTTGCCAAATCTCAGCTTTCATAACCATGAAGAAAAGGTCATCAGGTATTGGTTTTGCTGTTGTTTGGTTCTTCAAGAATGTGGAAACCTCACCTAATACACAAAAGTCATAATTTCTACTTGAAGATAAAGATTTTTAAAACTACATTATAAACTAATAAAACTAATCATTAAAAAAGGGACATTTAGTGAAAAATTAACTGTTACTGTTGAGGACCTGTTTATTTGGAAGCAAAGAATTATTTGCTTAATTTCTTATAAAAGAAAGAACATGGAATTTCACCCACAGACCTCTGTACTGAGTTCAGCTTGAATACTAGCACTCTAGCTAAAGTATGAAAGATTTATATCCTGGGTTCTGGTTTAATGCTGACGTTTGGTTTTAAGAATTCCCAGTCTGTGTTAACTAGCTATTGTAATAAAAACATGAAGCTCAGTGCACCTCTGAGAAAATAGTGTTTTTCTTTGCTACTTAAAGCTGCTCATTTGAAATATTTCTGTAGGTATAAAATATCAAGTGGTCCTGTCACAGCAAATAAATTAATAGGGGGTTTTCTGCATATTTTTGACAAATTAAAATTCTCTTTTTCCAAAATAGGACTGCAATAAATATAATTGCTCAGCTCAGGGTTAATTTGGTGATTATAACCAAGTACATAGAACCAAAATAGTTTTCTTTACCACAGGATTCCCAGCAAAACAGATTATTCAGGAGGTAACTTCTTTTCCTATACCTTGTTTTCTAAATTATAATTTTCCAAGATCAGAAAGTAAATGATGGTTTTCCAAGCTCAAAAACCCATTTTTAACTTTTTTAAAAAAAAATTATTATAGCTGATCATTATTGCTTTGCTTGCTGGATATCCTGTATAAAATTACTTCTGGTGCCTTGCCACTTATACTTTACATATATTATTGAAATTATAGAGATTAAATAAAATAGCCATAAATTATGCCTTTCCTATTGATATGGAATGCTTTAATTACATAAAACTGAAGAGTTCATTTCATGTTGCTTCAAAGTGCAGCGTCCAGCTCTGGAGCCTTCAGCACAAGAAGGACAGGGAACTGTTGGAGTGGGTCCAGAAGAGGGCCACCAAAATTATCCGAGGGCTGGAGCAGCTCTCCTACGAGGCCAGGTTGAGAGAGTTGGGGTTGTTCAGCCTGGAGAAGAGAAGGCTGCGCGAAAGATTGTGGCCTTTCAGTACTTAAAGGGGGCCTCCAGGAAGGATGGGGAGAACCTTTTTAGCAAGGCCTGTTGTGACAGAACAAGGAATAATGGATTTAAACTAAAGAAGAAAAGATTTAGACTAGATATAAGGAAGAAATTTTTTACAATGAGGGTGGTGAAGCACTGGAACAGGTTGCCCAGAGAGGTGGTGGAGGCCCCATCCCTGGCAACATTCAAGGCCAGGTTGGATGGGGCTCTGAGCAACCTGATCTGGTTAAAGCTGTCCCTGCTCACTGCAGGGGGGTTGGGCTGGATGACCTCTAAAGGTCCCTTCCAACCCAAAGCATTCTATGAGTCTATGAAAGCAAGTATCATTATTGTAGCAGTTTAATTTAGTAGTATACCTTAGACAGGAGAAGACTATCACAACATTATTGTAATTCACAATAGACTAGGTTATGGTTTTGTCTACTCTTCCATGCAGGAAGTAAGAATAACTGCACTCAATATTTTCTTTTTCCACCCAAGTGTTTGGGTAAAAGAGTAGAGTCTCAGATCTGTTCTTACCATGGATTCAAGCTGTCAGGATAGGTATGACAAAAGGAAGCATAATTTGCTGTAAATTTCCAACACAGTTAAATCCCTTTCCTTCCCTTATTAATACCACTAGTGTGGAGCGAGATGGGAACTGAGGACAGTTTGTGACACATAGGTGTCCACATGCAGGTTTCTCATGCACTGAGGTGCAGTCAATGGAGCTTGTCACTACAATCAATGTAATCTGGAAAGTGGGTTCAACTTTCCCCAAAACAAATACATAAGCTAATTAGATTCAATTTTTGAACACGTTTGTTTGTTAGCAATGTTTATATTTTTCCTAGCTAGTCTGACAAAACATTAAAATACTTGATATACATATATCTGACATGACAGATCCCAAGTGCCACAGAAAACCCATTAGGATCTATAAGTGTTCCCAACCAATCATCATCTGCATTTTCTTTTCCTCTGGATGTTCCCAAGCTGTCAGTATAGTAAGATTTGTTTGATTCATTAGTCGTCAAAGAATTTGCTGAACTTATTGGCAAAAGTGGCTTGTTTAACATTTTGTGCATAAAGAAGCAAACATGATATTAAAATAAGTTTGAGGATCATTTTAAGGGAAGAATCTGCACTTTCAGCATAAATCAACTTTTCATCAGTACAGATTGTGAGAGACTGAAAGTGTTAATGTCTCAAACATTGTGGTGAGACAAGTTAAGGTCTTTGTAGACACAAGTTAAGGTCTCCATGGTGACAAGTTGGGGTCTGCATAGAAGGTGAGAAGCCTTGACCCAGAGCCTCGAGGTGTGTCAGAAGATGCCAGTTCTGCCTTCTGATGGCCGAAGGTCATGTGGAGTTCATTTGAGGAAGGGGCTCATGACCCCCTGAAAGACTGCTCGTGACTGCCCCCGCCCTCCCCCCCCTTCCCCCCCAGGCACCGCACCTGAGCAGAAGATGAAGAACATTCTGGAACAAGAACCATGTGCATCCTCAGGGAGGGTGGGACCAGAGGCAGGGACTAGCCCATAAAAACTTGAGGACTCCACCTAGGGGCTGCTGCTGCTCCAGACCTGCCTCTCCCACCCTGTGGTGGGCATTGCATTCCAAGAGCAGCGTGCCAACCACCAGAAGATTGCCACGTTTACCATCAACATCATGGGATCCAAGGGTGGTGATCTCTCTTTCTCCCCCTTCCCCCCCGCACTTTTCTTCTTTTTCCTTTCCTTTTATAAGTATTTCAGTTAGAACCCATGTTGCCTATCGTTGCACTTTCCTGGTTCAGGTCGCCTACCGTTACGCTTTCCAAGTTCAGGTTGGGTTTTTTGCCATCAATAAAGGGTTTAATTGATTGTTTGGTGTCATTTTCCCTTAATTTAGCCCAAGAGAATCAAAGAACTAGCGCAATCCTCCTTGGGCAGTCCAGTTTGGATCGTGACACATATTCACTAGATTCACTCTCTGATCGCCTCCCAGAAAAGGAAAAAAAAAACACACAATGTTTTTTTCATATACATTAAATCACTCATGCTATAAGGAAACTATGAAAGATCTCATTTCATGTTATAGAGAAAGACTTGACCCTTCATCCCCAGATGGCAATTTATACAATGAAACCATTATAATTTCACATCTTGAAGTCTGTAGATGACAGTTTCCCCAGTGCAAAATAACCCAGCATATTCTATCTTCTCTGTATTGAGTAGATAAAACTCCATATTTGTAAGTACTGTGCTGTTGAGGGTCCAGGACATAGATTAGAAAAACTTTTTAGTCTTTGAATATAGCATAGTATTTCATTTCCACTACCCCACCACCCCCCCAAAAAAAAGTTAAGCACCATCTAATGGTGTCTGTTTCCCAAACACACATGGGATTTGCCATATGCATACAAGTTTTTTATCATTAAAAATCTGAATATTGGGAAAAGGTGTCAATTCATTATATGAATGTTACAAAGTATCATAGGCTTGATAGCCAAATTAAGGCTGGTTTTAGATACTTGGCCCCTCTATTTCTTGGTACTGAAATATCCACATCCTTGTACATATTAGATAGGTATTACCTAGGTATTAGATTAGGTATTTGATATCAGATTTTAGATAGATGAAAGATATAGAAAGATACATTCTAGATTAGAAACATATTTTACTATAGATGACCCAAACTACATACATGATACAGTTTTATTTTTTTAATATCATTAACTTTAAAAAATTATACAGGTATCTTCAATTTATAATAGAAGTTTTACTAAAACTATCCTAATTTATATATCTCAAGGACTCGGAAAGATTTGCTTGGGTAGATTTCAAGCATATCTGAGCCAAAAATGATGATCAAAGTTTTAACTCCATTTCCTACTCTAACACACACCAATAGCCAGTGGATACAGATTTTGATGAAGTAACTAGTTTTAACATCCTACGCTTTGTGAAAAGGCAAGAAGAAGAAAAATGCATTTTTAAATATTTTTATTGCATATTTCTCATTTTTTTTTATTTTACTTGCATGCTGTACTACTAGGACTGTGCTACCAAGATCTATTTAAAGTAGGGTAGTTTGAAACATTCACATAATTTGGTGTGAGGAGCATTTTGATATAATACAAGATTTGATTGAACTTGTTACTAATTGCATTGATGCATACTTTAAATTCATAGAATCAAAAGTTGGAAAAGACCTTTAAGATCATCCAGTCCAACCATTAACCTAACATTACCAAGTCCACCACTAAACCAATTAAGGGTAGAGTAGCAATTTCGTGTTTCCTGGCTTGGTGGCTGGATTATTTTTAATGAAAGTAAAAACTAGGAATCATTAAGATTGGAAAGGATTTCTAAGATCATCAGTCCAACCATCAACCCACCACCACCATGCCCACTAAACCATGTCCCAAAGTGCCACATCTACCCATTTTTTGAACACTTTCAGGGGTGGTGATTCTCTTTGTAAATAGATTTTGGTTGCAAAGTTAACCCCCCCCCCAAATTAAATATTATATTATTAAATGATATACAGTCATTGTGTCAAACCTCAGAATAAATAAGTATTTATTTATATGCATAATACAAAATATTAATTTTATTGATGTTGATTTAAAATCTCTTCCTGTAGTGGTCACCGACTATTAAGAGTTTAATAATGGTTTTGTAATGGCATTTTCAGTAGATAAAGCTCTAGGAGATACTATTTTGTTCTTATTAACTTGCTGACAAAATCAGTGCTAATTGGTTAACTGTGACTTTGATTCTTAGATGCTATTATCCATAGAAATTGGCCAAACCAGAAGATGTTTCTTTTCATTTGTCACTCGTGGTATTCATTGCAACTCTATTTCTAAATTACCTTAGTCCCTCAGGGAAATTTCATCAGTTTCCATTGAGATAACAATGTTTTTTTAGCTGACAGAAGTTTGATGAGTCTCCTGCAGCAACGTCACTTAAATAACCTGTAAATAATGGGAATATACCAGTCAAAGTACTTGAGATCATTTTTAAAGGACTTTAGCAGCATTTACCTTATATCTGACTGCAGAACATTAATGGATTTTCTTCATTTCATAAATTTGAAAAACCAATGACTCATATATAAAGCAGATGAGGGGACAGATGTGATAGGTCTTTATATGAAATTACACCTCAGTGCCTAGTGATTAATGAACAGTTGTAGAGATTCTGAGTTTGTGATAACTTCTATTTAAAACTAACAGCGTTGACTTTACAAGGTTCATGCCTTTTAACCAGCCACCTGTTGAATTAAAGATTAACCTTTGTACTCTAAACCATAGTCCAAAATTCTTACATACTTTCTGCAGCTCTGCCATATTCAATTGTTTTGTGCTGCACGAATGAACTGACTTTAAAAAGATTATTAACAATACCTACCTATGAGGAGATTTGCCTGTTCATCTTCCAGTATGAAATACTTTATTTAGTTTCTGGATATGATTAACACATTTTGTAGCTTATGAGACCTATTAGAAGCTGATTGTAGTGGTAGCTGTTGAGATAAGATGCCAGATAAGGCTCACTGAGAGGGAATGATTAGTTTCTCTCCAGTTTGTTGATCATCAAACAGTGTTTATTAAAATTTAGAAAACTAGTATTTCTATAATCAAAGGATAATAGACACTAAATTTGTAAATACTTATGCAGAAATGTTACAAGCTATAATTTTAGGAACATCACAAAAATAGGCACATAGCTGTTCAGCATGGACACCCATTTATTTATACAAAACTGATCTCTGGCATGAAAGTACTTGTAAGTCTTTGAGGATTAAATTGTTCCAAATTTTATTCCACACATCTTAATTTCAATTTCAAAACCAGGAAATTTGCATTTGCTTATAAAGGAACTTGTCTTATGGAGCTCCTTGTGTGAAATGAAGACCTGGAATGCAGAAGAAACACTGGACCTTCACCTTCCAAAAGTGGAAGAAGTCAGGACATGAAGGCACTACTTAAAACACATTTCTTTATGGGGTCCTCTGTCTTCTGTGGAAGAGAGTCTTAGACTGGGCTGATAGTCACTTTTGCTTCAAATTGTGAAGCAATATTTTTCAGGCATATCTCACACACTCCCTTGTGACACCTGGAGCTTCAGAATGATTCCCAGATATCTTGCTACACATCAAGAGGTTTTCCTGGTTACTGCTAGTTGCTTGAAGATCCTTTTATCACCAATTCACAAAACAAGGCTATGTTTTTTACATAGATGTATGTGTTGCTGCATGTTAGGTGAGCTAGCTAGAGGAGCTAAGCTTCTCTTGTAGGGTCCCATGAACTTGTCGTTAAGGATTATCATACCCACAGAAAGAGAGTTAAGTCCCAACATTAGACAGACAAATTAAAGTCACCTTTAACAAACACCAGGGCAAGGTGGAAGCAAAAAGAATGGTTCATTTACTAAATTCAAAATAAACAATGGTTTATAAAGTTTTATCAAGAGAAACACACACACACAACTTAAATGAAAAAAAAACATCCATCAGTCTTGCATTTATAGTAATGTAAGTTAAAATAATTCAGGGCACAAGTTAAACCACACCTATTCAGGGCATCTGGATTGATCTTTATTAGTTTAAAGATTTAACTAGCACATCACCAGTGCCTAAGTCACTGGTTGGCAGCCAGCTATTTTAAATAAGTTTTTACTGAATTAAAGAGATGGCCATAGATTTTAGCTTCTAACTTAAAATGTCAGTGTTTTGGGAGTTTGTATGAAAACACAAAGTATGTTTACGCTTTTAAGCTACATATAGAACCATAGAATGGTTTGGGTTGGAAGGGACCTTAAAGATCAGCTAGTTCCAATCCCCCCATACAGAATCATAGAATCATAGAATCATTTAGATTGGAAAAGACTCTTTAGATTTTGGACATGTCAAAAAATAAATACAATTTTTTGTCCAAGCAGGGTGTCTAGTGACCACTAGCAGCCATGCAGACAGTAGAAAATGAAAATTTGGGTAAAATCTGATTCTAAAATAATGAGAATAAATGTTGAGGACATGTTACCTTTTCTCCAGTAACATATTACATTTCAGTCTGACAAGTCTGATCTGCCTCCAGATTAGAATGTTCCTGCTTCTTTTTCTTCAGTATTTGATCTGATTTTATATGGGAAGACAACCAAAACCAAAAATAAAAATAAAATGATAGTAGATCCTCATATTCTCTCAATGATCTCCAAGGTGCCTTGAGGCTTTGCTTCTTCTGATGAAATTTTTCAGGTTCTCCAGGATCAAGAAGAGAACTGAATGCTCAGGTGTGACTGAATACAGCTTTCATTTCATTTTCTTCAAACAATATAGATCCTTCTGCTAAGCTGTCCTCAGGAGATGTGGTTCACTATGTATATTTATATTTTCTAAATAGGAATTATTAAGGTGCATTACTACCTGAGGAACTTCTGTGATTACATTGTTACTACTTATTCACATGGAAAATTATATCAGATTTGAACACTTCATCCAAAGCTAGACAAAACAGAAGTACCTTCCAGCATTTTCCAGCACCTCACAGTTTCAGCGTGTTAGTGTACTGGGTTTATGGAATGAACTGAACCTGTTATTGATCCATGAATCATCTCACAGAATGGATTTTTCCATATATATATGTCTGGAACTAATCAAAAGTACTCAAATCACTAAATAGATATTACCAAATGTGTTTATAATCCTGTGTTCCCCAACAAAGGAGGGAGGGATGATATTTTTAAAAACATCCATTGGTGCTTCAAAAGCCAAAAGGAAATCACTGGGAGAGTCAAAACAAATTTTTCCCTCATTATTATCATGGATAGCAAATCCATGGGAAAAATATATATAAGGAGCCTGATTCTGCAGTGCTGTCACTCCATTGGCTTTGGTGGAGAAGCTGTGTTCTACAGCAAGGTGAAGCAGGATTAGGCCTTTATGACTACATAGCATTTAGCAGATGCCATTACCACAGCAAAATGATGTATTTATTATTTTAAATAATTTTAGGGACAGAAATGATCATATAAAATATTCAAATATTATTTTGAATCCTTTAATATTATTTTTTAAATTCAGTCATATGATATAGAAGAATTCTTTACATTTTATCTTTATTGCCCAGCCTTACTTAGAGGTTCTGGGGAATAAAAAGCACTGAAAACAGATGGTTGGATTTACAAAGATTTACCTTATGCAGTAAAATGAGGCTCTGTGCAGATGGACCTGTAGATATCAGTGCCAGTATTGTACCTTATCCATATGGACTGCAAGATTTATGGCAGAAGAAATTCTTTTCAAATTCATCCTTGGATACAAGCTAATGCTTCCCTGCTTGTATGCCTCTACTATTTCTACTTTCTGGTATTAGAGAAGAAGTAATAAAGTAAAATAAATATTAAAAAGTGTTTCCATGGTAAGTCACACACAATACATTAATTACTGTTTTAAGATCTTTTAAGAAAGAACTCTTTTTCTCCAAGCTTTATGCTTGAGCATGGCAACATAAAGCATGGAGGTGAGCATGTACTGTGGCAGCTCAGTGTTTTCACATCAGAGGACTCAGGTTCCTGCAGACAGAGATTTATGTGAAGGACTGCTTGGAGCTAACAGGGAAGAGGCAGTGAGTTGATGGCATTACCTAGGGCAGGAAAAAGTTGTCATGGCACCTTTAAGAACTGAAGAATGTGTTCATCACAGGGCTGTCCTCCAGGACTTGGCATACTCACTGGTATAGTGGGAGTATCCTTAAATCAGATTTATTACTAAATCTTGTGTTCTGCTATCAGCCAGCTACAGGTCTTGCAGCATGTTAGGTGGAGACCTAGTATAAGAACCACAGGATGGGTTATTCTCACCACTCAGAGGAAAGACTTCTCCGGGGTTACCTTAAAGGCTGAGAAAAGAGTTGAGAGGAGGTCTCTACTGAGAAGGGTTGTGGAGGTACGAAGACAAAGGCTGAACACAGCGCTACCAGGACAAGTTTGTGGCAAAGGCATTTCTATGGCTTCCCACCACTGTTTGTACATGGGAATATCCACATTTCAGCATCAATGAACACAAATTGCAAGCAGCCATGGAAAAATGAACATGGAAATGTAATTTATTATAGTCACAAACACAAAGGTAGAGATGTCCATTCCTAGATGTTATGTTACTCTTTTAGCATGAGTATGATTTAAAGTGTTGATGCTTGCATTCACAGATCTGTAAATAGATAGTACACATGGTTTTCAGTTTCTACTGTATCTGAGTTATACAGAGTTGTAAATAAAAGAACTAAGATGCAATGATCTTTAAAGGAAGAAGATCAGGAATGTTACTTTTGCCCTTTAAACTTTCCATTGCTCTTCAAATATTCCAATTTTCCCTATTTTGTTCTTCAGTTATATCTATGAAGTTTTCATTGTCTGAATACACACAATATTGATGTGCTCTCTAATGCTAAATGTTTCAGGACTGTGCTGCACCTTCAGGAACCAAAAGATTTAATTAATTGCTATTTGGAAAGTGGCTTGAGATCCTCTGATGAAGAGTACTAAAAAAAAAGAAAAGCTATTCTTATGAGTTACTAAAAAGCAATATCTTGTAGTGTTTAATACCTCAATTTGCATAAACCAGATCACATTTATAGTAAGTTTGGGGATTTTATTTCTTTTGTCTTCAGGAGTGGCAAAAAACCCATAAATAACAGTAATAAAAGTACATAAACATAACGCCTGAATAACTTACTAAAAATATCTGAGAGAACAAAACAATACAGAACAATACAAATTCTCCTACACAAAATCATATATGGCATATTTCAGGCTAACTGAGCATAGCAACAAATGGTTAGTTTAGAATACTTGCAGAGGGAAATACACTTTGGAGGCATTTGCTTCTGAAATTATGGCAAAAATACATTGGTTGTACATAAAGATTTTTTTTTTTCTCTAGAAAAAATAAATAATTTTATGTTTAAAAATAACTTTTGCTTTCTACTGAGCTAATTTTGTCTTTGGCTACCACAGGCATGATTTGCTTAAGCTGAAAGGAAATTACAGCTGCGAAGTTGTTCATATATGATGAATGAGAGCATAATGTAAAACAAGAGACCTACGCCACAACAAGCAACAGAACATTACTCAGCTTAAAGCCTGAATCCACATTACATCTTGGTTATTTACTCAGAATGTTTTTGTGCAGTGTGTCCTCAAAGGCCCCAGAGCTTCTGTTTAAACATGTATTCAAATGTTACAATTTTACTAAAATTGTAAAACCAAATTATCTTATGAAGAAAGTCACAAGGGAACAGAGTAACCATGATGACATTACCTGATAAATACATGAAGCATAATTAGTAATTTTAAAAAGTGGAAGTACCACTCACCTTTGAAAATAACTTACCTACATGTGAAATATTTAGCAACTTAGCAAAGTACATTTAAGGACTGGTTTTAGTTTCTGTGTTACATTTAAAAGTTTCACTTACATAGTTACACAGTAGCTATCAAAAAGTCTATCAGCCTGATTATGGAAGAAAGGCAGTTTCATAAAAAGCTGCAGATGAGTGATGTTATTCCTCAAAGCTATTATTCTTCAGACTGTTGAAAATATCAATATAATTCCCTTTGCTCTAGTCAGTTTTTTCTTCTGAAGATTAAAAATCAGCTCAATTTATGCAGAAAAGAAATAGGAAAATTTCATGGTCCTCATTTTGGTACAGCGAAGGCCCTGTAGCATTTTGGGTATATTACAATGCCTATTCAACTGTATCACATTTGTGCTGTGCTTCAGAAAAAATAAACCGCCCTCCAAGCCCTAAGGACAAAGCTATTTACACAAAACTAGAAGCCATTGTACTTTAGCACTGATGGCTAAAACAGCTCAGACAAATAGGGAACAAATCTTCCACACTGCTGTATAGTATTCTGTGAGAGAGAATAGCAATCTATGTGGATGGATTCTGGCATAAGGACACATGAATATTATCAGGGAATATATGTTATGAAGACACCAGTTCCCTGTGAGACATGGGGGGAGGAATGTAGAGCAAGGGAGAAAAATGGAAAACATAGACAGACAGTTTAAACTAACTGAGCACTTGGTTAAATGAAATAAGAATTTTGTAGCTTATTCCAACTTCCACAAAAATAAAGAGGTATGTTGCCTGCTCTGGGTATACTGCAGTTTGTGGTAACCTGTGTTAGTAAGTTTACTATCTTTGAGAAAGATAATGTTCTAGTAAAGATGCATCTGAAATTACTTTCTTGATATTTTGTATGGGTAAAGTACTCTTTGTGAAATAACATGAGAAGACTAAGATAGCACATGTTTAAAAATACAGTGTTAGCTTACTGTTATACACCTGATTTTCAACAAGATTTTGGAAAGAATATTGGAGGGAAATAAACAGCGGTAACCACTGCCATTTGGGTAGTAATTAGGTTGTTCACAATATGCAGTTTAGAGTCTGAAAATTGCAATACTTGAGATTTCTCATACCTTTTTCCAGAAAAAAAGTATTATGGCAGATGATGTTGAAAGCACTGATTTTAAAGAAGAGGATTTATAAATTTGAGGGCTTTATGTGTGCATCTTTGTTCTTCTCTGCATATCTGATTACTATTCATAGTTTTGTTGATACAAATGTCTTCAACTATCTAAATAACCCGTCTGACAAGGCAGTACAAGGTGTAGCTACTGTAAAACAACCAACTAGAATTTTTCTGAGCTGTTTGATAAATTTTATGATGCTTTCTAGCAGTTCCTTTCCTAGACTGGGTTAAAGGCTTTGTTTAGGTTATTAATTCCTTGTGAAGGCTTGCACTGTGCTTGGGAAGAGGATTTGTTCCTCTTCACTACTACGGTGGCATTTTAGACATGTTTTGATGCATCGCTATATGGATACCTGGGGTTTACTACCATTTGCCTCTTGCCTCTTGCCTCACTGGTCACTGACATTTCTCCTGCTCTTAGGGCCAGGACTGGATGGCTATAGCCTTTCCAACTATCACCTTGAGCATCTAACCACAGGGCTGAGTGTGGAACAATACTCCGGGTCACTTTTCTGTAACCAAACTCATCTACCCATAGCAATTCCTGTTAGACTAATCTGAAATATAGCGATGCAGTGGAGCATTCTGTCCACCATCCTCTAAGCCTACAATTCACCAAGTGGCACATCTCTTCTCAGTCAGGAGACTCCCTAGACCTAACAGATTGTCTGTGCATCAGCCAGCTTGTTTACTACTCCTCCACCAGACTTTCCTTTAAAGGCAGGTCTTGCACTGGCTTCTGTAGAGCAAAGCCAGTTTCACAAGAGCCCAGCTGGATGTCCCTGCTGCCAGCAGACCCCGCATTTGAGAGTGAGCCAGCAGCCTAGGCTGGCTGCACACCATGGGAGAGCAATGGCATATGCTTAGAAATAAATGTTTCAGCCTAAATGCTTTTCACCACCAAAGAACAGCTTTGGTCTGGCTAAAATGTTTACCAAACTTGTGTTGACCTCACTGAATTGTTTCAGCAGAGCAAAAAGCTTGAAGTAATTATGAAAAAAAATGGTTTGCTTTGGCATTTAATTAACATTTTAATTAATATTTCAGTGATTCAAAGTTTATTTCAAAGTTATTCATAAAAATTTTTTAAAAGTGAAACATGGAAATTGTCTCATTCAGGCTAAAAGACATGTTACAATTTGAAACAACATTCTCTTCTTGATCAGGTATTCACATAAATATTTATATGCAGTTGAGATGGTTGCAAAATAAGGGAGTAGCCTTTAAAAATGAAAATGTTAAACAAAAACTACAAGCCATTAGGAAATGCAGTTCCAGCACACTGTTCATTTATGGTTGCGATAATTTGCCTGCTTCATGACATGAAATTCCTGTCTGGATTACTTTTTCCACAAGACACCACTGCCTCATCATGGTGAATTGCAGTGATAGATCATACAGGTCCTAATCAGTCACTTCTAACATTTACGTCTCAGTTAGTGCTCTGCAGTCATAACTCAGTCATAATTCTACTTGGGTAAATTATATTTTT